>NC_051188.1:41803542-43090209 GCF_015220075.1 Falco rusticolus | reverse complement strand
AAAAGGGGTTATTTCAGGTATAAAATGTAGGTAAGAGTCATAAAACCAAAAGATTTTGGTTATTCTGGTTTTAGTTCCTTATTTATTAGGAGGTTGGTAAAAGAAAATGTTAATCCTTATTCCAAAAGGGTTTCAATTATAAAAGACTTCTTAATTTTTACTTTTAAGGGCAACATCTGTTGTATAGATAGTTCAGGATATTGATGCCTTTGGTTATATTGCTTAGGTTAATTTTAGTTAATCTTTGAGAAACACAAAATCTTTTAAAATTTTCATCAAACCAGCATTAAAATATTAGATCCTGTAAAAGCAAGGCAAGACAACAAAAGCCATTTTCTTACACTATCACATGTAAATAAAACTCAGTTGGAAAGACTTCAGAAAAGCTGTTTCTTACAGTTTCTGTAGTACTGTTCCTAGTGTAACCTAGATACCATTTGCTGAGTTTAAGTGAATAATATTATATAATGCAAATGCTATAATTAAATTAATATGGACAAGTATTTACCTGCACATAACTCTGTAAATAGAAAAGTGAGTAAGCTCCAAATGTATCTTAATAATATATATTTATATCAATCCATAGGACACTTTTTTGAGGAAAAAAATCCCATCAGATCAGTTTTTTGTTCCTATTAGGAATAACTGTGAATCCTAGTAAATCATTCTTTGAATGTTGAGTAAATTGGATGAAAACAAGCCTTCCATGATTTGCCTATTATAGAATTTGACAGTGTTAAACTTTGAAAGTAACTGAAAGCGTTTAGAGAATTTTTTTTGGAAGGTTGGATTACGAATGGTAATAAGTTTACTCACATCCAGAGGAATACCTCTAATGAAGTTATATGTATTGCATTTTCATAACAAACCCATATTTGGTATACGCGCAATTACAGTCCATTACATGATGTACAAATCAAAAGTTGGTATTGCATTGGTGGCTTTCAAATGATCCCTGACATATTCTAGTTTGAAATTAATCCTTTTCAAAGGATGAAAAAAATCCACATATGTAATGTTTTTCTTTGTTCTGTAACTATGTGATTCCTTTAATATAGGAGTGTGTTTCTGTTGTAAACACCGAAAAAAACCTTAAACTCAATATTTTCATCAATGGCATATTCAAGCGCCCCTTACAACCTCTGGAGCATACATATAACTGTCATAGAAATGTAATCGCTGGGAGAAAATAAAAAGCAATACAGATTTTGTATTGTTTATTAATATTATATCTCCACATTTTCTGCACTTAAATAGTTACTGATGACCCTAGTTTTTTAATATTTAATTTTATTTACATACTTACTCCACTACTACATGAGGAGCATCGTATCATTAAAGTTCTTTATTACCTCCCAGACCACTGGGTGTGATTTTTGGATATGTCACTCAAAGGATCTTGCCATTCTCAAGGGACTGGTGGGGAAGCAACACTGCTACTGAGTAAGATTCCCTGCCTTGAGAGCGTGCTGTACTCAGTTATTGATTTGGCTAGCAGTAAATGTAGGGTGACAGCTAAACTATAGGCAATATGCAATTTGAATGAAAAAAACCCCAATATAGCAACTGAAAGGAATGAAAGGATTGCTGTGTATTTGGAATAATAATTCAGTTTTTTAAATATATCACATTGCTTTACTAAATGTTTTACGTTGAGCTTGAAGACACTTTTTTTCAACATGCGTTTTCTCTGGAAGTGCCTATACTTACTGTTGCAGTAGTGTGAAGCAGAGTGGCACTGTGCTTTACATAAGAAATTATGAGGACTACCAGTATTTAATGGATGTTAGAAGATATTACATCATTCATATAATCAAGATAGGAATGTTAATGTAGGCATTCTTACACATCACACACTTTTAGATTACCATGACGCGATCCTTCCATGTGAGTTGAAGGTACCTGATCTTGGCAATCATTCATAGAAAGTTGGGATTAAATAATGTATGTCTTCCGGGTTTCAGGAAGGTTGTTGGACATTTCTGTAATTTAGTAAAATGTGGCCAAGTAGGAAGTTAGTGACAATTTTTGGATTGTTTTCTTCATCAAATATAAATAACTGCTTTGTCAAAGAATATAAAGTTAGACTTCTCTTGGCTGCCTAGACAAACCTTCTGTCTAATTCAGATAATGGAATTTCCATAGGTGGTTGTTGGCTGTTGTCATAAGCCTGTTGCTGAGCAAAAACATGTCTTTTTGAAGGACAAAACAAGACACACACACACTAAAAACCTCTCTCTTAAAGAACACCAGTGAGGAAGAGTACCCTACAACCTATTTGAAAGTGTTCCATTGGTTCATTTTTAAAAACATTTATTTTTTAAACCCACACAGTGTATTCAGCTTCAATTTATGCTACTGAAATTTGTTATTTGGACTTTTTTTGTTGTTGTTGTTTGTTTGTTTGTTTTCTTCAAAGTAAAGGTCTCTTCATTCCTTAAACTCTCCATGTGAGGATTTTAATCAAGTGATCTCTCAATATTTAGCACATTCGATGCAAATGAAGTGTAAATTTCACATTTCATGTCCGTTCAGGGAAATAAAATAGGGTCTTCAAAGAGGAAGGCTAAAGGGACACCAAAAGAGTCAAAGTTATCTCATTTTTAAACTCGGTCAAACATTCACAAAAATTATTCTTCATTTCTTGCTCAGCTAAGTTCACTACTTTTGCATGAGAGGATGCCCTCTTTGAAAATGCAACTTTATACTTCTGCATTGTCTTTGGTTTACTTATTTTTTGTCAGGTAGTGACAGTCCCAAAGAAGAGATCTAATGTACAGAACTATTAAAAATTTCGTTTTTCTAATAAAGTCAGAATGCAGAGTTCAATGTGACTCCAGCTTCAAGGTTCAGTGCAGATAAATTAAAAACCCTCCGATGTTTTCAGTCAAAAATTAAATGTGATTAGAAAAATACCACAATAATGAGAAGCATATAAATGTGAGAGAACAAGCAGCAAGTCAACTGATATTTATGGAATGATTGTGTGAAATATTTATTTGCAGAATTCAAAATAAAATAAAATAAAATTTCCCCTCAAAACCAGTGCTACATCTAATAGTTTGTCACCTCCTACAAAAATGAAAAGAAATGAGTTTTCATTTAACATTAACACTGAAGCAACTTGACACTCCTTCATCTATAGAAGACAACAAAAGATTTAGACAATATAGACCAGATAGAAAATTTGATTTTCATGTATTAGCTTTGAGTATTCTTGATCAATCCAATTTTAAACAGCTGAGGATGTTGGGCCTTCATCACTTTTCTGCACAGACCATTTCAGTCCTAATAGTTGAGGTTCTATTGTAATAACTTATGAAAGACATTTATAAAGAATGGATGTTTTCCAATTCCAACATGAGAGGGAGAAATTGAGACACTGCAACTTTTGCAATAAATTGTCTTTATGTCTGTGGTCTTCCATATCCTCCAGCTATTACCAGTTTTTCCAAACAGCGTGGTTATTCTTTGGTGAAGGGTATCACTGTGTTCTTTCCCCCTTTGAATTGTTCTGCTAAAGCGAAGAAGGAACTGCTTTGTATTTGAAAAAAGAGGACATAGCAAGAGATACATGTGCAATTTAAGCTGTGAAAAGTAAGAATGCTCTCCTCTTTATGGCTGCCTATGAGAAAAGCTTATTCTTTATCAGAAATGAAATGTATTAGTATACCTTCCGGATGGTTCCATATTCATACAAGCCTGTGCACCTGTGATAGTGTACAAACACCAAAAGATACATAGGAAGCAGTATTTCATCCTACAGTACTATTCTTTAAGATCTCTGGATAAATTGGTATTATCTGTCTGTATTATTTCTGCATATATATTGTCAGTAATTTTAGTACCCTGTATTATTTGATACAGGGCTATGAATGTGTATATTCCTAGATATCCCGTGTTTGCCTGCTTAGTCTACCTGGAAGTAGAACGAAGCTTTTCTTGAGTGAAAGAATAGGCATTTTTTAAAGCATTCCAGGCTTAAAAAAAAGTTAAAAATTACTTATGTCCATTATCACTCAGCAAATAATTCTGTAGTGGCAAAAAGTAACATATCTTCATTGTTACCCAAATGAAAGAATTTTATCTAGAAGATTCACATTTTTTTCTAATATAATCCTTTGAAAGCTGTAAAGCTAGTGTAAAGGTTTTGGGAATCAGGCCACAATATGGTGGTTGTAATTTAGATTATATTCAGTCCCTCAGGACTTGATTGTGCCTCTAGGCACAGCCTTCAGCAAGAAATAGTGCGCAGGCTGTGTCATCCCAAAAGGTAGTGTGCTTTAGAAATACACCTCTGAAGTACAATTGAGTCCTTGTTCATACATGAATGCAGCTTGTCAAGAGACTTTTCTTAATCTCAGTGTTCTACATCCAGTTCCCCATAACAAAAGGATCTAGCAGCTGTAGACATGTGGACCTGAATTCCTGCCACCTAAATGAGGTGCCTAACATAGGAAAAGAGCTATTACTAGACTTTTTATTGCTCAAAGGAGAAATGGAAAGCGGAAAAGTAACCTCCAGAAGGAAGGCTCAGCCACATAAGATCTGTTTTGTTTTCTGGAGGTGTCTTTCATGAAGAAATTCCCACATTAACAGTGGGAAGGAAGAAGTAATGCTGCTTAAAGCACTAGGACACTCTCAGAAGGGCCTTTTGAGCAGAAAGCTGCAATGACTTGCAATAGTGTCTTTTCTGATCCATGTTAGCTAATATAATTTACAATGACTTACCCTTTTCCCTAAGCTGGCACCATTTGGGTTCTAAGTATCCAAACAGCCCTATAGCACCCATGGCTTCATCATGTTATAATTGCTTCCAATAAAACTTCCTCCAAGGTTTCCTTTGTTATATTTGACAGTTAAACTACTGTGATCTCAGAAATTAATCTTACAGGTGTTATACCTTGCTTCCCTTTCCATTACTGTACTGAAGGGAAATCCTAGTATGTCTTATCAGCTGACACATGAGAAAGAATCTTACTGCACGTATAGTGTCTGGCTGTGATGAAGCTAACTTTCTTCATAGCAGCCTTATGGTGCTGTGGTTTGCATTTGTGGCTAAAACAGTGTGGTTAACACACCAGTGTTTTGGCTGTTGCTGAACAACGCTTGCATAGCATCAAAGCCTTCTCTCCACCTAATGCCCACCCAAAGTGAGCAAGCTGTGGGTGGGCAAGAGGTTGGAAGGAGACACAGCTGGGACATCTGACCCAAACTGACCAAAGAGATACTCCATATGGTATGAAGTCATGCTGAGCACTAAAATCTCAAGGAAAGGAGGAGGAAGGGGAAACATTATGGTTATGGTCTTTGCTTTCCCATGTAACTGTTATGTATTCTGAGGCCCCACTTCCCAGGAGGTGGCTGGACCTCTGCCTGCAGATAGGATGTAGTGAACAAATTACTTTTTGTTTGCTTGTATGTGTAGCTTTTGCTTACCCTATTAAATAGTTACTATCTTGATGGATGAGTCTTCTGGCCTTTCCTTCTATTTTCTCTCCATTCCACATCAGAGTGGAGTGAGTGTCAGGCTGGATGTTTGGCTGCTGGCTGGTGTCAACCCACCACTTTGCGAAACAACGCCAAACCTCTAATAACTAATATCAAAACTAAAGAACAGTGAATTTAGTAGACAATACTAGTAAGTCTTTTTTTATATGATGTTACCACTTAACACTGAAAAAAAAAGAGAAACCCAAAATTGTAGTTTTCTTACTTTTTTTTTTGCCAAATAAGTTTCTAAGCTGAAATGTCAAATTGCATTGACTGAATGATCTCAAATTGCAATGACTGAAAATCTTAGTGTTGCTACTGTATGTTGTAATTCTATTTTGTTTCAACATGATAATTATTACTATTTCACCCAGGAAAAAAGACAAACACTGCCTCTGAGTATTGTTTAAGTTTGCATTGCTTTTCGAAAGGATTTTTCCATGTATGTGTTGCGGTATGAAATACATGGTCAGTATGTGGTATGAAATACATGGCCAGCCATCATGTAAACCAATGATCAACACTAATTTCAAGTGAAAGCACAAGAAACTTGCTTTGCAGACTCATCATATGTGCCATTTCCACCTGCTAACTAGTCAATACAATTCTGGTCCTGTAAGTAATTTTCATCTCATTATTCAAATGAAATAAGCAAACATAGTATGTGTTGCGCATTTCATTTAGAGAAGAGAAAGTATGGAATAGCATCTTTGGCCATGCTTCATTTTCAGATACAAAAAAAGGCACTTCGTACAAAAAGAAGAGTACAAAAGTCCCTCCAAATAGGAGGTTTAAAGACTGCTTATAGTTCATCCAGTACCCTGGGGAGAAATACAAGTATTGTGATGAAAAATATGCAAGCTAGAATCCTGTCCTGCTGTGAGATCTACCCAGGTACAACATAAAGCGTGTACAAAATTCATCTAAATCAATGGCATTCTGTCAGGGCACAGGAGAAGTCCCACATGGATTACACTTGAAGGTCTGGATCTGGTCAAAAGATCATGAAATAAACAGCTGAAAATGAACAAGAGATGTCATGAATTAACTACATAATCAGCCTCCTTAGGAAAAAAAATAAAAGTCTATATTGTCTATATTATCAAAGAAATTAGTTAAAGCTGCTATGAAGATGCCTTATAATTTCACTAATAAGGGTAGGAATGAAGGTGATTAAATTGTATAGTTCACTTTGTGCCAGGCTGAAATGTGGAGCCGGTAAAGGGAATTTTTCTTTTGTTCTTCAAGGATGCTTTTTATGAGGAGGATTTTATTTACTAATGTATCAGGGCTCAAAAAATCTCTTTAGTATGTTTATCCATTTTAATTTCAACCAGAGATGGACAAATAAATAGAAAACTACTACTTTTTAATACAAAACATGCAAAATAAGTTGCTACATGTTTTTGCTTTCATTCCTGTGTTTTCCACAGTTCAAAATTTCAAAATATATGACAGAGTTGTTAATAGGCTGTAGAGGATTTTTTCCTGTCCTGCCTTGATTTATTGCTGCTGAGTGTAAACTGATCTGGAAACAAGTGAGAATTCCCCTGCGAAATGTTCTAAAATCCGAATTCCTCATGGAGAGGAGAAAAATATTTGAGCAGAAACAATCATCCCCACGTGTATAAGCTTTGAATAATAACAGCCTGGTTTCTACATTTCTTTTGTTCATGATGTATCAATCCAGTGTGAAAGGAAACATAAAACCAGCACATATATAAACCAAATGTGCAACAGCAAAGGCTTTAACAAACCCTAATTATTCAGGTGGTTAAGGAACAAGCTAAATAGCAGCACTAGTACACTGTAAATTCTTGCGGCTGACACAGAAGTGGTTATGACAGCTTTCACATTATCTCATTGCAGTATCGAGGCAGTAGTCGCAGCTGGCTCATATGTCAAAATGTGTCAGGACTTAAATGGTAAAACAGGAGTGCAACAGCAATTGGCTTTTCAATCAATAATGCAATCAATATATTTCACAGATATTTTCCCATATCTAAATTACTCTGCAGAGATGAGGTAGCCTGACTGAGTGTTTATAAATCAATAAAACACACAGCTAAAGGACATCTGCTCCTGTTCTTTCACTTCAAGGTGCAGTTTGCCTTTCATTTCCAACTCTCTCTTATTTAAGAATGTACTTTGAGGAAAAACAGCTCTCTTTTTGCACACAAATCAGTTTTGAATTGCATTATAACTATAGACTATTTTTGTTAATAATTGTGTACTTGAGTTTTAAATAGGTGTAAGGGACACTTTCTACAAGCAACAGAGCTGAGAATTAATAACACTCATTTCAGTTTTGTAATATACACATAAACAGGTATTTTATATCACATTACATTTTTTTTCTAAATACAGTGCAATGCAAAGAATGTGGAAATCCTCCCAACCTTAGGCAATACAATTTTTTTCCCATGCAACTGAATTCCAGAAAATTCTCAGGGGTATTTTGTAGAACAGCTTCTTCTCAAAGCATCATTGTTTTGATGATCTTCTTTCACTAATCCATTCCATTTTCAGTAGCAGGCACATAAAAGGTGATAGCTTGTTACAAAATTGTTATTTGAAATTACAGAATTTGTCTTCTGCATTTTTTTTTTTGTTGTTTGTGAAGATGTGACTACAGGTAAGAATATTTATTTCAATTCCTACCATCAGAATAATTCCATAAGAGTCTATAATTTTATAATTTTCCTCTCTATGACTGTAATATATACGTATACTAGGCTTATGCGTATGCACAGTTATATACTACACACAGTTACATACAAATACATGTGAAGCTTTGCAATGCTAAAGTATATGAGTTCATGAACATAGGTGCTCATTATTTTTATGCTCACTACACTTTTTATTTATATATTGTGAAGAACTGAAAAATGTGTCTTTAAGTGTGCACTTTTAATGTAAAAATACTTAATATGTGTTAACCCTATTCCTCTCTTGCTTGAAAATTATATCAGGCATGAAACAGAGAGTAACAAAAACTATTACATATTTCAGGTAAGACAGCCATATTCTGTCAAGAATTACATAAACCCAAGTAAACTGCATTTCCTAATCTAGGTGTTCCGTTAAAAATAGATTGTCACGTTGGTGAGCACCAACTAATCTTATCATATAGTTATATCTTTAGCTCACATGCTGTGTTATTCTCTCAATGTACGCAATCTTTCTTACAATTGTGAGATCCACCTCTGAACAGTAGCTACACACTCAAAACACAAGCTAGGGGCACAGCGGTTCCCTGGTTCACTTACTCTATGTATTTTATAAAGTTTTTTGCTGAATCTGCTACTATATTAAAGCATTTTAGAGGATTTGTATTTAATTTCATAATGTATATATATGTGTGTATATATATATATGTATATATAATTTGAATATGGCTTTAACTTGAAAAGCACCAATTAAATGGATCCAAGATTTTTTTATTGATTGTTTATTGATTGGATTTATTATTGCAGTGACTGAGCTCTGTGGAATCCTGAGTTACAAACTCCTACAAGTGTCATTAAAGCCATTCTCATTCATTGTATATGTGCCAGAAGTATTTTGAGACCTGAAAATCTATTAAACTTCCAGCTGAAAATATATCTTAAACTGCAAGTCAAACTCTCAGCAACCATAAAGTGGTTAATATGTTTATATTTGAGAGGCTGTAAAATGAGAGAGCACTACTGGAAACTTGAAATTGAAACTAGTTGAAGAATGCCTCTGGTGGCATGAAATTTATTTTAAGTAAGAGCTGCTCAAAATGCCGTAGATGAGCTTTGCAAAATACAGCATCAACATTAGTGAAGGTGTTCTGTTTTGTGAAAGTTACCCAACATGTTATTATAGGGATATTAATAATCCTTGTCTTATGGAAGATGACAGAACAAATGAACCTGTAGTCCTGGGAAGAATGTTTGAGGAATCTTAGAAACTGTTTTTGTGTGTGCTCTGGGTAGGCACCCCTTCATTACGCAAGGCCAGCTTTTTAACTTGTAGGTCATGTGCTTCAGCTTAATCACAGTATCTCATGTTTTCTTTCAAATTGATGCTCTGCCCTATGTGGCATTGCCTGAGGAACTCCAGTAGTCTGAAACCTGCATGAATGATCTGTAAATGTTCTTGAATTTAAAATTTTATGTGAGGGATTAGAAACAAAGAGAAAATGTTGGGTTGGATGACATGGAAAAAGCAAGTGACAATACTCTCTGGAAGAAAGAAAAGAAAAAAGAGATTAAAAGGAAGGGAGGAGAGGGGAGTGGAGGGGAGGGAAAGGATGAAGGGAAAAGTATTTCACTAAGTAAAACACTATTACCACACAGGGTTATTATAAATATGAAGCTCTAAATCCAAGAGGTAAATGTGATGTCAATTGTAGACATGTATATTTGCTAGTTTCAAATACAGTTACGTTGGATTCAGATGGGTGCAAGAACAGAAAACAACTTTTTTTTTTTTCTTTTGTGAATACCTATAAAAACAAGAAGCTAAAGTCTTTTTATGCAATCACATTTAGAAATAATTAAATAGAATATACAGAGAAAAATACATTTAGGATTTACTCTTTCACTGAAAGTGCTATAAGATTGAGTAATAACCAGGATCATATACAGTCAGCCCAATTTCTAATTCTGTTCATATAGACTATATAAAGAGTAAAGGTTAACCTGTGGACTGTAAACTATATTCTAATTAGATGAGGACATAAATCAATAAAACCTAAAGGGTATAAATGGTGTTAGAGGAACACAGCAGATGACAAAGCAGGAACCAAGCAACATAATGATTAAAAAGCCTAACAGCATCTTAGAGTGAACAAAAGGAGGCATAATATTGGCCTGATCAAGCCTATTTTGTTGGCCAAAGCAAAGGGTTTGAGTGTGCAAAAGTGTAAGCAGCTAAGTCGTTTTAGGAACTACCAAACACATCTCTTTTATACAACATGAAGGTCTTGTAAATCAGGTTGTACACTACTTCTGTGATGTATATCATCAGAATGCATGGGAAGAAAGAAAAGAAAACCCATCTGTCCTTGGGCTATATAGCTTTGGCCTCTTATTCATCCCTAAAATAAAAACAAGCTTGTAGATGATTTGTTTAGAACTTTGTCCCAGCAGAGTGGCAAATGAATCTTTCTCTAGAACCTCTCTACTGTCTCATGAAAGTAAATTCTAAAGGTGGAAAAAGGTTTGAGACAGAAATACCTAAGAATCTTTAATATCTGTTGATTAATAGAGATCTAGGCCTGGTTCAGATACCCAACACAGGCATCTACAAATGCCTTATGGGGCACCTTAGCTTATTTCTCCTGGATCACAGTCACTGCTCTCATAAACCTCCTATAGGTCTTGTATTTTATCTGCCATCTTCCATGCATTTCAGACGCTACAAGTTGTCTTAATGTGGGTAACTGAATCGAACCCCACATGATATTGGTGCCTCTTGGAAATGCTGTGTGGTGTTTCATAAGGAATGTGAGCTAGGTATAGAGTTGTGAAAGCTGGTTTTGTAAACCTATCCAATGGCTAATTCTATACGAAATTATATATCTTTCAGAGTTATTTCTATACACCCTATAAATCTATAGAATACACTGACATTCTGTTACACTTCCAGTGAGTTTGGAAAAATCTATGCATGTACCATTCAAAGGAAGGTAAGAGATGTTATGAGAAGAGCAGGAATACAATGCAACAGTAAATGAAAATGGAGATGGCAGACTATACTGAGCCAAGGCTGAACTTCATATTGAACAGAATATTCCTCAATTTTTTTAAAGATACAGTTTGTATTAGAAATTTCAAAGGATGTATATAACTTAAATTCAACATGGGTGAATTCTTCACTCAAGGCTACAAAATTTACCAGTCAGAAATACTTGTTATGTGAGTAAGCCATCAAGTTTTAAGAGATGGGTTTAGGGACCTTATCCCTGCTACCAGGACTAATTCTGTTATTGTGCTGCATGTTACAACATTTTTTTCAGTGGGAATCTATTGTAATATGTTTATACAGAATGTAATCTGTATGAATCTTGCTCCTTACCAACAGCTAGATATCAAATATCAACCAACTTTCTTACTGTTTTTTTCAGTTATTAAAATCTCCTAAGTAAAAGCATCTGATAGTAAGTTTGTTAGAAACATCCAAATGACAGAGAAAAAAAACGGTGAACAGATTGCAACAAGATGCATTTGTCTAATGTAATCTGATAAAGGTGAAGTGATCTGTCAACAAAGTAGGTGACATTCAATGGAAAGTCCGTAAAGTGTATAGGGGTTTGTTTTATTTTTTTCTTAATATTTACTTTATGTTACTACAAACAGTGAAAATTAGCAGAAAATACACATTCCCTTCTTTTGATAGCAAGATCCTTAGTGACATCTAGACAATTCTTAACTTCAGTTTTTTATCCCTAGATGATATAGTGAATCTGATTTGCATTTTAGATTAAGTCTTTTGGGAGTCAGACATTTTATTCATGACAAACAGCTACAAGAAGTTGCAATATTTTGCTGAGGGGCCCAAATTCATAAAAGTGTGGAACATAGCCTCTAAGAATTTTTCTACTCTCTCAGGCCTAAACTACTGTATACAATGAGACATGGCCTTTCCGTTGTTAGGTGCTCAGTTTTAAATGGTTTGTTGATCTGGACGAAGAATGTTGAGTATTCTGAGATGCTAAGGCTGACTCCAAGTGATAGTGAGCACAACCTAAGGAATGTAGCTAAGGAATACATTGCCCTCTTCCGATATAAAACTCCAGATAAAGGAATAACTTTGCAGTACAGTGAGGAAGCCTATGAGTTGAATGTTTTTTTCTTGCAGCACTGAGGGAATGCACTGACAAGAGGGGTGGGGTAGATGAAATAATGGGAAAGAATTGTATAAGAAAATAAAAGACAAGCTTGCTGCATGTGGGGACATTATATCATGAGATAACACATGTTTCCACAACTAGGAAGATGAATAAAATTATACTTACTTGTAAGATCACAAAAAATGATTAGCAGTAATAAAAAAAAATTGCACAGGTAAAGTTGTTGGCTAAATATTAGACAAATAATTTAAAAAATTAAAATGAAGATACTACATATGCAGCTATGAGTGATGTATAAGGAGATCAGCTACTTTTTCTGAAGTGTTAGAAAATTTATATGAAAGTCAGAGTCTCATAGCTGGGCACCCTTGCGCACCCAAGGAGGCATTCCTCTCTCTGGTGCACAAGAGGTTCACCAGAGGCACCTGCCAGGGGACACAGAATATAAGCATTCACTTCCCTAATCAATACGAAGTACCATTTTAAAGGCTGAGGAGGTATGTCAGCTGGGCCCCATCTGCTGCACTAGGAAGGTACAGCAGATGTCCTGCACATCCTATACCATGTTTGATATAATAGATGTCTTGGACAGACAGAATAGATGGCATCACAATGGAGTTTAGGTACCTCTCTTTAAGCACCTCTCTTTAGGCAACTGAATCCTGGCTAGATAGACATACCACCTATTTTCTCCAAGACTAAACAAGGATCATCGAGAAACAGTTTTCCTAACTCAGAGGGCTAAAGTTAGGAAGTGGAAACTTCACTCTGTATTCCTTAACCACTGTACAGAAGACAATGCTGGAAAACATTTACAGGTCCAAATAACAGAAGATTTGTAAAGGCCACAGAAGTTACTAAGATTAGCATTTTTAATGCCATTTACCCTTGGCTTGCTTCAGAGTAAGTTCATCATAAAACTTTACATTTATGTTCAGGTCACACCATAATGTGAAAAATACCGTGGAATCAAGAGGACATAGCAAAAGCCTCTCTAATCAGGATCCCACAGATAGTTTTTTAAAACCTTCTGCTACTAACTTTTAGTGGATAGGTATCCTGCATACCATTTTACAATGATTTTTAAAAGCAGAGAATGATTATGCATTTTAATTTTTATTTTTTTTCTCCTGAAGTACCCCTAAGTGTCACTTTGGAGATTCCCTTTCCTTTCATCATTATTAATTTAGCTGTTATGATAAGAGCTATTGCCAGTTAGGATCAGGCACCTGTTGCTCTAGGAGTTGAAATCACTGAGAATAAAGCTTTACACAGTCTAGCTCCAAACAATTGTCCTAACACATTTCTGCTCAGCCACCATAACTGTCAGTAGAATGAGAATTTTGGCTGCAAATATTACCCTCAGGTATATTGTTAGAAACTTTGCTATTACATTAAAGATTTGGGATCCATTAGGTAATGAATGGATTACACTGAGTAACTAGAGATTAATTGGTTATTGTTTGTAAATTGCTTTGCAGAAAGTAAGCCTTATATAAAGTGCTCTGTATTACTGTTATTAATGGACTATTTTTATCTGTAGTGGGTATCTCTCTTCACCATTGTTCATATACATAAAGGGAAACTATAATACTTTCCTTTAGACCAGCATTCAGAACTTCAAAAGGAATTACTTTTAAGCCTGAATAGACTCATTAATGTTTATCAGGAATTAGGTGATATGTGACTGTAAAGAAAGGAATGAATATGTACAAAAATGTATTATAAATATTTTAAAAGAGATCTCGGCAGATGCTATGCTAACAGGAAATTTTCAGGTATGATCTGGCAATTCAGAAAACAAGAAGTCCTTAAAAATCTACCATAAACTTTTGTCCTATCTTCTGTATCTCCTTATTCTTCTAGAAATATACCCTTTCCTGACTAATATTTTACAGGATATTACCATAGTGTCACTACTTAAAAGATTTAAGGAATCTTTGTTTGCAGAAGGGTTGGCAATTGTAGCAAATTGACCAGAAATCTTAGTTTCAAGAAAAAATATATTTTAGTATAGCTACATATATCTGTATATCTGTATTGATATCTGCCTTGATATCAAGTATATCTGCCTTAAACAATATAATAGCATCTCTATTATTGAACTTAATTTCTGAATATCTTGGATCAGACATTCACAAGTGTAAATCTTTGAGACTACAGCAGCCTCATACCTGAAAAATTAAGTACATAGATCTGTTTTCATCCCCTTATGTAGATTATTTATACACAAATTCTTTTCTCCCACCTAGCAGGAAGATAACAAGAAATTAATTTAGATCCCTATCAGTGTTATCTCAGTATCATTTGGGGTATTTATTTATACTTTTTTTAATATTTATTTATTTATACTTTTCAATCTTTTTCAAATTCAGATAGCTAGCAGAGCAGCCATGTCACACTTAGCTAAATCCTAAGCATCTCTAATGACTTCAGTAGATTCTTGACATTCTAGCAGTGCAAGGTACCAAACAGATTTGTTCAGTCCATATGCAATTTTTTCACTAACTAAACAGTGGCTGCCATCACTCAGTCACAAGTGTAAAATCATGACTTAGTGTCAAAGCTACATGTTTTGAAGGTATTTATTCCTAATAATGGGTCCAGTTAAAACTAGACCAGATACCTATCACAGAATAGTGTATTTCATTCTTTAAAGGTTTTAAAACAGTCAAAGCACAATTATATATTATGTTTTTCACTTCAGTGATGCTATGTCTCAGGTGCTACAAAAATGCTGTAACTTCATCTGTTATAATCCAGCAATACATTTATGTCAGATTCTCTGTATTGGATTTTTCAGTTATACAATTCAGTGTTTGGAATAATCCCAGTTATTTGATGTTGAAAATATTGATGAGGTGCTAAACTGCTGTGGTGGCAAAATCTCCTCAAGCCTTTTAGAATATTAGATACATATTGTGATGCCTAATATTGTAGTGCCATAAGTAACTTTCCCATTACATAACATGTTCCCATTTGTGACATTTTTGCTAGCTACTGTCAGAAATAATCCATCAATGAACACCTTTCAGATTATATTTTGGTATTTCTTTGAGATTTTGCTAATTTAGCACACATGCAAATATGCCTCATATGATAATATTCATTTTCAGGGAGCTGTTTCAGGGTATTTTCAGTAGAAATAAATGCATAAACAAACGAGTACATTACTGTTGGGATGTCTTTGTGTGTTGAATGGGCTCGATGAAATTTCCTACATGAATAAAATCCATTAGTTAGTAGAAAAGCACTGGAATCAAGTTTCTCATATACAGCTAAGCATCTCCATCCCAAATTTCCCCACTTCTACAACTAAACAAAAAAAACCCAAACAAAGAATGATCTCTTAAAAATACATTTTCATTAATAATTCCTAAAAATATAGGAAAAACATATGCAGATGGCTATATTTCACTTCTTTTCTACGGGGAAAACGAAGGCACTTCTCTGCTGTAAACACAAGGATGACCAGAAAATGAAAGCCTGCTTTAGGAGCGTCTAGGAATAGTCTGTACATTGCACCTTTCATATTAGCAATGTAAGCCTGAATTTTGCTCTGTTTTTTGATTGGGATCCAGGGAAATATATTGTCATTTTACTTTTTTAATGAGTTATTTGGGGGAATGGGAAGAAAGAGTACTTTAAATGGATGTGAAAGACTATACTTAGCGCTAAACAATGAATAATAAGCATCTGGCTGTAGTGCCTGGAGGAGTGCAGCATTACAAAACAGTGTTCCTAGCTCTTTATTTCTGTACCTGGTGCAGTTATTTCTTGCTGTACAAAGACTGTCTATCAGAGTGATAACACAGTATATTTTATTTTAAATAGCAAGGAAGAAACAGACTTGATGTTTCAAACAATACAAACGTTGTGACAATAGGTGGTTTGTAATGAAAATGTTACAGAAGTGTTTTGAAAAAGTTAAATGAAAGCAAAACTCTCTAATACCAGTCAATCGGTAATATTTTTGGATCAGTGGTAGATGATCAAGTTTATAGTTTAACTGTATTCCCTATGTGTTACTTTCCCTTGCCGATTACCTAGACACAGAAGAAATCTTGACAAATAACAGATACAAGATGTGACTTAAAGTATTGAAGAACTCAAATGAGAAAATAGAAAATAAAATTGCAGCTCCACTTTTCTTGAATAAAGGCATTGAGGGTGATGGGAAATTCATATGATAGAGGAGGACAGAATGAAACCCATTCTTTTGGGTTTTTTTGAAAGCAACATGGTCTTCAAAGACTGATTTTACATTACAGTTTGAGCTCAGTTTCAAGTAGTCACACAGCTTAAAAGTTATCATTATTATTCATCTTTTCTTTGAGAATGACTTTTAATCATCCATACAGACCCTGTACAATTCTTAACATATATTTGTTCACAAGAAAGGTAAATGTACTTGCTAAAGTTAGAGAATAACTGTTAAATTCAAGAAAACAAGGGAAAATCTTCCAAAGAACGGTACTTTTTTTTTTTTATCACACATCTTAGAAGATTTTTTTTGGTGTATTCATAAAAATTAAAACCTTATTGTACCACAGACACCAATGATTTGTCAGAAGTATGCCACTAGCTAGTAACAGTTTTTCTAAATAAGACACATGTGCCAGGAGTTACAGGAAATGTTTTGTGGAAAGCAACTTACCACATGTATATGAACTCCTAATTACCGTGGTCTGTGGGTACTCTTGGCACAACAGTTCCCAGAAATAAATTATTTGCCATAAGTTATAGAAACAACAGAACCTTTATGTCTTTATATCTTCTCAAAAGCTGTGGTAATGCTACAAAACTAAGTTGTTAAGTGTGTTTCCTGAGAAAAATGCTTAAATATATTTTAGTAGTTGGTTTCTGGCAAATGTACATGCGTTCATCTTTGCATTCACTAAATTTATATACAATGAAGAGGTAAACTTAAGTAAGCTGGATTGTAATTTTATTCTTAATAAGGATGATGTAGAAATTTCATAGGAATGAAAATAAAAAATCTGTTATCTATTAAGAGGAAGAAAGAATCTGACATTGGTTAACCACTGAAATAAATATTTATTTAATTTATTTCAGCATATTTTATTCACTGTTTCACAAGACCAGGAAATTTCATTCTGAAGAAGAAATTGGTTAATGTATGTGCTTTTCAACATTAGAAGTCTGAACACAGCACTGGCAAGTTTAGTGTAGGAATCCAGGTGGATTAGTATTGATGAGAGAACTTCCTGCTCTTCATATAGGTCTGCGTTATAATAGGATGCAGAAATTAACTGAGGCTAGACAACCACACAGACTCATAAGCTGCTGTATGGAATTCAAGAATTCCATTCCATTTCAGAGTGCTAGATACTGAAGTGCTCTGGTGCTATATTAACTACCTTGTAGGCCAAGATAGTTTGGGTCTTTTGATGAAATGAGCCACGTAAAGGGACTTATTAGGAACCATTTACTATCTCCTAGACCACCATTTCTTCAGTCCTTGCTTAAGCTATGTGTAGGACACAAGGATTTCCCTTTCCATTAATAATTCATAAACTATAGCTCAATTTTACTTTTTTTCCTTTGTCTACAATTTTTTCTCAGCAACACTTTTTTCTTATTTTTGTGGTGTGAAAATATTTGCTAGATGGAGTTCTTAAACAAAACTCTGAATATCTGAATAGAACATAATATTAACGTCAGGAATTTGGACATATTAACCATGAGAAGTTTCTTCCCTCTAGGCTGGAGATTTAGTAAATATTTGTGAATGTCTGCCATATTTTATACACAGAACTCTTACCAAAATAGATTACTATAAAGAGCTTGTCAATTATATTTCAAATAGAAGAAATGTAAAAAGCGGGTGAGAGATAGTATGTTAGCTAATCAGTTTAACAAAGTGAGTCTTCCGTCTGAATATCTTCCAAATATCAGTTAAGATATCCAAAAAAGAATTATTTTTAGGCTTGGGGAGCAGAATCATGTTCTTTGTATGGACTGGTATGGATTGAAGAACACAATCTTTATTCCTACCATTTAAAAGTATGGATCTTAGAGATTTCAACATAAGACATCAATTCGTATTACTATAATCATTCTAACACAGAGAGCATTAAAAATGAACGTCATTTGATTTGATGGCTCATTACTTGTTTTCACAAAAGTGCTCTAAGAGCACAGCATATCAAATTAAAACACACATACAATGCAGACTTTTGAGAAGGTCCTGAAATTATCAGAGAAAGGAGAGTATAGTCCATCTACAACTAAGTATTGAGCGTAAATATATCATCAGTGACATCCATCAAGCTAAAGAGAAGTACACTGAGGCACGTTTCTTAGATTATAACAAAAGGTGTGTCTGTGGAATGGGGACTTTTCTCGGTGGAATATGAGAGGGAATTCCCAGTTTCGTGGGGTACACATCAACCTATATATTGGCAATGGTTTCTGCTCTGTACTGCCTTGAAAAACTCATGCACCACAGAGTGCACCCCAAGCATGTGGGTCAAACAGCATTACCCCATGCTTTCCACCTTTATGTTGCATGCTATTTTCCTCAGGCAGAATTGCCATAAACACCATACTTCTACAGTCACCATGTTCATCTCACACTATTATATCACAGTCACCATGATCAGAAGCCTTAAGCCATCCTTACACTCCTTCTATCTAGCAGCACTCCCTTACAGAAGGATCATTTTTTGAGTAAGGTGCGTGTACCCTCTAGGATCCACCAGAGTTATCTGAAGGATTTTATTGTAAAAACATCAGAATGACCCACTCGCTATCTAAGTACGTCTCTTTAATTTCAAATTCTACTTTAGAGGTTAAGAATTGAAAATCTAGGTTTTAATAACCTGAATTTTAAACACATATCTTTTGTTAGCTGCAGTATATATTAATATTTCTTTTCAAAAATATACAACAGAACAAGTTACAATTTGTTCTTGGAGGTGGAGACCAGATCTATCACTGTGTTCATCCACTGGAGTAACCCAATTTAGAGAACAGGAATAGGAGGATACCTAATTTCTGTCTCTATTAAAATTCTGTTTCAGATGACCAGGTTCTGACAAGAACAGAGCAATTCCATAACATAATAAGGTACAACTCTAAGGAGTTTAGACAACTCCAGAGAACAGCTGAACTTTTAATCCAAAGTGCCTGATTTTTAGAATCATGGTTTTAATCATAGACAGCTGAATTTTCATGTGTGCCATCAGCTACTGTTATTTTATTTCTAGCTCATCCAATCCAAGCATATATGTGGTACTAAAAATAGCACAGAATACAATTTATAAAGGAAAACTTCTTCACCACAAGAGTAACAACAATTTTTTTTAAATCTTCTTTTGCTCTAGGCATCCTCATCTTAAGACCTTCAAAACATGGTGTGGTTCTGGAAACTGGTATTGCTTGCTGAACATAGAGTTTTTCAACAGAGAAAACGACATTCTTGAATTCAGAGGCAGATGATACTTTTATGCATCTGGCAAGAGACTTCTGGAATCAGGTCACTGGGTGTGGGGAGCTACAAAATCCCAGACAGTGTCAGTACTGTCTCCCTGATCAGTATGGAGCTTATAGACTCCTTTCTTTCCACACATGCATATGAAGAAAATTGGAAAGATAACATATCAGAAAGGTGTGTGATACATAAATCTACAGCTTCAATTCCAGTCTGGGCTTGATAAAATAAAGAAGGTAGTAATAGAAGGAGCAATATAGAGGATTCATCTTGAGCAGGGGTCCTCAAACTACGGCCCGCAGGCTGGATATGGCCCCCCAGGGTCCTCAATCTGGCCCCCAGTATTTAAAGAACACACCCCCCCCCCCCCCCCCCCCCCGTTTAAAAAGTTCGAGGACCCCTGGTCTTGGGAATAAAGTGAACTCTAAGGAGCTCGGTAGCTGTAAATTTCAGTCTTTATATAAGGACAGAAAGGGCCCAATTCAGTTGCTCCAAAATAAGTAGTAACTGCCAATTAAGGTGACTTAATCTAGTTAAGACATCTAAGTTAACTCTGTGGAGCAATGAGATATGACACAGGATTGAACTCCTCTACAGAAGCAGCTGGAGGCCAAATGGATTACCTGAGGGCATCTCAAATGACCTTGGCAGGGGAACTGAACTAAGACCTTAAGCTGCAATACAGCTCTATGCTAAGACACCCAAATTTATATATCTCTGTATGAGCCTGATGCTAAAAATTCAGTTATAGAGAAATGAAGACCTTAGGAGTCGGCCAATGCAGCCTAGAAAGCATCTCAGTTAACCAGCTTCTACTGTCCACCTGAGGGGAAACTCTTTAAGCTCCATTTACTGTATTGACTATATCTCGACTGCACAGGAAGCTTAGACACACAGCTGACATGTAACTATTGACATATAGACATCCATATTTAGGCATCTTAATCTGAAGCTGCAGACATTAAGGTGGCATTGAATGGAGGAAAAGAACTCCAGAAGAGAGAAGAGACATCCACAAGGTTTCCAAGAAAATTAGACCTAGTAAAAGAGCTGTATTATATGACTATTAAGGGAAGGAACTAATGTATATATTTTACAAACATGTGCTGTATACATTACTTGAACTAGTGTCAAAAGGGTAATTATGGCATATTGATACATGGCTCTTTAGTAGAAAACTTCAAACAGGTCAGCTGACTAAAGGTAGTTCAGAAATTAAAAAAATAAACTATGGCATGTAACTGATATCGAAGTGAAGTGAATTCTATTATTGATTAATTAATTAAAGATAGACTGGAATATGTACGAAGACAAGTGGAAATCAAGAAGCATGAATGAATACCTTTAAATGAAGAAAGAGTTTGTGGGGGAGGGGGGGATAAATAAAGTGAGTTTTAAGGCTTAAAACATAACAAACAGAACATAACATAAACAAACGGAAAAACAGACATCTGCTATAGCATTCTATCATACTAAAGAAAATTCAACCCAACATCTCTACTAGAAGTTAATTGAATTATATTACATCAGGTGTGATATAGATTACTTGAAAAAGATTCTGCATTACATAGGAAGCTGAAAAAAAATACAAGTATGTGAAAAAAATAAAAGATCAGTAACTGAGTATTTCTGAACAGATTAGTGGAAACAGACTGAGAGAGTCAGTTTGGCAGGGTAGAGAACATTCACAAATAACAAATTAAGTATAAAAATATTAGAAAAATTACATTTACTTGAACTAGACAATACAGAAGCAAGCAAAGTTTGCACATGTGTGTGAAGTATGAAACATTCCTTGTTTGTGGGCAGTTTGGGTTTGCAGTAGAGTCAATAGGAGTCAACATACTAACCACCTTGTAGAATTGGACGGATGGCGTATATCGTGTGCAGTTCATATTTTATTTAATTCTTTGGCAGAGGGAAAGAATTACAGGTCAATATTTGTCAGGAAGTGCTGCAGCTAATGAGAAAGTAAAGGAGAATAATGTGTATGAGCTTTTACCTTTATTTTTACTTGGAAAGCTAGTGACTTTTAATTAAACAAATGCAATATATCCAAATGAGAGGCTTTCAGGCAATGCATTAACCTAACCCATGCTTTTCTACTATATTTATCAATTTCAGTGGTGATCTTACTGGAGAAAACTTTTTAGGTTTTAGTAAAAATACTGTTAATATTACCTCTTTATTAAACAGTGTTTATCTTCAAAACAGCAAAGGCAAGCAATAGCAAACATCCTTGGGTATCTTCTAGTCCCCAAAAATAAGAGTGTCAGGTTATCACAGAGCAGCCATCAGCTATCGTTCTGTGAATCAGCCATGGACTCTGGTTTCTGTCCACCTCTGATTTCAAGAATGCAATTGTTTATGTGTCACTATTTTTTTCAGTATGGTTATTCCCAACTATAGAAACATATTATCTTAATCTCCTGATGGTAGAAGTGTCTGAAGTGAAAACTGAAGTATGGTATCCTTAACTTCTATTTCAACTAAAGTTTGCAAAAGGTGCAGCTAAGACTCAATCTGCCTCAGTAAGGTACCTAACTACAATTACAATTTTGGGTGCCTAGGAAGTAGTCCCGTTAAACTAAACACCTAAAAGTTACTAGTAGTCACAGGACACAAACAAAAGCCTATGGAGGAAATTCTACCTTCTTAAATAAAACCTATATTATTTGTTAATTATTAAAATTATTATTAAAAATAAAAGTAAATAGAAATAATTTTTAAACTGTAGTATAGAGGATCTTTCTCTGCAGGCCTTGGTTACATCTACATTCACAATTTGATACAAAACACTACTGCAGCCGTGACTCAGTGGATACCCTGATTGTCCAAAATTGCTGCACTTTGTTTCAAGGTGTGGTTTTGAATTAAACAAATGCAGTTATACTCCTTGTGAAGAAAGTCAGACTGGAAACTCTGCTTCTGGCGTACACCAAAGGCACTGTCCTCAGCACCTGTAGCAGAAACATGAGGTTCAAACTACAGATTGGTTCTTTGAGTTCAAACTACATTCCTGGCGACAGCTTCAAACCATACTCCGAAGCATGAACTCTGAGATTTCGGTAAATGCAGGAGTTTCAGCACTAATTGCTTTGATCTACTGACCCACTCTCATTGAACTGAATTACTTGCTAATGTAACCACAACCATCACCTTTGTCTTTCACTGACTGTATAAGAAACTTGAACATAGCAGGACTGGTTGCTAGGTAAATGAAAAAATGAGCAGGTGCACTATATTTCTTTCAGACTAATGTTTCTCTCAAGTAAATCTAACTGTGAAATTGCAATATTTTAACTATTGAAAAAGACTTAGTTTTAAGGACTAGAGGATCAGGTTTACCTGTGTGGGAAGACTGTAACCTGACAAAATGTGGAAATGATACTTCTTTGGAGTCAACAAACTGTGAAGATTTCAGAAGAAGAAATAGAAATACCCTGACATTTTTTCCTCCAAGATAGAAAATATTCCCTGCAAGAACTGAAAGGAATCTGAAAAGCCTTATGTGTCTCTCTGTATTTTTTCTCAGAATATTGTCACAGCTGGTTTTAGGTTAATAGATTTTATTTTAGTTATTTCTTTTCTTTTCTGTTTTATTCTGTTCTATTGTGTTCTAATGAATTTATAAACAAAATTTGAAATTAATTTAAAATGGCTAACTTCACTTAGATTTCTATTACCAATAAAAGATCTTCTTCATATTTGAAACTTTGAGCAAGATTGTTATATTTCACATTTTATACAAAAAGCTTTGATAGCTTGAAAATAATCAGTGGAATGCTTGTAATATTTTTCTTTTCTCTTCTCTTCTCTTCTCTTCTCCTTTTTTTTTTTTTTTCTTTTCCTTGCGCTGAGAAACTACAGCAGGTTTGAAGAGAGATGCTTTGCAAATGCATAGCATATGACAGCCATTGCTACAAAGAACTTGTAGTCTAAGGAGGCAAGACAAGATCTTGGAAAAGGGAAGTATAACTATTGTCATTTTACAGGTGGAAAACTATGACAGAAGAGATCTGCTTCTGACCTTTGAGCAAAGAAGAGAGTGGAAGAAAGGAAGAAAAGCTCCATGACTTCAGGTTTAATTCAGAGTTGAAGTTTCAAATACTGTATTCCAAGCTCAATAAAGCCAGAAAATACCCAGATTTGCAGGACTTGAATCAAGGCTGAGTACAGTAATTTGGACAACAAAATAACTAGCTTTTAAAATACCTCTGTGTTAAAAAAGAAGGAGCCAGCAGGAGAATATTAACACAATAACTAATTTTACTGGCCTAAATCATGAATACAGAGTAATACAGTAGTTAAAACACTACCACAACACCATGAAAATAGTCACAAACTTAAGAACAATCAAGAAAGGAAGAAAATATCCCCAGAACATGATGTTGATAAAATTACTTTCTAATATTATCCAAAGTTATTTTAAATTAGCATGTTACTAGGAAATCTTTTGGTGAGCTCAGAAATATTATGGGAAATTATAACAAAATAGAATTAAAAGAAAAACAACTTTGAGAATTTTTTTTTACCCGCTCTCACTTTTTTCACTTTTCCTTCATTTTCTTCCTTACTTCCTCTGTATGTAAACCCAGGAATTACATGTACTAAAGAAACCAACACCTTCACACATCATCTCTCCACAAGAAAAAGTTACACATCAAATAATCAATTTTTGGTAGAATATACTGAGAAATGAATAATTTATCCTGGTAACTATTGATTCAAAACTTATAGATTGATTCAGAACTGTACGGTATGTTATGGAGGATAATCTCTCTCATAGCACATAATTCCACTATTTCAACCGTAATCTTGGCTGAATTAATTAACCAGTAATAACTACTGATAATCAGGATGTAAGTAAATACATGGTGTCCCCTATTCAATGTCAGTGTTGATCACATCAGATTTCTTTGTCCTGTGTCCCATCACTGGATCAGCCACCATATATTTCTAAACATGTGACCTGAGATAGCTATTGTTATATTTTGGTGGGGTTTGGAGCAAGTGTATGAAGGCATCTTAAACCAGTCATTACTACCTTTTCAGTTTCTAAAACAAATCAACATATTTGTTTTTTCTCTCCGCCATCCCCCTCAGCAAAGAAAAGAAATGCCCATTGTTAGCTTCTGTGTTCTTTGCTGGTTCCTGAACCAGAACATAGATGATTTTCTCTTTCCAGAATCACTGGGATGGAGAGATTCTGCCAACATGTTGTATGAAAAAAAGGGTGGGGTTTTTTTATTAAGTTCATGTTTCCTGCATGTAGAGGTAGCCTTTAAGGTCAAGATTAATACGTAAATACATGATTCTCTGTCATGTAGGCCTTTTCTTTAGAAGTCTAAACAGCTTTTAGGCAGTCAAGAGGATTTGGGGCTTCTGTTACAGTCAGTGGAAATCTAATCAGTGCGGTCAACAGGACATGACTCAGTTGACCATACAAAGATGTTTGGTGTCTTTTCAGATAGCTTGGGATATTTTGGACTTCAACTGCCATTTCAGATGGGTACAGACATCTCAAAGGAACTGCACCATATCTGCCGGCCTAGGATATATGTCTCATATACCACAAAATGTATTAAATGCCATTAGAAATTAGTAACAGGCAAGATTCTGGCTCTCAGAATACATTGAAAATAATTTCTGAACATAACGAGGGTCAAGTACAAAACCTATGGTTGTTCTAACACTGCTTCAGAAAACAAAGTCCATTTTTTGAGAAAGTCACAAACCCTTCTAGAATAATAAAAGGCTTCTGTATTTCTGGTGAATTTTAATGAAGGCTGTGGATGTTCTACAAGCTGGTGTCTATAAAAACCCCAAGATAATGCAGAGGGTCATGTGCTTTCAAAATTATTATTCCTTGTGCCTCTCAAACTTTCCCTTAACGGAAACTTCATCCATTATAAAATTACAAATGTGTTTTATCTTCTTTTTAGGCTTTTTACACATCAAAACAGCACCTATTGATTCATGTACAGTAGTTTCTCGGGGAAAGGAGAACAAGGCAAACAATTTAAACTAAAAGGCAGCTACCATAGTTTGGCTGTGTTCCTCACCTATGGCTTTGTCCATATTTTTGAGTTACATAATTCCACAAGGGACTGATGACGGTACAGTATTTCCAAAAAATGTACATATTATTAGTTAAGTTTAACTGTCTGATGACACAAAGTTGGTACTGCACACTGTCTTTGAAAAGTGGTAATTGTGAAAAAGGTAAAAGAGAAGCTGTCTTTGATCATACCAGCTAGCAACTGGACAAGCCGGTGAGTTTAGTTTCTGGCCATTTTTAATAGTCCGTTGTTTAAGCAATAAAAGTACGTATGCAGTTACATAACCTTAGTAAAAATTTAATGTGGACGTTCTGCATTAACTTCTTTTCCTTTAACAAAAAAAAATCCAAAGAGAAAAAAGAAAGGAAAGAAAAGAAAAAAGGTGCTCCCCAAATAAATGAAACTCAATTTCACGGCACATTATCTCTCTCAATTCTTTCCTCTCAGCTTTCATTTTCATTAAAATCACAGACAACTATAAATTAATAATTACTTCAGGTTGACTAAATGCAGGCCACACTATTTAGTTCTCGTTTTCCTACAGTGGCCCTTCTTGTTCATGCTGGAAAAATGTTAATTTAGATAATGTGGCTTGCCCCTTGTCATATAATTCTGTTTTGCAGTTTCACTGATCTATAATGGTCTGTTCTTATTAGGTAATATTAACTTTATCTTTTGTTCAATCAAGCTTCACAGTTTCCTCCGACAAGATAACTATTGTGAAATATCAGATGAAATGTTCTATTATCCATATTTGTGTTATATTTTGACCTGTCTCTATGTTGTAACAGTGTTCAACAACATTTGTAATTTCTTCTAGTAATAAATTTATTGTCCATTAGCCCAAGCCATATGTGATACTTTTTTTGGCAGGAACTACAGAATATATACCTCAATCTTACTACTTTACAGTTTATGCACATTTCAAATTAGGTGTTTTATCAACGTACTTTCCAATTAAGAATGGGTGAATAGGTTCAAATAAAATAAAACCTGAACCTTCACCCAGAGCTTGAACCCAATTGGTTTATGAAGTTTGAAACAATTCCATGCAGTTCAGTCATCTATAATTTTTTTTTTGACAGAGTAGTCTAGTAGTGAATGAAGGAAACTGAGACATACAAGAGCATTTCTTTCTAACTGGTCATCGATTTGTTGGTACTGTCATTTTGATTAAACCATTTAACTTCTCCAAGTGTCAGTTTACCCATTCTTAGAAAATGCTCTGTTCAACTCAGATAGGTATATAGAGGTCTTTGAGGCAAAACAATGCATATGACCTCCTCTAAAACAATACATGTGTGTTCTGACAATTATTTAAAAAAAACAAACACAGGAAACTAGTTTTTTTAATTCCACTGACAGTACGACATAACCTACATTTTTTTATTTGTAAGTGGAGAACACCTGAAAGCTTCTAAGCACTTACAGAATTTTTACTGTATCTTCATGATAGGTTACAATAGTGTTAGCTCTTTGGTCTTTTCAGGAACCCTTTAGCAATGAGCAACTGTTTCTTGCAGAGTAAAGCTGACTTTTTTTATACAATAACTTGTGAGACATAATTAGGTGAATACTTGTAGTTTTCCCATGTGTGCAGGGAGTTCCTAGATGTGTAGGTAGGTACCTCTTTCACCCACATCTATCTAAACTAAGTAAATCGTTGCAGTAATTATACCTATAAATATGAGTGGGCAAATATGATTACAAATTTATTATGGGTTATGAGGCTCACTTTTAATGGATGGTCATAGAGTGCAATATAATGAGTAAAATTTTTTTTAGGTAAGTTCTTGTTTATTTTCACCCAAACAAATCTTAAAACAAGATATAAGAAACTACCTAATGTGCCATTAAGCACCATTGGTAACCATTTGAAAGTGATATGTAGCTTTTTTCCAAGTGTCAGGGTTCTAATTCTCATGGCATATGTTCTATAATAAGATATAGGTCCTTACAGTTTGAAATAAATGCATTTTTCCAAGTGAATGGCATATTTTCTTCCACCCTTGAAAATCGCTTATATAAACATTCTGGTAACAGGCTATTGACATATGGCCTAAGCTAATTTCTTGTCTTTTTTTGTTTGTTTGTTTCTAGGGAAATAACCAAAAGTCATTAGTGGAAGTTAGGAGACAAAGAAAAAGAATTGGCCAGTAGAATTGTTTTTGTTATAAAAAAATTGTGTTATATGTCTCTGGATACTACTAATATACCTGAATTCTTTGTGATCTGCAGTAGATTACCATCCACTTTAAGAAAATATTTTGAAGTTTAAAATAGATACTTTTTGGCCAGTTACATGATAAATGAATGCTTCTTTCCTAAACTAATAAACATCTATCAGCTACCACAGCAATACCTTTAGATGGACCAAAGAATCTTCTATCATCCAAGTAATGTATCTCGACTGTGATACACTTATTTCATGGGCTTAATTTTTGGCAATCTCTAGGGATCTACCCCAAAGAGATGTGATCTAGTTTACAGAGTAATACATGAGAAAACAAGATCTGTCTGTTTATATCTGTTGTATTAGTAATCATAATATATTGGTGTCATTGGCAAGTCAGTTCACCTCTGGAGTCCTTTATAGTTATGTCTTCTTTGAAACAGAAAGATGAACTGACTTGCCCAATGACAAGTGGATCCCCTTTTTGCAATCTGAGATGATATAACATAACATCTAAGGTAGGATTATTCTTCAGAGAGTATAGATGTCTAGAGCATAAATGTCTTCATTTCAGCTTGTCATTTAGATTCCCCATATAGTCAACGGAGAGGAACAAGCACCGCGTGTCATTCATCTTACCCTAATGCAACCGTGAAGTATAGGTCAGTGAAACTGTACTTTAGTGGTGCCTGTTTCTGAACAATGTCTCTTAACAAAGTTTAAACAAGTAGTTCATATGTAGATATCTACATCGTAGACAGCTGATGTTGGGCGTGTGTGTCCCTAAAATCCTTGCTTCACATACCCTCAAGCCACGGTGATTACCAGATGCTAATGAAATTGTCTTTATGCTTTTTGCTAATATCAACACATTTTTTCTTAGGAGAAGGAAAGGTAGGCAGGTAGCATATTTGAGAGGCCTCTTGCCCATGCAGTATGCAAAATATAATACTCAGTATTTCTTGAAAAAATTTCTTTTGAACAAGGAAGGCATAGCAGCAAAACAAAAGTTGTCTGAGTGATATCACATGGTAATTTTAAGGAAGACAAGACAAATTAAATTGTCACAGAATTAAGGTTTTCTAAAACACTTCCAGGGAAATTATTTTAATTAGTGTTTCTTTAAATAAAAACCAGGAGAGCATTTTTCCTGTTCAATAATAATTCTTTTGTTCACCCCCAATCCAAACATTGCAGTACTGTATTAATGCAAGACAATTTGAAAAATGGAACTGACTAGTTTCCATTTGACTGAAATGAGAACAAGATCTAGCCTTAGGCAGCAGGAGCATAACTAGCCAAAAACAAATGCCATTTTTAAATTTCATGAAGTGATTATTTGCTGTTAAAAAGTCAGTATTTCCCAACACATATAAGACAGTAATAGAATCTGAGCTCTCAAATGACCTTATTCTTACAAAGGAAATAGCTGTAATATATCAACCATTCCTGTGATCACTGGAAATAAGACTCTATCAGATCTTGTGTGAATTAAAATAGTATAAATTAGTATAGCACTGCTTCAAATTGTAGTAGTACCACAGACCTCAACAAGTTTATACTGATTCACAGCAACAAGTATATGATTTACTAATTGCACAGTGATGAATCTGAGGCATCAGATTTCCAATTTGACTTTTGTCTCTGTAAATATTCTTTTTCACTTCACTCTAGTGTAACAGACCCATATAAAACTGTGAAGGAAGGGAAGGGGAGGGGAGGAGAGGGGAGGGAAGGGAAGGTGAAAATGCAGTTTTTAGGTGCCAGCAAACACTAATCTCTGAATACCAAATAATCAAAAGTGGTTCTATCATACAATGGTGCTCTTTTGTGTGACTGAGTCTGTAGAGAAAACCTAATTGTTACTGCCACTGAGCAGCTTGCCGTTCAGTCAGGGAGAGAGAGAAAAAATGTTTATTTTTCAGACTTAAGTAGTGATGGATGTACCAAAGTTCCGGTGTACCAGCTGGAGATGATGAAGATTCATGTAGAAAGCTAGAAGCCAATGAGGACGAATTATCTGTAGAAAATAACCAACCCATGAAGCTGTGTTTGTTCTTGCACAGGGTGACCCAGCAAATGTGCTTTCAATTAAAACACAGTTAAAAGAGAGCACTGTAAATCTTTGGAATCCCTAATTTTTGCATCAGGAAATGCAACTGTTTTTATGAACTATGACTCTGTCGTGACACTCACATGAACTCCTGGCCTGCAGTTTAACCACTGAGTTACAGGAGCCATAGTAAAATTTCCTTCAGTGTGGGAAAATGAGTGCTTGCCTTAGAGCAAGTATAACCAGCCACATCACAGAATTTTCTGATTTCTTTTGCATACCCTTCCACGGCAACAACATGTCTTTATAATGACTCCTCAAGGCTGATTCTACACTGACTTGAGGCAAAACTGCACATCAACAGTTTCATTGGTGATTTCCCAAATTCAATTTCCAATTGTTTGCTCCATCATTGTAGTGGAATGAAGCTGGGTTAATTAGCATTGATAATATACAACTGTGGGCTGGCTTCAGGGGCAGCGGGTTGGCCGATGTAGATAAGGTGTAGGTGTGGCTGCTGTTGGGTAGCCTATGAAGAGAGCGCAGCTGAGGAGGAGAGAGAGAAAGGAGAAGCAGCAGTAGTGAGAGGAGAGAGAACCCATGTGCTGGATGAGGTAAGACAAGGAGAAGGCAGCAGAGGAACTGGTATGAAGAGTATGCTGGATGAGATGGTAAAAGACCTTGTTGCAGCTTGATGTTTTTGAGAGTGCTGCAACACGGTGTGACCCAATAAAAGGTCTGGTCCACTCACAGATGTTTCTTGGACTTTGTCATAGTTGTAGCACCTGTGGGAGTGTAGTACTGCATTCACCCTGTATAGACTTATAGTTTTTAAGGCCATCAGTTACAAACTGATTATCTTAGACTTATTCTATAACCAGCAGCAAAGAACAGTTACTTCAGAGTATGTTTCAGATAGCCTAGGATCTAATCAGTTAAGGACCTGAAACACTACCACCCAGGTCATAATCCAAGTCACAATGGTGTGTGCTGTGATATATAGAAACACATATGTTTATTTAAAAAGGACCTATTGGTTACAGGTTTTCCACCTGCAGAAGGATGGCAAACAAAGCCACTTCCTGAAGGTAATTCTATAATATCCTCAAATCATGCTAAAAGATGAGTATTGAATCATTTTTGCTCTAATCCTTTCTATGTACATATACTAATGCTTTGCCATAGCTGCATATGTAGGTATACAGTTAGTTAAGTAGAAAATATAGTTAACTATAGTCATATAGTTAGCCAGTTAGTTAACTGTATACTACAGTTTTTATTACATTTTCAGGTAAAAAAGAAATTAAAAGTCATCAATATATAAATAAAACAGACTTTGAGCAAAACAAAATGCTGGAACCTGGGTTTTTGTGTTTTTTATTTTCGTTATTGTTGTTTGTTTGTTTTTAAACTTAGGACCATGGTTTCGAAAACAAAACCCCCAAACCCAAACATTTTTCTAATGTGCCTCTAGCTGTTGTGTTACATTGTGACATGATAGTTTCCCGCTGAGTTTTCTGGCTCATGCTGAGCACATCCACAGTGCAACCGTACCTGCAGGGAAGTATCACTGGGACTGAGACATAGTATCAAAGAACTCACAATTGTGCAGCGTGTATGTCATTTCTCTGTTTTATGCCATATTCTTGTCACTCTGAAAGAGCTGGCTCTGAAAAAAAAAAAAAAAAAAAACCAACCAAAAACCCAAATAGCAAGAGTGTAGCATTTTGCCATGTACTGTTAAATACAGTAATTAGGTACTTAAATTCTTTACATCCCTATGGATCTATACAAGCAACCATTTATTCTTTCAAGGTATTTGCTTCTCGGGAACACTGCTATGGATTGTGATGCATCATTTTCTGTAAAGACGTAACTCATAATGAGATGTTTCAATTACCTGAAAAGTTACAGGACTAATAATGCTAATACAACTAGGGATGTAGTAAGTATTTTTTTTCAGAACCTGTGCATCAGCTTGCTGGACTATCATGCTATCTAGCTCTGAGGAATAATTTACTAAGACTTGACTTTGTATTTTGTTATCTCTGAAAAGAATGAATGTGATTGTGTAACCCACTATTTACTGTGTTTCAGGTCTCCTCTGCCCAATCCAATTGTGAAGGCCTGGGAGAAAATGTTTAGCTTTTTAATACAACAATGATGAGATTGTACCTCAGAAGTGCTGGCCAAGAAAATTCCCTTTGATTTCAGTTCTTGAGGGGAATAGTGACACATTTTTTCTAATAACCTGTGCTTTAAAGTAATGGAAGGTGAAGACTAAACGTTTCTTCTATCAAAATGTTAAATCCCCACCTATACAGTTAAAGGTCTGATTTTCTGGTCACAGAAATGTTTAAATTGGGTACATGTATGAAAATAAAAGTAAGGCACTTATCTAGCTAACTGCATGAGACAGAATGTACTTAAAAAGAAATAATTGTGACCAGGAGAGTGGACAGCATTTTTTCAATATTCCTAGCAGTGAACAGTTAAAACAATATAACATAAAATTATATGACTTAGTTATACTGCAGGAAGATAGGTATGCTTTGATATATACCTATACACTTTGCAAGTAAATGATGTTATAATATTCATCCACTTCTCTAATTTTAATTGTCTAATACAGAAGGAGAAAATATGCAAGGAGGGGAAAAGGGGAAAAAAAAAAAAAAAAAAAAGAGAAACTTAATTCCCACAGAATGTATCCTTTACTGTTCTCACCTTCTGCCAGTATCACAGGTAGGAACAAGCATTTCCAAAGCATTTAGACCCACAAATATACATTGCACTACAGCTATGCTTCTAAGTTGTTCATACATGCACTATTTTTACATCAATGCCCATTTTTTGCATAGATTAGAGACTTTGAGACGATCAGATCTAAGAGTCCCCTTTAACACTTCAAGTAAAGAGTCTAGACTTTTCTGGTAGAAAAAAAAAATAAAGTCCTCTTATGTCTTCTATTGCATCAATCACTGCTCTTTACTAGCTATTCCCTTCAGAATACTTTGAAATGAGATCTGTCTTTGGATTGTCCTACCTGCCACAGTTCAAACACCTTTCTAAAGAGTGGCAATAAAAAGCTTTAAGTGCAAACCTGGCAGAACAAGGAGTCATTAGACCCCTTAGATACTGTGAAGGTGGTGATTACATAAGAATCTATCTAGATAGATGAAAGGTTTGGAAAAACATAGCATGTTGGCAGAACTGTATGAATCTTTCCCCTGCATGCAAATAACTTTAAATTTAGAAATCTTGTGTATGCAAAGGATTCAAAGTAGGGCTACATTCATATACAGTCAAAATGTGTCAGTGGACAAGAAACTGCATTTTTTAATGTAACTCTGACATACATCTGCATACGTTTTGCATATGTAGGTACTTAAAAATGCATGTAGAACTGTTAATTTCTATCTATTCAGAGATGCCTCCATGCATTTAGGTAATAAACTTTCATCCCATGATTATTCTAAATTTTATGTAGTAGTTGTTATACTTTCATGACTTCGAATTAGTAGGTAACTATTCAGAGCATTTTGTTTGTGAGGTGCATGAGTACTGAAGTCTTTTCAAAACTTCCTATGATTTTTAATTGGGCTTCACCTGAAGAATTTCTGAAAAAATCAGACAAGTCCTTCTATTCTTAGACAGAAACTGATTTTTTTCTAAGATATTGACAGCATCAGACTATCTTCTTAGGTTCAGCCTCAGTTTAGCAAGGACTTGCAAAGTGGGTAGGGGCTGGTGTCTTGCCTTTTGCAGCCTTCCGCTGGAGGGAGGAGAGCTCCCATGGCTCATCACGCTGCTGCCCCCTCTTGGCAAATTTTGTATTTCAGGGCACTTGACCAGTTCACTAGGGTGTTGCATGGGTGGACTGCTGGCTGGTGACCATTTTGGAAGCATTGTCCCTTCATTGTCTCACTGCTTCAGTTAAATTAATTTCTTAGCTGTATTTCACTGAAGAGATCAGTACCTGTAATCTACAAATGTATTTTCAAGCCAATAGCTCAAACCCCTACAAACTACTACTAGGAAAATTTACCTGCAAAATTTTATTTGTGGTATATAATTAATACTTTTTTTCAGAAGTATATATACATACATATATGTGTGTGTGTGTTTATAAATATATTTTCCTCCTATAGATTATTTTCAGTTGTTGCTATTTCAATACGATCTTTCTTTCTAATTTTATAGCCAAGTAATCTAAGACCCCATGCTCCCTGCCCGGTCCTCTGTCTTTCAGGTTTAGAAATGTTCTCAGGTGAAAGTAGCACAGCAAAGCCTGTGGAATCTGTAAACATAGTATTAAATTCCTTACTCATTATACACCAAAGTGGGCTGTCCTTACAACTTCCTTTTATCTTTATATGTCGGTTACTGTTGAGGCCTTTTATTACTCTAAATCCATCAACTTGAAGGTCACACTTTTATAGACCATTGATGTCACTGCATTTTGTATTTGGTGTAATGTGTGCTTGAAGATATAGTGAAGGCAAAAGGGCTTTTGGTTTTCCTGGAGAGTCCCATTCTATTATGATCATGACCAGTCAAATGAAGATTCACATGACATTTTCTTATAAAATAAGAACCTTATCTGCCAGATATAGATGTGGGCTGAGTTGCATTCTGATATAACATGCTACTTATTTTCAGTTATTTTCATTTGTTCTGACAAATAAAAAGCTACTTAATTTAGAGGGAAGCTAGTGCATGTAGGTGGAGCTCAGAGAGGAATACTTTCTTTGCAATAAATAAATAAATTTTATTTATTTTTTTCAGAACAATACTGTAATGTGCTCTGCATTTTGACATGTGCAAAATAGTGCATTACTTCTGTTCTTATGTGTTGCTTCTATGTTTAATTCTGAAAAAAAAGGAATAATTGCAGAGTATAAAATGTAAAGCAAAACCTCCCAGATCTAAGTACGTACTGTTCTCTGTTTGTTTCTAATAATAGCTGTCAAAGCAACAAGAAACATCGGTACTTTCTAAAAGACATTCATTTATCTTTTTAGATGCAAAACTATGCAAAATGGAATACTGAAAAAGAAATATTTAAAATTGAAATAACTTTATCTCATGCTAAGATGTATCAGGAGGGAGACATGGATTTGAGGACAATATACTAGGTATAGAAAAATACATACAAAAATGTGTGTAGTAAGATAAATTGGAAAAGAAAATCGGGGAAAAAAAAGCATTGCTATTGGGATTCGGTGGAGACTCCTGATCTTTTTGGATGATATGAATTTCTTAGAACTTAGGTAACTACCAAGCAGAGACCCACCTTACCAGTCTTGGTATAAAAAACTTCTTTTCCCTTGGAAAAATTGCAAGGCTTGCATGACTGAAAATCACAGAAAACTATATCAGCAGTTTTCTGATCTTCCTAGGTTTAACCTCTGTTTGAGACTGATCATTTTGTTTACTGCCAAATATTACCACAACTATTGGATTAAACTATGTTTCTTTCAGGTCTGTAATTTTATTCATAGTCAGTAGCAAGAATCATACCCTCCTGTGTTTGAGAATTACTTCCATACATATTTGTCCCTTGGGGCAGAACTAAAACTCAGTGACTGGAAGTGAAGGACCATATAACAAACTGATTGGGTGTACCCATGAGTGCTGAGAGAGCCAGCTGATGTCATCGAGAGGCCACTGTTAATTATCTTTGAAAGGTCAGGGTAACTGGGGGAGGTTCTGAGGGCAGGAATTAAGCAAATGTCACACCCATTTTCAAGAAGGGAAAGAAGGAAGATGCAGGAAACTACAGTCTGGTCAACCTCACCTCAAACCCTGGGAAGATGATGGAGGAGCTAATGCTGGAAACCACTTCCAGGAACATGAGGGATAAGAAGATCATGAGGAGTCAATGTGGATTTATGAAGGGAAAATCAACCCGACAGTCTTTCACAATGAGGTGACTACCTTGGTGGATGCAGGAAGAGAAGTGAGGGATGTTGCTTATATTGATTTTAGTAAGACTTTCAGTAGTGGTTAGGTATCCCATAACATCCTCATAGATGAGCTGACAAAGTACAGATTAGATATGTGGACAGTAAAGTGGATTGAAAACTGGCTTATTGACTGGGCCTAGAGGGCTGTAACTGGTGGCATAAAGCCTAGCTAGAGGCCAGTCACTAGTTGTGTACCCTGGGGCTGATGTTGGGGCCAATATGGTTCAACCTCTTCTTTAATGACCTGGATGATTGAACAGAGTGCACCCTCAGCAAGTTCATAGACAAATCAAAACTGGAAGCAATGGCTGACAGACCACATTGGTGTGCTGTCATTCAGCAGAACCTGGGCAGGCTGGAGAATCAGGTAAACAGGAATCTCATTAAGTTCAAGAAAGGGAAATGCAAAGCCTTGCACCTGGGGAGGAATAATCCATTGCATGAGCACATGCTGGGGATTGACTAGCTGCAAAGTACCTCTGCAGAGAAGGACCGAGAAATCCTGGTGGACTCCAAGCTGACCATGAGCCATAAATGTTCAGAGGTGTTGCAGCAAAGACAACTAACAGCATCCTGGGTTGCATTAGGAAAAGCATTCCCTGTAGGTCAGGAGAGGTGATCCTTCCTGTCTACTCAGCCCTGGCGAGACACATCTGAAGTGCTGGGTCCCGTGTTGGGCTCCCCAGTACAAGAGAGAAAAGAAGGCTCAGGGGAATTTTATCAATATGTATAAATATCTGATGGGAGAGACTGAAGAAGCAGCAGCCAGACTCTTCTCAGTAGTGCCCAGTGATACAACATGAGGCAATAAGCAGACATTCTTTTATTTTTTTGGGGGGTGGTGGTGGTTGGTTGGTTTATGTTTCTGGGGGCTTTTTACTGTGACAGTGGTCAAACACTGGAATGTGTTGCCCAGAGATGTATAGTCACAATCCTTGGAAATACTCAAAACCCAACTGGACACAGCCCTTGGCAACTTGCTCTAGCTGACAGCTTGAGCAGGGGTCTTGTACTAAATGATTTTAAGAGGTCTGTTCCAGTCTCAGTGATTCTGTGATTCTTCTGCAGTATGTAACTTTATTTTACATTACCTATTTACTTTTTCTTTCTTGGTTTTTTTTTTTCTTTTATTTATTTGGAAACCTTTCTTTAGCTTCCTTAGGCAGAAAATTGATTCTTATTTGCCAGTAGGCAGATATCTGCTGCTCTGTTAAATGAATATGGTCACTGCTGTGTTTTCTAGGACAGTTAACAAGAAAACATTGTCAAGAGAGATGCTTTGTACTATCGTTACAATAGAACAATAGAGCTATCCTTTAAAAAATATGAAATAGAAAGTAAAATTATCAGAGTGTTAGAAATCTTTACATTTAAATTGTTATGCCATTGTTACATCTTACTAAATGATCTCCTCAAACTGTTTTTTTCTTCCCTGACCTCTTGGATCTTCAATGTATTTATGTCACTGACCTTGGCTAATGATTGCACCATTTTTTATTTTCTAGAAAACCTGAAGTCATTATTCAGTTCTCTAAGTAGTTTTATTGTTGCTCTTGTTTTTATTTTACATTGTCATAACAAATAATAACTTCACATCATAAAAAAAGGTTTGGACCATCAGCCTGAGAATTGGCAATGCCAGTGTTAAAAATTGGCTCTCGCGCTCTACCACAAAGGCACAGAAAGCTTTCTCTCATAAACTATCCTCAACCATAAAATATGGTGTTACATTTGCACTTCTATGAAAAATCCCTCTGGTCCTTCCTGAATCAATCGTATCCTCCCTTGAACATGCAGTAGCAGGCAAAAATGCCATTATAAGAGGATATACATCCCAAATGGCAAATACATATAAGATACAAATAAATAGTACTCTATTTAACCATTTTATTGAATGATTAATGAAGATTTAGTTAGATAGATAAAAATAATAATCTGATATTTTGCATGGAAAACCAATTGAAGATTATAAATGTTATAGTATTTTACAATTATTTTGTCAAATTTGAGTAAAATTTAAATTCCTATGAACAATATTAAACAGCAATGTGGGAAACAATGGCAGGTTTTGGTCAATATTGTTTATGACATATAAAAGCTTTTACCAGTCAGTAGAGAAGTTGATAACAAGATTTTAACTTAATTGAATTAACATCATGAAGGAAAAAAAATATCTTTAGGCAAAATAAATAGAATAATATCAACTCATATTTTAACTGTGTAAACATGAAGAAAAGATATTGCTGTACTTTTTTCAGATTAGCTTCATTTGCAGTTCTACATGAATCTTCTATAATGTCCGTCACTGCTGCTTTTGAAGACACTGTAGTAAACTTTATAAAATGTTATTAAAATAGCCTATCTGTGAGGAAGGTGTTTTTCATCCTCTCATTAATCAAAGAAGTGCTGATAATTTGTGTGTTACAAATTTATTTTTAGTTCTTAGTTATATCTTTTTCATTTTTGTCATAACAAGATATTGCAGATAAAATGGGAAAGACAGAGAAGGTTCTGGCAAACACTCGGTAAATCTCTAAAATAATTGCCACAACTAATCAGCGTTGCAAAGACTTTCAGCCCCATCACGGAGGTGTCTACTTAATTTATTGTAGGTCATTTGTAAACCATAGTGATCTATGAAGACAAAGCTAGGCCTAAAAGCAGTTATTTTCATGGAAAATGAATTTTTTCCCTCTTCCATTAATGTCAGAAGTCATTTCTTGTAACCATTTCCCCACCCTGAAAAGAGAAATACATTTTCCTCTCATGACAGGAGACAATGAACACTCTACGTTGTAGATAGTACTTCCAAATTCTAAGCCTCTGATCTTGACCCAAATAAATGATTCAAATCAATAGAGACTACAGTCACTCAGTCACCTGCAGGAGTTCAACAGTTGCAAGCATGGCCTGGGAAACATAAATTGGAGTGGAAGTCAAAATCACCCAACACATTCAAGACTGGGTCATATTCAGAGCTTGGAGAAAGCTGATCAAAGCACCCAAAGACAATTAAAAAGCTCTTACTGGCTTTTTTCAGGCTTTGGATTATTTCCTAGATGAAAGTTGAAATGAAATTAACTCTATTATTGCATAATTAATAATTGCAGCAAATTGTGAAAACACAATAATTAGAGCCATGGAATATGTATATGTTAGTACACATACTGAACATGCAGTAGCAGGTAAAAATGCCATTGTAAGACCAATATAAATACTGGTAACGTTTGACTAAAAACTCGAAGGATGAATAACTCCTTATCCTGAAAGTACCGTTTCCCCCCTGTAGTAGCAGGAGATGAAAGTTAGAAAGTTAATAATTTGGATCCTATACAATAACAAATAACGCTTTGCACAGACATTAGTTAGCTCCTTACACATTTGCAAGGCTATTAGGAAAAAAAAAAAAAAAAAAGTAAAGGCAAGAATAAAACAAAATATCTTTCTACTTTATAGCATGAAAGCTTTTTTCTGTTATTTTTCTCCAGTGATGACCAGGATTCTTTAGAAAAATGACTGTATGCTATGATTTATCACTGGAATACTTTTCATGAAGCAAGTCTTCCCACAAAAATATTTAAGGCCTAACAATGCCTTGCTGATGTTGTGTACGAAAGAGTTCTTACATATAGAGTAGAGCTAATTTTTTTTTTTTAAAGCAGAAAAATGTAGAAATATTGGATCCACTCAATGGCCCAGATAGAGACCTTTTGAGATGTGTATCTATTTTCAGAAGATGGTAGAAAGAGATGGAATTCAGCGGGTGTTTAAATCCTGAAAAGACATCATGAATGGTATTTTTTCTTCAGCAATGCTCCAATGGTATATATCAGTTTGACAGTGAAAGGCCACTCTAATTCCCTCTGTAATAACCTAGGGAATGACACTTGCTCAGAATGTCAAGTTCTGGAAACTTGCTGTTAATTACAGTGCTTGCCTTGATATTTTCAATTTTATCAGCATTGGTAGGAGTTTCTGTCTGTTTCTCCATCACACAGTAACTGCTGAAAAGTGACCCTCTGGTTGATGCTCTAGCCCCAGCACACACAACTCACACCTTTAAAGTGACCTTTATGTTCAGTAGCAGGTGTAAGATTATATAAATTATGACTCCCAGTGTATTATCAATCAAAAAACTACTTGTCAAGCTGCTTTTTTGCTAACAACAAAAAAATCAAATCTATCCTTAGAGGCTATAATCCTGTATAGGCAAATAAAATACCATGGGGTCTGTTCTCCTCTCAGTGCACATACGTAAATCTCATTCCTACTAACATTAATGGGGAGTTACATGCATGCATCAAGAGAAGAATAAATCTGCAACGGAGCACGCAGGAAACCATTCAGTGTGAAATGTTTTAAGGAGACAGACAGGGGAAAACACTGCATGGGAAGAGCCTATAATGCATTCCTTCAGTTTTGCTTACAACTCTTGATGAACTTTTTCAGGCTGAATACCATACATTTGTGTCATATAGATTTAAAATGCTTGATAAATTATGTTAGCAACTCTATATTAACTGTAGCATGATTCAGGTGGGGTTGCTGTCTCTAGGTCTTTCATTGCAGATTGATGGTGATACAATCCAAAAAGCTTTTAAAGAATTCATGTTAAATATTTTCAGGTTTCTGTTTTAACATGTTCAATAGTATTTTAAAGCAACCAAGGTCTTACAGTCTCTCCTAAAGGTTTCTAAGTTTCAATTTAAAACAAAACCAAAAAAATATATACATTTGCTTTCTCAAATACAGATTATTCTAAACAAGGAAATCAATATAGACTGTAATTATTAGATGCTGCACTTAGTAACCTCAGGCACATACATCCTCTGCCTCCCTAAGTTAGATACAACATACGTGGGCTTTGTACAGTCATATCTTATTAAGAATATTGTGAGAAGAAGATTTGGTCTGGACTCTTTTCAAATGTTAATCAGTTCTGATGGGGAAGAAAAGTGGCTGAATGTAAAGGTATCTATACAACTTCCTTACACACAGCCAGGCTGAAAACCTGGCTTTCTATAACCACATTGGCTTAATCACCTCTGAATCATCTAATTATCCTTGTTCTTAATAAAGAACTTATCAGGCACATGAAGAAATAATTTATGTGTACATATATAGCACAAATATATAAATATCAGAAAATGTCAGAAACAATCTAAGGTGCCATTTTGTTGCAAAGGTAAATGACAAAATAAGTGTCAAAAATGCTTAAAAATTGCAAGGACAACAGGAAAATATCCAGTGTAAATATTGTCAGTAGCAAGTTCAGTTCCTTTCCTTCCCCAGATCTTACAGGGTATTTTTCCTATTAAATTCAGTGGGGTTTAGGGAATTTTGAACCATAAAATAGCTGAAGAAAGAATGCAGTTAGAAACTTTTTTTTTTTTTAAATTTTAAATCAACCTGTATGTTCTCACTTTATTATTGTGGTTTTTCGTTTGGTTGGTTAGGGTTTTTTATTGGTTGTTTCAGGTTTTGATGCTGTTTTTTTTTCTTCATCCAAAATAATGTAATCCTCCAGGAAAATAATGAGTAGAAATTTCAGTTTAGAGGAGTTATTTTCATACACTGGCAGATGTATCAACCTATGATTTAAACCCTACTTACTCTGCATTACAAGTATACATCTAAAATATTTACTAAACCAGTTAGGACAGTGCGATGATGGAAGAGGTATGGTAGCATTCAAATAAGTAAACTGCAGTAGCATCTGCTATAGACCCTGAAGACTTGATAAGAGCAAGTATGAAAAATTCCTGGACCTACTATCATGGAGCTTGAAATCTCAAGGTACTGTACTCATGGGAAGCTCTAAGTATGCAGCCATCTGGTGGGTGACAAGTATATCCACCCATGAATCACCAAAGACATTCATGAGTTAGGTACATAAAGGACAGGGTCATGACTTGGACAGAAGGGTTATAGAAAATATAGAGCCTTTGCCATTAAGGAATTATTGATAGAAAAGATTATGAAAATAGTACCTCTGCAGCTACTTGAATGTAAAGTAAGTGGACTATGAAGTGATTTGTAAAAAACAGTATAAGTGCATTCAGTTTCAATAATGGAGAATTAATAATAGTGGAGAATTAAGGAACAGTCAAAATCCCTGGCCTACTCAAATCCATTTGAGTTTTGCTGATGATTTGAGTAAGATCAGGTTTTTATTTATAGTGAGATAATGGCAATGAGAAGAAGTAGTTGAATATATCTGCAGAAGAGAAACTGACATATAAAAAGTACTAAGATTAAATTACAAGAAAGTATTGTTCTCATAACTAGGGAAAATGAAAGAAATCATAAAAGGCCAAAGTAGCTTTACAGTAAAATTCTTAAAGGTTAAAAGAAAGATCTAGACAGCAATAAATGTAATAAAAAAAACCCAGAGTGTAACATTTTTGCAACTCTCTACAATCTCTAAGATTTAGAGAACCCCACAGAGATTTTTCTTTTGTTTGACTTCGTATCTTTATTTATTATCTGGAAGGACGTATTAAAATAACAGGTAATAAAACATACAAGGATTTGCAGAATTTGCAGATAAATTAGGCTTTACAAATATTTTTTCATAAACAGGAGATTATTCCACAAGTGTAATTAAATATATTTCTCATTTCACAGCTGAACATAAAACTCAAGAGTTGAAGTGAATTTCCTGAAAGTCCTAATGTTTCTGCCACTTTAGGTGTTCTTAGAGAATGTCTGTTGCACTAGGAGCTGTGTGGACTTCAACTGATGCACCCCAGTCAGCCTTTATGTGCTAGACAAATGACTCAATGGCATTTTTCACATGGCAAACCTCTGCATACATCCGTGTCTTGGCAAGCACTTGTTGGATTTTCAAGTCATGAAGGAGGTCACATGTTGAGTTTAAGATGGTTATCTGAACTCCTCTTAGTCATGCTTTAGGTACTTCAGTCTTTTATTGAAATACAGCCCCAGGACCTCTCAGCAACTTCTTGTTTGGCATACCAGCGGACCAGATGACTTAACAGACATTCTGTTTTGCTTTTATAAAATTACTTTCTTCTCAGAAATAAGTCTTATAAGCCTTTGTCATTATTGGCATATAAACTGTATCATAATGCCAATATTACATAGCTTAAACAATCAGTGTAAGGTGCAAATGTGGATGCAGAACAGTGCAAGTCATGTTTAAGTAAAGGCTAGAAATTCCAAAGTATTCCACAGCCAAAAAACATAACTTGGTTTCTGTGGTGAGATAGATTTTTTAAGCAATTATCTCATATAGAGGGCCTTTGAAAATGATTGCTTATTTCCTTCTCTAACATGTCATTGAGCTAAAGGGAAAGTTAGTCCCAAATAGGATGAGAAAAATTTTTTAATCTTCCAAAACATTTTTTTTGTTGTTTTTGCAAACTTTTTCCTTTCTCTTGCCTAATTTAGGGAATACTTCCACAAAAGATCTCCACTCAGTTGAATAATTTCATTTTCTTGGCATTATCCACATGAATAATATTCCTCCTGTGTGAAGATACTTAATTTCCTTATATGCTGTATAATTTATGTTTCAGATTTATACCCCAAGCTCACCCAATTCCTGCATGAAGGTAAACCCTGGTAATCCCAAAGACTGTATTTTTTTTAATTGAGAAGAGGCCACTTACTTAAAATAGAACTTTTAATTTAGATTTAATAACTCTATGAAAGATAAATCTAGTTGCCATGTAATAAACAGTAATTAATTAGTTAATATCAATTAAATACTAAAAATATTAATTTACATTTAACATCTAACTACTGTAATTTGCTATAGCTATCTTATTAAATGCTAATTAAATTCCTAAACATTCTTACAAGTTTAATGCATTAATAATAGGAACGTAAGTACACATTTACTGTATCTGCAGTTCTCAGTTCATTACATGGCAACTAGATTTATCTCTTTTACACTAATTAAATATACTAAGCAAACCTCAGTAACTTCTCTTAACACATACCATAACTATTTTATTAATTTCAAATTAAATGCCCATTTAAGGCTTCTAATCTATGGCTGCCCTAAACAGTTTCCTGTGAACAGAGCAAAGGTTACCGTGATGTTATAACTAACCCATGAGATTTCATAATAACGTGTTGGTATGTGACTTATATGAGAAGCAAGGCTTTTCTTTCTGCTCTGCTTTAGTTTAAACATAATGACTGTTTATTAATCCACTTTTTTTTCTTTCCAGCAATGTCTTGTCTTTCCTTTCTCACTCTGCCCTGTGTCAACATAATCACGTTTCCTCTCTGTAATCACAGTTTCTCTTCAATCTCTCTGGCTGTAGTTGCTGATTGTCCACCTAGGTTATTGTTTCAGTAGTCTTGAAATAAAAGGGAAGTGCTTTCCATATGTAGGGCTACCAGTGTTTTATTTAAAATACCCTTGATGCTTATAAAATCATATTAATCTTCTGCAAAACTACTCAACATCATGGAAGGTTTAAGCAAATGACCATATACACATCTGTAGGCAAAGAAAATTCTCCTCAGAATGCCAGTCAGAGTGTTATGAATATGTCAGAGTAACAAGTATAATATGATTTCTTTAGGAGACTGAGGGAGACACTACAGTCACATGTATCAAATGATTTAGAATCATGCCTCTTTTCATGTATGATGGAGGCTGTCATAAAGACAGGAGGCTGCTGTGCAGCAACAAAAGCACATTAGCTATTAACCTTCCCCCAGCCGATCAACTTTGTTTTGCAATGTTTCCTCAGAACCATTAGAATACCCTGAAGAAATAACTTTCCAATTAAAAAGGATCTCAGAGAACAAAGCCATTTTATCTCTGACTCCTGGTGTTCTTTATTCCAATAATTTAAATTGGAATTGATTTTTCAATTTAGCCGTTGACTTGCTATGGACACACAGCTGAAAAGGCCGAATGGAATTGCATGGCTGAAATATTTGTCTTTGTGATGCACTCCTCATAAATTCACAGGAGGCTGATTTTTTTTTTTTTTAATGCATTTCCTTTCTGCTGCTACTGCTTTAGACAACAGCTTTTTGGCTCAGCATGAGCAAACTGAGAAAACATGTCCAGTATGACCTCGAGGGCCTCATACTCAGTTCTTCATAGATCCATTTAATTGTTACATGTCTGAGAAAAATGAATAGATCCAGCGTAGCCAAAGTGATAGCTGTTTTTCAAGGCCTGAAAATGTGTTGTACAATTTCTGTGTTTATTTCTGATTCCATTTCTTTAAAATAATAATAAAAAACCCCAACAAAATCCCAAATACCTACAGTCAGTTAATTTTTCTGTGTTCAGTACAAATACGCTACTACATAAATAGCTCAGGTATATTTTGTCATTGTTCTAGTGACAGACTTAACATAGTAATTGATTTACCTGTGAAACAGTTTAAAATTAAGCACTTCAGTTATTAGGAGCCTTTTAAAAGATTACAGTCTGGTTCTGCTTGTAGTTTAGCTCAGTGTTAGTGCACCCCAGCACTTAACTGAGAAGGGACTTGTATCTGACTGAGGACAGAGCTGGGTCCCAGCACTTAGGATTTTGTAACAGCAACATGTAATTTTTCAGTGTTTTGTGAGTAACTTTTTGTAAACACAGCTGAACATCCGCAGCTGAAAATGGGAAGCGGAGCTGGAGAAGGAAAGGAAAGGGAGAGACCAAAGTTCCAGTGCAGTTAACTAGTTATTTTAATCTACCATGGATAGGAGTTGTGCTTATAAAGAAAACTGAGAAATAGTTGCCAGCTGTTCCTTTATCTTGGTGTCTTTTCATTTTTCGTTTCTCCTGCGGTGTTGCTGGTAGGCAACATAGAAATTTCTCTGTCCCTTGACTTGGTTCAAGGTGGTACTCCATGATTTCCTCTCTGGACAGATGTGTGTTGTGCTCTCTGCATTCTGATCTCCCAGTGCAGAGAACTCCCAGCCCAAAATCCAACCAAAAAACAGTGGAAGTACTTCCACATGGAAGTACCAGAACATTTTAATCAATCAATCAATCAATCAATCAATCAATCAATCAATCAATCCCACACATATATACATTCATCCATCAGGACACAGGCTATCATTTCCATTCCTAGATGCAGCTGGTTATCTAGGATTTGAAATATGCTAGCAGATTTTAGGAATGTAAGACTAACAATGAAGAAATAGAAGAGCTAATGATAGAAAAAGTTTCTTAATAAAGCAGCTACTTTAATTTTACTAAAAAAAATATTTGCTTATATATAGAAATAGGCTTAAATACACACATAATCTGAAAAGGAATCCAGCTGGCCTAAAAAATAAAATGTCTTGACCACTACAGATATAAGATGCTCTTCATCCTTTTGCCAAAGGGCCAAGGATCGCTGTTTGCAGTGCCTGCATTAAGTAGAAAAGCCATAGCCACAACTGAAATTGTAAAGTTAATTTACTTTCTGCTTTACTCCATGGCCCTGATCCCTCCTCCTTATATGTTAATTTGCTCAACAGCTGCATTCCGGAGCAAACAAGAAACTGTTAGTGAGGAAAACCAGAATGTAACAGATGATGGTTTATTCTAGGGTCCATACCCTACAAGAAATATAAATACCTCTTTGGGGATATAAATTTCACTTAAATTTAAAGTGTTTCTTAAAGTGATCCTAAATTAAATGCCTATATTTTCTTCATGAAAAGTTATTCTGTCTGCCTAAGTTCAGGTACATAAAGTAGGTTTGTTTATGGACTATGCAACAACTCCATAGATTTAGGAATGGAATAATTACATTTGACTGTGTAGATATACTGTTGCAGTTAATGAAATGGTTAGAAATGATCACAGAAGACAAGAATATATTTGAAGACCTAGTCTTTCAGGAAAATAAGCCTAGTGTTAGCTGGCATAAAGCGAAATAGCTCTATTCATGGTGTTATGCCAGTTTATGCCATTTATTTCATTATCATTTTTAGCTAATTTAATAAATGTAAAAAAAAAAAAAAAAAATAACCTGGGACTTCCTCACAGAATAAGTGCATTTACCAAAGTATTAATTTTGCAAAAGGAATATTCTCTCAAAAGTGAGTGTTGCAAAAAAGCATCAAACATCAGTATTTGAAAGCAGCTGGTCAAAATGTTATTCTCAAACACTTCTCTGTTGCAGTAATTTTAGTACTTTTGATAGTAAATTAACTACAGGGAGTTTACTAATGGTAAACTATACAGAGGAAAATACAGTGAAGGAAGAGTACTATAATTTTCCTTTTTTCATGGAGAAGTTTAGTGAAAAAATGGAAAAAAAATATTTTAATTGCTAATATTTTGGACTCAACCTGTCTAAATTCTGTCCAATCAATTCAATACTTTAAAAAATCAACTTATGCTAATTTTAGAAAATATTAGAGAGACATGTATGCACATTACATGTTTCATTGTCTTTATTGCATTTATGCTGCTAAGTGAAAGAAGGCCATAATGTTAGATCATTTTCTCAACATGCTTTGGACTGCTCCAGTTAAGTTTTTTTCTATATACATGCTCTAGAGAGGATTAGAAAGCGCAGTGTATACTTGAGCAAATGAGTGTTGCTGGAATCTGGATCAGGGATTGGTCTCTGACTCGTTTTGTTTGGCAGTTTGGCATTAACCTGTACACCTGTAACAGGATGTTACAGGATGTAACAGGATGTGTTGAAAATACCTGTTCAAAATGGAATGGCCACTAGAACACGAAAAAACTTGTGAAGGAAATTAAATAGAAACTGAAATAAATGACTATGTTAACCTGTTAGAGTGAAGGTCAAAATGGCATTAGATTACTCTCCTACAAATATATGAGGTTGTGAAGATGCAAGAAGGAATAGAAATATCTAAGTGAATGGGCAATGCTGAATCAAGAGCCCATAATTGTTAAACTAAAAACAAATAGCTAAGTAACAATATTAAGCTGGTATTTTAGTGATTTCTTTAATTATCAGAGGTAAAAGACATCTTATTTGTCTTCCAACATCAGAAATAGGTAAGTATTTTAACTATTTAAAACAGGTTTTGGTAAGTTTATAAATGGAAGCGTGTATCACGGTCTCTTGCAGTAATATTACCTTGAACCCAGAAGTGCATTCTAGCCCTGTATCATATCTTTCTGCTTTTTTTATGTTATGGGTCATGGGAATATATGACTGTTTCCTGGTTCCAGTTTTACTCCAAATACATGTTAAGAAGAGAACCAGGCACATGCTAGATTTACCAATCCTCCTCAAGTTTTGCTTTCCGTGAAAGACAACACCAGACTTATAAACTAGACTGAAACAAAAGGATGGTCTTATTGGTCTGGTTGACCAACAGGATGACCACAGCTTCAAACATTTTGCAGTTTACATTAATTAGCAAAAGTGAGTGCAGACTCAATAGTCTTTCAAAAGAAGCTTGGATGTCAAGAATGACATGCAATTTTCCTCAGTTACTGGAAAAACTAAAAACTTAAATGGACTTCCGCATATATACACCATACATGCACACACACGTGTGTATGTATGTGTATATACTTCTTTTATAATTTAGAATACTTCCTTTCCCTGTTGCCTGGTGCAGGTAGTCTGTACAAACAAATTGACAAAACGAAAGACAAGAAGAGATGCTTGGAGACATTGCATCAATAGCTAAGGGCAAAATTGTCATGGTGCCACCCTAGGCCAATGATAACCTGTTGTTCAGCTGCTGAACAGCAGTCTTTCTTCCTGAAGTATATTTGAAACTAATTTCTAGTCCTTACAGATGAGGGAACAGACTTTCAAGAGAATAAAATGCCTTTCCCCCCCCCCCCCTCCCCCCCAAATGAGAAAAAAATGAACAAATACTCAGCTGCTCCTTCCCCAAAAGACCAAAGTTCAATTCTCCTTTCAGAAACACAGATGTGGATTGCCATTTATTGTATGTTGTATTAAAAATAGTCTAGGTACTGGCAAAATTTGTATTTCCATGTACCCAACACTGCATTGCAATTATGCTAGATTTTATACTAGTTTGAGAACAGATTTGATCCTTTAATTTTAGGATCTTTTAAAATCCTCTGTTATTTTCTTAGTTATTCATTTATTACAAAGGAAGTGATTTAAAATGCTAATAACAATCCTGAACTTGTGTTTACTTCTTTGTCTTAGGATGGCATTGCCTGAGAGAACATCATTGGTCAGTCAGTTTCAGAAGCACATTTTTCTCCTTCCTTGTTATAGTCATTCTCTGCAAATGTTACCTTCGTTTAAAAATTGTGATAAGATTCTGAGAACCTGCACTTGATATGTTTGGTCAGGAGCATTTCTTTATTTTTCCCTATTTCTGCTCCTTATTTCTCCTTTATGATTACTGTTTTCTCTTTGATTTCCTAAAGACACTTAAGAGATGTTTCACTTTTTACTGTGAAGAGAATCTAGATTACAATGGGGATTATTTTACATTTGTAGTTAAGATACTCTTTTAAACCTGAATCTAGCTCAGTGTTATGACAGGAGTAGCAATAACTGAGAAAGATTCAGAATACAGTTTAAAACAACAACGAAAAAGAATGCTTTAGAGCGTTTAATTGCAGATGCACAGGTTGAAAATATTTGTTTCTTATGGAACAGTATTGAAAAGTGTTCTCATCATATGCGGGCAAAATATGCTATTGACTGTCTAAGTGAATGCATGGAGCTCAGTGTCACATACATCAGATTTCAGACTGACACATTATTTCAGACAAATGAAGTTTCATCGGCTGAGTACATAAACTAAGCCTTTGACATTGTACACACTTCTGAAAATGATCTTTTCCAAATTATTGATTTTATGGATGTCAGACACTTGGCCACTTTCATTTCCACATATGCCAACCGTAATAGCAAATGATGCAACAGGTCCCAGGTTTATATAGAGGCTTTTGTTCTCTAACATCAATAAAACCAGTCTAATCTACAAATCTTTGTCTTTCCGTTAATTTCTTTTATCAGATTTCTACAGGAAAGAACCCAAAACAAAAGCAACAATCCACCCCCCAAAAAAAAAGACAACAAAACTGCCTCTCATTCTATTAAAAAACATTAAAAGTAATAATAACAAATAAAAAAATCAAAATGCAATGTCCCTGACAGATAGCTTTTAGTCTAAAAGCTGTAGCCAAACTCAGATCATTGAACTGTAAGCCAAGATCTTATTTAGAGACTTAGTCTCAGCAAGGTAGTTAATAATACACTATGTCTCCTATATAGTCGATGCACAGAGACCTAAGGCATCACTGGGGAAGAAATTCAGAGCACAGTTCTTCTGTCTTTACATACAGTGTAAGATGTATTGGTGCCTTTAACCTTACCCCTTAAGGAAAGCTCCTGTACAGGGTCAAGTAGAACCAGGTTATATAAAAGCAGAACAGAGAGCACAGTGACATCTGAACTGTCTCTTTTCATCTCAGGCTTCACATCGGAACTTTGTTCAGTCAGAACTCAGGGATGAATCCACTCCTGAGGGAAAGTGCCTGAACAAATTCTGGTGTTTTTTTGTTTTGTTTTTTAAATCTTGACCAGGGTAGGAGCAGAACAGAAAGTGGGGCATGTAGCTTGTGGGAACTGCCCAGCTCGAGTGGTTTAAAAAGAGTCAAGGAGGGTGAGATTCAGTTATACAAGCTTATGTATCTAGGGCTATTTTAGATGCCTTAGGAGTCCTTCTGCCTTTCAAAAATTTACAGATCTCGACAGGTATTACAGATCTCAATAGGTATTGTGTCATTCCACACAAATATCTTGGATACACTAACACACCTCAAATGTCACCTATCTTTAGCTGACTGAATTATAGCCATTCAGTTTGAAATATAGTCAGAGCAACTATGCATCTCTCTGTTTGTCTTTGCCAGACGATGCCTTAAGCAGAAGATGAGATACACAAATGGATAACTGTAAGCGAGTGAACATCTAGAGACATACTGGACAGATCTAACTGGAATGATACACTAGTGCTGAACACATTAGGATCCTAACCCTGGTCAAGATTTTAGCAGTATTTTATCTGATTAGGAGCTTCAGACTTGGATTTAGTCAGTCCTAGATTTTTTACGGGAGCTTCATAACTCCAAATGGCAATAGTCTTGCATAATTGTAATTTAAAATGTGAAATTTCACTTAATTTCAATTTCAAATGTATTCTTATATTTTTGTTATATATGTTGAACCTTAAGGTCAGTGAAAGAAAAGGCGTGTACATAACATTCACTGTGGTATGAATGAGAAGGAAATGTTACTGTGTTTATTAGATTAGTTAAGATTAAGGAAATACTTTTTTACTGTGAGAGTGATCAAACACTGACACAGGTTGCCCAGGGAGGTTGTGGAGTCTCCATCCTCAGAGGTATTAAAAATCATCTGAACATAGTGCTGGGCAACCAGCTCTAGGTGGCCCTACTTAAGCAGAGGGGTTGAACAAGATGACCTCCAGAGGTCCCCTTCAGCCTCGAACATTTTGTGATCCTGTGATTCTACCTTAACACACAGCCCCAGAATATGTGTACATTTGTTTATATGTGCTCCAGAAAATGCTATCTGTTGTGTAGTTCAAATTCTAATGAGAAATTATAGTATGTAATAATATCTATAGCTGAGTTTAGCAGAAACTTTCTGAATTCTTTGTGTACATGGTGAATTAATTATTATTTTTTGCCCTTCAAGCTTTTTATAGTGGCTGCTTTAAAGGCTAGTATGTTTATCATACATTTAAAATGTTTGATCTAATGCTTAGATATGATATATTTATTTATAAAATGTTTCTGAATGTGAAAGTTAAAAATCCAATCTTTTAATGTGTTTGCTATGGCAAATCACTTCGTAGTCCAGGTGATTTTTATTTTCTAGAAGGATTACTTTTGTATATATGTGTGGCAGGGTTCTTTTTGTAGTGCTTAATTGGATCACAGTAAGGGTGTTTTACTAAAATTTTCACTACAGAACATTTTTAGGGGATAAAAAAAGTGTGTGTGTGTGTGAAGGGGGTGAGTGTGTGGGCAGAAGAGTTTCAAAACTGTGTTATCTGAAATGAATTACTAATTGCCTGTAGAAAGTATAGAAAGGTTTTCAGTTCAATGTTTTTAACATAGAATCATTGCTCAAAATGTATTTATTTGGGGACCACTTATTTAAAAAAAAATAATTGATTCATTAAGTTAGCTTGCATGGAAAAAAAAAGAAGACAGAATGAAAAATGAAAATAAAGGGAATTTCATCAGCAGGTTTAAAAATTAAGTTTTCATTTTATAGGAATGTCAGAGGTGAACTGGTCTTAAAGTTGTTGAGGTTTCTTGAGTATATCTAATCTTCTGAAAGGGGACTAGGGAGAGAGCAGTTAGCATCTGATTAACTACTTAACTATTCTCCTTGTTGCTATTTTGGACAAGCCATCTAGACATGTTACAGATGGGAACAGTTTTAAGCAGTACGGATGCAAGCCAGTCTGTACCAAATGGTCTTGTGGTCAGTGATCACCCTCTTTTATGTAGCAATGCCAAAGAATTTAGCTCATCTCCTTATGAAAAGAGAAGCAATATGATTTTATTTGCTAGATTAAATGTAGCCCAAAGGTTCCATCAGGAATTGGTACTTATCAAGCCTGAGTTTATTCTTTAAAGATGTAAAGGTGACATGTATGCTACCAAATAAATCTTGATAGAATTATTCTGGCTCTATTGCCAGAGGTGTCACACATTTTTCTTAATGTTTATGTGCCCAAATGTCATTTACACCAAGGAACAGGAAATCTGAGTCCTAACTGGCTATGTTTCTAGACTTTAACAACTAATCCATATCTGAATTAAATCTAGAACATTTGTGCTGAAATTGTGCTGGAGAGAATGGTAACAATAAAATAATCATGGGCCAACCATAGAGATCTTTTATATTTCATATTTTTTTTTACTAGCATATACATAACTAGAAAAATTATGAAGGTTAAAGACCCTCTCCCTGTCCCCCTAATTATTTCTTGTTTAGACTATAGACTGGTCAGAAGGCAAAGAATGTAAGAAAGTTGAGTGAAGGTGACATGAGGACACATTTCCTGAAATGAAAGCCTAGTTAGAGATGGGCTATCTCCAAAAGGGAGCTACTGAAAAAGTTGCCTAGCACGTTGTCCAGTTTGGTGAATCAAAATGAATTAAATCAGTAATGGATCTTCTCACTGGACTGAGGGGAAAAAAAAAAAAAAAAAAAAAAAAGCTACATAATGACTTTAAAATAGTTTTAGGGTACACTGTCACAGTAAGCCAAGTTTGGGTTGTTTTATCACACAACATGTTCAAAGCAGTGGGGCTGTCATTAGTAAAGGAGTATTGTTTGAATCTGTTACATGCTAACAAGAGAGGAGCTTTCAGAGAAGTGCAAGAAGTAATCCATTTATAGCCACAGCATCACACTATTAGACTGGGTTTAACATAATATTTTTAAACTGAGATATCTAGAAGAGACTGAGTCTATTCAGTTCACTTCAGACCATTTTAAAGAGCATACTTGTGCACAGCTTCTATCTGATGGAGTTGTGTATTTGCTTGCATGAAGCATGATAGTGCTATGTCATTCTGTTATTCATCAAAACACATTGTAGAGTACAAATTAGAACATCATACCATAGTTTTTGTGTGGAAGAATAAAAAAATACTTTCATATCTGGTTTTTTGGGGAAAATGATTAGTTTTCTGATGATGATAGTCAGAAAACGTAAGAAATACTGTACTTACGTCTGGCACATCTAAACTCATTACATCTATTTGCTTTGCTTTGTCAAAACATATGAAAAATCATTAAAGTGTTTTAATAAATGTCTGGTTTTCTTGCTCATTCATCTTATAAATATTAATTAGCCATGGATCAGGCAATTAAAGTTTAATCAATTTGCACTAATTAGCACCACATACTTGCATAAAAAGATAAAACCAGCCTCTGCATCTGGCTGTTATTTGCAGTTTTTGTCAAGTGCTGATGAGTTTCATCTTGAAGAGAAGATTAAGAAGAAAAGAGGAAAATAAGAAAGTAGTGTTAATTTTATTAAATCTTCAATCAAACCCTCTGTTCATAAGCTTTATGGGACAATACCAGGTAACATTTCACTTTACATAGAAGTAGACATGATTGGGCAAAAATTTAACACTTCTCTGTGACCACGCCCTTCCTAATTATAACTTATAGGAAAAAAAATAGCTCTACTGTGCAAAAGCACAGGTTTTATCTCATAACAAAACATTTTAATGAACATATACCTCGAGCTGGATGCCCAAACTTTCATAAAGTAAAGAAAGTAAAAGCATATTTTAATCCAAAAATATTATCAGTTGTTTGACATACATGAGTTGAAAGAAGACCCCAAAATCTAATCTGAAAGTCACCTAGAATTTTGATATTTCTGAAGATGAGTTTCAATATTCAAATTATTCCCCTTTCCAATGGAATAATAAAACCTCGCAGGTCATCTTTCACTATTCTGCCAGAGGTTGGACCATAAAATGGGAGAATTTAGCCTAGCTCCAATAGCACTGAAATTAGTTTATGGGTACATTACTGGAAATGTACAGATGCTGTTACTAGCATCCGTAATGAGAAAGGGATATTAAGAATGTCTTGCCCACCAGGAAAGATAATTACTTTGTAGTACTTCTCTCAGTTATTCATGTTCAGTGTTTGTGTTACAATGTTTATCACCTGAAGTATCTACTCAGCAAAACTAGCAAAAGAAACAAACAAATTAACAAAATCAAAACATGCCCATGCATACAAATATCAATGTTTCTTTTCATTTAAGAAGACTAGTTTTCAGGTTTTTCACCTTTACTGGGAAACAGTAGGGTACATCTCAATCTAGAAAGCCCTAATCTGCATTAATACAAGTATTGGTCCTGGTTAAGCAGCTTATGCTGTCCTTCAATATTACACCTTCACTTATTTTTTAAAAACATGCACTCTGGCTATGCAGACAAAATCTCTTACATGATGGTCCATAAATTGAGAATAATTCAAACCTTTCACATGTCAGTTCATTGTTGCTAGTTTGAAATCCAAAGCATAACTGTTTGCCCAAATGAGTACCTGGAGGACTGTTATCTAAGTGCTGTTAAATAAAATTGCAAACTGCATGTTCTAGCTAATCATAGAATTGACTGCATCATTGGTATGTGTTCTTGTGTCGTGGCTTAACATCATTAAACTTATGGGTATCTACTAAGGGAACACCTGAAAGTCAGATTCTAGGTCTCTGCATGTTTTACATAGTTAAATGCCGTCAAGTAACAGTCAAAGCTTTCATAATTTCCTCCTTCTGGCTGCTGAATTTGGCTGAATGAATCGGACTGCCAATCTACCAAACAGATATCATTGAGTACTTCAATATGACTATTTTGAGGTTTAATAACAAAGGAAAATAGAGTGTTCCATCCAGTCTATTTAAATAACTGAAAAAGATTATAGGGAATGAAACGTGCATTTAATCACTGATGGAAATCTACCTTAAGCTTGGCAGGGAAAGCCACCCTTTTAAAAGTGATTTAACACTGTAAAAAACAAACAAACAACAAAAAAACAACCACAAACCAACCCACAGCATGAATCATAAAGAAGCTATGCATCATTTACATAGGGATTTTCATGTAGTTTATCCAAGAAAAGACTTGTGAATGGTTACTGGTATTTTTCAAATAAAGTATGTATGAATCATTAAACTTCCCATTCCCTAGTGTACAAGCCATTGCTCTGTTAAACACTCCTTCACTAGATAGGCTATAAAAGGAGCAGAAGCACTTGAAAAGGTGTAATCTTTCAATGTATTTTTAAAGATCTGATAGATCACAAAATCACCTAGTAGCTGAAACTCCAAATTGCTAATTGTATTTACAGAATTTTTATAATTGTTTTGTAACTCTTCTGTTTTGGAGTATAGACAGACTGGGTTTGACATGGTGTCTCTCCTGAAGACTCTTACATAATATCTTTAACTGAGGAAAATAGCCCTCTTCAATAAATGATATTTTTAAATATACTTTATGTAAATGAATGTAATGTAAGCACTTTCCTATCTTGGGTACTGAAGTAAAAAAAAAACCAAAACCAAAACATTACTCATACAAATTCCTGCAGATGAAACATTTTGTCCAAGAGATTTCACCTGTGATGTACCATATATATATATTGAACAATGCCTTCCACTGAAACTAGAAAACTAAGCTCAGTGGAATAGGCTACAGTAAACTTTAGTGAGCTTGGGAAGAAGCCATAAGCTATTGTATATATGAAAATAATACATACACTTTTGAGCCGTACAGATATATTTCCTAAGCTATTAGAGAGCTCAAGTGTGTATAGACCTTGGTGTCCAAAGAGTAACCTGCAGCCCCTAATTAAGAACAGGGAGATAAACATACACAGCTTCTTGTTTACTGCCTTGACACAGAAGGCATTCAAGGCTTTGTAAGTAAATCTGCAGAGACACTGGAGCAAACACCTGAAACAGTCCTCAGCATGTACTGTCTGTTACTGTTACATTCTTGAAAGCCCTTTGCGCTCTTGCAAGATCAAGATCTCCTTTTATCTTTTCATGGTCTTGGGTTGGGCATAGTTGGATGGGACATAGGGAGAGATAGGCACATTGAAATTCAGCTCATCAACAGATATTCCAACCAATAAGCAGTTAGGACTTGATATAACATTCGCAAAAACCCTCCCCAAAATTGTGCTGAAAATTAGTATGCGGTCTGCTTTTTCATAACCTTTGGAGACCTCTCTTTATTTTAATATTTTTGCTTCCTGAACTGCTGCTGTGCAAGGCCAAGACTTTTATATGAATAATACATAAAATAAAATAAAATAAAATAAATAAATAAACTATATATATATATATATATAGGAATAATTTCCAGGTGAAGCATTCCTTAAATACGTACTGCTTTCATATCTTTTACAAAACAAAGACTTGAACTCATTTAATGAAATTTGATCCTATTGGTGGAGCTGCATAAAAAAATTAGCAAACTTTTGTAATTGCAGTATTAGTTTTTCTACTCACCTAGCACTGGCAGACATTGTTATGAATTCTGAGTTTCGGCTGACCACAAGGTAACAGAAATCTAAGAGGGAAACTAACCTGGACTTTTAAGATGAAAATGAAATGGCATAAGTGGGGCACCCAGCATTGCAAGGCACTGTTAAGCATGAAGATGTTGATTCATCTACTTTATATAGCTCTATATGACTAGTCCCTATCCCCAAGGCAAGGGAAGGATTGTGAGTCCCTAACATTAATTGGACACCCCCTTCCATACATCACTGCTGTGGCATGTCTGTGGACAACGGGACCTGAAATCTGCTGTCATGCTTTTGTTTTTCAACAATTGAGTTGGAAACATAAATATATACAGGAGAAATCACTTTATTCTTTCAGAAATATTGGTTTAGGTCCTCTGTGCTGACCACTTGTGTAAGAAAGCACATACCTAGAGACCCTTGAGTCTTGACTGTTGAACACATTTTTCTGTAGCTTGAATATATTTCACTTTATAGCATACTGTTCAATTTTCTGGTGAAGAGATAGTGGGAGGAAGTAGAACAGCACTTGTGGAAGGTGTTTATGGTTGACTGACTGTTAGTGGAAGAATTTGTATTTTTTCAAAGAAGAGGGCCATTTTCAGAAGTGTTTTACTTGATAAATCTGTTAAGCTAAAGTGTTGTTTAACACACACCAAGGAGATTAGTGAGAAGTTATAGGGTGTCCTTTCAGGGTTTTGAACACCAGCAGTGGAGAAAATCATGAACTGTGTATGTTCATGTGTATGATTTCCATGAACTATATAGTTCATACATTTCATATCTGATGGTTTTAATCAAGTCCTATTGGATCTCTATTGTCACAGAACTTAAAATCAGTGCCAACTTTTTCCTCTCCTATCTTCTTCACACAGACCCTGAAAAATATATAATTATCATAACATGTCATAGTCACAGCCCTCACCTACATCCAGTGGGTTTTTTTCTGAGATGGCTGTTTCTTTAAAAATCTCTACATTTGGCCTGAAATACCTTTTGTTGAGGTAGCAAAGTACCTTGGAACCTGACGTAGATAGTCTTGCAGACAGCTTACACTGGGGGCTACTGGACAGTGTTAGAAGCTATTCACTAAATGTCAAATTATGAATCTGTTTCTGTCATTGGTATTACATGAGTAATTTCATTGACTTCAGTGTGAGTAACTGCTACTCACCATTGTGAAGTCAGCAGTTGCTATCTGATACTACAGGAAAAACACTATAGATGATGATAAGATAGTACCCATCCAGTTTCTCTACCTTTGATCAAGATCAAAGTATGCTTTTTGAGGTTGGTGCTGTGGTAGATTATGTCGCTTACTTTACCATTCCAATTTGCTATTCTGTTTTTCTTTTGAGCGTATAAAAATTGAATTGCTTTTGTATTGACAGGCTTTGCACTGAGAATATCAATTTGGAATTTTGTTGTCATTTTAAGTCTGTGTTCATTCTTTGTAAAAGCACATAAAGATACAGCGATTTCCTACTTAATCTTGATATGTGCCTGGAGAAAGTGAAATCAGCACTCAGCCAAATGAGTTCACTCTTGGAAGCCTTGCTTCACTATCTGGGAGACAACTAAGAATTGTGTTTCCTATTCTGAGTTTATGCACAATAGGCAGTAAATATCCTAAGTCTCATCTGTTTTGCAACAATGGGTGCTTGGAATGGAAGGAAAAGAAAGTGATACACAGCATCTTTCTGCCACTTGCAGGAATGTGACATCCAGAATCAATAACAGCTTTTGTTTGATGATATATTGTGAGGTGAAGTACTTTGTACTGTAGAAATTGAAGAGAGGTATGGAAGATTCATTCAAACTTCATGTGATAGCACTAATAAACATGTACACCATCACTTAGATGAACTTATCCATTCTAACTTCTACAAACTCTAAATGTAACAATGCTTGTGGTGCTTTAAGGTGAATTTTGCTCAGAAATCAGTGCTCAATGACTAATGAATACTTTGCTCCAAAGGACTGGCATTCTAAGGACAACAGATGGCTCAGCACAAAACAGAGATAGTACAGAAAACATCTATTCGGTGCTCATTGTAGTTGGAATGTATTCATCCATTCTGGAATTGTGGGAGGGAAGTTTGTGTGAAGGAAAGATACGAAGGAAGCTGCAAAGAGTGACAATGGATTGAACAGATGGAGAAAAATAAAGTGTAGAGATACAGTTTGGAGCCAAAGACTTATCATTATTACTGAATGAGAGTCATAGTCAACTTTAGTCTACATATCACAGGAGCTAAAATTGAATCTTCTGAAGTATTTCATCTGAGCTTGCTTAAGTGTCATAACACTTTCATCTTTTGACTTTCATACAGTCCCTTCCCTCTAATTACTTCCTCCTGCCACTTACCCACTGCAAAAGTATTCCACGAGGCACAGGGGTGCTTTCATTGACAAAATCCAGAAATCCTCCTGTGATGAGGCATTCAGTAAAAATACCTTGTTCAAAAATCAGAATATGAAAAAACCCAAAGCAAGCTAGTTCAGTTTTGTTATAGAGTTACAACTTGAGTTAGATCACTACTCAAAACCTACAGACCGGAACATAAATTTCATTTCTTAGACAGGACCTTCAACCTTCAGGTATTCATGGGGATTTATTATACTTACTAAAGTTAACCCTGTCCTATCCCTGTCTCCTTACAGAAGGTATTGAAACAATGGCTGTATTTGCATGTGACAGCAAAAGTGCCTATCATAAAGGATACAGCTTTACCAAAAGAAGAACTACTATTCTAGGAATGCTAGCGCTGATGCAGCATGAAGCTGAAACACAATGCAACTTTAAATCTATACTCAATCTGCTAAAATCTTGTTGGGCTTTGAATTTCAGCAGTACAGGAAGGAGGATGCTGAAATGCGAAAGATGAGAAAATACCTTCATAAAGTAAGATTAATAGACATGATTTCATTATCCTACTAACATAATATTTTTGCCTTTAAATATGTATTGCTGAGGAGCACTCCACAGGTGGAACTCATATCTAACCTGGAAGTTGCACAAAGCATTGTATGTAACACCAACAGATTATCCAGAGAAGCTGGGTGGGTTGTTTTTTTTCCAGATCTATCTGCATGATGCTATTGCAAAATACCATCTGAGAAAGACAGATGGTCACGCCTCTTCAATCTCATATTTATATATATGAGTTTATAAAAGTAAGAACTATAGACAAATTAGCTATAAATGTTTCCTATTTTACCTTGACCAGGGGATGAAATAAAGTCTACAGAGTAAAACTCATAACGATAACGCAGGATTCCTTGTACCAAACTGAATGTGCTAACTAGGAGACAGCTCTTTCTCTTCTTTCCCCCCCACCCCCCCACCCCCTATCCCATGATATCTTGAGACCTTTTCTGCATAGTGACACAGCTTCAACAAGAGGGGTGGAATACATTTCCTTCCCTCCCACCTGCCCTCTCTCCCAAATGATTAGAGCACTTTTCAACAAAGTGGGAGATGTGGGTGTCCCTCCCTACCTTATATACACTGAAAATACATTAAGTATGAAATTGCCTCCCAGGGGAAGTGATGGAAATGCCACTTGTTCATTTTTAAACTGGATTTGAAAAAAGCTTTATAGAAAAAAAAAATCTGCTGTAACAAGGGAGAGATTACATGACCTTCTTGAGAAAGATTTTATTTTCTCATTTCTAATATCTCTGATACCATGGTTTACTACTTTTCAGTCAATTTTCCCATACTATTGTGTTTTAGAAGATTTATTCAAAATGTGTGTGAGAAAACTAACTGAAGATCTTCAAAGCAGACAGAATATAGCTTGGTTTCATCAGCTGTTTGAACCTGAATTACTGTATGACTGTAATGGGATTATTTTCTTTTAAATGAGCAAATCTGACACTAACTTCAAAGGGGAAGTAAATACATATAATAAAGAAGTCGTTTTTCTTTTTCTTTTCCTAAATGATTTATTTTATCCCCAGAAAGACCAACAAATGTTCAAAGTTCTAGATATTTAAATAGGTACTGACATGTCTGAAGCTGTATTCCTTGCTCTGCCAGTTCATTGAAAAATTGCTGACCTTATAAAAGCCTATGTTCCTTTTCACTTTGATAACAGCTTTTGCTTCATCAGTCCACAATATGTATTACAGCAGCAAATACATGCAAGAACAACTAATTGCTAGTACCTAAATTTAAATATAAGTACCCCAGAATTCTTATCACATAACCATACATGCACATTTTTATTTTAAGCAGGAATTAAAAAGTTTTTGTTCTCTTATTTTTGTTATGGACCTTGTTCTAACAATTACATTTTACCAGTTAGTGCTTTATGAAGCATGATGGAATCTAACCAGCAACTAATATAAGAGCTCCAGTTTACTCTCAGAACACAATCTTAAAGCCCATTAACATTTGTGGGAATTATATGTGCAACGTGCAGGGAGAATATAACCTTAAGCAAGTGAAAACTGAAGGTACTGTGTATGTTTGATCTGACTAATGTGGTCTAGATTTTTCACAGCAGTGTATTATATCAACTGAAGATTGTTAGACAGCAGGGAGACTAATAAAAAGGGGGATAGTATAAATAAGCCAAAACAAATGAACAAAGACCTTCTGCACTAACTAGTATATAATCTACAGAAGTTTCTCAGTTGCCAGAAAACAGATTTCCACACAGCAGTTGCATACAATACAAATGTTTGCACTGAATCCAGCTGGACTAATATATAAAGCCATCTCTCAATATTAGAAGCTTCATAAAAGAGTCAGTAACTGACTGGAAAGAAGATGGGTGACTGAAGTTGTTGTCCAAATCTCCCATGCAATAGATTAGTCTAAATTGTCAGTTTCAGGTGGGATAGAATTAGAAATCCCTTTTAGCTGTGCCATGCCTGACCATTTCTAACTTTATGTTGAGAAATTTGGAAAAGATGACAATCTAATGAAAAATTGCAGGCTGTGTGAAGTTCTGATCTTGATTTGTGGAGCAATATGGTTCACGTGTGGGTGTGTTAAACTTCACATATACAGCCTTTATTTTCCGAGCCATGACTTTCAGCTTCTAGTTATCTCCGGACTTGCCCAAACTACTTTTAGCTTTAACAATTTAGGCAACTGGTTGAAACAGACATCAGCAGGGGAAATATGAATGTAAAAGTAAAGAGATCTATTTTGAATGAGTGAATGTGAGTGAAAATGAAGGAATGGACACCAAAATATTTTCATGTTTATGATTTCTCTAGTGATTTTCATCAAGTTTTTTCATCTGAAAAGATATTCTGTAGCAATATCTGTGTATTTTTTTTGTAATGCAAATTAGAATTAGCAGCTAGAATAAATAAAATTTGCAACGTTGCTTTTCTGTTAGCTTCCCTTACATAATGGTTCTGGTAAAAGATAGCATCTTCTATTTTGAAAGTATTTCCAAATGCTTGGGAACAAATGAAATTCTGGGTCTTTAAGCATGAGGAACCCTGCTTCTATTTTCTTACTGTTGATCAAACATAACAATAAGAGTTTTTCCAGATGCAGGCTCCATGAAAATCATCTTGCTGAAGTTTGCTTATAACATGTACATATCTTGCCTAACCTGGCTGTCTTGGTCTCCATCTATGTTCCCTAGGGAACCACCTCTAGGAAGTGATGAATTTTGTCTATTTTAGGTATCCATCTTCAAGGAGGGTATTTTACCTTCTGAAGGGGCTTGTCCTTTTAACATAGAGCGATCCAATGTAGCTTGCTTTGAATTAACACCTAATGCTTTGATGGATACAGTTAGAGAAGAAGAATCCACTGTCAGCAATCTGCACTAAACGCACTGAGAGTTTATCATGGTGTCAAGATGAGGAGAGTTAATCTACCTTGGGTTACTTCTGAAATCCCACATTTCTTTTGCAACGTTTTTAAAACATGCAATAATAATACAGTAGCCAATAGCACCACGCTGAGTTAGCAACATTCAGGGAACTGTTTTTATCTGATGACAGTTATGAAGTTTGAAAGAAGATGAGGTCAGTGTTATGTATGTCATATCAAAATACTTCCTGACTACATCTTTCTGTTTTGAGATAATAGATGTTCTATTATAAAAACCATAAAAATTTCAGTCCTGGTTGTATTCTTATTTTTCATTAGCAAGAATATTTCAAAATAGAGGGAAAGAATCTGGTTTTGTTCTTGTAAGAGCTATTACCTTCAGCATCTCTACTTGGATTTTCTAGGTTACTTAATTTTCTGTTTCACTACTGCTGTATCTTGTATAATTACACCTTGGCTTCTGTGTACCTCTTTTCCAAGTTATATTTTTACTTGCTTAAAGGTTCGACAGGGCTTGAACAGTTTCTGACTTGCCTGCATTATTTCCCATTACTGTACACTGTTCAAAAATTCCTTGATGGCAATAATCATAATAATTGATCTTCTGCATTGTGTTCTGTGTGAGCTTCTTTGTATGTCTTTTAAGATTTTCTTTCTTCTGTGAGCTTAAACTGACTTTACAGCAGTGCTGTTTACAATTAGCCTCTTGTTCATGTATGTTTATCAGCTCAGAAAATCTTGCGCTTTTTTGTGCAATTCAATTTTGACATCTTGTAAAAAACTTTTTACTTGATATCCTTCCTTGTGCTTGTTTCTTCTTTCTTTTTAAAGGACAGAAGGCAGTAATTATTACTGCCTTTAAAAATCCACCTTATAAAACCATTCAGCTTCCTTGAAGTTTCTTGAAATTCCTTATTTTTATGTGTTATTATCAAGCATATTTTAAAAGATCTGTCCATAAAGGACCTTGAGGCCAGTGTTTTAATGCTAATTGAACTGCAGGTAGTAGTATGCAATTGCCTTTTTCTGTGTGTGTGAATGTGTGTCAAATGTATATCCATCTGATTGCCTGGTAGCAGGAATGCCTGTACCAATGAACTGTATCTGCTGTTAATATAGCAGATGTTGCATTATTTTTTTCCACTACAGAGATATCCTTTTTGTACTGCCAAATGACAATATATATGCAGGCTAATTCTTCTAATGGGGAATGCTTGATGTTGCTGTCCTGTGTCCTTATCATACTTCAAATATTTAGCTAATCAGCAATTACTCTTTAACTCAAGTGTTTTAAGAGTGGTTACTTAATTTATGCAGATGGCAAAACTTCTGTAATTTGTATACTGCCAACACGAATCATGGTGAATAATGTATGTGATGTGTTAATCAACATGTTTTAATTTTAGGAAGATCTTTAAAGTTTTACAGAATTTAAAATGTGTGAAAGGTCTCTGCAGTGGATGTCAAAGTGTAGTTGCTCAACTGGTAGGATCAGACATGACTTCTGCTTTTAAATCCAGCTGCTTCTAGCTTGTCGTGTTTTAACCCCAGCTGGCAATTAAGCACCATGCAGCCACTCATTCACTCCCTCAAAGGGGATGAGGGAGAGAATCAGAGGAAGAAAAGTGAAAAAACTCATGGGCTGTGATAAAGATGGTTTAATAGGTAAGGCAAGAGCAAAACAAGGAATTCCTTCACCATTTCCCATGGGCAGGCAGATGCTCATCCATCTCCAGGAAAGCAAGGCTACATCACATGTAACAGTTACTTGGAAAGACAAACACCATAATGCCAAATGTCCCTCCCTTCCTTCTTCCAACAGCTTATATATACTGAACATGACGTCATATGATATGCAATATCCCTTTGGTCAGGTCGGCCAGCTGTCCCAGCTGTGTCCCTTCCCAACTTCTTGTGCACCCCCAGCCTGCTTGCTGGTGGGGATGTGTGAGGAGCAGAAAAGGCCTTGGCTCTGTGTCAGCCCTGCTCAGCAATAAAGAAAACATCTCTGCATTATCAACTCTTTTCAGCACAAATCCTAAACATAGTTCCATACCAGGTACTATGAAGAAAATTAACTCTATCCCAGTCAAAACCAGGACATAGCTAACCTCTGTTATAGCTAACCGTTATTGCAGAAGCATCATATGAAGACGAGGGAGTGAAAACATACTGATTTACAGGTTTGTCTGTGGGCATCCCACAGTTCCTCAGCTTTGACTCTTCTCAGTTGAATGACTCTGCATACTGGACATAGTGCATTGTGTGTTCACAGGTCTGAATGGGCACCACAGTGCTCCATTGTACAAATACTCCTCTATTGCTGCAGAAGGTCATAATACTCAAGGCATTATATTTGACAAGTCTGCAGTTTTAGTGCTTGTAAATTAGCTATAACCTCTGAACGTCAGCAGATTGTTGATGCTCTGTGCTTTAATGCAAATATTGCTTGAGCTGGTGACCACACTTTGAATTAAGCTTGGTTTCTGTGTTATGCCATTAAAAGGCATCACCGTCTTCCTTTCTGAGTGGAGACTGCTCTTGCGACTGATTTCAATCAAAGATCCATAGGAAATTTCCTATGGATCAAGTAGGGATGTCTGTACTCCCATCTCTGAATTTTTGAGGCCATGTCAGGAAATTAAAATGGCCAATGGGCCAATGAAAATGGGCTTGAACAGGTGATTATACATGCAGTTTCACTATTCACTGTGTGTTCCCTGACTTGGTTTTGTCCCTCCAGCAAGTAGCACTCTCTTGGTTAAGCACAGCTAGAAGGTAACACGGCACAGTGACTTCTCCCATTGTTTGTACTGGAAAAACAACAGTAAACCTCAGATGGGATGCAACCAGGAGGTACCCAGAAAGGGTAGGAGTTTACATAAAAAGGCTTAGTCATGAAATCCCCTGACTAGAAGAACTCTGTTTTCTGCTCTACTGTAAGAGACTTCTTGGAAGTGAAACAAGACACAGGGATCTAGCAAAGGTATTTATAATGCAGGGCTCGTGCTACCAGAAAAGTGTAAGAAAATTGCAGCTTTCTAAAAAACAGAAAACTCCTAGATGCTGTTCTCTTAGATTTCTCATTCCTGTTACTTCATACATTGATGGAGACACTTGAAGTCCATGTAATCCTGCAAGTGGAGACCATTCTGTGACCATCTACATGGGTCAAGGGCACTCATCCTATCTGAACCTCATGGCAGAATGGTGGACATTTATCTGAGAGCAAAAGATGCAGCTCCAGCACGGGGGTCTGCACTGTCCACCCAGCGATGGCCAATGCCTCTACCCAGACAGAGCTGCTGAAGGCAGAGGCTGCAGTGCAGGCCTCAGGCTGCAGGAAGTGCCTGGACCTTTCTCCTGGGGCAGGGACAGGCAGCAAACCTGCCTGCAATACGTGTGCCCAGGTGGAGGGGCTCCTGCAGCAGGTGGCTGAGCTGCATGAGGCAGTGAGAAGGCTTTGTAACATCAGGGAGGGTGAGAAGGAGTTATCTGGTTCCAATTGCAGTCTTCTGTGGACCCACAGACCATGGCCAAATAGCCAACCCCCCCCCATCAGCACATACGTAAAGGAGAGTAACCAATGATGCAGAAGAATGGAAGCTTGCAATTGCAAGGACCTGGAGGAGGAAGAAACTTCCACCAAAGCCTGAGATGCCCTTGCAGAACTGCTTTGCCAGTCTGCAGCTGAAAAGGAAAGACCCATCACATCAGGAAAGATGCTGAGGCTGAGTAAGGCAGCCTGATCTGCTCCCCATATAATAAGCAACACAACTAAGAAAAGGTGGCAGGTGACATCAGTAGGTCACTGTCTTCTGAGAGGTATGGAGGCACCAGTTTGCTGGCCTGACACCCTCTCTATAGAGGTGGGCTGCTTACCAGGGACTCATATCAGGGATGTCACCAAGACACTACCAAATCTCACACAGTCCACCGACTATTATCTGCTGCTTTGGTTTTGCATGGGCACTGGTAATATAGCCAGGAGCAGTCTAAGGAGCATCAAGAAGGATAACAGAGCCCTGGGAGTGGTAGTAAGGGACCTCTGGAGAGCAGGCAGGTTTTCTATCAATCTTCCTTATCACAGGGAAAGGGTTTGAAAGGGCCAGGTGAATCTGGCGAATCAACAAATGGTTACAGGACTGGTGCCACAGCCAGAGGGTTGGCTACTTTAGATCATAGGACTAACTTTCAGAAACCTGTTCTTCTGGGGGCTGATGGGGTCCATCTGTTAGAGAAGGAGAAGAGCATCTTAGTCATAGGCTGCCAAGTAGGTGAAAAGGGCTTTAAACTAAAAGTACTGGGGCAGGGGAACCTCAATCCATCCCACTCCTACTAGTTTGATGCCAGTGCCAGCAAGAAATTCCCAGAGCCTAGAGAGGGATCACAGGTCAGCGGGAGAGCACCTGAACAACCACATAAAGGAATTCCAGCTGGTCCAGCTGGTAGTCAGCTTCATCAGGGGCCCAACTTGAATGCCTCTGTGCAAATACTTATAGCATGGGGAATAAACAAGAGGAGTTAGAGATGTGCACACAGCTGCAGGGCTATGGTCTTATTGACATCATGGAGACATGGTGGGATGGCTTCTGTGACTGGAGTGTTGGAATGGAAGGATACAGGCTCTTTAGGAAGGACAAGCAGGGGAGACGAGGAGTGGGTGTTGCCCTTTATGTCAAAGAACAGCTGAAGCATGTAGTAATGGAAGAGCTGACCAAGAGTTTATGGGTCAGGATTAAAAGGAGGGCAGGGACAGGTGATATTATAGTGGGGCTTTGCTACAGGCCACCTGGCCAGGAATACTGAGTGGATGAGGCCCTCTATAGACAGATAGGAGCAGCCTCATGTTCACAAGCCCTGGTCCTCATGAGGGACTTCAACCATCCCAATATCTGTTGGAGGGACAACACAGCAGTGCATAAACAGTCCAAGATGTTCCTGGAATGTGTTGACGGTATCTTCTTTGTCCAAGTGATAGAGGACCCAACGAGGAGAGGTGCCATGTTGGACGTTGTTCTCACCAACAAGGAGGGGCTGGTATGGAAAGTGAAGCTCAAAGGCAGCCTTGACTGCAGTGACCATGAAACAGTGGAGTTCAAGATCCTTAGGGCAGTCAAGAGGGTGCACAGCAAGCTCACTGCCCTGAACTTCAGGAGAGCAGACTAACCTCTTCAGGGTTCTACTTAGTAGAGAACCATGGGATAGAGCTCTGGAGGGAAGAAGGACCCAAGAAATCTGGTTAATATTCAAAGATCACCTCCTCCAAGCTCAGGAGCAATACTTCCAATGAACAGGAAGTCAGACAAAAACACCAGGAAGCCTGCATGGATGAACAAGCAGATCCTGGACAATCTCAAACACAAGAAAGGAAGTCTACAGGGTGTGGAAACAAGGACAGGTAGCCTGGAAGAAATATAGATAAATTGTCTGAGCACCCAGGAATCAGATTAGAAAAGCTAAAGCCCTGATAGAATTATATCTAACCAGGGATGTCAAAGGAAGCAAGAAAAGCTTGTATAGGTATGTTGGTGATAAAAGGTGGACTGGGGAAAATGTAGGCCCTCTCTGGAAGGAAACTGGTGAACCAGTTACCCAGGACATGGAGAAGGCTGAGGCACTTAATGGCTTTTTTCACCTTAGTCTTCACTGACAAATGCTCCAGCCACACTGCCCAAGTTGCAGAAGGCAAAGGCAGGGACTGGGAGAATGAATAACCATGCACTGTAAAAGAAGATCACGTTTGAGACCATCTAAGGAACCTGAAGGTGCACAAGTCCATGGGATCTGATAAGATGCATCTGCAGGTCTGGAGGGAACTGACAGATGAAGTGGCTAAGCCACTCTTCATCATATTTGAGCAGTCATGACAGTCCAGTGAGGTTCCTACTGACTGGAAAACGAGAAGCATGGCTCCCATTCTTAAAAAGAGAAATAAGTAAGACCCAGGGAGCTACAGGCCAGTCAGTCTCACCTCTGTGTCTGTCAAGATCATAGAACAGATTCTCCTGGAAGTTATACTAAGGCACATGGAAAATAAAGAGCTGGTTGGTGACAGCCAACATGGATTGACTAAGGGCAAATCATGCCTGACAAATCTGATGGCCTTCTATGACAGGGCTACAGTGTTGGTGGATGAGGGAAGAGTGACTGATGTCATCTACCTGGGCTTGTGCAAAGCCTTTGACACTGTCCCACACAACGTCCTTTTCTCTAAACTAGAGAGACATGCGTTTCACAGATGGACCACTCTGTGGATAAGGAATTGGCTGGATGGTCACATTCAAAAAGTTGTTGTGGTCAATGACTGAATATCCAAGTGGAGACTGCAGAAGAGTGGCATTCCTGAGGGGTTCCATACTGGGACTGGCGCTGTTTAACATCTTTGTCAGCAACACGGACAGTGTGACCGAATGCACCCACATCACGTTTGTTAATGACATCTAGTTGTGTGGTGCATTCGGCACGCTGGAGGGAAGGGACGCAATCCAATGGGACCTTGACAGGCTTGAGAGGTGGGCCCGTGTGAACCTCATGAAGTTCAACAATGCCAAGTGCAAGGTCCTGTACGTGGGTCAGGGCAACCCCAGTATCAATACAGTCGGGGTGGAAAATGGATTGAGAACAGCCCCGAGGAGAGGGACTTGAGGGTGTTGGGTGGACAAGAAGTTCAACGGGACCTGACAATCTGCATTTGCAGCCCAGAAAGCCAACCACATCCTGGGCTGTGTTAAAAGAAAACATGACAGCAGGTCAAGGGAGGCTGATTCTCCCCCTCTACTCTGCTCTTGTGAGACCCCACCTGGAGTCCTGTGTTCAGCTCTGGGGCCCCCAACATAAGAAGGACATGACCCTGTTAGAGCAAGTCCAGAGGAGGGTCATAAAGATGATCAGAGGGCCAGAGCACCTCTCCTATGAGGACAGGCTGAGAGAGTTGGGGTTGCTGAGCCTGGAGAAGAGAAGGCTCCAAGGAGACCTGATAGCATCCTTCCAGTACCTCAAGGGGACCTACAAGAAAGCTGGAGAGGGACTTTTCACAAGGGCCTGTAGTGATAGAACAACGAGTATTGGCTTTAAGCTGAAAAAGGTTAAACTTAGATCTGATATAGGGAAGAAATTCTTTACTATGAGGGTAGTGAGGCACTGGAACAGATTGCCCAGAGAAACTGTGGATGGCCCATCCCTGAAGTGTTCAAGGCCAGGTTGGATGGGGCTTTGAGCAACCTGGTCTGGTGGAAGGTGTCCCTGCCCATGGTAGTGGGGTTGAAACTAGGTGATCTTTAAGGTCCCTTCCAACCCAAATGATTTTATGATTCTTTGATTCCCCTTAAAAGCTTACTAATGTTTGTTGCTCTGTTATAATGGATATTTAACTTGCCACAAATCCACACACTCAAGTATATCTGCTTTCTAAGTAAGGGACGAACAAAACCCTTGTTTTTGGGAGACAGCAAGTATTTTCCTCCATCTGTTGCTGGAGGTACCTTTTCACTCATTTGCATCTCTCCCTTCAGAAAAAATATGCAAACTGTTTACATTCTGGTCCTCCAAATCCCAAAGTGGGAACTTTGAAGGAAAGTACATGCCACATCCTAAGGGGCTTAAAAAAGAAGCATGCGCTGCAGTATAAAGGATGCTACTCATTGTGTCACAACACTGGTGTTCTGTCACTCTCCTGATTATTGCTAATGTGAGAAATGTCTTGGTAAAAGAAAGCATTTCATGTTGCATGTAAAACAGCCTAAAAATAGTGGCATGACTTCCTCTTGCAGCTTAGGTGAAGGATTATGAGTCACTGAGCTCCAGTTACTATTTTGACTCATATAATGGTATCTTTAGAGCTACACTTCTGAGACAATCCAACCCTTAATGATGTTAAAACATAAATATTTCCTAAGAGCAATAGGAGCACTCGCTGAACTTTTAAAGCAGGAAAGCTTTACATTCCCAAAATTTTGGTAAGAAATCACAGGGGACACTTGAGGTAAGTTTATTTGATTTTGTTGTCAGAGAACAGCAAAAGAATTAAACCAAAGAATTATGGGAAGAAATTCAGCATTTTAGTAGAATCAGCAAGTTTATGATTTGAATTGTGAACCAGTACATATAAAAACTTTTGGGTAACATTTGCATTGAGTTGTTTGGTCTCATTTACATTTAAAAGTCCTGGAATGGATGCAAACAAGACAAAACCAGTTTTGAAAAATATCAGGGAAGCTTACACCATGGTTGTCATATCTGCTAGACTATTCTGAAGAGCCCTAAGAGTGAGAAAATATTGCAAATCTTTCCCAGTACATGGTCCCCAAACTACATCCACTTGGAGGGGAACAAAGTCTTCTATCCCACACTGGTCCTTGAAAAGCAAGTTAATACTAGACTGAAGGTATATATTTCATACTGCAGAGAATAAATGCTTTAATAATAAAACTTATATATTTATCAAGAATCTAATGATGTCTAATCCTTAAACAACCTGATGAGTAACTTGATTATCAGCAGAACAAACAATCTGAATTTCATTGCCCCCAGTCAGATAACAAAAGCCAACAAAAGCAGTTTTCTGTGAATTTATCCTCAATTAGCAGATAAATGCACTATCTTGCTATGATGTCCCTTTGAAACGTTTTTTATTTGATTAACCTTTAATTGTTTAAATTTCAGCTGGAGTTAAAAACAATGACAAGGAGCCATACTAAACACAGTTGGTTTTAGAACATATGCTATTACAATTACTTTTTCTAAAAATAATCTTACTCAGTATGCAAAGAAACTTAAGAGATAAAGTTTTGGGATTCTTTCCTGAACTTTCGGGGCGGGGGGGGGGGGGGGGGGGGCGGGGGGGGGGGGGGGAAGAAAGGAAGAACATCTCCTCTATACGGTTGAAATAATCTTTCATATTGGCACTAAAATAGCAAAATGCAGTAATTACATCATTTTGTCAGTCTCTGTCAATCCTTTGTAAGAAAATATTCTCTCTCCACTCTTTATCCAGGTCTTAACACCTTCAGAATGCTATCTCTATTGTCTTAGAGTGCATGCTTTTCAAGTCAGGGATATGTTTCTACTTGTCTGAAAAGTGCCTACATATTTACTGGGTTATATTAGTAAATCAATAAAAAAGTGTAAATTGGTATCTTTTGTAGTTCTTAGTGCCTGTAACAATGCATTTACTTTGGGAAAGCAGACTACCTGGATTACACGTAGTTTTCCTATCTACTTCAGATAGTGAACGTTTTTATTGACCTTTATTAAACACAAATCACACTCAAAGCTCACCCACTGAAACAGCAAAAGGTTATCTTTCCTGTGCAGCAGTAGTACTGGACAGCAGGCTCTCCAGTTTCTACTCATAAGTATTTTGGTCTGCACCTTAGTAAATTAAACAGGGCCAGTGAACTTCTTGACACTGGAATTCACTTGTCTGTACTGTTAGCTTGTAATAGTCCCTAGTATGGTTTTTTTGCGAAGAGCACTTGTAAATAGCTCCCAACAACAGTTTGAGACAGGGAAAATTCCAAAATGGCAATATGGATATACCTTCTGGTTTTGGAGGTTATGAGTTTATTAGTATGGATGCAGTACTAATAATGAGTACCAAAGAATGAACCCTTAGATCATAGACACAGGCTTAGATGGTGATCAAAATACCAAGCAATTTCTGTGGGTGAAAAACTAAGTTTTTCTAATCTAAGTTTTTGCTAAAATCTGATATTATTTTTTTTCAAAAGAATAACCCCCCCTTTGAGCTGGTAAAGATTCAGTAATCTTATTTTGGGCGCCCTGCTGCATAGTCATGTGATGGCAAATTCTCATAAAGTCCCTCTTTTTTTCCCCCAGGAAAAAATCTATGAGAAGTAAATTACAAATATTAATTGTTCTGTACAACCTAGTCTTCATTTTCCACTAATAGATACAGTTACAAACTAAAGTTGTATAAAAAAGTGGTACTCTATGTGATACCACAAAAATCTTCAGAAACAGAAGAGATACCATGACCATGTGCCCTATAGTACATCTTAAATATATATCATTCTTCATCTTTACATAGAGTGGAAAAGTGAAAGATATTTAGCTACTGTGTTATTAGGCAATCCAAGATGCATAGTTCATTCCAGAATCAAAGTTTAAATGGTTATAGGTCTTCCAAGTCTGCAGTTCATCCTGTTGAACTAAGCACAACATGAACCTTTGAACATGGACTCATTCTGTCTCCAAATTTAGACTGTGTCAAGTTCAGCTTTTCACAGCTAGTCTCACACTTATTTGTTGCATTTTTTTAAGATCAACAACCAGAAAACAAAATGTGAAAAATATGTGTAGAAATATACAAAGTCTAGAAAGGATTTATACCTTTTTAGTAATAAGTAATTTTTCTGGTCTAGATATCCAATAGCTCTGCTTACTGCAGGAATGCTGTTTGTATGCAGCATTATGTAGTAAATTGAAAAAATGTGAGTAGTTTAACTAACTGACTTAATTTGTTTACTTTGCGTTAATATGAGACCTGGATATTGAATACCTATACAACCACAACACTAAATAGAAACCAAGTCAGATTTAAGTAGACTAATAGTAGCAAAGATACTCAAAACTATCAGCATGTATAGATAAATTTCAAGAAGTCTTCTCTTTTAAACATTGCAGTTTTGCATAACTGTACCTGGAGGTATTTTGCACCAAAAGTATATTAATGTAACTGAGAAATTCAGATACATAATATCTAGAGCTCTATGATTCCCTCTGCAGAAATCTCCATAATTATGGAGATTATAGAGATGCCAACTATACTAATCTCCACTAAAACTGATGCAATTAAAAGATAATAGTAGTTCTAAATTAAAACCTCCAAATTGCATTTGAAGATAACAATTAGATTAGTCAAAAACTTTGTGAAGTAAAATGTAATCTCTGTTTTTTCCCATGGAAAAACAAAGGAAATAAAGAACAGAAGAGAAGACTGAAGGAAAATGTAATTATTTACACTGTAGCTTTGTTCTCCTAGTCACTGCTACATTTCAATTCTGGATTTTTGGACATCTGTTCACACATGTAATATATATATCTACACTGCCATAACAGATAGATAAGTTAGGCTTTCCAAACGCTGCTGCTTGTTTTGTTGAGTTGTCATTTTAACAGTATCTTCTAGATATGCATCAGCCAACAGCGTGGAGAGGGAGAAGGGGGAAATGCAAGCCAACCTTTTCAGCACCTGGTGCAGCATCAGATCAAAGTTCACTTGAATTCCCTGTCATGCCAATATTGATTTCTGAGCGAAGTTATGAAAACTTTTGTGGGAAAGAGCATTCAACATTACAAGAAAAAGGTTTTGACCATCACTAGGTTAAAAGATATGTTAGAGGAAAACTTGCAGGAGAAGCTTTGGCAGAGTTCATAGGCTGTAAGTGCTAGAGGTATTTTTTTATAAATTAAGCATGGAAGGTTAGGAATTTGATGCATGTGTTTGTTCTTCAAGCAACAGGGATATTTCAGTATTGTGGCCTATGTCTAATCCAGGAAAATGGATTGCAATTTTATTTAGTTATCACCTGCTGTGTAGAGACCTCGTTACAAATGCAAGGATCATAGGGGGTATTGTGGGTAGACATATTTTTTCCCCTTGTTGTTTCAAACATAGAGGAAATAGTTCTCTTCTTAAACCTTAATGAGTCAAGGTGAATTCAAACCAGATGTTTTCTGGTTTTTATTCCCACTTACAAGTCACAGCTTCACTTGCTGCTGCACAGAATGCCCTAGATGTAATGACCAGCTAGTGCTCCCTCTTTTAGGAGTGAATGTTCGTAGGTCAGACTCCAAGTTAAATGTTTATTTTTCTAACTGTTTTATAGCAGAGTTTGGTTAAACGACTTGGCACAGTGTACTTCAGTTTAATTTTAAGCTTGACAGCAGTGCTGGCCTCCGAGTGCGTATGTGTGTAATTTAGTTGCTGTGCTACTGGTAGTCTATAGAAGATTAATGAATGGTAAAGCTCTGTGGCAGTTGTGAAGAGACGCAGGATAGAGCAAACCAGTTACCATCTGTTCAAAACGTCTCTTACAGCTCTTTTAAGGAAAACCATTATCAGCAGGAGATAAAGGCATACAATAGTTTTAATATTAATTTTTCTGATATCAGTGGGAAATTCTGTTTCTGTATTTATCTTGTTGGGGCAGTAAGTGTCTTGTATTAATGTATATACATATGCATACATGTCTTTATATGATGTATAACTCTGCTTTTAATGTGGTACTTTGAAACACACAGAAAAAATGTAACCCAACCCAACTCCACCCAACCCAAAACACTAGGCTGTTAATAGTTCAAGTCATTGAAAAAGCTACCATAGATTTTATTTTCCCCAAAGTAAAACAAAGATATTAACTTCCGTATAAACTATTATATGTATAGTGCATATTGATTGAAATAAAAGTTGGATAGGTGTATCTAAAACTGAAAGTTATGTGATTTTATATAACCTCACCATGGGACATCCCCATTTTTCAGATGGACTTATTAGATTTAGTAGAGAATTTATAGCAAAATTTCAAGTTAGAGATATATGTTGCCAGACCATAAAATGCTTATAATATGATTAACCAACATTTCTATGTATCTTGGTTTTCAAAGAAACAATATAATGAATTGGAATCATAGTTTTAAAGGGGCTCTGAATCTGGTTGGCTTGCCGATGTCACTCAGCAAATAAATCTAGATGCAGCTTCAAAAACTTTCCAAGCCTGTGAATGTTTTAACACTTCCTATTGTGTAAATATTTGATAGTATGTACTATTTAGCGGTTAATTCTGTTGTCACTGATTTCATTGATTACAGGCAAGATGGAATTTCTGTCACTTAACTTCAGGGAAGGGATTCTGATACTCCTAATTCCTTTGTGTGCAATCAGCTTTCAGAGTAAGACACTTGAAGTTAAGCATTCACACACAAGAGTCTACCTCTAAGTAAGGTGTCTAAGCTACCCTTACAACCAATATGGTTCTAGACAGTATAGTCACTGAAATTTGGAGAGCTATTCATGTGATCAAATGTAGGTGATTGCTGTAAAAGATCAGACAAATAACTCTTCTGCATCTCACAGACTGCAGTGATGAGAGGAGCCATTAAGCTGGTAACACACAAACACCAAGTGCATTTTTATATGTCATGAGGTTATTCCACCTGACTTTTAATTGCTTCTTCAGAAGAGTTCAAGTCTCCTCCAACTCTTGTTGGCTTTCAGTCAAGCTTCATGTTACTGCCTCAGAGAGTCTAGGGCATCTCAAACAGAACAAGATACCTGTGTGTGGCTAGTTTAATCCCACCTGCTATTTCCATTGAGTTCAGCAGGAGTTCAGGTCACGCAGATCACATATAGCTGTAGATGTCTAAATGCAGATGGATTGATTCCTGTTCCAATCAACTAAGGCTTAGCTGATGTTGTGGTCTAACCCCAGCCACTGACGAAGTACCACACTGCCACTTGCTCACTCCCCTCACTGCAGAGGGATGGGGAGGAGAATCAGAAAGGAGTGTTGAGACAGGAAAAAATTAAGAATTGAAATAAAATAAAACCACCACCAACAATAATAATAACAGTTATAATAATAATAACAGTTATAATTGAAAGGGGGGAGAAGGGGAGAGGAACGAAATCCAGAGAGAAGGGAGAAAACAAGTGATGCACCTGCTGACAGATGCTCAGCCAGTCCCTGAGCAGCTGTCGGCAGGCCCTGGCTATACTCAGCATGATGTCCCATGGTATGGCATACCTCTTTGGCTAGTTAGGGTCACCTGTCCTGAATGTGCCCCCACCCCTGCACCTCCCAGTTTCTTATGCCCCTCCAGCCCTCTTGCTGGCAGGACCCAAGGAACTGAAAAGTCCTGGACTTCGTATAAACATCACCCAGCAACAACCAAACTCATCAGTGTGTTATCAGCATTGCTTTCACACCAAATCCAAACCACAGCACTGCACCAGATACTGAGAAGAAAACTAAACCTATCCTAGCTGAAACCAGGACATCTGATCATCTTGAGCTTAACTTGTATGAGAATTAACTTGTGTGAAGAAGTACTACTTAAAATGTCCAAGAATACCTGCCAAGGCTAGCAGAAGTTACTGGTCTCCTGGAAGAGATGTCTGGAGCTGCTGATGGAGGCCAGAAATGAAGTCCAGGGCATTGCAAAAGAAATATGTGGACACCTGAACTGAGGTCTTTGCCTCCCTTTACATGTGATGGAGGGAAATATACACTCTGGAAGATGCTGGTTTGCAAATCATTTTAGATAAATGTAAAAGAAACAGAATAGCAAAGCAAACATTGAAAATTTTTCCACTGAGTTTAATTTAGATAATTCCTGAAACAGGCAAATGAATTGACAAGTACAAGTTATGCAAACCAGTAATCAAGAAATAGCATCAAAGTTGATTCTAGGACAGTGTTCTGCACAACACTACTGAATCAGGACTGTGTCTTAGGAAGGGATGAACTGCCCTTCACAGACATCTATTTTTCTTTACTAGTTATAGCATAAACACAGAAAAATGAATGTAAATGTAAACTGTCTTTCTTACGTACCTCAAAACCAGAGACTAATCACATTCATATTTTATAAGTTTTCCTGATCTTTTCCTGTTAATGTCCAGCTACCTTTGTTTTCTCTGAAAAAAAAAAAAAAAAAAGAAAAGTAAAAAGTAAGGGTCTTTCCTTTCTGCTTTCAAGAAGATAACCTTCCTTTCCTTCACATGGCAATCCATCAACTACCATAGAGAGCCCAGAGCTAATATTTTTTAAAAAATTGAAACTTTCTGCATTTTAAAATAAGCCTTCATTGCATATTAAGCATGTACTTAAGTCTGTAAGAGGCAAAGCACATGCAGTGTAATGAATTTTAATTCCTTCATTTTTTCTATAAAATTATTGTACACTTCAATATATTTTGAGAATCTCAGGGCAGGTAAACTACATGGTTTGTGTTTGCCTTTTGTTTTTTATACTGAATAGGCTGGAAGAAGGTCTTACATTATCTCACTCAGTCCACCAAATATTTAATATTGTAAAATAAACCAATACTAATTTTTCTAATTAAAAAAAAAGTTTCTTTTCTGTGACATGTAGAATTTCAAGGGTTTTTAATCCTTCACACAAAGTGCATTATGACAATTGAGCAGAAAACTATATTTTTCAATTAGAACACTTTATGCAGAAAATTCTAGTTATTATTATTGATGAATGGTAAAATATTATTTCAACATTAAGTCGTCTATTCACTTTTTTCTTTGAGAATGATTAGAGGCTACCAAGAAGTGTCTTTGGTTGAAAAAAATTAGACTTTTTATTGTGTTTATCTTAAATTGTCTAATTGCTTTTAAAAGTGTAATATATATACAAAGTCTATGCTTTTCTAAAAAGCCAAAATTCCATCTCTAAGAGAATATTTGCTTTTTATTAAGTCTTTATCTTCTCTTCCAAAAAATGTAGTATCTATAAAACTGATAGATCTAGATATCTATTCTTCTTTCCTTTGAACAAATGATACATAGGACACTAAAAGCCAGCTTGAAGACAGCAGCCTCTATTCAAGAGTCAGACTGACATATGCCATGAAATGGGATAAACTGCTGGCATCAGAGACATGTGCTGAAGTAGCCATTCATTAAGTGACTGTTAAATTAACCTGAATCTTTTAATCTTCACAGAGACAGGAGCTACTTCTACTAAATAATGGAGTAGAGTTGTATCTCCTTAAATCTGTATTTTCTGAAACCTGTGAAGATCTAGCATGATCAAAGGTCTTTGCTGTGGGCCTCTGAATCAGCCAGTCTTTTAATGAATCTACTGCATATTTCCTTAGAAATTAATATGTCAGAAAGGACCAAAAGGCTTCTAAATTTTTGTTTTATTACAATGCAAGAGGAAGGAAAATTATTCTTTTAGTTGAGTAAAATCTAGTCTGGTGCATAGGAAAGACATACCTTTCCCTTTCATCTTCCTTTTCACTCAGCAGCTCCAGGCAGCTAGAAATACTAGAACAACTCTGATTACATTCCAGTCTCCTCTTTTCTACCACCATGGCTGGAGTCTACTTCCTAATATAGTCTCTGTTCTTTTCAGGAGTTTCCCAGGGTCTTCTCCTGGCTGCAGTCTCACCCATCTTCCCACTAGAGGTATCTCCCCACTATGCATAATAGAACTGTTCAGATGAAAAGAGAACCCTGTTAGCAAAGGTTCTTTTCCCAACCCATCTATGCAAAAAGTGTTAGGGTTTGGTTTATAAAAAGACTTTGATTTTCAACTATAAGAACAGCCATATAGGAGAAGACCTAAACTGCTTGTTTCCAGAGCCAATTGAATTATTCTGACACTTAACAGAAAGTGACAGATGCGAGATAAGTTTATTCAGATTTTATAAATTGAGGGATTATACTCTTTATGCAATCACTCCAAAGGAGTGTTTCTGAGGCTGAATAAGGTATAGTCAATAACACTAAACAATATAAAATCATATATCAAGAGACATTTGCCTTTCTGCCCTTCTCTGCAGGTTAGCAATCTGATAAAGGCTGTGCTTATATAGTAGTGCAATTAAGTTCTTGATCCTAAGTTTAATCAGAGCAGACCTGCTAACACACCAAATTTATGTCCATGTTTGATATGTTAACATACACTAAGCCTGTCTACACATAGTCAGTTATGGAATCTAAGCTGGAAGCTGGAATCTAATAGCTGAAAGGCATCAAGGAACAGCTTCTTAAATTACTTTTAGCTCTGAAAGGCTTTGTGAACAATTCTAGTTAGGTCAAACAAAAAAAAAAAAAAAAGGAAAAAAAAAAGATCATAATGCTCACAACCAAAAATTTAACTTTTTAAAAATGAACTGGGGGTTTCACCCCATCAATTTCGGTGTGGTGGCTAACCAAGTAAAAACCTGCTTCCTAAACACCACTCAGCTGCAAGTCTTTGAACTACAGACCTACCACAGACCTATTACAATCCTTTACCCCTGCAGCATAGAATTATAGAAACATTTAGGTTGGAAAGGACCTTTGAGATATCAAGTCCAACTATTATCTCAGGACTGCCAAGTCCATCACTAAGCCATGTCCCTAAGCACCACATGTACATGTTTTTTAAACACCGTCAGGGATGGTGATTCTACCACCTCCCTGGTCAGACTGTTCCAATGCTTGACTACCCTTAAAGCAGGGTAGGTATATTTTTCTGATTTTGAGCATTATTAGTTTACCTGCAGTGCTGTGCTCACCTTTCACAGAAACTCCAAATTACACCATGTTATGTTTTATTAGGTGGATGGTTCGGATGATAAACCTCAAAGGGAAGATTTAGGGCCTTACTGAAATAACTACATGAACATGTCTTTGGAGATGTTTCCTCCTTCTGGGGATCCAGACCTTGGGGTTTTCATGTAAAGGCACATGATTAAATAAACAGACTTTTTCTGTCAGAAGAACAGAAGAGGATAATGTAGTAGTGCCCACCTTTTGTGCAACAAGCATGGAACTGAAGTGGTGGATTCAAAGCTCCTACTAGCAGAAACTGGGGGATTCAAAGAGGCTAAGGGACATCTTCCATCTCTTCTGTTGAAGCTGTATCACAGTGAAGTCAAGAGTCCAGAAAATGGGATTAAGAGAAGAGAAAGCAACTGGAAAGTAGACATAGCTCAGAAGTTACTGTACCACTAGAAGAAATATTGGCAAATTCTTCTCCTGTTAATTCTTCTTCACTTTTATTCAGCAACTGTCTAATATTAAAATGAATATGTATTTCAGGGAGCAGTGCTTTCTGTATCTAATGTAGTCCAAATTGAAATATGTTATACACATAAATAGTTATATTTATATATATAAAAAATGGGGTGTGGGGGTGTGGTGTGTAGCATTGTAGGATGTGTAGAATGGCATTGTGATCTTAAAAATTGTTTACCATGGCCTGACAATTTGCACTTGCAACCCAGAAAGCCAACCATATCCTGTGCTGCATCGAAAGAAGTGTGGCCAGCAGGTCAAGGGAGGTGATTCTGCCCCTCTACTCTGCACTGCTGAGACCCCATCTGGAGTACTGTGTCCAGCTCTGGAGTTCCGTGATGGATGCCCGATTACTGGTAGTGTTCAAGGCCAGGCTGGATGGGGCTTTGAGTAACCTGTTCTAGTGGAAGGTGTCCCTACCCATGGCAAGGGGGTTGGAACTAGATGATCTTTAAGGTCCCTTCCAACACAAACCATTCTATGATGGTGATGATGACAATGATCTTGCTGGCTGAATATTGATCAGTAACCAATTCACATAATGCGCCTGTTCACTTGTAGGCCTCACAAGATAAATTTAGCAATGTGATCCTTCAGGCCTTGAATCATTGGCTTCAGCTAGCTTACTTCAGACACTTAAATGTATGTGCCTAAGTGACCTTGATAGTAATAAATTAACAAAGGAATATGAAGACATTGACAATAGGCCAGTGTCACCCAGGATTTTCTCCCAGGTTGCTAGGGAAAGAGTACAGGAGCAAGGAAAGTAGTTTCCTGATTTGCTCTCAACTTACATGAATGAATGGCTTTGGAAATTCTTGAAAGAGTATGAAGTCAGGCATGAGATTTTTAATAGTCCCAGCTGGACTTATCTTCCACAAACTTGTCAGGTTTCTTTTTTAACTCATTTAGGCATCTGGCCTTCAGAACATCCTGTGGCATTGCGTTGCCTAGTTTTAATTATGCCTTGTATGAAAAGAACTTATTTTGAGAAATTGTATGTGTTTTCTCAAATGGAAATCCCTTCTAAAAAAAGAAAATTTCATAGAAAGGGATAATATCTTTCATTAGATCAATAACCTAGCTGGAAAAAAAAAGACTTCTGTGTGTCTCAAGACAAGTCTTTTTGATTGTTTGTTTACTTCTTGCTAAATATATTATCTGCTTTAATTACATTTTCCATAAACCTTACCTTGTGTTTTCACTTAAACCAATGGTTACATTTAACAACAATGCAACTGTGACTCTTGGCAAGAGAGCCTCAAAAATACTTTATTTCTGATGTTTGTGTCCTGGGATTTCAAGAGATAAATAGAATTTGGTCTCTTATTCCCTAGAGACTCCAAACTTTAAATTGACTTCAACTGTTGGTTATATGAAGTCAAATAAAATGTTTCAAATAGCACTTTTTTAATTAATGAGATCCATTTAATTTCCATTCTTGTTTGTAATTTCATAAATCGCGGTCTATTTTTTGTCTTGATCCTAGGCCTCCATTGTCTCTCAGAAAACAATTCCCATCACAACATTATCAACAAAGGCCACATGGTGTTTTGTAACCAACCTCACTCCACAGCTATTCATTCACTTCTAAGTAGGCTGGATTTAGTCCTGATCTTTGAAAAGGTATGAGAAGTGTAATCAAATACATTTTGTAAACATCAGATGTTTAATCCAGTTCTGCATATTCTGGCCAGAAGATTTTGCTAATAAGGAAACCTTGCTTAGAGACTAAAATTGGAAAGCACAGATCAGAAAACGAACAGCAGCACAGTTGAGCCACACAGTCCATTATCTACTAAAGGAAAGGATTTTTAATGAGATTTCCTTGACACTGGTGGTGTTCTATCACAGCCAGGACTGCTAATGTACCAATCAGACTGAAGCAGTATTGCTGCCAGCGTTCTTCCTTAAAGAATGCATTTTTTGTTGTGCCCAGTTAAGTATTTAACAGGTTTGCATTGTACACAGATCCTTACAACACAGCTTGTTTTTCCATGTGAAATAAATAAATCACCCTTCAGATATCAAATATAGTTCATTTCAATGAACATGCATTTTTTCTTCCAAGTGTCAATATTAATAGGGATAGAGGTGACTGGGTGGCTCTAATAGTTTTCCTTTGTTGCCCTTCAGGAAAAAGCTCTTAGCTTTGGAGTAATACAACCTAACACCTTACTTTCTCCAAGTTATAGTCCTCTCAGCCCAGGCAATTAGAGTAGCTAGCACAGATGAATGTAGCACATAGAATGTTGCTTATAAAAACCCAATTTTAGTTGTTGTGTGGACAATTAGGAGTTGTTGCATGTTTAATTTATTTAGTTATCTACAAAATTTAAGCTTTACTATTGTTACTAGTTCTGAAATTGAACACAGAATATTGTATGGGGCATGTAACAATGAGAAGTCATGCAGAACTGTCTTGAGAAAAAGAAATACTTTAATTTTGTGTAATAATGTAACTCTAGATATGGCATAAATTCTATGCTGAAGTCTGTTTTTACAGAGTTTATAAAATATCTCTACTTAATTAGGTGAGTTCAATTTAATTTAAAGAATATTATAGATCCAGCATGGTCTGATGGTTAAAGAATTAGAGTAGTATGATGTGTTACCAAGTCCTGTTCTGCTATCCCTCTGTGCTAGGATCTTTCGGAAATACTCAGGATCATTAAAAGAGTTATGTAGAGTTTAGGTGCCTAATTTACATTAAACACCTAGCAAACAAAATGTAGTCTTAGGAACAGTAACCAAGGCTTTCTTCTTCTCACAAAGGTACCATAGTATATAAAGGCAAAATCCAAACTAAACTAAAACAAAACAAAACCTCAACGGTGTGGAGTTCTTCTTTACCTCTGCTCCTCTTCCAGTAACTCTTTGGCTCTTTGCTGCATAGTTTATCTACCTTATTGAAAGAAACAACAATGTCTGTGTCTGGTGTAGCACAGTGGTAAATTCATTTTCATAGAAGCAAGAAGATTTAGTTTTGAACACTAGGAGAAGACAAGGGCATTAAAGTCATGGCTCCACCTTATCAGGAAGGCTTTACCTTATACTCCTTCTAGAATTGTGTGTTGTATAACAGTGATCCCCAAGACCAAAGCTCAAGAATGTAGGAAAAGCTTTGAAAATACAGGTACAAGACAATACATAAGGCCACAAAGGTAGAAACACAAATCACATATGGTCATATAAGAATGAAATTTAATTTAAGAGCTAGGTAGAACTTACTTTAAAGTATAACAAGGAGAAAAAAACCCCAAACAAACAACACGTATTTTTTCTCCCAGTTAAGGACACTATGCCTGATCTGTGCCACTGCTTACCTGCAACAGGTCCTTGTTCTTCCTCAGCAGAAAGCACCGATTTTTCAGTTGCTGTTTGTTACTTCTTGCCTAAACATCAGAGACAATCAAGGGTCAATGTTAAAACTTTTGCTTTGTTTTATTTAATAGTAACTTGTGTCTACATTCTCTGTCTCTGAAGTGAATGGCAGGTATTTCTCTTACAGCTTTCTTCCTTTAACTAGGAACTGAAAAACAGTTTTTAGGATTTTGAGATACTTTTTAGACAGTCTGTATTTTCTGAAACCCTCAGCCTCCAAATTAAGTATCTGACTATAAATTTTTCCATCCTGGAAATAGATTTGAAGAAAGCATTCTGAATAATGCCAATATTGAAGTAACTCCCCTCTTAGGTGGTTAGATTCCTAACTTTGACTACTGGACAGTTTTCCTCCCTTAGAAGAATCATTTATTTTCCACTTTCTTCTGGGAATAGGCATTGAAGTCCTTTCTTTGAGAATCTGACATTTCAGACCACTCTTAAAAAAATTAAGGATAGGTGGCAATGCCCTCCCCTCATTTTTTTCTCATAACCAGCAGTTAGGACATTTACTTTGAAAGATTGAATTCTTTGCTTCAGTGAGTCTTATGTGATGCATAGCAAAGCAAATTGCATGAGTTGGAATGAGAAATGCCTACCCCAGAAATACCTGTAGCCTGTTTTTTATTATGTTCACTTGGGACATGGTCTTACATCCCATCTTGTAGAAGAGAGATTTAGGCCTAGGCTACCATTTTGGGAAAGTGTCCCAAACATATATAGGGAAGAAGACTATTTGGGAATGACCTGCCCCTAGTGTTTTATTGTGGCAAGGGGTGGGAGGGAGTCTGAGCATGTCCATCAGTTCCATTTTGGCATATGAGTTTGTGAACAGTGTTAAAATGTAACCACAAAGCTGAGCATTCAGGTTTGTCAGGACACAGCAGAAGATGAAAATGCCTAGGAGCAGCCACTTACGGGGTTACATCTATAAACATCAGTATATTTATCAGCTAAATAAAAGGGGACCAGTATTTCAACCTAAGAACAAATAGCTTATTAACTTGCATCCACTTTACCAGGAGCTATGTCTCTCTGTAAACAGATATATCTGTTTGGAACAGACCAAAAACACCCCACAAGGTAAAATCAAAGAATTATGCATTGTGGGTGATCAAGGTCCTGTGTGGAAGTTTATTTCCTGTGTCCTTTTTTCCCATAAGGTAACTGTAGGTACATATGCTGACCTCAGGGAGTTATGACTGTGGAGCAAATTTATTTGATTTATTTATCTACCTGCACTCCCGTGATTTTTTTTCTTACACAATGCCAAATACCCAGATACTAGTGTGATGGTAATTCAGATCAGCTGTGGCAAAAGAGAAAACACGATTCTGTGGCTAAGGCAGCTGACCACAAATATTGTAGGCAAGCTGTTTTTCATGTTATAGGCAGATATCTCTTCATAGGTGTTTGTAATGGGCCATTCTTCATTTTCTTGGTAGCAGTTTTGTTTCCCATAATGCTTATTGACTCTGAAGTCAATGAGAGATATTCTTTGAACATTTAAGATGGGATTTTGTAATTCTGTGATCCACTATTTAAGATGTCTAATTTCAAGTCATTCCAGTGTCTAACAAAGTAGATTTCATCTACTCCATTTAATCCTGAGTGCTCTAACAGTCAGGTCCATGGTATCTCCATTTGGGCAGCCAGAATAAACACATCCTTTGGCTTTGATCTTTGGCTGTTAGAGCTGCTCATTTGTAAAATGAAGACAGTAACACCCCTCCATTCCACTGGGGAAAGTTGAAAAGTATTTCTGGCATCTCTCCACTTTTAAGCGCCTTCTTGTGTAACTTTAACATTCTTCCATCATGATGTTGTAATAACAGGGATAAAATGGAGCTTTCGCTACCATAACAAGGACCTTGGAGTCAAACTTTTGCTTCTTGATCTCTGTCTCCTAGAGATTTGTTTGTAATTTCAAACCGCCTACAGTTCATCTTATAAGCTCAAAGTAAAAAACAGAGAAGAAAGAAACAAAAAACTGCAGAGACTTATCACAGGCTTGAATCTTTGCTTTGTGTATGTATCTCCCCAGATAATACTTCCTGGATTTTTGAATCTGTTTTGAGCTGCCATAAGCTTCTGCTCATTATGACATTAAAAATATTTTTTTTTTCAGAGCTTAGAGGTTGTTCTTTTTGTTTCAGACATTTGTTTCTGCATTTTGGCTTGAAGTTTTTTAATTACCTGAAGGAATAACCCTGCTCTGACATAATACCTGTTCCATATAGTTTTGATCTATTCATGTGTATGCCTCAGTCTCTATTTGTGGTAATGTATGCTGAAATGTACTACCAATATTGTTAGGGGGAATCCATTATTTGAGCTTGTATCTTTTTCATACTTTGAGAGCATGGGGAATATTAAGAAGCTACATATTTTATGCAGCAGCAATAATGGTCCTGCCAAATATAATAATGTTTTGTGATTGTTACATGTTAGACAGGTACTTGAACACACATGACCTATTCATACCAAAAAGCTCCCATATCTGCAATAACGCTACAGCTTTTCACACTCCACCTGCTGAGTTTCTAATGCAAACTATCACAGTGTGTGGTCCTCACTACTGTAAACATGAATTCCTTTCTCATTGTGACTTTATATCTTCTACACTGATTATAATGACTCTCTGTCAGCTCAAAGCTGTCAAGATGTTCCTGAAAGGACTGCTAGTGGCAGCAAGAAAAAAAAAAAAAAAAAAAGTCTTGCATAGCTAAACAAAATAAAGTGTGACCAGAAGCAGGAAAAGTGCAATCTTTTCTTTCTAGTTTCATGTAAACGAGTGTATGTTTATATATGCTGCTTCCTTTGCCTTTATCTTCTTTTTCTAATTGATCTGAATAATTTAACAAAGGGAGTAGTCTCTTCCCTTCCATTTCATACCTTTTAGATACACAAAGATGCCTGCATCACACAGTCCATCTATTTCATCAGTTTCTGTCCTTGCCAACATCAGTTTGCATTCATTATATTCACACAGCACAGTGTAATGTCAGAAGTACAATGGTGTGTTTCCCCCTCCTCCCCCAACCTTTTTTCCCTTAACCCTGCTCAAGTGATAACCACCAGTGGTGGTCATAGTGGCTGCATCTGGTTCAAAGTGGATTTGGGGGAGACAGACACCACCACAACAGCCAAGGGCTAATCTGAGCAATGTGCCCACCTGACCATAGTGTGGATAAAGCCAAGTGGGAAGAAACTAACTTCTTTAGTCGGTGTGCAAATACAACTACGACTGTAAGTCAATTACCTTAATCCATAAATAGTAGACAGCCCAGGGCTCACTGAGCAATCCTGCATGGCATTGAGCTGCATGCCAGGATCTCCCCTTGAGTAGGGAAGCTTTTCAAGGTTACTTCTTGTGGTTGGCAGAATCCTTTTCATGTCAGATATTTGGTAAGTGAATTTCGGAATAAACATGCTCAAACTTTGAAATCTTAGCTAAGTCATATAAAGGACTGATCATGCACATACAATCTTTTAGACAAACCACTGACCAAGCCTGGGACTAAATCTGGATTCAGCTGCACCTAGACTACTCTCTGAGAAGGAATTTAGAACACAACAAGGTCCTTTCTGAACCTCATGACTCAACGGCAGGGTCTCCCTGACAGTTTTGTCTGGCCCTGTCCTCTATGCAGTAAATAATCAAGTGTATATTGTCATTGAATCTTGTTGCATTTACCATTGAACTTCGTTAACTCACTACTTTATATCAATAAATACATTGCTACTTCTCTCTTATGGGTGAAGTGTATCACTCTTTCCATGACAAGAAGTGAAGCAGGCCTGCTTTCTTCATTTAGAAAATTTATCCATAGTTAGTATCACTTAATCATATGTATCATTTAACAATGGCAAAGTACTGGTGAGAATGCCACATTTGTTTTTGCAAAGAAAAGGACACTTTATTATAAGAAAGAAAATAATGTCACTGAAATTACTGTGTATCTTTTTCATCAGCCACAGCAGGAAGCAATGCTGCATGTGGTAGTTTAAATCTTCTTCAGTGATTTGACAGCTTCCAACTGAGTAAAAGAGTCCACACATTTAGATGGATTTAGAGGACTTGAAGCACAGCCTTCGACTTCAAGAACTTGGAGTTGTGGCACAGGCACATGATCTCACATGTCTTTCATACAAAACCTGTTATATGGTTCTGTTATAACCATGCCTCATGAGAAAGAACCAACCACATTGTTTTTTATGGGGCAGAAGCAGTGTTGTCATTATCTAAAATACATGGAATTTCAGAGATTCCAAGTGTTGTCAGTCTTTTTCTCAAAAATAATAACTTTTCTATCAAAGTTAATGAGAAAATGTAAGCAATCATAGTCTTTTTACTAGAAACCTGCTACATTCAGCCATGAAAAATTATTCATCTGCTAGCTACTCCAGGACCAAATTCGGCCATTTGCTGATATATCCTATGCTTCAGAAAAAGAAATATAGGTGGTAAAGAAGCAGGTAAAGAAATTGTTCTAGCAACAGTTGATGTCTACTTTCATTAATTACAGCAGGGAAAGGAAGCAGACAGCTTATTGACTATTAACTGAAATAAGCAAGTGATCAATATGATTGTTATTTGCACAAATAACAACAAATACCCTGGATGCCCTCCCATAAGGTACCAACTGAAGAGAATTTTTATACTGCTGTTTTCTTCACACCAATCATACTCATAGGCAAAGCAAGCAAAGGACTGACGTTCAATAAGACTACATTTAGTGCTGCTCAGTGATAATCAGGGCCTTCAGTTCAATACTAATAGTAATGTCAAGCACTATTATATTTTCAGATTTATGTGAAATGATTGAAACGCTATTTGCTATCATTCTTGTACAAGGTTCATCCAGTTGTTTATGCAGTATGTCGATATTGATTCTACATAGTAAAGTCCTTATAGTAGGGGCCCAGTGGCTAGTACATGTAACGTCTTCAGTGCCAGCAGCAATTGAGTTATGCCAAGTGTTCGTGGCAGCATGCCAAGCCATCCAGTACACAGTTCATCTTTGCTATGCTAGCTTGCTTTGTACTGCTGTGGGTTGGGGTTGTTTTAATTACTTATGTTTCTCCTGAATATTTTTTCCCTTTACCTAACCCAGCATGCAAAAAAACCAGAGGCAGGTAAAAGTCTTTTTGAAGGCTTTTTCTCAATGAGGAAAAGATACATCTAGTAAATATACCACTCTAGAGTCATTAGATGCTGTTATATGTGATCGGTGCTGTGTCATTTAGCAAAGTGGTGCTCAGTGGGTGCAGCAGCTGGTATATATGATTTTCTATACCACCTGCAAAAATATCCCATACCATATAATCAACCACCTGGATGAAAAAGAAGGGTAGCAAAACACTGTTTATTATGTAGCAGCACCCATATTTTCCCTAAACTTGTGAGTACATAAACAGATTTTGATAGTACAAACTTGTGTACAGGATAAGGTTTGTTAAAGCTTATCTGTTCAATAAAGCATATACTGCCTGCTGTTCAGATAGTATTGAACAGATTTGCCTTATTTCTAATGAAGGTGTTTGGGCAATTTTCTGGCACAAATGAAGTAAAATTATGTACTTAAAATGTCCATTAAAAAAAAAAAAAAAAAGCATTCAACCAGACACCACCATTTTCCTGTAACAGATTGGAAACTACAAAACATACAAATGAAACCTCAGTGATAAATTGGTATCATTAGTACTGTCGGGATTACTTATTTGCTTAGAAAGATCCTGTCCAGTGGCAACATTTCAAACAACTGTTTTAACAACTTCTGATTAACAAGCTGCCCTGTAACATTCACAAGAGACATCTCGGATTATCATTGCTCAGCCAGCTCTACCCCCCACCCCCCACCCCCACCCACCCCCCTTCATTCCCACTGCTATTACATTCCTTGTGGCCACTGTGATTAATTTCCATGAAGCTATAGCAGTTTAGTCCTGCTGAAAATCTGGCACTCAGTCTTCAGCATCAAATCCAACACACCTTTTCACTGCCTAAGTAATAGTACTCTTACTATGTGAATCCATCTTTTCAGTCTGTTATACCAGGATCTAACAGATGCAGGGAAAGATTTAGAAATTGGACCTAGTCCTTTTGCCCTGATTAATTTAATTTTTATTTTCACAAATGTAGTACTACTTAATCTGTAAAGCAGTAAAAGAAGTCTAAAATTTCATACATATCAGCAAGTGACGTAAGTATACGTTGTCGTCTATAAATGGACAGACTAATCAGATGGAGCAGAGAAGGAATATCCTAAAAGACTATAAATTACTGTGGATTCTGTAACATTTTGGTATGGTGATTAGATTCTTAATCTGTAATGTATTTCTACAAGCAAAGCCTGTGTTAAACCTGCATGAATCAGATCTATACAAAATCGAAAATGGAAAATTAAAGGTTCTTCTATGAAAAAACTAAAACCTTTTCTCAAGTAACATCTTCCAGTTCAAGCATTGTGTGAACTTACTTAGGTATCTGAGTCAGCCAGAAGCAATCTTCCCTGAAGGCTTTGAAAGACACTAATCTAGCTGCATGTGGTTTTTATGCATTAAGCTAAATGACTGATTCATCAGGAACTCGATTTCAGTCACACATTACGTCCAGATAAGACTAGAGGACCACACTGAAAGTAACTGGATGATATAATTTTCTGCTAAAAACATTTGCAAATGTCTTGTTGCTTTTGTTTACTTTTTTATGTCCAAGTTCTCAGCATCCTTCACAATTCATGTTTTGGACCCAATAAAATAATGAAGTGTCTTCGTAAGTAGACTAATATTTTTTTCCACTTTTACTACTGTACAGTATATTTGTTTTCATTTACAGAACTTGTTTTGCTGTAATAACAAATAAATGATTTTAATAGACGAACTAAATGACAAAGTATAGAAACGATATGGAGTCTTTCACCTTCAGGTCACTAATCATATCTAAGTAATAAGTAACAGAATTTTACCATCTCTTGGTGTTTGAAATCCTACATAAAATGAGCTGGCAACCTCAGTCATGGTTATGGTGTAAAGTCATCTATGTGACACCAGCTGACAGTTTTGTCTGTAAAGGGAAAGATTCTGTGACAAAAGAGGAAGAAGTGTTCCACCAAGATCAATTTTGTCAGAAGAGGAAAAAAAAATAAACTCATAGGAAAAAGAAGAATATAAAAACTTTTGAAGTGAATAGGGATAAAGGTCTTTGATGGAGATAAACAACATTTTCAGGACTATTAATTTAGCAGTATTCCATTAGAACTAATACTTTTGTGGCTACAAACCTTCATGAGTCAAAGACATGGCAAACTGTAAACATAGGATGTCATGGAGAGGAAACCCATGAAGATACTTACTGTCACCCCAATCTTAGGAATTACTAGCCCACTATTTTAGACCAGTAATGGTTTTGTGTGCCTGATTTGAGAAAGCTTAAAAGGTATGTTTTTCTGAAAGCTCTTGTTTAGCAGTCACTGTAGAATGAAGCCCAGATATTTACACATTTAGGATTTTAGAATAAGATCTATCACAGCAGATCAACAATAGAAACAAAACCAGACATACAACCAAATCTCCAAAAAACCACAAACCCAACCCTGGCCAGTAACCCTGGCTGTTATCAGCTTTATATAAACTCATTGTGTAGATGTAAAAAGACAGCGAATTTCAGGGTGTTAGCTCAATATCTTACCCAGTGAAAAACATCTCTTTAGGAATTAAAAACATAAAATTAAAACAAAATGAATAGTGCTAAAACACTAATTAAAGTCTGTTTTCCAATTATGTTAATGAAACTACAAAGAAAATGCAAATCTAGAAGTCTCCAGAAATTCTAACAGTTGTGGTGTAGCACCATGGCTGGTAGTCCCACAGCAATACTTCTACTGCCCCCCCAGGAGAATACCATAATAGTGGTTCACAAATGTGCATTAAATTAATCTGTTTGATCAGTGTTTTCTACTTTTTGGTGAGCAGGGATTTATTTTGAACTTTATTCTGTGGGATTCAAAAATTGTGAAGTAATGCTGCCATTTGAGTCACAGAAGCAAGTAAAAATCTTTCACTATTTGTAACACTAAGATCATTCTTCAAGTCTCATGACATCAGCCAAGATTCTCTTCATTTTAAGTAAGTATAAGTACATTATAAGTAGTGCTATTTCAGCCCACTAGAAGTCTAAGAGGTCCCACTACAGCAGTATAACAGTCACAAGACTAGTGATGCAGCACTTTAGGAGCGCTTTGCCTGCCTAATCATATTATAAACATATTCATAGTAGTCCCATGGAAGTCCAAGACTGCTTTTGTAGTAGGGTACTTATGCAGTACAAATGAAGCTCACTTTGTCACTAAGGAGAGGCTTTTTAACATTTTCTTTGGCACATGGGACTCCTGTTACTACAAGTTTTCCATTATGTTTTTCCATACAAAAACACCAACCATATACTTTGTCAGGTTGACCTTTGTTTGATATTAATTGAACAACAAAACAAGCAAGAACAAAGGCATGCATCCGTGAGAAAGCATGCAAGTGTGTATGTCTTTTCACTGTACTAAACACAAGCAAAAATAAAACAGCAGCAATCTCTAGTAAAGGGGACATACTTTCATGTAAAAGTGAAGAGACGAAAACAGATAATTTCTTATGCACATTGTAAATGCCTCAGTTGAACTCTGGTTACATTCATTTTAATGGTTGTCTGCAGCTATGCTAAACCTGACTTATCTTTATTCTTTTACAGGCTCAAGAGCTCAGTTTCTCTAAGGAAATGTTTGTTTAGAATAGACAGAAAGAAACAATGGTCTATATATCAGGGCCAAGAGTCCTTTTCTCTTTGTGTCACTTCATCCCTTCAGCCTTATAAATAATATAAACCTTGAGTTTAAATGGTCTTGGATATAAGAGATGCAGGAAGGCCTCACTGGGATACTCGAAAGTACATCAGGATATTAAATGCTGAAATTCTGTTGATACAGGTCTCCTTTAAACATCCAGCCTCCCAAGTACTTCTGAAAAAGCTATTAATTACTTCTTTAGGTACTTGACATGATGAAAAGGGGGGTGTTAGTTTTTCAAGTGAGCTCTCTAAAACTAATTCCTGTTAAATCTACAGTGTGATTAAACCTTCCTCGCTACCTTTTGCAGAAGTAGTGGTTAGCCCTTGGATACTTCTCACGAGTCCTTTGCTAACTATATGTTACATATTGTCCATTGATTACTACCCTGAGTGTGGTACTGGTTGCACTTACATTTCAGGACTTGTTCTATAAGCCATCAAATGTTTGGGTTCTTTTAGATTTTAAAAGTATTTTTCATATCTGTAATATATTTCTAAATATATATTATATATGGTAAGTGCATATTACTAACAGAATACGTACATAGCAGTTCATAAACTAGAATGAAAAATAACTAGTATAAAAACTAATACTAGCATAAGGTATTTCTAAGGGTTATGAATTTAAAATGTTATTCGAGTAAGGAATTTTCTGCTCATTCTTTTCTATCTTTTTGCTTTGCTTCTTTTTTGCAAGACTTTAGAGTAAGTGTTTGAATTCTGTAAAAGCAGATATTTATTCTTTACATCATGGTGTTGAGGAAGGTAACAGAGACACATTTCAGGTTTATCCTCTGATCCTGCTTTTAATTTCCCATTCAAGTAACCAAACCTGAGCCATTGTTTTTTAACACACACCAGCATGAAAATCACTGTAGTTTTCAAGTTCAGTAATCAAAGTGGGAAAATGGACATCTCTTCACATGAGCATAATAGCAGGTTCTTCACAGTACCTCCTGCATTGGAAGTATAAAAGTCAGTTACTTTTTAAAAATGAGCATGTAGTGAGTCCTTTTATGGTGTCTATCTACTACAGCACTCTTTTCTAGCAGTGATTTTTCTCAGTGTTAGAAATCCAAAGATGGAATGGAATGATAGGAGTTAGAATTATTTAGTTCTATGAGTACTTTTTCAGTGACTTCTCTTATATGCATATATCACAACAAAATGATTTTTGGAATAGTTGTTGGTTGTTGTCACATAATGATTCTTTTGAATATGCAGTTAATGTGAAGTTATCCTAGTGCGCATCCTTTCAGTACTTGGAAGTATTGTGGGAGTGTCACATTGCAACTGGATAAAGTCTGAAAGAATCATAGAAGTTACAAAAGGAAAAAGCATATTGCTCACCCTCCTCTGTGGTGGGTTGACCTTGGCTGGATGCCAGGTACCCACCAAGCTGCTCTGTCACTCCCCTCCCCAGCAGAATAGGGCTGCAGAAAATAAGACAAAAAAGCCCTTGTGGGTCAAGATTAAGGCAGTTTAATGAAGCACAAGCAGAAAAGAAAAGATGTTATTTGTTACTTCCCATCAGCAGGCAAGTTTCAGCCACTTCCTGGGAAGCAGGGCTTCAGTATGCTTAACAGTTGCTCCAGAAGACAAACGTTGTAAATAGTAAATGCACACCCCCACCCCACACCCCACACCCCCCTCCATTCTTCTCCTTTCTCTTAGCGTTTATGTCTGAACAGATGTCACAAGGTATGGCATATCCCATTAGTCACTTTGGGTCAGCTGTCCTGGCTATGTCCTCTCCCAAGATCTTGCTCACCTCCAGCCTGCTGGCACGGGGGCAAGAGGGAAAATTAGAAAGGCAGCCCTGATGCTGTGTGAGCGCTGCTCAGCAGTAGCCAAAACACTGGTGTGTTACCAGCACCTTTCTAGAGACCAATAAAAAGCACAGCACTATAGCACTGCTATGGGGCTCTGCCATACCAAATACACCCTTACAGACTTCATGTAGACAGTTCAAGCTGAATTTCCTCTTTCCTCCACATAGTTTCTATCCTAACATTTTTTCCATTTCAAAAAAAGGATCACTGAAGTCCTTTATTTTTCCAACATTGCCTTTAAATCCCTCTGAATTAAAGGTCAAAAATATAACTGATGTAGTGCATTAGAATTAATGTCCACGCTAGCAAGGTCATGGTTCAGAAAGCAGATGCTTAAAGAGTGTGGGAAAGCAGCTATCTATTCAGTGATTTTTCCTTTATGTACCATTAGAGCTTTTGGAAGTCATCAGTTAGGGGGTCCCTCAACTGAAGATAGCAGTGATGCAGAACCACAAATGGTCTGATCCCTATGACTTTGTCCAGTCACTTTCTGAACTAGGTCTTCTTTTGGCTTCCCATTTATCCAACGATTCACACTTAACCACATACTTGTTAACTCACTTGTTAAGTATGATACAGAATCATAGAATATCTCAAATTGGAAGAGACCCATAAGGATCACTGAGTCCAATTCCCCGCTCCTCTGCTATGTCAGAAGCAGAAGTATAACTGATCAGGAAGTTGGTTTTATGCCATACCTTTATAAGTCATGGTCGAAGACGTGTCTGCAAATCTTGAGAATTGTTTGAAGGTGCAAGTTCCATTCTGACAGCACTAAGGACTATTTCAGATGCTGAAAGACAAGCCTTGTGCAGTTTTTGACATACTACCTACAGTGTTTCTTGAAGTGCTCTCAGAACCTCATTCAGGTTTGCTTTGGGAGGAAGTAGTTTGTTCACTACAAAAGGGAGACCCCAATAATAAAGTAGCATGCACACAATGTAGAAGATAAGGGATTCTGCATGCTGTAATGGACAAAGGGGTCTAAATTATTCAACTATATAGATGCATCCTATTCTGTGTATCACTGTATCCTTATCAAAGCAGGATAATAAGAGAACTGTGCATTACTCAAGAGGAATATGCACCATGCATTGATAGAGTAGCATAATGGCATTTTCTGCTTTTTATAAGTATTCTTTTTTCTCATAGTAACTAAAATTCTGTTTGCCTTACCAGCTTCCTAATGGAGCAACAGATATCTGTTTACAGGGTGTACCAAAATCTCTTCCCTGAGTGCAGGGGAGTCAGACCTAATCTGAGTCCATCAGTTTGTTTGCAAACAGAACTCCATGGGGCCTACTGATGTGGTGCATCTCCTGCTATTTTACTGACTTTTCATTTGTGTTTTAGTAGAGATAATTCTGGAAAATATTGTTTATATTGTAAATTTGTCACCTCACTTTTCACATACTTCTCCATTGGTGACGTTTGTGAAAATTCACCATTTACTTCTGCCTTTTAATCATATAATAATCCAAGACATGATTACTCTATGTCAGTTTAGTTTCCTCAAGAGTCTTTGGTGAGGAGCCTTTTCAAAAAGTTTTGGTAACTCAAGCATATTGTATTGATTGAAGTATACTTAAACACCTAATGATTTACTGGTTCTTGTAGTTCAAAAGTCTTAGGTTGTGTGATGAGTACTATCTGCTCCACAGAGGAGCTCTGAGAGGCAATGGCAATATGGGGAGCCCAGATAATAAGTACCTTGCTGTGCTGATTTCAGACCATCAAAGGCCCACCTCTACAAACCCAGAGGAGCATAGGGCAGGCAGGACCCAAATGACAGACCTCCAAGGAGTGAATATCTTGTTTGGACACCTCTTAGGTCTGTCCCAGCAAAGCCATCAGCCCCATGGTCCAGGCATGAAACCCATCAAGATGAGTCATCCAGAACAGTGATCCAGGAGCTCCCTGGATCACCTTTCAGACTCATTGCTGCCTAGGGATGGGACACATTATGGGGTGCAGGGGAAGAGCAGTTTGGGATTATGCAGGATTTATTACAGGATGTTTAAGGGGGAAACCAAAGGTAGGAAAAAGAAGGGGCTTAGATGAGGTGATCTAGGGAGGAACAAATGTGGAAAAATAGACCGCTAAGGAGATAGGGCCAGTTGTGTGTAAAAAGTTTGTTAGTACACTTGTCTGGCTATGCCATGCACCTGACCAGAACAATCTGTTTTATCATTTTATTAAATTGCTTTCTAACTCTTTTCTGGGTTAGAAGGGCTCTCTACCCTGTGTGCGTGTGTGTGTATGGGAGCATGAGGTCAGTGACTGGAGTCAGGCCACAGGTTGGAGGGCTTCTGTGTCCGTGCTGCCAGCAACTGTTTATAAGTATATACATAGTGTATAAGTGTGCTGTGTACACATGTGCCTGCTAGGAAAACAGCATCTGTCTCGCTATTGGTTGTGTCTGGGAGCTTGAAGCAACAGTCTTGCTTCTCTTGTGTTGTTGGATACAGCATGATACATTTTCCTATAATGAAAGATAATGTAATACTTTTTTGTAGCTTACTAATGAAAGAAAGTAAAAGTAAAACAAAACAAAAACTTTTAAAATGTTAGATTGTGTCCTGAATCACCACTTTTTCCTACTGAAGTCATTTAGTCCTCTGCAAAATAAACAAAATGCTATCATGGGAGCTAGTAGCATTGTTATATTATTTTCATGATCACAAAGGATTACTTGAGGTGCAAGACAAATAGATTTTCAATAACATTCACTAAATTTGTGCACATAATGCGACTTCGTTTAGCTAAAGAGAGTGAATTTCTCTACACATTCTTTGGACTACACCTGGATTAATCCTTTCAGCGTCGTGCAGTTTCTGTAGCGATGCTAGAGTGTAGCACTGATTTAAAGAACTAATATTGTGCTGCAACATTCTGATTCGGAGTTCTTTACTTGACACATGGGATGATGCTCAGCGTCCATTGTGCTTTACATACCAGATACAGTAACTGTCGGGTCACTGAACATAAGCTTTCCTTCACTGTCTGGGGGATGCCTATGATAAATTTTAAACTCACAAAACATTTCTCTAATATAGTAAGGGACTAGCTCCAGTGTCCTGGCTAGCCATTATCTTTCTCATTAAAATAATTATTGCATCCAGTGGTGAATGTGAACTATTGTGTGTTATGACTGTGCATTTGTCTACAAAGTCATTGCACTCTTGGAAGCTATTGTAGCTCATTTCTATAGGAAACCTTTCTATTATCTTGGCTGTGAAGGGGAGTGGGGAAGAAGGGAATTCTCCCTTTCCCATATTCTGCATTTATTAAACATCATCTAAAAGAAAGCATTTTAAACACAAAAGCTTTTACATGCACTCCACATCCAAGGGAACACACTTATTTTTTCTGCTAGTTTAGCAGTATGTATGCGGTGATGGTATTTTAAAAAAATAGGTCAGGACCATTTTCAGCCTTAACAAAGACAGAACCATTTCACAATGTGCTGGGAAAAGTATTTTCCTTTTACTTTCTTACATTTTTTTAACTACAAGCAGGTGTCCATGTATTTAGAATTCTCCCAGCTGCATTATTTCCTATGAAAGCTAGAAGTGACTGGAGTTACTTTGGATTGCTGTAATATCTACTGGCTGGGAGAAAGTCAGTACCATAAAGACCTTTTTACCATGTGAGTTTTCATATTCATTTTGCTACATTGGTTAAATTAAATGACCATGGCAACTACTTGCAGTCATAAACTGATTGTATTCTGAAACAATTTATTTTTTAATTTCTGAATGTGAATCAAAATTTTCAAGCTAAACATATGTGCATATCCTCCAGTTACTGATAAAGTCAATTATGTGTACATAATAAGAAAGTCTTCAACTTTTCCTTCCTGCAAATCCTCAAAAACCCAACTTGGGCTATTCTGTTTATCAGATACTCATATGTGTCTACATTGGTTTCAATCACCCAGAGATGCTATTTAATGCTGTCTTGCATCTATGTGTTTCATTCACTTTCTGCCTTTTGCTCTGAGACGAGGTTTAATTTCTTTTGCATTTAACAAAAATGAAGCCGTTATGTCTGGTGACATTTTCAGAGATAGGCAAGCTGAAAAAGAACTTTCCAGGCTATGTTAGAATCATAGAATCATAGAATCATAGAATCATAGAATCATAGAATCATAGAACAGTTTGCCTTGGAAGGGACCTTGTAAAGGTTATCTAGTCCAAATCCCCTGCCATGGGCAGGGACATCTCCAACTAGATAAGGTTACTCAAACCCCCTGACCTTCAATGTTTCCAGGAATGGGGCATTTACAGCCTCTCTAGGCAACTTGTTCCAGTGTTCACCACTCCCATCAAGAAAAATGTCTGCCTTATACTAGTCTAAACCTACCCTCTTTTAGCCTACAAGCATTATCCGTGTCTTACTGAAACAGACCGTACCAAAAAGTCTCTCCCCGTCTTTCTTATAAGCTCCCTTTAAGTACTGAAAGGCTGCGATAAGGTGTCCCTGGAGCCTTCTCCAGGCTGAACAACCCCAACCCCCTCAGCCTGTCTTCAAAGGAGAGGTGTTCCAGCCCTCTGACCGTTGTTGTGGCCCTCCTCTGGACCCACTCCAACAGGTTCATGTCTTCCTTGTACTGAAGACTCCAGAGCTGGATGCAGTACTCCAGGTGGGGTCTTATGAGAGCAGAGTAGAGGGGCAGAATCACCTTCCTTAACCTGTTGGCCATACTTCTTTTGATGCAGCCCAGGATACAGTTGGCTTTCTGGGCTGCGAGTGCACATTGCCAGCTCACGTCCCGCATTTCATCTACTAGTATCACCAAGTCCTTCTCGGCAGGGCTGCTGTCAATCCCTTCATCCCTTAGTCTGCATTGATACCAGGGGTTGCCCCGAATCAGGTGCAGGATCTTGCACTTGGCCTTGGTGAACCTCATGAGGTTCTCATGGGCCCACTTCTCAAGCTTGTCCAGGTCCCGCTGGATGGCATCCCGTCCCTCAGACCTGTGAGCTGCACCACTCAGCTTTGTCACCTACAAGCTTGCTGAGGATGCTCTCAATCCCACTGTCTATGTCATTGATGAAGATTTTAAACAGTACTGGTCTGAATACAGACCCCTGAGGGACGCCACTTGTCACTGACCTCCATCCAGATATTGAGCTGTTGACCGTCTTCACTTTAGAATGAAGGTACCTTATTCCTCTGAAGTTTTTCTTCTGGATAGAGGATAGTGAGAGAAAAATTAATGCAGATATCCAGTTTTTAAATTTAGTCTAACAGTCATGATATTACTGTCACAGAGAAACATAGCTGGCTAATGATATTTGCATGAATGTCAAAAGGCTACAGGACACCCACTGTCTAATTTACAGGAATAGAGGTTATAATGACCTGATCTAGGTTTCACTGCCCACCTCAAAGGTATTTTCTTTTTGCAAGCTTTATATTTAGACATTTATAATTAAAAGGACTAGACAAATCAAGATGAAAATAAAGAAATGTTGTTTGTACATTTATAAATGGTTTATCAATGCATGGGCTTATTAATAAATATCACTGACTTTTAAGACAAAAAATAATAAACTAGCCTGCATACATGTACTCATAATGATAATTAGAATCTGAATTTATTTAAAATTATCTTCTTATTTGTATACTGATGAATCCTGCCAGCTTAACTTTGGTCACAGGGTGCCCAATGACTAGATGAAAAATATTGAATTATTTTATTAATTACCTCATATGTAATACAAATAAATAATTTATGTTATACACAATATATATGGGTACATACATACACATGTAACTGTGAAATACACTGCAAATTATTTTGTTAATCAATTCAATGGGTTGTATGATTGAAAAAGTCTTCAGAGTTTGGTTGGTCCAGCCTCCAGCACCAGAGACAGGCTCACAAATACCTGCAATGATTTTCATGTATAGTATTTAAAAAAAATCAATATAAATCCATTTCAAATTAAATCAGAAATTATGACAGCAAGTATTTTATTGCCTAACTGAACAACAAGCTATCAAAGTAATTTAAATTAAAAAATAGAAATACTGCCCCTAGTCTGCTAAGATGATGCTGGGTATTTAGAAACTGTGTAGGAGTATTTAACTAAGTGTTAAGAGCACTTCCTTTCCTCAAATGAAGAAAATAATTTCTTCTTTCCAAGTTTCATGAGACACTGGAAATTAAAGAGGCAGGGATGCTTTTTCCTCTTTTATGCTGCAAGGAAACAAAAGAACAAAAACCTAAGAAGCTGTGTAAGATGAGAGGTATTACATGGTGATTGGAGAAAATCAATCAGCTCCTGAATCACAGATAATACTTTGTTTTACTTAATAAATCAATTGGTTTCCAAGGCAAAATTAATAAAATATTTTTAATTCTTATTTCTTGACCACATTTATGAGTTTTACTTAAGTAATAAACCATCTAAAATGGCATTTTAAACATGTTTAATTTATTTTTATTTTTATTCAAATTTAGTAGGTGTTTTTTTTAAGTGAATGAAAATTTCCCAGTATTTCCCAGCACATTAGGAAAAAAATTAAAAAATAAATAAAAAATTAGAAGACTAAAAAAAAAATTACTGGACAGTGTAACTGCCTAAATAGACATGAATAGGCAAGATATATATTCCTAGTTAGAAACAAATTAGCCTAAACCTTCAGTAGGACAATCATTAAGACATATAAGGGTAGGATTTATCTTATGTAACTCAGACATTGAACAGTTGAGGTTTCCCATAAAGTATACAGAGAGCTACAGGCCCTTCCAAGGGACATTTAATCTGTTCTACATCAGAAATCCTCTTTCTTTATGCTGAATCTATGTGATGGGCTTGGATTTACACAAATTATTCTTTTAAATGTCTAAGACCACTGAGAAGATTCCTACCTACATTTGGTTATTGATATTGAAGGTTTGGTTATTGATATTTATAGTGTGACATTGTGACTAGAAGTAAAATAAGCACACTTTTACAAAAAGAATGCAGACTTTTAGAAAGAAAAACATTCCTCCTTTTGTGTTTGGTTTTTTTTAACTAATCTGTAAAATTTAATAAAGACTAAGATTATCAGTATAAATTGTGCTGATCATGAAATAATTAAATGGAAAATCTAGCATTTCTACTGACCTGTATGAAATCATTGTACAGGGGAAAGTTTATTTGTAATTTAACATATACTTTTGCTATATTTAGCTAACACTGAAGGTAATAATCATGTTTACTCCCTTGTATTGCAAATATTGTGTCTCCATAATCAAAGATTTTTTTCTAAACTTTGGGTGAAAATTTTAAGTGCATGCACCCTCTCCCTTGAATGTTTATAAACATTTGTAATTCAGTTTAGAATTCTCTTTTTTTCCCAACATTTTTTTAAACAATAAAAAATAGTCCTTGGTATTGAAAAGGGAATGTTAACATCATTTGCCATTAGTCAGAAGTGTAACTTCATTAAAACAGAAGGCCGTACAAACCCTACAGGAGCTCTCTGCAGGAAATACTTTATTCTTACTTAGCATATCTGTGAATTCTATCAGCATTAGTGTCTTTCAAATGTTTGTTTCTTTTGAATATTTATGAAGGACTGTCCAGTGACCTGCTTAGCATCTCCAGGTTTGTTCTGCCTTAACAATCTCTCAAGTAGAGTGCAATCAGAAGACTCATTCTCCCTCAACAGCAGCGATCAATATGGCAGAGGCCAAGGAAATGTCTGCAGAAAAGAGATTTCTATCAATAAAATGGAAGAAACAAAACAAAATATAGGATTAGGCTATAACTCACACAAAAAACCTCAAACACCTAAGAGGTGACAGTCTCTCCTTTGTTGATCTTTGTGTAATCTGATCACTACAATATAACAGGTCATCACAAAAATTCTCCACGGAAAAAACATAGTTCTTTTCATAATGAATTTGAAGAGCTTTTGAGATCAGAGAAACAGTGTTTCATCATGGCTTATTGATATAATTTAATTAATCATTTAGAAGTTTGGATTAATTTAACAAGGATTAGACCAATGGCTATTTTTTTAGCTGTTTTTTGGTATATCTAATTTTACTGTATTATTGCAACTGTTCATGAGACCTAGTAAAGTCAAGCACTCAGTCACTGTTATCAGTTTTGCTATTCTCTTGAAGACTTTGCACCAAATTCCCAAATACATAGAAGTCACAGACAGTGGCTCAGGATGTTGGTACAACACTAAAGTAGGCTGGTCATCTCATTGAATTTACAGCGTCTTGCTCCCAGTAGATTAATTCCCCTGTAATTCATAGTCTCTTTACTTACCTTGACAGATTTTTTGCTTCTAATTTCTCTGGGACGTTCTCCACCCACCTGTTTGATTGCATGGGAGGGGGGCGGTTTGTTGTTGTTTGCTTTTAACTTTCATCATGAAAGGCTGTTCCCAGCATTATGTATGGACCTTCCCTAGGTATGTTCACATAAATTAACAGATTGATCAGAATGCAGATGTAGCAGGTTTGAAGATAACTACTGTATGTCAAGTATCTATCACTTGAATTAAATTGAACATATTATTAGCATTGGATTTTCCAATAAACAGTGGATTTTATATACTTTCCCAGGATATTTTTTAATTTTGCAAATTAATTCTTATAAAAATAGAACTAAACTTTTCCAGGAAATATTTTCTCCTGTACAGAATAGCTAGCAGCACAAAGATACAAAATTCCCCCCTTTTTCTTTCACACCTACACCACCCCCACCCCCTAGCCCTGCCTAAGACTTCTGGAAGCTAAAACAAACAGTTGCACATTTTTTATGTTACCCATATCGGCAGGAAATATTAACCAAATTTAGGATCTCACAGAGTAAGGACATGTTCAGCAAGAAAAATAAGGAGCTGGGCAATTGTCATGGAAACAAATATATTCTTTAAAATTTCCTTGTAAAGAATACCAATCAATCAGAACAACACTACTACTTGTTTATAATTCCAAGCCCCGTTCTGGCCTCAATTTATTCCAAATATTTTTTCTCTTTTTTTTAGTTTTTTTTTAAATTATTATTATTTTTACTTGTGAATGGCATGAGTTGTTCCAGGTGTGAAACAGAGATGGATAGAGAGGGTTTATTATTATCTATTACATAGATTGTTACAAAAAAACTTTCACTTCAGGAAAAAAACTGAAAAACAGTCAGGTTCATTTATAAAATCAGAAGGCTAAAACAATAGGTTCTTTGAGCTAAAGCTGAGGAATATTATTAGATTTCAAAACAAATACACATGGATGAGGACAAGTTTAAAAAGTGCAGAAGGATTAGCAAATGCAGGAGGGTGAGAGAGCTATGAGATTACAGCTGAGAGTAAAGAAGTGCTTTTCTACTGTTTGAATTTTGCCTTGTTCAGAGACACAGAAATTTGGTATTCTTTGTAAATGAACATTTTTGACAGAAATAACCTTGCTTCATCTTGTAATTCTCCTGCCAAGCATGCCAGTTCCTAAATTTTCCTTACACATTTGGACTAAAGTGCTTGTTTTCTGAAAAGAGCCTATACAGAGCTTTATATAGTGACATACTCTATCAAATTTGATATAATAATGCTAAGCTTTTGAATTGAGAAAGTCAGTCATATAAATTAGCAAAATAAACCAATTCTGTTTTATTTAGAATGAAAAGGATCATATAGTATTTTAATAAAAAAAAAAAATATTTTTTAAGTCTTCATGACCACACATGGAGAGACTTTAGTTTGCTGTATCGCTCAAGGGACTTAACGTGCAATTTCAAAATTGGCTTAAGCAGTTAGTCTGTGCACACTACTGCAGAATGAGGTCTGTGTGACTGAGGTAAGCTCTATTATTCTTTCTACATTGTCCATTACATACATGTCTGTTGGTTTGCATTCGACAGCTCTAGCTATCCATTACCTGAGTCAGCTCAGCTCAGTTTCTAGAACTCACAGAAGGGGAAGAGGGATGTGCTAGAAGGTGGCTGGGGTGAAGGAAGACAAAGCTTTTTCATCACCATCCTGCAGTTAGGAAGACTTAAGTTGTCTTGGAAACCATACCTAATACAGCTTTGAGAGTGAGAATTTTATGAGTAGGAATGTAGAGATTGTTCCTTTCTTCTGTAAGTAAGGACCTAAATAAAGGGACTCATTATTTTGAAAAGTATAAGAGAAAGTCTAGCCACTATAATTAATCCCTATAGGAAATTCCCTGTGTGACCCTCTCCTGGTATCAGCTGGGATAGTGTTAATTTTCTTCCTGGTAGCTGGTACAGTGTGTTTTGGATTTGGTGTGAGGATAATGTTGATAACACACTAATGTTTCAGTTGCTGCCAAGTAGTACTTACCCTTAAGTCAAGGACTTTTCAGTTTCCCATGTGCTGTCAGTGAGGTGGTGCACAAGAAGCTGGGAGGGAGCAGAGCCAGGACAGCTGGCTGAAACTAGGCAAAGGGATATTCCATACCACAGAATGTCATGCTCAGTGTATAAACTGGGGGGAGTTGGCTGGGAGCTGCCGATCACTGCTTGGGAACTGGCTGGGCATCCATCAGTGGGTGGTAGCAATTCTATTGTGCATCACTTGTTTTTCTTTTTTTTTTCCCTCTTCTTTCTTGTTATCTTCCTTTTCATTAATAATATATTAATAGAATATATATAATAAAAATAACAACAAAACCAACAGCAATAACAACAATGTTTTACTTTATTTCCATTATTAAACTGTTCTTATCTCATCCCATGGGTTTCATATTTTTCTTATTCTCCTCCCCATCACACCGGTGGAGTGGGGAATGAGCAAGAAGCTGCATGGTACTTAGTTGCTAGCTAGGGTCAAACCACAACAGAGCCTCATAAGGCATTTGATAAACAGACAATTTTATTTACATAACTCTGAAGATGAAAGTCTAAATCTAAGATCCAGTTATTTCATTCTCCTTCATTTTTAAGCAATATGCATAATAACAGCCATCCTGACAAAATGCTGTAATGCTGAAGCGTGATATGCGGAGGATGATCAACACTGCTTCCTAGAGTAGGTGGGTTTTGTTGGTTTTTTTTTCTTTTTCCTTTTTTCTTGGAAGTCTGCCATCCAGGTATCGACCAACTTTCATGCTGTTTAGCTTGTAAAAGCTGACAAGATCACAGCCCAAGGTTATAATGCTGCACTTCATATAAATCCTGCAGACCTTAGGTGATGCTATAGAACAGCCAACAAGCCATTCTAACAGAAGCTCATAATGCTCTTTCTTTACACCTTGGAGAAGTATCATACTGACTGAAACACAATTATCAAAGTTGATGAGGAAGGCTAATATGACATAGTTGAGTGAATCCAAAATGTAGGTAATAGTCCTTCCTCATTAAGTAAGTTTAGGACTTAATATTTGCTCTACTTTTATTGTTTACAAATATTGATGATAAATTATAATTTGGTGACTGAACTCAAGTCTGGTATATTTTTTTGTATGTTTACAAGGAAGAATCCAGGTACGAAAAAAATCAACTTTGCAGTGCCTAGTTATAACTCTAACTAGTACCCTTATACAAGTTATGGCAAGAGTTACATGATGAAGAGAAGGATGGCAAGAAACTGGTAGATTGAGTAATGCTTTTTTCTCTTTAGCTAACATGTAAAAGATTTTGGGGAGAAAGTGTCTACGCCTTCTCTAGAGCCTAAACACTTGCAAATAGGGTACTTTTTCCTCAATTCTCTTCTGATATTAGGAGACTAAGGTTTTGGTTTTTTTTTTTTTTTTAAAAAAAGATAAGCTTACTCTGTTTATCCAGCAGTTCAGAGGCTGAAATTTTCCTCCAGAATGTGAGAATCCTGGATTCATCTCCTTTTCTGCCTGAAGAGGTTTACCTATTTCTCACCTGTTGTGACCATCGCATTTTCTGCAGAGTATTTTCTAATATATGGTGCAAAGGAAGAATGCACAGTTTATCCTAGTTATACTCAGTTTGAAATAACTTAGTATGCTTTTAAGTAAATGTGAATAAGTGGGTAGGAAATTTAGAAAGGAAAAGATGAGCACTGCTGAATGATAACTATAAAAGCAAAGAAGAAGGATTCAAACACAAGCATTATTTAGTAAATAGGTTATAAAAATTGCATCTGTTCCCTACCCAGTGACTGTACTCATAAAATTCCTAATGAAGGGCTGTAAGAATCACAGTATCATCCAAATTTTTATTTATTTTTTTAAGAAGAGACCTTAACCTGTTAATCAAGGCATATTCTTGGGCAACTCTGCTAGAAACTTGTCAGTTGGAAACTGAGGCAGGGTGAATGCTTCAACTATTATGGCAGTATGAAGACTGGCTCCTGATCTGTTATAAAAGCTCTGAGATTGTTTGTCAAACTGAATTGTCCAGGTGCCATATGTTTGGGATATACAGCAAACAGTGAACTACCTCTTATAAGAAGGCTAGGTGCATGGGGAAAACTTTAATATCAAAATATTTGATCATCATTAGTTTAAAATTTTCACTTTAGTCCCTGAAATATTTTTATAGATTTTCTCCAAAATGTATTGAAGAACTAGTAGACATTCTCTATAGTTAAATTAGTATGTGGAAAAAGCACATCTTCAATGACTGCTATTAGAAATAAGGAGGCTATATTTTAGCATGATTGGATTTCAAATAATTAAAAAATCACAAAAGAGCAGCATTGTATAGTTACTTTACAGGTGACTAATATCATACATAAATAAGTACTTTTCATCATACAAGTCATATTTGGTACAGCAATAGGAAAAGCTGCTTAAGTACAAAAGATTGAATAATAATGTAAGAGACAGACAGTATGGAAAAATGTTATATAGATTCAACATAAAATAGTATTGCAAATTGCACCTTACACCTGGGCTGGGACTTGCCACTTCAGACATTTTGCATCAGAAATACTTTCCCATTTCACAGTTTCTTATCAGCTGTGTACTAAGGCATGAAGTGTTCCACTTAATACCACAGCTTACACAAATAAACATGTTTGATTTTGATGAAACCTGCGTTTGCGTTTTGATGAATACTATTGAGACAGCTCATTAAAAACTAGGGTATTTTTTCACTTTGGTCACATTACTATCTAGAACAAAGTCAGATTTCTCTGAAAAAAAAAAGTTATATAATGACTTAGATTTAATCTCTGCTTATTAAAACATCACAGCCATGTGCTGCTTTTTTATGAAGAGGGTTGATGTAGTCATGACAGCCAATGCTGTCTAACACATATTGTCAGAAACTTTGCTAGATGCTTCTCTGTTGTGGGGGGAGAGCTTTAGACAATCAGTGTGTTTCTAAGACTACATCTGTATGCACAAACCAAAGAAGTTCTGGAATTGCTGGTATTGACTATGAACAACCAGGTTTGAGACCAGGAGAAGTAGTATAGCCATGGAGATGGTGCTATGCCTAAACTTTCAAACCCTGCAGCTCAGTACAGCTGATGAGACTACATGGAGTTCTATACCAGTATGGCTATACTGCTCCCAGTAAAGAATTTTCTTAAAACTTGTATGAATAAATCTAATGGATTACATTGTATGTGCTCCCTGAATTCACACTTCGTTAAAACCAAAGTTTTGATAAACAAGATATGACCTTTTTCCCCCTTTTATTGCAAACATAATCCGAAATTTCCAAAAGTTTGTTAGAGTCCTTTACTGTCTGACTGTATTAATTCTCTGTATTTCAGAGTCTCTCTTTACTAGGGTTTAATGGAGAAGACCTAGGAGGTAGACTACTATAATTCCTCCCATTTACTTTGTAACTGAGACAAAGACGTTAAGTGGATTGCTTGAAAGAGTAAGTGTGGAAACAATGCCTCAATTTCTATCTTAGTTGCTAGGTCACAGAGTTTCTTAGAGAAAAAAAAAAAATTAAGAAGTTATTTATTTATCAGTAAAGCTATTCCTAAAACTGGTAGCTCTTAATTTCTCCTTTGTGGGCATATTTTTTCCATAAATAAAAATTAATTATGTCACTTCAAAACATTATTTCTGAAGGGTATCAGAAGTTGGGAAACATGGCAAATGCAAAGATTACGAGATGTATGTGGGTACTGTGAGGGGAGTTTCCCAGGCCTGAAGATTATTTCACTGTGGTCACAAGCCACTTGGTTTTCCCTTTATTTTAGTAGAACCTTGAGACTTCTTTTCCTCCTTTGTAAAAATTTCAGGAATGAATTAAAAAGTTCACAAACATTCAGATATTAACTGTTCCACTTTTGCAGCTGCTAATTTTCATAGCTAGTGTGGAACAGAGCACTGAAATAACCTTGTAAGTTTATTTACTTAATTGAAAAGCAGGTGTTGTTCCACTAGAAAGGTAAGTGAAAGAACCATCTTTATTTGTGTATAACTAACCATGCTCAGCAAGGAAAGAAATAATCAGTCCCATCTCATAAAGTCAAAACAGCTGTTATGATTATTGACCAATAGTTGGTCATAGTTTTGAAGTATAACTTTCTATCTGAAGATTTGTATATATTATGTCCCAATTAAATACTCTGTTTTCTTTGAAAAGCTGAAAACAGTGATCACTGCTGAGTTATTATCTTGGTTTTCAATGTGTGACATGACAAGAACCACGTGAAGCGGTAGAATACTGTTGGCCCAATTTTGATTTGACACTACTGGAAAAGTCATATCTTCGGTGGAACTGTCTTTCATAGACATTGCTGTGTGATGCTTATGTTGGTCTGATTTTATATCTTGCATCACTATAACGTGTAAGGAATTTGATCACCAAACACTTAACAACTGAAAGCTATCCTCAGCTGACGACTGTTTTTTAAGAATATAACCCAATACAGATAGGTATTGAAGTGCCCAACACAGTTCATGGAGAATTATACCTTGGCATCTAAGTTCAGGCAGGTGAAAATAGATCTGATGGTAGTCTGTAGCTCAGCTCCAAACATTTAGCAAACAAGAAGGTTTTTGAGAAAACCAAATACTAGCAATTAAAAATAAAAATAAAAATTGAATTTGCTTTTAAAATTTCTGCTTTCAGGCAGAAATAAATAGAAATAGAAATAGAAATAGAAATAGAAATAGAAATAGAAATAGATGCACTCTGCTCACAACACTGTTGTCTGTGGAAAGGTAGCATAAGGAAGACTTCAGAAGAACAACTACATTTGTGTGACCTACAATTAAATTTTGCAGATGATTTTGCATATTATTTAGATAACTGATGTTTATTCAGCCTTTAGCTAAAATGCCATATGTTGAGATATACCAATGACTCTATTATATACTTGTGTGACAATAAAACTTTTTCTTGTTTCTTTTCCGTCCTCAGAAGGGACTGTGTTTACCATGTTGGCAGGAGATTTTGTTTGTTTGTTCATTTGTTCATTTGTTTGTATAGGTGCAGCTGAGGATGGATAGGTTCTTACAAAGCAAAATGAAACAGTTTACAAGATGAAAAAAGAAAATTCCTAAGTAGTGGGCAAGTGAATTCACAGGTAAGTTTTATGACTGAATTCCCCTTCTCAGAAAGATTTGCTACTCTCACAAGATTTTTGTGATACACTATTTTCTTGTTCCATTGGAAAGCAACCTAACAGAGTTTTAGGGGCCACATGCATGGTATTTAAGCAGGTCAGTCACAGAGGACTTTGAATTGTTCCTTTCAGTTAGTTAAAAGCAAGTGATGGTTTGTGGTGACCTACATAAGTAAGAGAGTTCTGGTGCTTGTTTGAAGTAATTGGAGGTCTTCAGGATGTGTGTCTCCGTTGCTAGAGGGAAGCTAAAATAATGAAGCCTAAATCTTGGGTCTAGATCTGTGTCCAAAAGCAGACTACAGTAATCTTTTAGGAATGTAAGGGGTAGATACTTTGTGGGATTTTTATTACCATGGTTGATTCAACTCCTCACAGAACTAAGGAAACCAAAAAGACCAAAAGACTGTAAACCAATTTAACAATGCCCTCAACAGCTGGGATGATCATAGAGAAGATAATCTCTTTCAAATGATTCCTACTTGCAGCTATAGCTAACTGACTATCCTGTTGATTTGAAGGAATGAGTAAAAAGCTGCAGTAGATACTTGAAATGAAGGAACATCGAGTTTGTGTTTCACCTCTTGATGTCCCACAAGCTTTTTGTATGTGTCTTTCGATAAACAATGTGAAGGTATTGTGATACTTGTGATACAGTAAAGAAAAACAGCCCATACTCAAACATAATTTAAAGAGGAAAAAATGTAAAATTTCTCATCTCTTCTTACAGTCAACTGGGGGATTAATATAAAAATTAGGATGAAAATTATCTAATTAAATGCAATATTACACAGAAATATCACCATGCTTATCCCTTGCTCACAGACAAAAGCAGTCACCAAATAAAGGTCATCTAGGTCTCTATTGCTTTAATTATGACTGCATATATATCTACTGATCCAAGGTTTTCACAGCTGGCTTGCCATTTTTGCTGATTTCTCTAGTATCATATATTAGAAAGACTAGACACAATATTATCCAATACTTTCAAAGAGATCAATATTATAGAAAAATAAGTGATTCAAAGCTTGTGTTAAGAATTATTTTTATCACAAGGTTTAAAGATGACAAAATAGGATAATTAACTAAAGATTCATGAAATATTTCATTTTAAATGAATGTATTTTGGAAGCCATAATAATGGTGAATGCACTTCAAGTTGAATGTTACTTAAGTTCAAGAGAACTTAATTGAACACAAATTTATCTGAGGTTTGTGATAACTTTGCAGATTGATAGGCCTTGATTATTCATATGATAATTTTGGCATATTGCTGTGATCTTTATTATCCCTTATCTTTTAAAGGGCTACAAATAGGAATTAGAAAATGGATATAACAACAAAAACTTGAAAATCTTAAATATAAAGAAATGTTATATTTTATTTTTCATTAGGTTTCAAAAGCTAATGTTACATGTATGTTCTTTTATTTACTTTCTTCCCCAGTAAAAAGTTGCATTCAATAAAATCCAGATATGCTTTCTTATTTTTATCTTATACATTTAATTAAAAGAAAAAAGGAAAATAAGGCAAGTCACTGTTTGCTCATTCACGCCTTGTATGTAATGTGTTTGTCTTTTGAGGATTCCAGAGCTGTTTGGCGCAGTCAGGATAAGTGACCCTGACATTATCTCCACACTATTGAATGTTTTGCATGGAACACAGGCTTTGTGAGAAAATGAAGCAGTATGTAAGTGTGCACAGAAGTTTCTGATAGGATAGATTTAACCTAAAAAATAACCTCAAATGATTTGTAGTCTTTCATGCTGGTTAAATGTGTGGATCAAGTGTCTTGGACCCATATTTTTCCAAGAGATTTGCAATTGTCAAAACTTGCTTTTGAAAGCTTTGTGGGCTTGTTGTTGGGTTGTTTCTTTTGTTTGTTTTGTTTGTGGTTTGGTTTTGGTTGTTGGTTTTTTTCCCCATTAAAATCTGGATTTTGGATAGGCTTTAGCAAAAAATCCCTGGCTTGTCTCACTCATGTGGACTTGAAGACTGAATAAAAAGGTTATTATAAGGAGTAATAGCTTTGAACAACCACAGATATTCCCAGTTCTTTATTAACGGAAGATAAAGTGACTGAATTTCACTCACTGGGAACACATTCCAATTTAAAACAAAACAAAACAAACTTTTAAAATTTAAGAGAGGTATACTTATGTTACTGTTTAAAACTCATACAAGCTTTGAAATTATATTAATTTTCTATTACTAGCTTAAATTTATGATATTCACTAATCTATCTTACACATACATAATTGTTCCCATTTATGTGGACATAACATTGATTCACACTATCTACCTGGCATGTGTAGAAAGTTAATTTTGGGAGGAGAATAAGGAAGAAAATTCAAGTCAATATCCATTTCTACTGATGGATTCTGCCAGCTGTGCCATTTGAATTGTATTTTGGGGTCTAAGGGGCCATTCCATGGTACTCATGAAACTTCTATGGCTCAGCCACTTTCAAAAGTCTCTAGTGCTAAAAGCAGTCCTTAAGCTTTACAATCCTGTTAAAGCCTTCATTTTCCACTCAGATTAACCTTTATACTTTGAATCATTGGGGTATTCATCCTCACTTGAAAGCAGACTGAGGAAGCTATGGAAAGTTAGAGACAGGAGTTCATAGTTTTGACATTTGGCTATTTTTTTTTAAATGTGGGGGGAAATAAACCTCTCTCTTTGAGCCCTACAAATAAAAATGCCTCATTCTAAGGAAGAGACATAAACTATCAAATGTAATGAAATGTTTTTGTTAAATAATAAGCAACAGAAGCATAAAGAAATAAATATTTTTCATAGAGGTAAAATATATACAACTATAAAATCATAAATATACTGGAGAATTATAATATGAATTTGTAAATTGTATGCAAATAGCTTGAAACCAGATCTACAAAGACATAAATAAAGCAACAAGACTGAAAGGTTTATATGTTGGCTTGTTTATGGAGTAGCACAAACATTTTTCTTTTTTAATTGGCAATTAATTTTCGGCAGCCATCTAGGTACTTTCATGTCAAATTACTTTCCCTATACTAAACAAGATTAGGCATCCAAGCAGCAAAGCACTTATGTGAAAAGTGAGAAACTGACTGTCAGGTAGATATTTTCCACATATAACCAATTAAAATGTTTCTTTTGTGATGAATGGATGTTGTAATTCCACATCTTTTATTTCCACTTCAGTCTGCACACCTGCCTAACCTCCTGGTTCTTAAGTCTGAGGATAGATAAAGGCAATACTGAGTTCTCTTGCTGTTCCTCTTGCTCTTTAACTCCAGGACAAATGTAGTGTACAAGCATCTGTTATTGAGGTCTGAGTTATAAATAATATATCCAGCCAGTAATGCTGCCCATACATATTTTAGTTCAGATGAATATCCACAATACAATGGATGGATGCAAGCTTTTTAGCAGGTCATTGCTCTGATGACTTTTTTCTTTTGCCTCACTTCAATATATTTTCAAGATATCTCTACATTTAGAAGTAGGGCTACTGACACATAAGGTATAAAGTAATGTATTATTGATACTCTTCAAATGAATGACATAAAAAGGAAAATATTGATTTTAAGAAGATGTCTCATTTTTCTTATTTCACAGAAGACTGATGCAGGTTCATGTGGCTATCAATATTATTTGAATTAATGCATATTCCTTACTATTGATTGTTTTAACAATAATTGTCATAACTGATTTATGGGCACTTATGCATGTTAAATTTTTAAAAAGGCAAATATCAGATGTGTATATATAGATGGATTGACTTGAATAAACAAGATGGCTAAATGTTAATGACAGTGTTTGATAGAATTTACATTATAATACATTATGTTCAATACTTTGTTTTTAAAGTGCTAGTGAAAAACCTCAAATACTTCTTGCAGAAATATTACTGTAAGACAGATTCTGCTGCTCTCATTCATGGTGTCTTTTCCAACAAATGATACTTTTTATTTCAATGGGATGTATTATAAATAAATAAAATAAAGGAAAAAAGCTAAACATACCTTAAAAATCAGTGAAAAAGTCTACATGAACTTCAGTGGGCTTTGGATCAGGCTCGGGGACGGCTCCTTTTCAACTTGAATGTAACAGGAAGAAATGGCTGGGAAGTGGGGAACACAAAGCTTTTCAGGAGAGGTGACTGTCTTTAATAGGGAAAAATCCAGGTGAACAGGAATGACCAGAACACAGTAGTTGAGTTAAGTATAAGGAAATTAAGATACATAGAAAATTGTTTATTTCAGAAGAAATGCCTTGCAGAGGAGAATCTGCATGCTCTGATATAGTAAAGAAATCATTTGGGGAAACACGTAGAAGATTTATAAATTTGTCTTGCTGTGTGTACGTCTAAAGCATTGGTATTGGCTGAAGAAATTGGGCTGCAGCATTTCAGATTTCAGGCAAGTGCGCTGCAGAGAAAAGTAGGGATCCATTTTGTGTTAAATTCAGTATCTGTAGGGTCATTGCTAGTTTTCTAAGTCTAGTTAAGTCACCCATACATAATAAATGGGGAAAAGCTTCTAAAGGACAATACATCTAATCTTTAAACGGGTTTGCATAATAGGTGAAATATATTTCTGAACTACTTACTTCTTTCCACTGAGTGGAATAGGAAATCAAGATGATTTGCTTTGGTAAACCCTGTGTTAAATACATGAAATGAGGTGAAATGAATTCCATACATTTGGAAAGTGCTTATAAACACCCCAGTACGTAAAGCTGTCTGGATTCTGTTAGGACTCAAGGAAATCAAGGATGACTGGGGTCCAAGTTAGAAGCCAGTGCAAGATCCTGATGTATGTCCAGCAATGCAATATCACCAGGATAGTTACTACGTCCACTTGACACAAGTTAACCAATCTCTCTTTCAGAAGTAATCTTGAACTAAGCAGAGGAAGATTTAAGGAATGTTTTGTTACATTAAAACCCTAACTGAGAAAACAGCTTTTGAGCTCATGTTTAATCACATCAGTATTCCTCCTGGCTTAATTGTATCACTTTGTGTTTAAAGATTAGCATAAATTTACGTTGCTGGTTTGTTTGGTTTGGGGTTTTATTTTGGTTTGGTTTGGTTTGGTTTTTCAAAGAGCAATGCAAAAGGGTTTGAACAAGTCAAGAGAATGTAACTTTTTAACCATGCATTTTTGAAATTACAGTCCCTTACCTTGAAAACTTGAGGGGCAAATATCTTAAATTCACATGTGATTTAACTGTAAAAATATTTATTGAAGTTATTAATACACAGAATGTCCAGACTGCCTTTATATCAAAAAAATTTGGAGTTTCTTTGTTCTTAGCATCTCTATTTATTACAATTACAATCTATCTGATATGTAATGGCTTCAGAGCTAAATTGCTCCCCACTCTTACTACAGTTTCAACAAAGCAGCTGACATCCAATAATCCTTGAGATGCTTTGAGTTCTATCACTCTTTCATGTCTCAGATTTGGATTGGTTAGATAGCAAACAGATATGCATTTTTCTTTATTCACAACTTATTTACTATAGAATTGCATAATAAATACAGTATACTTACAAGAAAAGCACATGCTTGCTTACTCGGTTAAAAAAACTAAGAAATCCTGCAGCTATTACTGTTAGAATCATATGACAGTTACACTACAAATGCTAAAATATTTATCATATAATTAAAAGTAAGCACTCTAGGTTTTATTTAGTAGAAAAACAGACTCCCAAAGACTGTCACCTTAGCTTTGGAACTTTCAAAGCACTTTGTGATAGAATTAAAAAAATTGTATCTCACTTTATATACACATACCACACCTCAGCCACACAAGGGATAGTCTTTGCAATGTGCTCAAAATCTACCCCAATAAGAATGTAACAGCCATTTGCAAAACGTGTTTAGAAGACAGGTCTGAAACATGGTGTTGTGATTGAGACAAACAATTTGTTTCTCTGGAAGCATAGCATTTTCCCTGTCTCCCATTATGTTTTTGTGGCTATGTCTAGGCTAAAGGAACCTGAGTGTTTCTTGTATCCCATGATCATACATACACACTGGCTGCATCCTAAGTCTATGCGAGGTGAGACCTAGATGCTTTTCACTGCTTATTGTTGTTGCTGTTGTTTGCCTGGTGGTTTTAACCAGCTTCCACAAAGAATGAATGCTAAGGCATTGGCCAGATGGTACCCATGGCCTACTCCAAAACCTAGCCAGTCTCAACAGTGGAAGGAATAGGACATGGGGTACAAGAATGAGTCTAGATCTAGTCTGAGACCTCAATACCACTATGGCTTTTTGCTGTGAAACAAGGACAAAGATACTTTGCCATTTTCAGAACACAAGGACAAGACGCAGGAAGATAGCTGTATCAACACTAGCAGTACTTATTCACAAGTTAGAAGTATGCAAAACTTACTTATTTATACATTCTATTGCTTTAGTAAGGTCCTAAATGGCTACAGTAACAGAAAACAGGCAAGTCTCAGGGAGGCCTTCAATATATCCATTGAACCAATCTGATTCTTACACATTATATAGTTTTATAACTTTCATGTAAAATGTCACACAAAGCTTACAAATCTGTTACTGCCAGCATTTCTATCATGATACAGAATATGCTGCAAACTCAGCTGGTTTACACCTCCTCCCCAGAGCATATTTACCCCATCAGTCACAGGAGGTGTGAATTTGAAGAATTTCCACTACTGAGGAAGATCACAAAATCTCATGGGAAATGTAGTTTCTCTGTGGATAATGACTAATAAGGAAGAAGGGGTATGTTAGCCCTTCAAATGCAAGCCTTCATGACTGAATAGGGAAATTAAATTTGAGATTGCTGTTCAATAGTGCAAATGTGAAGTAAACGGGATTGGTAAAATATCCCTGAGCGTCCCCACATCTCTGCTGCAAAATTTCCTAAAAACAACTGTGCCAAAATCGCATCATTACAAAAGTAAGAAAATACTGCCTCCCTCTTCCTGATGTGACCGAATCAGCAAAGCCTTCATACTTCCATGTGCCAGAGTAGCTTGGAGAACAAACAGGGATATGAGATTTATTAAACTATTATTAGTCACTGACAAAGTGGTACTAGATACTATGGTCTTGGTTCTGGTGGTGATCTAAGCTGCTTTACTTGGCTTTGCACTGAAAGAGGCTAAGAGTGTCCATTGGATCAATTCCTACACTTCAGGTAAAAGGGCAATAACTAATTTCTGAGGAGTAAAACTTTTTTAGATTATATGAATTTATCTGTGATGGTAAACTAGTGATGGTTCCACTAGCCCATAAAAAATCTTGGACATAATTGATGGAAACATGGATAACAACAACAAAATTTTGTCTTACAAAGTAGAAACACAAAATTAAAAAAAAATGAAAAAGACATATTCCGAGCACCAGTTCAACAACAGTTTTGACAACGGTAATGTATATTATACTTACAGTACACATCCATTCTGATTACCAAATGTGTTTCATTTAGGAAGAATAGTAGAGTCATGCACAGGAAAAACAGTAACCTTTTTCCTGTAAGGAAAAAAAAAAGGAAAAAAAAAGGAAATGCATACACTTTATAGCACAGGGAGACCTCAATATTGTCTTGAATGATGACATTAATACTTCTCTATTGCTGCTGGCACTTTGCTCAGTATACACTATCTATCCATTTTGCCTTTTTTCACAGCTACATTATACTGATGGCTCTTAGTTATGTCTATGATTCTGATACCGTTCTAAAGACAGTTTTCATTGTATAAACACTCAGAACAGTTATTTTTGTTTTGGGCTGGAGTCCATAATTATTTTCAAGCCTGCAAACACATTACACTTTGCCAATCCAACTGAATCTCTCTCAGCCATCCTCTACCAAATAATGCATGACCTCCTCGTTTCACAACATAAGGATTTAACATATGTTGTTTACAGTTATATGTTACCTTCACCATTACAGCACTCAGGGGAATGAGGATTTTCCTAGTGTATGTTTTAGAAACACTGAAGTTTTCTTCAATTTCACCTTCTTAAGTAGCCTCTGACAAACCTGCCGTGAGTTTACAGAAGCAGCAGACTCTGGATCAAGCTCAGTTTTATATTGCATTGCTTTCACTTGCAAAGGAGCTCAAATAATAACTTCTAAATTAAACAGCTGTAGAGATGTTAAGGTATTCTCTATGGACTCTGTGCTGTTGTCTGCAAGCTGATGATTCTGGAATTCTCAGGTATTGTCCCCATGAGGTGCTTTTTGCACTGACCTGTACGTCTTTTCTCTGTATGTCCCAGTTTCTTTGCACAGTGTTTGTCCTTGAACCAACAATAATTGGCACTGTGAGATTCTGTTTCATAAAAAAAATACACAATCTGTAAGTGTTCCCTACACTGCCCTTCCTGCTCTTCTCCTGGTATATTTGTTGATGAACAGATTTTCTGATGCTGTTGTGACCCCTTGCCATCATCAGTAGCACTCCAAATTAAGATAGTAATATCTAATATACATTTTTTGGTAAAAGCAACCATGATCAATAGCTGACTTGTGTTTTCTTAATTTTGCATACTACATACATACTATATGCCCCTTTATAATTAAGAATCGTCGCTTAACTCTTCACTGAAATCACCAACACACTGGCATTTCTTTAATTCAGTTGCTTATTAATGTTTGAAATTTTTTGGTTTTTTTCCTTTAACCAGTCTCTAAACACTCTACAATCACTAGCAACTTCTGAAGTAAAAGAAATTTCTAGAGTTTCTACAATGTAAGCATTTGTGTCGTACTGTGGTTTTGTGAAGCAGCAGAAGATATGCAGCAATTTATAGGTTTAAGCGCTATTGCAGTCAATAAAAATTCTACATTTTCTCATCACTAATATCATTATTGACTATATACTGATACATTCTGTCAGTATAGGTGCTTCAGATCTCTCCTGAGCTATCAAATGAAAATGTTTTCCCCAGGCAGACAGTTTAAGTTCCTTTTTCTTCTATATTTGAGCTGTACTGAACCAGTGCTGCAGGATGTGGTTTTAGCTTAACTTTCCATCCAGATAATTTGTCTTTTACTGTATGTGTGGAATAGGGTCTTGTGTTTGTCAGCAGTTATTGTGTTTTGCTATTTGCTTGCAGCACAGAATCTCAAATAATTGTATGTATTACCAGTGTATGAGTGTACACAGGGTGCTGTTATCTCAGGGTTGCAATTTCTACAGCAGGTATGACAGGCAGATAACTCCATGGCTCTTAAAACAAGGCTGGTGTTTTCTAAAGGAGATGTTACGACTATGTTCATTATACAAAAGGAACTTGAGGTATCAAAACACCAACACCCAAGTTGTGTAGTGGATGGCACACATTAACAAATATCCAATGCACTGCTACATATAACTTGCAGAAGAGAGCATGCACTTCATTTTGCCTTTATTATATAAAACCCAACACATTTCATTTGTAACTAGAAATAATCCAGCCATTTTGAGGTTATAAGGGTAAGCTATAAGGATGAATTTCAACAGCAAAATAAGTACCCACATTTTATGGATTGTACTGTCAAGGAAGAGAGAAATCACCTAGTGGTATATTCTGCATTTATTTATTAATACTGAGAGAATGTCTACAAAGCCTTATGCTTGCTTGCTTGTCAGACTTGGTTTTGAGTGTGAAGGGATGTTTGGTTTTAGATAATAGTCTCAATTTTTCAGTAACAATCTGGTTTTGTGGAATTGCTTTATTACAAAGGATGTGTTAGCATGTCAGGTCTCTGAAAGAGTGGAGCTTGTGGATAATTGCTCACACATTTAAACATTTAGTACCTAATAGAAGAAAATTCATTCTTTGCTTCTCATAAAGTCACCTTTTTTAAGACCAGCACTTAGCTGGAAAAGCAAGAGGTCTAAGTGTACACAGCCATCAACGAACTAGGCTATTATTCTATATACTACCATCAAAAGTATTTGGGGCTTTGTATTTAAACAAAGGAGGCTAAACATGGAGAGACCTTTTCTCCAATGTCTCTGTAGAATATATGTGGGTCTAACTACACAGTATCTATACACTATTCATAAACTTCATTCACATAAACTACATAGAGAAAAGGTCAGAAAGAAAACTTTCTTTCTCTCTTCTTTCTTTTTCAAGTTCTATTTTTCCAACTGAATAGTCCCAGTCTTCATTTTCCAGCACTCTTAAACATCTTTTTTTATTTAAGCAAATGGTTTACACGTTACTTACATGTAAGTTTTAGAAATGGATGTTCAAAATGGTATTAGTGACATACTGATTTTCATATTACTGAGTATATGTTTTATAATTTAAAGATCTTGTCAATATGGAACTTTTTCAGGATTGTCATTTTTTTTTTCCATCTTTGCAATATAGCATGTTCTTGTTGTGCATTTAACACAACATGACATTTTCAGACATAGGCAAGCTGAAAAAAACTTTCCAGGCTATGTTATAATCATAGAATCATAGAATAGTTTGGCTTGGAAGGGACCTTGTAAAGGTCATCTAGTCCAAATCCCCTGCAATGGGCAGGGGATTTGCATCCAGAGATTTATCTCCAACTAGATAAGGTTACTCAAAACCCCTGACCTTCAATGTTTCCAGGAATGGGGCATTTACAGCCTCTCTAGGCAACTTGTTCCAGTGTTTCACCACTCCCATCAAGAAAAATATCTAGTCTAAACCTCCCCTCTTTTAGCCTACAAGCATTATCCGTTGTCTTACTGAAACAGACCGTACCAAAAAGTCTCTCCCCGTCTTTCTTATAAGCTCCCTTTAAGTACTGAAAGGCTGCGATAAGGTGTCCCTGGAGCCTTCTCCAGGCTGAACAACCCCAACCCCCTCAGCCTGTCTTCAAAGGAGAGGTGTTCCAGCCCTCTGACCGTTGTTGTGGCCCTCCTCTGGACCCACTCCAACAGGTTCATGTCTTCCTTGTACTGAAGACTCCAGAGCTGGATGCAGTACTCCAGGTGGGGTCTTATGAGAGCAGAGTAGAGGGGCAGAATCACCTTCCTTAACCTGTTGGCCATACTTCTTTTGATGCAGCCCAGGATACAGTTGGCTTTCTGGGCTGCGAGTGCACATTGCCAGCTCACGTCCCGCATTTCATCTACTAGTATCACCAAGTCCTTCTCGGCAGGGCTGCTGTCAATCCCTTCATCCCTTAGTCTGCATTGATACCAGGGGTTGCCCCGAATCAGGTGCAGGATCTTGCACTTGGCCTTGGTGAACCTCATGAGGTTCTCATGGGCCCACTTCTCAAGCTTGTCCAGGTCCCGCTGGATGGCATCCCGTCCCTCAGACCTGTGAGCTGCACCACTCAGCTTTGTCACCTACAAGCTTGCTGAGGATGCTCTCAATCCCACTGTCTATGTCATTGATGAAGATTTTAAACAGTACTGGTCTGAATACAGACCCCTGAGGGACGCCATTTCTCATCAGTCATCTGGACATTAAGTCATTGACCACTAGCCTCTGGATGCAACCACCCACCCAATTTCTCATGCACTGAACAATCCTCCCATCAAATCCATATCTTTCCCATTTAGAGAGAAGGATGTTGGTGGGGACTTGTCAAAGGCCTTACAGAAGTCCAGATTAATGACAACCATAGCTATTCCCTTGTCCACTGATATAGTCCTTCCACCATAGAAGGCCACTAGGTTGGTCACGCAGATCTTGCCCTCAGTGAAGCCACGCTGGCTCTCTTTAATCGTGTCCCTGTCTTCCATGTGACTTTACCACAGCTTTTGGGAGGATCTGTTCCATGATCTTGTCAGGCACAGAGGTGAGGTTGACAGATTGGCAGTTCCCACCTGTTCTGGTTTCAGCTGTGATAGAGTTAATTTCCTTCTTAGTACCTGGTGCAGGGCTGTGTTTTGGATTTGGTGTGAGAACAGTGTTGATAGCACACTGATGGTTTTGGTTGTTGCTGGGTATGTTTATACTAAGTCAAGGGCTTTTCAGTTCTTCAGACCCTGCCAGCCAGAGGGCTGGCACAAGAAATTCAGGGGGTCACAGCCAGCTCAGTTTCCAAACTAGCCAAGGAGGTATTCCATACCATGGGACACCATGCTTGGTATATAAACTGAGGAGGAGGGGGGTGGGGGTGGGCATAGGCCAGGCCTGCCAATCATTTGCTCAGGGACTGGCTGGGCATTGGTCAGCGGGTGTGTCACTTGTTTCCTTTCCTCCTTTTCCTCTGGATTTCATTCCTCCCCCCTTCTTCCCCCTTTTTATTATAATTGTTATTATTATTATTGGGTTTTCATTTTAATTTTATTTCAATTATTAAATTGTTCTTAACCCTCAAGTTTTACATTCCTTTCTGATTCTCCTCCCCATCCCTCTGGGTAAGGGGGAGTGAGTGAGCAGCTGCATGGTGCTGGGTTACCAGCTGGAGCTAAACCACGACATCAGGGTTCTCCTTCTTAACCTTTTTAAAAATGGATGCAATGTTTCACTTTTTCCAGTCACTGGGGACTTCACCTGACTGCCATGATTTTTCAGATATGGAGGGTGGCTTGGCAACTACAAAAACTGATTTTCTCAGGACTCTGGGGTGCATCTCAACAGGTCCCATAGATCTATGTATGTTTAGGTTCCTCAGGTGGTCATGAATCTGATCTTCTTTTACAGTGGGAGGGACTGTGTTCCCCCAGTCCCTGCCTTGCATTCCATCTGCTCAAGATGTGTGGGAATAGAGGTTGCCAGTGAAGACTGAGGTAAAAATTTGAAATACCTCATTGAATACCTCAGCCTTCTGCTCGTCCATTATTACCAGTTAGTTAGTCTTGTTCGTCAGGTGGGTAGGGTTTCTTTGACCTTCCTTTTCTGGCTGACATACATGTAGAAGCCATTATTATTATTGCCAAATCAAACCTTGCCCATCTAGGAACTGAGAAATTAATTTCCTAAAAAAGAGAAGGAAAACATAAAACATATTTGATAACTTAAAAGGAAGAAGACTAATTTCTAATAATAAGTTTATCAGAGAAAAGAATTAGTACAGGAACTTCTCATGTTTTCTTAGCAATCTGAGGATAACCTGAGTAAAGTAGTGATCTTTTTTGTGGGGAAGGGCTGCAACTGTCTTTCTCCATTACACCTCTAAGAACTAATTTCCTTCCTTAATCTCATAAGATATCAACCTGTACCTTGTTCAAGGATTCATACACTATTTTATGTTTTTACCTAAGTTGACAATAGTCCCAAACCTCTCATTTTGAAGGAGAGTTACAACATCAACAGGCTCAGTCTTAGTCTCTAATACTATGGGATAACGGTAATGGGAATCTTGAAGTTTCTAACAGTATGGGATAATGGTAATAGAAACTTTAAATGAAACTAAATAAATTTTGCAAGTTAATTTGTTTTACTTGCAACTGTTTTACCCAACCAAGATATCTCTTTCCTTATCCATTCCATAAGGTTTTGCCATTCTAGGCCAGAATTCTACACAACAGTTTTAAAACTTTTTTGTGATCTCTTGTTGAATATCTATTCAAACATCTGTCTGAATACTTAACATGAAGACCAATCCTATGGCTGAACTCTCATTCATCCTTACTCTTTTTTGTCTCTAATTGTTGATAGAGGATCCATAGGTAAAGCAAACAGCAGTGACCACAGTAACTATTTCTGATCACTTCCTTTTTTGGACTTAAGCAGCACAGTTGTTTTAGGTGTCTAATAGAAGAGGAGATATGCAAATCCTCAGTTTAAGTGAGGCCCATTTTTCTTGCAGAGTTCCAAATATATCTTTTCTACTTTCTAAAGTACATCTTTACGTATCAGCACCTCTCATTTTTATATGCTATAATCTGAGGTCCAGTATATCCCTGTTATTACAAGTGTACTTGCCAAGTAGTTCAATGTCTCTCTTTTTCAGTTGTGACAACTCTTTTTGCTTTCTTCTAAGAAAAGACAACTTATTGTGTGATAGCATGAAGTCTATTTGCATAGGACTTAAAGATTGTTTTGGAGCCCTGTGAAGGCTGGCTATAAAAACTTTGAGCAAACTTAGATTTCTAATAACAATATCCACTTCCTCCTTTGTAATGGAGCAACGCAAGAATTTCTTTTCCCAAAGCAACATTTCAGGATTGTTTTTTTAGCCTTCTTTTTGGTTTATCTGTATATTTCTTAATAAAATTATCAGAAAATGTCCAATTTTTTCTGCTGAATAGTGATCACCCTTACCTAATTTAATATTTCTTTAACTAACTAATGGGATTGTTTTAACATTTTTTTCTTAACACTATGAGTATATCAAATACTGTCTCTTTTTTAATATAGTGCTGAAATATCAGGTCAGCTTCTAAGAACAGTCTGCACCCTGATTTACTACAGAAAATATTATTTATACATTATGTATCATTAGACAAAAAATACTGGGGTCTATGATACTAACACACAAATTAAAGGCATATTAGCCTCAAGATCTCATTTTTTTAAAGCATATTATCAGGGGTGTAAAAAAAATCCTCTTTTTTGCAGTTCCATATGTAAAACTGTGACAGTAAACCAGTGTGCACTGACAACTTATAAGAGAGAAATTCAACACCTGTATTCACAATAGACCACTTATTTGACAGCCATGCAGTGTGGATTTACTTACTATCAATGACATTGTCTAAACTTTATTTCAATAAGAGTACTTGTCTCTGAACTTTGTATTTATTTTATGTGGTCTTTGCAGCCCTCAATATCATTATAATTGTATTTCACTATAAAACAAATCATTAAACACCTGATATACTTAAAATAATATCACAAAGAGAAGAAAAATATGAGCAATTACATATATAGTATAATTTATATATATAGGTAATGGTATGTATGTGTGTGTATATATATGTACATATATATAGCTATATATGTATAGAGCTTTTATTCTTCTTCAAGAAGTTTTCCTCATTATTACAGTGAAAACACACTGTGTCCTAGCCCTGTTTCCTAAGAATGACAGCTTCCTCTTTCTCTTGTATCCCTTTGTAGTCTAAACACATCACACTAATAATTTCTTTACACCCTTTCCTTTCTTTAGACCCTCTTCATTTCACTAAATCTTCCCCTTACAAAATATTCTCCTTGTAGTCTGCTGTATGTGAAAGAAGTATAGATGAATGAAAATATTCTTTCAATCTGTACTGCACAGCACCCTAAAGTTAGTGAGGTACAAGGACCTAAAGTTAGTGATACAGATCTGTGGACATGGATTTCTTTTCAGAGTCCTACAGAGAAGAATACAAACATTCAGTATGATATTTCTGTCATTCAGTTTGTCTGTCTAAAAGGCAGTGTGATTTGATCATCTAGAATGTCCTCCAGAGCACAAGTTTGGTTTTAAAAGAGATGAGAAGAATAGCTCTCCATTGACTGCAGAGAGAGCCAGAAAAACTAGTTTAGGCTACACACATAAATTTCAGATGGCTCAATTTAGTTGAGGTTAATCTCTTCCCACAAGTGTGGGATTTCTTAATGACTTTTTTAAATAGAGAAAAATAATATAATTCAATGCCAGATATATTATTAGCCCAAATTAATATTATTTATTTTCATCTTACTGTCATGAAGGTATTGTCAAAATCCAATCTGCATCTACATCACCACCAATGCAATACTATAGTTTGTTGGACAAATACATATTATTGAATAAGCTGTTAATACATAAGTAAAGTAAAAATTGCATATTACAAGGTTTAGTCACTTTCAAGAGAATGCTAGATATCATATAGTTAATAATGAACTACAAACTTAATAGCAACCTATATCTATGTCAGCATTTTTATGAGTGGATTTATTCCCCTTTTATTCCATTAAAAGCTCTAAGAGACTATATTAATCACAGCAAAAAAATTTTCTATTAAAAATCCATGCAGTTTTGGCAGATATGACACAGTACCTGCAGAGAACCTGTACTCTTCCAAAATGGCAGCTAAAATAGAGGTAGGAGACATTAGCAATCTCAGATGGTTAGGCAACAGAATCTTGCAATTATGAACTACCACATGACTAAATTTATGGAAGAGCTGATGGAACTGCAAAGCATTTGCTGAACATATTAAATGTGTTTTGTATTTGCACAGTCAAGTTTACTTTTTCACTCTTACTCTTTGAATATTCAATTAATATTTCCCTGTCAATTAAAAGTTAAACAGTGGTTTATCCAATTAGCAACAATGAACCTCAATAGGCCAAAATGATCAGAGCAGACTGTCAGATACCACTCAAACTTACTATGACTTTTTGCTCATAGCTAATAAGGGTTCACAGTAAAGGAACATCCGCCCTTAAAATCACTGACCAAATACTTCTTTAAGGTAGGTTGCAGTATATTTACAAAGTTGTGCGATAGATATACAGCTGTTGAGTGTGTACTGCCACAGGCTGGACAGAATGTCATGTCCAGCTTCAAGGACATGGCTGGCTGCTAAAGCAACTATGCTTATGGTGACATAGGTCACCAACAAATGCTCTTTCTGTGCCACTTCCATTGAATCTAGAGAAATAAACAGATGAACAGTAGAAAAGGAGACAGCAAAAAAGAAATAGCATTAAACCAAGACAAAAATAAATGAAATTAAATGAAATGACATTAAATTAAGTTAAATCAAATTAAATTAAATACTTTATGAGACCTAACTGGTCCCACATTCTGCCATCATGAATAGCTTATTATTCCTTTCCTTAAAGTGACATTTTATTCTCATCCCACAAATCTGTTATTACAGAACCCTGTCAGTTCTCCTCATCTTCCATCCAGGTGCCACAAACCCTCTTGCTCATCCTTGCTCCTTTTGAATAAATCTTTGAATAACTTTGAAAAACTCTCTGAGGTGCTGGACCACATCCAAAGAAAAGCAATGAAACTGGTGAAGGGTATAGACAACAAGTCTTATGAGGAGTGGCTGAGGGAACCGAGGTTGTTTAGTCTGAAGAAAAGGAGTCTCAGGGGAAACTTTATTGCCCTCTACAGCTAACTGAAAGGAGGCTGTAGCAAGGTAGGTGTTGGTCTCTTCTCCCCAGTAACAAGCAATAGGACAAGAGGAAATGGCATCAAGTTGTGCCAGGGGAGGTTTAGATTGGATATTAGGAAAATTTCTTCATGGAAAGGGTTGTCAAGCACTGGAACAGGCTGCCCAGGGAAGTGGTTGAGTCCTCATCCCTGGAGGTATTTAAAAGATGTATAGATGCAATGCTTTGGGACATGGTTTAATGGTAGACTTGGCAGTGTTAGGTTAGTGGTTGGACTTGATGATCTTAAAGGTCTTTTCCAACCTAAATGATTCTATGGTTCTATGATTCTAACTTCTCACAAATACAGTGATTCATAGCTTCACTCTCAGGGCACCCAATTATCTCCAAAATATAGCTGTTTTCCAGCTTCTCCAAACTTATTGACTATTCAGTTTCCTAGATATTCCCCACCTTCCCGGCCCCCAGTCTAGCTATCAACTTCATTACAAACATTTCCTATCATCCCGTCCAGTTTCCCTGGCATTACCCTCACTAACTCAGCTTTTCTATCCACTGTCTTCATATGAAACAAGCTCATGGCATTAGAGCTTCTCCTAATGCAGAATCATGCTTTTGATGTGATAATTGTATCACCTAAAGAGATGTAAAAGAAGGAGCTTTACCTGAGGAGACATGTAAATGGCACTGACTATGGTCCTAATTGCCTAATGAATCAATTTTCATTGCAAAATTTAAAACAGAATATTTACATCACATTCTACAAAGTTTTGTCAGATCATATTCTACCTTATCTACAATATTGTCCTTGAAAAATGATTTCATATACTGGCATCTACAACAGAATATGTAGCCACATGTTTTGTTAGACCGGAGCTACACTCCATCTTCTTATAAACTCTTATACTATATGTTGAAACACTAGCACAGTCGACATGTTGCTTAATTGCTGTCTAAGTCCTAATAACCTCAAAGAGAATAAGAGCAGCTACTGGCAATTTAACAGCACTAACATCACAAGATGAATCTAGGTAATGGATATAACATGTGAGGGACTAGTAGGCTAATTTACTTAAAACAAAATGTGATTAAATGATCTGAATACAAAATACCTTCAGCGGGTCAGGTACCTCTATACCATGTGATGAACTGCTGGATGGATGCCCAAACCATCTCTGAAAAGCTAGTGTTTCTAAACTGTCAGTTCAGAAACCAAATGTATTATAGCCTGCAGCAAACTTTGCATTTTCTGAGGCAAAGGTGAGTGCGGAGTACTGCATTAAAAGCACTGCTATGAAGCTCTGAGGAATGTGATAAAAATAAGTTCTAAGTGGAAAGAAATAGGAAATACCGAAGTACAATTTGTTTGATGTATTTAGATGTCTAACTGAGAAGAGACAAATTGTACCCTGGAGTGCCTATTTATTTCCTTGGAGTATAGGTGAACTTACATGAAGATATATCTGGCTTGATTCATTTGCATGCAGAAAGGACTCATTCCAGTTGAGACACTGTAGGGTATCTGAGACAACAGTTCACAAATGTGACACACAACCTAGAAAAGCCAGTTGCCTTCTGATACGGTAGCCATAGGCCAGATGGAAGATCTAGAGAATCTCAACTGCTATTACTGGCCTCTGTTGTAAAAGTGAATTGAGCCCATATGTAAGTGTGAGAAAATGAGAGCTCAGGATTGTAGACACACATATGTAGGGTTCTGGATCTGAATGTCTACCTGGTGGCTCTAGTTCTAAGCCCTCATTACAGTCTACTACCCTGTAAAGGAAGAAATTTTATTGTCCAAGCACAGACATTTTAGTGCCGTTTCTATCCTAGATTAGTTTCAGTTGCTACTCCTGAATTTTGCTAGTACTCATTTTAGTTAATAGGGTTGGGAGAGATACTTAGCTACCTATGGGCCATTGCTTTAGTCTGCACTCTGCGGACTACATTGATTGTACTGTATCTCCATTGACTGTATCTCCACTGATGGTAATGAATGCGTGGTCACCACCATTTCGATACCTATATGCAAACAATCTTGTTTACAGTTCGAAAGGAAATCTTACCCCGTAGTCCAAAGTTAAATTGCATAAATCCAGTGCCTTTTACTTGGTCTCTCTTGACTCCTACATTCTGCAGTGATCTAGTGTCTGGAAATTAACTTTAGCACAGTTTGAGTTTAACACAGAGACAGGTCAGGCCTGGAACTATATGAAAACTAATATGCCTTCTGGCACCTGTAGCATACAGAAACAGAGGAAAAGGAGGCTGCCTTCTAGCTAGCCGTATTACCTCCAGCTTGGGACTGCTCTTCTCAGTTTTATGCTAGATTTTACCTGGCATAATGTTTGTGTCTACATAGTGTTTTTGAGTACTTTGATAGGATAGTTTATTAGACTGGCATAGGACTAAGACTGAGCTATATGCCTTCTCAACTGAATAAAATGCCCAGTATGTAAGTGTAAATGAACAGGTGTGGAATAAATGGCTCAGCTTAGGTCTGGCATATGCAGAACTAATAAAACTTGTCAGCTCTGTGTAGAGATCTGGATTGTCTCTTCACTAAGTTCTTGTTTCTAGAAACTTGGTGCAGCCGTTGGAGACCATCACAAAGGAGGTAGGCTGCAACACACAACTGTATGTTTTATCAGTCCCAGACTGTCCAAGGGCTATACATCCTTTACCTCTCTTTATTAAAACTGTGAAAAGCCTTTCCAATTCTTACACAATTAAGAGTGAGGCCAAGAGATTTTTTTTCCTAAACTCTGATTTGATTCCATGTGAAAACTGTCCTTTGTACTTGCTGTATGAAGTGGCAGTGAACTACGCATGTGTCCTGTCCCTGTGACAGAAATATTACAAAGCAGTTTGTGAGTTGATTTTGCCTCTGTTCTCCGTACAATGCAAATGATAGATATCTGTCTTCCAAGTAGAGGAAACTGAAGATAAAGATTTTTTGTTGCTGTTGTTCAGCTCAAGCAAAAGGAAAATACTTGTATGTATAAGGATTTCCCATCGAACACAAAAACACAGGCTTTCCAGTGGCCAGTAAATAATGAGGAAAATTTTAAAAAGAATGACAGAATATATATATATATATATATATATATATATAAATCACAATAGTTCTCCTGAGAAAATTATTCCATCATTGGTCCTTCCATCTAGGAATAAAGTGTAATTATTATTTTTTTTATGTCAGTTTTGATCTTGATTGCGTGCTTATAGTGCAATATTTCAACCTCCTTGTGTATTTCAACCGCCATTTGAGAATACTGTGTAGGATTTTAGCTTGAGATCTACTGTGTGTTGGCAACATTTTCTTAATTACTAAGGCTTATAAAAGTAAGACATAGTTAGGTTGGCATGATTTCTTTGTGACTACTGCATGATGCCCGCTTTTTATCACATTGTTTTCCTCTAGGTGCTTACACACTGACTGCTTTAATAAATGTTCCAGCAATTCACTAGCTATTGAATTTAAACTTGCTGTTCTGTAATTTCCTAGATTGGTTCCTTTGCTGTTTTAGTGGAGGCTATCCAATATTTTAGAGAACCTATTCTTCCCAGAAGAGAAAACATAATACTCTTTGGGTGCTTTTCAACATAATCTTTTCTATCTCAGGCATACTTTCATGATCCTCTAATGTCAGTTGTAGAATAACTGTGCATGGTGTGAACCTCTGCTGTAGCTCTTGGTCCTTGGTCTAGTTGAGTTACATTTAAATCCAGACTAATTCCATCTAAATGCCTTCAGTCAGTCTGAATTGCCTAAACACCTGAGAGGAAAATGAAGCCTCAGGAACTCTCGGTATTAAATACTCAGTTCAGCTAACTGCATACAGTGGGATTGCAAGACTCTGAAATCTGACAGCATTTGCCATTCTTTGTGATAAACTGCTTGCTTATTTTTTTCTATGCTGTACAGAATTGTGATTTTTAAAAATAATTTTTGATAAAAGATTTATTTTTCGTGGACACAGTATTTCTTTATAATTAATATTGGAGATAAAAAGTCATGATTCAGTGAAATGCACCTATATTCCAGGTGACTGCCTTTTTAAACCTCTGCTCCAGGGAGAAGATTGCACCAACTGCTGAGTAACAGAACATGTTAGAAGGTTTAACACCAATAAAATACTTGTTTAAGGACATAACCTTAAAGAACAAACAAGCAAAAAAATATAGCCCTTTTAGGTGCCTGCTTATTTCTATATTCCATATGAGCTACTGCTTAATACCAGAGCCTGCAAAGCTCTCTCATTTTCTCATACTTGGTAAACACCAAATTCCTTGAACTCCCTTGAAATGCTTCCTTGCCTTGTAGATCCTATAGACCTATGCTTTTGTTTGGAAGTAGGTTCAAGTGTCCAACAGATAATGTAACTAAAACCACACACTGCAAGAAAATAATCTTTCAGAAAAAATTTCCTTTGCAAAAAATCCTTCATATTATCAACATAATCATAAAGGTTCAATAAGGAATGTGAAAGCAGAACCTTCCTAAAAAGCCAAAGAGTTATTTTGATATGTGGTACTATGTCTCATCCAGTTGTATCTACCTTTTCCACCTCAATCACGAATATGTTCTAATGTGTGTATGTGGATACAATGAGAAATCTTACACAAATTTCTTGTTTCTGGGGCATATAACGTTAGAATGGTTTGTCTTCTGTTATTATTGAGTTTTAGGGGCAGTTTTGTTGCTGTATAAAATGCACAATGCTTTTAAAGATACATGTGGAATATTTAAGGACTGAAATCTGCGCAAGCGCTAAGTTCATTTATTGCCTGCTGTTTCTATTACAATTTGCTTTTGAGAAAATGCCTTTGGCCTGTCATTGTTTCGATAAACATTTGTAACCTTTATCTCTTATGTAAGAAATCAGAGGGAAAGAAAATAAGAAAGTTCAGTACTCTCTCATCTGTCATTGAAACTGTTCCTCATCAGAAACAGCTAAAATACTTTTTTTTTTTCTCTCTGAGGGGCCTTTGCATGACAAATTTTTGCAGTTGCTTAGGCTGGAAACATACTTTAGGTCTGAATAATGATATTCCTTAATGATGTCTAATTTGGAAATAAGCAATTCCCAGATCCCATAGTATAAATTCCCTAAGAATATATACACAGAAACTTTACTTTTTCAGAAGTTTACAGGTACACAGTTTACACTCATCACAGTTATAATTACAAGGGAAAATTAAGCATGTAATGAGTGAAAGATACCATGCCTTTTTTTTAGCCCCTTTTTTAGTTCAAATGTTTTGTCTGTTTGCTTTTGATGAAGACTGTTTGAGGGAAGTAAAAAAGAAAGAGGCAAAAGTGACAAATAATTTTGTTAAAATTTGGAATATATATTTTATTACAGTAAAAAAAAAGAAAAAAAGTTAATCTGCCTGAAACACGATCATAAGAGTCTGAACTTTTTTTTCTCTAATATTTTATTTATGTATCCAAAGAGATGCCAGGATGAAACCCTGGGATAAACAGGATGCTCCTGAAAGCAGTCACAGGAGCAGAAGAGGCTCTATTCCCTTCAGACTTTGTTAGAAATGTGTTGAACTGTGTTGAGCAGCCCTTCCCAGAACTCAGGCTCAAGCATACTGTTCATTTGTGAGGGACATGAGAAATTTAGATTGGGAGCATGGATCCAAACCATCTTAATTTGTGATTATAATAATAATGGGGGGTGAGGGGGTGGGGGGAGAAAGAAGAGGAAAGTGGAGGGTGGAGGGAGAAAAAAAAAGAGACGTCGTGGACTGTAAATCTAGCTGCATGCTGGTGCCAAAAGATACAGCAGCACCTCTCAACTTTCTATGCTTCCCAAATTCACTGGAGTAATGTCTGTTATAATAACATCGTCTAACAAACAGCAGTGCAGGGTTGCTGCTGTCTGCCAAAACAAGACAGCAAGTCCTTTGAGCAGTATGACTCACATCCAGCTTCTTACCCAAACACACAAACCAACCAACCCCCTCCCCCAACCCCACCCCCACCCCCACCCCCAAATATACCGCCCAGAAAAGCAAAGGATGTGCCAAAAGTTTTGGGGTTTTCTTGGTTTTATGATGCAAGGCATGGTGGGTGATTTAGGAATTCCCAGCTACATGTGGTTTGACATTGGAAGAAAAAACAGAGAGGGTTCCCTCCCCTCCCCCCAAAGTTTGCTTCCTAATTTGGAGTGCATGCTAATGGCAGTTCTTAGGTAGCATTGTATCAAGTATATCAAGTACAGTCTCGACCTTAGGGCCCAGTGACACCTCTTCCTATTTTTATTCTGGCATTTGTAAGAACCTGCAAAATGGCTTAAGTCTTAGAGAAGATTTCAATAAATCAAAATTACACAGATAACCTGCAGCAATATAATTCCTAGTCCAGGTGCCTATGTAAATTGTTTCATGAAAAATACTACCCTTGTAATGCAAATAATAGAGGTACTGCATACATACAGAACACTTTAGTAAAAATGGTCTCGATGCTTTATCATATTCTTTATGGAATTTGGATCTATGTAGATCTAAAATCTGCCTTCTTAGTTAACTTGCTGTAATTATATTCAGTAATTAAACGAGCAATTGACTGGCCATTGCTGATACAAAGGACTTCTTACTTTACTGCAAGCTCATGCTTGTAAGAAAAGTTGGCACATACTATACCTATTCTATATGACAAAAAATTCTAATATACCCCATTTGACCCAAAAGTAGAGGTCTACAAGGACTCAGATTTCATGTAGATTTGCTCTTATTTGCCTACTTCATACAGATATCTCAGGTACCACAAATGGCACAAATACCTGTATGTTATTCCTAAACTGGACCCTAAAGAAGACTAAATGTATAGCTCTATTTCAAGGTCGGTTAAATAGTTGTCCAAAGGCTTTTCATGCCTAGGTAGATCTGTGTTACTTATCACAGACTTTTGAGTAACTTGTTCAGATATGAAGATCTACATTTATGCATTTATATTTAGGTGTCTACAATCTGGAAGTGAACCCCACTCTACTCATAAAAGCAATTTTTTCTTCACCTCTGTCTCTGAAGTGGAAAAATAAAAAGAAGAGGATGCTGTTTCTTTAAGTAATTTGATAAGAGATGAGATATAGCTGTTACAATTGTATTTCTGTGTTCTTCATTAGTAAAGTCATACTAACCTCAACACAGGAAGAGGCAAATGGTACCAAATGATAATGCTTTGCTCACAGCTGCAAACTTCTTTAAATCAGTATTTTACAAACAGCTTACTGATACCCATTTTTCTCTAGACTCATACTGTCAGCCTAGCTGTGGCAGTATTTTTTTAGTTTTATGCTATATTTTGTTAGACATCTGTGTTCTTTCTATCACATTGCAGCTAGAGAATAAAAGAAAGAATCAGTATCCTAATTTTCAGTCACTAAGCTGTAAAGGAGGCATGCCCTGATCATTTCTTTTTCCTCGTGATGTTTTCATGCACTTTGCATTACATGTCAATTCAATAAAAACTAGAAATAAAGCAGAGACTGGATCTCAGTTTGGTGATCTTCAGGCTGCATCCAGAACTGACAGTCTTGAGTTCACATGGGCAGGATTGCAATCCTGGGTGAAGCACTTAATGTTTTAGGTATTGCAGGTGCTAAATTGTAAACGTTTAACCAGGTAGGTCTCACTTATAATGATTTCAGTGATGCTAAAGCCTGGACAAAATTAGAGACTTAAAACCTCTTCTGTCAAGCTCTCATGATACTATAACTTGTTAAGTCTAATGTAGAACTTATTTTTAATCTATTTGCCATTTTGTGCCTGGAATGTTATGAATTCTAAGATCTTTGATGTGTATGGTGAGATAAACCATGGAAGAATGAGTTATATGAATAATTTTTAAACTAAAATCTTCAGATTATAAGCAGAATATCACATAAATTCAATTTCTGGTTGAAGGCATTATTTTCCTTTAATGTGAAGCAGCTTTGTTTGTTGATAACCAAGATGCAATTATCATTCCAATTAAAGGTAAAGAAAAAAAAAATCATCACTTCTAATATGGTCAACATTTGGACTTCCTAATATTACATACATTTCTTTTTTCTTAATCATATGCTATTTCCTGCTTTTGCTCTGAGAGGAAATATGATTTCAATCCTCATGTGAAATTCAAAGCAGAAACAAGGCTAAAAATGTGTAACAAATTATCGTCTTGTTCAAACCAAAACCAATATTTTTTCTTGGTCCCTGGCATGAGCTTCTCATGCCTGTTGCAAAACAAGTAAAAGAAGTTGTCAAGTCACAGATGTATTACATGACAGTTTTACAGTATTACAGTATTATGGTATTACTTTGCTTACATGGAAATATGCGTCATCAAGTGAAAAAAGTCTGGAAAGTAAAACAGACCAAGTGCCCATAGTTTAATCACCCTGCTGTAACTATCTACGTGTGTTGAAAAAATATTTTATTTCTATCTTCTATTTGAAAGCATCTTAAATTCAACTTACAAAGCTAGAATTCCTACACATAGTAGACGCAGTAATAACTTTCTAATTAGTGAATTCATTGCTGCACTGCATAATCAGCTCATTGAAGACATGCATTATAGTAAAAAAAAACAACAACCCTACTCAATAGTAACATAACTGTCCCATTAAAGTCTTGATTAACTTTATAACAATAATGCAATATCATTATACTTTCATAAATTAGAAGACAAATTGGATATATATAAAATAATGGTCTTGTATCTTTACAAAAGGATACATGTTTAATTTAAAGTAAAATAACTCAAACAGTTTCTTAAGTAGGGGGGTGACATGTATAAACTCAACACAAAAATTTAAACCAAATATTTCAACATCTTAACAGTATTATATTAAAGGTTTCAAAGAAAGCTATACCTCTACCAGGCACAAAATGTCATATAGTAACAACAAAAGCAGTTGATGTAAACCATGACAATTAAGATTATCTATTACAGACAGGTTGATCCATCCAAGTTGAGTCCCACTGCTCCTGTTTGGTCAGCAGGCACCTTTCACCATCTGCTTTACTTATATTAGCTCCATCCATATTATTATGTGGTAGATATATAGCTAGATGGCAATTTGTATCCAAAAGGAAGTCTAAGAATCACAGAATTTTTTAATTTTCCAGCTGTGAAAAAAAAATTCATTGTTCAAAATATAAGCTAAGATTAAGTTTATAAGAATTTGGAAGATGACAGTATTGATAACTAAATCTACAATTTCTATGTATATTTATAGATAAGAAAGCAAAGACAGGTTTTCATATGCCAGCATTTTATGTCTATTAGCAAAAGAACTGAATGAAATGTTAATAGGCTAAATGGGACCTAGGCAAAAGTTCTTAAAGGTAAAAAAAGTTTCTATGTATCACTGGAAGGGACAAAATTCCTCTCACTCCACAAACAAAACCCGCCACATGATTGCTCTGTAACAATTCCAATGACATTTTTGAAGCTATATTGCATGGTATAATCTCAGAAATTGAGTGAATTACAAAGCATTTTCCATAAAATCATTAGATAACAATCAACCAGTCATTTAAAAGACCGTACATTGAAGCTAAGCCTCAAAGAGCCACAGGAGCATAAAAGGATGTATATACAAAAGGAAGACTGTGTCAGAACCCCAATCCATATCCGTATGCCTACATGGCTGGCAATTTAAACTGTAGGTAATAAATTTTTGTCCATTCTTGCTTCTCTCCTCAAAACCTATTGCATACAGTTCTAAAATTTGATATACCTTGTATTATGTTTATAGGGTACCCGATGGTGGAAATATATATGTACTAATACTTCATGTATTTTATAGGGTATTTCTAGAAGTAGGGTATAAGGAAGATCCCACCTTTCATCGTATAAATAAAGTGAACCCTGTTTGAGGGAAAATAAAGCAATTTATCAACAATTTTCTCAAAATGAAATGTAATATACTGGAAATCTAAATCACATTATACCAATAAAATATCTATTAACTATTACTTTTTTTGTCATTACTTTCCCAGATTGTTCTGAAAAGTACTCAATTTCACCTTATCCTTGGAGAAATCATTTGGACTTCTTGCCCATTCCTTTCAGCTCATGCAGAGATCTCTGGAAGGAATTTTGTTGTTATTTAGATTTTTTTGGAAATGCTACAGAACAGAAACCATGAGATAGCTAAAAGCAATGGGATTCTAGTGAATAAGATATCACATCAGTATCCTAATCATTTCACAGCCTAAAGACAACTGCAGCGAAGCCAACAAAACAACAAGTAGAGACTGCCAATGAGCCAGATGTTACTGTTGGAAAAGAAATTTCTATGGCTTAACATCTGGGCACTGTAAACACCTTTCAGAAATGAATGCAAGAACTATCCTACACTGAGATACAAAGATTTTGTATAATACAAAGCACTAACAGATACTTGCCACTTTAAAAAAAAAAAAAAAAAAGAAAAAAGTCATTAGAAGGTATTTATTTCTAATTGACCTTGTTTAAAAAAAGAAGCAAAATAGAAATGTAGGCTCTAGAATATATTTTAAAGCAGCTTTTGTTGCTCATTTTGAATTATCAAGAGTAGTTGACAGTAGTCTTGCAATCAACATGGCAGCTAATATGTGGGTGTCATTTTTGTTCTATTTGACTTTAAATTAATTCTTAGTTGTAAGCATGGTTTTCCTGTGATGTTATGTACCTTCTACACCTCATCTGGAGTTCATTGTTTCCTAGCGGTCCCATTGGGTGTGGAAGCTTTATTCATGTAAAGGTGTTGAATAAAACTGGTTAAATGGATGCTGCACATGATAATTCTGATTCATCTTTCTTTAAGGACTGTAGCTTGAAGATTTTTTCCTCTGTGAATACGTTGGAAGAGAGAGAATGAGACTATAGTCATAAAGGTGGATGATACATTGCATTGGCCATCTTCTCCAGCACAAAGAACAAGCAGATAAAAAAAGGTGTGAATAAAATAGGCTGCTACCAAATAGAACTTAACATTTTATACTGTTTTTCAGTCACAACTTTCATGTTAACTGGAAAGGAAGCAGTAGGAATGGTCATAGTTTGTGCAAATACTGATGAGGAAGGTGTATGCACTAATATATCATCTCGTTTCTGAAACCTGCTTATATAATGACATAGAAAAGATATGTGTTCACTGATAACAGCTAAACTAAATCCTTTCAAAGTCCAGAAGTGAGGACTGAGGGCAGATCAGCTTTGTCATGGCTCAAACACTAGACTTCAGAATGGAGTGGAACAATGTAAGTAGAAAAAATGGAAGTAGTAAGACTAAGGCAAATTCAGTAAATGGAAAAAATAAAACATACCTTTTTATCAATCACTCTCCCCCCTCACCCCCTACCCCCAACCCCCACCCCATCCTGGTTTTTTTAAACTGTATGAAAAGAATTTTTGGAAATGTAAAATTTTAAATGGGACTCTTCATGAGAATTCACATGAATTCACATTAAAAACCCTCTTCCTGGAAATCTCCAATTCTACTTTTGCCAGCAAATATTCAGGTGCTTTTTTGTTCCACAAAAGGTAGCATTATGTGCATTGTTGTCTATCCACACTCAGACAGGATGATAAATATTATCTAAAGCATCAACATTGTTAGTGGTGAAAAACATATTGTTTACATATATTACAGTTCCTCTTTCTAAAGCAGTAAATTATAGCCACACAGAAAAGGCACTTTATTATATAAATAATCTGAATAGGCATTTTTTTCAATGGAGTGCCTGTATACTTGTAATTTCTAAGTGTGCTAAAAGAACAGTTCAGTAAAATTGAGACAAGCTTTCCATTACACAACACACGCTTTGAATAAAACTCATACGTAAACATGAAATGCAAACAGATCACAAATTTGACCTGATAAAGGAAAAGTTCTAATGTGAAGTCCTTACCCAGCTTCTCATTCACTATTGATTTTACGTGGGGAGCACTCAGAATAATGGCAGTGGACGCCATTATGAAATCCTGGTAAGGTAAAAGTCATACTCTATTCTCATTGTTATGATGTCACCAGCATTACCACGATGTCTTAGGATACACAGACCTTGAGCCATATCTTCTGTGGCTTTAGATTTACCTCTAGACTGCTAATATCTGTCTTATATACCATCATCTAAAAAGTAATATTTTTAAAAATTATGCATGTATCTTTTCACATAAAAAGGCTGCCTGATGAAGCAGACACTGTAACATTACCTTGTTTCAAACAAATAGAAATGTATCAAGAGTAAATAATGTTTTTTTTCCAAGTAAGAATTTTATAAAATACTGTCCAGGGAAAAGAAAATTTACCACAGGTCAGGAATAATGCCCATAGCCTTTATTTTCACATCATAATCACATTTTCAGATCTTTTTTTTTTTTCTCCCTTGGATAATATTTTACAACTATTGACCTTAGAACCAGTCACTATTTGCTGCTTTTTTTTCTAGTGCAACATACACAATCTCATGTTTCCTGTAGTGTGTCTGACAAGCATAAAAAGAAGTAGAAGAAAACCATTCCCAAATGCTGAATAAGTTGAATAAATGTAAAAGCCTCAAACTTTAAAATAGGTTGCAGCAGATGATGTATCCTGTGCTCAGAAATTTCTGGTTTAGGTCACGGAGTCAAGTGACCTCTTGTAAGACTATTGCTAGATGCTCAATACTTGGAAAAAAAAAAATATAGTTGAACAACTAGCTGTGCAATACTACAAAACTGTCTTTATTATGAATAATCCTTTAGGTCATACAACCTTATGTCAGCCTATTTAATTGTTTTTGGCTGTTAAAATGCTAGAATACAGTCCCATAATTCTCGGCCTTGGTTACAACACACCTTTAGGTGAGGAATCTGACCCTCTGATATGAGGCAATTGTTTACTAGTTAAATTTTTGAATTATGCTATGTTTGTGGCTTGTAATTCAATTACAGATCTTTATTAAAGCTGCTTGGAAGTACCTGCGATGAACTGGAAAGGCCAAGTAAGAACTACATTGTGTATGTATATATGTATATGTACATATATATATATGTATGTACATACTTGTGTATGTATAAAAGAAAATGTAATCAAGATTTTATAATTTCTGTAAGATTTGTTGTTGCATGAAACAATGTTTTTTGATGTACACTTATATTTTTAGTTTCATAATTGATTGCACATATTTTTAATGGAATGAACTTTTTGTTCATTTACTTCTAAATGCCACTATATTTTCTAGGCTTTGTCATTTGCAGCAGATGAGTAAATATACTTATATGACTTTGAAACTACGCTATTTCTGACTGCAGTTTTGTTACTACTATGAATGACTTTCACAACAGGAATGCAGGCCAATTTAAAGTCCAGGCACCAAGCAATTTGAGATCCACCAGCTTTATGCAGTAATATAATTATTCCCTCCGAGGCTCTTAATTGTATTCATCACACCATGATTTCTGCACAAATTAAGCATGCATTTACTGCTATATATAACTTGCTTTGCAGTTAACATCCTGGAAACAAATTTCAAGGAGATAGAATCTTGAACTTAGTCATCCCATGAAATCACTAGTTTCACTGCTTGGAAAAGTCACTTAGACTGTAAGGTCATTATATTTCAACATCACCAAATCGTAAACAAAGAAGCAGTACAAAAAGAGTGATGAAAATATCAGCAAACTTTTATACAAGTATTTTTCAGACTTTAATTGTTAAAGCTCCTAGTAAAAAAAAATCCTTTGATATATTTTTAATACACAAAGCCAAAAATTAAGATTATTAAAAAGCCTTGCAGTCCGCAGAAAACAAAATGTCTGAAATTGTGAGAAAGAAAAAAGTTGTTACATATGTGCATGTATATGCATATATACATGTGCATGTGTGCCATTCTGACCTTTTACTTCACTAATTTTATAACAAATCACAGATTTTAAGGAGCATCTCTAATTATAAAAAAGTAATTAAAAGGTACTTCACATAGCTGTCCAAATAATAAATTACAATCAATATACCTTTTTTAGGAAATAATTTGGTATAGAATACTTTTCACTGTATGGTTTCAAGCTTCCTTCTACAGGGGTATATTTTCTCTGTTACCCAGGTAATTTTAAAATGTGTATGTATTCATAATGGCATCACAGCTGTGTTGGTATATGTAAATCCAGAATAACCCACTGTATTCTTTTTCTCATAAATTATTTTTTGGAGGTGTGTGATAGGGGGATGGAAAGGAAAACAAAGTGTGATGCTATGCCTATCTCAGTAACCCATAGATATGGGGGCCTAAGCAACCCTTTTGTATTTCACTGGAAATTGTTTTGTTTCTGTGCACATTCCTCTATACCCACAATTGTAGAAGATACTCATCAAGAAAAGATAAAGAAGAAAGAAACAGGATACAGAGGTTGTGTGTATCTCCAACGTTCCATACTCCTCCTTCTGGGATTTTAAATTAGAGTACCATTTTGACATGTCTGTAAATTGCTGTGTCCAATATCCCACAGCATTAAGAATCAAGATTTTAGCAAGCTTCAGAGTTGTTCTGGATAGTAGAAATATCCAGAGTTAAAGACAGAGTTAAGGGTTAGAGACAATAACAAAAAATTGGGGAAAAAAAAATTAAGGTCCCTGACTTGAAATGGTGTCTACATATTGAAGGTGAAACCAGAAAACAACTCTGAAGTGTCAGAGGCTGGCAAGCATCAGTAAAAGAATACTGGCCTAATCTGATTGAAATGGTGACTCTTTTGTGCTTGCAATATTATTTTCTGTTCTTTCCATCTTCTGTTCCCCATTTTTCCTTTATTATGTGTAACATGTTTACTGAGTCCATAAACACTTTGAGTGTTTATTCTATTTGTATTTAATGAAATTGGAAAGCCTGATGGTTAGAGTTAAATGTTTGCCTCCTATCTTAATTGTTTGAGGTGCTAGTAAAGTAAAGAAAATATCAAGTGTATTCATAATCAACAGACCTTTCAGTAAACGCTTGGCTTGGCCTTGTGTGATTAAACTCAAAGTATAAGGTCATAGAACAATTTCTACCTTCAGGAACCAGCCCTAATCTCTAGATGTCAATGAAAAACATCTATCAACTAATAAAATTAAATTGGATATTGCCATGTGCAATGTGAGCAGAACTGCACTGATATGCTGAGAGATCAGATATTTCATCTTACCATGCATATATTGTAATATAGAAATACTTCTTCATTTGTTGCATATATGAGGGAGAAACTTTCTTAGAAAACTACTTGGGAAAATTCCCTTGAAGATCTATAAGACATTTGCCTGACTAAGGTCCTAAATTTGAAGTTTCAATAGCCTACAGGGAGCATGTCCCTCACAATTAATATACCTAAGAATTATAACATGGGAACAGCATGGATGTGACTTGGAATGTTATATCAGGGCCAAGGGAGTCTTTAATTTAATGATCTCTTTTAGTTGTAGTTCACATGTGTGAATCCTATACCCTTCAGTCTGATATGAGCGTTCCCTCAGAGTACTGCATAGTGTGAATGAGCAGGTATTATTTCCATATTTACAGTGCAGAAATGGTCCTTCAAAATCTGCATAAGATACCAGGCATCCTGCCACCAGTTAATAAAAAATAAAACCATAATCCCTAACCACAGAGTAAAACCAGCAATAAATTTTAGCCAAAATATAACAACCAATCAGCAAACATCTATTAGCAATGAAAACTGCCAGCCCTTCCAGGCCCCCAAAAGAAGCCTCTTCCTCAACAAACCTCAACTTTCTGCATGCATTTGTTCAATGTGATTGGCTTTGCAAAAATCTGAGAAGGGCAATAATGTTTAGATTATTCTTGAACAAGAAGGGAAAGAGCTACAGGAAAATTATGGAAAATTAAGTGTCTTTGCTCCTGTCATGGGTTTTGGAATTCTTTCCTGGTTAATAGTATAACTGGAAAAGAGCCTCGCCTTAGTGCTTTGCTCTAAGCCATTTGGAGACTTAGCGGTCAGGAGTAGTACCCTTGCATCCTTCTGGAAAGATGAGCCAGACAGCAAAATTGTAAACCATTTTTTTATACTCCCTTAAAAATATTATCTAAAATACTATTGAACTCTTCTCTTCCCCCCTAGAACTTCTTCCAAATGGATTCTGAGCTGATAGTGAAGCATATTACAGTAATCCAGTGCAGATAATCTGAACATGGGCTATCATTCTTCAAAGAACAGTCTCAGTTACTGCTGCTGTTTGTTTATGTAAAACAGCTGGGAGTATGCCAAGAGAATACAAGAGAGGTGCCTAAGGACTGGGAGAAAGTCAATGTCACTTCAGTCTTCAAAAAGGGCAGGAAGGAGGACTCAGGAAACAGCAGGCTGGTCAGCCTCACTCCATCCCTGGAAAGGTGATGGAACAGCTTCATCCTGGAGGTCATCTCTAAGCACATGGAGGTAAAGAAGGTTATCAGGAGCAGTCAACACAGGTTCACCAAAGGGAAATTATGCCTGACCTACCTAATAACGTTCTATGATGGAATGATTGGCTGGGTAGAGGAGGCAAAAGCAGTGAATGTTGTCTGCCTTGATCTCAACAAGGCTTTTGATACATCTCCCATAACATCCTCATAGGTAAGCCTAGAAAGTGTTGGTTAGATGAGTGGACAATGAGGTGGATCGAGAACTGGTTGAATGGCAGAGTTCAGAGGGTTATGGTCAGCAGCACAGAGTCTAGCTAGAGGCCTATAGCTGGCGGTGTTCCCCAGGGGTCACTGCTGGGCCCAGTGTTATTCAACTTATTCATCAATGTCCTGGATGAAGGACAGAGCGCACCCTCAGCAAGTTTGCTGATGGTACAAAACTGGGAGGAGTGGCTGATACACTGGTGGCGGTGCTGCCATTCAGTGAGACCTGGATAGGCTGGAGAATTGGGTGGAGAGGAACCTAAAGAAGTTCAACAAAAGCAAGTGTAAGGTCCTGAACCTGGGGAGGAATAACCTCACACACCAGTACAGGCTAGGGATTGACCTGCTGAAAGGCGGCTCTGCAGAGAAGGACCTGGCAGTGCTGGTGGAAAGCAAGTTGCCCACGAGCCAGCAGTGTGCCCTGGTGGCCAAGAAAGCCAATGGGATCCTGGGGGGCATCAGGAGGAGTGTGGCCAGCAGGTCAAGGGAGACTATCTTCCTCTTCCACTGTGCCCTGGTGAGGCCCGATCTGGACTACTGTGTCCAATTCTGGACTCCCTGGTTCAAGAGAGACAGGGAACTACTGGAGAGAGTCCAGCGGAGGCCTACAAAGATGATTAAGGGACTGGAGCATCTCCCTTATGAGGGAAGCCTGAGGGAGCTGGGCCTGTTTAGCCTGGAGAAGAGAAGACTGAGAGGTAACCTTGTGAATGTATACAAATACCTTAAGGGTGAGTGTCAGGAGGATGGGGTCAGGCTCTTTTCAGTAATGCCAAGCAACAGGACAAGGGGTCATGGGCACAAACTGCAACACAGGAAATTCCATCTGAATATGAGGAAGAACTTGCCCTGAGGGTGACAGAGCACTGGAACAGGCTGCCCAGAGAGGCTGTGCAGTCTCCTTCTCTGGAGACATTCGAAACCCACCTGGACACGATCCTGTGCAAGCTGCTCTAGGTGAATTGCTTTAGCAGCAGGTTGGACTTATATGATCTCCAGAGATTCCTTCCAATCCTCAGCTTTCTGTGATTCTGTGATTCTGTGACTTTTACCACAATATTTCTTAACTCTTCATTTTCATCCAGTTTTTCCAGCTCCAAATACAATCCTTGATTTCTACATTCTCTGCTGTCATGGTTTAACCCCAGCTAGCACCAAGTACCACACAGCTGCTTGCTTACTCCCCCTCACCCAGAGGAATGGGGAGGAGAATCAGAAAGGAATCTCAGGGGTTGAGATAAGAACAGTTTAATAGGTAAAGCAAAAGCTGTGCACGCAAGCAAAACAAAGCAAGGAATTCATTCACTACTCTCCATGGGCAGGCAGGTGTTCAGCCATCCTCAGGAAAGCAGGGCTCCATCACGCGTAACAGTTACTCGGGAAGACAAACGCCATAATACCAAATGTCTCCACCTTCCTTCTTCTTCCTCCAGTTTATATACTCAGCATGACTTCACATGGTATGGAATACCTCTTTGGCTAGTTGGGGTCAGCTTTCCTGGCTGTGTCCCCTCCCAGTTTTCTGTGCCCCTCCAGCCCTCTCACTGGCAGGGCCCAAGGAACTGAAAAGTCCTTGATTTAGTATAAACATCACCCAGCAACAATTAAAAAACATCAGTGTGCTATCAACATTGTTCTCATATCATAGCCAAAACACAGCACAGTATTAATTACTAAGAAGAAAATTAACTCTATCCCAGCTGAAACCAGGACACCTGCTGAGAGACATATTGTCAGCTGGTTACTAACATGGTAAAATTGAAATTCTAACATCCATGCATCTTTGGTTCTTGGTTTGTGAGATACATGAATGTTACTTAATTAGATGTATTCTGAGCTCAAGTGCTTCATGGGCTGTTATTGACTTGCTTAGGGTACTGCCACTTCTGGCCAGATCTCCCAATTTGGATAAAGAGTTATGTTTATCTCTGATAATTTCAAGGTACTTCAAACCTTATCAGAGCCTTTTCACATCACTGTAGAATATATGTTCATGTAGCAAAACGAAGACAAGATTGTAACATGTTCAGTAAATTTCTGTTTTCCCAGTCTAATAATAACATTTCAGGCACAGTGCCCAAGCCTTGACATCTCCTATTGGCAAAAATACTGGCTCCCTGTTCCATGTATACATATGTGCTAAAGCACAAGCTCTCATCTTCATTTGTTTTGTTGCCCTTGTTAAGTAGACAATACCAGCACACTGTTGTTTTCTGCCTTTGACAACTTAGCTATGTGAAGAAAATTACAATTCTCTTGATTTTATACACATTGAGTCCCAAAAGCCCTGCCAAATTGAAAGAACACTCTGTATTGGATAAAAAGAAATTAAAATCTTAGTTTTACCAACACATTAAAATCACTGTGGATCACATCTCTTGACAAGCCCAATCCACCGATCACAGAGGCTGGTAGATTTCAGTAACCACTGGATTATAAATCTATCAGCTTTTTCATACACACCAATAAATGTAGCTGCACGCTTGTCACCTAATCAGTTTAGGTTTTATCTCTAGAATAATAGCAATCCACAGCCAGTTACTTTTAATAGAAAATATGTAAGACAGAAGTTCTGAGTAATCAGAGAAAGTAACACAATTAATAAAAATCTTCAAAGGAAGTCTGTTGTGTCTGTTTCCCTCTTAACTGTAAAATTATAAAGGAATTATAGGCACTATAGAGTCACATGAGGAATATGTCACAGACATTTTTTTTTGTCGTTATTGAATGAAATTCCCTATTCATATGAGGAAAAGTAATCTGAAAAGGCAAGTAATTTTTGTAGGTGCTTCTGACTTTTTTCCTTTCAGTTATGGGGGGATGAAAATCTCGCTTTCATGCTGCCGTTTTTCTCATACCTGCATTTTGACTTCAAAATACTAGAGCCAATGAAGTGAAGATACTTCTAGATTTATGTCACACATATCACACTGTCAGTTAGTAATTGACATAATGACAAAGTGGCCAGGGAAAATGTAGGTGGAAAAAAAGATATTTGAACAAACAAGGTGTGTAAAAGAAGCAGTCTAGAGAGTCTGCATACACCTGTGGCATGACTAGCTGCACTCCCATTATACTGCTAAAAAAAAAAAAAACCAAACCAAACAGTCTGGGTCTTGTGGGTATGAGGTAAGTCTGATAAACACAAATCTTCTAATTTTCTGCTTCCAAAGAAAGGTCTGTCAAGGTTAATGCTGAAGGTTCCCGAAGAATTTTGATTGGCACTGAGCAATAGTTTGAGAAGTATAACTGAAGAAAATGAAACAATAGGCTTCTGAAATATCAAGGGAACTGAGATTGTTAGCAGTGTTCATACAGCATTGTACACCATGGCATCCTGGACATGAATATTCATGCAGCTACAGTTACATATGCACAAAAGCCTTAAAATGTTCCCTGAGATATTATCATGCTGTAACTATTAATCCCAATTAATATGTCCTGAAAAGAATAAAGCCTGGGACTACACAAAAGGAAACTTTTACTGGCAATACTTCGTTTATGTAGGAAAATTCTTTATTTGTACACACAGAGTTTTGAACTCTGGCATGAGTACATGAAAGGTGTTTGGCTGTGTCCTAGAGTAGTACTACATACTTTGTGTTCATATTGTGTTCAATTCTCTCCCTTCCCAAAACAACGAAACAGTCCATAATTTCTGCCAGAAACTGTGCCAACCCATATTACATCCTGGATTGGAACTGGGCACTGGTTTGGGTAGAAACATTCCAGGAAGCATACTAGAAGCCAAAAAGGTAAGAATTATTTTGTGATAGTATTTGACTATGAGCTCTGGCCCTGCTTAATCTAAAAGTAACCAACAGATATGTTTATAGTTCTAATGAATAGGGGCATGGATGTACACAGCTGTATCTGGTTCTTAACTGCTTCTCCCTCCCTCCCCCCCCGCCCCCCCGCCCTTGACTGGTGCAGAAGCCACTCACAAGCAATGTCAAGGATAGAAGGCAGACCCTGACACTCAGCCTGTAGATCAGTGATTGATTACTGTCGTCTTTCATTTTAAACCATGGTTACAAATGGTAAATACTTCATGGTTAGAGACCTGTTTAAGAAAAACACAGTCTCTAGTGGGAAAAATAGCATAATTTGCAGAAAACAGGGACAGCTCAGAAACATCCCTGTACTTCCTATTGGCTATTCTCTGGGTGACTTCCTACTCAGTAATGTGCTTTCCGATTTGCTTTTTAAGAGATACATTAATCACACTGTTGACTATATAAAGAACATCACTGCTTAGTTTATATAATCTAACATTTTTGTTCATGAATGTGTGCAAAATCAGAGTTTGGCGCTTACAATTATAATATATACAGAATCCTTCACTTTATATGTGAGTCCCATTACTGATGATTTCCAAATGCATTGTAAAGATGTATGACATAAAATTATAAATCCTTATGAAGATATTTTAGCCAATGATAGAATAGATCTCATATAGATCTGCAGAACACCAAATTAAATAATAAGCAGTTACTTAGAAGATGCAAAAGTGTCCAGTTTCATTTTACTGTCTGTATAAAAAATGGTCACCAAAAAATGACTGGTCTGAATTGATATCTACAAATAATATGTAGCTACTTTAAAAAAGGTATGTGTGACTTTGGAGTTAATGTAAGGCGTATTTATTTACAGTTAAAGAAGATCATGAATTCTTCATTATAAAATAATATTCATAATCTTATTTGTAATAGAATTCTGCTATTATCTGAAAGACTTTTTTAACAGAAAATACAATTTAGTTTTACACAATAATCCAAGCCCAACAATATGCACATGCAAGACCCATTACAATTTTCTCCTACTTGCCTCATTAGGCTCAATGCTCAAACGAGATCAATGACTCCGAGGTGAATTGACAAATTGTGTTATTTTATCTTTTGCTTGTGCCCTGCATTAAACAGAGAAAAAGATTTAGTTTATATTTATTTTCTGAAGCATTTCTACTTTCATTTCTCTAAGTATTACTACATTCAGCTGCTCGCACACTTTTTCTATTTCACTAGCAATCTGTTAGTGATCTTTTCCTTTCATCTCTCCACATATATATCCTAATGAAATCATTATGGCTGAACTGTTGGTTTTCATCCTCCTCTATTCCTTCAGTATATGATGATAATGGTCTCATTTTATTTTGATACAGTGACATTACAGCTGTCCTTTTCATCCCCCCAAACCCATTTTATGTTTTTTTAAATAAATATATTTAATTATTCAAATCACACAGCTGTATAATCTAACTTGATCCGAAAACATTTGATTATCAGATATGGGATACTGACATGGCTGCTAACATTTGTTTTGTTGTGTAAATTACAAGTTGCTAGACAATAATACCCTGAACTACTGTATGACAAAAACAGAAAAAGAAAAAAAAAGTTGATGATGGTTTGAAAGGTTTTGCTAGTAAAGGGGAAAGATGTATCTCATTTTGTACCTTCTTGTGTAATAATCCATTGTCAGCTCACATTATTTTACATTTTTAACTCAGAGGACCATAATTTTTCCACTGTGAGTCTATTTTATCTTTAGTCTTAGTGGTAGTCTTGCCAAAGCAAGGGTTGCAAAAAAATAGGCTACTTCTTAGTAGGCCGCTGTATTAATAGTGGAGCTTCACTAATTTCTATCTGTTTCTGGGGAACAGCTTATGCAATTTCTGGAGCTTGGGAGCACCTTTTTGGCCTTGTGCTTTGTCTGAATTTTCTCCTTAACCACAGAAGTGTTATTTTTGACGTTGTTCATAATACTGGCCAGCTCTTCATCAAGAACATGTAATCAAGACCTAGGAAAAGTTTGGGGTTTTTTTATTTCTTTTGCTCTTCTCATTTTCCATGTTCTATAAGGCACTGTTAAAGGGTTCCTTAAAAATGAATGATCTCCCTGAAGATGTTATGCATAAGCAAGAAGGATTTTCTACCTCCTCCTGCTCTCCCTTCTATAGTTCCCTACACCAGATGATGGGAAGAACCTGCTGTGTAATGGGAAAGTTGTGTGGTTTGATGAGAACTAACCCTTCAGCCGTCATTAGCAGGAAACTATTGCTAACCGATGTGAAATAGCATAGCTCACTGTTTTGATCTGGTACATTTCAGCTGAGTCAGATAAAAACACAACCAAAACATGTAGCACACCAATACCAGCAGTAAAGAAGAGAAAAAGGGTCAACACTTTTGCTCATTCATGTATTTTCCTTTTCTTAGCAGTTAAAACCCACAGCTAGCTGCTTCTGTGGCTTAGGGGAAGGAAAGGTAACTTCCTGTATGTCTTTCCCCTCCACCAAAAGAGAAACCAGGGAGTCGGTGCTGCCAAGGAAAGGGCAATCTCTGTTCAGACACTTTCTGGTCAATGTTAGGAACGATGGAGTTGGCTAATAGAGTCTGCTAAGTAGTCCTCTGTTAATCTCCAATATCAATGCCTCTTTTCAACAGCAAGCATGATTCAAATATTTTGGTATAAAAAAATCCCAAGAGGAGGCACATGGGGCATCTTTCAACTTATAAATGTACACAAATTCCCTCCTTACCTCCTCTCTCACAAGAGCCAGAACTTGATGTCTTGAGGGTCAAAATCATCTAAAGCTCACAGCCTGAACATCATTGATGCAGGGTGCTCTTGCTCTCACATTTTCACTATCTTGCATTAATATCATAGGCACGTTATACTTGTATTAGCTCTATTTCCAGTATTACATTTGCATGGTGGTACTACTATCCCAAAGAGGTTCCCTCAGAAAGCGACATGTTAAACAAAATATTTGAGGCATTTTTTCTAAAACATTTTGAAATAAGCTATGTTCTCGGGCTTTCTTTAAGAGCAAAATTTGTAGCTTATGCTTGAAGAAACTAAGTATCAAGGGATTTGTCATTAAAAAGCAAGCTTCAGTTGAACTTGGTAAGCCAGTAAGATCAGATACACAATATGGAGTCTGGGTTTATATCCCTGGGTGTTCTAATGTACGACATTAAGGTTTATCTTCTGCATTTGGATCTGACTTTAAAAGCATGTTTAAAAAACCTGAATGTGGATTTTCATTTTTTATTTAGATGCAAGCACAATTCCCATGAAAATGTTATTAGGGAATAATGGATATGCACAGGATCTTCATAGACCACACACTACAGATTCACATCCTGTGCATAAGTAAGAGGGGAATAATAACTTCAAAACAGATATTAAAAATAAAATAAGCACAGAAAAATTCCATTTGCTTCCTCAAAATAAGGAAGATGTTTCAGAGTTCAGGAGGTTTCATGAATTACAAAGCCATAAAGCCAAGGTACAGGTAAGAATAAAGAAGTATATGAGGGCAGGTGCATAGGGCAGCTACTCTCATTTCAGACGCAGCTTTCTCAAGATGTGGAGTAGTACTGTATATAGGAGGGAGAATTAAATCAGTGTTTACAGTTCAAGGGTCTTGCTTTCTTAGATTCATACTTTGTGTGACAAATATCCATTTTGCAGAGATCAGGAAAAGGTTCACATAAGAATATGTCTGTTTCATTCTGAAAGTGAGAAAAGGTTTCATCAGTACCTGAGTCTATGCTAGACTTCTACAAAGAAATAAAATTGACTAGTACATTGTTATCATTGGAATTACTGCCTGAATAGATTACTATTCCATATGAGTAAGTGGAACAGATCCAGGACTATGTTATTTTACTATTAATCAGTGAAAGAATTCAGCAGGTTTGTAGCCTTGAAGCATCATCATATTTTAATAAGAGAAATCTGGTGAAAGGATTAGAAGAGAATGAGTAAAAAAAGAAATACAGTGTGCATTGGAAGGCAAATATGTTTTGGGGTTTGATCTTTACAAAGTATTTTATGTGTATGTCAAAAAAACCTAAAACCAAAGCATTATTTTTCTCACTTAAGCTGAGAGTAGGATGGTATATCCAGTAAATAAACTGATCTCTGTTTTCCTTTGAGGTCAGAGATTTAAAGATAATGGACCTATGAATTATCCATATATATTATATATATTATTTATATATATAAGATAAATATATAGATGATTGTGGCAGTGCAGCAGACTTTTTGGTTTTTTTCTGATTTAGCTGTTGTTCTGTGTCATTATCTAAGCAGAAGGTATTATATCATCTAAATTCTGGGAATGACATGATAAGAGCAATGTTGATGAAGACAAAATATTTTGCTTTATTTTCACTAAAGGGTGTGAATCTCTCACTGATAGTTTATACAGAGTCCCTTTCAGATATATTCCCCCTAGATAAATACTTTCTTTCAATCTTTCTTGTTTTTATGCTTTCCCATTCAATCTTAGTCATTTTACTCATATCTATGGAACCTTTGGAGTAGAACCCTTTCCCAGTGATGAAATTGATTACATATATGAGAGGAGGTTAGTGTTTTAAAAAAATGCCTGCTTAAATGAGTTGATGGTAAGTGACTTTAAAAGTGATCTAAATTTAAATATTCTCTTCAGCTTTTTTCTACCATTTTTATTTCTGTACATATTATTTTTGATTCATCCTGAATTTCCTGTGTAATAATAATGTGCTTGATTTCAGGGATTTATGTTCAATTACAATGATTTCATACAACTAAAAACTTCTTACTTCCAAAATTCCACACCCATATACTCCATTTCTAAAACCCCTGAAAGTAAATGTTTAAAAAAAGGGATGAGCTGAGTCCATTTGGTAAAGACCACCTGAATGTAATTCTTGCACATTCACAGGGAAGATGGAATTAAGAATCAAGAAATGTTATCTACAGTTGCACAAACATTTAAATTTCTGAAAGCTCTCTTCTCCCATGCTCATCAATGTGTTTTTTCCCAATTCAGACATACAGTTTGCATTCAGTTCACTTTTATTTTCTGGGTCAGTCTTTTAATCTGGCAGATGTTTGAACTTCTGCTACCAAAAAAAGCTCATAATTCTTTAAACCAACATGTTTTAAATTACTTGCAGTCAATAAAGTGATGAACACAGTGCTCTTTGCTCAACTGATTTCTTGATATTTTTGTTACAGTATAGGACTAATCAATGTAGTGAGTATGGTACCTTCACCTTGGTCTTAGAGTTTGCAACCTTTAGGTTTCATTTGTCTTACATCACTACATCACTGTGGTAGTTTAATTTTCTTCAGTAGAGGTATTCCAAATGATGTTTTTGAAATGTTTTGAGAAAAACATGTTTCTATTGGTGAACACTATACCAGGCATGAAGAACTCTAGTCAACTTCAGTTGCCTTCAAAAGACTGACCTGTCTTTCAGTTTCTCTGAAACTGTTCCGTCTGGAATAAACTTAAACTACCACTTTTTTACATAACAGTTATTATATACTCTCTTTTTTTCTCTTTCCCCTTTCTCCTTTCCTATTTCCCTTTCCCTTGGAATTATACTAATTACTTTTTCTTGAATTATATTCTCTCACACAGTCAAGAAACAGGTTTTATTTTCTTTGTATTTAACTTTTGTGTTTCCTCTTTCACTGCAAATTAGAGGCAATTTGCCAGACACTAAAGAAAAGCAGGCTGATTTTCATTCCTTTTATCATTCTAGTGTATTTTAAAACTAGAGCAACATTAATACTTTCCTAATCCATGGAACTGATTTTGGCTACACAAAGGTTGAACCACTTCAACTAAATCAGTATGAACTTCAATTATTTAAATTGGCACAACCGTATCATGGGATACCCTTCAGTGATTTTAAGAGTTTCTTATATCAGTTTAGATTACATTTCTAAAACTATGTATTAAATGTGTCTTTTGCTTATCACTTTGATGACTTTACTCTTACTTCTTCCAATATTATGGCCTTTGCTCTCAGCGAATACTTGCTCATCAGTGTAGAGTTTTGTTCAAATATATTCTGTCTTGACACACTGATCTCTTCTTGTATTGACTCTTTAACTTCTGAAATACATTTGCACAAGGTGGATATGTAACATTATGGTAAATAAGCATACAAATAAAAATTTTTCACCTGGTGTGTAATGCCCTCTTCCATTCCAATTAATGCCTTCTGTTTCCATGAACTGATAGATGTCCTACACAACTTCATTATGCTTTTCTTGACCCTCCCATGTCTATTTTATATAAAAGAAAACACATGGCTATGACTGCATGGTATAGTTTGTAAACAGACCTCACAGATTTTAATTCCTTCTCCTTTGATGTCAGGGAATTCTTGATAAGCTTCATCATGTTTTGTAACTTTTCCTAACGTGTACTGTCTATATTTAGGCAAAGACCCTTTCCTGAAGATGGTTAGACGTGCTGTTGATCAGGTGGTTCCCTTACTCCTTAAATTCAATAGAGTTCCAAGACAACAGCTGTATGTTACTTGGTATTAAATCAAGAATAGCATTATTTTTGTGTGTGTGTAAAAACAATTGTTTAGGGAATCAATTATTTCTGTTAGTTCTAAAATTTGATTTTCCAGCCTCGTTCCACTCGAGTATTTGACCAATTAATATGCAGACAGATGAAGAAATCCAAATCTTTGTTTTCTATAGACAGTTCCATAATGGTCTTCATAGAAAAGCAGTCTAGGCTGAGAAATTGATTTATTTTTCCAATTAATACCACATTCATTGGCAGAATTTTGGTGAGATTTTAAAGGACAAGTCAAAGGGTAAGTTATGGAATTGATTTTCATTCTGGGTCATACTCATAGAAATTACAAAAATTGCTACTTGGTAATAATGTAAAATGGTTTCCTACACTTTCATCAGTCATTTCATGAGAAATGGCAATCCTGTTAAGACTGTCAGCATAGCTATTGTTCAAACCATGGGAAAGTAGATGGAAGAACTGGAGCAGTCAAGTGTTTTATTTTGCTTTATTTTTCCCTTTTCTTTCATGGTGGTTAAGACCTTGTTTGGGCTTCTGATTTGAAAATAAGAAAGACAAAAGTCTACAAATTAGGCTCACGTAAGTCTAATAACTTTAATGGTAACAGAGTTTCATTAAATATTCTTTACTTCTCTCTGGAAGTATAAATTGGATTTGGGTCTTTTTCTTTCCTATGATAGTGACCTGAGCCAGAGCTAGTATTTCCATTTCTTCTCTGTAATAAAAGCCCATGTCAAAAGATTAAGATTATACACATAGTCTTTCTCATAAAAGTTATTATGAAGATCAAAGTTAATGGGAAGGATGCAATGCCTAAACTTGGTATGTTTGTGGCAGGACATGTGACTTGCCATATTTCCAGTGTCCTTTTTATGGCAAACATGAAAATGATCAAAATAACTACTTATGTGTCAAAGTGTTATGTCAAATAAGTACCTCTAGATATAAACAGTTGGAAAAAATGCCTGTAACCCTTCATCTGGTGTTATAGTTCTCTTTCCAATGTGACAATCAGTAGATTTTACATTAGACCCCAATTCTTTAGTCTTTTACAATTTTTAGCTCAGTTTTTATTCATAAATTTGATTTCAGTGCCTAACATACTCTATAATTCCAAGCAAACTGTTACTCACCTAAGCTATATAAAACCTGCAGGCCTTCTATAAAACTTCTGACACTAGTCACAGTTGTACAAAGCTTTAGTAATCAGTCATTACTATTTAAGCTATAATCCCCAGAGATGGCATAAATGTCTTCTCAGTGCATCCCTTCCCCTCTTAGTTTCTCTGTCTCCCAAGGAAACACTGATTCTAGTTCTGGACCCACCATTTCTCTCCTCTTATCTCTGAATTCCCTTAAGTTATAAGTTTTCTGCATAAAATTCCACTCACATGAGGCTCGTGAAGTCTCTAACTGTTTAAAGCCCTGATCAGGCAATTCTCTCGGCTATAAGTTCACATCCCCCCGTACACTGTAGGAGGAAGATATAGCATTGCATTAATTAATTTTACTTGAATGAGGAAAAATCTAATTAAATGGGCAATTGATTACTTGATTACTTTTCATTGTTAAAACTTCTAAATTCTTCATAAGGTCTTCAACTTTTGCTGAATGCATTGCTGAGATGATAGGTCTCTTGATGTTTGATTTAGGATGTACGTTAAAAGACAACAATAAGAGTATAATGCTGATAAAAGCCAAATGGACTATATAGAGAAAAAACTCAACTTCTAATATAATGTATGGATAAACAAATCCTCAGGGAGTAACCAAACATAAAATAAAGCTTCTTTGACATAAACCTACAATAATTTCTGTATGGAAGACTTTTTGGTAAGAAGTTTGGGAACATGGTCATAGAACAACTAGCCTTTTAACTAATACTACTTAATGTCATTGTTAACAAAGAATTTTTGATCTTATAATTACTTTAAAGTAGGACAGATTAATTTGCTTTAAATTCACTAATTTGAATGAACTATTTTAATAATTATTTAAATCACCAAACTGAAAAATTTGATATAAAAATTATTTAACTTTAATTTTTTTTCTTTTGACTATTTATCATTTTTCTAAAGAAAGAAATCCCTTTTTTTCTATATTTTTCTATTTGAAATTGTATTTTAGGATAAACAATACCTCCATATATTTTAAAATAACTAAGTTATTAAACAAAGAGATTGTTATCTTCAGTTTCTATGCTGAAATGATTTTTTCTGATCATTGTTTCCTTGAAGAACTTAAAACTAATATATCTTGGTTTCTCACATTTTTTTTTTAATACACTGAAAAAGCCTTCTTGCTTTCCCAAACCAATTTTTTTAGTTTCTTTTTTAAGTTTAAATAAGCTAGTTAGAGAACATAACTAGTTCAAAAAATGAAAGAAAATATTCTGCTTGCAAGCACAGAAGATACTAGTTATCAAAAGTTGGTCTAGCACATAATGTAACTAGGCTACATTACTGTTGGTTAAATCACATTTAGGTACTGGCCATTCTTCATTATATAAATATTTGGAAATTATTTTTTGTTCATCTAGGCAGACATGATTATTATGAAATAGCTATCCAGTTCAGTTTGCATAGAGCTTCAGCACCTGGAAGGCCCTGCACCTGGAGGCAGCAGTGGATGTCATAGCTGTTAGTGTGCCCAGCTAGAACTCCTCAAACTATAGCTGTGGTACAAGAGGAGCTCAAATGGTGGCACATCTTGGAATGTGAGTAGGAGGTTGATACTGGTATTGCACAGTGTTTCAGACTGAGTGACAGCCCTGCCTCAAGACTGTGCCAGGGGAAACTAAGACTGAATTCAACCTCAAGCTGACTGAAACAAGTAACCCATGAGATGAAAGAGACTGGACCCTTGTATCTGCTTGAGCCAGAAGGAAGAGCCTTCCCCCTTCCTTACCCTAAATGCCTCTTCATTAAAGTGCCAGATATGATGCTTTGGAGGTAGAGAACAAAAAGCACATGTGTAATGGACAGGATCCAGGGGAATCTAACCACACAAAGTAGATCCAACTGCTCAACGACATTAGAATCATTGCCACCAGAAAAACACATAAACTATTAGTAATTAGAAATTCCTTACTGAGAGGCACTGAAGCACCCATCTGCCGTCCAGACAATTTCTCTACAGAGATTTGCTGCCTACCTGGACATCGCTTGTGCAACACCAGTTAGAGGCTGCTGAGCCCTATGAACCCTACAGATTATCATGCACTCCCACTATTCCATGTAGGGTCCAATTCTTCTGTGATGAGGCAACTTAGAATCATCAAAAGAGTCTATATGTCCCTTGGAGCAGAATTAAAATGATTGGTAGCGCAGGTGCTGTTCTCTTCTAGCCTTCCAAACAGATGAAGTGCCTTAGGAAGGAAGAAACAAGCTGTATAGGTGAGTGCCTGGCTGTGTGGCTGGTGCTGTACTCAAGATTTTGACTTCTATGATCATGGATTTACTTTTTAGAAGCTGGTTGGTTGGGATCTAATGGGATCCAACTGAAGAAGTAGGGCAAGAGAGTATTTGCCAATAAGGTGGTCAGACTTAGACGGCGAGTTTTAAATCTACACTTGGCATGGAAAGGGGCTGGAGTTTTTAGCAGCCTGGGGCTGCTAATGTATTAAGTTCCAAGAAGGGAACACCTGTGAATTGTTTTAAAAAACATTAGGGCATGTTCCTCTAAAAAGGTGAAGTGGTGAATAGCCCAGCTGAAGTGCCTCTAGACCAACAATGTATGCAGTATGGGTAACAAGCAAGAGGAGCTGGAAGACATCATGCAGCTCGAAAGTGATGATCATTATCACTGAAATGTGGTAGGACTAATCGCATGACTGAAGCACTGCAATAGGTGGCTATAAACTAGTCAGGAGGGAGAGGTGAGGAGGGAGGGGCAGGGCAGGGTGTGTGCCCTCTGTGTAAAAGAATGCCCGAATGATCTTGTAGCCTTCTATATGACAGTGACTGTGTCATTGGACAAGGGAAGAGCTACAGATGGTTTCTACCCAGACTTCTGTAAGGCCTTGATGCAGTCCCCCACAACACCCTCACCATTAAATTGGACAGCTATGGTTTTGATGGATGGACTGACAGATGGATAAGGAACTGGCTGGATGGCTGTGTCCAAAGAGTTTTAGTCAATGACTCAATGTTCAGTGGAAACCAGTAACAAGTTGTGTCCCTCAAGAGACAGAACTGGGATCAATACTATATAGTACACAGTCCAGTGAAGTCCTCATGGACTGGAAAAAGGCAAACATAACACCCATTTTTAAACAGGAAAAAAAGGAAGACCCAGGAAACTAAGGCCAGTCAGTCCCACGTTGCTGCCCAGCAAGATCATGGAGTAGATTCTCCTGGAAACTGTGTTAAGGCACATGGAAAATAAGGAGTTGATTGGTGACAGCCAACATGGATTCACTAAGGAGAAGTTTTACCTGACAAATTTGATGGCCTTTTATGATGGGGTTACAACATTGATGAGTCAGGGAAGAGTGACTGACACCATCTACCTGGACCTGTGCAAAGGTAGATGACACTGTTGACACTGTCCCACACAACAACCTTGTCTCTAAACTAGAGAGACATGCGTTTCACAGATGGACTACTCTGTGGATAAGGAATTGGTTGGATGGTTGCACTCAAAGAGTTGTGGTCAATAACTGAATATCCAAGTGGAGACTGGTGAAGAGTGGCACTCCTGAGGGGTCTGTACTGGGACTGGCGCTGTTTAACATCTTTGTCAGCAACACGGACAGTGTGACCGAATGCACCCACATCACGTTTGTTAATGACATCTAGTTGTGTGGTGCATTCGGCACGCTGGAGGGAAGGGATGCAATCCAATGGGACCTTGACAGGCTTGAGAGGTGGGCCCGTGTGAACCTCATGAAGTTCAACAATGCCAAGTGCAAGGTCCTGTACGTGGGTCAGGGCAACCCCCAGTATCAATACAGTCGGGGTGGAAAATGGATTGAGAACAGCCCCGAGGAGAGGGACTTGAGGGTGTTGGTGGACAAGAAGTTCAACGGGACCTGACAATCTGCATTTGCAGCCCAGAAAGCCAACCACATCCTGGGCTGTGTTAAAAGAAACATGACAGCAGGTCAAGGGAGCTGATTCTCCCCCTCTACTCTGCTCTTGTGAGACCCCACCTGGAGTCCTGTGTTCAGCTCTGGGGCCCCCAACATAAGAAGGACATGACCCTGTTAGAGCAAGTCCAGAGGAGGGTCATAAAGATGATCAGAGGGCCAGAGCTCCTTTCCTATGAGGACAGGCTGAGAGAGTTGGGGTTGCTGAGCCTGGAGAAGAGAAGGCTCCAAGGAGACCTGATAGCATCCTTCCAGTACCTCAAGGGGACCTACAAGAAAGCTAGAGAGGGACTTTTCACAAGGGCCTGTAGTGATAGAACAACGAGTATTGGCTTTAAGCTGAAAAAGGTTAAACTTAGATCAGCTATAAAGAAGATCATCTTTACTGTGAGGGTGGTGAGGCACTGGAACAGATTGCCCAGAGAAGCTGTGGATGCCCCATGCCTGGAAGTGGTCAAGGGTTGGATGGGGCTTTGAGCAACCTGGTCTAGTGGAACATCCTTGCTCATTTTAGGGGAGGTTGACTAGATGCTTTTAAAGGTCCCTTCCAACCCAAAACATTCTGATTCTAAAATAGACAGAGAGAGTTGGGGTTGTTTATCTTGGAGAAGACAAGGCTTCAGGGAGACCTTACTGCAGCATTTCAATACTTAAAGGGGGCTTTTAAGAAAAATTGAGAGAGAGCTTTTACCAAGAGCTGTAGTGACAGGACAAGGGACAATGGTTTTAAACTGAAAGAGTAGGTTTATATTGGACATAAGGAAGAAATATTTTATGATGAGTATAGTGAAAGACTGGAACAGGTTGCCCAGAGAGGTGGTAGATGTCCCATCCCTGGAAACATTCAAGGTTAGATTGGATGGGGCTATGATCGACCTGACCTAGTGAAAGCTGTCTCTGTGAATGGCAGGGGCATTGGACTAGGTGACCTTTAAAGGTCTATTCCAACTGAAACCATTCCCTAAATCTATGATTATTATGCCTGTAAAAGTAAATTCTTGTTTAGAATTGAATGACCAGGACAAATTTTGATCATCCTGTGACCAAATACCAGACAGTTAAAAATGCAAGTAGCAATTTCAAAATCAGTTGTGTTTTTCCAACTGAGATTACTATTGCTATGAAATATCTTTTTCATAGTACTGAAAGTTACTCACATGTGTATATATATTCACACACACATATAGATATACAATTATACAAAGTGCTAGGCAATAAACAAAAAAAATCTTGTATGAAATACCTTCCCCCTTTCTTCCAAATTTGGAAGTATTTTCTAAGATCAGCAAATCCAGCCAAAGCAGATACACTGCAGTTAGCTCCTAGATAGCATGCAATAAATTACTTTCTTAACTTTGCATATAGCTTTTAAAACCTCCAAAAAGATTCTTATCTCTATTTTCAATGTCACTAGAGCTCAACAAAGGATAAAATGGACTCATATGTCTCCTACTTCTTTTTTATCATGTTTGAGATACAAAGATGAGTTCACCTAGGTTGGGGGCATAATTAAGTCACTTTCCCTGCAAAACTGTAGTCTTCTGATTTAATCCTCTCCACACATACACATGCAAACACACAAAGACTCTGAGTCAATGGAGAGAAGTAGTGTTTCTCAGTTGCCACTAGTATTCTGGAGAAGGTGATCCAGTCCCTATGTTCAGTGTGTGCTGTTCTATTTGTAAACAGAGCAAAGAGGACAGGGGCTGGTCCCCCTCTGTTCTTTTAGCAGTCCCTCAGTTCTCCCTAACCTGATGCTGGGCTTTTAATACTTTTGATGAAATCCAGGATGTCTGTGACAGGCTTTGATGGGGCTCTCTGCCTAGGAAATTGCAGTTATAAACTCCAGACCATGTCCACATTTCATGCATCCAAAGGTATATCTAATAGACCATGGAATGTATTTGTGGAGAACTTTCTGTTGCCTGCCTGTTAAAAATGGCCCACGGTGCAGTCAGACACGAGGTGAGTAGGTAATTGCCCGATGCTTCATTTTTTTAACTTAAAAATATATATCCCTGGGTTCTGGTTTCAGCTGCTAAAATATTACTAAATTATTATTGTGGTTGTCATTCTTATTGCTATTAAGAACATTCACCGGCCAATGTAAAGAGCATTCCAGGGACAGAGATACGAGCTTTCCAGTTTGACTCCTCAGTGCTTCTTGCTTGTATCTTAGGCAGCCTGAATTACATCCACAACACATAAAGACCAAACAGGCAAGGTCAGCTGCTGAGCAGTGGGGAAACCTACAGACTTTGAAAAATTACTTCTGTGACTGAGTAATGAGCCTTGGATTCTGCAACCTGGCACCTGCCATGAGTACTAAATTAATTAAAAAGGAAAACCCTTGGAGTTGTTATAGAGGCATAAAAGCTGGTGTTACAGAGTGGTGAATCAAGCAGTAACCTTTATGAATAGATACTGTGGTGTTTTACAATAATGATCAAAAGCTTGGAACACTATTACTGGACTCTTTACGGATAAGAAGCATTACTCTACTAAGACTTTTTATAGTTCTGAATCTACCAGGCTTTGTTGTAAGTGGCCCTCTGTAAAAGACTTTAAGTTAATACCAGTATTTTATGCTGTACTACCTTTGCTATGAGGCCAATGCCTCCATTCATTTCTCTTTATTATATTTTGGTAGATTGAACTGTAGGACCAGATCCAAGAAAAAGGATATGAGTGAACTTAAGGTTTTATACTGGAAATTATGCTCTAGAAAATCCCTTCAGAGATTTTACTGGGATTTTAAGTATTTGCTATCAAAATGTAGTAGGTATCATTTCAATGAGTTCTCTGAACTCTTCTTCAAGGTATGTGTGTCAGGAACCTGACTTTGGTACCTAATGGGTAAATTGTTTAACTATGAGGATAGAGGTGTATGATCTATTTTATGCCTATTTTCATCCATTGACTCTTAGTATAAAATGCAGTTTGGGTTTTAGCAGCCACTCAGAAATCTATTACCTACAATTTACAAATTGCTGTATCTAACCCTATATTACTAAGCTCTTTATTGCATCTGGCCTTTATCAAATTCGTAGCTTTAGCAATTATTGTGATCATATTAATCATTGAACTGGTAATGTCATTTACTATTGTATAGAGTACACACCATCCAAATACTCCATCTCTGAAATTTGTGTGACTCTAGAGTATTTCTACCTACAGAGAACCATGTTAAATGTAACTAATATAAAGGAAATTCTGAAGGAGTTATGATATATAGCTCTAGGATTATGGCTATAAGAATATATGGTTAAATGGTTATAGTGTGAAGTTATACATTAGGCTCCAAGTGGCAGTGGGGAAGAGTAGGCTTTCTGCATTTTGTTGATATATCTAGCTATTTATTTTGTCCTCTTTCTTTTTTCCCAGTCTTCCTGAAATATTGCAAAAGTTTCTAATTCAAGATCCTTCTGTTAATACTGCAGTGAAGCATGTCATTTAAAAGATAGCCAGCTGTGGATTTGGCAACATGCTACATGCAGTTACAGAGTAAATATATAACGTGTTGAAGACTTCTGGAATTCTGCTGCCAGCAATGAATTTGATGGCCAAGCAATACTATATTAATTGGGGAAAACCTATTTTAAAATCTGTTTAATTGCCACAAGGGGAATAAACCGCAAGGATTCAAAAGAGTATGACAGGCTGACTTCTTTTGAAGCTTTAAGTTTCAGGCAAGAATTCCATTTATGAATTCACATTCAACTCATAGTGATTCCTTTAACTGATGCTTCTCTGTTGGTCGTACTACTACTAGGAATTTCTGCTGAAGCATGCACAGGCTCATTTCTTCTGACAGGATTAAGAAATCTGCTTAATCTGGATCAGCCAGTGCATAGACAAAGGTAATAATGTCCTGTTTCCCTCATCCTTTTCCATCCTAGGATTCATATAATTAACACCTTTGTTGCTTATTTACACAGTAAAATAAAATAAGAAATATAACACAATAAAGACTTTCTAAGCTCACTTTATTAATTTTGTTATGGCTATGGTGCTCATATTTCAATGCAATATGTGTTTTCTATGCTATGTGTGTCATGAAATACAAGCAGTTGATGAGCTTAAGACATTTTTAGCACTATTTTCAAAGGCCTTTACTGGTTGTCTTAGATGTACATTTACCTGTTTCATTTATGTGTGGATTCTTTAAAATATTTTTTTAAATCCTGTATTAGGTGAAACAGTTCAAATGCATTTCCCTAAAAGTACTGAATTTCACTGATGTTAATATAAATGTTTGCTACAAAATGCTGGAGAATTTGTCTAATACCATATCTTCCCACACAACTTCAGTACTGGGGAATGCTCATGATAATGCAGTTTTATATACCATTAAGACATTGCAGTAACTTTCAGTTTGCAAGCCCATATGGTACAAATCACACAGTTCTCTGACATTAGAAGACTCTCTGATAGTAGGCAGAATGAGATATGAAATGTCAAATCTCTTTTTCCAGTTCAAGCTAGTTTGAAGTGTAAAAAGCTTGGGATACTGATTTCTGTATTGCTTGTAAATCTTGATAGTTCAGTGAGATGAAAAATGTATCTCAAATTTCCAGGGTAATCAACACAAAGCCTCTACCCCTTAGCTTTTTCTCTGTTCATCGGACTTGTTTCTTCAGATCCATTAGGAAGCCTTATTTTGCCAGGCACCACCAAAACAAAGATGAATGGTGACAGTGATTCTAATGCACAGTACTGGACTTCATAAAACTCAGAGTCTTCAAATTAAACCTTTAGAAAGATGCTTGGTATTTCAGACATGGAGACATCCTAGAACCTCATTTACTGCCCCCATATGAACCTCTTGTCTGAACAGCTGACCCAGAAAATGTATCACTCAGCCATGGAAACATATTTTCATATCATGGAACACCATGAAAATATCTATGGTAATATTTTACCTTGGAAAGATGCTGTGACAATATCTAGGTATGTTCAGACTGAGGGAGGTTTCTCAGAAGATAAGATATTCTTCATTCCTCTTCCATATATATAAGCATTTCCCCTACCTCTATATAAACAGAAAGATTATTTGATGTTTTCTTATGGCATAATTTTTATACTATTTTTACATAATAAATTAGATATTAAAAAATGTTAGCAACACTGAAACATCAAAAAGAAGGTTAGTATTAAGGGAGAGTTAATTCAGTCAGGTGGTGAGCAGTATATAGATGGCAGATATTACTTATTTTAAAAACACTTTAGCTGTGGGGTTTTTGTTTACTTCAATTTCAGCTTCAAAACTTCAGGAATAATACCCACTACAATTCTTAAATAACCAAATTTCAAAGACAGATATTTACATCAATATCAAAAACATAAGTAAATATCCCTAAAGAAGAAAAAAAACTAAAAAATCTTTCCTTTTCAAGAGTATGCCTCTATTTTGTCATTGCTTTTCAGTCTTGGAGCTGCCTCCTCTAACTATTTTCAATTCACATTGGGAGACAGAATTGGTTTTTGAATGTTGTTTTTACAGTTGTAAAATGAAAACAAAAGATTAGTGCCATAAAGATGAAAGTATTTACATGAGACTCTTTTATACTTGGGTTTCTAGTCACATATGCTCTTTTTTCATTCTTATATTGTGATCCATATCACTACAAAGCAATGCACAGCTTTTGCAAAAGATACCTTTACTCACAGGAAAATGGATACAAAAAATCCTGACTCACCAGTGTTTCTTAGGAAAGGAAAATGGTATCTGGAAACAATGACACACAAAAAATTATCAACATATAATTGAAAATTTTCTTATGCATATAACTGATTTAAGTTGTAGGATTTGCAATAATTACTCTGTACCTACACAAAGTTATTCACCACCATCTAACATTAGATATTTAACTTCACAAGCTATTAGAAGACAGAACTCCCTACTTGATTTATGAAACCTGGAAAGGAAAATTTGTACCATGAAGACTGGGAGCTGACTTGTCCTGTTAACAAGTACCTAATGCTTTAACCTGCTGCTTAAATACAGGGAGTGTGTTTAACACCCCTAGCAGTGTGACTCCATGACTTGCCCCTGTTGGAAAGGCCTGCAGTGATAACCTTTACTTATGTTTGTACTAGAGGAATCTTTATGCTAGAGTATGTGAAAACTCATAATAGAGTGGGTAGAGAAAAATCATAGAAGATGTTAGGATATCTAACACCTATCTGGCTTGGGAAGCTTCAGAAGGAATTACATAGTACTATTTTAGGAGAAGGGGTATATTGAGAAGACAGGTGAGTGTTAACAGCAAATATACTCAAAAGCAGGAATTGTGATGTGGTAGGAGCAGGACAGCAATGTCTGGAGCTGCACAAAAGAACAGGTGTCTAGGCTTCTAGGGTGTAATATAAGCTCTTTTCCCCATGTAACTAAGGAAAAGGATCATTCTATCACTGGAGGTTTCATGGAGGCTTGTGGTCAGTGGTATGTGGTTGATTTTTCTTTTCCATATTCTGAAGTCCTTCACTGGGTTACCTATGTTGTCCAAGGTAACAGATCTTATACAGCAGCAGCTGGAGCTTCTGAGTTTACAGCTGAATTGTATTAGAGGTAAAGCTGTTTCCACCACCAGTTTATCTCCCCAGCTGACACAATTTCCAAGGCATCTAGACATGGCTGGATCGGCCAAACTGGGCAAACAGAAGAATTATAATTCTTTGGCTCTTAGTAGCCTAACCATGACATATGCAAAATAAACACACAATGGTGTACATACAGCTCAGGTTGACAGATCTCTTTTTCATATCTGAGAAATTCTAGACTGCATAATTACACCAAAGACAATATCCCTATGGTTTATAAAAGTATTTCAGCATGCTGTTCTTCTGGCTAATTTTTTTAAAAAACTAGTGAATATTCAAGCTGCTGAAGTAAGATGAAGTATAAAAGAGCATTCAGATTTTTGTGAAGTATTTTCCTCTAACAAAAGTTATTGCCAAGGATGCAGGCCACCTGCCAGGCAGAATTGGGATCGCATGAATTCTGAAGGGAAATCAAAGGGCTGAATGCTTGCTGTGCAGGGCTTGGGTATGTGTGAGAGAACCAGATGAAATAACACAAAATTATTGAGAGAAACTAAGCAAGGAAACTCTACAGATATCCACAGAAACAGGAGCTATTCTGTAATTGAATAGTCTGGAATAGTAGACCACATTCTTATTCTTCATTCTGATTTATCGCTTTTGCAGGAGCTTGTGCTAGCCTTGTACAGTAACACTGACAGAAGGCTGATGATAGCTTTTGAAAAGGGAGTGGTTAATAAGAAGTTCAGGTGCCTAAGTATGGTGCCTAAGCAAAACCAAGTTCTTCATTTAAGGATGGCAGATGAGCTGCTTGGGAACAACAGCTGTGGATGAGGAAAGATATCTCAGGACATCTGAGATGGCTTTGCCCAGCAAAATTTAGGCAATGGAAAAATTCCTTGTATGTCTGAAGCCTTTGGCCTTGTTGATTTAACTACATAAAACTAGAGAGCAGCCTGAAATAGCCTATTTATCTGGAATTGTGGGCTTATCAGGTACCTCTGTGAAGCCAAAAGCCTTGATATAGTTTTGCAGCAAACAGAAAGAAAATGGACAATAAAAGCTCTTCTACAATATCCTCTGATCTGACAAAACCTTCTGAAAGAAACAAGGTAGGGAGAAATTCTGAAGACAATTGTTCTTAGAGTTTCTGACATATCCTTTTCAGACTCAGGGTAGGATGACTATACAGATAAGATACTCAATAAAATGAGTAACACGGTAGAGCGTACCGCAGTACCACAGCCCAGAACCAGGAACTAGTTGTTAGGTGGCTGGTGTTTCTCTGTGCTTATGTTTATGACTAGTGCACCCTGTTTCTCCTTGTTGGGCCTTTGTACATTTACTGTAAGTTATTTTGCAGCATCATGTTCACATATTTTAAAATGTCATTACTTATTATTAGCTGTATTGATTATATGCAGCCACCTACATTCAGATATTTAGTTTTTACTGATGTTTTCTGCTATTTATCCATTAGCAAGTGCAAGTAGGATTCCTCCCCTGCCTTCAGCAGCCTGAACTTTACTAGGTCAGAGCCCAAGGGCTTTGTGAGGAAACAGTCCGTGGGTTTTACAAACCAAATAACCTCAAGCTGTTCAATAAAATGTTTAAAATGTAAGTACTGTACCACTGGTGTCATTAGGACCTCAAATGTGCAGCACTGTGGCTATCCTATTTCTAATATGATATGAAATTATAGATGTTTCTACATAATATTGATTTATGAGACCCAGCAATAAAATAACATATGCAGATGGTTTCTAGAATGCACTTGGAGCACCTCAGAAAGATTCTCACAGTAAGTGGCACCTTTGCATGGTGGGATAAACTCCAGAGACAAGTGTGCTACATTAGTATCAGTGTCAAACTGACATTTCAGGGTCAGTGAAAAAATATCCTAAAGCCCAAGTGTTTATTTTTGAGAAATTTCATATATAATGACCTTGAATTTACATTGTTTTTTAGGTATGCATATGCGAATCACAGTTTGCTGTGATTTACTTCAGAAATATTATTCTTGCACTATTAAAATGAATTAATAAAAGCATGATACAGTGCTTTTTCTTTCCTATTTGTGCTTTTATTCTTTCACATGTTGATGAAATAGAGCAAGGACTTTGAATTATTAAAGCACATGCACCCACACATAGATACACACATACATATTCATACATATATAGGATTTATTTCCCAGATCTCCAATTTGTAACCATATCATAGATAAAAATGTACCGAGATAAGGAAGATCCAGTTCACTATCAAACCAATTGGTAATTTTTCATGTGTGCCTAGCAAGGTTACTTTCCTGCTAACTGTTCAGGGTGAAAGGAACTGTGCAAAGGGATTGTTACAGAATTTATCCTAGCAGAGTTGCCATGAAACATGTTTGGCCACGGAAGATACAGGGATGTAGTCAGCAAACCCCACAGATCTACAGATTATTATCTCACATAACTTTATCCTTCCAAGGAGACTTTTCCACTATCCTTCTGAAAGCAGAATCCTGCTTTTCAGTGACTATGAAAAATAATTCCTTCATTGGAACACTGTAACATAAAATAAGTCATACTGCTGGGCAATTCCCAGTCATATGTAATTAACAAGAATAAGTGCCAGATTCTCCACCTGGGATGGGGTAATCCTAATTAAACAATGCAAATTAGGGGACAAGAGGCTGTAGAGCAGCCCTGAGGAAAGAGATCTGGGGGTCTGGGTTGATGATAAGTTGAGTGTGAGTTGACTGTGCCTTGGCCACCAAAAGGGCCAAGTTTGTCCTGGGGTGCATCAAGCACAGCATAGCTCGCCAGCCAGGGTGTGTGTGTGTGATTTTCCTGCTCTGCACTGCACTGGTGAGGCTCCACCTTGAGTACTGTGCGCAGTTTTGGGTGCACACAAGGACATCAAACTATCAGAGTGTATCTAGAGAATGGTGACCAAGATGGTGAAAGACCTAGAGGGCAAGAGTTACAAGATGCAGCTGAGGTCACTTGGCTTGTTCAGCTTGCAGAAGAGAAGGCCAAGGGGTGCCCTCATCTCGCTCTACAGCTTCCTCAAGGGGGGAAGCAGAGGGGAAGGTGCTGATCTTCTCTCTCTGTGACCAGCAACAGGACACAAGGAAACAGAATGAAGCTGCATCAGGGGAAGTTCAGATTGGACATTAGGAAAAGGTGTTTCACTGAAAGGGTGGTCAGTCCCTGGAGCAGGCTTCTCAGGGAAGTGGTCACAGCACCAGGCCTGTCAGAGTTCAAGAGGCATCTGAATGATGCTCTGTGTCATATGGTTTAGTTTTAGGTAGACCTGCAAGAAGCAGGGATTTGAAGTTTGACTTCAAATGGGATCCTCATGGGATCCTTATGGGTCCCTTCCAACCTGAGATATTCTATGATTCTACTCTGTGATTCTATGTCATGAAGTTTACTATATGGAATGAAAGAACTACAATCTCCTTGCAGCTGTTACTAAGATCACATATGAATGAAGAAGATGCAATAGCAGCAGCTGTGTACTGCACCTATTATTTAATAGCCCTCTTAAAAGATGTGTTTTACTGATAATTGGGGTAGGGAATGGATGGGGGGAGGAGTTAACAGATGATGATTATTAATTATTCACAGGCATCTGGCTGTTACGTATTTTATCTCTATATTGTGATTGAGAAAATGGGGTACCAATCTGAGTAGGGTTCTTTGTATTTTTATACAGCTCTTGTTAAAACTGGTATTGTAAAAAACATACTAGTGCTCATGAAAAGATGACAGATGAATCTTGTTATAAGATTAATATCTTATTTTTTGATTGAACAGAATGTATGGTATAATACAAACAGTAGCAGTTTAAGATATTCCATACTGACTGTCCATGAGGGACGTAGTCAGGCCTTGTTATAATTAACATGTTTGTCATGGGTAAAATCTCATTAAATCATAGACACAGATCTGGACCTATGCCCTTTGTTGTTTTTTCACCACATTAAAGCTGCACTGTGTAGACTTTCCCCAGGTCTACCTGTACCTGGAACAGGCAGAAGGCTGGTTGGACTCTGCATCCCTCTGGGGTCTTCCAGCTCCTCTGGAAAACTTCAGTAAAGGGGAAAGGGAGACCAGCCCTAACACAGCTGTAAGGTATCCTAGAATCACTTGGCCAAATGATTCAATGGATTGATTCAATAAGACAATTGATTCATAAGAGAGAATGCAGTCTCTGTGGTGTACACAATGACCTTGGCTCCTCTACTGACAGCAGTACAGCTGTGTTACTGCAGTGTCAGCCAGGGATAGAAAAATGTTTCTCAGTAGCTTTCCACTGGCTTGATGATTTCTATACTGTGTTCCATTTTGCAACACAAAACATGACGTATGAAGACATTTCTGTGTGGCATCATAAATTATCTCACAGATTTAACGTCTAGGCTGAAACCCTTGTCCTTTAAAATCTGTGAGTATTTTCCTAGGATTTCAGCTGATCTGCAATTTCATTTTGATATCTGTTTAAGATCTGACCTTTATGTTTCACGGGCAGTTTTGCTTTTGTTTTCCTGGACTCATGGTGCATGGAATTTTTGAGTTGGAATTTAATTGATTTTAAGGATTCTGCTAGTCCATACTCTGATTTGTCTCAGTAGTTAATTTTAACTTATTACATGGTAGAAATTTGGGTTCTGTGAGACTAATAAAGATTAAAGAATTTTCAAGAAAAGAATGTTACAGATATTATGTATTATTACCCTTTTATTTATTTCCATCCCATATATGCACACCCATAAAAATATCTCTAAGAATCTCCTAAAGTAGTGTACCAGTTCTGTGTAACAGTCACTGATTAGTTCCATGCTTTTCAGCGTTTGAGTCCATTCTAGGATAAAGGTTTTCCAACTGGCATTTCTGTTCTATGTCAAACATGAGAGCAAAGAGCAAGTCTTGCACAGGTTCATCTACCCTTTCTTGTTACTGTTGACACTTTCAAACATCAAAGGCTTCAGTAAGAACATTAGCTCCCTAGATAACTGCTTTTATTTGCTACAGATATCTAATTCTACATGTTATGAGTCTATCTGCTCTCTCAGTGATGGGTACTAGTGAATTGAACTGGAATATTTGGCTCTCAACTACCTTTTAAGCATTGGCAAATAGTTGGTTCACAAAACCTCTCTTATTTATCCATCTTTTCAGATGGGAACACACTTTTCTCAGAATTGATGACTACTTATTTTTCAGCTAAAGTAAATACAGATCTATATCTCTTTTCATTTGTGCAAGAAGCTGACACATTCTGTCACAACACAGCATGAATAAATGGGAAAGTGACAGCTTCCTGGCAAAATTTTAAAGAGATAAACATCTATTTTTGTTAAAACAGCTACTAAGAAAAAAATGGATAGAAGTTTTCCAAGCTGAAAAGCTGTGGAATATACGTGTTGCAAACTAGTAAATGAATGTACAAGTAAGATCCTGATGTCTATTGCTACCCTTACTATTTTCACTATTTGTCCATTACCTAGCATGAAAAGTTCAAGTAATATACCATTGTTATTAGCATAGGTATGTGAAACCATATAGCAAACACTGCATTTTATTATTTTTTAAAAGAAGAGATAAACATTTTTTTTAAAAGTATCCTCTAAGCAGGAATGCATATTTACATAGCTCCACACTGTATTGGGTTTATGTGGCAGGGTTTTGGTAGTGAGGGGAGGGATGCAGAAGGTTGGCTTCTGGGAGAATAGATCAGGACCTGCTCCCATGTTGGACAGAGCCAGCTTCAGCTAGCTCCAAAACGGGCCTGCTGTTGCCCAAACCTGAACCCATCAGTGATGCTGGTGGTGCCTCTGTGATAACATTTATGAAAGGGTAAGAAATACTGTGTGGCAGCTGAGACAGGGCTGAGAAAATGTGAGAGAAAGAAACAGTGAAGGAGGGCGAGGAGGTGCTTCAGGTGCCAGAGCACCTGCAGCCTGTGGAGGAGACCATGGTGGAACAGGTTGTCCCCACGGAGGTCCACAGTGGAGCAGATATCTACCCTGCACCTGTTAAGGACCACACACTACAGCAGGTGGATATTCCCTGAAGGGAGTCGATGCTGGAGCAGGTTCCTGGCAGGATCTGTGGTCATGGAGAGGAGGCCACACAGGCGCAGGTTTGCTGGCAAGGCCTGTGACCCTCCAGGGGACCCACACTGTAGCAGCCTCTTCCTGAAGGAGTGCAGCTTGTAGAAGGGACCCATGCTGGAGCTGTTTGTGAAAAACTACAGCCTGTAGGAAGGACTTACATTGGAGCGGTTTGTGAAGGACTGTTTACCATGGGAGGGACCCCCTCTGGAGCAAGGGAACAGTGTGAAGAGGAAGAGGCAGCAGAGGCAATGTTATGGGCTGACTGCAACACCCATTCCCCATCCCGTTGCCTTGCTCCAGGGGAGAAGGCAGAAGAATCAGGGGTGAAGCTGAGTCTGGGAATAAGGGAGGGTGGAGAGGAAGTTGTTTTAGTTTTGTTTTTATTTCTCACTATCCTACTCTGTTATTAATTTACAACAAATTACATTAATTTTCCCCAAGCCCTGTCTGTTTTGCCTCTGACAGTAATTGGTAAGTAATCTCCCTATCTTTACCTTGACCTACGAGCTTTTTCACCATCTTTTCTCCCCTGCCCTGAGGAGGGGCAGTGACAGAGTGGCTTGGTGGGCACCTGGTGACCTGCCACAGTTAACCCACTAAACACACTGATAGATAGAGGGCTTACAGATTCTTACACCAATTAATTCAAAATAGTTTAGACAGTTACAAGATTCTTTTTGCTCAAAATTAACAGAATGATGAGCTATCAGAAGTTCTTTTACTATATTTCTGAACTTAGAATTCATACATGGTAAGGAGAAAAGAAAAAAAAAAAGAAAAAAGAAAAGGACATCTCATAAGAAAAAGAATTATGTGTACAGGACAAAGGATGAGAAGATAGGACTGAGTAAAGGATAAGTTTGAATAACACATAGGCACCTGAGAGAAGGTCAGAGAAAGGATGGAATGTGCATATATGTTATGTAAAAGGAAAGCAGGAGAGACATTCATCAAGAAAAGGAAAACAGAAACTGAAAGGTTCACAGGTAAGAGAAAACTGAAGAAAGCCTGAAATGCTGGGAGTGGGGAAAAAGACTGTAAAATCACGAGAAAGAGAAGGCAAAAGATCTGGATAAAGGGAGAGGAATCATTGGATAATCTAGTCAGAGATCACAGAGATAAGTGGTGTAAGAAAAGACTGAGATAAAACAAAGAAACTTTGTTTTACACTGCTGGGTTTATAAGTTTCTTGGGCTTCTTTTTTGGCCTCACAAAACTAAAAGGAGAACATTTACAAGGATTGTTGCCCAGGACCTGTATGCATTTTCCTTAATTTGGAACACTAGATATCTCTGAAGATCACAGATGGTGTTGTTTAGCTAACACCTCCAAGCATGAAAGTGGTTTTATTAGCTCAGTTTTGCAAATGGGGAAATGAAGGTAGGGACTAATCATTTTCCTGGGGCTTCAGCACAGTCACAATGATAAAGCCAGCATAACTGTATCCTAAACCTAGTGTTGAAATTTCAGACTGAAGCTGCTCTGATGCTGCATGTGTTGTTGAAATATATTGCTTTTGCACTTGTGGAGATCAGTGTAGAGCTCACAGAAGGAGAGTTGAGCTTGGATTTAAATACAGTATATCTTCAATTTTCATCAGTGTTTCTCACTTAACACTAAAGGACAACTCTTCTGCAAGCATCTGCAGTGTCAGTAATTCCATTAACAATGAAGCCACTGTATTATCAACAGACTGTAGCTTCATTTTAATGTGTCATTTGCACTTCAAAGTCACATAACTTTTATTATGGTAAATCAATTAAAACTATTTCTCATGATAATTTATCTTCTACAGAGTTTATCATCTCAGAGAATGCAATATTTCCCAATTTAACTTCCAAGACAAAAGTGATGTAATTTGAATGCCTTTTACTGAGCTTATTAAGCATAAAGATCACAGAAATTTCAAACCCTGAAAGATAACTGTTTCATCTATGTGATAAAATGGAAGTCACATTTTACTAGCTTACTGGAGGTAGTAGGAGAAAGTATGCTAATTAGTAATATAACCTCATTTACTCATTTGGTATGTCTCTTGTTTTAAATGATAGTCTGTCTAGAATAGATATCCAGCTTGATACAAATATGAAAAGGAAATCAAGTGAAGCTACTGTATATTCAATAAAGCTATGTGTAGCATTCATTTGATTATGCTTTTCTTTGTGTGTTTATAATCCAGGAATCACCTTGAAATAGAGTAAACAATTTCAAAGATCTTGCAGTGAAGGATGGAGGTTCATATAGAAAAATTTCCCTTCAGAAGGGAGAGATGGGTCAGATCCTTAACTAGCATAAGTTGTCACAACTCCAAGGAAGTCAGGAGAAAAATGTCAATGTACAGGAGTTGAAAACCTGATAATGTACAAGTGTTAAAAAAAAAAAAAAACACTACAAAAAAAAATCCCCACCAGTATACAACAACCATCCCGATGAAATCTAGAAGCATTCATACAAGATGAAAAGCTCATCTGTATCTTTAATGCATGTATTTGAGTGTGTCTGATTGTTTCTTTAGTGGCAGAAGGCTTGCTTTTCAAATGCTTTTTTTCAAATGTGCTTAGGGGCACCTGCCCCCTGACTTGCACTATGGCTATTCAAAAGGTTTTGTAAATGCTGCCAGTCTCTAGTTCTCGTCTCATCTTCATGTAGAAGTGCTGGGTTCACACATTATAATGTGGGCGAAACTAACAAGAAAATAATAACCCTTGACTCTTAAAATTAGACCATGCAAGTGTATGCAGAGCAGCAGCAAAAATAGTCCCAACATCCAGTCAGGCCTCTGACCCCCTTTCTTTGCAATCGCGCTAGCAATAAATAATTGCAGCACCTAAGCCCTAGACCTTTGCTCAGCAGGGGAAGGGAGAGCTGTTAACTGGGGAGTGTGTGTCATTTGATTGCCTGTGGCTAATGCCTCATGGCTCACCACAGGAGTCATTGGTGTGCAGCGGCTCTCAGCTGGAGTAAGTGGTTTTGGCTGGAGTAGGATAACTGGAAACACTGGGCTGCCCTTTGAGCTATGGCAGAATACATATTTACTACCTAGAGGTCTGATATAAACTTAAAATCCTTGACTTGGCCTCTTTTTGTTCTGATTCTGAAGCTGGAATACAAGGAGGTGCTTCTGCTGCAGTTGGAGTTTATGGTCACACTCCACACGGTGAGAATGCTTCTCTGGAATTACCATTTTTCACACTGGAAGACTAAACTGCTGAAAGTATTCTCTCTCACTTGCTCTACAGTAATTATGCTGGGAACAAATTTAATTTTCTGCCATTCCATGCAGCCTTGCTCATAAAAGTGCAGTAGTATCTTATCAGTTCACTCTGTTGGTTGTAAGACCTTTGGTGTATTGCTGGATTTTATTAACAAGTGACGTAAAAATAATTGAAAAAAGGGTATGTGATGATGCATGGAGATATAATTACATAAAAGGGATGATGTATATATTAAAAAAAAAATGGACTGAGAGTTGCCTTAATGGTGTGATTTATTGGACTTCATTATACTCTCCCAAGAGAGGTGGTAAAAGCCCCATTAAATAATAGAAAAACTCACCATTTCCTGAGGATCAGAACATATGGGAACTAAACATAGGAAAACTGAACAGATTTTATCTAAGCTAGAGCTGGCCAGTTTCTTCTGCCATATAGCATTCCCAAAAGAGCAGCAGAACATATATACAAAGTTTTCCCACCATTTTTATTTGTATGGTATAAACAGCATGAACTATGTTAAAAATAATTTCCCTTGACGATGTTTATTTGTTAGTATGCAAAGTAACCAGTTTAATAGTAGGAATATTACCCTTAAATTAATCAATCTATGTTATGGCCACTCAAGGAAGCAAAGAATGAGTCATTCTTTTCTATAATTAGCCTGGAATATGCTCTCAAAAACCATGTATTTAGGACTTGATTTTGCAAAAGTACAAGGGAGTTTTTGCTATTGACTTCAATGGAAACAGTCAAAGAGCCATTTCCTTAGGAGGTGCTGAGGCCTTTTTGAAAATGGTTGTATTTGACTTTACTCAATATACAGAAGAAATTGCTTAGTATCTCAATGACAAAACCCATCTGGTTAGGCCTACCCACTACTGAAGTCATTACACTCCTACCAACATTTTGAGACCAGAATTGCATCTTTAAACCATGAAGGACCCACATATCCCTTGCTTTGTACTTTGTTTAGTCCTCTGCACTTCTGAAAATGAATATAAAATCTTACTCTATCACTGCTTTAGGGTTTACAGCGCAATTGTGCTTCCTTTGCTTTGATAAAAGGTGAGTCTCATCAACATTCTATATTTCAGCTATTGGAGAAGTAAAGACCCACTTATGCAAGGTTACTTATAAGAATTCTTTTTTCATGCACTAGAATTATGCATCAAGACATTTGGACTATAATGCAAAAAGCTCGCCATCTATTATATTACCACCTGAATGTGTTATTAAAATGTTACTGGAGTGCTGCTCTTTGATGGTTTCATGCAGCCAGAATCCAACGAGCAGCATTTCAGAATCCTATCTTTGCATTACTATTTTTAAGGGTATTGATTTTTTTCTAATAGCTTTTCCGAACTCTTTCTTGGGTTCAGTGAGGTTTCTTTATTCCCTAATTACAGAAAGCTTACTGAAGATAATACTGTTTTGAAAGACTTTTTTTTCAGTTTAGTTTTGTTTTGATATGCTGATGTTTATGTAAATAAAGTCCTGTTTACTCAGTTTCAATATATAGTAGTCTTAAATCAGAGAAAGCTCATAATAAATATGAAACTAGAACATTCCTTTTTGTAAACACATCTGCAAGCCTGACTGCATCTCGCTAAGCATTTTATAGGTTCATTACACTACTTGGCTCACATTGAAGTCACCTCAAATTTTATTTTTCTTTTTTCTAACCGTCATATGAATAAACTTTGGCTTCTGTTTAGACTGGAAAATATCCAGTATCTGCTTATAATCTACAGATTCAGGAAAACATGATGGTTATTAATGGTGGTAAGGCATTTCTCTGCACCAGTATGTCACATACTAAATTTTAGGATGGGTCACAAGAGGTGTCACTAGAACTGCATGGTCTCTTTTACGTAGAGACCTGAAGCTAAAATGAATTACCTTTCATTCTTGCAAATATGAAATGTTTGGAGCAAAGTTAACTGACATGCATGAATATATAATCAATGGTAATGAGAGATGGTTTCTAAACATCCTGTTGTTATAGTCTGACCAAAAGTCCTGATAAGAATGATAACAATTGCTTGTTTATTTTTTGTTTTTTACCCCTTTACAGGTTGGGTGCTTTTGGAGATCGTCATAATTAGCTGCCTAAGAACTGGTTTAAGAAGCGGTTTAGAACAACCTCAGTCATGAGTTCCCCCACCTACAGTGGTACAGCACTCCAACAAGGTACACGGGACCAGCTGCCCGTCAGGTGCTCTTGGCATTAAGATACTTACCACTCTGCAGCATATGCCTACAGTGTACTCAAAGGGTGTAAGATTAGGTCTTTGTTAAGAAGTCATCAAGAACTATTTCAATGTCCCCAGGAAGTTCAACATAATGGTGTTATCAATTATATAATCCTATAATATGTAGCCATGGCTTTAGCATGTACAGTATCTGAGAGTACATTCTTGACAATGCATGAGTAATATAATGAGGCATATATATTATATATTGAAGGGTATCAGAGTTAAAAAAGATACATTATTCTTGTAACAGGATGTTATACTTACTTTGCAAACCCATTCACCTCTGTGTAAACTCACCATTTGTAACAATGGCAATGTCAAGTTCATCAATGACAGCACCTGTATTGTACCTCACAATCTTTGATGCATAACAAATTATTACCTCCTTATCAGCATGGACAAAATGTTACTTTTTTATTTAAATGTTATCATTAATAGTTGTTATAAGTTGTTATCTGCAGTTAGCTGGGATATCAGCAATTTCTGGAGGACAGTGTTATAAGAACAGTATTTTCCAAAACTAATATTGGAACTTAGTACTTGGTCAGCCAGATTGGAAAATTTTAATTCATCCATGTGAATAGTGTTGCAAAAAGTCAATGTGATTAAGATCAATCATGTCCTTCTTATTTTTTAGGTGCACGTAAACTGTCTAAAAGCTTGAAAAAAGCTACACAAATAATTTACTTAGTCTTGGCACTGCTTGTAAATCTTTTAGTAATAATTTTTAATTAAATATTTACTTGAGGTGAAAATTAGACTTCAACAATTGAAAATAGATTGAAAGATGCTTGGATGTGTAAGGGTTTTCTTTAAACTTTAAACTAGTCTCTTGAGATTCATCTGGTTTCTGAGAGCCCTAGGGAATAACAGGAAATTCATACATATTTAATAATAGTAAAATCAACCAATGCAGTAACCATGCTAAAAGAACAATTATGCAGACCATTTATGTAAATATGGAATAGAAATTCCATTATTTTATTTAGAACATTGGAAATTCTTGTAAATTATTTAATTTAAGAAGACATGCTTTGCAGTGATTTTGAGCAATTTATGTACGAGATATATATATATCATGGCAAAATATTTTAATATTTGTATTTTCATATTCATTTCAACCATAACTAGGTTAAGACTGGTATAATCTACAGATAAAAGAATTACTCTTTCTTTTATGGAAAGCACATACAAGTGTTTGTTTCTGTCAGAGATAATTTATTTAATGTGTTATTCAAACATGTTTTTAACTGAAGAGATGTAGCTAAATTAATTGTGTTTTCAATAATAATAAATTAATAGTATTTTTCATGCATATAATAGCTTTTAAAATCTGCAAATATATTTTATATTTTCCTGATCTAATGATTCTCCTAATCTAATGATGGAGAATTATGCATATTTTAAGGAGCCCAGAAACTCCAGTTATCTTCCATCTCCTAGGATAGTTATGTTTCTAAAGGAACAGTGGAAGGTATTCACAAAACCCATTAATTCACCCCTCAGAAACTACTTTCTTATTTTAGTACCATAGATAATCCTTGATTATTCATGTTTCTTGTGAAGCCTGTTATTAGATGAAGAAAATCTTGTATTCAGAGATATTTGCACTGAAACAAGGGGTGAAGAAACAATGTCAAGAGTTAGGGGCATGGAAAGACCTTTGGAATCTCCGTGCTATTCAAAGACTTAATGATGAAAAGGACAACCATTCCCACTAATTTAGGCCATTTCAGGATTTCTTCACAGCCATTCTATTGGTTACTTCCTTGCAAAAAAAAGACATAACTGACTTGGTAGTAAACAAGTTGTCTATGTCAAAACATGTGGGTTTTTTATTATCAGTTGGTTTGACAAAGCCTTTTTGGGGGTTTATTCTGGCCAGCTATAGATGATGGCAATTGTCTAAACCAGAGAGAACTAGACTCTTTCACAGTCACTTTTCTGACTCAGTAAATATGTGTAAGTATAAGATATATTTTGCATTAAACATGCAAGCTTTTCATTGGCTGTAGGGAGAAGCTAGAATGACTAGCTCAGCTAGTCATTCAATTCCAATGGAGCTGTCTGTGGTGTAGACACCTGTATCTACTCCTGCTAACTCTCCATACAATTGCACCTCAACTTCTCCAGGTCTCTACTGTCATGTTAGCTATGTGAGTTGGCACTTTGATTGCTTATGCTTTTGGTGTCAGCCAGCACTTTGGTTTGATCCCAGAATGATATAGGAACCTGCCAAAAAAGGGAAATTGAGGATGAGTATGGTTTATGTTTGAGCTCTGCCTTTACAGTTTCAAGCCATATAAGCTGGCAAGGCTAGCCGTACGTGTGCAAACGTGTTTCACAGTACACTGTGCAAAAATGAAGCCAGATCTAAGAAAGGATCTGAATGCCTTGAATTAGGTCCTTCAATTGAAAACCCTGTGCTGAAAGCTGCAAATCTGAAAACTAAGTGTACAGGGCTGCTCTTCCTTCTCAGAGGTTGCATCTCTTGCATACATGATGCTGAAATCCCACAAGATTTCAGAAACTAGTCCTTTTTACACATAATTAGAAACACTTCAGCTACTAGGACTTCTAAGAGAAACTCCATGTGCAGTTAAGTAGAATGGGTTTTACTAAGCAGTGTGAGCATAGCTGCTTTAATATAAGAGGTCAGAAAAACAGGACCAGCCCTCATTTTCATATAAAAAACTTAGTAATCAGAATATTTACCTGAGTTTCTGAGTACAATCTCTGTCTGTCAAGGAAGATTTTGTCCAAATTCCTCTTTTAGAGTAGGGCACAAATGACATACGGGAGCAGGGAAATAAAAAAGGAAAGGAACTCACTCTTTGTTTTTTTTAAGAAATTCTCTTTTAGCCTGTCTGCTCAGGAAGGCACATATGGAAGCAAGACACACTCTCAGAGAATTCAGGAACATGGCTGCATTTACCTTTTTCTATACCCAGCACAGACAGGCATTTGTATAGGGTGAAAGTAATGAATGGGATGAATCTGAACATAGGGATGAGGAGATGTACCTTGAAATTCTCTCTTTGGTACTTTTTTTTTTTTTCTGTGACCATTTTTGCTTGGTTTTAAGATGAAAAAAAAATCATAAGAGAAAAAAACAATCTCAGGGACGAGGCCAGAATCTAGGGATCTTCTTTGTGCAGTCAGTCTAGCAGTTAACCTCATAGATCCAGCTCCTGGATTGTAGTCATAAACTTCTGGCATTGAAGAATTAAAGTAACAAGTAGCCGTCCATTTCCCTCCATGGCTTCAGTGTTTCTCTTCATCCTTACAAACAAAAATAACCCTTTTTTCATTTATTTTACCTAGAATAGGGCCAAGACACTGCGCTAACACCTTTTAGTTTTGCCTTTGCGTTTTCATGGAAAAAACAAAAGATGTGTTTGTGCCTGAAAGGCATAGTTTTATGAGCTTTGCAACTAATATGCCTCCCTTTACTGTTGTTTTCTGACTCTGTTCTGTTTCACATTCTAGACAAGCCTACAGTGCTAAAGTTAAATTAGAGAGCAGTACTAATTGAAGATCAGCTGGAAGAAATCAATAAAGACATTACTATATATTAACTGTTACTGTTATCTTAAAAAAAATAATTGGCTCGTTGGTTCATTTCAGAAAGAAAAGAAAAATTCATGTGATAGATTCTTGAACAAAACAATGTAAAATATGAAGCTTCAGTAACTGCAGAGAGCTGCAAGAACAATTTTACCTGCTGTGGACGAATGTTTTGTATTGTAATCCTGAGAAAGTCATGCAGCAAACTAGATTGGCAATTACAGGGCTGTGGATTTTCAAGCATAATTTAATTATTTCATAGCCAGTAAATTGATATTCATTTTTACATGAACATCCATGGGGTGAATACTTTTTAAACCACTATGTCATTCTTTACTTTCCAATATTCCATTTTTTTAATCATTAACTGAGCTACAATTCATACTATGGGATATTTTGATTTGTAACGCATTTTTGGTTTAAAACATATTATTCTGACTTACTGGTCTTAAAGTTGTTAATGTTGTTCTTCATTAGTAGGGTAACAGTTTTGAACAGTTATCATTTCTGTGCTTTAATTTCTAAGAAAGTGAAGTATATAAACTTGAACAAGAAAATCTTTGTGTCAGACCACATCTAGAACAAATGAGTTCTGATCTAGAGAGTTATACTGATTTACTTGAGAATCTGGCCCAAATATCTCTTTTGAACTCTAATTTAACAGATATATTTAATTAAGTTTTAAATTGATGCAGAGAAAACAATCCTCAAATCTTTCTTTTCTGATTAGAAGGCATCATTTATGAGAAAATTTTAAGAAACTCTGTAGGATTGTCAATATATTTCTGCAGAATTTTAGTTTAATAATAATTCAGTTTGGTCTTACAACAAGACAAAAAAATAACATAATTACAGTGAGCTTTTGACATTATCTTGGTAACTGCATTGCAGAAAGCAATTATTTTGTTCATTTTAAATATAAGGTTTTAATAGTGTACCTAAAATGGTGTGTATACGTAGTCGGTTGTCCTTGACCAGATGCCCACCTAGTTGCTCTCTTAGTCCCCCTCCTCAACAGGTCACGGGGAGAAAATAAGATGGAAAAGCTCATGGGTCAAGATAAAGACTGGTGATCATTTACCAATTGCTGTCACAGGCCAAACAAAATCAGCTTGTGGAAAATATATTTAAATTATTGCCCATTTACTAAAAATAGAGCTGGATAGTGAGAGAAAAAGACAATAACAAAGAATACCTCTGGATCTTCCCCCTTTTCCCAGGCTCATCTTTACTCTTTCATTCCCAATTCCTTGACCTCCTCATGCTCCAGAGTGACACATGGTTATGGGGAATGGGGACAGTGGTCAGTCCCTAATAGTTCCTCTCTGCTACTCCTTCCTTCTCATGTTTTTCCCCTGCTCCAGCTTGGACCCTTCCATGGGCTGCAGTCTTTTTAGGGTGAACTGGTTCCACTGTGGTCTCTCCCATGGGCTGCAGGGGAATTTCTGCTCCAGCTCATGAAACACCTCCTCCCTTCCATCTTGTTTGACCTTGGTGTTTGCAGGACTGTTAGACTCTTTTATTCCCCTCTCTGCTATGCAGCATTTTGCCCTTTCTTAAACACGTTTTCCCCAAGGCACCACCATGCTGGCTGAGGGTCCTACCTGTGCTCCACATTGGGTCCATTTGAGCCAGCTGGACCTGGATGGAACTGGCTCACAGAGGCCCCTGCCACCCCCCCACTACCAACACCTGGACACCAACACCCAATACAGTACATAAACATAAATATATCTCAAGGTATACTGAAATCTTCTGATCTTTCCATTTGTAAACCAGTAACATGGTAACAGCAGGAATTAAACTTATGACCAATCAAACCAACCTCCTTTGGCTGTACCTATAACTGCAAACCAACCTCCTTTGGCTGTACCTATAACTGTAGTACTCATTTGTTCAGCCAGTGCTGAAAGACAGATAAACAAAGTAATTAAAAGCTAATGGCCCAGATAGCCTCATGATCTTGCTTTTACAATGGTTATCTATATTGTATTCATTGTATTGAATAACTAGACCACAGGTATATGATCTGCAAATGTTATTGACAGATTGAGTTCCTTTATTTCAAATGGAAGAGACCTCATGTACAAGGTTTCAGGTTCAATCTCTACAGGTGATCTCTGTTTAGGTATATTACATGTGAGAGTAATAGAATGGAATGAAAGGTGATACAGAGAGCTTTATTAAAAATGCTCTTGCATATTTATACAATGTGAATAGAGGAATTTTTAATATACATGTTCATCTTAGACTCTAACACAGAACAAGAAGCTAATTCTGCAAACACAATAGGGCTATTGAATCATAAATGTTACACTGATCACTGAAGTTTGTGACATTAAACTTTAATTATGTGTCTTAAATCAGTGTGGTTATATCTTTAAATTAGTTTGTTATATTAGCTTATATTACCACCTGTGACAAAATACATAGTGATTTTCTGCTTAAAAAAAAAATTGCAAAAAGGGTAGAAGAATTTATTCCATATACAGGTTATCAAAAGATAGTTTCAAAGGTTCTTTTTCGCTTTTGCAACTATGCTTGTTTATATATCTAGATTTTGCAGTAAAAATACATGGGAAAATTAGGATGCAGAAAGCTGAAGCAGGTTAGCAATGGCACAAGACTCATACCTGCAGAATTTCCAATAACATCTAAATAAGGATTGAATTAATCTAAAAATATGAAAGGGGTTTTTGAGCTCTGGTTCTAATAAAGAGAAAACAGCAGAGACAGGAACATAACTCTGCACTGATGGCAGTAACAGATCTATCACAGAATTTCTCATGGTCATCAAACTGCATGTAATTGGTAGCCAATACTTCCCACCATATGACTAGTGAAGCTTTCTGAAATTTTTGGTTTTCTGTTGACTGCTAAGGAGTTTGATATGTGCATTTATTCTTGCAAAGAATATATAGCTCTCTTTATTTCAATAAAATGAACTCCATTGTTTTTGGAAAAATCAAAAGGTGTATTAACGACATAGCTACACTAGCAATTTCTTATGGAACTTGCTTCACTGTAGGTTCCTGTCAGGCTAGGCTAGAAATGTATGGTAGTTTGGGGCAGCAGTGCAAATTTCAGTTACCAGATGGTCAAATGCCTCCATAGCCAGTGTTAATGTTGGAGATGACATAAGCTGGGTTTTAAGACAAAGCTGAAGTATTAGATTTTGGATTAAGGTGTAGAAGATTTTGGCAGCTTGCTCTTTTTCATTTTTTCATTTTGTTTAGGTTTTGTTTAAAGCAAGCTTATTATAGACAGGTAACTATTAATACATAGATATTTGAAGTCAAACTGAATTTCTTTTAGGGATCTACTTTAAGGGACAAATGTACAAAATTAATCTGTACCATCAAATTCCAGCATTTTCATGTATTTACATTTCTGGACTGCTTTTCTCAAATTCCAAAGAATGTATATATCAGTTTATAGTGGCCCACAACATGCAGATATAGAGGCACATCCCAGCAAACAGAACTATGACATCCCTATACAGTACACATACAGGCTAATGGTGAGAATGAGGGCATAACAGATAGGGTAGGTGGACATTACAAGTACAAAAAAGTCATGGCAAAAGGGGATCCATTCTCAGATCTCAGAAGCTGTAGTAGCTTTCATCATTTGTTTACATATGACTACATTCAGAACCAATTAGGTAATTAATTTGTTAAAAGCATATCCGTAAGTTTCCAAAATCTTCCAGCCTCTACAGCCAGCCATCTACATAAAAAATCAATAGAATTTGCACATGAAAAAACAACATGAAGATCTGGATGAGACCACCCTCCTTTTTAGTTCTGTGGTTCCTCAGAGAACTTCAAATTCATTATTCTGTACTTTAAAAATACAATCAGATAATGTTGATTTCCTTTCCCTTTTTGTGAAAAATGTCTAAGAATGATGTGCAAAGTTAGAAGTTCAGTTTTCTCATCCTTTTTTTTTTTTTTTAATGCACTAATGTCATCAAAGGAATGATAAAATTCTTATTTAAATTTTTGATGATTACTGGACTTTGATGAGAAAATACAAGATAAAATATGGATTGAAGCAGTCAGTATACTATGCAAATTATGTATGGCAAATTGGACAGATTGATTAGATCCTAATAGGTGGAATAGTTTGAGAAACGATGACTGTCATTAAGTTTTTTGACAGGTGTCAAGTAAACAGAACAATTTTTTTTAAGGGATACTTTTTAATTGAAAGAGAATTCTATAGGAATGCTTTTTTCTGTGCTCAGTGTTCAGTGATCAGCTTATTGATTTCTGGAATAAACTGTATCTACTTCTTCCCTTTATTTCCAGGTGTTAGGATCACTTGGTTATGTACATACACACACACACACACGTACTTTTTTGAAAACTAATCCTCTGAGAGTAATTAAAAATAAATATTTTAAATAAAAAATGTTGGAGAAACTTTAATTCTAAGCTGAGATTTAAATTTATCCCAAGAGAAAAACCCAACCTAAACCACACAGATATTGTGTCTTTAAAGTACTTCATGAAGCTTCAGCTACCCAGCTGCTGCAGTATCAAGGTGAATGGCATTGATAAAATTCTGAAACCCTTAGAAAATATATCCACAAACATATAGTTAATCATTGCTATTACGTTAAGTATAGTGAAGCGGTAATAATTTACCTGGGGAATTACAGTATATTACGGACTATACTGTGTTCATAAGAAATAATTATGTATTTGAAAAGAGAGAAAGCAAAACTACTTGTAAATGACAATTCCTTTCACATAGATATGATCCGAAGACTAAATTTAGCAAGTATATGTATGACTTTTAAATCAGTTTCCATAGATTTTAGTGCATGATGTAGATATTTATTTGGCCAAATACATGGGTGTTAAGAAATAATGCTTACTGGAAGCTTTGATCAATGGAAATAATCACACTCAAAAAAACCCCAAACAAACCCAAACAAAAACAAACAAACCCACATGAACCTGTTTTATGAAAAGAAGTATTTCACCTTAGTGAATACAATATTTTCTAGAGTTCTAAACTTATCTATATGCTACAGAATGAACATATTAAGAAACAATAACAAGATCCATGTATCTATCTGTTTATATTTGTTCTCATGCTCGTAATGTCTAAGTGCCTGGAAATAAAAGCTGTTTAGAAACTGGCAAGTAAGAAAAGTGAATTTGACCAGCCTCCTTTATTACCCAAGCCTAAAGCAATGCAAGATTTAAACACAAGGCAAAATTAAGTGAACTTGCATTTAAATAAGACATGGCAATCTTATGTTTTGTTTTACCTCCTTTCTCTTCACCCATTATGTTCTATTGAACACAATGGTTTATGTTTTAATAAGCTTTCGGTCGCATTATGCTTAGACTGGTTCCAAGTTTAGCAAAACAACATATAAGAGGAATGGGAATTTTAGCCCTGCAGAGTCAATATGTTGATAATCGAGGATACCAGTTATAGTCCATTTTCCACAAATAACTTATGTAACTGCATGTATATATGACTTGAACTCCCATGTGTATGAGTTGTTGAATCAGAGTATATGAAGAAAAATAAATAAAAAGGAGTAAATACATGTCTGCTGTTAGACAAGTAACGTTAAATTCAAATAATAATTCAAAATAGGGGGCCTAGTGAAGTCTCTGGCAATCTCTGCCCCTGCTTTACCTCAATATGCCTATTTCCACATTCCCTTTCTATTTTCCTGCTATCCCATGGCAGTGTCTCTACTCCCATCACCACTAATCCTCTTTTCTTTACTGAAAAACAGTCTTTCTCCTGTCACAATCCTGCAATGTTGTAAGGTGCCAGGTTGGTGGCTGAAAAATACTAATTAGCTACATGACTTACATCACATAGTCCTTCTGTCTTCACAGAATACTAAAGAGCATATAGAGGTGATATGGAATCAAACAGGACAAATATTGGTTGTTTGGGTGTCTGTCTAAATGCAGAGCGACTTGAAAAGTAGGAAGACTAATGTTGGTATATAAAGTGGGCAAGAAATATCTGCAGTAGTGATTTTAGGAAGCCCATTTCAAATTTAATATCACATTCACAGTTGTTTGGCAAACAAACTGAAAAGTCTTCATGGATATTTACAGGTTGCCCGGGGAGGATGTGGAGTCTCCATTCTTGGAGGTACTTAAAAGCACACAGTCCTGGGCAACTGGCTTTAGGTGGCCCTGCCTGATCAGGGGCATTGGACAGGATGACCTGCAGAGGTCCCTTCCCACCTCAACCATTCTGCAATTTCGTCATATATATATAAAAGTTTATAAATATACCAACCATAATTGTAATTTTAAATTATTTTCAGATCATGTCATCATTCTGTAAAAAATCTTAACTTGCAGGAATTTGTAAATCACTAACATGAATTCATTTTTTAATCTGGTAATTTACTTCAAGTATGCAGTGTACAGAGCAACAACATAGAATGAAGCTGTTGACATCCACTACTCTAACTTAATAATATTATAAACCACTTGATCTTCACTTTTGTGCTTTCCATGATGTGGGATGACCTCCTTGAAAAGTGAGTCTCTCTCTTAAAAGGGAAGCTGTTTTTACCTTCCAACTCCAGTTATTAATCAATGCAAAACTCTTAATTATGGCTGCAACGTCTTATCATGATATCACAATTTTGCTCTTGAAATGTAGTTTTCATTTTAAGATATTGATAACAGAAACTAGATAAGAAACTTTACTTTGCCTTCCAGCATTAGAAAATTTCTTGCACTGCTAATCAATTATCTCTCTGCTTTTAAAATAGCTCTACTTTGGGAATAATAAGATTCTGTATATGAATATACAATGTGCCCTTGTGTGCACATGTGTATCTGTGTAGATGAGTATGTACTCTGTCCTTTTTTGTGAATGTAAGGCAGACTTTTAAATAACTCTCTGTTCTCAAGGAAAAGGCATTCCTTTCCTCTCGTATGGAAATGATGATATCGTTTGAACACTACTGTAAAAATAGGTTTCACAGCTGAACCAGGACTTCAGGCTTAGAGTTAGCATATTTTTTTAAATATTTACTTTTTCATGCTACATTAAAATTAATATGTAGTTAACCAAAGGACAGTTTATTCACATATTCAAATGTCATTTTAATATGATATGTAATATTTGGAAAATTGATTTTGTCATTATGGTAAAATGAACAAAATAAAAGCTCTATATTGGGCATTTTTTGTATCAAGAATTGTAATTATGTAGACAAATAGTTCCAACATTTTGCATAGTAATGTTCAAAAACTCTAACCAGATCAGCAGTAATGTAACCAAATCATAAAAAGTAATTTTCTTTGAAAATGAGACCACTTCCTAATATTTTTTTAAAAAAGAAACACAATTAAAAACTATACCAGCCATGGGATTAAGAGTAAGTTCCTCAATAATATTGAAAGATATACACTTCTGTACGAAAATCGTTAGTTCTGCTATTTGTGAAGCTCTGGTGCTCTTTGTCGGCTTTCCTATAGCACTGAAAAAAAAATGTCTGTGAATTGATTAAAATTCCCCATTTTTTATAAAGAATATAAGTTTTTAAAAAGTAATGTAAGTTTTCCAAAAATACCCATGAAAACAGTTTTTCCATAGCATAAGTAGGGTCTAAAGGAAATCAGAAAGGGAAAAGCGCCACCTATTGATCACGGCTTGCAATCGTACTCGTTGCTGTTTGATACCTGTTGTATTCGTGTTTAATGAGCACAGCCAGCATTTAAGATGCACATATCTGTTACAAGTTTCAATATTTTCAGGCTTCCTGTTAAAGAGTTTAAAGAATATATAACTTAAAACATAACTGAAGCCAAATGAATATTTTACACAGTTGTAATCCTGTAACAGAAACCAAAACCTATCTTCTTTCTTTCCCTTCTTTCCTTTCTCCCCCATTTGATTATACCTCTCTTTCTGTACTGGGGTCTCCTTTTACGTCGGTCTTTCTCTGGGCTCTCTTTTTCTCTCTCCCTTTCCTCCTTCCTCCTTCCCTCCTTCCCTCTCTCCCTTCCTGCCTGCCTGCCTTCCTCCTTTTACTGTCTCCTTCTCTCTTTCCCCTCCTACTCTCTCTCCTTTCTCCTCTCTTACCTCCTGTATCTCTTTTGTCTCTTTAAGAGCTTTCTTTGGTAAGGTAGAGTACAGAGGACTTGGGGAACAGCTTTAACAGAAATTATCTTACAATTAGTAGAACATGAAGCTCTACAGACTGAAAAACCTTCAGACTTGCTGGAGAACTTTGCAAGCTGAACAGACAAGCTCATACCTCTTCCAGGAGTTAAGGGGATAAACAGTTATTTTCCCTTGGATGAGTGTGGGGTTTGCTACAGATATTAAAAAGTGGGCAATAAAGCAATTCTGATTTTATATTTCAAAGATTATTGTGTAGATATTGGAATATGTTTTTACTGTATTTCAAATCTTACTAAGACTTGTGGAATTTGACTTTTTTTTTTTTCAAATGGTCATTAATGATGTACATATTGTGACTTTTAAATCAATGGGTTCAATAATGAATAGTTCATTGACTGCTGGTTCAATGAATTGTGTGGAAATTCATGGACCATGCAGGCAAAGAGAAAAGGTAACTGTTATTATTTCAAACGAAGATTTTATGTCTTAGTGGCATTGTGAAAGATTGACCTTCACAAGAGATATTGCTGTTCTTGCATTACCACCCTGATATCAATAGAAAACTGCTTTTAATCTACACAAAGGGTCCTGTTATCCTCTCAATGAATGGGGGATTATCATGCTTAACTCTCCAGAACATGGAGAGGCAAATAGACCCCACAGTCTGTATTGCTCTGAAGCAATTTCTTGAACATATTTCACATGCTTTTAAATGATGGTTTTGAAAAGTTTGGGGTTTTTTTTGTGTTTTGTTTTGCTCTGTTTGAAAGTAGGAAGTTGACATTTTGTTGCAAACTTGTACCAGAATGCTATTTGATACATGGCAAGTAAGGATTTACCGAGTTCTCAATATTAATAGTTAAAGTATTCATCGTCTTCTCAGTTAACCATATGATCTCTTCTCAGTAATGTTCATTGTAGAGGCTAAGTACTTTGTGCCATAATGGAACTGTAAATGTGGTATTTATATAGGAATCTGGCAGAGGGTACATTCATTTACAAAGAAAAACAGGTAATAATGATAATGTATTTGTTTACAGTATTTATTTTCATAATCTGCAATTCTGACGGTACTCTTCCTTACTAAAATTACAGTACATATCTATCTTTTGCATTTCCAGATCAATAAGGTAACCATGGGTTACCGTGTTCTTGTAAATATATCTATAAACATACATATATCTATAAACATATATATAAAAATATGTGTGGTTATGTGTGTACTGCGTCCACTCAGTGAAAACTTTTAAATATTAAAAAGAAGTACTACATCCCATATTTCATCTATTCTTACAAGACAAGAATGACAGTATTAAGATGCACATTCAGGATAGCACTCTTTCTACTTTGAACGCTGTCAAGAACAAAGTGCTTTACAGACTTAAAATAAATCTAGGTACTAATCCATTGAATTTCTGACAACAGGAGCCCAAGGTTTCCATGCACTTAGCTGAGTACTGCATAAGAGCTTGTGCATTATTTATGTCCACTAATGGTGTTGCAATGCTCTTTGTGTGAAGCAGTGACAGTGCAATCTACTAAGATAGCTGCTGCTGTGGACAAAGCCATACATTTTCCTGGGCTTGAATTTTTGACAGAATACTCTATTAATGCCAATTCTCCTTAAGTAAATGCTGAACAGGGGTCAGTTCCTCCCCCCCATTCCCCTTATTATTTAAGAAAACAGTGCCATAAAACTGAAAATGATGTTCTGGGCTTTGCTGAATTTTGCAACACAATAGTAGCTGATAAAGGTCAGTCTGTTTTTTTGTCTACTTTTATGATTTTGTGTGATGGTCCACAGACTAAATAGGAAAGCTCTTAGCATTGGAGAAGGGAGGTGCTATTAATTCCAGTTTCATTGCCATTATACTCTTCAGTGGATCAATAGGATTAAATGAGCTGAGATATTAGGAAAATACTGTGAAGAGAAGTAGGGTGGTATTATTTGACCAAGGTTAGGATGAATAGAAAATATAGAACCATTTATACTAGGATGTCAATAAATCATAGAACCCATATATAAAATGGAATAGGGCATAACAATCATACACATTCAAATGACCATAATATCTTTCTTTTTTTGAAATACATTAATGTTTAGCTAGCAATGTAAAGGATCACTGCATATTTATTTTTTTTTAACCAGATTAATTTAGAAAAATAAAAATAGTTCTGTTTGCATAGTAAGTCCTGTTTAAATTGAGTAATCATAATAAGTTTATAATAATTCTTTTCAGATACCTGTCTTCTTTACTTGCTTCTTTATCTATTTAGGACCTGGAAGTTCTAATGCGGACATGACTGAGCCCCGGGTATGTTCTCCCCTGTGCTTTCCTGTCTGTACTGCTGCTGCCTCTGCAATTTCCATTTCAGCCTTGCAGTTGCTGCTCCTAGCAAATGCTTTTCTGGAGAGCTTGTAAAACACTGTGTACATCAAATAAATCTACAGAAATGACTAACCCAAAGGACATGAAGTAGTTCCTTTTGGAATCAACATACACAGATGCCTGTGGAAGACAGACAAAGGATTTTCAGGAATTTGAGGAGGAGGAAAAAAGGAAAAATTGAGATTAGCACATTTGTCTTTATGCCCTCTAAGAATCCACAGTATTAACACAAATTGTTCTCATGATCTGAAGAGCTCAGTGACTATAAAGCAAGCTTTTTTCATTGTTTCCCTTCTACAGATAGGAAAACTGCGATTATATACAGGTGAAGTTTTCCTAGAGTAATAGACCTAAAGGTACAGGTATAGTCTTGTCACAAACTTAATGGTTACTTGAAAGTAATGTATTTCACCTAGAAGTGAATTCTTATGTATCTATTTAATTTAAAAAAGAAACCAAAACAAAACCAGGTTAACCTGTGTAATAATTTGGGATAAAACTGACAAATTGTAGATCTAAAATTTTTATTTAGTGCTAGAAAGATTCTATTTACTTTTCATGAGTCTAGAAAGATAAAATTAATAACCTTTCAAAATGTTGAAACTCAAGAAATTTTTCTTCTTCATGATCATTTTTTAATTCACCCACAGCCTTCAGTTAATCTCTCACTCTTTCTGGCTGTCCTGCCTCTGCCTTGTAATATCAGCCATCTTCTAATTTTTTTGGTCTTAAAAATAATTTCTAAAACCCAAACAAAACACTTTTCCTTTCTTAGAATCACAAAATCTTATAGATTTTTCCAGGATCACTAGAAGTCTTTATTCAATGCCTTGCTCAAAGCGTGTCCAGGTGTAGCTGGTTACTCAGGGCTGTGTCCAGCTGAGTTCTGAATATCTCCAAGGATGGAGATACCACAGCTTCTCTGGGAAGCCTGTTCTGTGTCCACACTCAGTATTTATTTGTTTTTCTTTTGGGGACAGCATTTCCCATTTTCCAACTTGCTTCATGGCTTTGCTCTATGCACTGTTGAATGTGGCTTTGTCTTCTTTACACCTTCTCATCAGGCAGTTGTTGATGGTGATAAGATCCTCTCCCAACCTTCTTTTGTTAAGGACGAACAAATCCATCTCAGCCTCTCATCCTGGCTTACTCCATAAACTACAGAAGTGGTGCTATAAGCCAGTTGTGTTTGATCAGCAACCTCCTCCAGTCAGTGGTTCTCTTCTTCCAGGAATTTAATGAGTTCCAGGAAGAAATCGTAGTTTCTTTCAGTTTACATATTCTGCCCTCCACCAGTTTTCCTCCTACCTACCCAGTCATTACTTCAGAACTTTGGGGAAACACAGATATCACCACTATAATATTTTGTGGGATTTCTACAGTTCCTCTTTTCAATTTTAATACTTGATAAAGTTACAATCTCCACCATTAGACCTCTAGGGTGTGGAGATTTTCACCTAAGATTATTGTCTAGGCTAACTTCATTGGCATTTGTAATGTGTGATCATCTAGTTTTGATGACTGATACAGTAGCTTGGATGATGTTTTTTTTCCTCACCGGTGGCTGTCATAAGGGAGCACTGCTACCAAGTCTTAGGTTTTATGTGAGATGAACACCGTCTGCAGAGAACATTTTAAAATATTGACTATTCTTTCTTCCCCTGTACTAATCATATGTTTGTCTCTTTCTTCCCCTCCTCCTTCTTATGTCTCTATTTCTTATCTCCAGACTATAGTCCCTCTGAGCAAATACTGTGAATCAGCCTCTTCAATACCTCATTTCCCCCCCCTCACAGTCTTCTATTGCCTCTGCCATGATGGATAACTTCACTAGCATGTTGTGAGTTGTGTAATACCTTCAATTAACTTCCAGGATGTATCTAAATTTACAGGTTCTTCTTGCACATTGGCTCTGATTCATGCTCTGTGATATCTCTCCACAAAACTGCAATGGAGGCTCTCACAATTTTGTGTCACCAGAATTTTTTTCAAGATCTTTGTGCGTTTTGCTCTTTCTATCACATTAAATGCCATCTCTTAATGTTGCTTTTCAAGACTGTTCTTAAGCTACCCCTGACCTATATTCACTTCACATTAAGTACAGTTTTAAACACTAACCTTTGAGCAGTGTGTGACATGTGCCATCATTGTCCGTTTGTCATTTTTTTGGAATCATAAATCATTGTAAGACATGCATTGTGTGGCATGTGTTCCTTAGAAACGTGTTTAAGCCTACCCGCAGTCTTCCTTCACTTCTTTCCCTTAAAACCCTGATGTGATTTTTTGGGTGGGGGAGGAAAACAAACATCCTTGACAGCATTTATGTCAAATATATATTTGATACCTTTAGCTAATATCTCATTGCTTCCCTGTTCTTAGCTTTTTGTTTCTAGCTCTTATGACAGCCTTATAATGAGATCACACATATATTTTTTTTGCCTTTGTGTGAAATCTAGCTGTTCTTTGACTACCAGTTCTGAATGCTTATAGTGGAATTCAGCTCACCTAAACCTGGCAATTATATATATATCCAAACTAATGAATACACAATACCTGCAATCAACGAGGAAAAATAAACGATTCATTTGATCTATATTTGATAGCTGCATTTTGATGGAATGCATCACACTAAAATTAGTTATTTAAGAGGCCTACTTCTGGAACAATTCTGTGTCTATCTATCTGAGCCAGTAAAGAAAATATTGTTAAGAGTCCTGAAATAAAAAATTACAATGACAATGAGTAGTGGCAAAAAGTGTAGAAGTCCCACAAAATGCTCAAATAACAGAGAAGCAGGTTATGCTTCCTGTAAAAGATTAAGTTCAAAGGTCACTCTCAAAGAGACAAAGATTAAATCATCTCTCTATTTAAGCTCTTATATAATTTAGTTTGCAATCTATATTCTAAACTGTGGCACTGAAAATCTGAAGCAATTCAACAGCCTTGCAAGGAATTTAAGTAGGATCTGTGTCTGTTCTTCATGTCTGACCTTATACAGATAGACATATGCCTGTCAGCAATGTTGTAAATTTTTATACCTTTCCTTGATTTCAGTCACCAATTTGCATGTATTGAGAAACTGATCCCTTATATCTAGAATAGAAGGAAATAAAAGAAAGTTTACTGAGTGTTACTGTATAGAAGTCTCTCTATTTGTGCCGGCAAATCTGACATAAACCCTGATTTTCAGTGGTTTATCTCAGATATAAAAAAAATCACTTCAGTTTAGAGCTGGGTGCACCAGGTCTCTGCCTGAAGCTATTTCATTTTTGTAACATTTGAGAAGCTGGTTGAGCTGATTTTAGTTATAAAAGTGTCAAAAGAAGTTGCTAGTGGTTTCAGGGAGTTGTATTCTTGAAGCTAAAATACTTCAAACCTTTAAGAGCTCCATTCGATTACAGATATTTTCTAGCTTCTGCAGAAAAGAATCTATGGAAATTTGCTCTGTAACCAGACAGCTGATTCAGCAAGAAAGAAGCAATAAACAGCAGAAGTGTAAGTTACCATTTATTGCATTTGTTTATTTCTACTAGGAAGCCTGTATAGCTCTAACTGCTACCAGTATGCATCTCCACTATGCCTGAGAAATGGTACAGAAGCTACCAAATCTTTTTGGAGCGACATTGTTACTTCCGTCACTACCAAAGAACAAGATTACTTTCTACACACACTTATGTAGCAAAACCTTGTATGACACCACAGCACACCTGAAGCCATTGATCACCTGTGCCCATAGTACCAGGTCTATCAGATCAGGAGGAAGAAGAGAGATGGCAGTACTTGCTACAACTTGGTGCACACTACTTAACATGTCTCTTTCTCCTCTTGCAGACTCCAAGAATATGCTCCTTCTTGTTACGAGACCTGTGGAGTTAGATGCATCCCATGGCGTGTGACAGATTGTATTCCTGAGAGAACTGTGGGACTGTCTATGCCATTATACTAGTAAATAAAATGGCCTGTGCAAAGGTTCAAACGGTGTACCAGGATTTTCTAATAGTTGATAATGATTATGCTCCCTGGTACCTTTTTAAGCCTGTACCAACTACCCCCTTATAGACAATATTCCCATCACTTTTATGTAGTAATTTAAGTGTAGCCTGAGTGCCACTCTAATGAGCATTAATTCCCATTGTACATAACAAAGGAATATAAAGACACTGAAAGCTCTGGGTAAGGGAATATCATTTAAGCCACTTGGGACTGGAGTAACAACGATATACAATGTTTTCCAAGACTATTCTTTTAAAAGTTATCTACAGTAAAAGAGGCAGAAAATATCAGCCCAAAGCAATCATTTTAAGGAGTTTCTTAGAAAAAAAATCTTTATTTAGGTATTGAATCACAATGTCAAAGATCAGCCGTTTATTCTGTTTCATGATCCAGGTGCTATTATAATCTGCCAGTGATTTTAAACAGCTTAGAGCTAGATTTGTCAAGAAAATTATCTGTGATACACTGAATAATTCTTAAAATTTTCAGGGGGAAACAAAGAAAGTTGTTTAAATAGTACAGCGTATAGCAAGTGGTCAGTGTGTTTCGTTCACAAATATTTTCTGACTATATGGATATGTTTATAGTACTTAAGCAAAGATGCTTAGATCTGTTTTCTGGCGCTGAGATCAGCTAGCACTAAATAACTTACACCCATACCTGCTTTTGTACCTAAGCAAGATAGCTGCAGTCATCTGATGGAAACAGTTCCTGTCACAGGCTTATTCCTGAGATGTGTTCAGAATTATCATAGTTGCATGAAATTCTTAATATTTATTTATATACACATGAAATTATATGAGCCTGAAAACATTTTCTACGCTGATGTTGTATATTTGGTATAGCTGAGTGGATCACTGAAGGAGGAGGTTGCCAAGGCCACAGTAGCTATGACTTCCTACTTAATGATTTAATGGTGAGAATGAATGCAAAGGATTTGAGGAATATAGTATGGGATTTAAGACTTTCTCACTTTTCAAAACTGTGCCGCAATCATTAGTCTATTGGATGAACACCTGGCATTTCTAATTCATCCTGTGGAAGCAAATGAACAAGCAGAAATGCAGGAGTTCTGGAGCCAGAAGGTGAGAAAGTGGAAGAAAACTCAGCTTTGCTGCCTCTGGAAATGTCAAGAGAATGAGGTGAAAGTAGGAAAAGCAAAGGCAGAGCACATGCGGTTAATTTTAGATATGGTGCGATTGCTAAACTCAAGAAACAGTCATGAAACTGAAGTTCACATTTTGCTTAGGAAATTTCAGTTTATTTTCATAAATGTAAGATTTAACAGTGTTCAGAGTAGAGAACATAAGAAATGCTTTATAGGATCTGGCTTTGTCCAGATCTAGTCTGGCCTAGTCCAGCTCCAGATCTAGTCCAGACGAGTCCACCTAGTGCACTGCTGTGCATAGTCAAAGAGACTGTTTAGGAACAACACACCAGTCTCAGCACACTCAGCTATTAGTTCTGCCCTTATGGCATCCACATTTTTTATATCAAAGGTTTTAGAAGGTACCTCCCTGCTTGGATCAATATACTGGTGCAGCTGTTGCCCATTTCTAAACACCTCACTTTTCATAACATAGTTGTTCATAAAATGGTTTGTATTCACTGGTTTCAATAAGCCTCTCTTAGTTCAGGAGCAGGTTAGCAAGCTGATAAGAAGGAACAATATTGGGAACAACCACACAGAAAATAAAAGAACTGTGAAGAGATGCCTATATATAATGTGATACTTTTTATATTGAAATCTTGGCGTGTCTCCCTGACTCTCCTCTCCCTATGTTACTGTTGGTGAATCTATAAGCCCATGCTGAGTCTATAAGCCCATGACTTGCTTATGTTACTAAACATTAGTTGTACTATTAGATTGATTGATTTAAGATTCCAAACATGGAAACCAGAAACAAGAAAGCTGTTGAATATATCTTTAAGGTGTATAAATTCAGAGATTCACATTCTTTTAAAATTTCTGGCAGAAATCAACACTGCTGGTAAATATCTAACAGGTGCACCAATGTGCCTTGAGATGAATACATTATGGACAAAAAAAATCATATTTATTCCCATCACAATAACAGTTTGTTTGGATCACCTGCTCTTTCTGGTTGCACCTGTGGCTTGTTCATTTGGTTGGAACATGGGAAAACAGCAGGATCAATATAAGCTGTGGATTCCTGCTCCCTTGTGTGGGTGTTTCTTTTAGTTATTCTCCAAATGTTCTTTGAGCACAGTCTTTAGGTAAAATGAAGAATAAAAATACTAAAAAAAGAGAAAGACATTACTGCAATATTAAGGCTTGAGAAAATGAAGCAGTCAAAACACAGGGAATTCCAAACTCCAGAGTAGTTTCTAAACTTTATCTCAACTGTATCCTTAAAACATGGTGATGAAAAATTTCCTTTGAAATGAAAAGCAATTGAACAGTATTTACAATATTCTTACTAGTAGTGGAACCATATAAATACATTAATATTTTGTACCTGCAAAAGCTGTGCCTTTATATTTCTTATAACAAAGTGTGTGTGCCTCCTGTATGACTTCTGCCTTTATGTAATTTCAAATATTTTGCTACATGCACATACAGCTTATACTGTATAGCTGTTATTCACAAAAAGCTACTCTCCCTTCCACATAGAATTCTGCTGATTTCAGTATAGGATGTTGAAGAAGAAAGATAAATTAATAAAATGTTTAATGGGCTGCCATGATAGGGAGAATAACTTTTGTGTTTTCCCTTGCAGAGAACCATTTTTCAAAGTTCAAGCTATGTTTTTTTGAAAAAGCTGTATTTTCACTCCTGAATTCTGGAGTAGTGATTATTCTTTGTGTTCAACAGAGATCCATCCTACCCACAACAGCACACCAGCATGAGGCATTTAATGTAGGACCATCATCATCTGAGACTTTAGGTAAAGACAGTATAACGTAGAGGGCATTTCCTTAATATGAAGTGCCTTTGAAAGGACGTATCTTTTATTATTCAGTGTAGCAGGAGCATACAGTGGCTCTGTTTCCTGTTTGCTTCAGTCAAGTTCTTGAAGTCAGTGAAGATTGAACCTAGCTTAAGGTTTCTAGACATCCTGAGATATCTGTACAGATTCAGATGCAATGTAATTCTTTGAGTCAAAATTTCTTTTGAGTTTTGTACTACTGAATACACAATAAATGTATTTACACTTTTCTAGACAGCCCCATTGTACTGTAAAATATCCAAAACAAGTTAGCAAAAAAAATTATTAACAATTATACGCAAATAGTCATGTACAATATGCTTTGAAAAGATAAATCATTTGAACGTATTTATTATAATATGTTTATATAATGCACTTCAACATAATTGTCTCCAGGAGTTTTTCCTCTTCAGGTATGGTGGGAGAGGAAAATTCATAGCTGTGAGTAGCAACCGTTTTCATATTTCAGGTACTGCATTGTAATAATGCTTTATAATAAAATTACACCTGAACAGTGATTTTCAGATGTTTTAATGCTTTCGTTTATCAGTGTCTGAAATTTCCAGTGCATTGAGGAACTCGGGAACTTGGTTGCTGGTGTCTGGGTTCATAATAAAATCAAATGTGAATCAAGATGTTTCTGAAAACGGTATCAGTTCAGGTGAAGTACCATGTCAATGGGTATTTTATGCCAACTTCATGCCAGAGCTTTATTCTCAACTTTATGTGAGAGCTGAAGCTTATCTGTGAAAATGAGGGTTCAGCCAGAGCATAAAGCTCCCACTCTTATATGTAACAAACACTAACAGTGTTGCACTAACATTTTCAAACTGTGGACTGTATCTAAACAAGTCACTCTGAGCCGTTTTCTTCTTTATAAGATATCATTCTTCTAAACCAGAGGAACGCAATTCTTATTGATTAGAATAGATAGAATACCTGAAATTGAATATGAATTGTAAGGGCTCTTTCTGAAACCTGTGCAGGCTTTTCCTGCTTGCTCCTAAGCCCAGGACGCAGAGATAAAGAAAAGGCTTTGTTCACTGTCTGGGTGCCAGGCTGCAGAGTGATTGTGCCTTAAAATGCAGTGAGGAAGCAGCCAGCGCTAAATGTGGCTCTCGGAGCTCACCTGCACATCAGTTCTGTGCACACCTGTCTGCAGTGAGGGGCTGCCCAAAGCCTCCCACAGCTTAAATCCTGATCTGGGAAGAAGAGACCTCCTCAGGTGAGTAAGGAGAGAGTAAATAGCTCGGTGGAGTGTGAACTGGCTGCAGAGCAGCTTTGCTGCATATAGGCACATTCTGGGGCAGACCTTGGGTAGATAAACGATTATATATAACCAGCACTTATGTATGTAATGAAGGATCTCGTATGGGGTCTGTGCCTTCGTATGCCATGTGAATCACTGGACCTGTTTGCATCTAGTATTATTGAACAAAAGATCATATCCTTTTTTAGTAGGACACATGGATTTGTGCTAGGTAAAGGTATCTACCATCAGGAAGCTCTTCAGGAGGTAAGCTTAGTTTCTGTGCCACACTTTGCTGACTGAATAAATAGTGAAAGGGGACAGCGGTCCTTGTGATTTTCTTTTTGCATGCTACTAAACTTCAGTCTTCACAGAAAGAGTTAAGAGATTGCACTGATGATACAGCACCATTCGTTCACCATGAATGCTATTATGATAGTATAAACTCATAACAAATCTTCTAACCAGAGCTACTTATAGCTATTAACAGCAGTGATGTGATATAGTCTTAATATGGACATACAGTAGATCCCTTTTTTTGTAAGAGCCTCTCAGAGATTACCAGTTGGTGGAACTTTTCCCCATATGTGTTACTCCTTTAATCTGTTACTGTTTTTTTCAAAGGCTGTGGGTCATTAGTTAACAGTCGTGTTTTTCAGTGTAAGATTTTCAGTTCAAAGGCCAAGGCATTCCAGACCAAAATGAAACATGTGCTTTTACACATCTTCTGTATTTTAGCTCTTGGTTTATTTCAAACCTCAATGAAAAAAAAAAGCAGTAACCAAAAAAAGTGTAGATAAAACCTAAGACTGGAAGATAGAATAGATCAATATACAGACAACCTTAAGCTGAACAAACAGATCGTTAAAATTTAAGATTAACAGGAATATGAGTTTACAAGTCCTTTAAAATTTCTGGCAAGTTGAATTATAAGCAAAACACCACAGTCGTCCTCTTCAGCTTTCTTTTATTCTTTCCTTTTTTTCTTAATGTTTAAAAGAAGGCATAATTTTTCACTGGCCTCATAAAATATCAGTTCAAGCTTTCTAATTTTATTGTTGAAATTCACATGACACTATGTGAAATTCTAAAGTTGAGCAAGATGTTGAAAAGTCAAAAATAAGGATGAATTATTTTCTGACAAATTTATCTCTGATATTCTTGCATTTATTCACAGATGAAATTGCAGAAGAGTGTACGTGATCTGTTAATCATTCACCATAATCCAAAATTTCATTACTTTTTACTGGCAGAAAAAAAATTTTTGACTGGATTTTTTTTTGTTGAATAAAGTTCTCTTAATTAAACCTAGTACATAGAGTAAAGAGTCAGCTCCAGACCCACTAAGCCTTGCTTTAAATGGCAGATAAGTTACTAACAATTCCCTGTATTGTAGTTTTCATATTTATTATCTGTCTTTTATTGCCTTACATCTTTTTCTGTTGGCTAAGCAGAATCTAAAAAGAAAAGTATGTTTTCTATAGAAAAATAAATAAATAATTTATTCTTACCAAGTTTACAATGAAGGAGAAGTTACTGATCTAGAAAGCCCTCTGCTGCAGGTTGTTTGTTAATAATAAAACAAAGGGGGAATGTATTTAAGTAATTTGCTCATATCATTTGAAAGATTACGTTCTATAGGTACCGTGTCTACTGGGTCATCTGGGTTAACTTTTTTAGCCACTTCAGGTAAATATCATGACTTGTAGTCAACTTCATTTTTCCAAGGATACTCTGACTTCAATAGTAGAGGGCCTAATAATTCCCCTAAATATAGTATTTAATACTGCTTATGATGTCCTGCATATAACTTTACATAATCCATCTTGATAAAGTTATTTTGGCAGGCAACTTAGAAGTGGCTACGTGTTTAGTACATTGCTGTTTCATGAGGTTCCCAGGAAAAAGTCATAAGCTTGACTGAATCACAATCACTAGAATTTTATTGCCATTCTTTTCAGTAGTTTTAACTGGTACTTATCCCACAGGGGTGTATAGTAAAAAGCAGATGCTTATTTATTCTTTTTTTCTTAGTTTCTTTGGGCTGGAAACTTTAAAGCTAGTAGCAGGAAAGCCATTCCTACAGAATAATGAGAAAAATGCCATTTTGAAGTCCTGATTTATCGTCCTTCTCTTCAGTCCATTACTGAATGATGTCTTTTGAGTTATACAGATGGGTTATAGGACTCCAAAATGAACTATTAATTTAATAATGAGGATAGCAATAGGTAGGTACATTGTGGTGCTTTCTTCCTAAGTCCCTTACAGAATTCCCAGTTTTATAAAGTAAATAAAATCCATGGGAAATCATTGCCCATCTTTCTGATGTTGATTTGTATTTATTGCTCATATCAGACTAACATAAAAAATATATAAGGGGGGTTAATTCTTTTTAAAAAATAATTGTAGATTTTAACATTTTTTTAAAGATTTGTCATCATGATCTATGAGCTGTTCACAGGGAAATAATCTAATTTATTTGGGGGGGGGGGGGGGTTGGCACATGTATATGTTTTAACACTGATAATTACTTCCAGGCATAGCAGCGATCATTGAAAATATCAGCTGAATACTTTTTACAACTTATGATGCTAAATTCAATGGAAAGTTTATAATGTAGAAAGAGATAACACTGATTTGTGCTAAATATTTTAAGAGAGCAGCAGTATCTCTACTATTTGACCACTGAGTTGTATTATGTCAGAATATTGAGTAATTGACATATTAAATATTGTTAGTTTTAGCTGGGGTAGAGTTAATTTTCTTCTGAGTAGCTGGTATAATGCTGTGTTTTGAAGTCAGAATGTATGAAAATACTGTTAACACACCAGTGTTTTAGCTGTTGTTTAGCAGTGCTTACTCTAAACCTAGGACTTGTCAAGTTCCCCATGGCTCTGCCAGTGAGCAGGTGCACAAGAAGCTGGGAGGGAGCAGAGCCAGGACAGCTGGCCTGAACTAGCCAGAGGGATATTCCATACCGTACAACATCTTGCTCAATGTATAAACTGGAGGGAGTTGGCCGAGGCCTGGGGATGGCTTTTTGGGAACTGGCTAGGCATTGGACAGCAGGTGGTGAGCAATTGTACTGTGCATCACTTGGGGTTTTTTTCCCTTTGGGTTTTATTCCTCTTTCCTGCTCTCTTTTTAATTCTAGTATTATTGTTATATTTTAATTATTAAATTTTTCTTTCTTCAGCCCACAAGTTTTGCCTTTTTCCTGATTTTTCTCCCCATCCCACTGGAAGGGGGTGGGTGGGGAGGTGAGCCAGGGTCTGTGAAGTACTTAGTTGCCAGCTGGGATTAAACAATGATACAAATTTTCCACTTTTTAAAGTGAGTAGAATGATAAGTAGTGTTCTAGCCACTGGTGGGACTGCAATAGCTATTAAAGAGACCTCACAAGTAGAAGTTAGGTGATAGGCATTAGCTAATTGATCACCTGTTAACAGTTAACAATTTTAAAATAAATGTTTGATGTTTAATATTCATCAATAAAATCTGACATATTGGGAAGTCTAAAGTTAACTTCAGTGCTAAGCCTGATTAATATTAATCTACAGTATCTCCTCCTCTTTATGTACTTTACATCAGTTTTTATACCTTTTTACAATTGCATTCAGAAACATGCTTATAGAGCTTTGCATGCTAATCTCGCTTTGTTTAAACAGACACCAAGATATTGGGTTTTGTGTCTCTCTGCATTCAGAAGTTCAAGTTTAATTCATTTATAAATGGTGCTTGGAATAAAAAATAACTGCAGGCTTCAAAGTGCTTAGACTTCATAAAATAGTAAATAATGGCCATCCATTGCCACTTTCTTTGGGACAAACTTGGGTAGAACTTAAATGGTAACACATCTGAATACAGTTAGCAGGTAAACCTCCAGATTCTGCTGCTTATATTGAGAAGATGCTTGATGTGGTTCCCCACACAGAGAGCACCTAGTGTTGTCTAAAGATGCCTGACACTTTGCATCCTAAAAGAATGCATTTGCATTGTAAAGAAACCTTAGCATGAATGAAAATCAGGTATGTACTTTCCTGTTGATACAGATGCAGAAAACAGGGAGTATTTTGTTTCCTAAAGGTACATTCTTCCTATCCTTTTACAGCTTTAGCATGAGCTGATTCTAGCATATTTGGCAACGCTGTGGAATATAGGAAGAATCCATCAAATCCAGGCATGTTTAGATCAGCAGAAATCTGTGCACATTACATTTAACATAAATGAGTAATACACTATTTCCTCTGCCTAATAAAACTAAACTATACGCCAGTTGTTACCCTGCTGGAATGAGATGCTCAAGTTAAACCACATGAAGGACGAAAGAGGAACTACAGTTTAAATTCCTTAGAAAGATCTTTTTACAAGTTTTATCTGCTGTACATCATACTCTTCGTGCATAGTCAAAAATCAATGAACAAGGCTGCAATTGTTATCTTGTAAATATGTAATACAAACCCCACAGTTATAAAAGGGGAAGTGTTTCAATCCAAATGTTCATGTTTGCTGCTTTTAGTTTTAACTTAGGAATCACTCCAATACACAATAGCAGACAGGAAGGGGGGGGAGGGGGGACGGGAGAAGAAGCAAGGAAGCTTTTTGCCAGACAATATAATATATACATATATATAAAGTAGAAAGAGCCTCTGATCACCCTAAGCAGCACCCAGGTTAATACCTGTAGCAGCTGTCCTGATCTCTGTGATTTAAGCACTTAACTAACTTTAATTAAATAGAATCTTAGGTGTATCAGGATGCATGTGATCGGGATATGAATAAAAGAAATAAACAGCGGAGACTGGCATATAGTTGAAGGCACAAGCATCATATGATTTTTCTAATACTATTTTTTAAAATATATTTTAACATTCATGAGCAGTAAAAGAGCTTAAAATAGAATTGTCTCACTGGATTTGGAACTTTGACTGTTAGTGAAGGTTCTCTTTTTCTATTATTTTTTCCATTGCAGAAAGTATATTAAAAAAACCCTACCACTATAGGTCTTAATTGCTGTATGCAAAAACTGCAATGTTTAAATGGACCCTGTGGATTTTGGTCCAAAACCAAACCAATCAGTTACAAAGTATTTTTCTTTTCTGTTAGATGTTCTCTGCAATATTTGCATAAATGTAACCATGCTGTCCGTCTTTTAACTTTCACTCAATTAATTATGCTCCCAGCCCCCTGCTGATGGACAAAAATGAGACTTCATCTGCAAATAGCTTCAGCAGTTTACAGCTTATTAAATGCCAAAATCTAGTTAAGACAGTTTGAGAATTCTCATGTCAGGCATTTCAACATGCCAGTTTTAACACAAAACTTATTAAAAGGGGAAAAAGTGAGCGCACTATCCCAAGACAGTGGGAAGAAAATGCAATAGCATAAAGGTAATGGATAGATAAGAATTTTCTACAAATTATGTACTTAGCATATGTGGCATAGTCTGAGTATGTTTTAATTGGTTCCCCTAATAATGAAAAACGTTGGAAAAGACTACCAGTTGACAACAAAATGGTGCCTGCAAATTGAAAGCAGCTTTAGTCTACAGTATCACCTTTCATTTTTGTAAAACTCTGAACAAACCTTGGAATAAGCAGATTACATACTAAAGTATTCTTAAAAAATAACTTTTCTATGATTCTTTTTGACAGGTTTTACATTTTGCATCAAGCATCTGGTGCTTTCATTTTTCAGTACATAGTGTTCTGGTATACTTTATGCCATGCTGGGTTGATTCTTGATTTAAAACAGAAATGGAGAAGCAGTATGTTATACAGAAAAACTGAAGTGTGCCATGTTCCAAAATAAATTCAATACATAGTTTCACACTATAACCTTGACCAGATCACTTAACCTGCTTGAACTTTAAGCAGCCTCTCTTTAAAACTGGATATAATCAAGATCTCATTGAAGAATAAATGTTATGCCTGAATGTCAGCTTCTCATCTTGAATGAATTGTGAGAAGAGGACTAACAAAATTTCCTTTCATTATTACAAGCTACATTTAATTGTTTCCATTTATTTTTCTTGTTAGCTTACAAACATTCCTTTAACTGTCTGTTGTTAATGAAATAGGTATAAAAATGCCAATCAGAAAGAAAAGACAAGCACAAACTTTAAATATGTATGATCTCGGTTGCAATTGTGAAGAATATAACTTCAATTCTTTTCTTTTTTTGGTGGGGAAAGGATAATGTCCAAGCCAAAAGAGAAAGACTTTTTTTTTTTTTTTTAAGATCTCTGACATATTATCTGGGTTGTTGTGACGTATTTTCTCTTTTTTGTTGTCTTATGTTATAAACTAAAGTGACTGAGCTGAACAAGATATGATGATTCATGACAGAAATGTCAGGAATTAAGATAAAGAAATATAACTCATGTCCAGTCATATAGCAATTACTAGTTCTCCTATAAAGTGCTTAGATGGTATATGTTTAATATAACGGCAAAGAAATTACAGTGTGTAATATTGTATCAGTTTCCCACCTTAATATTATCTTCAATTTCTGAAGATTTATTTCAAAGTAGGATACACTAATGACCTCATCGTATAGAAGTATAGTGAAATTTGGTGATTTATATTGAGACACATGCCTCAACAATCAAACCCAGCACTCAGGCTGATGCACATGAAATGTCCCTTGCGCATCTGCTGCCTGTATTCTGAATTCCCTCCCACTGTATCGCTGAGAAAGTATCAGTGTTCTCCTTTGCATAAATAAATGCATCTTCAAGCAGATTCCTCTTACAGTCAGAATAGAGGGCACACATGAAATATGTTCCTGTTTTGCATGATTCTGTTGTGGCTAAGCTGGCCAAAAGTGTTTAAAATATCAGTAAAGAAGATGTAGATAAAAGATACAGTGGAGCGTCAATCTTCCATTATTATAACAGATCTCCTGTATTATGTCTCTCAAAGCTGTTGCGTTTTTGTTGTTGTTGTTGGTTTTTTTTGCTAGCTAGCTTCTTTTAGGTATAGTGGTGGAAGCAGGTACTGAGGATATTTTTTAGAGATAGTAATGGCCATATAGGAGGGTGGTTGATCACCACTGCTTCTAAATACTGTAGAAACTGTAGAAACAAGTACAGAAACAATTGCAGGATAAGTGGGTAAAAGAGAGATTGAGTCTAACACGACTGGTAGAGTATCTTCAGGCAATGCAATAAAAAACTGGACTCTGGACGAAATCAAGAGTGACAGAAAAAGTGGCACGTTAGTGGTGGTGGTAACGGTGCAGAGGACTCAGGAGGAAAGATAAAGTGGTCATTTTCCTGACATCTGTGTTAACTCACAACTGGCATCTAAAGGAAAAGTGCACTTTTCCACTTTTAAATTTCAATTTTTTAGCATCGTGGTGGACAGTATGCCCTGGAGACCAAAGTCCTGTCCTCCATCCTCAGTAGTGACATTGAGTTCTGCTGCATGCATTTCACCTCCTTTCTTTCAGTATTGACATAGATGGACTACTTCTAGCCATGACAGGTTATGCTCTGCCAAGCAGTGTGCCGATTAATGGGAATTATATGTTTTGTGAGATGGTTATTCCTGGATCCTATGAATGGTAGAAAGTACTGGAGGGCAGCACTGGAAATACTAGTGGGTTTGGCAAAACGTAAAAAATTAGTATTATCTTGAATGCTTGTTAACCTGTCTTAAAATAAATTTTCAAAGCGAAGGTGCTATCTTATTAGGTTGCTTTGGGTTTTGACCAAATTTTCAATCAGAATAACAGTTATGAATTAGATTCATTGAGGTCCATGGAAAGAAATGAATATTAAAATATTGAAAATACTTTTCTGTTGCCAGATATTGATGCCCAGTGGTAATTTCTATCAAAGTGGAGTAGATTTCTTCTATCAGAATGAAATTTAGTATGATTAGGGTATTTCTCAAGTTGGGAAAGTAGGAGGGACAATGTAAAATATAATAAGGGGAGTTTCTGCAAAAAAAATCCAGAGGAAAATTAGGAGCACATGGCAATTTTCTTTTTATATCATCAAACTTCATGTACGAGATTGTGATGCAGGCATAAGCCTTTTCTCAAACTAGAAAGAGATTTTCTCTACCTCATTCTACCTAATTACTCTGTGGAATATGACTTACCATGTTTCATACCATAAATGATTGTTTCCTTTTTCCTACTTGTTCCTGTTTCGGATTTATGAGAGAATTTATGTGTGGGGGTTTTTTTCTGGCAATCCAAGTTCATATGAATTCTCAATTTTTCCCAGAATATTTTTATTCACTTTACACAAGGAGTCAGCTATCACAAGTATTTTCTATGTGTATGAATTTGGTTTTGTATAGCTTGCTACCACAGGAACAATATATATATTTATATATATATATGTAATTTTAGCTTTGATAATTTTTCTTCTATAATGAAAAATTTTTTTTTACATATGTCACTAGATGGAATCCGTTAAAGTAAAATCTTTTGTTTAATTGGAGAGAAAGGACAATAGGATTTAGTCCATAATGACTTTTTTTTAGTAGTTTTCATTATGTTGAAGATCATATAAGCCCTAGAATAAAGAAACTGCATCTTACAAAAAATCTATTAATCTAAAAGAAATTTTTCTCCCTTGTATTTCAATAAGGTACAGTACTGTGGAATTATGTAAACCAGGAAAATGATTCCACCTGTAGCATGAATGTAGCAAACTTGATTGTTATTACAGACACAGCAAACTTAAAACATATTAGAAGAGCAACACATGCTGTATTGCTATTAAAAGTTTCCCAAATGCTCTTTCTTTACTGCTATGACTATAATGTATTCAAAGCAGAGATATATGCTTCATTAGTTGTAGAGGTGTTGGCACTTCCTGCTTTATAGCCGGAAAGAAATAATAGATCATAAAGAACAAGAATGTGTAAAGGAATGAAAAACAGTAATCAAATATATGTGTTTATACAAACACAAACTACAATAAGGATACACATACACCTGTTTTTAAACATATGTGTGTACACCCTTTATGTAGAAAGCCTCCAGAATGTGGACATGTTTATTTTTAAATGTTCATGTTTTGTGAAAATGTTGGACATCATAGGGATAGAAGATGTAAACAGATGTCAATTTTATATTTTGAACAACAGAACTGATTAACTATTCTGTGAGTACTATAGTCTAGGACAGATGATAAAGAACTGAAACTGCTCAGACATTTATTATGCAGCATGCTTTCAAAAAGGGCAGTTTCCTTTTATAAATCATTATAAACTCACTACCTAACTGTAGTTAGAATAAAATATTTTGATTCTGTCTTTCAAGGTGCAAAACTGGTAGGAACACATTCTTAGGCACTGAACAGCAAACCTTTCAGCAATTTACCCTATTGGCATACAGAATTGCCAACTGAAACTTGTAGAAATCTGGACAGCCAGCATTATTCCTCACATTCCAACCCTTCATGATTTTTTTTTTTTTTACTTATATTTATAACTAATGGAAGACTAATCAGGAAGGGGTTCCATTTGCAAAGGAATGTACAAATACAAATATATTGTTGGTCCCACTCGAGGACCATGCAGTGGAAAGGTAACACTGAACAAAAAAAAACAGAGGAAGGGGGAAAGGAAGGGAATGGGGAAGGGGAAAATGAATGGAAAAGCGAAAGGGAAGTGGAAACAAAGGCAAACCTAAAGGTGAAGGAAGGGAAAGAAGGATCATAGCAAGGTAGTTGGTAAAATTCAGGGAAGAGAAGATGTGAGGGCCAAGTAAGGAGAAAGATGAACATGTTATAAAGAAGAGGGTGGTAAAAGTTTTTGTCAAAGAGCTACTTAGCAAAGGGTATAGAAAATCTGATCAAAATGCTGAATTACTCTGAAGGAAGGATTCATCTACCTGAGCTTTAGACAATGTAATAAAGTAGGCACATCTTATGTGTGATTCATCTGGCCTACATTATATTATTAGGTTCCTTGATAAAAATGCACATAAGAACATACCGGTTGCCTTATCAGTTACCCTTCTGAATCAACAGGTTTTTTCTGAAACACGGAGATTTTTCAACTCTACCTCATAAACCAGCTTTTTAATTCAGATTTGTTGAATTGCTCAGTGGAGCCCTGAACTGAGGCTCTCAAAATGTTCTTCATATGTTTACCCTAGATATCCTCAGAAATGAGTTTGAAGATTTAATATTTTTGGTCATTTGCAAATAAGTCTGCAGGAAAACACAGTTCATGCTTCTGCATTTCTAGGATGTATTCATTGGGTGGTCCTGTATTAGAGTTGTGGATGTGTAACACCCATCTGCAGACACTGCTTTCTCAGGAACAAGTCCAAAATGGCATGATTTTTTATTTTTAGCTAACTCTGTCCCACTCTGCTGCTGTTAATATATCACGAGTGATATCAGAAACTCCTAACTTTGGACTTTAGGTTATGCCTGAGATTTTTCATGGAATCAAATCCTCTTTGGATTTTTGTTATCAACCACTGTTTTTGACCACTTCAAAATCTCTAGGATCAAATATCTCAGAAATAGACTTTGCTTGTGAGTTTTGTACTTTTTCTTATTCTGCTGAAATGTAACTGGTTGAACACATATATTCCAAAGCTAGCAGGTATTTTAAGAATCATATTCTTATTCCCTCTTGCCTATAATCTCACTTTAAATCATCTCAAAATTAGAAGCATACAATTCATATCATCCAACTTCAGCTGTCTGAAAGTAAATCATGAGTATAAACTGATCTCTTTGGATACTCTGTCGAATCTACAGCTGGCAATTCAGAACATTCTGAAGTAAATGTCTAAAGGTACTTGGATTTTCCCCTCTAGTTACACCCAGTTCTTTTCATTGTTGTTTAAAAGTCAAACTTAGACTATAGGAGGGTCGGTGTGACACTTAGACCAGATAATTAATTTTTAGAAATGAATCCCATCTGTAACTCTGTATCTACAAATACTGTTCTACTTCAGTATTATTTTAAAACAGATTTTGCACAGATAAAAGATCAGATGAGCCAGGCAGCAGATAAGCAGGCCCAATGCAAAGCTGAAGGGGGTATAATCTGATTTCAGGTTAACATTAATGTTTTTTTCTCTTTATTCTTTCCAAACTGTCTTTTCTATTTTCTCTGATCTTCTTACTTGCCTGTTAGATACTAAGATTGCTTTAGTAGTATATATGACAATTGCAGTTGTAAAAAAGCCTAGTGAATCATACATGAATGCAAATACTCATCTTGGTGACACTAATAATGGAATATAATGCTAGTGAAGCCAAAAATGTATAATGTAATTTTATAATACACTTTGATTTTACATATGTATTTAAGGACAGGGTATATAATGAATGTACTGAACACTTAAAAATTTTATTTTTTGTACTCATAATGTTACAGCTGCTGAAATAGTGCTGGGTGCTCACTGTTCAACTAAGCTTTCAATGAAACGTTTCAACTTAATATAAAAGGAAGAATGGTAGTAGAATCAAAAGTGGTGGTTTGTTGGTTTGGGTTTTTTTGAGTTGTTGGTTGTTTTATTTCTGAGCCCCTCAGTGATGTCTGTGTGTAATAACACAGATTATTTACATTTCTTTTGTCTTTCAGAAGTGCAATGATTTTTGTATTATTCAATTGTATATTATTCAATATTCCATTAAAGTGATTTCAGTGAAGAAAAATTTGTCAGGAGGGGACCCTGAAAGAGGAATGATCTTGACCAGTTCAGATGATGATAACTCACAGAGCACTAGGCTGGCTTTAGCTACGGTTTGCATCCTTCCTGGGACTGTTGCCAGTGACTATGCAATGGCAGAGAAGTGAATCTCTCACATTCTTTCTAGAACCTGCCCCTAGGGTAAAGTCCTCTAGGTTTGATCAAACATATTTGAACAGCATGAGCAAGTACTTTCCACATTATGAACCAGCATCAGGATCCCCTAAACCACAAATGACTTTATATGATACTTCTTTTTAGGTAGTTACACAACTAATTGAAATGTTAAACTTGAACAAGCTCACTGAACTGAATAATAACAAACTAAAATTAGTGAAAGCATGCCTAGGGCAAAGCGTAGCTTCTTGCATCTATTTTAACTTTCAGCTTGGCTCTTTCTCTGAAAAGTAAGTGACCAAGAAATTTCCTAACAAAATCCCATGTACAAGATTATTGTAAAATATAGACTCATAAGACTGGTTTCCCACAGTAAGGGTATTTGTTTTTCCACAGTGATGTTATTCTTTTTCAACACCCTTTCCTGACATTTATTATTGACTGGTTACTGAGAATTTGTCTGAGAATCTACAGCTGTCTTGTTCTATGTATGTAGAAAATCTCTGAATTTAAAATGTACACACCTCCACCCAGTAAAGGAACTGTTGTGACAATAGATTATAATGTATCTAAGTTAAAAAAAACCCAGAAAATAGCATATGCAGTAAGTAATTATCAGGCAATTATAGTAGTAAGTACTGCTTCGCAATTGCAGCTCTAAATACACAGATTTAATGTATGTGTCTTAAGAGCTAGTACAGATAGCTGATGATCAGAAAAAATGAAGAAATGCAAAACGAGAATTTATAGCTAATAAAATAAAGGGAAAATGGTATCCTAGAATTTACAGGTGAACCTAAACCAGGAAATGTCCAAAATGCAGTTGGATTTCAGCATCCAGTTTATGTGGGTTTAGATATTTCAAGTGAAACTAGAGCCTAAAGATTACCTAGTCCTTTCTGATTTTTCATTTTATCCAGTGACTTTCAAGTGTGGAATGTATGTTAGAGGTGGTAGCTTTGAATCAGAGAGTCCAAGTTGGAGAATGCCTAGAAAACAGACCTTACCTAGAATATCGTGGGCTTGAGACATTAGGAAAAAGATGAGACACTGAGTAGACTACTGAGTATGGTCAAAATAAATGAATTCAACACTATAGGAGGGAATTAACTAGGTCAAGAAAAGATACCTAAAGTTTTTCATAGGCTCAATGGGAAAAGCCTGTGTGGCAAAGTAACAGGTTTAAGCCATGCATCTCCATGACACAATGTCCGGAGGTGAAGAATCTCATTAAATCTAGTCTTTAAAATGGCATGCTATACCTCAAACTGAAATCAAATATTTGGAGTCAGAATAATTATACATGTTGTTGCATGTACATTCAAATGGTATTGAATAAGTCCTTTACCTTCTATTTCTAGTGGGTTTGTTTTTGCCTACAGTAGCAAAGGAAAGGAAGAAGGGAAATCTAGTACTTCCCAGATGTTTTAATGAATTTTATTAACGGTTTTCAAGAAGGGTTATGTACCCATTTCATTTTTAAATCTGATTTTGTTATGACTTGTTTTATTGCACCATGAGACTAAAATGAGCAGATGCTGCTGACTTTCTACATCATTTTGTATTGATTGTTTACAAATTGTTACAGCCACACCCCAGTATAGATAAACCTGCAGTGGAAGGCATCAGAGTTCTGCATATGGGGTGCCATGTGGGAATCACTTGAAGGAATAATAGATATTTCTTATGGAAAACAGAAAGCGTGGGCAGCTTTTCCCAGGATTTTATTTGTGTCGTTGTTATCCTTCTCCATAAATGCTGTTTGTTCATGTATAAAAATTCCTTGTGCTTCAATGCTCCAGGAGCTCGTATCTTTCTTCAATTTAATCCTCTGTTCACAGCAACATCAAAAGGTTTTATCTTGGGAGATTTTTAAGTTTTATTTTTCTAACTATTTATTTCCTATTGGTTAAGAGATGCTAAAGGTAAAATTATTATACTTTAATTAGTAAAAAGTAATATCTCTGTGCTGGAGACACAAGATGCCCTTATTCTACTTACTTTCATCAAAAATTGTACTTATTCAAGAACACATAATTAGCTTGTTTTAATCTTATCATTTTCAGAGGCATACTACAGTAATTGGCTTTCTTTCCTCTCCTTTTTAGTTAGAAGATTGCGAAAGGATCAATGGAGAATACATTTTTCTATTCTGCAGCATCAATTACGGTGACCCTGGGTGTAAATTTATTGATTTTTCTTATTAGAACATTATCACCAGTTATTCACAGCACGGTGTTTATTAATTAGTAGGGAAAATAAAAATTCATTTATGAAAAATCTTCCTTTTAAGTTCTCTACCTAGCACATTCATAGCTATATGAGATCTTCTAATTGTATTCTGCCTTTATGAACTAGCATGCAGTATTTCATTCCCTATTCTGTTTGAGTTTTTTTCTCATCCTGAAAAAAAAGTTACAGAATTATGACAACTACAGTTCTGAGGTACAGAAATTGTCCATTTTTACTATTGACTTGCAGAAGCTGTTCAAGCCTCCTGCACTTTATGCACATGATGGTTGCTTTATTCTGACAGGAAATTAATAGCATGGAATGGAGTGTTAAAGCAAAAACATTAAAAAAAAAAAAAGAAAAAAGAAGAAAAGAGAAGGAGAAGAGGAGGAGGAGGAGGAAACAGGCGCTTACTGAGTTACCTTCTAGGCACAGCTCAACTTTCCCGTTATCCCTGCAGAAGGCAAACCATGCAGATAGAAGGAAACCAGCTTTTAATTTGACAGTCTTGCTAACCACAATTATACAGGGCTGGCTGAGGGAGGACAGAGGAAAAAAATCAGTACATTATGATTTTTTTCATTGTTCTTTTCCCATGAATTTGAGAACTCCTTAGTATTTCAGTTTTTTAAACTGAAGTAAGTAGTTATCCCAAATAAGACCTGTATTGTCGCTTTGAACGGGGGGAGACATGGCACCTCAGTCCATGTTGTATTAGTGGGTGAACGGAAGCAGACGAAATTTTTAAAAGAACATACAATAATGTTGTTATTTGTGGAGTACAGGATTAATAACATATTCAAGGTATGTAAATAACATTTGTATTAAAGTTTACTACCATGGTTGTAGGGCCCTGTTAATTTAAAACAATTTTGTTTAATAAGGTAGAATATGTTCAGAGTATGTGTTTATTTGTGGCAATTATAACAGAAATTATTGCTGGATTCAAAAGGTTGGGTTGGACAGCACAAAATTCTATTCTTATTGGTCAGGCCCTGCGTTTCTATTTTCATATATAAAAGCAATACTTCATAAAAGAAAAAATTAACAATATTTTGAAAAAGAGGCAAAATAAAATCTAGATATCCAAGAGTTTATCAACAATTACAGATTATTTTTCTTTTTGGGTGGTGGTGGTATGTGTAAAATACATCACTATTAATACGAAAAGCCTTTAGCTAGGTCTTTTTTTTACAATGTGTATTCTAAAAATAATATAGGTCTTGATCCTATCACTACGTTTGAATAGTGTCTGGTTTCAGCTGAGATAGAGTTAATTTTCTTCTTAGTAGCTAGTACAGTGCTTTGTTTTGGACTCGGTGTGAGAATAACGTTGACAAGACACTGATGGGTTTAGTTGTTGGTAAGTACTGTTTATACTAAGTCAAGGACTTTCTAGTTTTTTAGGCCCTGCCAGCAAGAGGGCTGGAAGGGCACAGGAAACTGGGAGGGGACACAGCCAGGACAGGTGACCCCAACTGGCCAAAGAGATATTCTGTATCATAGAATGTCATGTTCAGTATATAAATCTGAGGGAAGAAGAAGGAAGGGGGCAGGGGGGGTGTTTGGAGTGATGGCATTTATCTTCCTGAGGAACCGTTATGCATGATGGAGCCCTGCTTTCCTGGAGATGGCCGAACACCTGCCTGCCCATGGGAAGTGGTGAATGAATTCCTTGTTTTGCTTTGCTTGTGTGCACAGCTTTTGTTTTACCCATTAAACGGTCTTTATCCCAACCATGGGTTTTCTCACTGTTACCCTTCCAATTTTCTTCCCCAGGTCGCTGTGGGGGCAGTGAGCAGTGGCTGTGTGGTGTTTGGTTGCCTGCTGGGGTTAAACCATGACAAATAGGAGCAATTAATTCCATTTTTGAAATCCGGTTGAGCTAGTACAAATGTTCTTCATTATGACCTACCTGTAAAGATTGATTACAATCAAACTACAATGCTGTTGATCTGCTACAAAAGCCACACTAGTCTGGATGAAGCTTCCACTTTAGTTATCAGCTAAAGATCTTTAGATGATAGGTGTCTTTCTGAGGGCTACAAGCAAATACGTCTCCAAAAAGCTGGCAGACAGAGCTACACTGAATGCAATGGAGGCAACTGCCTTAATATACAGAGCTTGAAATGACACAGGGTTGAACTTGAAATGTAGGATGTCTGCCCTGATTGCTTCAGATTAGGAAATAAGACTGGTTTAATTTGAAAAATTTGAAAATTAGTTGTTAAAAAAAGTACAATACCAAAAAGCCTAAAACAGAAAACACCAAAAATGAATACTGTAAAATAAAGCTATTGGTTGATTTTTGTCTTGCATAAAAAAGCTGCATTCATAATAATGTGAATAAAATAATTTCAGTTTCAGTAGTTAAGTCTTTCCGGCAAAGATACAATATCTTTCTGCTGCTATGCTTGTGTAAAAGTCCAACATAAAGCACAGTATAAACAATATTTATAAGAATATATTGATTCTCAGTTGAATAATTGAATGTAAAACCCAGTTAAAGATAGTTTTTACAATTGGATATAATGAAGCTAAAAATCAGTCTTGAAGTAGAAACATGCAATCTTACATTCAGCAGCAACAAGGGACACTTAATAAATTATTATTCCTTTTGTCAAGTACTGAGATTGTAATTCAATCCTGAAGGCAATTTATCAGTAGAACCTTCTGATGGAATCAAATTCCATATATTATTGGACATGTTAACATTAGGGTTACCATTGTCTATGTATTTTCCACATTACGTTTTGCTATTTACAGATCTGAATGAGTTGCCTGTGCAGAGCTCTGAGGGTCAAAGCTAGCCATATTCTATTACATATATCATTACCAACATTATTGATTCTTGAAGTGGATTTTTATTTTTCTCTTCTATTTAAATACATTATTATTGATGATTATGTGAAAAGCAAAAGGTACACGCTGATTTCCCAACTAGCTTTATTCATGTAATATAGCCAGTAGAGTTAACATTAAAATCTCCATTAACCTCAGCAGTATTATTATTGATGGTTTCATAGAACATAATGAAAGATGTTGATTCACAAAGTACAAATTTGTTTATAAAACCCACAGGAAAGCATTATCATATTAAAATCTCCAATAAGTGAGCATATAGCCATATGTTCTTAAAGACTAATGTCCTCAAATGTTAGGGATAGTTAAGCACTGGAACTGGACAACTAGAAATAGTGAAATATCTTTTACTGGAGGAATAGATTAAAAAATATCAGTGTATATGTACTCTTGCTTCATTAAGAAAGATTAATTTGATGACATTATAAACCTTGAGGACCGTTCCAATCCTACTTCAGTAGGAACTGACTTATGTTTTAGAGAAATCATTTGCTAAATCCTCATTAATTCAATACTGCTAATGAAGCCTTAAGTCTACTTCTCTGTTTCCATTTAGAAACAGCCTAGAATTTTAAACTTTTACTCTTAGTCTATTAAATAACATATCCAAAATGAATTGCAAATTCTTCCTGGGCATTGCTCTATCTGGAACTGTTACATCAAGATGAACAGATTACACATTTTACAAGTATATTTATTAGGTATAAAGATCTAGAAATACTGTTTCCTAAGCTGTAGATGAAAAACATAGCATAAATGGTAACTGGAGTCTCACTTTAATATCTACATGAACTACATGTTTAAAATTTGTAGTTTAAGAAATGCTTTATTTCAAATAAGCTTGAAAAGTTCTTGAAATTACTATAAATGCAGCTGTCCTCGGAAGGATCTTCTCACTGATATCAAAGTCTGGATATCCAGAAAAGATCTTCGGAGTTCCTGGTTTCAAAGACAATAAGTATGGAAGGGAAGGGTTGTTATTATTCTTATTTTAACCAAGAATTCTTAATTTCTTGCTCTTCTATAAAAGCAAAAGCATTACTATAATTAAGAGGATATCCATTAAATAAATAAATATTTGTCTTCCTGTGCAAAGATGGGTGCTGTAATACCTCAGTGTTTGGTAGAATATCCTGTGGTATACAAAACAATTGTACTCGGGATTATCAGTTTTGTAGTAGTTTGGTAGCTTTAACAAACATACAGGCTTCTAGAAAACACGAAGTGTCTAAGAATACATGCAGATACTGAATATATTACTCTTCTTTACAAATAATATGAAGATCATTTTGGAAGGCAGGAAAATATGAAAAAGGAGGAAAGATGAGAAAGGATGCTTCACTTGATCACTGTCCTTGGAAATATAGATGTAATATTTTATTAGTTTTTATGCAGTAAGTGATCGCAATTAATGCTTTCCTAAAGATGACTGCAGTGTAGATTACACTTACAAGTACAGACAACTTCTCAACAGCTTCATCTAGCTCGAAATTAGGAAGCTCATAAAATCAATGACCATAAACTAGAAATACAGATAGTCTGCAAAAAGAGGTAATAAAATTACCAAAAAAATGTCTATAAAATTGGGTGGTCTTGAAAAGAGTTTTCTTAAAAAAAAAAAAAAAAAAAAGCGCTAAAATATAGACATATAGAATAGTATGCTTTTCCATCTACAAATTGCAGTTCTTTAAGTCAAATCCCACTGAATGTAAGGAGGTCACATGTACTATGAAGCAAAAGGAAAGGCAAATACATCTGTGATTAATTATTTTGTGGACAAACAGATTTAATCTGTATAATCATGACAGTTTTCATCTGTCAAGCCTCCATCTGAGGAAGGAAAATTACTACAGAACTAATTAAAAAAAAATTATCAAAGGTACATGGGCACTTAACTCATTATTGTCAGCTACAGTAAGGGGCTTAAATACCTGTGAGAATCTGGGCTCAAGTGGTAACTTCCTATCAGATCTACGAAAAAAAAAACCCTCTGACACTTAATTCTTCTGGTAATATTCACATTGGTTTGTGCCGAGGAGGAGCTAATGTATTCTTTTTCTGATTGCATTTTGTCCTTTCTTAAATACTTTTTCCCTGAGATGCCACCTTCTAGCCCAGTCTCCAGTTTAAAGTAGGATTATCACCACCAGGGCACCAGGTCAGCCTGCTGGCTGGCTCCAAGGATGGAGATGCCACAACTGCTGTGGGTAACCTGCTGCATTGAGTTCGTTGAGAAGCTCCTTTCCCAGAAGATCAGGCCTTTGGCCAAAATCCCCAGTCTTTCTGCACAATGGGGGGACTTTGTCCCTGAGATCCCAACACATTGTCTTTTGAAATCAATTAGCTTTCCTTATTGCTTTTCTTCTCCCTCCTGGCAGCTTTCCCAAGGTTTTCCTAACACTTTTTAAAAAAGTTCGAAGTCTGTTCTTATTAAAACCAGAATCTTAGTCCAGTGCTTATCTTCCCAGCTTTCCTTTAAGGAAGATAGACCATCTAACAGCCAGCACAACCCTGGTTGCTGTCTCAGAGTATTTGTCGCAACAACTTCCCTGTTTGTGAGCAGGGAGTCAGAAAGAACATTAACCCTTTCTGACCCCTCTAGTAATTGCATTGGAAAGTTGTCACCCACATGTTCTAGAGACTTTCAGGACCACTGACACAAGCATGGGCTGCCCTCTGAGAGATAGCACAGGTCAGGAACGGTTCAGAACATCCACTTTGGACATTTGGCTGCAGTGGTTTAAAGTGTAAGAGAATGTGATGATGAGGATGTCAGCTGCATCAAACAGGTGACCTCACAGCCAGAAAATGAATGCTTCTGGGTACCGTGGTCTATTAGAACAGACTATTAATCTAGTATGGTTTTAAAGCAATTGGTGCTGATTTTAGAACAAAAGTAATGCCATTCAAAGCTTTAAAAATTTCTAAATTTTATTTCTCTCCTGAAAGGCAGTCTAATGAGGGGTTGATACATGTGCTGTCTCTGAAGGATTAAATTTGCACTTAGATAAGAAAAGTATTTTCAGCTAAACTGAGATCCTAGAAAAGCAAGTCAATATAAAAATAGATACCAATTTTACTCGTGCCATCAAATTTTGTAAAATTATAAAGGCCATTTTTTTCACCATTGAATTTGGTGATAGTTTTGCAGATTTGAGTATAAATCTATGAAATGTGCTAGATTTGTATTTTTATGAAGTCTGTTATAATTTAAATAACTGGGGAAAAAAGTCTATGAATATAATATTAATGTCTAGCACTTCTGAAAAAATATTCAAGAGCAGTTCGTTCCATTTTGATTATCTACTGTACATGTGCCTACTGTGAGCAGGGATTGCTTTAATAGGAACATCAGCCTGCTCAGAAAAGGATGGTTGCTCTTGAGTCAGTGGTCTTTGCTCTCAGAGTTTATGCATTGCTAAGTTGTGCTTCTAACAGGGGTACATTTTGTGATTGATAATTATTATTTGATGAATTTTCCGTTAGGTATTGAATTATTACTATTGTTGTTGTTGTTATTATTGTTATTATTATTCAGAAATGATTATTTTAGATGTACTGTCTGTATAAGTATCTGAAAAACTGGGAGCAGAGTAAGAAGGCTTGAGGAAGGAGAAATATTGAAAACGTTTTCTCACACAACATTCAGGACAAAGGCGTTTATACTGCTGATTTCCGGTAGGAGAATGAGGGTTTGTTTTCTGTTTGGGTTTCCCTGTTCACATTCAAATCCAAGTGGGGATAGAAGAAATAGAGTAACAAAGGGTACCTTTCCCTGTAGCTAGCAAAGACTGTGGATCTTGGGAGATCACAGTCCTACTTGAATTCCTACACTGATTCCAAGGCAAATGTTCCAGACAAATCTGCCCCAATAAGTATACCACTGGCGCACTGGGTTCACCACAAGGCAAGAGAGAAGATACCTGCTGCCAAACCCCCACCCTGGGTTCAAGAGTACTCAAGTGAAATGCTTATATTTCCTGAACAGTTGTCAAGGGATGGCTCCAGAATTCTGTCCAGTCTTTTGGTCTGCTAAGCTGGGAACCACCTAGAATCACTTGGTAGGAAATAAGAGGCATAACTATTTCTGAAATCTTACCACACTTGAAAAATTACTACCTTAAAATTATATGGCTCCTTCTATAACCCATGTTGCTGAGATGTCTTCTAATGCTAAGCATATAATTATGCAGAGTACCTTTATCAAAATATCCTCACATTTTAGAGCATTTTACTGGGAAGTAAAAGAAATATCTTTTGGACCCCATCTTCACACCTGTAGATCACAATCAATAAAGGAAGGCTAAATACTAAATACAGTGAACATTGCCTGTAGACCACACTAGAGTAAATATGCACAGAGAATTTTATCAGCTAGATAGTATCATTCGTGTTTAAGAATTATATATGCGCCAATGAATGTTTTGGGGAAGAACTTAAACATCTGCTGTCATTTGGAAGACTGAGGTCTGCCAATTTTAGTCACAGCTGCGTTCTGGAGTTAATACAAGGCTAATATGTAAGTGCTTAACCATTAGTTTAGAGGTACTGTTTTCTTTCCTGTATAACAACTGCAGCCTATGCAAGCTCAAGTCTCATAATCCTGTTTTCTGGGCAGCCAGTGGATAGGGGTTGTTGGTCAAGATGTACATACTGTCTAAGAGTTCAGTAGCATTAAGATGCAGACAGTTCTGGCCATTCCTTGAAAAGTTATGCTGCATAACCCTACACCATAGCATCTATGACAATATTTTATGTTTGATTTGACAGCATGTGAATGCGTTTTTGGCACAGAAACAATTTACCTATGCCAGGGTAGATGTTAGCAGGAAGGCCACATTAAGGTAACTAATGCTTCTGGCACCCACCTTTAATCCTCAAGGTGTCTCACTATACCGAATCTGAGCAGTATGAACACCCTATATGGCATTGCAGGGTATAGTGTAGACATAAGTACCCAAGCAACTTCTGAAACATGGATTCCTGGACTTAGTAACTGATCTACATTTTTGATTTTGTCAAATAAAGTGGCAAGGAGATGTGTAGGTCCTTTTACAGATCTAAACGTAAATACACTGAGATTAAGAGCAGAGTAGTGGACTTAAAAAAGTAACTGATGATTAAAAACAAGAAAGAGAAATTACATGGTATGAAATACCATCAGGGGTGTTTCATTTGAAAGATCGTTCTTTATTCCTTAATAACTATTGAAAGACACTTTGGGTTTTACACTGATAACATTCCTGTTCAGTTTATCTTTAAAAATAATCTTTATTTTTTAAAAAGATTGATAGGAGATGATACATACATATACAATTTTTTAGTCATAAGTTTTAAAAAGTAAATGAGTTCAGGGGCATTGTCCATGACTTGGTTTCATTTTTGCATTTTATTAATCACAACATTATCAATAATAGAACAGAAATTGTGATTTTTGAGAAGAAAATACTCTGTTAAAAATACTGCTCTGATAAATGCCTGCTCTTTCCTTTTTGACAATAGGAATGCCTTCAGTTGTTGTGTGTAATGACATTCCAAGAAAAATGGTTAAAACGGCTTTACTTTGGAGGAAGTGGAGGATGTTTCCTGTTTTTCCTGCCAAAAGAAAAGTTTTAAGAGTCTTCATATTGCCATCCTTTGGGTATATTCAGACCTTGCATAAGTGGATAAATAAAGTTAAGTCAATGTAATGAATAAACTGAAGGTAATCACTGAATTAATGAGGTAATTGCAACTTAATTATCTCAATAGTTAGACCATTTAAACCTGGTCTGAATTTAGCTTATTTTGTTTAAAGAAATCTTAGAAATAAATTGAATCCATAAGAAACAAGCAAGCAAACCCAAGAACTTTAATAAATAAATAAATAAATAAAGTAACTTTGATGATAAAATACATTTGTAGCAAGGGCCACATGTTTCCTTAATGATTACCTTGGCATTAATGTTTAAGAATTTATTTTTTTTTTACTAGGCTTATTTATTTTCAGTCTCCATACTACACACACTATCATTTCCCAAATGAATCTGCTTGAATTGACCCAGGATGCCTCTGAACTTATTTAAAGCATTCATTTGAAAAACAGGAGACCAAAACTTTGTCTTTTACCTGCTCAAAGTGTTCCTTTGCCTTTTAACAAACCAAAGCAAATGTTTAAAGTAGGATATGTACTTTGCCTCAGAGGGAAATAGCATAAAAAAGAACTACAGAAATTGAGGCACAATGAAGAAAAAACAATTTATGCATACATGCAAGAGCCTTTCCTTCTCCAAGTAAATTTCATAATATTTAAATGTGCCTTTCATCATTAGCAGTAGACTAATGCTATTATCATAATTTATTAACCAGATCTTTTGTTCTATGTAGTAATACACTGTGTTTCCATGCTGTGTATTTTTTATGCTGTGACCTAATTTGCGTAAAAGGAAACTCTTATAACTCCCTTGTTGTAATGAATAAAATGTTAATGAAGAACTACAGAGAAATCCCCTTTGCATTAGTTTCTTATTCCCAGGAACATCATCATAAATTTGTTTGCCTGGTTCTGACAATGGTAGTGATGTTCAAGCTGTAGAGAAGCAATAGTTACACTAAATGGTTCTGATGGAAAAGTTAAAGATATTCAAGACACTGTCATCAGGGATGGACTATTGGAAGTTATCTTTTGGAAGAGGAACCTGATGGATTTGGCCGCAATCCAATTTTTTTTAAAACATTTATCTGCATTGATAACTGCACTTTGAGATGCCTTTTCAGAAAATGTAAATTAAAAAAAGAATTGTGAAGAAAGGAGGTTTTTCTTTAGTACATGGAAAACTGTAGATTAGTGCACTTCTCCATTGCATATTGGTTTTATCATTCAGTAATTTCTGGCAATGATATCATGGTAGAAGTATTAAATTTAAAGAATATAAATCATTATGTGTTTGCAATGAGTACAGATTACTTGTTAGTAACTGTATCATATTTACTTCATTAGAAATTAGAAAAAAGGTTCTGTTAGTCTTACAAACTTTAAGACTGGATGGAATGTTAAATCATATAGGATGATGGTATTCCACTTAGATAATTCAACTTTTATTAAGAAACGTAACATATACTAGTTATAAATTGTATTCTGACTAATCTGTCAATATTTGTACAGAAAGCTGAAAATCTGTTCGTTATAAATTGTACTAATTTATGGCCTCACTGTCTGACACTTCTGGATTTGTTTCAGACAGCTTGTTGGAGCTGAGGCATACTCCAGTCCTGAGGCACTCATATTCCTAAATGTCAGAGAATTTGTCATTTACCCTTCCCTATAGATTAACAAACTCATTTTAGTACCGAAGGGTTGGTTCTTTAGAAAGATCTGGCCTACAGATCATGACACTTGCGTTGCTGATATAATCATAAAAATACATTTGCTATTGTCTTACTACATTTTAAGCTTGCTTAATTTGTAAACAATTATTCCTTCTGTTTTTCCAAGCTCGAGAATTATGGGCATTAAGATTAACAGTTTAGACAGATAAAAACAGTTCTGTAAGAAAAACTGGGTATAATATTTCCTGAAAATCATTAACGTACTCTCCTCCCACATGCGATTTTGCACAGTAAAGATTAGAAAGATCTAGAAATGGGTCTGGGGTACTATTTGGGTAGGTGGTACATGAGTCAGTGGTTGTGATCTCCCCCTGCCGGAATTACCATTTACTTAAGGTAACTGTTTCTTGGCAGGTATCTATGGGTTGTTCCAGTCGACTCTCCCCAGTTCCCGTTAATTCTACATTTTCACATCTCGATGCATTCTCCTAGTCTACATGTAAAAACTGTATCCAATCACCTTGAGCCTTAAGTCTGTTATCTAAGTTCTAATCATTCCTACTAGGTGATTCTGACCTATTCTTTCGGCCTTGGTACAGGGCTGTACAAAGGATTTCATAGTAGCGGTTGGTTGTTGTGCAAACACAAACTCCACTAAAATATTTCTTATAATTTTATATTCCTATTAAAATAACTCTATAAAATCAAATGTGTTTCAATATAATCAAATATCGTTGCTGATTCTAACTAATAGCAGATATGTAACAGTGAGAGTGTGGTAGGTCTGGAACAGGCTCCCCAGGGAAGTGTTCATGGCAGCAAACCTGTCACAGTTCAAGGAGCATCTGGAAGATGCTTAGTCATATGGTTTACTTTTTGGTAGTGCTGCGAGGAGCAGAGATATGGACTTGATCCTTATGAGTTAATTCTGACAGGAGATATTCTATGAATCTAATGCTGTGATGTAGCTGGAAAAAGTAATACTAAATTCATAGAATTTTAGTTGGATTAATGTTATTGCTATGGAATAGCTGAGGTGATGGCACAGAATAAATCAGTAGTATTTTATTTAAAAAAAAAACCAAAAAAAACCCAAACCAAACTCAATTAGTTAATTTTCTTCATTTAAGTTAGCTAGAATAAACCCTCCATAATCTGGGACTTTAGGGCCTTTTTTTGCTGGTATGAGCACTGCCTGTATACCTTATAGGTGCAGAGATATACCAGCTAGTTCAAGGAAAAATGATTTATTAAAAAAATATTTAATAAATTAAAATAATTTATTAAAAATAAATAAATTACAATTACATACATTTATTTCTGATTAATTACTGTAGAACTGCAGATAGAGGAATTGTGTGGGATACTAACAGATTTTACTTATTCTGAATTCACAACAAAGTGTCATCATTATAGATATTTAAGCACAGAAATGTATATTTAACAATGGAAGAGGCAAATATGAATAATAAAGAGTTATCAAACAGCATGGGAGATACAGCAAAGAAATTAGAAATGCTCTTTGTTACATGAGCTCTTCTTTTGTCCTTGTAGGCATCAGATCACGTAACCCCAGTTATAAATTCAAACAACTTTTTCTGAAAACCAGTTGGTGCTTTGCTTCCATCTGGAAGATTGTATGACTGATGGCTAACAATCTTTATCTAATGTTCAAAATAGCCTTGTGAGGTAGGTTGACCCTGGATGGATGTCAGGTGCATGCTAAAGCAGCTCCATCAGTCCCCACTTCAGCTGGACAGGGGACAGAAAAACACAACAGGTTCCTGAGTCCAGAGAAGCACAGGGAGATCACTCACCAATTATGGTCACCAGCAAAACAGGCTTGATTTGGGGAAACTAGTTTAATTTATTACCATTCAAAATACAGTAGGATAATAAGAAATAAACCCAAAACTTAAAAACACCTTCTTCTCATCCTCCCCTTCTTCCCAGGCTCAACCTCAATCCTGATTTCTCTACCTCTTTTCCCATGCCAAGCAGTGCAGGGGGACGGGGAGTGGGGGCTGCGGTCAGTTCATCACACGTTGTCTCTGCTGCTCCTTCCTCCTCAGTGTCTTCTCCTGCTCCAGCTTGGGGCCTCTCCAATGGGAAACAGTTCTCCATGAACTTCTTCAATGTGAGTCCTTCCCACAGGCTGCAGTTCTTCACAAGCTGCTCCACCATTGTCCCTTCCCCAGGGTGCAGCCCTTAAGTAACAGGCTGCTCCACTGTGGGGCCCCCCACAGGGTCACAAGTCCTGCCACCAAACATGCTCCAGCTTGAGCTTCTCTCTCCACGGAATGGGCTTTCCATGGGGTCACAGCCTCCGTCGGGCTTTCCACCTGCTCTGGTGTGGGGTCCTCCACAGCTGCAGGTAGGGATCTGCTCCACCGTTAACCCCCATGAGCTGTGCCCTGCCTCACTGTGTGCTTCATCACGGGCTGCGGGGGAATCTGCTCTGGTGCCTGGAGCACCTCCTGCCCCTCCTTCTGCACTGACCTGGGTGTCTGCAGAGTTGTTCTTACATATTCTCCCTCCTCTCTCCTGGTTGCTGCTGTGCAGCAGGGTTTTTTTCCATGTCTTATGTTATCCCAGAGCTGCTACCACCATCACTGATGGCCTCAGCTTTGGCGAGCAGTGGGTCCGTCTTACAGCCAGCTGGCATTGGCTCCATTGGACATGGGGGAAGCTTCTAGCAGCTTCTCACAGAAGCCATGCCTGTGCCCCCCCTGCTACCAAAACCTTGCCACACAAACACAATACACCTTGTTTAAAATTCATGCATATTCACTAATTATTGGGGCAACAACAGGCTTTATCTTAACTTCCCCATTTTTGTGTCTATTTCCATTAGCCTACACATACAAAATTAACATATATATTTTTCTGTATTCAATTTATTAGACGACACAAGCCAAACTCGATATTTTCTTGTAGTAGGTTTTTAGTTAGGTCAATGATAATCCAGTTGGCTGGTTTTTAAACAGAGTTAAATAAGTGTTCCAGAAGAATCCTTAGTGGTATCATATGCGAATAAATGGCTTTCTATTTATATTGGAAAGCTTTTCTTGGTGTATCCTGTTTACTTTGTACACCAAGGTCTCTATGGCTATCTTCAGCATTAAAAATATATCCTTCAAAAAATAAGCCCTTATGTCTAGACTAAGGGTACAGGGCTGGGTTTGGTATGCCCACATTGATCATTCCTTGAACCCACAGTCCATGTCTTTTTTTTTTTTTTTTGAGAGGGAGCGGAACACACACAACACACACATACCTTTTTTCAGCCCAAACTATGTGGGGATTAGGGTCATGTCGTAGTCAAAAAGATTAATGCTTTTAGAAGGTAATATGGAAGACAAGTTACATGGCTCAAGAACTCATATGAAGGCATATAGAGTGCTTGTTAGTGCTGCTGTGACAACAGTGCAGGAGCACGTATAACATGGGGTGAGTAAACTTGGTCACCTTCTTCTGTGACAGTTTCAGAGAGTATTCTCTGGAGTAAACTGAAGGTATCTTAGCTATTCACTGTCCAGACTCTCATATCTTTTTGAGATCAGGTAACTATTTTATGCTAAGCCATAAGCAATGCATTTTATGATGTAAATGAGCTTTATCAGCTGATGAATTTACTTCTTATAGCAGTCATTCTTGCTATCAGTGTCTAAGTACTCTGAACTCTTCCATTCCGTTTCTATTACTCCAATCTGATTTGTCATGGTTTCCTGCTGTATGATACTCTGATCCTATATTGGCAATATTTCCCAACTTTATACCATTGGCACATTTCATTAGGATGCTCTTAGTTTATATTCTAATGAAATGTATGTCAAAGTATATGTCAACCTGTCTGCAGCTTGGTACTTTAAGAGCTCACTCTATCTCATCACAGGAAGGATGTTCTGTTTAGCTGTCACTTCAAATGATGTGATGACTCCTGTAGTATTTCTGGCTTGAAAGTGTGACAGAGCCTCATTGGGACATATACTGTGCTGGAATGTGTCCAGATTGATTAGGCACAGTTACATACCCACCTTCAACACCATTGGTTAATCCTTTACCTCCACATTGCACATCACTACCGTTTGTGTAAGCTGAGGTAACACATTTGTCTTTGCACCATACTTTAAATTCAAACTCATGTTCTCCACAAAGTGACCGACTTTTTTGACTTCTTGTGTTTTATTATACAGTGTTGTTTTGGATTTTTTCGAAGGTTTAAATAAGTTTGCCTTTTATATCTTGTTCTTTAAAGTTTCATTCTTTGTAATCAGTTCTGTTTTCTATTCTTTGTAGGTGTCCAAGGAGCCTTTAAATTTCCATGTATGGATGGTTTATAATCCGGTTATATTTTGTTTTGTTAATTTATAGTACTCCAAGTTTCTCTATTTTTCTTTTTTGAAAATTAGAATATTAATTACAGCTCTACATTTATTCAGCTGTCTAATTTAAACAAAACTAATATCTGACTAAGTATGAATACAATATTTTATGGGTAGTTTCTCTGTAATGTCCTCCCTTCTCCTAAAAACAAGTTTAGAATAACATCAGTGTCTGTTGCTTTACTGATTATTACTGAAGAAACGTTGACTAAGATCTCCAGTTTATCTGAAACCTACTGTTCATAGCATGTATTTTAGTTCTCTTCAGACTTTCACTGTTCATTATACCATCAACATTTACAGCTACCTCAAAACCTTTACTTTTATGATCCCTGATATGGATAGAGTAGATTTTGGATAGCTGTGTTTCAGTTCTGCCTGATATTTCACCAACTTTTTTGTTTCACTATAGCCAAGATGGTTCTGTAGCATTCATTTTGCTACAATAATGTTTAAAAAAAAAAGTAGTGTAGGAAAGATACTGAAAGGAATGTGAGCAGTAAGGCTGATATTTATTATGTTTAGTATATGTAAATTTTATTTCTCTGTCTGAAAATGTATGTAGTCCCCTAGTTGTCTTGTTCATTTTACATTAGTATGCCATTCTTTTGCTACATTTTTATCTGAAAATAAAAGAAAATAAACTTCTTCCTGAAAGCTTTCCAACTATTAGAACTTTCATGGAGCAGTTAAGGATTTTCTTTCTTTTTAAAAGAAACTTTACTTTCAAAACCATGTATGTGTTAGTTTAACCTTGGTACATATGCTTAGCTAGAGGCTAAGAAAAGAAAGGTTCACTATTAAATGACTCATTAATCAGCTTTAAATCTGATGAATAATACTTTACAACCTCTTTGACATATGGTAGGGTCTGCAGCAAGTTTGGCATAATGGTTTCACTTAATAAACACCTGATTAGCATTGTTTAACAGGTTTGGATTGCATGAAAACAGTAAAATGGCCACATTCTATCTAGTTAATTCCTCATTAGCAGCCTTATATTCACCATGTTTGACAGACTGTATACCAGCTTTGACACAAGGTGACCTCTTGCATGGGCCTGTTCATCACCTTCAGTCTGTCATAAATGGAGTCAGTATAAATGTCAATATGAATGTGCCATCACCAGAGATTTTTGAGAATTAGAATCCATCTGGTATCATAAAGGTTATTTTTTCAACCTTATCATTACAGACATGATGAAATTATATCAGGTAACAGGTAAAAATGTAAGGAGATCAAGCCACAGCAAAATGTCTGGGTGGAGACTTTTATTTAATAGACGTTGTAAAAGCTTAAAGTTTGCAATATGCAATTCATTTCAGAAAGTAGAGAAAATATATTGTAGCTCATAAACATGTTGTTCTTAAAATGTAAACAAACAGGAAAATATTTATTCAGTTAAAAGCTTTGGGGAATTCTTTTCTACTATGATTTGGGTAAATGCATTTTAAAATGCATTCCTTTTTTTCTTTGAAGAGTGATTAGAGTTTGACAGCTCATTCACTTTATTTCCTCTCAGTGGGGGTTATCCAGGAGCTAATCACATCCAGTCCTGGTACGGGGATAAGAGGACAATTTTAACTTAAATGAGTAGAGAATCTGACCCAGTAAGGCTATTCTCCAATATGAACTCATCCTAACATTTTCTTTCACGTGCACTCCATCTAACATTATAATGTGATATCAAGCAGTACAGTGGTTGTAGATTAGTCACCAACATGTGGCACATGTTACGTCTCCAAGGTAGGAAACATCCCTTGCAGATCTTCTACTGATTGAAAGTCATGTGACTTTGGTGTACAAGAAAATCTTACCCCCGTACTATTTTTTATCATGAAAACCTATTAAAAATTCTGTCATCCTTAATAAGTCATTTCTGAACTAAACATAACTGTTTCTGGAAATATGATGGCAGGCTGTATAGTTCAGCCCATTCCACCTGCAATGCAAAGCACAATGCTTATGGTCACTTCCTGTAGAAATTATGGTCAGCTGGTAAGTTGGAAAAAACACAGTAGTCACCAGAAAAACCTGGTGGCAAAAGCAAGCACACAGGAAATGTAAGAATGAGTCCTTAGCTCTCCTCGGCCACTGAGCCCAGTCCCCAGAGGAGACCTGTACCTTCCATCCTACAGCGTTCTTCTCTGTTGTCTCTCCTGAACAAGTGGAAACACCAAAGAGAAGTGAAGATGAACTCCATATTGGCTTATGAGGACTTCCTTGTGTTCTCTGATGATGTGCTGTGTGCTCCAGAAAAAGACCTGGAAATTCAGCACATAAGATCATGTTGTCCAAACTTAGAGTCACAATTTTATTTCACAGCAGTGATTGCTTCAGCCCTGAGGAGCCTCAGTATCATCAATAATCTTCAGGAATTCAGCCTAACTAAGACAGACAATGTCAAGAATGGTCACTAAATCCTGCTTATCTTTGTCCATATAATTATTTTAATTAACTTGATTGAGATTAATTATCTTAGTAAGGTGCATATCATGGCCCAATACATAATGAAGATTTTGCTTAGCACTTTGCCTTGAAGTTTATATTATTTCCTTCTGTTTTGACTATCTATACTAATCCAAACTTGCTGATGATTTCCTACTGGTAGGTCTAATATTAAAGTCAATATATACTAAAGAAAATAAATATTTTTTACAAAAGATTTTGAGACAAGTTATCTAAGAATAATCACTGCTAGAACGTATAAAATAGTATGTTACCAAATTTGAATCTGGGATACAGATTTAAGTATGGGGTATTGTCTTGGATGTCTGTTTTATAATGCCACTTGAATTCCCAAACACAGAGACACAATTATAAGACAGAACAATAATTCTATTTACAAAGAATCTAATGATTCTTCATAGTGCTGACTTTGCAATTTAGTGATTACATGTGGGATTTCTTAGTATTTGGCAAGTAATGTTTAATTATTCACAAACTCAAACATAAGTTCCAAAAAATGCTTTACAAAAGGAGTACCCAGGTATGTATGCCTTTGAAAGTACTTCTGAAGACAACTTTCCTGCAGTGCTAGCAAGAGTACAAAGAAATTTGCTGTGCCTACAGAAACATTATTGTTGAACACAGCCTTACACTTTAAGCAATTGTTTCTGACAGGTCATAGTAATACAGAAGAGTCACTTGAGGCATAAGTCCATTTAGTCATGTCCAGTTTATACACAACAGACAAGAAGCTGACCTACAAAAGACACATTTCAATGGGACTTTGCTGATTTCCACCAGCTGAGGACTGGACCCTTGATTTTTAAAGCTGGTTTGTGATCATGTTTAGAAATTTCAAAGGTTAACCCAGTGATGTAATTTTAAGGGCAGATATTTGGTCTGACCTAGTAAAAAAATTATATGTAAAAGGAGATATGCTGTTTATCATAATTACTTTATCATCTATCACTATCAGTGGAATCCAAGGTCCTTTTTAGTGCACCTGTTACTGATAGTAAAGACATAAGTTCACAGTAGTTTAGATAAAGAGACATGGAGCAATAGAAACTATCTTATTACACTACCCATCAGATGGTAAAAGGAGGTGATTCCGTGTTCATCACTCAGAATTCAAACTTGCTTAAAACCTAAATATTACATTCAAAGTTATTTTTATGGAATTGCTGGGTTTAGAAGTTTTCAAGGTAATTTTCCACATCCCCAGAAAATCTGATGAAAAACAATAAAAAGTATTTCTGTAAATTTAGAATTTTTAACATATATACACTATTAATATATTGTATTATAATATTATTAGAAGTAATTTTACAAATGACAGGTTTTATTCTTACTGTGCTCACATGTTTTTATTTCTTCTTGTCCCCTTGTTAGGGAAGGGGGGGACTAAAAAACCTAAGCAGAACAAAGTAAATAATCAGTTTAGGTTTTGGGCCAGATATCAAAAGTTCAGAAATATTTAGAGAATTTGGAAAATAATGTTTTATTTTCATTCTTTCATACTCTACAATTTTCATGTTCTGCTCATGAATACAAGAAACCACCACCACATTGTTATACCTGCAAATAGTTACATTCACAAGTAACTGTCACTAAAAATGATAATATTTGCGTATCTGTTTAAATTATATCCATTTACACTAATAAATCACACAATTAATTAGTACTATTTTCCCATTCAAACTAACGCTGAATTGTACAATTGGTTGTGGAAACAGAACTGCTTTTCTGATACTGGAGGCTATTTAAATATCTCACTATGGATAAATGTATAATCTTAAAATCACCTGTTAAAGGGAAATACAAAATCTTAACTATGATCTAAAACTTGCACTAGTGGCTGTTAACAGTAAGAGGCAGAAAGGCTTAAATTAACCTTTTTGTACATTTATTTAGTATGATTTTCCTACAAAATATAAGTGTAGTTGTATATTTTTACAGTTAAAAATACGCAACATTTTGATGATAATATTTTACCCCATGCACATGTATTTAAATGTGAATTTTATATCCGTATTTTCTTTCTTAATACCTGTTCTCTAGTATTTACCCAAGACAGAGAAGAATAACACAAAGAGAAGTAAATTCTGTGGTCCAGGTATGTTTAACATTGAAATTCACATTACTTATGCATTTTGCCTTGCCTGGGATTCAGTTGCTACATGCAAACAAATTCATAAAAAGGGAAACCCTAATGGTATGCTATTTCTTCCATCAAGCATGAATAGAATGAAGAGAAAGTATTAACAAATACTGATATGAACAAGAACACATTTTTTTAACATTCCTGTTAAAAACAAAGTATTATGAAAACTCTTCACATATATAAACTCATTTTTTCCATCCTGACATCCCTTTACAACAACTACGTTCATATTATTGGCATATTTTATTCAGTTTATATCCACTCATTCCAGGCCAAGGTACAAGCCTCTTGCACAAGTCTAGCCGTATCATTCCTCTTCTTTTGCATATCCACAGAGTATTCTTTTATGTGTTTTGAGTCTGGGTCTTGCTTTTTGTTCTAGGTTCTGTGTTTTTCTTTCTCTGCCGTTGTTTATTTAAAGTTCTTAATTTAGCCAACTTTTAAAAGTTCTTGATTTAACCATATTATTTAAAGGAGGTATCTCACTAAACATTAAGAATAGTAGCTGTTCCAGCACTTTATCAAGAACACTTTTAAAAGCATTTTTATTTCTTTATTATTTTTTGCTTATGCCTTAATGTTCTGTGGAAGTACAAGAAGTTAAATGGTTTGTAACATACACAGTATTATAAGTAAAAGGTAGCTGTTCTGATGATAAATTTCAGCAACAGAATAATACCCATCAGTCTAGTGCTTAAAGAAAATATGGATAACTAGTTCTACAAAATTTATGTCGTCAGTTTTTCAGTATAAGCAGTAACTTACAGTGCAGAAATTAGCTTTGAAAGTGTTAAAAACTTTTTGTATTTTAATTTCTACACAATGTCTTTATCATTGATTCATCAGTTTTGTTATAATTTACAGAATGAAACGTGAAATCTAATCAACAGTTAATAAAAATAGAATTCAAGTTCTTACTGATGTGATATCTTTTTTTCCATGAAGTCCACAGTCATCCATCTTGAACCCAAAGCATGTAGGAAGACATAGGTAGAAGTATATTAAATCTGACAAATGACCTCCCATGTGCAAAGGAGGAAATAAAGATTCATTCTCCGTGTTTGTGAGATCATTTTGATGAAGGGAAGGCTAATTGAGGATGACATATATTCTAAATCTAATTCAAATCAGCATTTTTACATGAAGACTCATCACATTTCCAATGGTACACTCTACCATAAAACAGCTTAGTAAAGACATTCTGAATTTGATTCTGGAAATTTTTTTAAGTGCTTCATCAGAACTGACATTTTTATCAGTAATGAGTTTTCAATCTTAGTATTAGTACAAACGAGATACATGTGGTATTTCACATCTCTTATAAGAAGAAGCTGTTGGAGAGAATCCAAAGGAGGGCCATGAAGATCATCAGAAGGCTGGAGCACCTCTCCTATGAAGGAGGGCTGAGAGTTGGGCTTGTTCAGCCTGGAGAAGAAAAGGCTCTGGGGAGACCTTATAGCATCCTGCCAGTACCTCAAGGGGCCCCCTTGAGGTAGTGGAAGGCTGCTATAAGGTGCAAGGAATCTGGAGAGGGACTTTTTACAAGGGCATGTAGTGATAGAACAAGGGGAAATGGCTTTAAATTGAAAGAGGGTAGATTTGGATTAGCTATCAGGAAGAAATTCTTTACTATGAGGGTGGTGAGGTACTGGAACAGGGTGCCCAGAGAAGCTGTGGGTGCCCCATCCCTGGCAGTGCTTAAGGCCAGGTTGGGTGGGGCTTTGAGTAGCCTGGTCTAGCGGAAGGTGTCTAGTAAAAGGGGCTGGAATTAGGTGATCTCTAAGGTCCCTTCCAACCCAAACCATTCTATGAATATGTGATTTCTTCTTAATATAATTAAATTCCATGCTTCAGAAAAAATTGCAACTAATATGTGGTTATATTTAGAAAACATATGGGAAAAGTACAAATACAGGATTTCTTCCTATAAAAACAAGTCACCTTAAAATAATTATAATGTTTAATTACAGATGTTTTCTCTGCTATTCATGAAGTAATCATATTTAAGAACAAATAGTATTAATATCACTTTAAAAATGAGAAACAGTTATATTAAGTCCTGCTACTTCAGCATAAAGGGTAAAAATTCTTATTTGAGATCATTATTAATGTTAACTTAATAGTTCAGTTCCATCAGAAGACTCACTACATCTTGCACTATTAATTTTGCTTTGTTAATACCACAGATTACAGCTTGTGGATGTAATACATACTATAAAAAATCACGACCATTTCTCACCAAAAGATGAAATTTCATTTTGAAGACATTTATGAAATTATGGTATAAAACTGTGTAACTTTGTGCAGTGGTTGAGCAGGACAGAACATTTAGGAGATTTGCTACCTTAATGTATGGGTAATACTTCTCAAACATTTTAATTAAATTTGCATGCAAACATGTTTATGCAAGGAAAGATGATGTAAACATAGCTGATAATAAGATACTTTTATTTATAATACTTAATTTCCACTCACACAATGATCGTTCAGTCTTCTCTCCATCATGAAAAACAAATCCAAACAAAACCCCCTTCAGATTCCTCTAGCACAACACTGCTTTAGGGGTAGCTTAGTACTAAAACATGGAAAATTTATTATACGACTAGTGGAGTTCTTTTCCTTGAAAATCCTAGCACTTTAAAACTATGCTTGAAACTTAAAACATAAGATTTGGGAAATATAGTATTCCTACATTGACAATAAAGCAGAAAGTAGTACTTAGAAGCTCTGACTTACCATTTCAAGAGTTGGACAACACCATAGGAAAAGTACTACTTAAGTATTAAAGGAAGATTGCTTTTCATGAAATGGCCTCTTCAGCATTATGAAAGAATTCTATGTGACCATAGCCTTACCAAAATTATTCAGAAGAAAAAAAAAAAAAAAAAGACAAAACAGGAGTGACATGCAAAAATTTTAGAAATGGGCAGTTATGCCTTCATGTTGACAGCTGTGGATGGCTCTAACAGGGCTGTTGCCCAGAAAAAAGGGCTACAAGCCTCAACGAAGGGAGTGCAGGGAGAATAGAGATATTGACATTTGCTGCCATAGGTTTACTTATGAAATGGTGCGTTCCATCTGGTGGGTGCTTAGTAACCGCTGTGAAATATTACTTTTACATTGGAATCCCAATAATATAGTTATTATATGCCATAGAAAACATGTGAAGATCTGAGATGATGCTTTTGGGACTGCAACATTTCTTCATCTTTATTTGTGGTTGTCCCTTACACAGATGTACTCTTTTAAAAATAAATAAAATGAGCCATTTTTTCCTGAAAGTGGAAACAAAGCACAGATATTTAGGTCAGATAAGCATGTTTAAAAAAACCCCAAGACTTTTTCCTTAAATGAACAGCAGTATTTGCTTAAAAATCATGTTACTTCTGGATCCCATCTTGACTTAGTCTCCGCAGTGTGCTTCCATTCATGCTGAGTAAATTAAATGGAAAGAAATAACATTTAGTGTTTATTCCTCTGGTAACAGAAAGAAATTTTAAACAGCAGAAAGGCAGTTTGTGTTAGATATTTTCCTGTGTAATCACTTTCAACTTCTGACTGCTTCCTAATCCATAATAGCAACTTTGGATAAAATGAGAGCAAAAAAAGGCCACTGTAGTATGTAACTCAGGCTCTGTTGCTTATAAGGATTGTGTTCTTCTTTTAAGGCTTCATTTATTCTTGACATAAACAATTACATGGAATTATTATATCAGAAGGCAGGTGGTATACAGTGTTCAATTTGGAAGGTAAAGAGCATTGTCTGACTGCTACCTACAGTATCCCTGGTATTGCATAAAAGACATATCCACAGGCAACAATATTACATCTTTGTAGTTTATTTAATTTAGATACCATAGTAAACAGAGCTTAACTAGCAAAATATGCAAAAATCATCCAATCATAGCTCCAAAGCTAGGGGGTACTTCAGGTCAAGATCATCACCTACATAAACAAAGATATTCGCAAGTGTTCTCAGTCAGGCTAATTGCTGTAGTATGGGATACTAGTATCATAAATGCAATAAAAAAGAATATATACTCCAAGGTTTCCATATAATGAAAAAAATGCATACTTTTACCTATAGAAAAATAATAGTTAATACAGTAAAAAATTAGCATCTATATAGACAAGTATATAGGAGAAGTACTTTATTTTGGAGTAAAAAAAAAAGAGAAAAGAAATTATTCAGGCTACCTTCCTATTTTCATGTAATGTTATTTCACAATTTTTCACATGCTTTAATTGTAATAATGGTAGGTGTCACAGCACTATCAAAACTAGCCCGCTGCAACAAGGCTTTTACCATCCCATACCAGGTTAACATCAATAAGTAGCTCTTGTGCCTTGCCCCAGCATGGCCACCAATCCTCCGCAAGGGTTCAAATGCTCATCTACTGTCCATGCTGTTGCTTCATCCTCTTCAGGCCAGCCCACTCTGCTTCTTCCAGATCTCTTTTCATCTAGGGCTTTTCTTCTATACCCCTTGGAGCTATTTAACTACTTAGCAGGAACCAGCCACAGCTGCACATTACCCATGTCAGCCAACCCACCGCCCCTGAAACAAGCCCACAGCTGTGTATTACCAATGTTAATTAACCTGCCTTCATTCCTCTATAATTCCTCTACAGGTAGTATCATTGAAAGGTTAAAACAAACAACCTTCCCAAAAGTAATGCTAGTGGTAAGTAATTTGCCTCTTTTGTAATATATGAAGAATTAAAAAGAAGGGAAGCCTGCTTACACTCACTGGAACTGAATGTTAGCAAACAAATTCAATATTAACGTAAGGAAGAGCGATTACATGTAGTTTGACTCTATGACAATTGTGGGAGTACAAAATATCATTCTCTATCTCTTACACAATATCACTAAAAGTATAGAAAGGAGTTAGGGATTCTAGAAAAGAGAAAATATTATCTGCTTTTTTATTTCTATCTATAAAGCAGAAGAGTAGAAATCTCATTTATGAAACTGAATTTTCTTTCTTAATAACATTCTTAAAGTTTTATGTATTATGTCTAAATTCTTGGCAGGATGTTTGATCCTGTGGAAAAAAAAAAAAGTTAAAATAATTGGTAAAATAAAAAAGGGGTTTTTAACATACCAAGTAAAATTTTCTGGCTTGACTAAAGGCATCTGTTAGATCAGGGTAATTAGCATCTGTTTTTTGCTGATGTCTCAGTTTGAAAGATGATTTCTTGCTATTCAGGTAGTCTGTTTGGCAAAGCACTGTCTCTAGTTTAGAAAGTAGTACAATTTTTAGGTTACATTTTCTCACTATAAAACATTTGTTTCCTTTATAAAAATAAAAATGTTCCTTGCTACTTCCTGGTAAAGCCCTTTCCACTGCAATTCTTTCTTATACTAAAATCCTTGTTTTACATAGGTCATCATTAATCATTAGTTATTAACTGATTTTCCCCTTCCCTGTCCGCTGACAAGAACAGAACTTTAGAAGTTAATGTTGTCTACTTATCTACACAGCCACATTTGTAATTCTTCACAGTAATTTTAAAGGCTAAGTATCCAGGAAAGGCAGAAGGGTGGTTTATTTTTCCATGGGGCAAAACTTAATGACAATAGAGTCTGGCAGGAGTTGGATCTACAGCTCTGATTCTTAAAGCCATTCCAGTGAGTACTACTTTAACTCAGTGGTGCTCCTAACTACCTCTATAAGGAATAACATACCTTATAGAGACCAATCTGTGCTTAGTACGGATAAAATTTAGGCAAATTTCAGTAGGTATTATAATTTCACCTGCAATGAAATCTTAGAAGAATAATTTGGAATTTAGCTTTCTCTAGCTTACTTTTTTGACACCTTTTTTAGTCTCTTTCTTTACCTTACAATACTTTTATATTTTTTTCCTTAATATTTTTCTACATTTTTTTTGCTCATCACTGCAAATGGAAATATAGCAGTTAAAGATGTATTTTTTGAAAGGTCTTATTTTTTTAAACCATAAATCTACAGGATATAATTTCAATTTTGTTACCCATTTCTCCAAATATACACTTCACAGTACAAACATACTATGTATTTCAGATATGTCCGTGGTAAATACAAATGTTGAAGAATTTGAAAGTAATATTGCAGTCAATTTCAACATCAATGAGTTATGTTAACATAAGTAAATCTGATGTCAGTTAATTTAAACATTTCACCTGTTGTTACATTTCACTGTATCTAGGTCTACAATAATTAAATTGGTTTACACTCTGATATCTTACTGAGTTACACCAATTTCCTTTGTCTTTATTAGAGGAAAAATGTACCATCCATAAACACTGAACATGTTTTGCAGGATCAGATTTGTAAGATTAATTTCCCCTAACATGTTTTTCTAATAATAATGCATAGAATCATAGAATATCGAGAGTTGGAATTGACCTACAAGGATCGAGCCCAATTCCTGAATCCACACAGGGCAACCTAAAAGTCAAACCATGTATCTAAGTGCATTGTTCAAATGCTTCTTGAACACCCACAGACGGGGCCATGACCACTTCCCTGGGGAGCTTGTTCTAGTGTTTGGCCACCCTCTCAGTGAAGATCTTTTTCCTAATATGCAACCTGAACCTCTCATGGAACAGCTTTAAGCTATCCCCTTGTGTCCTATCACCAGACACTAGAGAGAAGAGATAAGTAACTCCTTCCTCTCTCCCCCAGTAAGAAAGTTGTAGACAGCAATGAGGTCACCCCTCAGTCTCCCCTAAGCTGAACAAACCTAGTCTCCTCAGACACTCCACATAAATCATTCTCTCTAATCCTTTCACCATCTTTGTTGCCCTCCTTTGGACACATTTAAATATTTTTATACCCTTGTTACACTGTTGAGCCCAATACTACATGCAGAACTCAAGGTGAGGCCAACTAGTGGTTAGCAGAGTGGAACAATCACTTCTTTTAACCAGTTGGCTATGCTGTGCTTGTTGCACCATGGGTTATGGTTGGCCCTTTTGGCTGCTGGGTCACGTTGTTGGCTCATATTGAGTCTACGATCAGCCAAAACCCCCAGCTCCCTTTCTAGAGGGCTGCACTCCAGCATCTTGCCTCACAGTCTACATGTACATCCAGGATTATACCATCCCAGGTGTAGAATATGGTATTTGCTTTGTTTAATGTCTACATAAATAAGTTTATTATATTTTTAATAAATATTATCTCTGAATACACCTAGATAGTTAGTTTTGAAGACGAGAAGGAAGAAAAAGGGTTTTTTCCTCATTGGTAAAACTACAACAAAAATGAATGCAGGAAAGGACCTGGAATTCTTTATGAGTTAAACTGGAACTTTCCCATACTGATGCTTTCTAATAGATATTCTGAAGGAAAGATTTTGGTTTGTGTATTCTAAAAATTATAAAATGCAATTAAAGTAAACTTTTTCTAAAATATAATAATATTAGTAGTAATAATAATAATAATATAACAAGAATATTTATTTTCAGATGTGGAGTATGAGGCACAGTGACATATGACAGTTAAGAATTAATTATATCCTTCAATCTTTTATCCATTGCTGTACTTTTTTTTTTTTTTTGAGAACTCTGTTCTTATTTCAAGTCAATAGAACTAGTTTCAAAGATGCCAATAGTAAAGACTACAAAACATGGGAAATAAAATTCATAATGAAGTGTTTGCCCAGCAGTATGGTACCTTTCTGTCACCTGCAATCTAACAGAGCTGTTTTGAATAAAAAAATGAATGTTCATATTTCAAATACACTTTTTTTGTTTGTGTGTGTAGTTTCCTCCCATATATTCCCCACCCACATGTCTGTCAGCCTGCTCCAGTCAGCATTAAAGCATAGGTATTTTTTTAAATTGAACCCACAAACACATAATTGTATTTTAATGTGACACCTCACACAACATAAAATAAGGTTATAACTAGTTCCTCCCATGCAGAGTGAAAAAATATAAAGGAAATGGATTGCAGCAGTATTGAAGTGTTGCTATAGTTCAGATGTGTGTGTTTCCAGCAGCAAGATCTTTGACTCCCCACAGCTGTTACACAACGTCAGAGAGTTTAATATCTTTCATCATTTCCTCGTAGTTTTTGGTTTCATTACCCTCTCTCCACTTCTGTTTGGTCATTTTCCCATCAAATACTGCAGTGAGTGAGCAAGTTTGTTATATCTTTTCTGTAGTCTTGCCTCTCCTGCTTTTTTATTACGTTTATCAGGAAAGGGGACAAAAGGCCAAAAAGAAAAAGTACAGCATTTTAGACTGTATGAAGTGCTAAATAATACCACCATTCTGTAGATGTGCTTTGAGTTCTTGAAATAGCATTAATGGATGCATGCTTCCTTTTTGTTGTTTTCTTTGAATTACTAGAAGATCATGTCTACCTGACATCTTCTTACAAGAAACAGTTTTAAGTTCTGTTTGTACAAGGCTAAGAATATATTAAGGAGGCCTGACATTTTTTGCGGCAAAAAAAAAAAGTTAGTTTCACATATTAATAGCAGAATATTTCATTTAAATAAATTGTATTGAGTGATACATTTGACCATTACTATTTTAATTTTCAAAAAAACCTTTATTTTTAAACTCCATTTAATGCTTTCCTGAATAACAGAATTTCTTATAGCACGCTATAGATCTACCAAAGTACTGAAATACTATGTCCATCCTGTTTTGAACAAGATTGATCTCTTTCTAAGCTACCGCTTCTCTAACTAGAATTTTAGTGTAACTATTTATATTGTAGTGGCATTTAAAATGTGCTATTCACTGTGTAAACAATTAAATATTCACTTCTTATTTAATACCATATTCTGCCATCATTACATGTGCAGACAAGATCAATGGCAGGATATAGTTTCACAGGACTATGGGGAATTATGTTACAGTATGCAAAGTGCTAATTTCCTAACATTGTAATTAAAGTTTCTGAGTGACAAACTTTGGAAATTAGATGTAAATCTCCAGTGTTTAAGAATGTCTGAATCATTTGCCATCATGGTTGAGTACCTTTTCTCCTCAAAGTATTCACTAAACTGACTCGGGGGGTAAGGGAGGGAGGGAAATTACTTGTTTATATTTCTTGGTTTCCCCTTTGGTGACTTGGAAGTACGTACATCACATGCCTCAAAGGCAACAGATTTTCTGCCAGGTCCTGTGAATGCTATTGCAGGTACAGCATCTACATGTGTTCTAAAGGCAGAAAGAACTGGGGAAGAACACTATGAGGAGTATTTTTGACACTTTCCCCCCAAAATTTTTATGAAAATCCTGCCAGCTGCATTATTCCTAAGACTTTTAAGGCTTTTGGAATTTTAATGTTGAATCTGAAATATTCTGAAAATGAATTTACTTATCTGGTTCAAACAGGTTTTAGTGTGATGGAGAATTCAAGACTCCAGATTGACTTTTTTTCCCCGCCCCCCATTTTTTTTCATTTCAGATTTACAAGAACTAATAATATGTTATACCAGAGAAATTGTTTGAAACCAGCATATTTATTCTTACCCACAACAGAGTTTCTGAGCACGATGTCAATTTTATCAAAACTATATTCTCAAAGGATAGGTCTTCCTATGTTCAAGGTCTTCCTATATAAAATGGTGACTGTCAGAAAAACATTACTTGCATGTCAATCAACTAGGTCAGTTTTCTGATAGCTAGGGCACCCAATATGCTGCCTAGGAAAGGAAATACTTTGTATTAGTACTTTTTATTCATGTAGGAAGTAAATTATCTTTACACACTTCTCTTGACAGGACCACCAAAACCATTCATATCCTGAAATGAAAATGTGGCCTATAATTTTTGCACTACTATTACAAGCAAGAATTATTATTGCTGTTATAGAGTTCTTCCATGTACTAAAAAGAGATCAGAATCTCTAACATCTATTTACAGATAGAAAAATTTCTGTCTGACTTGTAATGATTTATAAGGGTTAAGGAGGAAGCTTCAGCAGCTGAACCTCTGTGTGGTGATCCCAGCCAGGACCCTGTTACTTTTGAAGCTATACTGTCTCTTTTGTAAAGCCCTAGGAAATCTGAAACTCTTCTATTTTAACAGTGCCTTAGACTTCAGCATACAAAATATATGTCACAGTAAAAAGCTCTCTTAGAGAACTCATTCTGCAGGAACCAGCAGTCCAGAAGCTTGCTTGGAACTGATGATACCAAAGTTCAAGTTTCTAGGTCAGCTTCGATAAAATAAAAACTTGAATCTTCCTTTCCTAAATATTTTTCTTCATTAGTTACTCTATGTTTGGAACAGAAACTATCCCAATACAAGAAAAGCATTATTTTCCACCTTTTACTTGATATTGAGAATGTTGTGTTTTCTGAATACAAAGCATTTTTTAATACTGTTAAATCTTAACAGTTGTTTCTTTGCTGCTCTGTTCTGTTTTATGTCTATTGTGTGAAGGAAAGAATTAAGGATACTGAGTAAGGTGCATACCTACAAGAGATATTTCAATTTCTAGTCTAAAAAATCAGGTATATTAAATCAGATGGACTTCCATCTCGTTCTAACATAGGTCAACATATTGCCATCACAAAGTGCTTATAAGACATATCAAAATAACTAAATGCCTAACCTGGGGCAGATAACGCTACAGTTTATGTTGGAAAGGAATATTTGATTAAATTCCATTTAACTCACTAATGTTTCACCTAGTTTCTTTCCTTCCTAATTTATCCCTCAGCTTCAGCTACTAACAACCCATTTGTCTGATTTCAACTTACAACAGTTGTTCTTAAATTATATTTACTTTGAAGTGGTTTGCTTCTGAAGAAGCTTTTTAGTACTCAAAGATTTTTCAAAGCTTCAGAACAAGGTCTTGTGTACCCAGGTTTGTTCAAACTTCTACACTTGCTACTCCATAAACATTGGCTGTCCCTGCAAAATCTTGCTTCACTTGATATAATCCAAAATGTGGTAGGAATGTAAAGAAATATGAATGGTCATATTAATTCAAGCCAAAGATCTACTCACCCTAGTGTGTTTTTTCTAACAGTATCCAAAATGACAAAGAAGGAGGAGTAAAGGGGACAAAGAGATTAAAACTTCTAATACTCCTGTTCCTGAGGAGTAAACCAGCACATGCCCAGTCTTCCATTTCACCCTCCTCAGGTCTGGACAGGAAATGAAGCCCAAATATTTTAAGGGTTATATCTTTACTTCAGCAGCATGAAAATAATTTTTATTTCTTTCATAATTGTGCAAAATTTAGATTTGAGGTATCAGAAAGTTTGGGGAATATTTAGATTCAATCAACAGCCTTACATTTTCAGAAATGTTAGACATTTATAATCTTCTCCTGTTAAAGCTCTAAAACATCCTCTTAAACCTTTCTTAATCTTTAAGATCTCCTGGTAAGATTAACTTTGCTGGTTAGATGAATAACTGGCTGAATGTTTTACCTGAAGACAGTTGTATTGCCTAAACACTTCTAACATTTAGTTTAATTTATGGTAAGTGTTTTGTAAATTAAATTTCTTGGTATGCTTTCATTTATTGTGAAGTTTTTGTCTTTCATGTACTTCAGTACCAATTTGACAAGACCTTCATTGTGACAATTAGTTCTGGATTGCCTAAGAGAAAACTCAAATATTTTCTCATAACACTAAGTTATATGAGGTGGGAATTTTTAGTTATAGATCTTTGTTATGTTTCACGTGGTGGAATTATGCTGAGGTGAAAAGATATGTTAAGCTACAAAACAGCAATAGTTTTAATTTAAAAGGTTTTTCTGTTTCATTACCTTTTAGTCTTCTGTGGATCTACAGAAGACTGAAAATAAAGCTGTAGGAACTGAGTGTTAAATTTATGCATCATATATTTAGGTTTTTACCATATTTCCATAAAGACCATCTGTGGAAGGGGGAAACCCAACAAACCAAAACCATACAAGCTATACAATAAAAGATGTATATTCCACGTTAAACAGTGGTTTTCACAAAAAGAATTTGCATCTCATATTAAAGGCTCTTATTCTGATCTTTTGGAAGTCTATTAATGTGTCTTGTATGGTGCTATTCCCTGTTTTGCCATTCTGTCACCTGAAACGCATAGCTAGGTGATGTGCAACAGGCTTAGTGCTATATTCATTTTCAGAAGTCTAACAGGGAAAATACACAGTGTTATACATTGTTAAGCAGTTCATATTTCTAATCTGGTATAAACTGCTAAATTATTTTAAACTCTAGATAAACATAAATTAACATTAACAAAAATTAAATTTATTTTCTTTCTATTTTTTATTTTTGGTAAGAAATATGCAATGATCTAATTTGAACTTTAAAATAAGCACAGGTTATCTTACATAACACTTAAAAGAGAAAAATGCTGTTCCTTTTCCTCAGGCCTATATCTTGAATACAATATTTTTATACTTATCAATGTTTGTACAGTACATATGCACAAATAGAAAGTGTGTGTGCTTTGGGTTACATATGTTAAACATGTATTTTCAGTTATAATATTAAACAATGACAAATAAATTAAAAAATATAGTCACAGTGAGTGATAGTTTTAATTAATTATAAAGGAAAAATTTTGTCATGAATGAATGACTAAAAAAAATATTTTTCTTCATTTTCTCTATATTTTTCCATATCCACTATAGTTTCAGATTTTCTGGTTTCAGGACCTGTCTTGGCTCTTTTCAAGTCATCATCTAGATGGATTTAATTCTTCAAGAAAAATAATCCTAAAACCAAACCAATAAAATCTGCCCTTTCATGGAAAATAATGACAACTTTATCCTTTTTTTAATAAATTACCAAAGAATTTTTAATCATATTGACATTGAATCACATCTAGAATGCCAAAGAGTTTGCTGTGATCTTGCTGTGACTCAAAACCTTACTTCTTGAAGCATCTGCACTTCAGAGACAGATTTTTGGCAAGTTTTGATTTGTCCTAAATTTGGAAATCTCCACTTCGGCCCGAGCATGTGACTTCTTTTTCCTTATAGCTGCTTTCCATGTAACTGCATGTAGAGTAACAAGTGTAGGTGATCTTTTTGTTAGGATTGACATTCATAATAGAACAGATGAAAAAGACCTTACAAGTCTCTATAGGCTGTGTATGAGAAGACAACAGTTTAGTCATACATAAAAATTTAAAGTTAGGCAGGAAGAATTCCATTCTTGCTGCTTCAGTGAGCAGGCCTATATAAAATAAAGGCTGTCTGAAACGAATCATTTTGATTTGGATACTTTAGATAGGGTACTTTCCTGAATGACATGGTACAGGTAGTTGTACCACATCTATTTAAAGATAAGGATTTTTATCTAGAGTTCTGATTTTTATGCTTTGTACATTATATTAAATAAGCATGTAAAAAGCCTTTATAATAGCTCGGGACTGAACTTAAGACTAAGTCAGCAACTAATACACAGTGAAATAACAAAGACAAGTTACACACATTGGGAAGAAAAGTAAGATCAATGACACCTCCATTGAAGAGAATGACAATTCAGATAAATCATATGCTATGCTATTTAGCATATTTTCAACAAAATATATTATACAGTAACTTACATACTTTTTTTTTTTCTCTTTGACAGTTTGTGACTGAGTGCTTTGTGAAGCCATGAACACTGTTGGCACAGATTCTCTGGATCTCCCCTGGGTTATTCTTAGGTTTTTTATCACATTGCTACTAAAGCACTGACACTAAGTGCTGAATATGTAACTTGTTTCTAATTAGATACCCTCTGTTTGCAAAATCTGTGACCAAAAAAAAAAAAAAAAAGTGTTTTTCTTAATCTAATCTGGATAAAGGCAACTCATTATGAGTAGCATGTGATATGTCTAAAGGTTCTATCAAACAAAAGGAGGTGTTTTCATGCATTCCCCTGGAGCCCTGCTACCCTGATGGCAATTTTAAATTTGAAATATATTATCATTTAAAGAGCCTGAAAGATGTAAAGAATTAATTCTCCCCACTAAAGTCAACAAATAATTATGAGTGCAGGATTAGATTGATAGATTAGTGGCATGGTAAATTAAAAGTAAAACAGGAAGGGATATATTAAATCAATCTAGCTACTTTGAAATTCTTTATTGTTACTATTTGGGGATTTAAAAATGTTGATACTGATGACACAGCCACAGCATCTGTGGGGAACCAATTTTAAGAGATTTTAAAATGTAACATTTTTATTATTATTATTTGCTATTTATGCTTTCTAGCCTTTTGAATACTATGGGTGTGCCTTCCTTAGCTTTTCATTTTTGATCAGGAGTGCATTTCTGAAAAGAATCTTACACTTATATGTCTGGTTCAAAGTACAATATAGAATCACTCTATGTGATTGGCTTCCTTTTGGATAAAAGTAAACCAACGAGTTGCACACTAGAAACTAACTTAACACAATCCAAACACTAGTGGGTACTTAGTCTGCAGGACTATTCTAGAGCTAGTTGGAAGTAAAACCTCCCAAGATGTGTACAGTGTGGATGTCGGGTCCTCTGGGTCGTCTGTTCCACTTAGTGATACATTCTTCTTGTGCCACACTGCTAGCTTATAAAACATAGTTTATGTTCCTGGCACAACTGAGGACCTCAGGAAAAGAAGGATGAATCCAGGCCTCCATTCCCGGGTGCTGTTGACCTCTTTTCTCCTTGTGGCTGAAACAGTACTTAAACTGCCGTGCTTTTCTGTATATCTTATTTTAACATTTACATGCTATTTGTCATATCAGAAGCAAAATTACATGGTGCAAAACCATGATTGGCTTCATTGATGAGGATTTCATACAGATGCACTGACCTCTTGTTCCTTTTGCATATTGCTGCTGTTGAGTGCATCTCCTCTACCTCTATTCATGTCTTGACTGAAACAATGGGTGGAAAAAAAGCCCCAGACACAAACATTCTGACTTTGGCCCCATGTTTCTTGTTTTAAGAGTTGTGAACCTGTGTAAAAAACAACCTGTATCCATAAATTTGATTTTTAGGCTACTAGATCTTTTTAGAGTTTTACTGTATGAATAAGCTGCGGAATTGACAGAACACTCTCTCATTTTACTCAGTCAAATGGAAGCCTTCCTCATTCCAATGATGTGCTGTTGCCAACTGCTAAAAGAGACATTATCACTTTGCCCTTTTAGTAGTTTGAGGTAAACTGGAGCTAGGCTATGCTGTTGATTAGTGAAATATGTAGGATGAAATACAGCACTGTTCAACAAAAGGCTTTCTTCTAAACTCCCGGATGCTAGAAAAAGACTGTGACAAAGACAGGGTGCGCCTGAAAGGGTTGCTGAACGCTTGAGTGGCAGCTCTCTGTATGACAAGTCTTGGGGGATTGGGTACTTAAATCTTAATTACAAAAAACAATCATCATCAGGTATTAAAAACCCTACAGGGAAATTGAAAGACTCAGAGAAGAGAATCCCAATAGTGGAGATCTGCTCTACGCAAATTTAATTGACTCATATTATACAAATAAACCTGATAAATTAAAAAAAAAAAAGTATCTGTAAGAAATTGTTGAGTGATTTTACTATAGACCAGATGCTGTGAAAAAGACAGGGGGTGGGATTTTCAACCTGAAAAAACTGAGTGACTGCTTAATGAAGAGCTAAATGCCACAGCTGACCAACTTTTTTAAGACTGAAAACAGAAAATTTCTTAGATCACTAAATGTCAAGCATTTGCAAAACATACATTGATACAATGACATGTTATTTAGGGTTTGTCACACTTCTATGATGCAAGCATGCAATAAAAAATGTTTTGAAGAAACCACATTGGTGGAAATGAAACTGTCTAAAAAATGAGAGTGTTTTATTGCAGAGGTGTAATAAGAAGCAAGTGTTATACTATCATTCCTTGGAACTGAAAAGTGGCAGTCACTGTCAGTGATGGATTTTGTGGTAGCAGTGATCAGGAGTGTAAAGCAGGACTCACTTTGGAGGAAATTATTTTGTAAACAGTGGCTCATTTTAGATTTTTCAGAAACAATAAGATAGTTCTGTCACAATAAATTCACACTATAATTAACAATGGCAGGTTTTTTCTTTGGTATTTATTAACCACTTCTGTTACTGTACATGACTGACCTAGCAGGAAAAGAAGTTTATAGACTAACCACATCAAAAGTTCTGCTTAGAGTGTATTGCATTTGTTCTGTACTTTCCTTATTAACCATGTTGACAACAGTAATAGTCATAGTGACAAAATCACAGTTGGCCACTTCTTCATAGTCTTTGAAGAGAAAAAAATCTAAATAAATTTATACAGCATGGACAGCCGTGGCACTGAATGCTTCACATGTATCAAGGCATGCTTCAACTCTGTGTTTTCTCTAGTTACAAAGGCACCTTAAGAGGTTACCCAGACTTCTTGGACTGTCCTGTTATTTCTACCATGATTAACATCTTCAGCTGAATTAACTTTTTGTCTGAGCATGATGTAGACTGGACTAGGAATGATGAAAGTTATGAACAGAAACCTTCCTTGGGAGTATTCCCCTAAAAACTTTATTGAACGTAATTCTGAGGACTATAAATGAGAGTGTGGAACCAGGAACAAGCACGTGAGGGTGATACAAGAACTGTTTACTTTAAAAGTAAATATGTAGATATCTATTATAAAAAACAAATGTTCTAAAGAATTTTTAAAAACAAAGGGTATTAATCAACCCCTACAAATAATTTACAAGACATGGCCTCGGGAGGAAGAGTAGACGCCGTAAATACATCAGGCTAAGGAATAACAAGATAAGCTCAAGAAGAACCAAATGTTTAATAAGACTAAACAGAAAATTATTTGAACTATGCATGAACTATCCTAATTAGCATACTAAAAGATCCACCCTTGGGCAAAGAAAGCCACCCAACTAACAAATCCCTCTACCCATAGAATATTCCCAGTGAAAAGAAAGAATACTGTACCTTTAAATGGAGACAAGGCTCGTAAGAATAAGCGTGACTAAAAATGATTTTAAAATAACTTATAACTGCTGCTCAATATGTATAAAATATTTTACCATGTGTAAGAGGTGTGCTAGCTTTGTGGATTTAGCACCTAGCACCCATCTCTGTGCAGACATGAAACAAACATATCTCAACTCTGTGTATTGATTGTCTTGCACAACAGGTGAAGAAACCAGATTTGGGAGAATAAGGGTAACAACCTTGTGGGCATGCTTTGACGTTAGAAAAATAATATCCCATGGAGCTACACTCTTGGACTTTACTGTTATACTAGCTTTTCTAAAACCATTTTAGAAGGAGGCCAGTTTCTGGACTTTTATTTTTTTTCCTCTTTCCCCAAACAGAAGAAATATAGATAAGAAGCTTAGACTAGGTGGCTACATTTGGACACCTAGAGGCAGGAGTGATGAACGACTAATGCAGGAACTTTGAAATACTCAGTATTTGATGTATGACATGTTTTCTTTAAAATACTGGCTGCTTTTGTCTCCCCACCCTTTTCTGTACATCACAGGCTTCAGGAATGTGTAACTTCAGTTGTAGATTCTCTGCATATAAAATTCTTTTTAAACTCAGTGGGAACTCAAATTGTGGAATCTGTCATATCAAATCCTCTCTTCTTTGGAAATGGAAAAAGAAAGGCATGACAGAATATGGAATAAGGTACTATACTATCAGTTCAACGAGACTGCTGGTCTTGTCAACATTTAGCTTGTTTAAAATGGCTATGATGCTTATAAACATAATAATGTAAGAAGTAACCCCCCCTCACCCTTTGTTTCACTAAAGCAAAATAAATAATTCTTCCCAAGCTGTTGTGTAAATCTATAGATATTTTAGCCATTCCCACCTCCAGATACTCAAATGCAAAAGCAAAAAAAAAGTCTAAGTACCTTATACCAGAAAAAAACTTTAATAAGGTTGCTGACATCAGAGGCTAGAAAACTACAGTCATTAAAAGGCCACCCACTGACACAAATTCTGTAAAAACATTGGAATTTCACTCTTCGGGGCATCTTTAACAACACATACTGACTGTTTACTGAAAATTATAATGAACATGTAATGTATTATAAAGTATCCTTGGCCAAAGTTTGTAAACAATGGAATAAGTTTTGAAGAAAAAGTAAACAAAGTCCCAATCCTTTATTTTTTTCACTTTGTTCTCTTTTTGCAAAATGCAGAAGTAATTCTTGCATTGCAGTAATTACCTAACCTTTGTCTCAAAATTCAAGCTTTCCTCACAAGCCTTTCCTAAAACATACTTATGTGAAATTCTTGAAAACATTCCATAGATTTTTGTAAAATAAATCATTGTCATTTTTCTCATAAAATTATTAGAGATGGATAGAGGCTTTAGACACAATAATGATCAATTAGTTATTTCCTGCAAAGCTGAGCCATCAGCTCTTAACAATGATCAATAGGTATGATTTTAACTTTCACATATTCTCCATCTGTGCAAGGATAACTTTGTAATATTACTGGATGAAAGCTAAGAAACAGTGCATAGGCCATATTTCTCTGAAAAAATATAAGCACAGGTATATGACCCTACCATGCACTCCTTATGCTTGTAAGTACTGCCCTGATTAATACTTATAGACATTAATGTTCTCATTGTCTTTTCAAATCACAGTATCTCTGTATACTGCTGACCACACTAAGGATTCTTAATGATCTAATTAAACATTACCTTATTTAAGAGAATTCTTTCCTGTTGTGATTCACGACAGAAATGGAAAATCAAAATTCTGATTTTGCTGAGTTAGATTACATAAGCATTGAAGTTGCTCAGAGGAATGCATACAACAGAAATACATTTAAGTCACCCTATTTTTAGCTTGTTATGGATCCGCCTGAGCCTACTGAGGGGAATAAAAGCAAGAACAATCCATAGCTCTTTGTCACTGTTAGCCAGGCTGTGTATGGCACCTTCAACCTAATAATAAAAAGCTCTGCTAAGCACTTGATTGACCTCATAGTGCTGCTTCTTTGCTAGCCCTGCTTGATAACATTTTTGATGGAAATCTTCCATCAAGAAATTCAGTTTCAGTGTGATCTAAATAATCTGCAGGGGGTTGTTAATTTAGAGGAATTTTTGCAATGCAAAGTCAAAATATGATGCTTTGATCAAGCCAAAATGCTTCATTTTGACAGTTCCATTTTTATTTATTTCATAATGATGATGTATGTGTACATTATGTTTGATATTATGTTCCTAAAATCTAATACTGGTTATACTAGTATAATATTAGAACTTCAGTTCAGATATAAACCTGTATGAATTAAAATGATAATATTGAAAATAAGTGTTTAACTGACTGAAAGTAAAACAAAAACGTTGAGTTTCACTTCAGAAAAAAATGTTTCTCATCTGAAGTAGAAGAAAATTGGAAGGAAAATGTTAAAAATGGAAGGAAAATATTAAAATTTTGTACAGAATGGAAATTTATAGTTTGTGATTTCTGCTAATCTTGATTACACCAGTACACTTCAATGCTTTGCTCAAACACATTGTAGTGTAATTGAAAAACTTTTCACAAAAAGTTGTCTGATATGGCCATTCAACAGAAGAGAGAAGACTATGTTACAGAGAGCCTTGTAGTATGTAGGGATAGGGCATGCTGAGAAATCTGGAAAAAGGCAAAGATAGAAATATTGATGCAAGGAACAGGAATATCATATGAAGAACCTTTTAAAACTGTTTCAAAGCATGATTTCCTCTGTGCTTAGGCTGGACAACATTACTCTAACATTATCCCAGCTCTGAATTTACCCAGGAGGAAGAATGCCATTTACTGAATCATCGTTAATGTAGTTTACAGCTGATTCTAATTCAAACATGGTTTTCAGTTTTGAAATGAACTGATAGAATGCTCCAAAGTGACTTTCAAAGAAAATCACAGAATTATTCTGTCATTGGATTTCCTTCTTTATGGATTTCTTCCTTAAAGTCTTTTTAACAATGAGAGTTACCAAGGAAGGGTTCTGTTCTGTGAATTCTTATTATTAGTTTGTTTGTTTTGTTAACTCTAAAGTTGGCTGTGGTTTTTGGTTTGTTTGTGGTTTGTTTGTTGGTTTTCTTTTTTTGGGGGGACACTTGTTTTAAAAAAACCCTGTTTGCAGTCATAATTAAGAAAATGGTTAAATCTGCTGTCAATTAATTTAATTGATTTAAAAAGTTGATGAGCACCTGGAATAGAAGTATTTTGCCTGCAGCTGAGCTGAATACAAGAGCAATTTATTTTAATAATGAATGGTGGAGGAAAAATTGAGCAGAAATGCTGTGCAGGAAAGCCTTAGAGATTTAAAATAAACATGCACAATGTCTGGTGTTAATATTTTTGATAGTGGACTGAGATTTAGTAAACCTTTTAACATTAGTGCGGTAGAAGTAGTTTAAAAATAATTGGGCAAATACATTTTAGAGTAAAAGGGATCATCTTACCTAGAACTGAATCAAATTTAGTGGTGATGTGGATAGTGGCAGTTTACACAGTAACTGTCTATTGATCAATAAAAGACTATTTAATGCAGGAAAATAACCTAATTGGCATAGATATGACATTTTGTGGGTGTGCAAACTCTAAAGTGAATGTAATGCATTTGTCTTGAGATTATGGGGCTGTAGTCAAGCCAGTTCTTCCAGTCTCCCTTGCTTGTACAAATGATCTAAGATAAATTGTGTTTTGAATGTCTGGGGGCTCATGTTTTTATTCAGTTGTGACCAGAATATTGTGAGACCTGTTTTTAACTGGTTTCTGTGGATTACCTTACATTTCTGCTAAATTAATTAATGTAATTTGGATCATCTTTTCCCTTACAACTTCACTGAGTAGCCATTTTGTATCTGGTAAGTATTATATTCTTTATTTGCTTTATTTTTCTTCCGGAATGAATAAACCAATTGGGGGAAAAAAAAACCCCAAACCAAACCAAAACAAAAAAAACCTTTTAGTTTCAGGCTGCAATTTGAGGCTGATACTGAAGTTGAAGGGCCGTACCATGAAGGAAGAATGTGAAATCAAATGGGGAAGACAATTTAAGACCCAAATAAGTTGTGATTGTATGTGGTCTCTGTTTTAAAGGACTTCAAAAATGTGTTCTGTAAGTGAAGAATAGACTATGGATCAACGGTTCAAGCTGATCACAACTCATCTAAAAATGTAAAAAGAAAAGGAAATGCTCATGGTGAAGTGTTATGTAAGGTCAAGTAATTTAGTGGTGAAGTAAATGCTATAGACACTTAGAAAATGTCCTCACATATTATAAAAGATAAACACGGAGTGAGCTCAATTAAAATGTGGATAACTGTATCCTAGAGGAACATGATCACTCTGTTTTGCTGTTCCAGTACTCAGAAAGGAAAATACCTGTGTTTTCAAATGTGCAGTATTAGCAACACACAAAAAAATTTTAAAAAAATCTGCTTTAGTCAGATATGTCCTCATACACTGTAACTATAGATTAATGTGCTCAGAGGACTACACTTGCAAAGCCAAATGCTGGGTATTCAGCACTTTTGACATACATTGAATTCCGGTTGAGAAGCTTACTATTGTTTAATACATTAGAAGTGTTCAATGCAACTTCACTTGGTTCTCAGTGCATTTGATAGAAATATAGTCTCACTGAAATAAAAACACATTTAAATAGTAGTTACTGTTTCAAAAAAATTCAATATATGGTTTTGAATGTTTTGGGCATTGCTTTACATTTTCCATGTGATTCAACACTGTGGGTTTTAGAAATAGGAAGGGGAGTTCTTTACCATAGAAAATAAAGCCGTCTTACAATTTATTTATTTTCCATTATTTGATGCATTCATTCAAATCAAAATTCAGTGAGAACTAATGGTTATTAGATAATTCACCTACTGTTTAATATTTTAAGTATTTATTCAGATATTTCCTTTCACAATTAAGATATTTTATCTCAGGCATCCAAAGCTGTAATATGTTCAAGAGCAAAAAGAAAGCAAGTAATTTTTAAGACATTGTATATTACTAAGGCAATATGTCTTTCCTGAATATAAAAGCAACATGTTTTGAAACTTTTAACAACGCCAAATAGACCCATTGTGAAAAGTAGCTTAACCAAAAGATATCTTAGGATAACAATGCAAAATGCACTGAGAGAAGGAAGCATTACCAGGCCAAATGGATTGGCTTAAACATTTTCGACACATGCCACAAGTTCACATAATCAGCCTGAGGCAGTAGGAAACTTAAAAGCTAGTCTGATAGTGTTTCTTACAAATATTCTTTGAATTTTATTACTTGTCTCCCACATGAGGCGTAATAGTTTCAATGTTCTAATTAGTACTTGTGTATATTGCTATTACTTTGTCTCTTTAATCACGTTATTAAGTCTGTTATGGAGATTCCTTATAGAATCACACTTTATAATAGTGTTTCTAATTTGAATATGTCCTTTTTTATGTTGTCTGAATCTCAAACATCATAAACTCTTTTTATGGGTCCTTTGATAGTAGTCACTTTCCTGTTTTATGCTTGATTAGAACATACAGTACTAAGTAATAAAGAAACTTCCTGAAGCTTTGGAGTTTTAGTACCAGAAAACATTTCAACTTCCTCAGGCTTTTTTCTTTCTCTGACATTAGGTCAGATAAATATATCCCTTTGTCCATATTAAAATATTGAGCAGGAAATATGTAAGAAAGAAAGCACTTTTGTTAAATTACAATAGATTTTATACAATTTCAGTGATTGATTTTCAGTCTGCTTTCAAGATATATATTAATAAATTATCTAAAACCATGAAAGAACTCTGATAATTTTCACAAATTGAAAATATAGATACATACTATTATAAACATAAATTTAATCTGTAAAATTATGTTTAAATGTCAGTGAGAAGTAAGAAATAATACTGAAATGTGTCTTTCCCTCACTCACCCTTTCTGAAGAGATAAACGTGCATCAAATTCAGGGAAAATCAGTTCAGTTTTAAGGGGCTTCATTTTAATATCTCTCTTTTGCCTCATACTGACTTTGATAAAACAGGAAATTAAGTAGGATTTTATAAAAAATACATAAATTAATACTTCTGGTAAAATATAAAAACAATTGTACAGATCGGAAATCGTAAGAGATACACACAAATGACAGAAGGATTAAAATTATCTAAAAGGTTTCATATGAGTGAACAATGGTGGAATAAAGTAATTCTGGTTTACATAACAAAAAATAGCTTTCAACAAAGTTTAAGGAGGCAATAGCCTGATTTGGTGTCCTCACTTGAATTCACTGAATTCATAGCGATGTGGTTTCCACCTGCAGTGAGGTTTGGCCCAGAACCTAATTGTCAATGGACTTCACAAAAACTTTACTATCAGCTCTTGTAAGCTCCCTTTGGCTTGAGAATGTCAGGACATTGGTGGAATTCAATGAACAGTGTATGTGATGAAGGATTTATCAGTGGAGGCTAAAACATTAAAAATATCTATTTTATGAACAGATGATGAATGCCAGGGATAGATGCAAGAATTTCTACTTGCTGGCAATCATCTGAAAATTAGAACCAGAGTGTTAGTTAAATTCAAAACTAAAACCTAATCAAAGGAAAAAAATGGGAAATAATCCCCTCCCTCAGATCTTTTGCATTTTGCAACTTCTTTCTCAAGTGAAGTAGAAGCTGTCTGCTCATTACAGGAAGTTTTTAAACATGTATTAATATCCTTTTTCCAATACAGATATGAACAGTAATTATTGGTAATTATTTATATGTAAGATCTAAATTAGCAGGAGTTATTTCATGTTCAAATGATGCATATTGAAACTGCATACCTTAAAATTTCTAGTGTAACTTCATAACTATATTTTCACTGTCTGGTAACAGTCAGTACTTATTGTATTTTTGTCATTGTGGTTTTTGTTTTGTTTGATTTGTTTATGGGTTTGGGGGGTTGTGTTTTGTTTGTTTTTTTTTTCTTTCTAGTGCTATCAGTACCACCACAATAAAAGTAAGTCAGGTGTCAGAAATTGTTTTCTCCCAGAGTTCAAACTTGGTGTAAACCTCACTACTTCTACCTGTTTCAAGAAACAGAAGAGTTAAATTACGTAAAAGTATTTGTATAAACTTTTTACTTTCTCTCGATACTGTCATTGCCATTTAATGGTCACTAAGTGTGGATAGTCTTAGTCTAATTCCCAAAACATAAACAGTAACATAACCGTTGGTGGTAGTTGACATTTTTTGGTAATCTCAGTAAAGAGGAGGAGTGAATAAAGAGAGGATGATTTAGCTTCTCTACTCACTAGAGGACAGTTCAGGAGTTGACTGAACACATGTATATGCAAACTATTACTGCTTGTGCTTTATTTGTTCTACAGATTTGAAGTAATTTCCAGGCTTATCATTCCTGAGAGTCTCCTTATGAAAATTTTTAATCTTTAGAGAAATCAATATTTCTGATTTTTTATTTGCAGGTTTTTTGGAAACCTAAGCACTCAAAGCTAATGATTAGACATTTCTTGCATAGAATATACTTTTGTCTGTCTATCTCAAAAAAAAAAAAATCTCTCATCTGTTTCAATTGTAAAGTTACTTATTGTAATTGCATGTTGAACAGTTTCATTTATATGTATAACAAAAGTAATTGATCAAATCATATAATTCTTCAAAGTTCTTTAGCTGTAATACCAGGATAGGGCATTTTATGAGGTTACCTTGAGAAATAAGTATTATAGAAGTGGGACAGAGCTCTTGAGTTTAGGAATTTTCTCTTACTTTGCACAGTTCATATTGTATATAAATGTATTTGCCAGTTTCACATAGCTTTAGAAACTTTCACAGCTATTACTGTGTTTGTACAAGATAGAAAATCTTGATAAAACTGTGAAGCCACTAACATCTATTATAATTCAGCAGCAGAAGTAGAAAGATTAATATGTGCATAAATAATCTGAAGTAAGAACAAACTACAAAGAAAGTAAAATATTTTTCAGTTTGTCTATAGAAAAAAAAGGAGAAAAGTGACAATATGCTTGCTTTAATGTGTAGTAACTAAAAGAAAGGCTTCTGCTAAGACAAACTGACAATTTTGTAACAAAAAAATTAACTATAATGAAAAAACAAAACTCAAACTAAGCATTAAAATAGTCACGGTAATAAGGTACTGTGTCATGCTGTCTAAGAATTTAAGATCTGTCTGCTTTCACACTGCAAATTATGATTAACTTAATGGAAGTCCCTTTATCTACAGGACTGCTATGAAAGAAATCATAATCAGATTCAAATATTGTAAAACAAAGGAAATAAAGGAACTGTTTCAATAATTGTACACATTCTGGTTTCAGTAAATGGAGGGTTAAAGCAAGTGTAAAAACACAAAGCTATCTGAGTAGCTATTTAGATCAAAATTTAGAGAGTATATTCAGGTCATGTCCTAGCTCCAAATTATAAATACCTCAATTTACATAGCAACATGTGAGGTAGATTTCTAAGATTCTATGACAGAAAGTAAAGATCAAGGTTTCAGTTCACTAATTTAGATACAGACATCCATTCCCAGCTGAGGTGTCCAGGATATTGAGGATATTCACACGTGACCCAGAACAGTACATTTAACTTCCTCTTTATTGTCTTGATCTAGATTAAGCTAATGACATTATGAGATCTAGGCATGCACATAAATATGTGATTGATATGAGGAATCAGGTGAAATTAAGTATGCCTTTAGTGAGCCTGCAACAAACAGGATTAGCTGGAAATTGAGAAATCACTGGGAGAAAAACATGCTAAAGGAAACTAGGGGTTCTGTATGAAGTAGAGCTACCACTAGAAGAACTGTTTGAGTGGCTTGTACGAAGATGTAGTTGCTTAGTTTTATGCCTCCATAATATTCATTTCTGGAACACCAGGATGAAGAATTTCGTTCTGAAGACCAAAATAAGCATCTCAGTTTTTAAAATTTTAAATTATGGGAAACAGCCAATGAAAGATCATTTATGCTCTAGTTATTTAGTTGTTGATTGTTAACCATTTTCCATTGTGGAAACTCATAAATTCCAGCTTTTTCCAAATATGTTGGCCCAACACACTATTCTGTCTGCTGGAACAATATTTTTAACACTGTTACTCTGAAGGTGGGTTTGGTTCCTTTGAGGACATCAGAAAAAAATCTGGGTTGTTAATACAATATATGTCGTCTTGTCACCACGTATGTGACTGCTAAGAAATGTTACTAAGACATGGCAGCTTGTAGGGCATCTCCCTAACACCAATAGGTGACAGAAATGAAATAATTCCTGTTTTGGCTAATAAACAAGTTTTACAACCAGTAGATCAATTTGTTGCAATGTCTGTATGAATAAAGGACTGCTGCACTGGAGATATCCAAGTAATTTAAAGTTATTTCATTCCATTGATTTTGTTAGGTTAGAGTTTCTGTTTGCTTGGGGTTTTTTTTGTGTTGTTTTTTTGTTGTTTCTTTTGGGGGGTGGGGGTGTGTTTTTGTCATCAATCTTTTGTTTCAACCTCCACCGAAGTGTGAATTCTGGTTAAGGAATGTAGTTAGGAAAAATGAAACATTAAATTGTGTCCACAGTAGTAAGTATTCAACAGAGATGGGAATCAAAGTGTGAGAAAGTCCAGTCAATGAAAGATCTATACAATGACCAGACAAGAAAAAAAAAAAAAAAAAAATCCAAAGGAAAACAAAGAAAGGAAGAAATTGGAGCAGCTCTCCCAAAAGTAATGTATACTCCAACAATAATGGAAAGCTCCGAAGCTATAATCAAAATGATACAAAGATTGTGCTTGGACTTCTAGTAAGCTAGTTTTCACACTGGATTCAATTGGCATGTCAGCAGCAGAAAAGAAGCTCTGAAGGTTGGTCTGATTAAACAGTTCATGTTAGCTGAAATGTGCCTTTGGTGTGACATAATGTAATGGTTCTTCTATCATTATGTTCTACTGACATCTGCACTTTTTTGCCCTCAAGAAACAGATGGACTTGTCTATGGTATGTGAGCTGAATTACTGATAATCTAGATTGAATGGTAATTTCATATCAAAAAGAATTAGCAGCCTGGAAAAGCAGCTGAATCTGGCAGACTACTTAGGTCATAGAAATTGCAACAATGATGAAACTTCTGATTTCAGATATGAAACTTTGGGACAGTAAAAGGGAATTTGGAACTTCACTTTTATATAGACTGCACTTCCATCCTTAAGTTTAAGGTATATCTTAGGTTTCAATTTAAATACTCATTTCAGTATGTTCTTTTTTTTTTTATACTGATCTCCTCTCAGTAGAACAAGAAGGAAGCTAAGTCATCTGCTTGCTGAAGCTGTCACTTGCAGTGTTCTAATAAATCCTTTGATCGTTATTAAGAAGTATTAAAATATTCCTCAATCAGTCTAATTTCTTTCTGATTCAATGTATCAGAAAGAGGGCTTTTGGAGGGTCATTTTGCCCGATAACCTGCAGAAATGAGTTAGCAAGGTGAAAGAGTTTGTAACAAACAGACCATACATTTAACCAAATATCCTTTGCCCCATTCATCACAGAATGAAATTATGATACTGTACCTTTAAAGAACTGAAAAATCATATTCCTGATTGCTTTGGTCTGCTAGAGTCTATGTAAGTATATAAGTTTAATACTAGCATAGAAACAGATCCCTCAAACAAAATAACTTGAAGAGGAATTTATGAAATCTTAGGCTGGAGCAGGATCAGGCTGGAAAGGGTAAATCCTTTGCAAACAACTGGTGAAAGTACAAAGCAGGGAGCAAACATTGAGCTAGTAGAAAAGAAAAGAACTTGAGGAACTGTTGTATTGTGCCCATAGCCTAGGTTTACGTACTACTGTAGATGTCCAGTTGTTTCAAGCCTCAGGGAAGTTGCTCCTTCAGGGAAGCAATTGTGGCATGGTGAGGTTACTGGGCAGTAGAAGACCAGAAGAAAGTCCTTTAGCTCTTCAGGTGAAATAAATGAAGAAATAGTGAATATGCCTGGAATAGTTTCCAGTTGCTTTCTTAACATGAGTAACACAGATGGTGATACATTTCTCTATGCTCTAAACTATATAGGACTAACTAAAGATACCAAACTTGTATATATTTTTAAAAACTCAAAACCCACCAACAAAAAAAAAGCTTTTTAAAAGCTTCATGATTAAGCTTTTACCTATATTTTATTATATTTTAATGGATAGTGGGATGAGATTGATTTCACCTTACTTAAAAAAATAAGTTCTCAGCTAATCAGATAGATAGCCTATAATACTTTTTAATCTGGTGGCCAGAAAGTGCTAGCAGAGAACAGTTCTTAAAGTAAATGGTTAAAGCAGGTTACATGAGCTGTACTCCAAAGGTGCCTGTATTTTCTGTGAGCAGAGGAATACCTTCATGGACAACTTACTCAACCTACTATGAGAGTAAGAGACGTTGTTTTACCAAACCCAATTGCAATTATAGATTTCTTCCCCTGTATCTCATCAGTTAGAAAAATTCTTTGTAAAACTGTTTGCAAAGTACCTCTTCTCATTCTGTTTGCAATCAGTATTTAGCTATATTTTATTTCAGTGAACATAAATTGCAGTCGAAAGTTTGACACTGTTTGACATCAGCACTGAATTAAAAATACAAATATGTCCTGGTTTCAGCTAGGACAGAGTTAATTTTCTTCTGAGTAGCTGGTACAGGGCTGTGGTTTGGATTTGGTGTAAGAACAAAAAGCAGCACACTGATGGGTTTGGTTGTTGCTGGGTCAAGTTTATACTCAGTCAAGGACTTTTCAGATTCTTGGGCCCTGCCAACCAGAGGGCTGGAGGGGCATGGGAAATTAGGAGGGGACACAGCTGGGACACCTGGTCCCAACTAGGCAAAGGGACATTCCATACCACGGGGTATCATGTTGAGTATATATAAGCTGGTGGAAGAAGGAAAGGAGGGATATGCAGCATTATGGTGTTTGTCTTCCCAAGTAACCGTTATGCATGATGAAGCCCTGCTCTCCTGGGGATGGCCAAACACCTGCCTGCCCATGGGAAGTGGTAAATTAATACCTTGTTTTGCTTTGCTTCCATGTGCAGCTTTTGCTTTACCTATTGAACTGTCTTTATCTCAACCCACGAGTTTTCTCACTTTTACTCTCCCAGTCCTCTCCCCAATCCCCCTGTGGGGGGAGTGAGCAAGCGGCTGCCTGGGGCTTAGTCACAGGCCAGAGTTAAACCACAACAAAATAACATAAAGCATTCAGTGCTTCTCACATAACAAACATTAATTCTAAATTCCATATCAATTTAGCTATCATGGTTCCCATGTCAATTTTTTTTTTCATATCCTGGATTCATCATGACTTGGGAATGGATCTGCTGCCTTACCCCTTTTAAATACATTTATTTTTTGTCAAATAGGAAAAAACCCCACAATTATTAAGGAGCTGATATTTAACTGCAGCAGAGAAAGAGTGAAAGCATAGCACAGGAGAAGAGTAGTTGTGTGATAGCACTTGTTTCTTGGAAATTTGCATAATCCAGGATGAATTCAGCCAATGCTCCTTTTTTGACTGCAGAAACGGCATTCAGCATTGGTTGTCCTGTTGGCTGTGACTCTGCTTAGGAATGGAGAGTGATGGGGAATGGCTGTCATACTGAGTAATCCTGTTATTACTGACAGCTGAACTATGTCTCCTGTGTACCCCTTAGTCCCTCTGACAACAGATAATCTGGGGGTAATTCAGTGAAAATAGGGATAAGTAGAAGGGGTGAGAATGCAGTGCAGGTGTACCTCTCATACATGGCCTTCCAAATATATTTAGGAAACACACTTACTACTAGTTCTTGAAATTGTGGTATTAACATCTCCTAAAGTGCAAATGTAGATTTCAGCATTATAAGGCAACTTGCACATTACTCATTTAGCATTGTAGTTTATGCAATCAAATAGGATTTATCTAACATTTAGGCCCTACAATGCCTCTTTGACTAGGGAATATGTTACTCAGAGAGCCAAGATATAACTGACTGATGCATGGGCCAGATCTTGGGAGATTCTAGCATCAGTGGCTCTTTTGCAAGTATTTCATCATTAGGGCAGCCATGATTTGGCCATGAGTATTTATATAGCTTTTGTTTGTGTGTTCACTTTATTGAACATGTAAAACATTGGATTAATCCATAACAGGGCTAAATTATTAGAACATGAGCTAGCCACAGAGGTTAATGAAAATATAATTAGTACTGCTTGTGCTACATGCAGTTGAAAAAAGGGTCATAAATCCTATTAATCCTTCTTAGTTCAGGAATTATTGACCTGAAAGACCATAATGGGAATGGCCTATAGTGTCAGTGAAGTTGAAGAGCAAGCAGACGATATGTTACTGATCTTCATTCATTTGATTCATTTTGAGTATGGGGAGGGGAAAACCAAAGTAGTTTTGCATCATCATGGTGTAGCATAAACAAAGGAAGTGGTGAAAAACAGATGTTTAGTGTTGTTCTGTAGTGCTGTACATGTGATTCATAAACAAAGCTGTAGCTAAATATTGTGCATATTACTCACAGGCATTCATAGTTAAGATTTTATGCGCTTCTATAGTGTAATGAAAAGGTCATAATACCTTTAAAACAACTTACCTCACCCCAAAAAAAGAAAAAACTAAAACAACAAACACAAACCTCAGTACTCCATGTTATGAGATAAGAGTCTGATAGGTATATCTAAAGACATTTCCCATAACTACTCATGGGATTAGAAATGGAAAAAAAGTAATGTTTTAAAGCTTTAAAACTTCCAAATAAAAAATAAAAGTTGTGAATAAAAAGAGAAGATAATAAACCCCCCACAAGTCATAACAATGCAGCTCTGTCTTTAATTAAAATACACAGGAATTAATAGTTAAATATATTAGGGTTTGCAGGCTTCCTGCATGCCTAATTCACAGTTAGAGTGTATTAAGGCTTGTCTTTCCTTAGATTTCTTCTGACTGGTTGCACATTATTATTATTATTATTATTATTATTATTATTATTATTATTATTGTTGTTGTTGTTGTTGTTGTTGTTATTGTTATTCGTTAAGAATTGTCTCCCATAGAACTCACTACCAGTTAATCTGAGAAAGTTAATTTATTGTAAAGTTTAATTTAAGCACTACAGTTGTAGTCATTAGAAACAATTTTAGAAACAAGGAAGTGTAACTGAAAATAATTTTTTTACGTTCACACTCTTTTTGCAAATGTGCTAGGCAGCAGTGATTCTCTAGTTCATTCCTGGATGCAAGAAGAATATGGCTTACGTGATGACCCCCTTCTGGAATTTCATGCCTGTTTTACAGGCTTTCAGGTTTGCTTAGGTCAACTGTTCTAGGTATTTTATGCAATTTACCAAAATTTATTCCATTCCTAGAAACAGACAATTATCTCATAATCCCAAAAAACATCTGTCGTAGTTTAACCCCAGCCAGTAACTAAGTACCACACAGCTGCTCGGTCACGCCCCCTGCCCCCCAGAGCGATGGAGAGGAGAATCAGGAAAGAATGTAAAACTCAAGGGTTGAGATAAGAACAACTTAATCATTGAAATACAATAAAATGAAACTAATAAGAATAATAATTATAACAACTATAATGAAAAGGAGGGAGAAGGGGAAAGGAACAAAATGCAAAGGGAAAAGAGAAAAGAAAACAAGTGATGCACAATACAGTTGCTCACCACCTGCTGACCGATGCCCAGCCAGTCCCTGAGCAGCAATTGGCAGGTCCTGGCCAACCTCCACCCCCAACACCTTATATACTCAGCATGATGTCCCATGGTATGGAATATCCCTCTGGCTGGCAGGGCCCAATAAACTGGAAAGTCCTTGACTTAGTATAAACATGACCCAGCAACATCTAAAAACATCAGTGTGTTATCAACATTGTTCTCAAATCAAATAAGAAAAACAGCACTGCACCAGCTACTGAGAAGAAAATTAACTCTATCCCACTGAAACCAGAAAATATCAGATAGGGTTTTTGAGAAGGGTATCAAAAATTGTGGTGTCATTAATGGATTTATTGAAGTTTTGTTAAGAAATGCATTAGATAACCCAGTCAACTAACACACTGAAATACTACTGTAGATTGGATTTGTGCCTTTAAGGGTATTTGGTTGTTGTGGTCAGCCCTAGGGAGGAGTAAATAGTTAGTGAATAAAATCATCCCTATGAAATTTAATAAAGGTTAAATATATCCCCAGATAGTAGTAAAGTGTTAAGTTAAAAGTTAATGCCTTGCTGTATTGCACTGCTCAGCAGGACAGGAGCAGTACTATAGTATGACAAACTGCAGCAAGATAGAGCGCTGTACACATTAGAAACCACTCCCTTTCCCAGTCTCCTATTATTCTATGCTTTGCTTGGAATCAATAATGACATAATAACTAAATCTTTATCTTTTACATGCAGATCATGTGAAATTGGTATGATGAGTAAGACAAATGCATCCTTTCCATTTCGTACCTGCATCCTCACTGCAGATGAGAATTATCAGGAGTGTACATTCTCATAAGCAAAATAGAAATTGCCCTGTGTAATTTGAAATCAAACCTATAAAATCTCTCTTATTATGAAGTATGTATTGTATCTTCTTCTAATGGAAAGCAACAGGAAAGACCTGATTGTAGCAGGTATTCTGTACACTGAGTCTTGGTTAACTGGATAGGAGCAAATGTTTTACATGGAGTTTTAGAGGAACAGACATCATCTCTACTGGGGAAAATTGGTTGGTCTTAATTTGCAAAAATTATTAATCATCGGGTTTTTTTCTGGACCCTACACCTGATCCCTTAAAGAAAATGTTGCTCGGTCATATTTGAAAACTGGACTTCTTCAGCCAAAAATTGCAATCTGCTACTGGTCACTTCAAAAAAGAAAAAAAGTTAGTGCACCTTTAAGATGCTAAAAATAAACTAATTCATCAAGCAGGAACATAAAAGTGTTGTGGGGGTGGGGGAGAATACAGAATATTCAAAAATATCGTTAGAGAAAACAGGCCATTACCTTGCAGCTTTGCGTGAGCTCCACTCATCCCAGCAGAACTCTGGGGGAGCAGAGGACCTGCATGTATGAATGCAGCTGCAGGACTGGTTTTGTCTGCTGGAAAGTTTTTCTTCATTCCTGCTGTCATTCAGCACAGTCCCACCATGTGTAATGACAGTGACATTGGTAAGACATTGAAAAATGAAAGCTTGATCCTGGCAGAACCTGCCATAATGCTTGGCAAACACAAAACTCTCATCTAAACATAATTAAACTAGTTCCCAGCACAAAATCAGTGTGAGCTTAAAAACACTTTTGTGTAAGAAAAACAAGTATCTGCTACTTTATTAGAATTCTAATAGAATTAGACTTTTCTAATTCCTCTTTTTTTCTTCTATTTTTCATTCTAATTCTAATAGTAAAGTGTGAAAATGATCTTATAAAAGGGAATTGAATATTCAATATCTCTGTCACCTTAGTCTTCTCTAACAAATGATAATAATACTTTTTATATCTATATATTATAAACTTATGATTTTCTTATTGCCTGTATTATGTGCTTAAAATAAATTAAAAAAAAAAAAAAAGGAAATTAATTCGTTCAGAGCCGAAGTTTATGCCTGAGTGAGTTTCTAAAATTTTGAAGACAGCTTTAATGGTCTTGTTAAATCATCTCTGCCCAAGATAGATCCTAGGTGAGTTCACAGTATTTCACTTTGTCAGGTAACAGTTTCAATAGATAATAAAACATAATTAACTCTTTTAACAATGCTGAGGTCCACCTTGCAATACAGGTGGTTTAAGATTTCTGAAAAAATTATCTTTACAAAATGGAGGATGGGTACCATTCTAAATTCTGGGAAAGTTTGAGGGTTTGAATGCCAGTGTAATTTGCCTTTTTTCCTTAAAATATTGATATTTTCCTTAAAATATTCACCTTGTTCCAACACCTGTTTTTAGAAGTCTGGAAGAATGTGATCTTCTATATATTCTGTGTACTGTGTCATCAAATTCTGTGGCAGTTTGTGGTCTAAGTTCTACATGCAATGTTAATTCACAGTATTTCCTTTCCTCCTCATTTTCATTTCTCCATGTAAACACATACACTGCGCTAGTCTATGTAGCAACTTTTTACTGATACAGAACTACACAGTTTCAACGGTCACTAATTTTTATGATTGCTCTGTCATGTTTTGCAAAGAGCAGAAACCCAAATGTCTTTTTAAGTATAATATTATTTGTGTCTTGTAGCACAGAATGTTTTCTTGTCTCATACGTGTCACTGAAAGGTCATATATTCAAAGGAATTCTAACAATCATTTAAATAAATAGAGATTCTGGATTACAGTCTTGCAGCAGTGGTGTGGTGGTTTGAACCTGGCTGGACATCAGGTGCTCACAAAACAGCTCTGTCACTCCCCACCCCAGCTGGGTAAGGGACAGAAAATATAATGAAAAGCTGGTGGGTCGAGATAAGGACAGGGGGCTATCACTCACCAGTTGCCATCACAGGCAAAACAGACTCAACTTGGGGAAATCCGTTTAATTTATTACCATTCAAATCAGAGTAAGATAACAAGAAATAAAACCAAAACTTAAACCGACCTTCCCTTAAACCCCTCTCTCCTTCCTGGGCTTAACTTCACTCCTTATTTCTCTACCTCAACCCTGCCAGTGGCACAGGGGGATGGAGAATGAGGGCTGCAGTCAGTCCATCACATGCTGTCTCTGCCACTCCTCCCTCCTCAGTGAGAGGCTACTCACATTCTTCCTCTGCTCTGGCCTGGGGTCCCTCCCACAGGAGACAGTCCTCCGTGAACTTCTCTAACTTCAGCCCTTCCCACAGGCTGCAGTTCTTTATGAATTGCTCGAGCGTGGGTCCTTTCCATAGGGTGCAGCCCTTCAGGCACAGACAGCTCCAGCGTGAGTCCCCCATGAGGTCACAAGCCTGGCCAGCGAACTTACTCCAGCCTGGGCTCCTCTCTCCATTGGGCCACAGGTCCTGCCAGCAAACCTGCTCCAGTGAGGGCTTCCTTGGATCACAGCCTCCTTCAGCCATCCATCTGCTCCAGCGTGGGGTCCTCCACAGGCTGCAGGTGGAGATATGCTCCACTGTTAATCAACATGGGCTGCAGGGCACAGCCTGCCTCACCGTGGGCTTCACCACAGGCTGCAGGGGAACCTCTGCTCTGGTGCCTGGACCCCCTCCTGCCTCCTTCTACACTGACCCTGGTGCCTACAGGGCTGTGCCTCTCACATAGTCTCACTCCTTTCTTCCACTGCAATTTGTTGTGCAGGATTTTTTTTTCCATTTCTTAAATATGTTCTAACAGAGGCACTAGTTCGCCTTGGCCTTGGCCTTGGCCAGTGATGGGTATTCCTTGGAGCTGACTGGCACTGGCTCCCTTAGAGGTAGTGGAAGCTTCTAACAGCTTCTCACAAAAGCCACCCCTGTGACCCCCTCCCTGCTACTAAAACCTTGCCATGTGAACCCACTACAAGTGGATACAGTGTGTAAGGGATTCTGAAATCATGGATTAAAGGAGTGTACTGAGGGGTGGGTGTTCTTGCTAAACCTCAGAGGTGGGATTCAGGTCAAGATTCATATACCTAGGTATAAGAATAACTCACATTCTTACAATTTATAAGTTGAAGAGCATCATTCGGATGCACAGACCTAGTTGCCTGGTATAATTTGAGATGACCTAGGCCATCACATATACTAGTAGGAGACTGGCAGGTATGACAAAAAAAACCTAGGAATGATTCATGCCCCTCTGCAAATGGTAGCTGGAGGCAGAAGGACACATTTTGGTATCTAAAGACAAACAAACTGATCACCACTAGGTTGCAATGGGAACTTAGACATCTAATTCACATATCAAAACCTGCACTGTAGACATGGAGGACAGGTTTCAGCTGCCTAAACAGAGGCACCTGATGCTATGGGAGATGCCCTGAGGTAGACAAGGTATGCATGCAGGGCTGAGACATATGACACAAGAGCTCTAGGAGATGTGTTCCCTTCTGAGAGGCAGCTGGATCCTAGGAACGATGTATTATAGCGTCTCTACAGGCACTAGATGGTATTTTTAATGAACTGAATGATCTATAGTTCTCATCAGCTGAAGTGGAAGATTAGATACCTATTTCACATATAAACAAATGCATGCACATAGCTGAGTCTAGTTGCCTACCCTCAGGAGTTGATTGAATTCCCTAAAACAATGATATTATGCTATAGAAAGCTGTCTGTCTCTAGTTGCCACTGAGGTTTGTGTGTTAATGTCCCTAAATGTTATATGTGCTAGCTCCTGACATATTTATAAATGGCAGTATACAGACATTTTTAGGTAGCTGAGTGAAGACTTCTGTGTTGTGGTTTGGTTTTAGAAGGTTTCAGTATTACAAAAATCTGGACCCAACTTGTTCTCCTGACAAGTATTTACAGCTATCTGAAAGCTATGAGGTGAATTCACTAATCATTAGGCATCTTCACTGCCAACCACATCCTGCAAGTGGGATTTCCTGTTATCTTTAGATCTGGAATGTTGTCCGAGTGTTCTGAGTCACCACTGATGAGTCAATGGTAGGTTCTTCTTATACACATAACATAGAAGAGGCAACTGTAAACAGAGACCAACACTGCAGTGTATGGAAACTGCCATATACAATTCCCAAGCAGCTACATACAGGATTCTATTATTTCCCTATGATCATTAAAGGAAGTTACAGCTTTCTGAGCTGGCAGAAAGGTGAGGAAACAGCTGGTACTTAGTACTGCACTTCGTTGTGGAATTGTTTCCAGTCTTGTGGTGTTTTTTTCCTTCCTTATTTTAAATCAAATGACTTGTAAACTAAATACTAATTCTGAAAGAGATCTTGTAACTGATCTATGAAATGTTTATATATACATACATACACAGACACACATATATATGTGAGTTTTATGTATAGGTATATGTGAAGTAAATATATATATATGAGATAGGTGCAATAACATGTTACAACTCACTGTTTACTTATTGCTAACAGACTATAAAGTGTGATTATGATACACTTTGTGTAATCCCCACATTTGATACAACCCTCTTTTGGATGAAGATAGAGAACAATTGAGAGCTGAGGGGAAGTGTTCATTTTCTTTGTTAAACTTAAAGTTTCACTGAATGCTAAATCAAGTTGCAACCTAAACATATTTTGTTCTTAATCTGGACTAAGTTCCTGAGCAGGCAATTTTGTGTGTATATAGGTTTTCTCAGTAGCATTAGATAAAAGTTTACCCAGCCTGTGCGGAATTCTGCAGTCACTTCTTTCTCAATACATTATGTAAACTTTTTGGAAAGGAGATTAGTTTCTTCCCAAATAGCAATGAGATGTTGTTTCATTAAAACAAGTTAATGCATTACTGAAGCAACATTTTGTAGACAAAGTTTGAAAAGACTTTTTTCATGCTGTTAGTGATTACAGACTAATATCTAAAGTAGCTTCTCAGTTACAAAATACTGACTTTCCATATCTCTTTCACAGCCTATTGAAATAATACAGATCTAAGTCATAGAAATATCACCCAAATGGAAGCATTTCCAGAAACTGGAAATTAGTTTGGACTGTGCTCTGAACATATGAAATAGAGGCCTAAACCCTAAACAAATTGAAGCTTTCAAGTTTAACTCCAGGAAATACTAGAAAAAACAGGTCTATGTTCAGTTCCCATCATTCAGAATAGGGTAGAATATTTGTATTCACCCATTCTTATAATAACCCATTGAACTATCTTTTCTTCCTTTCCCACCTTCCCCCCCCCCCCCCCCCCCCAAACAGTCTTATATTGTATGACTCTAGCTATCCAAATTATGCTACTCACTATTACTAGGAAGCCTGATCAGTGTTTAGGCCTTCCAGATGAAATAATTAAAACTGAAATTATGCCATGAACTAGTGCTAAAGCTGATCGCACCTAGGGCTGTAAGGAGTGCAAGACAGAGGTAGATACTACTTGGAATCCTCTGGTCCTCCTCATTTCCAGTTGATTTAATACATCAGTATTCAGGCTTTCTGGAGAGAATGGACTGTAAATTTTTGGTGTTTGGATGAGATTTAGCTTGAAGCACAGACTACACGTTGTATAAGATTGAGACTGTCATTTGGCTGTGCTTTTGGCTTTAAGGACCAATTGTATCCCAATTTCTGTTAATACAAAATTCTCCTGTTTGTCCTAGTATATTATTTATCCCACACACCAGACGTTTTATCTGTCCACTAGTAAATAATTGCATCAACTGACTTATTTTCTCACTTCAGAGATAACAAAGAACACTTACTCACTTTTAATTGTAAGCAAACCCTCATCCTTTCTGTAATTTTCAATTGGAAAGTAATATAACCACACACTACCAAAACCCAAGTATTATATTAAATGTACATCATACAGACAAGATAGAGCTTCTAGACTCTATCAGCAGTTTGATTATGTTTTGATAAAATATGTAAAGCACACACTTGCAGTTGGCAATTTACATGGAAAATGTTTGCAGAAATAGAACAACTTTTAACTGAGAAGAACCTCTGTGCACTCTCAGTGGGCTCGTACCTTCTTTACAGAACACAGCTGACCTTTTTAGCATGAAATATAACTTTTTTAAAAAAAATTACAACTCAGTCTTAACCAGACACCTTGGCAATTAGAACCCAATGGTTATATATTACTCATATAAGCAATATAAAACATCAACATATAAAGTTATTAAACAAACAAAGTGCTTAAAAAATCAAAATATACTTGCAGTGTTAAATTAGGTTAGAATTAAGCGTATCTTTTAATTTAGCCTTTAATTCAGTTAGAATTTGAATAGTAATGTCACAAGTTTAGGCACGTCCCCGTATGAGTTTTCATAGGACCTGGCTCGAACAAAGTTGAGAGAAGACCAACACAGTATTAAGTGTGCTGATACAAACTGCAATTTAGAGCAGTAGCAAGGTCATTAAGGGTTATTTGTCAATCTTCCCTAATGAGCTGCTCAGCCTTTTCAGCATTCATGTGTGTTGTTGCTGACACAGGTCTCCCAGATCATGGTTTGTCACAATTGCTAGTCTCACCTGACTTAAAATGTTTCAACCATCTGTACACATTTCTCAGTTTCATGGCTTCAACCTTGTACAGTTTGCATATTCTTGTGAGTCTCTTTACTGCGTGAACTTTCACTTTGCAAAACTTCCCTTTCACATTACTATATATGGTCCAGTACCACCTCTTGCAATGTTCAATTCACTAGCATTCAAATGACTGCTTCAGAAACCCTTAAAAACTGAGAAGATATGGATGCAGAATCCTGAAAATACATGGCTCTGAACTCATTAAAAAGATATTTTTTCCTCATTTTAATGTTAAAAGGCCGATGATATTCAAGAAATTTTGATAGATCTGTTTGCAGTTTGTGGTAATAATAGAGTTATATAATTTCTGGAAAATCTATTGATTTCTGAAATCCTGTATCCTTCAGCTGCAGATGATGAAAACTGAAAAAATATACTAAACACTAAACATTTGCCATCTTCTTTTGTTCTTCTTTCAGCCTTTGCTCTTGGATATAGTGAGACATGACTGAGTTATGTGACCCATGATTAGAACTGGTGCAGTTTTTGCATATTTACCATGTTCCTATAAATCCATTTGATGGAAATGGACCATAATTAAATAAATCTGAATTAAAATTAATATGAAAAAGAAACATAAGCAAAGTTGTTAGTAGATTTTTTTTTTAATGGGAATAAGAATCAAGGGGTTTTTAGAAACCAAGTAAGAGGAAAAAAGGAAAATAGTCCTTCTGGAACCAGATAAACTTAAATTAAATAGAATAATGAAAAAAAAAAACCCCACAGTAGTCAAACAAACAAATAAATAAATCAACACCAAACAAAAATTTCCCCACTGTTGGCTTGAGAAATAAAAATAAAATATTGAAGAGAGACAACTCTGGATCTGGATTTGTTTCAAATTTGTACTCAAAAAGAAGGTAAGAAAGAGAGGAGGGACAAAACATCTAAAGGATGCTGAAGACATTCAGAGGATATATATATTACATATGTACCTCAGCTCATACATTTCCTTTTTTTTCCTTTACTTTTGGTGGTATGTATGAAAACAAACATAATTTTAACTTGATTAGTGAATATGGAACAGATTTTGTATTTCTCTGGTGAAAAGCATTACTGGTTTTAAAAAAAGGTGGGGGTGGGGGAGGGGGAGGGGGAAAGAACTTAAATCCCAGCTTTCTTCATCCAACTCCAGCTGTTACAAGCCTGTGACCAGGGAACCAGAAATGCAGATATTTGTGTATGCTTCCACAAATGTATACTGGTTTTATTTGTATGCATTCCTTTAATAGTAAAATCCAAATGCATTTTACTGGATAAGTTTTTATGCAGATCTTACAACACATTTTTCTACCACATGTTGGAACATTTGTGCAAAAAAAAAATATCTCATCTTTATGTTTGAAATTTATGGGAACACAATTAAAATGAGAGGGGTCCAAAGGTATCAAGATAATTACATTTTTCTAATCTTACTAAACAAGATAAATTACCTGCAGGCCCTCTTATAAAAGATGAAATCTTCATAATAAGTGAATTAATCAAGCAGCAGCTTGCTACTGCACATGCATTTATAACAGGAATGATTCAAAGACTTATTTTATGGGGAAATTAATGGAAACAGGCTTTTCATTCTTCTGCACCAATTGAAAACCTCAGCAACCAGCTGCCCACTTGTCAAGAAAACAGAAAGAAGCTGGAAACAAAGATAAATAAAAACACCTTTTTCCTGGCACTTTTGAAGAGAAAAAGCAGCTCTCATTTACAGCAGCCATCTGTTTGTTATTTAATATGGGTGAATTACATGCTGTAATGAGTTTGTTTCTGCATCACTCAGTGCAATGGAACACAAGTTCACTCTCATAATGTGCAGCAGTTTTTAAAAGCTAATCATTTAATTGGACACAATAGTCAATGACAAATGGAGATGTAAAAACTCAGCCAGCTGTAGAGTGAATATGTAATCATTGTGAAATCATATTATTTTACATGCATGAAGACTCCTTAATAGTAGCTGATGTTGGTCAGCACTATAGACTGAAGAACGGAAGAAACATGATGAAAAGCAGCATTTCAAAACCATTCTTAATATAATTGGCCTATATTCAGGCACATGCTGTAGCTGCCGTTAGGTTTAGGTACTTTATCACCTTCAAATTGTTTAGTGGCCTCTCCCAATTTTTGTTTACATTTGTTTTCAACATTCATGGTTCAGTAGACATGATCTACAGTTTGTTGGGAGTCATCTGATTAGTTTTTTTCAGACTGCCTCATAGTTCCTACTGACTTGCGGCACGTTTTATTTATAATGCTACATTAAAATAAACAGAAAAGTGGAAGGAGTGAATCTCAGGGACAGAAATGGATTCATGGAATCTAAACTTTGGTTTAGATGCTTTTTATCTTGTGGTAAGGGATTTGTCTGTTTTCAGAACTTTATAAGGAATCAGATAAATTTGCAAATATGATTTTCTTTAGATATTTAACAGATTCAGCCGCTCAGTGACCTTTAGCTGATTTCAGTAGAATGTAGCCTTTTTCTGTTGTAGTTATTTTATAAGTTTTTCACTTGTGAAGACTGACTAAGCATCCTGTATTTTGGCTTAAAAATAAAGCAAGAAAAGCAAGTTTAATATTAGTATCACATATCTCTGGATAAGGCAGGACAGATCTGTTCTTTGGATAACTTAAAAGAGGCCAACTTGAACCAGGATTCAATTTATGTTAAAAGATTCAAAGGCCTGAAGAGACTAGGTGGAGCACATCAGCTTTCTGATAGTATGCTTGAATGTGTGTTTCCATCCTGTTTCTCCTTGTTGCATAAAGGCCTGTGAACTGGAAGGGTAACATAGGCAGATATATCCATTCAGTTTTAAAATACGAAGAGGTAATAAGTGAGAAGCAATACTTACAGTTAAAGCTAAAGCAATTAAGTATATATCCTCCCTCAAAATTTTAAGGAATTCAAGATAAAGAAAAAGACCCACAAAGAATGAAAAAGGTATCACTTCATCAGCTTTGGGAAAGGGTACTTAAAGTACTAACAGGGATTTAAGTACCTAGAAAACAAGGGAGAAAGTGAAGCTACAGAGCAGAAGTAAAGATTATCTACTTAGACATAACGAGAAAATGTGGAAAATAGCTTACTCATGCCAAAAATATCCACCCAGGAAATAAGATAAAGATAAATGCACTGCAAATTGGAAAAGCTTTTCAAGCACACATCACAAACACAATCAGTAGGAAGGAAATGTCACACTGTTTCTAGTGGATGCTTAAAAAAAACAGGTAAGAAGAAGAAATTATAAATTAGAAAGTACTTTGCAGTACAAGAGTTGGAACTAAAGTTCAGAAGAGCCAAACATATTAAATTTATTAATGATGCACATAGGATGGAAGGCAACACCACTTACATGGAGCAGGCACCAGTCAGAGTGGCAATGTCTAAGGAAGAGTCAAATTCATCATAAGCTCCTATGTGGCTGATTTTCTTTTTTTAAAGACAATAGGGAAAAGTTTTTCAGTTATTGCAGGCAGGCTGAAGAGTCATACCACTTCGCTTCCACCTACTGCAAACTGACACAGTGCTGCTCAGCTTCTGTTGCCCCTAAGGCTCCCTCCCTTCTTTAATCCTGTCATCCCCAGTAGCAGCCATGACAAGAGCCTAAATATAACACTTTTGGTGGTGTGTGGATGGAGGATAAAAATAAGTTGTATCTGAATAGAATAAACGGAATATGGGGTTGAAGCTTAATCATGGAAGGAGAAAGGAAAAAAGTAACTGCATGAATAAGAGGTGAAGGAAAAGGCTGAATTTTTTTGCACAGTGCATCCTGCAAGCTGGTGCCAAAGCTCACATCTAAATCTGTAGCTGTTGTGTTGGGCCACAACTTTCAAGAGAAAGAATGAATATCTTACTCATAAGAACAAAATGGCCAATTTCAGAAAACCAAATTGAAGTGCCTTCTGTTTTCTTTTTAATATTAAATTCCAAATTTTGAGGAAGTAGATAATGAAATGTACAGAAATCCCCATGACTTTTTTTTCCTTGCAAGAGAAATAAAGTAACATAATGTCATCTGTTCTTATATCCTCACTGAATCTACATGGATGACAGCAAGCCAAAGTTTGTGCATTACCTCAGAAGGTTTGCCTGAAGGTTGAAATGCACAGAATAGACATAGATGTTCCGTGAACAATTTATTTCAGAAAGAAATAACAATATTGATCACCGTAGAAAAATTCTTAGTAAGAGGTGTATCAACACATTTTAATTATAAGGAATAATGTTTAATGAATAAATTATAAGGTATGAGTATTCATCAAATATGGAAATAAACTTTTACTGGCAAACTATCTGCATCTGATGGATCAGCGTAAACAGTGGCAGATATCACTGAATCATATCTTATATTGACAGAGCATAAATGCAACAGAAAGTACATGATTTTTTAAATGCAACTGGCAGTACTAAGATTGTGTAACTCTTATAAGAAAGCACTTTGTATCATCATATCCTTACCTTATTTCACTTAGATAACCATGCAACACTATTAAAACAATGGCATTTGTCTATGGACAATTTATTTCAACAGATTAAGATAGACTATCAGAATAATTTAATCTTTGAACTTGTTTCTGAGAATTTCATTCTGTAGAAAATATTTTATAAGAAGTTTCCTATGGTAAATTAAAAATTATATCTATTAATTTCACCATTTCTTCTAACATCATCTTAAAATCAAAACACATACTTTAGACAATTGTGATTTTACTTTTTAATCTCATTACTCCATTTCCCCCTCTTTTTTCTGTCACTTCTGTATGGACAAGGAGTTAGTAATAAAGTGTTTTACTCCCACATGCTTCCTAACTACTACTGGGAGCTATCATATTTGATATCAAAGAATGTAAAAAAGGTGGTAATCTCCCTTGAAGTACTATCTTAGAACACAAAGATGTGCAGTCCTTGTAAGCCTGAAAGAGCTGAGCACCAATGAGACTCAAATATTTCAATAATCTCCATCATAACCTAAATAGGTTCTCTTGAGTCAAAATAAAACATTAAGATTTCCTCCCAAATGCTGATGGAAATCTTACACATTAACAATACACATTCCTCTACCATTTGTTCATGCACGCTTTGAAATGAGTCATTTCAATTCTGAAGAGATAGTCTATTTATTCATATTTTTAAACAATCACTTTTTTTTTAGAACAAGGTACCATGACTACCAATCACTTCCTTAATTTACTTGTAGATAATACAGCAGAGAGGAACGTACAGACAAAGCTGTGCATTGATGTTTGTGAACATCCGCCCCCATTGAAACTGATTTGAATCTACTAATATCTAACTAAAGAGGATTTTACTTTTTTCCTGCTACTCAACCTTAGCAGAGATACTTGGGGAGAATGATGAGACCACAAAGAGTTACAAAAGCTATTTCTTTTGTGCAGCTTCAGATATGGGCCAATGGTAGGTAGCATGGCCTCTGTATGAATGCCAAATCAGACCATTATACTGTTGGGTGCAATTCAGTGCATTTCTCAGTGGTAGTGACATATGTGCTCACCTTAGTGCTCATGTCACGTGCTCAATAGTGTTTAAATAGCTTGATTTATACTCATGTCAGAAATATCTTCAAAGCTTAATAACTTTTTTTAAAAAAATGTTTGAGATACACCCATGTGTTCTTGGGGATCATCAATATTAACAGGAAAATCTTTATATTACATTTTCTGCAACAAAAGAAAGAAGAAAAGTGTAGACTGAAAGTCACACCAAATTAAAACTTTTTTTGTTTAAAAAAGCAGACAATGGCTGGCTTACGGTCAAATTCTAAACATTTCTTAGCTATTAGGAAAAAAAAAGAAAGAAAAAAGAAAAAGAAAATGAAAGAAAAGGAAAAAGAATAAAAAGAAATACCTTAGACAACAAAAAAGAAAAAACTTTTCCACTTCCAGAACAAGTACTGGGCACAGAACAAGATCGCACTTTTCAGATAATTACAGACTAATGTTACATCTAGTCATTCCAGAGATGAGGTTTAAAAATAAATTTATTCACTTGCAATATTTGCAATAATATTATAATGTAATTTAGTTAGTGGGCTTTAGGTAATAAAAAAAGGGCTATGTCTCAAATAGATATTACTGTGACAATGAACTCCTGCTCATGTTGAGGTTTCCATCTACAGGTGAAAGAAAAATCTCACTTCCTTTCAATGTAATATCTGAAAGTCTCACCCAATTGACCACCTGTTAGTAATTCTTACTTCAAACTTGAAGACCATAAAAAGATGCAAGATACTTTTATTTTCTGATAGGACTGTTTCCATAAACTTTATATTATGCTTCTGTTTTCCAAAAATAATTCTACAATTTTGTATTTTAATTAACTGTATTTCTTCAGTAATAGTTCAGTCAAGATGTTGCAAGATATTGTTTTAAATATTTTATTCTAGGGTTGTTGTCTTGAACTTGTTTTTTAGTTCTTGTCTATGGATCAGAACACTGTATGAAGTTTTTCTTCTTAAAGTAAATCAGGTTTTCAGCATTCTCTTTTAAATTTTTAAATGTTTGCATGAAGTCCCTCTGTAAGTTCTAGACTGGGCTTTGAAAGGTGCATAAAAACATTTATAAGAACACTGAAATAGAATAATTGCATAACTGCTACTCAACATGCTAGTTTTAATCTGAATTGAGTGTCTAACATGCTTAGACATCTTCCTGAATCATGTTAGAACCTGCCATTATGTCTAAGTGCCAACATATTTTTGAAAACCTAAGTTCTGTTGACTGTGATGATGAGTGCTTAACAGGGTGAGACACAAGAGAAGTTGTCTATTATTTTCAATATCAAAGAATTTAAAATAATATGTGGACTCCCTGCCATCCCCTATTTTACTACATCAAGTAAAACCTGGAGATTACAAAAAGAACTGCACCATAAATCTATAGGTGACCAAGAGAATGTGAAAACATGAATTTATTTGTAGAGATTAGTACTTTATTCTATACATTCATGCATATACCTTTTATAGTGAGCGAGAAAAGGGACACTAGATAATGTTCACATAAATCTAACATAAAAATTAGAGTAAGGCACCTGAAATTTAAAAGCAGTCTGAACAGATTCTCACTAGTATGTTTAACTGCATAGGACCAGTTCAGGCCAAAAAAAAAATTACTAGAGATACACTCATATAGGTCATTCCTTCTTAACCTAATAGGTGGTTTGGGGTTTTTTTTGGGTTTTATTTTTTTACTTTCCTTTTGTTACCACATATAAAGAGTAAAATGAATGGAAAGATTTGGCCAAACAAAAAAGAAGCACAAGTTGGTACACTGGGAATAGAAAGCCAAAACCAAAATGTAGTCTGCAAAGGTGGAAAAGCCTGTTTATTACTACAATATTGAACCATTTTTGCCCTGGGTGGTTTACCCATGCATCCAAGTATTGGAAATGATCCATTCTGTTCTTTTTAAACACTTCTGTAATGTAATTCTTCTGACCAAATGTGTTCATTGGCAATGCAAATGCTGGCATCACAACCAGCTTCCTTTTACAGTTAGTGTGTGATTAGTGCTCATCATTACTATTTCCGTTTTAAGAACTGCCCAAATATTCCAGTTAAAAAAATGGAGGCTTTTAAACTGGATGCTATAGACATAAATGAAAGAATCCTTCTTGCTGAGTGCCTGAAAGCTAATAAAAAAGCTCCTAAAATAAGACAAAAAAAGAGAGGCAACTGTCCATTTTTTTTTAATTGGTCTAAGGCTGGGACCAAAACCAAAAACTTTGGTGACTAAGTCACACTTCTGAAAATGGGCACTGGTTCACCTTTTCCAAGATCTGATGAGGTATGTTTTATCCAACCAAAGATAGGAGTTTAACCTCTAGGCACCATCATCTCAATCATTGATGCTGTCTTCTTTTTCTAGTCAGTGAAGAGGAACATACACTGCTAAGGAGTGATTTATCTCAAAACAATGTAAACATCTAAAATGTGTCAGCTGAATTGACCGAAGAAGTCCTGTTTCTGTTGTCTGTTCATGAAATAAGTTTAGACTCACTTAGAGCCAGATGTGTCCCCTGTATATGTCAAAAGCTTTATCAGAGAAATTCCCAACATAGAAATTATATATCCCAGTTTTTATCATTGTCACAATGTGAAAAACACTCAACAAAAAGCAACAAACAAGTGCCGCTCTTTCCCTAGTCAGTGTGGATTTAAGTTCAAATTGGACATCTCTAAAGTCAGTGTGATGACTACCAGGAGAGAAGCAGAAGTCAGTTGAATTAAATGCAAGGAATATTCTCCATTTTCCTTTCATTAGCTATGTAGCATAGATGTCAATATTCACAAGGAGTGAATAGGCACGGAGTTAGAGCAAGCAAGTTTTCTAGCTTAGTAAGGAGGGCATTCATAGTAGGATGATCAGAAACATGGGTCTTGATCTGCAAAACCTACCATAGCTCTAATATTGTTTTCATATTTTACCCAGTGACACCTAGAATGCAAAATACATATCTAGTCCCTTTATGGATCTGGGCCTTACAGTCAAAACCAGAACAACATGCAGCAGGCAAATCTCAGTAGAAGGGTGACAAAGACAAAGATGACAGGAATCTAAACTTTTGTTGTCTCCAAGGGTTTATTGCTGTTGTAATTTTTTTGGATAAGAGAAAGTGAGATACTGATGAATCATAAACGGATCACTTGCCTAGAAAGACTGTTGAAGACTTGTTCGAGAAAAAACTCTCACTAGAAATTTTATGTACGTATTAAAATATGTATCACATTATATTACAGTTGATGTTAGTGCATATTATGAATCTGTAAAAAACACAGCAAGCCTGTTCTAGATAAGTCAGCAGTAATGTTTTATGGTATTTGAACTGACATTTCGCAGGCACCACAGATTCAATTAGATTAGCTATTTCAGTATCTGTTGAAAATTGTAAACATTTCCCCAAAATGTGCTCTATATATTGTACATTATATGACATAATTTTACTTTATAAAATCTGGTAAAATGCCAAACAAAAATGATCCTTTGTTTAGGCACCAGCGTGTGCTGCCTATAAACTTTCATGCCACCTGCATGAATCTGAGAGCAGAATTCATAATGACATAGACACCACCTAATCTAGGGTAAATCTTTTACTCCTTTCTAGTGGGATCTTCATCAGCAATGACCCAGAATGACAACCAATCACTGAAACAAAAAGCTCATGTACAGAGACTGAAACGTTCAGCAAGTCTGTCCTCTTCCCACTTGATGGGTACGTCTCTATTTTCAAAATGTTTCCAACTGAATGTTTGGACACAATTAGGTTTAAATCTTACACAGATGCAGAGAAAAGGGAGGCTTTGTATTTCCATTTTCTGTGTCTTTATCTTTCTCTCCTTAGAATTACATGGACAGACTCTTAGCTAGTGTGAATCCCTGCCCACTGTGAAGAACCTTTCTCACTGTTATCTGCTCAGAGGAATGCTTATAGTTTTTTGTATGCCAGTTATTCTTTAGCAGAAGGATTCTTTCTTTCATAAACGAGACTGCTGTAGACATACATCTAGTTGTGTTCTTATCTGACTTGACAAGGGATCTCCTATAAAACTCTTTCAGTGCTGTAGCAGAAAATTGTCATGAGGTTACCTCAAAGCACTTTATTTCAACACTTTTTATACCTCTGATCTCTGCCTCCAAATAGTATTCATCTATTATGAATTTGGTTTAGGATCTTTATCTTTTGGTGTGTTGTGAAAACATCCCGAATCACATAATAATGATTTGGTTTCTATCCTGTAATTGTTAAGCTACAGGTAAAACTGACTGACCTTAACTAAAGCTACAGGAAGGAATGAAGAACCATATACCCTCTCTCCTTCAGTGCCATATAATGAATCTTAAAACATGGAGAAGAACAAGGAGTGGCAAATGTTACATTTCCCCCTGGGGTGAGTAATTCTGGGGGGTATTGAAAGGACATGCATGAGGTATATATGGAACCTTAATTCTGCCTTCTATAATATGCCAAATAGGGCAATTTACAAGAGGGAAGATAAGTCATGTATTATGAAAGGCAGAAGTAAAATTACTCCCTCCTACAGTAAAGGGAAACCAAGAAAAGAATTGTGATTTTCTGTCCCTGGGCTCCTCCTAGCCCAGGACTAAGTTTAAAAGCTTGGTTTCGCTCTGTTTGAGTAGAATTTTTAACCTGTATTAGCTGCTTTGCCTTTGGAATGAATTAATAATTTTTGCTGATGGAAATAGAATGTCCAAGATTCTGTCTGACTAATGTGATCACTATAAACAGCGGTGGAAGTTTGTCTTAATATTTGTTTAAACAACTGCAAAATAAATAAGGCAAATAAATAATAAAAATAATAATGTTAAAGGCTACAGAAGTTAAAGGAAAAAAAGAGTAACAAATTAAAATTAAAAAATGGAAGCAGCAGCATAATCGATAGATGTGCTAATCTACTCAGTTTTATGATGAAACTTCAGGGGTTTGGGCTGAATTTCATCTTTAGTTATAATGGAGAGATGATATAGACTACAGTAACTTATGGGGTTTATCTCATACATGTGAGTGCCTCATAACTTATTAGTACCAGAAGCCATAATGAGTTATGTCACACTTCTCTTGCATAGCCTCCAAAGCTTGTAACTCACTACAAGCCATGAGCACTACCATTAATTCAGCACTTTTTCAGTCTTAGAGATTCATATCCAGTTTTTAAGAATTCTTAAATTCACCAATGATGCATGTAAACTAGAAATTAATATGAGAATGTAAGGCCGATGCAAATACTCCAATCTACCGTTCTCTGCATAGCCAAGAAAGTATTTATCTTTCTTTTCAATTAAATCAAGGAATAAGAAACTCTAGAAGTTTACAAGATCTGTTCTTGAAAGGGTAAGGTTTTCAAGGTGCAAAGGACCCACTTGTCAGTGGCTTTCATAAGACCTGGGTGGTGGTCTGCAACTGAAAAATTGTCTTAATACTTTCAGCAGCATGAATTTATGATCCAGAAACTTTGAAATCTAAATGCCTTTAATCTTAGTGCACCCTGGCTCTTGATGGATGTGTCTTTTTTTATTTATTCTGGCTATAATACTTTTTAGGCTACAGTTGAAGATCAGACTGGCGTATCATGAAAGTTTTCAGATGGAGATAACACTGTACCTTTAAATATAGTGAAATCTGATTTTAGAATACTTTATAAGGAAGCTGGGCTGACTCTGTTTTCATTAATACTCACTGTACACTACTGTATGTATTTAGCTACACTAACTAATTGCTAAAGAATAACCTCAGTGGAATAATTCATGATTTACAAAGGAGTAAATGAAAAAAGAATCATGACTGGTAATTTCAGCTTTTCTAATGCTCTATGCAAATAACTAGAATTTCTCCTCGCCACAATTATAAGCATTTCAGTATGTTGGAAAATAAAGCCAAAGCTTACATGGAATTAAACAGGTAGTTACTGTTACTGTTGTTTTGTCGTTGTGGTGGTGGAGAGCCTATTAGCATTTGATTTTTGATGGGGTAATCTAGTTACTGGTTCCTAGTTAACCTTGGCTGAATTTTTTTTCTAGTTCAGTAGTATAATTTAGAAAAATGAGAAGTGCCAATTTATACAACTAAAGCAGTAAAAAACCTCTCTAGCACTTAAAAAAATAATTCCTGTGTTATTTGAAATTTCCTGCCCTTCTCATTTTTATTATATCTCTGGTTGTGGTCATTTGTCCTACATTTCAAAGGGCAAGAGCTTGATTGTTTTCTGGCACTGTTAAGAAGTACATTTCAAAGGATTTACATGATTTTAAAAAATGTATTGACACAGGAATAAAGAAGGTACATTTCAGCTCTTTCTCTGAAGAAGGAATATGTGACCTAGACAGGACAATGTGCGTCTCAGAAATAGGGCTCTTACTTTGTAGAGTGCCTTGCTGAGGGTTCAGACAGGCAATCTGAGAAGGTTAAAGCTCTTGCTCAAGTAACTCCACTTAACCAATGATAAATGTTCCCCTCAGAGTCACAAAATGTGATTGTGCATGTACACTGTGTAGGTGTAACTTATACAGGTGCATCCTGCTTTAATTATAATTTCATCTCAAGAAATTCTGTGTTCAAAGAACAAGATTGCAAAGTAAATCTTAGGAGTCCTGAGTAATCTTCAGGTGAAAGTAAAACATTAAAGAATTCACTTGGCATGCTGCAACCTTTAATCTGCCACATAGGGTATATGCATTATGGTATAGTCTTTCATTGCAACCATGCCAATAGAAATGTCACATGATGAATAAACTCATGAGGTAGATTTCAGATTGCTTGATTAGCCCTAATTCTGTTGATTCCTAGCTTTTAAGTGTTTGACTTTGAAACCTCAAGTTATATCATCTTAATGTCATTTCTGTGGGATTTTAAGCAGACACATTGGTATTTTATCACACAATTACTTGATTAGTGACAGCCTTGAATGCTGCTCTCCTAGCACTTCAGCACACAATACTTGAACTAAACCAGCTGATGGCTAAGGGCAAGGTAGTTGTGTCTGTGAATTAGAGAGGGATCATGTAACATGCCAAAAGAATGGTTATCATTCACAGATAATCTAAACAGGGCCAAATATGATTTAATAAATCACGTAGCATGTATGGGCCATTCCTGTCCAGCCTGTCATCTTTTCTCTGGAAAAGATGAGGGAACTTCAGAGAGACCTTCCTTAGCTGCATCTTTTGCATGGTCAACTCCAAGCCAATAGAAATGGGAATGATAAGGTAATCACTTTTCCCACATAAGAATAACTGTTTTCCCAAATGGAGAAGAAAAGTTTTCAGATAGGAAGTATGTTATCTGTGCCATGTCTGACAACGGGTGTAGGTAGAGAAACAATAAGAACAAAATTGGGTTGTTGTATATTCTTGGCTCAGAATAATCCTCCAAGCTGCACATGTTCCTGCTGAAAAACAGGTGAAGTCCCACCCTTCAGGCCACAATACTAATATGACATGTTTTCACTGAGAAATCTGGGTAAAAAGGTCTAAAAGTTTTGTCTGCTATAATCAAAATAGTGGTTGTATTATTAGGTTTTGTAACCTCTTAGGGAAGTAGGATATTTCAGAAAAGGTTAGGGGGGAAGTTGTGTGTGTGTATGTGTGTGAATTTAGTAATATCACTAACTAGAAGAGAATCTAGTATTGCAGCTTTCTCAAGTCAATAGATAGACTAGCTTAATGCATAGTATTAACTGACAAACTATTATCATCACTGTGAATATTTCCGAAGAATCTTCTACAAGTTTTGTACAACCTAATCTAAAGCAAATGAGATGAGAAAAAATGCATGCTTACAGTTCATAGTTAGATTTGTTAACAAACCAGGAATGAGATGCAGCAGGTAAAATAGAAATCCTTAGGAACCTGGAAATTTTTTTTAGGATATTTATATTTTATTTATTTATAGGACCAACTAGATTCACTTTTTTTGATCATGATTCAATGTTTCTGACAGATTTCAGACACGTAAGTAAACTTAACAATGGATAAGTATGTGAAAAAAATACAATATGTCATTGAAGGGTGAAACAGGTACATGTGAGTGGCTGCGCTCTACTGTTGACTGACACTTTCAGAGAAGAATTAGAACTCTTTTGATTCAGAGTAAGTATTAAACAAATATTTTAACATGCAGAAGCTAGTTTCATCTGATTTATATTTTTACACAGTATATTTTCTCTATTAAAAGAAGAGAAAGAATTAACATCCTATGCTAAAAACAACCTAAGTCAATCTATTTATCCCATTTTTATCACTGTTAACTCTCATGCAAGACATGAGCTGAAGTAATAGAATTTTTATAGAGTTGGAAAATGGGCCATCTTGCTGTGTGAGCAGATATATATACACACATGTGAAGCTTGCCAAACCTGTGAGCCATGATGAAGGAGCTTAATTAAAGTTCATAGACAAATTAAGAGTGAGAAAAAATACACCAGCAAGAAATACATTAATTAAGAAAACCTGTATCTTAAAAAGAGCAGACCCAGGGGTATCAGTACGGTAATAAGTAACAGCAGGGGTGACCATCAGGCAGAAGATAAAATGCAGTAATATGGGGTAAGAGAGCAAGCTGTCCAGGTGTAAAGTTCTTATAAAGTCCATTACAGTACGGCTCAACAGTAGCACTGAAGAAGTCCGACTGAGTTTTCTGGGAAAAGCTATACTTTACCTGTGACAAGGAAAGGTCCCGTGAAAGTATCTCCTGTTTGACATCAGAACGATCTTTGCTATCTTTGTCACACTAGTACTGTAATTCTATGTTCTTGTACACCTTTTCTTAGGCTTTTGGATCTGTTTAATAAGTAAAAGACAAGCTGTACCTTTAATATAAAACAAATAAAGAGTATTCTGTTGCAGTGAAGAGAATAGATTTCTGATACTCTGTGAGATTTTTCCTTAGCATTTGTAAAGCTGACTTTCTAAAAAAGCAATATGCTTTTCAGGATACTTCTATATTTTGGTCTTCTTTGATTTTTATTTTCCAGGCTCACTATAATTTCTTACAAACTTTTTGGAGGTTTTCTCATCTGATAAAGAGTTTTTGAGGTTCTTTAATTCTTCCCTCCCAAACCTCGCTTCCCACACCCTCCCCATCCCATCCCAGGTTCATAGAATCATAGAATTGTTTAGGTTGGAAAAGACCTTGAAGATCAAGTCTGTTAACCTAGCTTTGGCAAGTCCACCACTAGACCATGTCCCTAAGTGCCACGACTACACGTCTTTTTAATACCTCCAGGGGTGGGGACTCAACAACTTCCTTGGGCAGCCTGTTCCAATACTTGACAACACCTTCTGTGGAGATTTTTTCCTAATATCTAATCTAAACCTCCCCTGGCACAACTTCAGGCTGTTTCCTCTTGTTGTATCACTTGCTACTTGGGAGAAGAGACCAACACCCACCTCACTACAGCCTCCTGTCAGGTAGTTGTAGAGGGCAATAATGTCTCACCTGAGTCTCCTTTTCTCCAGGCTAAACAACTGCAGATCCCTCAGCTGCTCCTCATAAGACTTGTGTTCCAGACCCTTCACCAGCTTTGTTGCCCTTCTCTGGAAACACTCCAGCACCTCAGGGTCTTTTTTGAAGTGAGTGGCCCAAAACTGAACACACTATTTGAGGTGCAGCCCCATCAGTGCCGACTCCAAGGGGAAAATCAGTTCCCCAGCCCTGCTGGCCACACTGTTTTGCATACAAGCGAGGATGCTGTTGCCTTTCTTGGGTACATGGGCACACTGCTGGCCCATATTCAGCTGGCTGTTGACAAACACCCCCAGGTCCTTTTCCACTGGGCAGCTTTCCAGCCACTCTTCCCAAGCCCATAGTGTTGTGGGGGGGGTTTGTGACCTGAGTGCAGGACCTGGCATTGGTCACGAGTGCATGACCTGAATACATTGTCTATGCCTAGAATACACAGATAGTCACCATAGTCTCTCTCTAGAGGAGAAATAGGTACTTCTAGAGGTTGGTTCATTTAATTTTCCTGTATACATATTTCTGTCTGTAATAGTTAGTTCATTAGAGATGTTTACACTGTGCCTGATGCTTGTTGAGAGGAATATCATGCTGTTTCATGCTAATGGAAAGCTGATGAAAATTTGCTGTTTCAGGCAATTAATATTAACAATTGTTATCACAACTATAGCTGTCATTCTGCTCTGTGGTGACAGCAGCTGTAGCAAGGCTGTGGTAAAGGTAAAATAGGCAGTGGATCAGAGACCATTTTGTAGCCCCTGTTAATTTCCTGCCCTGACAACTCCTTTGTTTATGTACAGAGATAGCTATGACTTAATACATTGCCTAGAAATTTTCAGAAATCACTTGAAATAAGTGTTATCAAATTAGGATTAGAATTCCTTTTTAATTGAGGTACTTTTAATAAGCTGATTGATTTTAGACAACTAACCCTGTATCTAGTTAAATTTAATCGTTAGGCTGGTTCATGTAAAAATGATAATAAGCATGTGTCTCTTGTTTGTTTTTCTCACATTATTCCATGAGAGAGACATGATTAGAGAAGATAGCTCATGTCCCTCAGTATCAACTATAGTCTGTCAGACCTTTTTTTGCCCTTCATTTTTCTGTTTTCTCTGATTCTGCTTTCACTTTTCTCCATTTGTAGGAAAGAATATGAAACATTTAGACAAAGAGAAATTAAAACTGTTTAAAAGTACCACTTTAAAGAAATTAAAATAAATCAGAAAAGTTCACTCTTATTCTTAAATATTTTGAATGCAAAGCCCATATTTATTGACGCTATCTTCAGCCTGTAGTGATCACATAAAACAGCTTCATGTCACAATTCTGAAGCAATTGAAAATCCAACTATTGCAATGGTTAAGTATAATATTCTTTTCAGATTTTCAGTATGTCCAAGAACCTATCTTAACATGATATTTAACATTTTACTTCATTATGTAGCTAAAATGACCAACAATATCCTTGCAGATCTAAGAGGACTTACTGGAGTCTTATTTTCTCATGGAAAGCATCCAAAACAACCTCTCATTTTTGGAAGGTCACACAACATTTATACCAAATAGGTATAAATATAGGTAATTTTTTTCCCCAAAATTGTTTCTAAACCTTTTGCCTTCCTCACTTAAATCCAAAATTTATTTTAACCTTGAGCTTCTTAAGACCTGAAGTAGGAAACCTCAAAGTGTTTTAAAAATCATATCCTTTTTAAACCTTACTCATTTGAATGCAAGTGCCTTACATGCTCAGTGTTGGTTGTTCTCATTGAAGTTTATAATGCCTTAGATATTCAAATCAGCTTTATGCCTTCCATTTGTTATGCAAATTTGCAAACTTTATATATCACATGGTTTATCTACATTAATACAGCTTTCACTAACAGGACTTACAGGAATAGATGTATACTCTAAAGATGCACATTTTTAGTACCTTGAATTATCGTAAAAACATAAAAATAGTGTGCATTGCTCTACTCTAATCAGACTCATTTTTATGTGGTTGTTGAAAGCCCTTTTACATTCCATTCTGTGTCTGGAGGTCTGAGTATAAAACCGATTCAGAAAAAAAACGAAGTGAAGACACCTGCTGGCTTATAACACAAATACTAAAATATCTTAGAGCCTGCTGAAAGGAGAATTGGAACAATATGTCATTACTGAAGGCTCACTTGCAAGTTCTAATGTATTATAATGAAAACAGTATGACAAACCTAATGAGACAGTGAAGATTTGGGTAATTGTTCCTACAATGTATGGTAACTTTTCCAGCCGTTATTGGCAAACATAAAACCTAATGAGATTTTATTAATTTAAATGCAGTACATCTGCGAAACATTTTCTTAGTTGCAGTCTCCTCTGATAATCTTACTTCCCACACGTACTTGATCCTTTTAAGTTAATTGTTCTGCATAGTATACTTTCTAAACAAAACATACAAAACACTTACCACAAATGTGCATTAACTTAATTTGCCAGGCTTAGTTTTTGTGGGTACACTTTCATACTGGTTGGATAGACTACAGCTTCTTTCCTCTCTGTGAAAATGTGTATAACAAAACTTGTATGTTTACTTGGAATTTGATTAAGGCAGCATCTTCACACAGAGCCCAATTTTGTCACTGTTCTTCACATTACTCTTCCAGGAGTCCTATGGAAGCAATTCACATTTTGGAAGAGTAATATTTACTATGACTGAATAAGGTCAATACAGTCATACTTTAGAACTTCAATTATTTTTTTATACAAGCTTGTTGATAACTAAAACATACATCATGTTTATTATCTGGCTTTTTATTTCCTCAGCTTAATAAAGCCAAAAAGTTCTAAGGAAGATTTCATAAATAATCTACCATCTGATGTAAAGTTTAATTGTGTACTTAACATTTCTAACTCTAACCAAGCATGAAAACATCAATAACTAAATTTTGCTATTATCATTTCTTTCTGATTAAACTTCACTATGAAACTGTGATATTCATCAGGGTTTTTATTGAAATGTTGATCTTGGATCGTTTTCTAAGTTTTGGGTTTAAATTTTGGCATCTCCTCATGGCAACCTCATCAACAGCCTAGGTTCAATGTGTCTGGAAAAGGGGTCATCTTTTGTTCCAGATGTCCCTTCTGCCCTATTTTAGCCATTAACATGTTTCATTCAGGTCCAGAAATTGAATGTCATCTTTGATCTGAACTTCCTTCTTGATACTTGCATTTGGCTTATCTATGATCTTCCTGCATATTAGTTCTGAGACAAGACCATTTTTACACAGCCACATGTCTGAATTAATTTGTTAAATGTTCAGATAATCTTTTTTAATGTTTGCTTTGTTACTTTTGCTATAAACACCTGCAAACTTCCACCAGTACCTTCCCGGAAATCTCTTCGATTAGAACTGCACAAGGCATCAGTGAAGCTGTATTATGCTTACTATGTGGAGACAACCACCAAGGATGACACTGTTCTTTGATGGGTGGGTTTTTTTGTTTGCTTACTGTGAGGAAGTCTTGGGGGTTTTGGGTGTGCGTGTGTTTTGGTGGTTTGTTTTTTGTTTCTTTTATTTGCCATCTTTTATCTAAATTTGGAGTTGCAGTTTCCTTGGGGTAGAAGCTGCCTACCTGTCTTGTGTTTGTGTTATGTGTGTAATTAAGTGATATAGGTGAATTCATCTGTCATATAAATTTGGGCCAGTTACCTTATACTGTATACTCACTGGAAAACAATAGGCACCTCAAAAGGGAAGCATCTAGGAAAGATCGAATGAATTGCCTTCTGAAAGCACTATTTCTCTCCACTACCTATAGAAGCAGACAATGGTAGCTAGCTTAGACCTTGATGTTATATTTCAGATAGATATATTTCAGGTGTGATGAATCCCAAATATCACAAAAAGGTTCACCCTCCTCCTTCTCTTTGTGATTTTATATACTTAATCTGTTTCCATAACCTAAGATATATATTTCAAATACATTCATGTCATTTTTTAATACACAAACTTTCTTTAAAAAATATTAAATATTGTCTGTTTGTAATCATTTGCATGAAAAACAAATATATACAGAAGTGCTGTCCTTTTCATAACAATTAATTTGTTATTCAGCCACTCAGAATTATACGTACTTCAGATAGTGCTGATTTCTGGTTCATTTTCTCCATTGTGTTTAGTGCTGGATCTTTTTCAATGATTTTTTTTTCAATGTCATAAAAGGATGACAAGAAAAGTCTTGACTTTGCAGCCTTGGATGAAAGAGCATTTCTGGATGAAGGTACCCATAACACACTGCCAAATCATGGCACAAAATGCAATAGAGCTGTCATGAAGTTCAAAAATTATATTGTCTCTGCTAGAATAACTGAGAAGAGATCATATTCACTTTTCCCTTGAGTTTTGCAGGTCATTTTGGATTTATAACATAGCTTTTTATTACAGTTTGTAAAACTTTTAGGAAATATGGTCATCTTTATCAATTATTCTTGCATTTGGTCAGATAGTCCACACCACGATATCACAAAATGTGCCAAAATTAATTAAATAATTTCTCTTAATTGTGCATCATACTCCTTCATGCCCTTGACACGCATTCTAAGAGATGGGGCACAGACAGAACTCAAAGCCAGTGAGCTGCACACTTAGAAAGCACATAACACCTGGGTCTGCAGGAGGCTTTACTAACAAGAGATAGCTTTCTTGTAGCCTGATTCTTATTGGAGTCATATCTGCCTGTAGCAAGATTCTAACCTGAACTCTTCACTCATTTGATGAAACCATGGAAAGTAAACTCTTCTGCTTTGGCTAATTGAGCCTTTCTCCTAGCTTACATGAAAATCAGAATTTGTACAAAATGCCTGACTTCCCTCAGTAGGTTAATTTGAACTCTGCAGTTTGAATTGGGAGTGTTTGGCGATGTGACAGAGTGAAATCAGGAAGTGTCTCTCTACCTATGCTACTAGTAGTTGTAACTGCTAAGCATTATATAAACTAGTAATTTACTGCTGTCATGAACTTTCTAATAGAAATAAGAGCATCTGAAGGCAGGTACATTATATAAACACTCTCATCCAGTTTGCAATGGCATATCAAAGCTACCATGTCTTTTGCTGGTAGCAAATTTCTTTCATTTTCTTGACATTCCTGTGTTTGAATGTTGTTAAAATGCTGAATATTTTTATAACACTTAGAGTAATACATTTTTGTTATGGTGATTCTCCATAGTTCTAGCAGCACTGACTATATCTGAAAAGACAGCTTTAGAGTTAAAGCTTCAGTAGAAGCTCCTATGCAGAGCTTCCCAGCAAAGTATTCTGTGTGTCTATCTGTTTGTGATCTCACACCATTTGTATACATTGCATATAGCCAAAAGGGGGTGAGAGGAGTGTCTGCCTTTAGAAAGCCCCTGTGGGCTAATTGTAGAGTAAAGTATATTAAATAACCAGTAGGAAAAAAAAAAAAGGAATATAGTCTGTCAGTCAGGACAACAGCCAAGGGAGACTTTAATCAGCAACTGGAAGCCTCCTTTTTACCCCAAAGACTTCATAAAATAAGAAAGGTCTTGGAGGCCTGCCAGGGAAAATGAGCTCTGACGTTAGTAGAAGCATGACAGTTTTCATTTTTCTCAGCTCCCCCCTCCCCCATGCCAAGATTCACAAGATTGCCCTTCTATATTATGCTGCATTTAATTTTTTATTATTCTTACTGTTATTATATTACAGAAAGGAAAGCAGTGATAAATCACATCTGAAATGCTTGATTCCTAAAACCTGAGAGAAGTGAAAACAGAAGACATTCCCAAGAAAAGGGATTCTTGTGGAATCTATGGTAAATATTGTGACTCGTGACTTCCATAGCATCAGACCAGTTTATATTGGAAAAGACCTCTGGAGATCTCAAAGCAAGATCAAATTCATTTTTCAGTCAGGTTGCTCAAGAACTTTCTCCCTTATATGCCACCCTCATTTCTGTTCTCATTTTTAGATGAAGCTCCCATAATCCCCTTCACCTGGGAGATGAATTTTACTTTCCTGTTCTTCTTCTTGTGCCTTGACTGTACTCTTTATTATAGAACATTTAGTATTTTGATAATAGTGAATGTACGTATGGTTTTGCATGACAGGCATCTGATTAACACTGGATGGACGTAGCCTTCATGCAGCCCCTATTCACTACACCGTTCATGACTGCAAACATGGGCTCCAGTCTGTTTTAAACCTAGCAGTTTTCCAACCAGGGAAATCCTGACAAAGAGCAGGTGCTCTGTAATTTCTCATACCTATATATAGGCTACAGGCGAACAGCCAAACTTATTTTTCCTCTCCTCCAGCCATGCAGAGTCAACTGCCCAGCAAGTGACGAATGTTCTCTGCTATCCCTATATGCAAGTCAGGCTAAATATGGCCATTGTCTGACTTCACCTATTTACATCTAAAGGTAGTAAAAGTAGTCCCAGCGGACAACTAGCAGAGAGACTGCAGGTGAGATGATCTAAAGTGCAATTTGTCACTAAGCTCTTTAATTTGTCACATAGATATCACGATCACTTACATGATGTATATGTGATAATACATCTTACTGTAACCTTATTTTAAACACTAGGGACACAGTGATTTTACTGTACACTGATTTTTTACTTTATTTGTAGTAAAGAAATCAGGTGTATTTAATACCACATTTCTGGTTCCTTTTTTCCTTCCTTCCAAGATTTCAGTGAGCATTTTGCCCAAGACACTAAATCATTTGGTTCTTACTAAAATCCTTATCCATGTTCATGACATGTTATAAACTACTGAATACAGAAGACTATATTTTCTCCAATCCAGACAAAATTTTGAGTGTTATATGTATGCCTTTCTATATGCGTCCCTATTCTGTCTCAATCTGATTAAAGTATGTATGTATATTTTACAGTGTGTTGTAATATCACCCAATCCTGATTTACCTTTCATGCAAAATCCCCATTGGCAAAACCTGTAAAACACAATATTACCTCTATATACCACATATTCTTTTTTAACATGTGAAATTTTGTAGCTCTTGTTACTTAAAAATCTGACCTTTATTAGAAAGTAATATAGTTTTGTACTTAACAGGAATGACCTACCAAATCAAGAGCAGATGATCACATGCTACAACCAAGACTTCAAAGGGGAAACTAAATTTTCTGTCCATTTACTATGAGACATGCCATACCTAACTCACATGCTGTTTTTATAGTAGTAGAATAATGTGCAATAAATTCATAGATTAAACACTACTCTATTCCAGAATAATAAATAAAAAATGACAGCTGATTGATTTTTTTTAAATGAGAATTTACCTTTTTTTAATTTATTTTTATATTCCTCAAAAAGTGATTTGAAAATCATATTTTAAAGAAAGCTTATTTGTAAATAATAAGCTTTCTTTAAGCTTATTTGTTAACATAAATACAGAAACATGACTGATTTTGACTGCTAGTGTCTATTCCCTTCTTCCTAGAATAATGCAAGGGAATCAACAATTTCAAATTCACAGCCAGTAAGTGTACCAATACAATTAGAGGACTTGTCAAGAAGTTTCAGTTTTAAAAGTTGCGAACATTTGCCTGTTGACTACAGCTTCTTAACTTCAGTTGACATATTTCTTTTGAATGAAGTAGTGAATGCCTGCTATACCATGAAGAAAAAATAGGTGAAAAATCTCCCTTGGGTCCTATGATTGCAGAACTCAGGTACTATAACTAGCGAGAAACAGATGGCTCCACAGCACAGAAGCATTTTAAAATAAACATTAATACAAGTTGGGATAAAATTCTTATTAGGAATGCAGTTTTAATCATGTTAACTGTTGTTGACATTGGTACTTAAAACTGTTTCATAGATCCTAACGGAAAGAAAAAATCTGATTAATGTAAGATATGATTAATATATGCCATTAACTGTATTATTTACAGTAAATAGTCATCTCCTGAAAAAATGAGTATTATTTTGGTTTCATGAAACATAGTCTATAAATATCTTTAATTGCTTTCATAATATTTTCAGTCTGCTTGTTACTAATGTCTAGTCATTTACTTGTTCTAAAATATGTTTGATGATTTATATGTCACACTAAGCTCAAGTATCATCTATAAGGAAACCTGTGATTCTTTGGCTATGTAATCATATGTGTTTAACTGACCATTAAAAAAGGCAGCCATTTCTTTATAGTCAACTTGGCTAGACACAGAAAACCAGAATTTGTTTTTATTATTGTACTGTAATAACTATAGTACAGAACTGGACTATAGTACTATAAGGGACATCTTTGGAGCACCACCTAGAAGGTCAGCTTTGAAATAATCTTTCAGTCTGCTGTTTCCCCTATGTGAGTAGATTTGTCATGAATTCACAAATAGCACAAGAAATTTGTTAATCAGTCTTTTTTCATAGGCTGTGAATCCAATTACATTTTGGAGAATGCCTTTTGCCTTAGATTTTTTTCTTCGTTCCATGAGGAATACAGAAATATCATCTAACCTGTTCAAATCTTTTATATGATATTTAAATTCCCAAGTACTCTTCAAACCTGTATTTGGACAGCAACTTGCCCATGAGCCAGCAGTTTGCCCTGGTGGCCAAGAAGGCCAACGGGATCCTGGGGTGCATTAGGAGGAGTGTGGCCAGCAGGCTGAGGGAGGTGATCCTCCCCCTCTGCTCTGCCGTGGTGAGTCCTCATCTGGAGTGCTGTGTCCAGTTCTGGGCTCCCCAGTTCCAGAGAGACAGGGAACAGCTGGAGAGGGTCCAGCGGAGGGCTATAAAGATGATGAGGGGCTAGGAGCATCTTCCTTATGAGGAAAGGCTGAGAAAGCTGGGCCTGTTTAGCCTGGAGAAGAGGAGCCTGAGAGGGAATCTTATCAATGCGTACAAATATCTTAAAGGTGAGCGTCAAAAGGACAGGATAGGACTCTTTGCAGTGGTGCCTGGTTACAGGACAAGGAGCAACAGGCACAAACTGCAACACAAGAAATTCCATCTGAATATGGGCAAAAAATTCTTTACTTTGAGAGTGACAGAGCACTGGAACAGGCTGCCCAGAGGGGTTGTGGAGATTCCTTGTCTGTAGATATTCTTAATCCACCTGGACACAATCCTATGCTACTGGGTCTAGGTGAACCTGCTTTAGCACAGGGGTTGGACTAGATGATCCCCAGAGGCTCCTTCCAACATCAACCATTCTGTGATTCTGTGATTTCAGTTTAGACATATCCAATAGACACTGGCAAATAAATAACATTTTTAAAAGTCCAGATTCGCCTGTTTAATAAATAAATACATTTATTTCACACGTGTAAACTCATCAATTTGAAGTTCAGAGCTGGACAGAAATAATTGAATGAATTCCATCTTCCCAATGGAAGACATCAATGTGTTTGTGTATATCATTTACCTCCATTTAACTCCTACTACACCTTTCCATGTGCCAGTCAGTTCATAGTTTGTTTTATTCAATGTTGAATCACACATTCTTGAATTCAATGAATACCTATGAAGTTAACAAGGATAGTATTGATTTCTGTCAGGAATTCATTTCAGTATCCAAAGCTTGAGAGCAATTGTTGTTCAAGATACTTTCATATGAGTGGAAGGTTGTTTGAGTTTGCATGATTCTTCAGCATGCCTGACTTCAGCATAGCTGCATTCTTACATTAGGAAAGTTTAGTCACCTGGGCTGCCAGCTCACCCGCAAGTTTGAGGTTGCAAGGTAGTCAATAGGGAGGCTAAATTTGAGTGCTCTTCTTTGAAACACCAGACAACCTGGAAGTCAATGTACCAAACTCAAAAAGATAATTACATATTCCAGTTTTAGAGAATCATCATTGTCTGGCAGACTCATTTTGCCAGGAAATTCCTTCACTTCTGCTGACACAAGTCCTATTAATCTGTATAAATGATGATGTCTACAATATAGATGTCCAAATCTCAGCAAATTGTGTTAGATAGCATTATATTTAAAAGATACCTTTAGGGTTCATCTCGTCCTAGAGTAGACATACACATTCAATCAGACAAATTAGACTCTTGAAGTACTTACTGCTCTCCATTGACTAGAAAATGACCCTGTGATGACTAGCTGGAATGTAAAAGTCTGTGTTATAGGTGTCCACATTTGGATGAGATTCATGTCTTTCCAAGGATGGCTTTCCACTGCATCATCATATTGCCATGTGAGATGTCTTGTGTTCGCTGAGACACTGCATGGTGCTGTCAGAAAACAGGATGACCTGAAAAATTACTTCAGGTAACTGAAACCCTGCCCAAGCTCCTGAATCATCTACTTAAATTTACAGATGGATTTATAGCCTCTAAGAAGTAAAAGGAAATTCAATTTTACACAACAATTCAGGAATTGGAACAATTCTGAATGCCAGAAAAATTCAAGCACACAAATGACCTTTGTAATCTGGCAAATGACATAAATTTTACAAACCAAAAGGTAAGGAATTTCTGGTGCTATCTCTTAGTCTACAAGAAAATATGCTTTGTGTATATATCAACTAAAGACTGTTTAAAGTTTCAACATAAACTACCATTTATAATGTGACTACTTAAAAGTTTTTCTCAAATTTCACATTGTAAAATTTCAGTTCACCTAGTCCCATGTAACTTAAGACTTTCACAACTGATTTCTACCTTAGATCCCAGAAAACTTTTGAGGCAATTTACTATACAGGATTCCTTAGGCCTTTCACTGTGTTAGAGGTTAAGCTAGATATTTTCTTGAGAAGCCAACTGTGGAGGTAGTGGCAGTACCATTCTTTACAGAAAAACATTGTTATGGGGAGTTTAAATCTAGGTTTCAAGTCCTTCTCACTTCCTAGAAGTTTAGCACCACAAAGCTTACACCCATGCTGAATACATCACCTATGTAAACAAGTGTTCATCATTAGGCTGAAATTAGGCTGAATAGAGGGAATTCAAAAAAGTTGTCTGACTTTAGTACAATGACAAGGGCACCCATATATTACTGGGAGACTCCATATTACAGGGGCAGTTTTTCTTTCCATCTTGAAACAGTCACTATGAATTTCATTATATTCCAGGAAACTAGAAAACCATTGTCTTTCTCTTAGGGTGAAGCAAATATCAATGCAAAAATTCTAACCAGCAAGGAGAAAGAAGCTATTTTAATTAAATACAGAGAAAACAATAAAATGCTGAGAGAAATAAATAGGTTTTATGGGGGAGTCAGGAAAAATTGTCAACAAGAGGTACAAAAAAGACTAGTTCAGGAGAAACAGCTGGACTATACTACTTCGAGTACAAGTTCTTTGGGACAGAGACCTTACATGCTGTGGGGAATCTAGCAGAGGCTTAGTCCCACATCATGATATTTGCAGCAACAAATTAAGAATTGTTCTGGAGATCTGGGGTAGACGAATGAAGGAAGAGAAGAAGCAGTACATAGACAAATGTAGGTTCAAAAGGTAAGAACTAGAAGTCATTTAGTAGGAAAGCTGAGATTAAAATTAGGAATTCAATGGGAAAAACTTTTCTGAAGATTGTAACACTAAATTTGAACAAAAAGCTACTCCAAGAAGTAACAAAGCAGAGACTTGGGGGAGGATGATCGACAAGTAAGAAGAAATTTCAGGAGATACAAAGCAGTAAGCTGTTGTGGAATACAAAAGACTAGGACTGCCTAGAAAACAGAACCAAGAGCAAGTGTATTGCAGACAAAAAGGCCAACTATTCAAAATTTCTGCTTTTCTGGAGAAGCAAATAAAAACAGTATGACTCCACATGCTAGAATTTCAAGCTCAAAGTGAGGGTTTTTTTTTAACTAAGAAAATAATACACACAGGCCCATCTGTGTTAAAGGAAAATTATTACATTTGCAAAGTTGAGCAGTAAAATTTAGGGAAATGCCATAACTAACATGCTGTCTAATTTAACACAGCTGCCTTCCTATAGACATAATAAGTGATGTTTCTAACTACTTGATGCAGTTTAAATGCTGTTATAGCTATTACTGTTAATTTTTTTTATTAGATTTAATGGCATAGGTGGAAAAACAGACAAGACTTTGGATACGCATGTACAAAATTTGTACTTCTGCTTACATGATCACATCCTAATTTTTTCTTGGTAGATTACGTGCAGAAACAGGAATATGATGTCACAGTCCAAGTAAATAAATACTACATAGGAGAAGTGTGGACATTTCAGCCTCTATATTTCATATCTTCTGAGTGATAAAGGCAAAAAATTTATATCAATACCTTATTAGTTTACCAGTAATTATATAATCCCTCTTTCCAGAGTGTTTGACTTCCGAGTTGGGGTTTATTTTATTTATAGAAATGTAAATGGCCCAGAACTTTGACTGAAGCTACAGAAATGCACTTTAATATGTAATGCCCTACATGATATTCAAAACCTGGCAATGAAGGTGTAAAAATCAGAAAAAGTAAATATTTTCATCTTTTTCTTGTTGCTTCAGTTTTCATTCACATGGTATGAATACAAACTTATTTACAAAAAATACAAACATAGTTTAGAAGTGCCATCATTACAACCTGACAGAAGAGCTTAAATAAAAATTTATAGTACTGTCTTTGGACCAAATATGCAGTAAGAAATTCCTAGGGCCTAGGACCACACTTTGAATGATGCAGAGAAAGAAAACGTTGAAGAGGTGCTAATAAATGAATGCCATCTGTTATCTGCATTAAAAGAGGAAAGACCCAATTGAAAAGTAGTACATGATCACATAATTAAGGTCTGTTGCAGGTTATGTATATGACAGAAAATGAAGAGATTTTAGGTGTGATTTTACTTGTGACATTCCTTGATCTTTAGATGTTCAACTTCATAACATCAATAATGTGCTATTAATAAAGTCTTTGTGTGTAATGACATCAACATAGATATAGATGTCTGTCTTTGATTTGAAGTAATGATATTAAAGAAAATCATCATATTGAATATTCTACAGATTCATTTGGTGATATTAGAAACTACTACTATTGCATTTCTTTGAAACAGGAAAAAAGTATTGCTGGGAAAAGCAATGTTCTTGAAATTATTCTATATATGTGTGTGTATATATGTTGTATACATATCATACATGTGTATATAATCATTACATATGATTCCATTATACATATAATTACAATTAGTATACTTTAACAATTATTATATATCGATTCCATTATAAATATAATTACAATTAGTATACATTAACAATTATTATATATCATCCTTTACAATAATGTTACGTTTCTGATCTTTGAGTCACACGACGACACTTCTGTTTATGATTGCCATATTCCCCTTTGGAATCAGAAAAATATCTCTGAAACTATATGGCTCTTCCAAATTTAATATCTATTTTTACTCAATTAATTGTTGATATCTAGATATCCAAATTTAGATGTTTACAAAATGGAATTAAATCCACTTCAGTACAGCAATCAACTGGGAAAACAATTACATATTTCATATCTGGAATTACCTTGAAAGTAATTAAAAGTAGAAGACATATATCTGTATATATTTTCTTTTATCATTGTATAATAATATAAGAAAGTATGATTTATAATATCATAATATAGTATAATATGTTACATATCTATATATTTTTATCTAGAATGACAAAACAGTAAGTGACCTTCAAACTGGAAAGTAGGCAGACATTTATGGAGTAAGTGATAATCCTTTCTTGTGAGTCTTCCATTTCTAGCTCTGCAGATCAGGCTACATGAATTTAAAACTATGAAAACACTCTATATTTAAAAATTAATTTTCTGTTAGTTGTAGCAGAGATTCCACCACTTCTTTTAATTAATTTTCAATTAAATATATGAATCTATGATGGACATTTGACTAGACTGAAAACTTTAAGATATGTGTTTAAGGTTTCACATTGGTTTGGGCTTCTTAAAGTAAAAAAAATTTTTTGTTCTGTTTGTTTTGTTGGGTTATTTTGTCGGAGTTTTTTTGCATTTATTAAAAGCTAGATTGGAAGATCAGGTTGTATTTCACTAAGTTGCCATCAGTTGTATAGACAATCTTTGTCACAGTACCAGTTATATTTACCACTTTTCAAAATGACCTGTTTCCTCCATTTTAGAAGAGAATTAAATATACTAGGAAAGAAATCATCTTCAGTCATTATTCTTAATGATTTGGGGATATGTTAATAAGACCGCCTCTGAGGTTTTTCCTCATCATTTGCAGCACTGCTGAAGTCCAATCATGAATGTGATTACATCTAGGTAGAGAAAATATGAGATAATTTGATCAGTCAGCCGCAGTAGCAAGAGGAATAGGTAAGTTGGAGTGGGATAACCATAAGGGTATAAACCACTAACAAACTGCTGTAATCCTATAATATCAATACCTTTTCTCCTGACAGAGAAGAGAGATGATGATTTTCAATAATTTCTAATTATTAAAAGAGAAAGTTTTATACAAAAAATGTTCATGTAAAGTTTTCATCTGTTTTTCTAAAGAGCTTTGATACAACGAAATTGATACAGAATCTGGCATATTTTCTGAAGTCAGTCATAGCTGTGAGGAATGTAGAACACGTAACATTATCTTCCCTTTACATGTTTGCAAAACAGCCTTTTCTTCTTACTGTCCCCACACACTACCAGCTACGAAGGTGCATTCTTGTCTTGTCTCCTTTCAGTGACTCACCCAGAAAATATTTTAGAAAAGCTGTATTATAAAGGAATTATATTTTTAAAATTTATGTGGTTAATCAGATGTCAGATTGAAAGTTTATAATTGCTATAATGGAAAAATGTAGGATGAATTTTAATTTTCAGTAAGTTCCACAGATGACTTCTCCAGGTAATACCAACTCTTAAGAATTTCTAAACATTCAAATGTGCCTTGCTTTATAACAGGAAAAGCAACTCTAGAAAAATATGAAAATCAGGTTTCCATGTAGAATATAGTTGCAACTCACAGAAACCAAATATGAAGAGAAAGGCAATAGTATGATTATCTTCCCCCTTCATACATCCTGACTGCATTAATAAACCTCTCGAACAGTTCGGCTTTGCCAGCCCAAAACCCTGCAAAATTCCTTGCACAACAGGGATGGAGAAATGGAGTGGCAATTAGCTGTGCTGTTTAGTTTGTACTCTTAAGCACATGATTCTTGCTATAGGCCCAGCTTAGAATAATGCACTGCATGAAAACTGCTTGAAACTGCACCACTTTTCCACCTTCCACCTCATGGTTATACTGGTTTATTTATTTGTGTGTGCCAGGCAGGAACTGAATCATCATGTGCCCATCTGGAAAAACGAAAAAGCTGTTTCTCCTTTGCACCATGTAATGAAACATAGAATAGAATAAAGGGGGGAAAAAAGGGGGGGAAAATCCTGGAGACTTTTTTCAAAGCTTTCTCTTTAGCAGAACAGAAAAGATCAGGATAATTTCAATTTAGGATAGATTAATTTGACATCTTTTAAATAAATAGTTAATCTGTTTCGTATTTGCTAGAGTACTGGAGTTAAATGTTCCTTTCACTACCTAAGAGGAGATGCGCATTTGTGTATGTTTACTAATTAATTATTTATGTTGAATGAAGAATGAGTATTATCCCTTGAAATATTCTTTTCTGTTCTTCAGAAACAACAACGAATAAAGGAAACTAAGAGGGAAAGTAATTCTTTGAATGTCTGTTCTTACTCTTAGTCATTAAACTGTTAACAATGGCCAAAGCTTGGAAAAGGACATTGGGGTGCATGAACATTTATTTTGATCCACTATATGCATTATATTCTTCTGAGACAATGACAAGAATTCTAAGTTTCTGTCACTTAAGTTTCACCTCAATATTTTTATGGAAAGTAGTTTTTATTGAAAACACAACATATATTGCAGAACCCCATTCAATACAAAAAATCATGAAACGCAACAAAACTAGTAGTTTTCGTGCAAAACACTTGATATGTAACAGAGGTAAACCAGACAATTGAGCTTTTGTCTCATCTTGGATGAATAGAATTTCTTTGCAAGAGGCATGCTATCGAATATTTACTATCAAATTTTTATGGAAGTGCCATATGTGCAGAAACATTTTGAAGAGTACATGAAAGATCAAATCCTCAGCTAGTATACACTCATGTTGTTTCTTTGTAATGGCCATCAATTTTTAGGAAAATGTACATTTTTGCAAATACACAGGTTGGTTGGTATAACTTTGTTATGTTAGTGTGCTTACATTAGTCATATGTTCTTGAGAGTTAATTCCCACTCCCAACAAAATTTTCTGCTTCATTCTGTTTAAAATGGTGAATAAAAAGGTTTGCATCATTAGATGAAATAAACACTCAGCATTCTAGCTGTAGGCTTCTCAAAACAGTATAAGAAGTCAGTGCTGGTTAAGTATTCACATTAATAGATTTGCCACTAATAGCTTCTGTAAATTTATAGTAGGTGTACTTAGAATATATAAGATAGGTTATATGACACTTGTGATGTTTCATATTGAAAATGAAGAAGGCAACAGATTTCAGCCATGAGAGTTAGAGGAAAATATTTTCTGGCAATCTATTTATTTGAGCTATAAGATTAAGATTACAGTTTTCATGAAATATTGAAGGCTCTTTGAATCATTTTTGGACAATGGAGAGTTAAAAATGAGCAATGTTTTTTGCATTTCTTTTTTAAATTCTGTATACATCTCAGGGTGACAGATATGCTTATATTCTGCAGAAATGTGCTTCTGAGTGACAGGAGCCTTGAAATGTTGTTTATGTGTTTAGCTCTGAATATCAAGGACATGATTTAGTAGGAAACCATCATGTTAACACCATTAATAGCATTTTCACCAACATTTATAATCCTATACTGAATAAGACCATTTACTCTAAAACAGACTGTACAGTATTTCCACGAGTCACTACCTTTTCATATGCTAACAAAAGTTAAAAGTTTCCTATTAAAACAGTCATCCCCAAGTAAAGAAATACATTAATTGATGAGAGTTCTGCATTGTAAACATGAAGACATATACTTTTTTGTTGTTGTTGTCATTGCCAGAAATTCTGCTTGCATTTTCTATTATTAAAATGAATGTCAACATAGAGGAAAGTATGTTCCTGCTGTCACAGGGTGTATGGTTAGACTACATCTGAACATTGTTTTTCAGGGAGAAGTGTTCGATGATTTGATCACCTGTCAGATGTGTCTCTGTGAAATGTCTTGCAGAGCCTTCAGTTCTCTCTCTGTTACCATCTGTGAAGCAAAGAACAAAGTCCCCTTCCCTATAAACTATGCTGGCATAGAAAAAAATCAGACATGCATTTGGGGCTTTTGTTGTCCAGGTGGAATTCTTGTTTCTTACACAGAAACATACAAAATCACTATCACTGTTGTTTTTTTTTTTTTTACTGTATGTTTGCAAACCAATATCTAGTCATATATTTCTATAATCTGCCATACATCTCCTGTCTGGTTTTTTTTTGTTTGTTTGTTTGTTTTTTATTCTTTAGAGTTTCCGAAATTCTTTGCACAGGTATATCACTACATTGACATACAATGCATGTTTCTGTAATGTAATGTTTTATGTTAAACCACTAAAGTTGGAACATCCTAATGTTCTTAAAATGATTACCAGTTGAGTTTATTGAATTGTTCTTTCAGTAGAATAGGGGTTTGCATTTTAAAACTAACAACGACATTGATTCATGCTCAGTCAAGACACAATAAGCTACTGTTATCTATACTGACGCTCCATACACCTGTATCATATCACAGTTTATCCAGCTTCCTTACCAGAAGAAAATATTTCAACTGTATCCTACTATAACTTACAAAGATCTCCCATGTTCTCTATAGCAAGAGAAAAGAAGCATATAACCATGTTTTGCCAACCCAGAGAAAACTCTGTGAAGTTGTCAAATTCTGTGCTTGCTTTGTTAGGGCTAAGGGACACCTTGTTGCTTTGCAAATATTAATTAAAGACAGAGACAGTTTTCAGTAATAATTGTGCTTAATGACATGCTCATCTGTATGTCCAGTTATCTATGTTAATCTGAAATTGATGGGTAACAAAACTCTGCAACTAACATTTATTCAATTTTTTGCTTTTTTAGATAAATAGCTAGCAAATGCACTGTCCCCCAACTACAGACTCACTCTGTCTGACTCTGTTAATATCTAAATATTTGTTTCAAAAGAGAACATTATTTCCTTTGGAACACCATAAATTTACTCAATCTACTTTCAGGAAGGTAATCCAAATTTTTGCTCCAAATCAGAAACAAAAGGGATATAGGTCTTTCCCAGGAAATTATCCAAGTCAGTGGGTAAAAGGTAACAAGATCTTTTTGCTGAAACTCTTTCAGACAATGCCTGACTCAATAACCATATTCTGAAGACTTTAAGTGACTGCTCTGTGGGCAAGACCACTTGATCATTAAGGGCTTTCACAACAGACAGTGGCTTTTTTCAGAATCTTGATCAGTTTATACAAGGTAGGTTGATGCTGTCAAATATCAGAAGGTAAACATAACTGGAAGAAGAGATGAAGGAACTGAAATGTTTCATATTAATTTTTTTGGTAAAGTAAATGCAACTATCTGGGAGATCCCAGTGGCTCCAGGATTAGGCAGCTGGTGAGTGTGTTCATAGAGCAGTAGGTAGGTGCTTTATTGCCTTTGTGGCATCAGCAATAGACAAGTAGATGTTTAAGTTACACCAGCTAAATTTAAAAATTAGAACTACTCATATGTCTTTTAAGAGGTCTTTCTGTGGAATTCTGTGTTTTTAGCAAGGGACGTTACACCAAACACCAAGCCACGTGCCTGCACATTCTGAACACAGAAATCTTAGGATTTTCAAAAGTAAAATCAACATTCAAAAGGGATTCTCTTTATTTAAATAGACTTATTAGAAATTTAAAGCAGATGAAGATGGTTTCAATGAAATGAATAAATAATTAAGGCAAATCTGTATACTTGTCAGAAACTCATATTAAGAATTAAGAGAAGGTAGACAGTCTTCTGACAGATCTGTTCCTTTTTTATAGCTAAAGGTAAAGTTATTTTTTTTATGCTTGATATTCTTTTCAAGTTTATGTGATCAAACCAAAAACTAAAAAATGTTGCCAGGTAACTTACACTGGTAATAATCATAATCTTTAATCACAGATAAAAAGAATGATACAATGCTGTTTATTAAAAAAAAAAAAAAAAAAAAAAAAAGTGGGCTTGGTATAAGATGCAAGTTATCATGCTTTAAGCAATTTTAAACATTGATTTGACTGTGAAATACAATAAAAGATTGTGCTTTGCAAACTGGTCACTAGCAGTGCATTTGTCAGTAGGCCTAAACAATCATCCCTGAGCATTGTAGGACTGAGTTTATCAATAACTGAGCTTGTTAGTTAAAAGCTGGCTAAGACTCGAGTATTTAAGAAGATTGCTGCTATAAACCATATCATTTTTTCTTTAAATATGCAAGGCCTTATTCATTAAGGGCTTTTGCAACATCAGAATATGATGCTTTTTTGACAAATGGCTAGGGCCTTGACCTTGCAAATGCTTGCAGTGGGCTCTTTGAAAAGTACCTAAGGGAATCAGGTAATCAACTTCCATATACAAAGTCCATATTCTCTGTAGGGCATCAACACACTACTCAGCCATTCTCAAGCCATGATGAAATTGTGTGGATTGAGATTCTATGGATTAGAGATCTTGGCAAGAATCATGCTTCAAATGCTGTGCTTGTTAGGTACTGATGTATCTCATTCTGCATTAGGCAGTACACCTTCATCCATAGCAGAAGTATTCTTTCAAATCTGGCCTTGACAGAATAAGACCATGAAGTCACAGAGATGATCAAAGGACTGCAGAATGTGCCCTGTGTGGGAAGATTGAGGAAGTCTTTTCACCACAGAGAAGAGAAGATGCAGTGGGGACCTCATCACAGTATTCCAGTACTTAAAGAAGATAGAAGCTTTCTCTTCACAAGGAGTCACTCCTCTGCCACATGAAAAAGACAAGGGGAAAGATGTACAAGTTGCATTCACAGAGGTTTCATGTCAATACAAGAAAGAATTTTTTTATACTGAGAACAGTCAATCACTGGAACAACCTCCGCTGGGACATGGTAGAGTCACGATCCCTGGAGGCTTTCCAGATGCAATTGAACAGGTTGCTAAGTAATCTATTCTAGGCTCCCTTTCCTATGAAAGATTGGATCAGATGATCTTTTGAAGTTCATTCCAACCTGAGCCATTCTATATTTTGTGAATCTAAGATCCTATACTATTTTTTTTTCATAGAAGTTCTGTTTTCTTCAAAGCTTCTTAAGCCACAGCAGGTTTTTTTGGTTCTTATTTCCTGAAGAATTACATTATAAAGAAGGATGTTGTCTCATATGTTCTCTCCCTAGTTCTATTCTGCTCCACAGGATCAAAGATGTCCATTTTTTCTTAACAAATTTTTAATGGTCACAAAGGCCAAGACCACAGGAAGGTCCTAAATCATTCTATGACTTACTCTAGCTGTACATTTTGACCTTTGTATTGCTTATCCTTCAATTGTACCTTGCTCATACTGTGAGGCATTTTGTAGCATGTGTTCTTCAAGGTGAGAAGAAAATATTTTTATGGCCTTTCTATATTTAATTTCTTTTCACAGACTGAATAGCATGTAGAGAACTAGAAACAGTGTTCAGGCAATCCCACTCAGGGCTTAAAGATGAGCTATTGGAATCATATATGGTGTTCTAGCAAGAGTAAAAGGGAATTTTACTATAGGTACCTTACTCATCCAAGACAGATGACTGGTGAATAGTGACATGAAAATGCTTGACTTGACCATTTCAATACTATGTATCACCAAGACAAAGAAGAATGTTGAAATCAGGAAATTAATGAAATAAGAAATTAAAAAGAAAATAAATGCAATTGATAATTGAGGCCTAATAGCTGGGATAGCTAAACAGAAGACATTCTGCATTTTATTCTGCCTTAAGTGTGAACTTCAGTGTTTCACTTCCAGGTGTGTAATCCAGTAGATATTTATCCTGCTACATTCCTTACATAAATTAATAGGAAAGAACCTTTTCTTTAAAAAAAAAAAAAAACAACAACTCCCTAAGCCCCCCACCCCAAACTTAAAAAAATACATTCACACATGTTCACATAAGCATGCACTGCTACTATTTGGTAATAATGTAAAATGACAATATATTTGGCTTTTCAGCCAATGATTTCCCATAAAGACATTCTAATTGTTGCTCAGGTGCAGTGGAAGTCATGCTCAGAGAAAAGTTCTCTTACTTCACATATTTTCATGTTGGTATTACGTGCTGCTTAGTAAGCATGCCAGAAATGAAAGTACAGCAGCATCTGCAGCATGTTCTTTTCATTCACCCTCAGAAGGATGCCAACCCTGCTTGCCAGGGCATCAAATTATCAGCTTCTCTATCGCTATCACGTTGCCTTTTTTCTTCCCCCTGTTCTGTTTTCTCCAGGAACATAATATTAGGAAACAAAACACTGATGTTATGTTATGAATCAGTTGAAGTAACAGTAAAGTTGCAAGACTGGCAGCATTTTTAAAGTCTTGTCTTCCTGCTTTATGGGTGTTTTTTGACAAAGTAATCATAAGAATTTATAACTGGCCTGTGCATGACCATCTAAATGTTACAAGAACTGAAAGAGATATTCCACAAATATTCTACATCATTTAACATCTTGAATGTGTTTAAAAATAAATATAATAGAAATGCCTAATTATATTGTCATCACAACAGACCTAGAAGAACAAATTGAATATTTGTATGTAATTGGAAGATCACATAGGTTGATACCTCGCTCTGGGCCTGGTGTCAGTGGCTGAATTTTGGTTTTTTGGATCAGTTTACACAGCACCAGGCCTGATGGCAACAGATAGGGTTCACCTGTCTCAAAGGGGGAAAAGGATTCTAGGTCAGGAGTTAGCAGGGTTGATTGAGAGAGCTTTAAATTAGATTTGAAGGGGGAAGGCAATGAAACCAAGTTTATCAGAGATGAGCCTGGGGGTGGCATGCCAGTGTTAGAGGAGAGATTGGTATCACAGCTGAAGTGCATCTATGCCAATGCCCAAAGCATGGGCAGCAAACAGGAGGAATTGGAAGCCATTGTGCAGCAGGAAGACCATGATGTAACTGCCATCATGGAAACATGGTGGCATAACTCTCACAACTGAGTGCTGCAATGGATGGTTACAAACTGTTCAGAAGGAGTAGGCAAGGAAGGAGAAGTGGTGGAGTAGCTCTGCGTGTTAGGGAGTGTTTTGACTGACTAGAGCTTAATGATGGTGATGATAGGGTCAAGTGCTTATGAGTAAGAAGAGAGAAGGTCAACAAGGCAGATATCATGGTGAGAGTCTGTTACAGAACATCTAACCAGGATGAAGAGCAGACAAAATATTCTATGAGCATCTGGAAAAAGTCTCACAATTGCTAGCTCTCATTCTTGTGGGGGACTTCAACTTACCAGGTGTATGCTGGAAATACAATACAGAGGAAACGGAAAATAGTCTGGGAAGTTCCTGGAGTGTGCAGAAGACAACTTCCTGACACAGCTGGTGAGTGAGCCAACCAGGGGAGATGCCCTGCTGAACCTCTTGTTTGCAAACAGGGAAGTGCTGGTGGGTGATGTGGTGGTCAGAGGCCATCTTTGGCATAACGATCACAAGATGATGAAGTTTTTGATTCTCAGAGAAGTAAGGAGGGGGGTCAGCAGAACTGCTACCTTGGACTTCCAGAGGGCAGACTTTGGCCTGTTAGGAGCCTCGTTAGACAAAGTCCTTGGGATGCAGTCCTGAAAGATTAAAGGGTCCAGGAAAGCTAGGCATTCTTCAAGAAGGAAATCTTAAAGGCGCAAGAGCAGCCTATCCCCATGTGCCAAAAGGCAAGCCAATGGGGAAGGAGACTGGCCTGGGTGAACAGAGAGCTTTGGCTGGAACTCAGGGAAAAAAGCGGAATTTACCACCTTTGGAAGAAGGGGCAGGCAACTCAGAAGGACTATAAGGATGTTGTAAGGTCATCCTCAGGGAGAAGACTAGAAAAGAGAAAGCCCAGCTAGAAATCAGGCTGGCCACTGCCATAAGAGATAACAGAAAATGTTTTTACAGGCTGAGGTACTTAAAGCTTTCTTTGCCTCAGTCTTTAATAGCAAGACTAATTACCCTCAGGGTACTCAGCCCCCTGAGCTGGAAGACAGAGACAGTGAGCAGAATGAAGTCCCCACGGTGCAGGAGGAAACAGTTAGCGACCTGCTGCTCCACTTGGACATGAACAAGTCTATGGGGCTGGATGAGATCCACTTGAGGGTACTTGAGAACTGGAGGAAGAGCTCACCAAGACACTTTCCATCATTTATTAGAAGTCCTGGCTAACTCAAGAGGTCCCAGAAGACTGGAGGCTAGCCAATGTGGTGCTTGTCTATAAGAAGGGCAGGAAGGAGGATCCAGGGAACTAGAGGCCTGTTAGTCTGACCTTGCTGCCAGGGAAGGTTATGGAGCAGATCATCTTGAGTGCCATCATGTGGCACATGCAGGAAAACGAGGCCCAGCCAGCATGGTTTTACGAAAGGCAGGTCCTGCCTGATGAACCTGATCTCCTTCTACAACAAAATGCCCCACCTAGTGGATGAGGGCGAGGCTGTGGATGTTGTGTACCTGGACTTTAGTAAAGGCTTTGACACAGTCTCCCACAGCATTCCCCTGGAGAAATTGGCTTGGATGGGTGTATTTTACTGTTGTGGTTTAACCCCAGCTGGAGACTAAGTACCACACAGCCACCTGCTCACTTACACAATTTCCCGTGCCCCTCCAGCCCTCTTGCTGGCAGGGCTTGAGGAGCTGAAAAGTCCCTGACTTAGTATAAACGTTACCTAACAACAACTGAAAACATCAGTGTGCTGTCAGCATTGTTCTCCCACCAAATCCAAAACACAGCACTGTACCAGTTACTGAAAAGAAAATTAACTCTATCCCAGCTGAAACCAGGACATCTATGCTTGGTAAAAACCTCACTGGTTGGCCAAGGCCAAAGAGCAATAGTGAATGGAATTACATCCAGCTGGCAGACGGTCACAAGTGGTGTTCCCCAGGGCTCGGTATTGGGGCCAGTTCTGTTTATTATCTTTACCAATCTTCTGGACGAGGGGATCAAGTGCACCCTCAGTAAGATTGCAAATGACACGAAGCTGGGGTGGGGGGTGGGGTGTGTTGGTCTGCTTGAGGGCGGGAAGGTTTTACAGAGGGACCTGGACAGGCAATTGATTGGCTGAGGCCAATTGTATGAAGTTAATAAGAGCAGGTGCTGGGTCCTGCCAGGTCACAATAACCCCAGGCAACACTATAGGCTTGGGGAAGAGTGGCTGGAAAGCTGTCTGGTGGAAAAGGACCTGGGGGTGCTGGTTGACAGCTGGCTGAACATGAGCCAGCAGTGTGTCCAGGTGGCCAAGAAGGCCAACAGCATCCTGGCTTGCATGCAAAACAGTGTGGCCAGCAGGGCTGGGGAAGTGATTGTCCCCCTGGACTTGGCACTGGTGAGGCCGCACCTCAAATACTGTGTTAAGTTTTGGGCCCCTCACTACAAGAGGGATGTTGAGGTGCTGGAACATGGCCAGAGAAGGGCAGCAAAGCTGGTGAAGGGTCTGGAGCTCAAATCTTACGAGGAGCAGCTGAGGGATCTGTGGTTGTTTAGCCTGGAGAAAGGGAGACTCAGGGCAGACATTATTACTCCCCACATGTACCTGAAAGGAGGCTGGAGGCAAGTGGGGGTCAGTCTCTTCTCCCAGATAACAGTGACAGAACAAGAGGAAACAGACTGAAGTTGCATCGGAGGAGGTTTAGATTGGATATTAGGGAAAATTTCTTCACAGCAAAGGTGGCAAAATACTGGAACAGGCTGCTCAGGGAGGTGGTGGAATCACCATCCCTGGAAGTGTTTAAAATGCATGTACATGTGGTGCTTAAGCATGTGATTTGATGGAATTCGCAGTGCTAGGTTAATGGCTGGACTTGATCTTAAAGGTCTTTCCAACCTGAATGATTCTTTGATGTATTATATATAGATTAAATCTAACTTTGATGGTAGTTATTGGAATACCAGTAGAATGAGACTTTTCTGCCAAATTTATACAGAAAATTTGAGACAAAACAATGAAAGTATGTTTGAAGAGACATTGTAACTGTAGTCTTATATATGATAAATGGAATGGGAAACTCAGAAAATGTACCATTTACTCCTAACAAAATGGATTTACTACTACAAATATTTCATCCAAGAGATATTTTGTCTTTAAATGAATGAATATTATTTACTTACATATTTTATATGCATAAAAATATAGATGTATATACTTTATATGTATTTTATATATACTTGCCTTATTTAAATATGTATCAGTTATTGATTCCTTTAATTTTTGATTGAATGTGATATGTATTTCATTCCAATATGTAGTAATAATAAGGTGTACATACATTTTAGTTAACTGTACCTGGAAGAATGCAAAAATGAAACTTAAAAAACAGATTTAATGTAAAATTACAAATGTGAATTTGTTTAAAGATCTTCAGAAACATTAACTGGTGTTCATCAGTCTGACTTCATAGGATTTCATTCATAAATTCCAGGTAGGGAGAGTTCTGCTTGACTCTGGAGTTTACCTTAAAGTCTTGGGGTAGTTTGGTGAGTCTTTAATACATAAAACCAATCTGATGCTAAAGACATTCAATTCTTGAGTAAACCAAATGCATGGAACAGTATTTCTGAGAGCTAAAAGTCTTTTCCAGAATTGGGGGAGATTTAAAAAATGCTGTAACTGGAATATCTTTATGAACTTTGAAACCTCACTGACCTCATTAATTCACTGAGAAAAAAGAATGTGATACTCAATTTGGCAAGCAAAAACATGAACAAAATGAAAAAATATTTTAAAAAGACATGCTAGTAATTCTAGTTTTGTTTTATGCTTTCATCCTCTACTACACTTCAAAATCTGATATTTTTATTACTGGCAGAATTTTCAGGTCAAACTTCATGACAAATATAATGAGTAAACATCAGTCAGAGATGTTTGTGGTACATTTAAGATACATGCTCACTGAAGTTTTAATCTTTTTTTCTAAAGAAAAATGTTTATGTAAAGCTGATTCTAGAAATCAATCTTCATTCATAGCTTTGTGGTAGAAAGATTCATAAAGCACTTTTTTCTTTGACCTGCAAAATCAAATCTGTCACAATATATTGATAAGTATACCTGGATACACATTGCAAATACAACTGGATATTTTGTTCCAAAACCTAATTTGAAAACTCATCGATACCTCCATTTAAAATAATACTACATCCAATTGGAGCCAAAACAGGTGTGAATGGAGAGAGACTGTGGATTAATAACGTAACCTTTCACTCCTTTGTCTGAGGTCAAAATTGACTGAAGCAATGCTTGAATAAGGCATATGGCTACAATCCATTTTAATCTAAAATGTTAAATATTTTTGCACACCATTCGTAAAGGCAGAAATCTCATTCTGATGTAATTGTCTCCTCTTCCTGTGGTGGTCCAGGAATATGTTTTCTGGTACTGGAGTGGAACCAGATTCTTTGCAAATCTGTTCCCTAACAAATCACATGGAAGTGTCCTGAGAAAACATAAATTACTGAGAAACAGACTAATCTGACGATGTAAATCCTTCCTTCCATGAAATGATTACACAATATTTAGAAGGAACCCAGAGGAGAATCCAAAAGACATAGTTTGTTTGAATTCATATATTTTCTGGATTTGTTGTTTATGTGTGTGTTTGTTTAAATACTACTCTTTTAGTATATATTTGAGACTATGCAATGTCAGCTCATAGATTAGGGGGCTACTAGGTGACATTGTTCACATACATTTTTACAAGTGAACAGATTTTCTGTTTCCTCCTGCATTATGGGGAAAAAAAAAAAAAAAAAAACACAAAAAAAACCCCAACACCAAAAAGAGTATTCTGAAGATAAATTAGTTTTCTTGCTTGCTTTTCATAAGACAATCTCTTTATGCAGAATTTTTTAACCATAGAAAAAAACTACTTAGAAGGTATTTGTTTAGATGGTACCCTGTTATGTCCACTGGACTGACTAGAAAAAAACCTTGTTATTCTTGTTTCAGGTAGAACATTGGTGTCTTATATTACATGAATGACCTTCCAAGAAACAGAAAATTGAGTTGGAAAAGTGCCTTTTGATGGTAGGCTTCACATGATTTCTATGGTTAGGGGAACACTTTTATTCTGTATCTGTGTGTCTAGTACATGAGCTTCAGGTTTTTAGGCAAGTTCTAAAAGTCATTGGTACATAGGCATGGTCATCATATCACAGTTCTTAGCTCTATTAAACATTTTCAAAAGCACAGGCCTCCTGACTAAAAACAGAACAGTACATTTAATTATATCTGTACAAGGAATATTGATTGCATTTTACCCATGCATGAGATCAGGGACCCATTAGCACATGGTGGAAACAAACATCTAGAACTTAGTTAACTTGGTGTATTACACTTTTATACATACAAATCTAATGATAAATTATTAAGCCTGTATTAATGGAGCCTTATAAAATATTGTGTGTGATCAGGAAATACCAGAATACAAAAGTTGTAATTTCCATGTAGAAAATCATAATAATTAATAATATAGAATTAGCATACCACTGACATAGAAGAGAAATCAAAAATGCTTACAGTGCAATGAAGTTGTGTATTTGATTTTTACTTCAACATGAAGTTAAATATTGATCATAATTGGGGAAAGAATTCCAAACCCAAAAGCCTTCTCAGATCTTTTATGTCCATAAATAGATAGGACCTTGAATTAAAGAGTTCTTGGACAGGAAGCACCTTTATTAGCAATTTCCCCTAACACTGGATCTGAAACAAAAGCAATTGAAGGCTTTTTTTTCCTTTTTTTTCTCCCATTGATTTAATTTGGCTGGCTGCCAAGGTGTAGAATCAGCATGGTAAAATCCAGGACAGGAAGACGAATTAAACAATACACAAGTTAAAAAGACCTGCTGTGCTGAGTCAGTTCTGACTTGGAAGGAACAGTACTGATTCACCAGAATCACAGTTTGTTGTATTATAGAAAGTTTCTTGGTTTAGATACTGACAAAATTCAACCTTGCACAGAGTTTAAGACATGACAAGATCAAAGGACAAGATAATGTTGCTACAAGTCAGAAGATATTAATATATATTAATATTAACTAAGAAAAGCTAACATTCTGGAAAAGCAGGAAACATTTGTAGGACACCAGAGAGGTTTGGAGTAGCTGGTACCTGAAAATTTAATGTTCAAAGAGTTGCCTCATTTCTGGGAGTACACATAGGAGAAATTATTTGGTAATGATTTCCCAATTTCAGAATATAATATATTTTAAATATACTATATTCATAATATTCTAAATATTATTCTATTATATTGTTGATTCAATATAATATTATATGGTAATATAAATATTATGGTATGTACTATTTATAATATTGATATCATGTAGCTATAATATTTTGTTATAATATATAATTCTGTTAATATAATTTCAGTGTTTCTTCTTCACTTTCCTGTTTGGTATTTTTTTAGGATTTACTGCTGTTTCACTGATAGGCATATATCATAGATGTGCATACATACATGCTCTTTCTCTCTCTGTCACACACACACACGTGTAAAACCAGTTATTAGTAGTCTTCAGACATTTGATGGGTTAGCATAACTGAAAAAAAAAAAATCATGCAATACTTGTCTAATATATTTACCTTCAGATAGTTCTAGATAACTATAAGGAAACAGGTTACAAAGCCCACTATCAAGACACACCCACACACATCAGAAAAATGTTTTGTTTCCATCCTTGAGAAATATTTAAGAAAAGTACGTAGTTAAAAATCTGTTGCAGAAGGTAGAGACAGATCAGGAAAGTGGGAACAACATACAAGGGAAACAGATTCCTCAAGAAAATGAAAGCAGTAATGGATGGTACAGAAACAAACTGGGAAAAGAATAAGAAAGATAAAATCAGGACTATTTAAACTTTGGAACAGAGGAAAGACTACAAGACCATCTGGTATGATCAAAATAAAATCAACAAGCAGTGACATATGTTCTATAAACCTTAATTGCACAAGGCATGTTCATATCAAATGTTTGCCTTTATGAATGACCAGCTAGCTTGCCCTATAGTGCTTTAGTGTTCCTTGGTACTGAAACTTCTTCTTTGCTGTTTGTGGAAGGTTGAATATTTCACATAATTAGTGAGTGTTGTCAAGCCAGAGCAAAGCAGTGCAGTACCTGGCTGACTGCCCAGAAGTAAAAACAGAATAGTAAAATCTTGCAAACAGGACAAGAAGAGAAGTTAAACAAGAGACAAATCCTCTATTTTTTGGCACCTACTTAACTTGGCAAACTGGGAAATTACAGATGGAAAGTAAGAAAAAAGAGAAAGTTATGGAAAAATAAAAGTATGCAGTCAGATAACTTTACAATATTCATCATCCCATCAGTCTTTGGATAGCAGCTACAGCAAATGACATACAATATACTAATGAAAATGAATCTCTTCAAACTAGAAGTTCCTGAGATAACCAAGCCCAATGGATCAATGGATCAGGGAAGACATTACCAGATACATTCATACTAAGTCAGGCTATTCAGAAAGAAAAAGAAGTCAATTTGATTCTATGTTGATTGAGCAACAAAAGAAGAAAAAGAGTTGCCAGCTCAAAAATATTATTATACAAACTTTTTTAGCAAATTCTGTAAAGAAATTAAGCATTTGGAATATAGTTTTTTTCCTGGACAGCAGTGTATTAGTATTGAAGCTTGACATAATTAGTCTCATTTTGTCTATTTTTGTCACATACTTAACTTTTTCCCTTTTCTGTAAGGCTGTGTGCTCTTCTTTCACTTACTTCTGATAAGAAGCTACCTTGTAGGCCTACAGCTTTTTTTTTCCCCTTTCTTATGCCCTATATTAAGATATTTAATGCTTGAAGGATCAGATTCTTGCTCTTACTGTTATCTTTTCTGACAATTTTAGAAGTCCAAGGGATAAACATGGACTGTAATGGCTCTGGATAGTATTTTCTTTATATAAGGGCAGTGTAGAACAAAACCACATTTTAATAGCCTAATTTATATAGTCCAAACATAAGAGTATACCAGAGGTAAGAGCCAGTGTATTGGTGACAAAAGTGTTCTTAATTTGTAACCTATGACACCAATACGGCTTTGATAGCTGAAAGAGAGAGTAAGACATTTACAATTTGCTGTGCTGGACATGAACAATACAAGATCTTCTCCTATTTTCTCCCCAAGCTGTTAACCTTCCAATAAAGGTATTTTCAAAAGCCACAGGTACCTGATCCAACAGCACTATACATGTATGCTGGATTATTCAGGCTAGGCCTACATGCAGGCCACTTACATACATACACTTCATGTTTACTAGGTAAACTTGCCCATGTGATATTTTTTAAAAGCTTGCAGATAGAAAGAGATATTTTAAACAGCTAACAACATGTGTGTGTGAGTGACTGATCACCAGTGAATGCATACAGTCTAGAACTTAAGTTTGTGTGATCTTTTCTGTGCTTGCTTGTGATATTAATGATCTCTGTGTCAATGCTTTGATTTCAAAATCTCAAAAAATTTTGGTAGCTACTTCTGTATACACAGAGATTACAGAAGGCTGTAGCACAAATACTGCTATGAATAAATTCATTTTAATCAGAAGTTATTCAAAACACCTGACAATTTATTGAAAAACTCCATCTGTGTCTGAAATTTTTGATTGAATTAAATCATGCATATTGTAACTTTATAGCCTCCTGTGCTGTGAGGTGTATATTACCTGATTAGACAAACAACAAGCCAATATAGCATGAGAAGGGCCACTCAGATTGTTCCCTAAATTGCTTAACAGCTACTATAAATTGTGAAAATAGTTCCTCTTTTTTATTTGTTTTTTAATTAAAAAGGAATATTCTCCAAGATCACCAGCAACTTCAGAGAAAGGCATTTCTGAAACACTTGCAGAATCTTGGCATATGTTTTGATTCTACTCTGTCTGGTTACATTAGACTGTGTAATAGGGTGAAGGTTTTACCTACTATCACACTCAGGAGATTAAGCACAATATGGTCCTTCCATATGGTATTTGCGCCTAAAAACCAATGAGATTAGAATGCCTATGCTGAACATCACTCCATATGTTCATCAGAATAGCCCATAGGTCTTGATAGAACTAGAGATTTTTAAGAGATTTAAATTAATATCTTTAGTAGTGCCTCACACTGCCAATAATTATTGTTTCACACACACACTCCCCAATTACGCTACTATATGTTATGCTAATGGTTATTTTCTTTGTTTCCAGTATGTATTCTCCTCTGTTCAATGAGCATAATTATTTCACTTCTATACTGGAAAATTTCTATTCTATTTAGGAAAAAAAATAACCTGGTTTGCACTTCAATGTACAGTACTTCTAAAGCAGAAAAAGAGCACAAAGTAAGTCAACAGTTCACATTGGTTTCTTTGCTAGGTATTTCATTGGTTAGTAATTTGCAGTCACATCTAATTTCGTGCCTCATATTCTTCACATTTAATCTTGATACTGAAGTCATGTGGCAACATCAGCTTTATCCCTATAACTTACAGAATTAGAGAACAGAGAAATCACAGGTTTTGGAAAACATGCATCCAACTCCAGAAGTAATATCCACAGCTCTCCCACTGATGAAAGGTCTCTTTCATCCTCCCAGCCCTGAGAAATTAGTGTATTCTGAAACTTGAACATTATTTTCTAATTTTTTTATTGCCCAGCAATTTAAGAAAAAATCCAACAAATGTCTCTCTTCTGTCTCAGGTGAAACTCTGGGGTTTTTTTCTTTCCTACTGGACCAGAGTAAAAGGGTAGGAATACTAAACTTATATGCTGAAGGCAAGGAGGCTAAGAGTGAGGCTAGAACAGTACAGTCAAAGAAGATAGTTTTACACTTTGCTGAAGGAAGGCAATGTTTGCACAGGTTTATGTTTGCGTAAGTTGTTATAATAAGACTTCATCTTACACCAAGTTGTCTCATTACCCTTTGCAACTGTTTGGGTTGTTTATTGCATTTCTGGGGGGAGGGAAGTCTGTTTTCTTGTTGGTCATGTTTATTTGTTGCTCTTTTCTTTTAGTTAGCCCTTTTTCTGACTGGATATTGGATGGAGTGGTACCTTCTGTTCCACTATTTTTGCCTCTCATTCTTCCACCATTATCTTTGGCTAACTGAATCAAACACCCCTTCCCTTGCTCTCCTCCCCCTCTCCCTCCCCCCTGTGAAAAGACAATATTAATAATCTCTCTCTCTGCTGAAATAGAAACTCTTTATTTTTGTCTGTACTAGGTTAGGGAACATATTCTAAATCCTTCCGCAGCAATTATGTTTATTTGCTTTGGACCAACAACCCAATATGTAGCAAAATACCTTTTAATTTGTGAAGAACAGCTTTCAAAATGTTTCCGTAGAATCCAAACACAGAATGAGTATTTAAAAGCCTTGTCAACACATACATATATATGATATATATGTACACACATATATATGTAAATATTTTTGCTTTCTAATGGTGATACATTTTGAAAGTTACTTATGCCTTATTCACTAGGATTGTTTAGGATACACTTTGTTAACATTCTGTCATCTCATTTAACAAGAGGCGTAAATGTGAATGAACACAAAGAGCCACTGATATTAATAAAGATGACTGTCACTCAAAATGCCTTTAGGTGTTTAAAATAAGATATTTAATGGTTCCTTGATAGACATAAAAACCTAATATTTAATTTGAATTATGGTTTTCTGAATTACTGTATTGCAGAAGGAAATATCTCCACTCCATTGGCTTAAGGTATTTTTACTTTGCACTACTAATCTTACATAAAAAAGGGATTATTTTACACATCATTGCAATCTTTACAACAACCTAAACAGAATTCCTTTCAATGCTGCTTGCAGGTATCATTTAGGAGTAATAACAGAGTGGGTTTTATAGAGAATATCCCATCATACAGTATCTAGTAATTTTCCTTCTCTGTCTTGTATCTTAAAGAAGGATTTTCATTTTCAGTTGACTCTTTCAACTATAAGAATTCAAACTTATATTTCTTTTATTCACTTTAGCCCGATGACACAAAATTGGAGCTATTCATGATTCTGTTCAGCAACACAGTCATTTTATTATTTTTTTTCTATCTCTCTGATGCATTTTTAATAGCCATATCAGTACAAAGAGATTGAAAGTAACACAAAATAACAGGGTGGCGGAAGCCAAATGCAAAATCAATATAACAGATTCTCACAGAGTATTTAAATACAAGACAGTTCTCTCTGTAAATAAAATAAATAGATAAATAACCTTTGTGACCTCATTTTTGCACAATTCTTGATTTTGGTTTTGTTTTTTCTATTTAAAAAAAAAAAGAAATATGCCTGGTCTTGCTGTAGTGTGATCAGACTATGGCAGCTCCCTTCTTTAAGACAACTTCTATTGCTGTAGTAGGAGGATACAGATTAATTAGTTATTGCAGTTAAGTTATGCATAAGTTCAGGTTACTTAGAATATAACCATACCTTTGTGAACTAAAAAAGAAAGTGTCACATAGGTACCATATTTAAAAATCACATTCATACCTTGCTGACCACCTCAATAAATCAGATATTCCGCCACTTGATTACAAAATTAATTTGGAAACTGCAGGAGGTATAAGTAAATCTGTAAAAATAGTAGTAAATATATAATGGAAAAATTTTACAGTTTGGCCTCCCTTTATGTCACTATTTTGTGGTGCAATTATCATATTTTTCCCATGAAAAAGGGAGTTAGGTATTCAAACAGTATCAATTACACTTAAAAAACTGATTTTTGCCTGATGCACAGAAGCATTTTATCTCCTACCTTGGTTTACTAAGATGAACAGAGGAAACGGTATTTCAAACTCTTAGGGCTGGATCCAGAATCTTAGTTGAGGTATAAGGATTAGTCTTTTGCTTTAATTCAGCAAAGCACTTAATCATATTTTAGTTTCAGAGCCTTCTTTGAGACTTCACTGACTCTTTCTGTCTAAGCTGTTTAAGCATGTTATTTTCAATAAAGATCCTAACCAAATGTAAAGAGAAAAGTGGAAAGACTTGTAAAATAGGGTTTCAGGATCTGCTTTTGGCCTAACAAAAAGTTTTTTGGGGACTAAGTCCATCTGAATAGTTAAAACTATTTTATCTTTTATGTAAAGGATACACCAAAATAAAATACAAGGGTTGTGATGCAGAGATATTTTGGCCTTTTAAAAGCTAAACTTGAATGTTATATACATAAAAGAACCTGGCATTTAATTTTACTTTGTGCAATGAGTCTTCCAGCAATTCAAGAGCTCAAATACTCCCATAAAACCTGTGAAACCTCAGTCTGTTCAGGAAATGGGGTTAGCAAAGCTACTATAAACAAAATTATCTTAGAAAAAACTTCCTAGTTGGAAGTTGACTAGCCAAGCTTGTACATGCCTATATGCAGACTTCAAGAAAAAAAAAGATGGTTTAGCTCATCTGAAGCCTTTAAGAGCAGTGACATATGTGTAGAACACACAGTATTTTAGATTAACATAAGAAGTAAGTCTAGGGTACATTTTCCTAAGTAAAGGGTATAAGAAAATCAACTGGTTCCATCCAATACCTTTAAAGAACATTTGTAGCAAGCGTACATTCATTAATTGCCCTCAGATTTTGTTCTCTGTGTAGTTATTGACAACTAAATCCTTGCAGGTAGATCCTTTTTCCCTCATCCCTGACAACATATGAAGACTATACATATGAACATAATAGGCAAGAAGACTGGATTTACATGTTCCAGGACTTTTCTTGTTGGTACAGAAAGCATTTTTGTAATAGAATCACAGAAAAATAAGTTTGGAGGGGAACCTTGAAGTCATCTAGCCCAACCTCCTGCTCAGAAGATAACAAACTTTGAAGTCAAATTGGGCTGTTTAGGGTTTTGTCCAGCTGAACTAGGACTGTTTCTAAGAACAGAGATTGCTTACATGTGCAACCTGTTCCAGTGTTTAGCCACTCTCATTGTGAAGCTTTTTTTCCCGTCATGCTTGAACCTGTGACTATTGCCTCTTGTCTTTCCTTGGTGCCCCTCTGAAAGGACCCTGACTCTGTATGCTGTAACACTGCTTTAGCAAGTGTAAGACTGTGACTGAGGTCCCTTTGCATTCCCCTTTCCACCTAGACAAGCCATTTAACTTAGCCTCTCTTCATATGTCACATACTCCATGTGTCAACCTTCTCCATGGTATTCTGATGGATTTGCTTCAGCATTTTTGTGTATTAGAATTACAGAATCAAATAATTTTTTCTGTTGGAAAAGACCTTTGAGATCATTGAGTCCAACCATTAACGCAGGACTTCCAAGCCCATCACTAAACCGTGTCACTAAGCACTGCATCCACAGGGTTTTTTAAGTCCCTCCAGGCATGGTGATTCCACCACCACCCTGGGCAGCCTGGTCCAGTGCTTGACCACCCTTTCTGTGAAGAACTTTTTCCTAATATCCAATCTAAACTTCTCCTGGTGTAACCTGAGGCCGTTGTCTCTTGTCCTGATTTGTATTGTTCCTCTTTCTCTCTTTTCATAAACAGCCAGTTAGAAGGTTTCTGAATGCTTTCTTCCTTTTTATGCAGTCAGATTCAAAACAGCAGTGAGAAGGTACTTTCAGGTTGCCAGTGTAATTAGGAGAAAGCCATTCGCTTGCACACTCGTATACCCCTCTCCGCACCACCGCATGCATGCACACAGACACACACACAAATGTGAGCAAATCCATTGGCTCAGTTCCAGTTCTTTTCATGGAGCATTACATACAGAAAAATGACAACTTGTGATACAGACTGTTTTGTGGAGGGAATATTCATCTGCTTACATATCCATTTTTTTCTGACAGTAAATGAAGTGTAATTTGTTCTCAAGTGAACCTTGGTATTTTGATCAATTTGAACAGAGTTACTCTCTTTTCTGTGCCAGACTTATTGAGATATTTCAATGTTTAAAGTAGAGGCAACACTTTGAATCATCTATTTAGTTTGACATATTTATTTGCTGATGTAACTTCTGTATAAAAATATGTAGTTACAAAAGGTTACATAACTGATGTTGTAGAAACTGTTGAGATTTTATGAAGCATTTTTCACACTCAGTGCTACAATTAAGAAAAGGAGAAAAAAAAAGTTTAAATAACTTACTACTTATGCCATAACTGGAGATCAAGGAAATTTTCTATCTAGGACCCTGGTCTTGGTGGCCAAATATGTAACTTTTGATCTGTATACCTAAACTGTAAAACAGGACTATAAGGAGAGTATAAAAGTAAGATGTAAACCTATTTCTGCCACCTCCACAGAATCTTTGTTTTGCAGTTATGAGTCCAACAGCCAGAATTTTAGATTTAATCTATTCCTCATGGGGCAGAGCAGAAGCCAGGCCTTCTATCTGGGCTATTATTCATGGTAGTATATACAGCATTTGCCAAAAACTAAAAAGGTCTCAGAAATTCTTGGAAACCTTACATCTATGGGCACTTTGTGTTTTCATCACAGTTTCAAATTAATTAGTGAAACTGCTTCAAAAGCTTTAATTTAGGCTATGGTATTAAGAAACATGCATTAGACATTTCCTGTTTGCATTTCTGCATTGCTTGTTTAGAGTTATTTTACTTTCATTGAAGACTGTTGAGTGCCTTAATGTATAATATTGACAGAGTAATAAAAATAGCAAATTATGTTTCTGGCTGTGTGCCAACTTCATTAAATTCTCAGTCATATCAAAAACAATATAGAGGACAAAGGAGAAACAGGCTTATTCAAGCTTAATCAGAATTGCAACTGAAATGTAATGAGGAATAACCAGTATTTTCCTTTTCAACTAAACAACTGCCCCCATATATTGTTTCCCAAGTCACGTTAATGTTCTGTACTTCCCTTTTCCTGGATGCATGTTAAAATCATGACTGGCAAAAGTCTGCTTCCTATGAGTTTGTTGGTCTAAATGTTTACATTTCTGAAACAATGCAATACATTTCCCCTCTCAAGTGTAGTATCACAAGATCATATACTTTGAGGTATCAAACATTAACTCTTTAAGAAGTTTTTCGTATTGTCTGTTTTATAGGCAATTGTAATTTGTAAAAAAATTGTAAAAAACTTTAATTTGTAAAAAAAAAAAACCTAAATTGTAAAGTTGCCTGTTGTACATGGTAAACAACATCTGCAAGTATAACTTGTTCCATGCAGAGAACATTCTGAAGTATGAAAATGTAAGAGCAACTGAAAAAAGAGATCTTTTGAATGACACAGCTTAATGTAGAACCATATATCGGACCAGGATGACTTTCTATTTAGATTTCACTGAAGACTTCAGCTGAGCAATTCCTACACTAATGTCTGTAAATATTAAATTAACAAAATAAAAGCCTGTTCAATAGATATGAAATGCGGAAAAAATGCTAATGCGGCATTAAAACTTTGGAAATGTTTGAGTAAAAATGTGTTCGCTACAGGTAGGTGCTCTGGCTATAAATGTATATGTATTTTTTAATTCTCAGCAGTCACTTATAATTATAACTTTTACTGCATATAAGTCATGCGGAAATACAAAAAGTATACTTTTCTACTGAAAATGTTCCAGAAATACAGCTGATATTAAGTGAGATTTATGAACGAGTTCTGTCAGCTGGCCCTTAAAATATTATCTGTAGTCTAGACTCAGATGACATGCTTTCTTTACAATATTTTATGCTTTATAAAGACATCTAGAAAAATCAAAATACTGAGTGGACCACTGCCTAAATTATGCAGGAAATAATGCAGAGGAAAACATGCATCTTTCAGGCTTGATTGACTGAACTGTATGAAGCTTTTACTCCTTATGGATTTGACAGCCTCATACTCCTTCTACAATATCTAAACTCTTCCAAAACTTTTCTTATTTCATTCTTTCAGAATAATGCTTCCTACCCTTGAAAATATTCACCTGAAATTTTGGAAACCTTGCTTAAAATCTTTAGGAAGGTTCAGAATTTCCAAAAAGCTTAAGGTCATCAGTGATGCTTGACAAAGAGAGGAGAATACTCAGATGTGGACTCTGGGATGTCCTATTATTCATTTAGTTAGATTCATTTGATAAGGAAAAGAACCTATGCGGTTATAGGATAAAACTATTCCACTAGAAGCTGCTTTCCAAACCCAGCTTTACTGCACAGTTGGACTGTTAAAGGGAAGGAAAAATAATTGCTAAAGGGCTTTGGTGGTTTTTTTATCTTTTAAGTTATTAAAGACATACTTAATGTCTCCATTCTAGTAGGGCTTAACTGTAAGGAAGGCATTCAGTTGGTCGAATATTTCCAGAAAAGTTTATGGATACTTCTTGCTCGCACCAGCGTTTGTCTTTTGAGTGTCACAGGTTTAAATTCTCTTTCATACAGACTGGGAAACTTGTCAGAGTGTGCCACAGTTTAAAATCTTTTCAAAAAACTGGGGAAGATTACATTTTCTTAAATTTTATCCTGATAGGGAACTGGAAAATACTTAATGATGGTACCCAGATACAAGGGCTTGAAATAATTTCTGCATTCTAAAATTATATGCCGTATTTTCCTGTTGTATTTTGTAAAAAATTTAGCCCTTTTGAGGGTTATGTGGCAGCTGAGTAGGGGTTTTAAGCAGACTTGTGCATTTAAACTTTCCTTTCAAACCTATTTTTATAGCCAGTACTTTCTAGTTTAGCTTAGTATGTTTTGTTTAATGCCAATTATTGTAATCATATTGCAGTAGTGACAACAAAAATGCTTTTGTGTTTAGATTATATTTTAAGACATTAAAAGTGTATTTTTTCCATCAAAATGGTGGGGTTTTTTCCATGACTAGAAAGAAAGGTGAGCGGAAAGAACTACTTGGCTCATTAAAAGGTAGTTTCTCTTCCATGTCTAAGGGATGAGACACAAAAGGCATACAGACACTATGTGGAGAATAGACTAGAAAGATTTAAGAAAGTTGTCTGTATGGAGTGAAAAGATCTAGGGGAGAATGAGTGCAGAGGTGTAAGCAAGATCAGGACTGCACACAGCTTCAAAGCTGAAAGAGATTAAATTTCATGCAAAAAATGAGTAGATACAAAACTACTTCAATGTTGGTCACAAAGATTGGAACTGTGGAGAGGAAGACAACCTACTATATCTGAAATGAGAAAACCAAAAAGCAAACAGAAGAGTTTGCTGTAATTGAGATAAGAACGATCCTATCTTTAGGGGTGGGGAAGAAAGGACCAATTACATTAAAAGGTAAGCCAGAAAGAAATCTGTGTGAGCCAAAACAATGAGATGGAACAGCAGGAGTCGTGCATGACTGTTAAAAAAGAATGAGGGAGTGTAGATCCAGAAGTTGAAGCGAAAAAGAAAAATAACAATTTACTATGATTCAAAAATTCAGGTAGGGGCTTTGCTTGCATAAGGATATTTTCTAGCTAATATTGGTCATTAAATTAAATAAGTTTTTTTTTTTTGTGGGAAAAATGCTTTTTAGAAGACTCAAAAAAATCAGATTTTTGAGGAACAATCTCACAACATCTGACTTTCTCTGCTTAACATTTATTATCATTTCTAGTTCAGTACTCCAGCGTCCCTTTCTAGACAAAAGAGAGGAAGTTTTGAGGAATCATATACTACTCACATGCTCTCTCTTTTTAGAGAATACATTGCAGTGATGAGTCATTTAGGCTTATTACCAAAAAGAGACAGTTTTTAATAGATGTAGCCTGCTGGGAAGATGGAATCAACTGAAAGCAAGGTGGGCTTGGGCTACTAGCACTTAAAGTGAATAATCTCATAAGAAAATTCCTAAAGAACAGGAAAAACTGACAGCTCTGGCAGAATCTACAATTCAGAATTATCCTTTTTCTAAGGAATAAAGTAATTATTGTCCAATAGAAAAAAGAACTTGATCGCAGCATTTCTTGAGATTCTAGGGATAGTATTAAAAATTTGGTAAGAGCTATATAAGCCAGATAGTGCTACAAATAGTGAAATTTTGAGAGAAATTATAGACTATGAAGACAATGAAATGTCTTCATATAGAAAATGAACACAATGGAGGACAAATCGTGATTATCCCCTGTACTGGTTCTGGCTGGGGTGGAGTTAACTCTTAATAGCAGACTGTATGGTACTGTGCTTTAGATTTGTGACTAAAACAGCCTTTATAACACACCAATGTTTTAGCTAATGCTGAAAAGTGTTGGCACAGCATCAAAGCATGCCCTGTTTGTCACTTTTTTCTCACAGTGAACAGTCTAGGGGTGGGCAAGATAATAGGAGATGAGACAGCTGGGACAAACTTACCAAAGGGGTATTTTCCATGCCATATGACATCATGCTCAGCAATAAAAATGAGGTGTAATTTTTCTAAAGGAGTAATTTCTTGAAAACTGTTTGGACGCTGGTTTGCTGGGGTACTGAGTATTGCTTTTGCATTACTTGGGCATTTTTTGCTTTTTTTTTTCCCCCTTTGCTTTGCTTATTAAATTGCCTTTATCTGGGCCCATGAGTTTTCCTGACTTTTGCTCTTCTGATTCTCTCTATTATCCTATGACAGGGCAGGGAGTGAGCAAGGGGTTGGTGGGTGCTTAATTGCTGGCCAGGGTCAATCCCACCATATTGCCATAAAGGCTGATTAAATCTTACACAGAAAGATGCGATGCAGAGACAAAATACAGAAACAAAAGCTTGGTTCTGTAGAGGAAGCAGCAACTCTTATTTATTACTGACCTGTACACAAGAAATTGACAAAATGAAAACATAATGTATTGATCACATTCAGTGTCCTTGGCTTTACATAGAAGTCTGACTTGATAAGTTTAACTTTAAAACACAAAAAAGACACAAATGAAAGGGATAATAAAAGACTCATCGAGCTTATTCTAAAATAATGTGAGAAAAGAAAAAAGTAAGCACACCAATATTCTGTTGTAGAAAAACATGTATGTGAACTTTTCTGTAAGAGGTGCTGTGCCTTTAGTTGATTTATTCTGACTATGCTACACCTAAATACTGTTGGACTGCTTCCTTGTTAGTATGGAAATTTTTTTGGTAAAATATTCTGTTCCGACATGTATACTTACCTATATTTGTAGCAGATGTTGATCTATTTTTATATTCTTTTAGTACCTCCAGCCTGGGAGTAGCTCTGTGAGGACATTAGCTTCTTCTTGACAGCTGTGGGCACTATGACTTAAGTCTTTCTGATTAAAATATCATCTTTTTCACACCAGACCATTGAGTTGGCTACAAAGCAAATCAGTGTCATCTTTTCAGACAAAGAATATGCTGGCATTCTGTGTGGTATTATTGCTGTTGAACAAGACATTGGTGAGACTTCATCTAGAGTACTCCACAGTTTCTGTGCTGGGGAAACAAGAAGCCAAACTAGAGTAGCTTCAGGAAGGGAGTACCAGCAGTGGAGACTGGCTTTATCAGCACCTGTTAATGAACACTGTTGGAGACAATACACTGAATTAGCTGAAAAGGCTCTTGTCCTTACAGCCATTGTTATATTGATAGGATACAAAAGATATGTTCATTTTCTAGGCATATTTCAGTGAGGTTCAGATTGCCAAGTAATGCAGAAATTGCAGGAAAGAGCTTAATGCAAGGTGCAGGGAGCTGGAGGAATACTTCAACTGCCTCCCTTGCATTTTAAGTTCTGTGGTGCTTGTGACGTAAACATGGAGTACAGCTTAGCCTAAAAACCCACTCTGAACAGCGTATGGCAGTTTTCTCTGGAAAATACTAGAGAATTAACAATTCTGTTACAACAAATGCATTCAAATTGATTAAGTATGCATTTAAGAAAGGGAGGGAAATGTCAAGAAGCTTTATTCCTCAGTTTAGAACTGCTTTCTAATGAAAAACAGTGGGGAAAAAGAAGCTAGTCAGTTCTAAGATAGAGTTTGACATGTTTAGTAAAAGTATCCTTCAAGAGGTAAGGATGGATTGCCATGCAATGATAAACTGCATTACCCAGGAGGTCCTTTGCAGTCCGAGGTACCTATTTTAGACAGAATTAATTTCTAAGCAAGTGTTACTAAGCATTATTGAAATGCATTGCAATGACAGTTCACTTATTCACACAGTTTAATTCTTAACGTAGCCTGTTCTTCATGTTAGTTTTAAAAGCATTTTGTGTGCCTAGGTAAGACTGAGATTTTTAAGAAGTTCTCAAATTATTTTTGTCCCAGACCATGCTGTGAAAGAATGAAGGTAACTGTTATGTGAATATTAGTCATAATACTATATGAGAAGCTACACCATATATTTCATTATGGCCTCTACCTGGTTAAGCTACTCCCTGGATTTAAGTCATAATTTGTGCCAGAGGCGAGTGACTTGGGCTAGAGTTTTATTTCTGTATTCTCAAATTATTAAGAGAGATCACTCATTGACTGCTGGAAATGATAAGCATAAAATAACTAGTATGTACCTAATCACTTGGCTGCATAGCTTTGGAATGAAAATATTGCTGAAGTGATTGGTGAATTGATTTTGTCATTTACTATGGTTTTCCAGCAAACATTTCATCGATTTGATATGTAGCATTGACCCATATAAAGACTATGAGCTTTGTCCTGGATGTTTATCTCTGATATTATTTTTTTCATCATTTTAGAATTCCAAAACAGAAGCATGCATCATCACATATAAAGACCAGTGGTGTCACATTCATCTCAATACAGGCAGATAAGCGATGTTGTAGAGAGGTTTTGAGTATGCAGCTGTGGTAAATTTGCATTCAAATGACCAGCTATGTCATTAATTTGAAGCTGTTGTTCCTGCAATTCTGAAAAGCCAGGGCATGAACATCACAGTGCTTTTGTGAGGTCAGGAAGTATTGTCTTAGGAAAGGGTAAACTGAGACACAGAATTTTAGTGTATTTATCCATGTTCTTTGAATCTGTGACAGAAAGCACTAAAGTGTGATGATTAATTCTTGAAGTACCCTATTTCATAGTAGTTAATGCCAAAAAAGATCACAAAGTCTACACTGACCTGTTATCTATCAGAAACCACTACATTTTACTCAGCTGTGTTCATGTTGGTCTCTGCGATTCATTTCAGGATAACATACTTCATTGTTCAGAAAACAAATTGTTATATATCACAGGAAGTAGCAGGAGACTATGAAACTGCATCCACCAAAATGTTGTTGCCTACCCTGTCAAACCATTAGAATGGTTGGAGGTCCGGGTTTTCCTCCAGGACATTTAGCAACCTCTTACATAATTCCCAGACATTACCTGGGAGTTTCTATGGCCAGAAATCAGCACGATATAATTTGCCTATGGCCACTCTGTGCTTCAGAAGAGATTTCAGTAGTGTGGATTCGGACCAGTCTGTACCAGAGTCTGGTCCCAGGCACAATTATTTCCTAGCATATCCATAACATCTTCTATCCTGCCTAGCTGCAAGGAAGTTGACCAAGAAGCCTAAATGATCCTGCTAAGAACAAACTATCCCTGCAGAACTAGGAAGAAAAAACCCTACAGGTTGCTTTCCATCTGTCTTTCTGATACCAAAAGTGATGATCAGCATACTCCTACACCTGCATACAAGTCACATTGAAAAAATTACTTGTAGAGAACATTGATTCATCCCATGTCTTGCAGTGGTCCATTTCTAGTTGTTCAACGACAGCCAGCACAATCCCTAAATCTGACAATATATCTCAATAGGAGACCTTGTGAGTGAAAAAAAAGTATATAAAGAAAAAGCTCTGATGAATGAGATGTGATTATAATCTCTATCATCATATAAGGATGGAAAAAATTCAAGATTAAAGCTATTTAAAAATATTTTTATTTTTCAGATCTATGGAAGAGAACAGACATGACTATAACACATTATCATGAAGGCCCAATACAGCCATCAGTACACTGAATGTAAAACTGTCTGGAGTTTGGTTTTTATTATTATTTTTTTAAAAGATGTTAATCTATATCAGAGGCCCTAAACAGCACTTGTGTGTTACCTAGTAAACCATTAAAATATTTAGTTATGTTTATTATGAAAAGATTTCAGCATATTACAAGGCTGAATTTGTCCAGCTATACTTCCCATGAACTAAATAGGTATCTTTTTTTTTCAAAAAAACCTGATCCCTTTCTTATTCCCGGCATGAGTGCATATGTAATGCTTCTGTCTTATAAAATACTTTCTTCATTAGATCTCCTACCACAAAGCTATGATTTATTTATATGAACCTGATTTATGTTTGAAATAGCAGTTAAAATACAGTCCCAGATGGTATAGGGATGATTTTTGGCTTAGTGAAGAGAAAACATTTACCATTTGGACGAAGTTAGTTCAGAACTTTGACCTTATGCAACAGCAATTTCTGCACTTTTGCAAAAAAACCTCTTAGGATTATGGCTCCCTGTAAGTTGCTCAATGCTCTCTTTTTAATGTCTGAAAAAATAATAATAAAAAAAAAAATCTTTATTTCATATTTCTTCAACTTTCATAATAGTTTAAATTATTTTAACACAACATTGTTTCTTTAAACAATGAGGTCTAGACGGAAGATATTTGCCCAAGCAGGAACAGTAGTCCTATAACAAGGACAAACAGTTAAAATTTGGGATATATCAAACAATTATGAAAATTATCACAGTCCTTAAAGAGGCAAGGTAAGTTGGGGGTGATAAAAAGGAGGCTTTTTTGGGGGATTGAGAACTCAAGATTTGTTTAACAAATAATTCCCATATAAATGGGTTGCTTTATAGACTACCCCTCCTTCCATACACACATAAAAGAACCCTTCTTCTGTAACAAGTCTCCTCACAAAGACAACTGTGCCCTGTGACAGGAAACAGAGCAAGGAGTATATAACGGATTTATGCTTGCTTTCAGAGAAATATGGGAAATGTAAATAAGGAGGACTGGCCTGTTCTGCAGATCCTCAGCAGTTACTTTGTTGCCTGCTAATGTCACCTTCCCAAAGACGGCAACTGGAGCTACATGTTCTGGTTAACTTGAGGGTCTCACTCACAGGCAACTGAGTATAAAATTCAAGCAAGCAAATAAAGAAAAAAAACCCTGCTGTGTCTGTGTGCCAGGTGTCAGTTCTCTCATTTCTCTCTTTACTGTTTCCTTCATTAATGTTAATCTAGGCCTTTAAGGAGACTGCCACACTTTATAAAATCTGAGGGAATTTACCTTACAGGAAAAGAATCCTTCTCCTGCAGGTCTGTTTAAATATCAGGCTTAAAGGGTGTCCCTAGTACCATAATAACTGCTTCTGTCTGGCTCCAAAGGTCCCACCTGACTCTCCAATGCACTGACAAACCTCACTGTCACAGTTTAACTTGGCTGGTGACTAAGTCCCCACGCAGCTGCTCACTCACTCCCCCCACAGTGGGATGGGGGAGATGATTAGAAGAGTAAAAGTGAGAAAATCTGTGGGCTGAGATGAAGACAGTTCAATAGGTAAAGGCAAAAGCTGTGCACACAAGCAAAGCAAAACAAGGAATTCATTTGCTACTGCCCATCAGCAGGCAGGTGTTCAGCCATCCGCAGTAGAGCAGGGCTCCATCATGTGTAACGGTTACTTGGGAAGAGAAACATCATAATGCCAAATGTCCCTCCTTTCCTTCTTTCCTAGCTTATATATACTCAGCATGACATCATATGATATGGAATATTCCTTTGGCTAGTTGGGGTCACCTGACCTGGCTGTGTCCCCTCCCAATGTCCCGTGCCCCTCCAGCCCTCTCGCTGGCAGGGCCCAAGAAACTGGAAAGTCCTTGACTGATTATAAACATGACCCAGCAACAAACAAAACCATCCATGTGCTTTCAGCATTGTTCTTTACACCAAATCCAAACCACAGCCCTCCACCAGCTACTGAGAAAATTAACTCTATACCAGCTGAACCCAGGACAACCACAGAAACACAAACTGACATCTATTAAAAAACAAACTTTCTCTAAAATGTTCTGTCCTGGTTTCAGCTAGGATAGAGCTAATTTCCTTCCCAGCAGCTGGTGCAGGGCTGTGTTTTGGATTTGGTATGAGGACAATGTTGATAGCACACTGATGTTTTTAGTTGTTGCTGGGTATGTTTATACTCATTTGAGGACTTTCTAGTATTTTAGGCCCAGCCAGTAAGACGGCTGGAGAGGCAGAAGAAATTGGGAGGGGACACAGCCAGGACAGCTGACCTGAACTAGCCAAAGGGGTATTCCATACCATGGGTTGTCATGCTTGGTATATAAACTGATGGGGGTTGGCTGGGGCCTGCCGATTGTTGCCTGGGGACTGGCTGGGCATCTGTCAGTGACTAAAGAAGGAAGGCAGGGAACATCTAACATTACTGCGTCTGTCTTCTTGAGTAACCTTTACACGTGTGGAGCCCGGCTTTCCTGGGGATGGCTGAGCCCTGCCTGTCCATGGGAAGTGGTGAATTAATTCTTTGTTTTTCTTTGCTTGTGTGCACAGCTTTTGTTTTACATACTAAACTGTCTTTATCTCAATCCATGAGTTTTACATTCCTTTCTCATTCTCCTCCCCATCCCTCTGGGCAGGAGGGGAGTGACTGAGTGGCTGCATGGTACTAAGTTACCAGTTGGGGTTAAACCATGACACCATTTTCTTATTTTTCTTTTTTCTGTTGTTTGTTTTTCTTTTCTCTCCCCATTCACATCAGGCTTTCAGATGAGGATGTTTGTTTATAAAAAAAACCTAAAGGAACCAATACTGGGCAAAGTAATAACCAATCTAAAATTATTATCTATAAGGTTTCAGTGCTCAGTGGAATTCAGGCACATTTTATCTATAGCGAGGTTTGACACTCATACCACTGTAAATAATAAAATACATCAAGACATCTTAAATCTCCCCAAGCCCATGTTGTCAGTATTCTTTTCCCATTTGTTGAGTTTTTGAATAACCACTATTGTGCTTTGGCCAAAGTTTTAGCTAGACTTTCAGAGGAATGTTTTTTGATTGTGGTCTTTAAAGCTTCAGATTACTTATCTGCCCCTCTAGAGAAGTCTTGAATGTAGTTTATCTAAACAAAATATAGATATCTGTTATGTACACATCTGAACAATACATAACTGAATCGCATCTTAAAAACTCTTCTTTCTCTCCATTCATTATGAAGGGAACTTAAATTATTACCTTAGGCATAGACATGTAGACAAGAGATACACAGACTAAGGCAAGTAAGTCTGTTCCTTTTGTCTTTTTTTTATTTATTATTTTTTTCCACACTGACAACTATTTCTTTTGCTCTGGCAAACAATTTTTGAAATGTAATATTTATCTTTGAATGAAGATTCTCTGTGCTATGTCATTTAAAACTGTTAGACGCTCTCTGCTCTCTCATTTGCTTGGGCTGCAGCAGAACAGAGAATGAAGTGACTAATGATGGGAATCCTATTAAATAAAATACAAAAAAGTATGTTGAGATTTTCTTGCTAGGTCTTTTCTGTTCTGTTCTGATTTAGTAGCTAAAGATTTAGAAAGAAGAAGCATGCCTTGAATAGATATTATATTTTTATATTAGGTTGTCTAAATCAGGACATGGATGGTCTTCTATTTTATTTTATTTTCCACAACTCTAGAACGAATCTGCTAAATTTTCAGAAGTAGCAGAAATATTCAAAACCAGTGAAGAGTTTTTAATTTCATTTTTGAAGGTGTTCTGTATAGTAATGTCAATCACATGTATTAGCATTTTAGAATTTTTTCTGTCATCAGAAGAAAGCTACTACAGACACAAATATAAACAAAATATGATTTTCAATATCATAAACCAAACAGCAAGAATTCATTGTCAACAGCTTTTATAAATCTAGAAATTTTAAACTCAACAATATCTAGTGGCCTGATGCACAAAAATAATCACATAAGCTATTTTTTCTGTGATTTAGATAAAATTTGAAGTAAGTTGGATGAAAGGGTTTTTTTTGTTGTTTGATTTGGTTTGGTTTTTTTACAGGAACAGTTTCACATATAGTTACATAGTTCCAGAGAGTATACATGTATAGTCTGGAACATAAACTGAAGAACATTTACTACATCTTGAATAAAAGTCAGCAAAAAAACTTTTGAGAGATGCAAGGGAGTTGCAAAGATCATCTAATTCAGAATGAAGGGACCAAGAATATTATTATCCATGAAATGAAAAAAATCACAGATTTCCAGGCTAGAAAGGAATTCATTTAACACCAGCATTGTTACTGAAGAAACAACAGAATCAACTCTCATCCAAGGATTGCATTAGACCACTACACTCTGGTAGCCCTGGAGGACACTAGTTACTTGTGCATTGGTCCTTGTCTTCCACAACAGGAAACATGACTATAAGGTTTCAGGAATGTCTGTGAGCTGTACCTCACTAGTGTGAATCCAGAAAACCTGGCTTAGTGTAAGGGAAGGCTGTGGCTGATATGTGTTAGGTTTTATAGAGATTCTGGATATTTTTTACTGTTGCATTCAAATCTCTTGCCTTTTAGCTGTTAAATCTAAATCTCTTGAATTGTAAAGCTTAATCTTATGACTACCTAACCTTCCAATTCTCACAATAAAATGATAGCATTTATATTCAAATTATTTTCTCCCATATATTTGTTATTCCTTCTATTCCACTCAAGGTCCCTTTCCAAGTAACGTTCTACAAATTAACATTATTTTTTTCATTAATTTTGTCTGCTGTTTTTTGGTTTGGGTTGGGTTGGAAGTGGTCAGGATTTTATATGAAGTTTTATGAGAAAAATTCAGCCTCCGTTGCCTGAATTTTGTAACTGCTAATGTGCTAAATTCCACATAAATTTAAAGACTTCACATGAGGAATAGAGTCATGCCAATGGCTCCTTTGTAATAGGTTGAGAAAATGTGCATTTAAAGGATGCCTTAGCTTACCTTAAGATGCTTAGCATCTTAATGTTGACTTTCTCCCACTGTCTAGAGGAGGGAGTATATGATGGCTATGTTCATACTAACAGTGGTAACTTGAATCCACCTGTATGTCTTTGGAAAAGTAAAATCTTCATAGGAGAGATTTTTGGTTTACATGTCTGTATTACTTCTAGTCTAGCTAGTCCATGATTTCAGTCAATCTCTTTAAATCCTGCCACAACAGACAATTCTAGTATTACCCATCCCCACGGAGTATAGACACTGGACTGAAAAGACCATCTATATAGATCTTTAATCTGTATTTTATTGGGGTTTTCAGAAAAAACTAAAAAATCCATTTATTTTAATGCTATATACATTGCTTTCCTTTACATTCTTGTCTCTTGTAACAACCTTAAAGCAGGTAAGTCAGATATTAAGCACATGTTATTTTGGTAACTGTAACTTTAACGGTACTTCTAAATTAATCAGGACTTTAAATACTCTGGGGAAGAATAAATAGCTAAGTGAGGCTGATAATATAATACAATGTTATACAATCCAGAGAGAATTGGAGACTTCTACATTGATTATCTGCTGTTTCAAAACACCTTATCTTTTTTTTTTTCTTCTCTAATTCAAATTAAGTATTTTTTTATGCATAGCATGGCCAGTGTTATGGGAAGATGCTGCTTACTTCAGAGCTTAGTCTCCTGGCAAGAGGAGCATGGCAGAAACATGGAAGTTTACAATTGCTTGCAAGCAGTGTAAACCTATGCACCGCTAAACAATGTAGCTGGTAGCAAGGCCGTGATTTGTTGCAGGCCTGCTGTTCCGCTGGTATCTGTGGAAACAGTCAATTAGACAAAAAACAAATTTCCCCCACCCCCCACCCCTAAAATAAAATACTTGTATGAAACATAGGACAAGCTAACAGATTGTTTTCAGTATGTCAGGTTAAATGGGTTATTTTTGAATGGAAACAAAAAATGTTAATTCTTTTAGTTATTCCAATTAATCTGTGCCTATTAAGAGAGCTGAGGTGAATAACAATGAGATTCCTTGTTAATAGATTATGTTACCGGAATGATTAGGACTCCTTGCTCTATAATATTTATCTAGACAAAATTACAACTAGTCCAAAGTAAGTGGCGTTCATTTTTAGGTATTTGGATTCTTTTTACACATATTTAACTTACAGATGATGAGGAAAAAAATATCATCACCTGAATTACTAATGTTTTTTTTTGTTTATCTAACAATGTTCTGCTGACATATAATGACTTTTCCTTTTATTTGTGTGGAAACACATCGGTGTCTGGTTACACTAGGAGGTGCAACTGAAATGATCATATGGAGAAAGACAGAACTGGTTTGGAAATATTGTAGCTCTGAAGATTTCCGTAAGTGGAAATAGGAAAATGAAAAAATAGGAAAATGAAAGCCATCTATCACTCCAACTTGCTATTTCACTTCATATCAGTGCATGAAAAAGCAAGTTGATTCTAAACTTTTATCAAACTAACGCAGACATCAGACCAAATAACTTTTCTCACACCCTGCGGAAGAGGCACATGTTACAGAAGGGACTGTGGCATATTTTTTCCCCCAATTGTTCTTTCTTTTTTTTCTCTCTTTTTTTTTTTCCCTGATAAGAATAAATGCAATGACTGGAAGATATAGATAACTAGCCAACTAACCTGAAGTGAGGGATTACACCCCTTTTTTAGATGTATAGATTTTTAGAAAAAAATTCCTTAAAAATGCATATTTCAAATTATTTAACTTCTGCAAATTCCCCGTATTAATTGGTTCATGTAAATATTTGTAGTTTTTGTCTTTCTCACATTCAGAATTAATTTTAAATGGCAATATATTAAATTAATTTTCTCAGTTCTCACACAATTTTCCTCACTCTTCTTTCTGCCCTGTGGTCTTTTGCCCTTTCTGAAACCTCTTTTCCCCAGGGCAGCCCCATGATGGCCACAGCACCATGCTGTGCCCTGTGGTGGGTGGGCCGGAGCCGGCTGGAACCAGCTTTGCCCGGCCTGGGGCAGCCCCGGCCACCTCACAGAGGCCCTGCAGGTGCCGCCCCCCTCCACTTGCCACATGCAGCCAATACATACTTATATATGTAAAGTATACAAAGTATATAAAGTATATTATTCTATGTATGAAGTACAGTATATAAAAGTATATATTTGTGTGTGTGTATGTACACATACGAGTAAAGAAAGACTGGAAGGAAGGATGAATGGGTGTTACTACTATGCAACTGTTAAACTCTATATTTAGAAGTATAATTAATGTTAAATGGAAAAAAATCCCAACCAAATCCCAAGTAAAGTCATGAGAGTAGAGGAAGGTACTGTCCGCAATTTAGAGATATTGTATTTAAGTGATTTTCCTCAATTTCACTATGTTAAGAGTCAGGTAAAATACATTGAGAAGTAGGACAAAGTATGGGGCTTGATATAAAAACAAAAGGGATTAAACATGAATAAAGAAAGATGTCCTTTATATAATACTTTTTATAAGTACATTCAAGGTGTCATGTACATCTAAATCCATAACATGGAAGACAATACATATTCCTGTAATTAAGTGGGATCACATTCATGTCTAATGCTTTGTCTGAGAGTATCATAAACAGTTCACCCCGTAAAGATTTGACTCCTCAGTGCCATCAGTATCAGGAAGACAGAATTGCTTCTGCCTAAGAACATTTAAGGTAAGGTGAGTAAGTTTTAGCATTTATAAAGTGTTTCAGTGACCTAATAGTTGTTGGTTTATTTTACCTCTTTGTTGGTGGTTTGGTTTTTTTGCCAAGCTTTTTTACTCAAGTAACAGGTTTCTAAAACTGTATACCATATGTATGGACTACCTGTACAAAACAAAATGTTAATAAAGTATAAATATGGGAAATTTGTTTATAATTTCATCTGTATAGCCTTGATTCAAAGCCTATCAAAGTCAAAGGAAAGAATCTAATTATGTTCAAGTAAATTTGGGAGAATTTTCCTATGTGATTGCAGCAGGTTGCCTCTTGTCATCAACCATTATCTGTGAATCATGCTTGCTGTTAAACAGCAGACATCTGAGACTCACATTCTATTATAATCCAATGGGAAAAAAAAAATATTCCAAATTTCTTCAAAGCAGTAGAACTTCCTTGTCCTGATCATTTTTCCACCAAAAATTTACCTAAATTTTTGCAGCCTTACCTGAATAAATTAATAACTCCATCTTAGAAGACATAATTTTCAGAAATGTCAAGAAATATCATAATATAATAAATCGCTTACAAAAAATGCCTTTATCCATGTTTAACCTTGGTTGCTGAAAGATCAGTGGAAGAGTATTTTAGCACATGCACGTAATGAATATTTCCCTTAGCTCTCAATTGTTAAACCAAAATTGACTGGTAATTAGGAGATAGAATATTAGTTAATCTATATGTTCAATTGGCAATTTTGAGTGACTGGATCAATTTGCCCAAACCAAAATGCCTTAGAATAGCTGAATTTTCAGAATGGACATTCAGAATTCCCTCCAGAAATAACTTTTCAATGGTGTCTGAAGCTAAGCCTCGATTGTTGAAAGGTCATGATAACTAATTATTAAAAATAACTGACTCTAAAAAATGTGTGTAACTTCTTAGATGGTGTAGATTTAATTTAACCCTATAACTTTTTCAGATATATTATACTCACAAACATTTTCACCTATACTTGCAACACATACAACCTTTTCATTGACCAACAAGCTTTGCTCTTACAGCTCCTACTTTTCCAGGTAATACTTAGCAAAATGTAATGCATTGCTTATTATGTTCTTTATCCTGAAAAAGAAAAGAAGTTACATAGTAAGGTAATTTAATGGCTCAAAACTGTTTATAAGAAAATTATTTTAATTGTTCTAGTGCAAGCAATGCATGATTAAAACTTTGATTAAGAAAGAATATTTCAATTAATCTGATCATATACATGCTATGCAGTATCTGATCACTGAGGAATAAAGCTCTTTTGATATTACTTAAAGGTAAAATTTCAAAGCAGTGCAGAGATGTTTTACTTCTGTTGATGTTTACAGGAGTTGCCTGACCAAAGTCACATACACTGTGTTGAAAATTCACCCTATTAATTAAGAAACTAGATTTCAGAATTGCTACCTACTTCTTAAGATGTCCTGGACTAAAAACATTTATTTCTGTTGAGTCAGTATACTGTATGCAGCATACTTGGTGGTGTACAAGTTTTACCTTTGACAGTTCTTGTAATTTCAGAGAAAATGAGTGTCCTTAAAACTACAAAAGGGTGAATTAATTTATTCTGCCTGGAAAAACACAGTATTTTAAAGAAATATAATTGAACAGAGGAAAAAAAATCTTTTTGAATGTATATTTTGGAAGTATACACTCACAAGACAATAAATTACGCATGCATTTTATGATCTGGGTGTCTATTTTCAACTAAAATGAATAGCAGAATATCACTTTAAAAGACAATTCCAGGGGGATATGGGTTAAATAAACGTTTATGGTATATATCAGAACAAAATACTATTTCAACTCTACAGGTAGCACTAGGTAACTTTTCCTAAAGTTGGTATGCTTTCCCTGGTATATATACAGTGATGTATGCTCTATCATTGTTCTCCTATTTAAGTGGTTTTATATGGAAAAAACCTCCCTTGAGAACACCCTAGTGCCCTCATCCCACCCCGCAAAAAACAAAAGTAAGCAAATAAACAAAACTATAAAAGCTGTGTGTTCCAGGCTTAATTAAGATTAATTCACACTGGTATTTCTGATGCACCCTTTAAGGCTACATCATTGGCTTAAAGCTGCACAGAGAAAAAATATTTTTGCTGGAATTAGAAAGCATGTTTTTTTCTGCTTTAATAAAGAGAGATACAAAATAAGCTTTAACATATGATCTCTGATTATCTCCCTGCTCAACCATGAGCTCAGTTTCTGTCTTGGACTGTTCCTTTCCAGCATAAATTTGCTATAGAGGGCCAGGCCCTTAGCAGCACACATGTGAGCCAGTGAGTGTCAATGAATCTGAGAGATTGAATCCTCATCTGCCTGTTAGTTATATTAGCCACAATGTCCACACATATATTATATCAGTATTATTCTAGTCTTTTAATTAGGCCTACATATCTTAGAGTTCTGTTTGGACTTTGTGTACAATTTGATATTTGATAATGATAGACCTGTGTATTTGATCTTGATAGTATGAACTGTCAAAGTGAGCAGGAACAACCTCCATCTGGACTTACAAACTCCTTTCACTATTACTATGACCTAGTAAATAAATTAATCTTCTGTCAGTATTTCCCTTGGAATCCTAATTACACAGTCACAGGACATTAAAGGTATGGTGAAACTTCAAAACTACTTTCAGAACTCTCTTAACTTCTGATTTTGTTAGGACTTTTTCTAGATTACCCTGTATGAACCAAAGGATTTTGTCTTTAATGGAATGGCTGTTCACTACCGCAAAAGTTCTGTAAAAAGTAAGAATATTAAAACAAAATGTTGCTTCTATATGTTTATTCCCAAGTTGCACCTTCTTTGGGAACAGCAGGCATAGATCTTTGTCTCAAATACCATAAGAATTCCATTTTCCCAGGAAACTAGCCCAATCATATTTTCATAGCTTTTTTCCTCCTTTCTATAGCTATATAAAAAAACGATTATAAGCAATTGTGTCTGCTGGCAAACTGAAGTTCTCTTATTAAGTTGTTGGTTTTTTAAAATATAGCTTGGTTTCATAAGATCTTTCAAGTCATTGTAAATGTCAAGCATGTTATTCTTCACATATGCTTGCAAACTTTTGTTAGGACAGCAGGATTTGCTGTGATGTGTCCTGGACATGTCTATGTTTTTATGAGTTCAGTGGTGAAAGATACTCTGTGCAATAATGAGCAGATACAATCTATCTGAACAGTAATTAGCACTGCAGTTTGAGGTGTAGTAAGTGAAGATTTCTCCTCCCTTGCCCTGTAGCTACCTGTGAAGCATCAAAGACCTTTAGCATTGTGCTACACATTTGCTCTCGTTTCTTCTGAAATTTGCCCTGGTTTTGTCTTCCACGTGTTTTTTACCACCATCAATTAGATTTCCCTTAAAGTGGAAAGGAAAGGAAGGGAAAACAGAAAAAAAAATGGACCTCTGTTCTCTAAATCTAGGTAGTTTGGGGATCAGTTCAGCCTTCAGTCATTCCAGTGCCATTTGCAGTGAGCAAGGGCATCCAGTCAGGCCTCTTACCTATTCATCCAGAAGAGCAGAGGTCTCCTGCTTCTCCACAGTGGAGATGGGTAGGTGTGCCCTGCCACTCCCATGACTTCTTACTCTGAAGTATCTTAAATTGCACCAGTTGCCTATATGTGAGAAACTAAATAAAATAAATAAAATCTAGGTGACAAATCCATGCATTGCTGAAGTTAGTGACGGTAAATCTTATTCACTATCAGACTTTTATTATGAGTATTCCTAAAGGTTATGAAACCTAATCATTTGGGAGTTTTATTTTTCTGAAAAGTTAATTATAATAAGCTGGTTTTTTCAGGTCTTACCCCCCCCCCCCTTTTTTTTTTAACTCATTTGTGATTTTTCTAAAAATATAAAGAGATTTGTAATAAAAGTCCAATAACTCCTGTTCCAGCTTTTTGATTAGCAGCCAAGACTTTCTATGCTTCTTAAAATCCATGTGTTTTCCAGCAGTCAGTAGTTTGGAACACAAATGTTTAGAGAGTCTGATTATAGACATAATTCATTATAGTGTACGGAAGGCAGGATTCAGAAAACAAGTAACATAGTTCTCAGGCAGATTAAGAAATGAGTGTTCTGGAAGGAAAACTGCATAATGTTATTACGATTATTTTAAAAAAAAGTTTTGTATAGTGACGTCTATATATCTTTGTAATTCTGACTTAATAATGTCAAGTGCCTAAGATGTAAAACTAGATGAAAAAATAAAAAATGCAAGAAGAATAGAGGTTTAAGATCCAAATTTGCTCTTCTAATGAATATAATTGTTCCTTATTGAAATAGAAGGAAGTGGAACGGAAATGAAAGTTTGATTTGTATTATTAAAAAACCTAAATTATATTGCATTTTACACAAGGAAAATTAGAGAGCAGAAAATGAAAGAAATATAAAGAATGAAGAGGGAAGTACTGCAGATGTAAAAAGTTCATGTAAGAATTAATATAAACAGAAAAGGGTAGAACTTTTAGTGGAAATATAAGGGGGGGAAAAAAAAAGCCAAAACATGGTAAAGGCTTGAGGAGAAGGTGGCTATTTTAACAGCTATGTTATCACTTTTTTACATGACAAAATAACATTCTTATTATTTATTTTATTAACTGATGTCGTCTTCATTGTTTTTCTAAACCTTTTAGCTTTTCATGATTTTTTTTCATTTGCTTGCTTTCCTCTTGTCCTATTTGTTTCTACTCTGCACTTTTTTCTCATTGTTTATTGGCCTTTAATTTTAGTCCCATATTCATCCTCTTCTTACCTAGTTATTGATCATTCTAGAAACGTCTTTACTAGAACTTTTCTTTTAGTTATGCTGGAAGAACAGTCTACAGAGAGAAATAGATTAAGAGTATTTAAAATTATGTGAAGAAAGCAACGTGTAACATTAAAATAAAAATGGCAGACTGAGATTTGGCCAAGATCATGACATGTGTGATACCTGTAAGGATAGCTTCAAATACTGAGTGCAATAAGCCAATTTTTAAACAAAATCTCTCTCATTTCCTGGTAGTTTTACTTCTTCAACCTTTATGTATTTTAAAATGAAGATTCTTTAGACGTTATACCACATAAGTTTTATGACTTACAGAGACATAAAGAAAGAGTTATTCAGTCTTTTCAAAATTAAAACTGTATTTTGTCCTTTGTGTTTGGATAACAATTGTCAGTCTTGAACTAATTTTGGTTTAACATGCCACACAAACACAACCCCAAAGTTTTAGAGTTCCCAGAAATTATTTCTTTACTTTAGAATCCAGCGAGTTTTCTCATGAGTGACATGATACCAATGACATACTGTCTGCAAGTCAATGAACATGATAGCTTTGTCCTTCACATTTTTGTTTTTACTACCTGTTTAGGTAATCAGTACAGTCTGAATGCTATTGCTAATATCAATTAAATCAGGTCAAAAGCATAACAGCAGGAAAAAGAGATCAGCCAGTTACCATATGAAAACCCAAGACGCTGGGGCACCTTATGGTATGTGCAAACAATTCACTATACAATTTCTGGAGAGAGGAAACTGGCATACTGTTGAATACTGTTTTCCTTTGGGTAAAATTTTAATTAAAAAAGCAGCATGGATACAGGTTTTAGATCTTCACTATTCAAATAGCTGAGATAGCTGTTTGAATTTTAAAATCTTATAAAGTATTTCATTAAAAAAAAAAAGACTTTTGTTATCTCAGTCTTAATACTGTTTATAATACGATTGACCAGAATTTATGAGTCAAGTGAAACCTGAAGTACATCATGACAGAACTGAAGAAGGGGTATTGAAAAGATGCAATGACTCCTCCTGGATCAAACTTTGAAAGCAAACACCTGTTTTCTTATCTGAGGGGTGAGGAAAGGTAGCTCCTGCTACACACATCTGCTGTAATTCACAGTGACCAAGGGTGTCCAGATCCCTGCAATTTTTCTGCCACTCACCTGAGCATAGCCAGACACATTTCTATCTTACTCAGGAGATGTGCAACTGGATACTTCTATATTCTTATAGCTCTATCATAAAACAGGAACAGAGAGAAAAGGTCACAGAGGGGCCATGTGTCTGACCCTTAAGCTCTATTTCTGTGTAAGCAGTTCTTCATGCCCTTTTGCCACACTTTTGCTCTGCATTCAGGGATGATCAAATTTGTATTCATATAATACATTTGTGTAAACAGAGTTCCATCAAGATATGCTGTAGCCAAGGGTACATGTTAAATATATATATATATATATACACATTTTCTGTAGAGATTATTTTTCCTTTCTCAGTTTAATATGGTTACTAGAGGCATATGAGCACTTAATTGACATCTTTTCTGTTTGTGAGGCACTATGCATTTGTGCAATGGATAAAAGCTTCGTTAACTCTGACTTCTAGAGCCTGGAGGTATAGAAGTTAAAAAGATTTTTTTTCTTTTTCTCCTTTCTTTTCAAACAAAACATCGGTTTGTGCTTACCTTTGGATGTATGAAGATGTGACACCTACTTAAAAACCACAGAAACTAAATACAAAACTGGAATACCATCAGTGGCAAAGGTCAAGCATTTTTAAAAGTTCACATAATAAGGTAATACAAGGAAAAAGGAAAGACTTACCTTCCTACTACTAAAAGACAATAAAAGCAAAACCAGAAGTATCCATGAAGTATGCATAAAAGAAGAACATTACTTGGAAAAATTTACAACTCACTGTACTTCCCAAGTATTTTCTTTACATGAATTACACTCTTAAGATGGATTCATTAGTCCTATTTTTGACATTTAAAAGTTAGACTTCTATTTCTGAACCAGTCATGTACGCTACATTTAAAGTAGTCAGGGATGCAAACTTGTGGGTAGGAAAGTTACTTCAGAGTCTAACCCTATGTTTAAATTTCAGCTTCTGGGAACACCTTTAAGACCTTGCACATGTCTGAGTTTGTGCCCCAGATGTGTCTTGACTCCATGTTAAAATTAAGTCTGATCGTGCACAAATCCTCTTTGAGTTCCTTACTTTCTTATGTTTTTATAGAAACAAGCATCAAATGCATGAATTTGAAGGGAGCTATGGAAAGGACTAAGGCCCTCACCTGGACATTTAGTGGGTCAAGATATCAAGTCACACACCCACATTATTGGCATTAAATCCACATCACCCATGTGATCTAGATATAGCTGAAGTTTCTTGAGGTACCTGTCTCTCTCCTTTGATTGTAAAGTCATAAAATCATAGAATCATCTAGGTTGGAAAAGACCATAGAGTACAGCCATTAACCCAGCACTGCCAAGTCCATCACTAAACCATGTCCCTAAGTGCCACATCTACACATCCTTTAAATATCTAGGCATCCAGTTCCAGTGCTTGACAACCCTTTCCATGAAGAAATTTTTCCTAATATCCAATCTAAACCTCCCCTGGTGCAACTTGGAGCCATTTCCTCTTGTCCTGTTGCTTATTAGTGGAGAGAAGAGACCAACACCAACCTCAGTACAACCTCTTTTCAGGCAGTTTTAGAGACTGCTAAGGTCTTCCTTGAGCCTCCTTTTCTTCAGGCTAAACAACCCCCATTCCCTCAGCTGCTTTTCATAAGACTTGTGCTCTAGACTTTTCACCAGCTGTGAATCCCTTCTGACTAGTTCAGACTAAGAGTCTAGACATAGGCATCAAATACCCTTTGAAACCTCTATTTCCTGGCTGCCATGTGCTACTTGAGGAAGACACATGTCTTTTAACACATCTAAAAGTCTCATACAGCTGTTGCAAGTCATCTAAAGACTGAGCTCCCATTGTCATCAAAGAATATTAGGGATCTAGAAATCAGTTGCCTCATACAGATAATTAGTCTGGCTTGAGATACTTGGCTTTCATTTCATACCTGTCATACCTTCTGCTGAAAAAGAGCATGATAAAGACATAGGGTTCTGTTCAAAGAAATTATGGCAGATTATCTGCCATGCAAGTAAAATATTTAAGTATATTCATATATGTATATGAACATCAATATTCATATACATATATATGTATGTATATGAACATCAATATTCATATACAAGTACACATAGCCAGTTTGGCTAAATATATGTTTTTACAACTTTTATCTATGTAGTGATAATAATTACAGGTTTCTATTAATAATTACTTTATGTTCATAATGAAACTGTGTTATATATTTGATAACATTAGATAGCCAAAACTAGAGTTGCTTTGGTGACCACTAAAAATAATCTCACTCATGTGGACTTGAGAACTTCCCAAGAAACACAGAAAAAAGTTCCACCAATACTTGTGGCACATCAGCTCTCATATACAGTTATTCTGATACCTGTATATTTCCTTGTGCTTATAATTTATGGGATGAAGTTTACAAGAAAACATAAAGCTCAAAATTTGATCTTGTAGACAAGGCTGAATGTCCAGTTGAGGGTCTCTTATGTACTTGTTTTGTTGCTTTCCAGATCCAGCAATCCTTATTCTGAAGAGAACTAGAAAGATTTAGTTTCTTTTAGGTGCTATTCGAAGTAGAGGAAAACCATTCATCCACATAGCTCACCATTTTCTTGGACTGTTTCCAACTCTCATTTTGTCTGGTACCTTTCTCCCTGCATTTTTATTTTCTAAAGTTCTGCTCAGCACCTATGTCTAAATCTTTTCCATAAAACTCTATAGCTCCTTGCCTTCTGCAACAACTGTTAGTTTTCTTAAAAATAGTGGAAGGTATAAGACCACCATAACCCTTTCTGTATGACTATCTTGTGGGTCAAATATCTTGTTTGAAAAAATATTTTACTGAAAAAAAAATTGTTGGTTCTGTGCTAATGTTTTGTATCTCAAACCTAACCTAAAAAAAATACAAAATGGGGAAAGATATAAATTGTCAATTTAAGAAAAACCTTTGACTAATGTAGGTAAAGTCAACACCTACGCCCAGCATATGGGTGTATTGGGTTTTGGAGGTGTTATAAAACTTATTTGCATTTATTGGGTGGCTATCACAATAGAAAAATAAACTTTTTACTGATAAACCACATATTTTGATTTATATATAACTTTATGAATTTAAAATTTTGGATTATTACGTTTCTCTGGGTTTTTAAATATTTAAAAGTCATTTCCATTATGATGGCTCCAAGTGAAATTCTGATGATAATTTTCCTTGGAGAAATTGTTCTGTTTTAAAGAACAGCTTTAACAGAATTATTTCTAACATATAGAAATGCACACAAACTTCTTATGTCACATGCCTCCACCAACTGATAGATGTAAGTACCTTGCAAAGATGTATCTAAAATAATTCTCTGCTAATAATAGTGAAAGTTGTTTTCAGGAGCTTATAAGACATTTGGTATGAGAAGATACAGATACCAAATAAAAGTAGACTTTAATTGTATTTTAGGAATAACATAGGTTTGCTTTCTGATTTAATTTCCTCACCATTATGTAAAAATAGTTTTCCAGTTAAGTAATGACTTTATACGGAATACTGTACAGATATCCCTTGTTATTCTCTTGGGTAGTGCTGTTAACAAAAGCTTTTTCCACAATGGAAAGTGTACCTAGTCGGAGTTTTGTTTATATAAATTATATACACACATAAACTAAGCATACAGATTTATGTCTTGTGCAACCCTTTTAACTATCTGTACTTGCTGTTAAATTGTATATTTTTCCATAGGAGCACTGTAACTCATAAGAAAACGACTAACACTGAAAACTCAGTTAAGTCTCAAAAATAGGCATTAGTTCTGAGGCCTGGCACTCCTTTTGGGAAATCAAAGTTTTTATTGCCAGATAAATTAGTGTTTCAAAAGTATGAATACAGATGCTGTTTGCAAATTTGTCACAATCTGTCTTCCAGCAGGAAGAATTTATACTGTATATAGTAATGGAAAACAGAAAACTGCATATTTCACTAAATTGCAGCTGTGTATGTAAGATTTATATGGTTGTTTTGTGTCAGTGAAACATGTAGGTCTTACAGCATTTCAGTTCAATATTCCACACAGAACTTTAGTATTCTTATTTTAGAGTTATTTTATACTTTTTAATAGAATAAATAAAATACAGCATTTGTTGTAGAGAAAGCCATACATAATAACTATGTTTATCAATGTTTTACTGCAGAAGACAACTGTGGTAAAAAACTTGTTATTCTCACTACAGGCTAGACAGACCATACCAGAGAATTTCCAGTCTGCAAGCCGTTTTCATAATTCCTAAGTGTCCACTCAGTCCAGTATTAAATGTTTTAGAGGACTTATATTTCATGCTAGGTGGGCAATTCTAAAAGAAATGCCCAAACTAAGTGACAAAGTCACAGTTTTATTTTTATTATAAGCAAGTTCATTTAGAGATTGAATATTCTCAAAGCTACACCCAGATGGCAAGTTTCTTTTTGCTTGCATGCCTTCACATAATGGAGTCCTACTTATTCTTTTTTTTTTTTTCTTTTTCCTTTTTTTTCCCCTTCTGTCAATTCCCTTACAGCAACCGACCTTCAAAACAGGAGCTAACATTTTTTGCAGTTGTGAAGTATTGGATCCAATTACTCCCAGCAAAAAAACGGAGTTTATTTTAATAGGATTTGCAGTAAAACCAGGCACATAAAAATCAGATGCATAGGCAAAGAATTTTTCATCTTTAATCATTAAGCTACCAGTACAAATTGAGCCCTGCAGTTATTTCATTCCCAAAGGAGACCAGAGATTTAAAGAATTCAGAGGATTAAATATTTGTGTTTGAGTGAACATGCTAAGTGTTTTTGTGGTTGCTATCATTAAAACTGTATTTCAATACTTTATTTTAGATGCATAACATGCACATTCTCTTTAAATGATAGCTTGTATCTCTTCCTAGGTACCAGGCATTAAGGGTACCTGTGTTACATTACTATCCTTCCCACAGATATATTGCTGGAGAAAAGTGTGTTCATCCTCTGGAATACATAAACCCCTAAAAATCAAAATATGTTCTATCCAAATTATTCATAGTATTTGCCAAATGCAAAAGACTTGCTTTCCCAGGGGAATGCAAAAGTGGAAATTTTTATTACAGCACTATTGGAAAAGAATAAGAAATTAACAAGATAACAAAATACCTAATCACTGTGAGAGAAATGGGCAAGAAGTTTTTTTATTTACAAGTAACACACATGCAGTGGGCCAAATGAAAGTCCTGTACATAGGGTTTAACTTTTCTTCTGAAATAAATGCTTATTGATGATGTATGCCCGATAAAGTTTTGATTTCTGCAGAACTAGTGTATTTCTGTATGCATCAAAGAAGTTCCAGGATCTCAAATATGTCCCTAGTTCCCCAGATAGGTATAGCACCTAGTACTCTGTTAATATAATGTTTTTATTTATGTTTAAACCCATTTTTCACTTTCCAAATCTCTTTTTCACTTTTCCAAATCTCTTTCAGCTGCTACTGTGATCTGTTACACCTCTTTGCTACATATAAGGTGTGACAGTCACAGTTTTCATGGTCTTGATGGATCCCCCCTTTTGTCCCCTTTTATGTAGACTATCAAGTTAGAGAAGTTAGGAAATGCTTCCCAGTAAGAGCTACCCAATTCAGTAGATTATGGACCCTGGCTTTTTAAGAATGAAGATGAAGAATGTGAACTTACCGGAATCTTCTGAGTTTTAGCATTTAGACCTTATTCAGAAGCCTTCTAGGATGCATTTGTTACTCAGGCTTTTGGGTTGCCACCTGGAAAACAGCATGCGCTATTTGCCTTAACTATACTAAATAAACTAATGAAGATGTCACCTGGACATTATATAGATCAACATTTCATATGTTAAGTTTATATTTTATTCAATATGTACACCTATTTTGTTGTAATGAATTTAAAATTAAGACAACATTCCATACTTAAATTATTTTTGTCTTTTCATTCTTTATTTCTTATGCTACATAATTTTGATCTTGTTAGTGACATACAGTAATTATAATTCTCTTATATGCAACATTTTTATATGACCTTCTCAAAAGCCTGGCATGTAGACTGAACTATATGTAAAGTCTGTAGCTGAAGAAGTGACTGTAGCCATTTTCAAGAGCAATTAATCCCATTTTAAAATTGCCATTTACAATGAGAGAACTGAATAAAACCCTAACATTCCCTGTTCTGTCCAGTGATTATAAAGGCTGTGTCAGAAATAGTATAGCAGTGATATTACTAAACTGAATCACAGAATGCTGTGTATAAAATTTATATTCAGAATTGCCTTGCCCTGACCCACAAGGCTGTATATTCAGGATTCCATTTGCCATTCAGTTGTTCAGTATTCCCAGTATCCACAGTAAAGGGGCCCCAGTAATGTTCGGTGGCTTGGGTATGAGAACCCAAGATCCGAATAATCAAAGCAGGGTGCTTTCAATTCCAATTCTAATACCAGAAGTTTAAAAGCTGGTATGGAAAATATTCCCCTAAATATTCAGTGTCTTCTCAGCTATTGTCTAGGTATCATGGACAAGAATCTCTAATTAGCAGATCCCTTGAAAAACTTTAATAATGCACACCTGCAATGGTATCACCCTTGCATGAAGGGAATGGAACTGATAGGGTTATCCCAATCCATGAGTATGAGTTTTGTATAAAGAAATCCAGATGGACTGGAATATGTACATGTGTAGGAGGGCAAGTGCAGGGTGTGCCTGAGAGAGAGAGAGAGATGCTGCAGATGGTGTTTGACTGTTGAACTGAGAATATGTATCTGTAATTTATCTGGAAGATGAAGTAAACAGCACATTAATTAAATTTGCAGATGATACCAAATTGGAATGTGTTGCAAACACCATTGAGAAAAGATGTAAACCAAAGTGACCTAGAAAAGGTTAGAAACATAAGCAAGACATTAAAAACTGATATACAGTCCTAAGAATGAAAGTTAATACATTGAAAATACAGATATTAAACAAAACAGGAAAATAAAACTGGAAATCAAGAATATTAAGACAATTTAAAGCATGATAATGGTCATAGTATGACCAGTTATGAATTCTTTTTCTCTCCTCTCCTCTCCTCTCCTCTCTTCTCTTTTTTGTGTTTCTTTTTGTACAGCATCTTCTAGATTTTGGATAAATGTATTAAAAGTGCAGTTCACTTCAAATGCAGAAGACTTATATCACAACCAGGGAGACACTGTCCCACACTGTTCTCTCACTGGCCCAACAACCTACTGCTACAGCTATGAAAATCAGGGTGACAATGGATGAAAATTATCATTGCCTTAGAGACTATAAACATTTAAGTTCTTTATAGTCTAAAAATATGATTGGATTGCTCCAATTGACTAATAAGGATAAAAAAGCTATCAGAGCTGTACACTGCACAAGATGTGTATTCTAACATGTGGACAATGTAATGCAGGAACTCAGAATCCTGAATCTGATCATATAAACATAGCTTTATGTACCTCATTCTGAGAAAAAAATAATTTAAGAACCTTATCTTTTTATTGCCTCACTCCCTGCTAACATCACCTCTGTTGCACAGGAGATGGATACCTTTCCTTCCATTTGGTCTAGCCAATGTAGATATAATTAAACTCAGAGGAATTTTTCTCAGATCATATTTAGCTGTGAAGGTTGCTGCTTCTGTTAAAGAATACAGAAAGGTTGTAAGGCTTGTTTTATTTTTTTTCCACCTGTGCTACTTAAGTAAAATGTATCAACTCCTTCTACAAACACCATATTACCTTTTATCACTGTGACTGACAGCGAGTTTACTCATCACAGTAATTTAGTTCCAAAACATCCAAAATATGAAAAAATGCACCATTGTGTATGTGGTGGGTTGACCTTGGCTAGATGCCAGTTGCCCACCAAGCCACTCCAACACTCCTCTCCTCAGCAGAATGTGGGGGAAGAAAATAAGATGAAAAAAAATTTGTGGGTTGAGGTAATAGAAGTTTAATGAAGCAATAGAAAAGGTCATGCACCTGAAAAAAAAGGAAAACAAAAGGTATTATTCTCTACTTCCCATCAGCACATGATGTTTGGCCACTTCCCAGGAAGCAGGGCTTCAGTATGCATAGCGGTTGCTCTGGAAGACAAATGTTGTAAATAACAAATTCCTCCCCTTCCTCCTCCTTTCTCTTAGCATTTATATCTGAGCGGACGTCACATGGTAGGGCATATCACCTTGGTTGGTTTGGGTCAGCTGTCCTGGCTATGTCCCCTCCCAAGATCTTGCCCAACCCCAGCCTGCTGGGGGCAGGGAGTGGGGAAAGGTTGGAGAGGCAGCCCTGATGCTGTGTGAGCGCTTCTCAGCAGTAGCCAAAACACTGGTGTGTTACCAGCACCTTTCTAGCGACCAATACAAGCACAGCACTATGGCTGTTAAAGGCTGCTGTGGGGCTCAGCCACAGACCCAATGCAAGAATCTGTAGAATCTAAGGATGCCATTAGGCATAACTATAACTTAGTGGTAAACATATTCACTTGAGGTGGAGTAATAGAACTATTTTGTTGCCTCCAAGTATTCTTATAAATTGAGCTTCAGATCGTCTTTGGATAAAAATGAAAGTCAGTGATACGAAATAAAAATCTTGAAAACAGGATGTTGAGCTATCATTTCCATGTGTACACTAATAGCCAAGCTCCTTCTTGTACTGCTGCTGACTTCATAACTCCTGTAATGTGATGTTCATGCCCATGTAATTAAGAAAGATGTCCTAACAGAGAAAAAGTGGTAGCCTTGAAATCATGTTTTCCCAATAGCTGAGGGAGAAATTCAGGCATTCTACTTACTGAATAAATGTCTGGTTTGCTGCTTAAAATATTAAAAATTGTATAAATGAAAATCAGATATGTGGCAATATTTGATATACATTACACTTATGTTCCTGGCTGAATAGTAGCTTCAGCTTAATAGACAGATTACAAAGTACTCCCAATTAATTCAAGTCTCTTTCTTCAGTATTCCAAGGATGCAGCAGGTTTCATCCTTTCATGCTTAGAAATGATCAGAGTCCAGAAATCTCACTGGGAAGCAGGTAAGCTATTTTGTAAGACAATCTAAATGTGTGCAGAGAAAGTGTATTTGGTGCTCAAGACAGAAATTGCCATGTCTAACTGCAGACAGTTTCACAGAAGCACCTTCCCTAAGGCTTCTTAATCAAAGTGAGAAACTGATTCAGACACACCATTTTTCTCAGCTTTCTCCTGATTTGTATATCCTTCCTGGCTGCTGAATATCCTGTTGTCATATTCCTATTAGAATCCTTAGGCAACCAACAGCTTCTCTTAACACTGGAAGGCACCTGCCTCTTCTCTTCTCCTTCCCAAAGGAAACAGATTGACTTTAACTTTGGTGAACCTTACTGGTTAAACTCTTAAACTGAGCATGGTACATAGACACAGCAGTTTGCAATGCCTCCAAGTTCCCTTTCTATATCTGGCTGCAAAAAGAATACCCTTAAAATCCCAACCAAATGTCTGTATAAATGACATTTGGATGGAAACTAATATAAATAAATCTCAGTAATAAACCCCAAGATTTTTTAGAGATTGGCAAATACTTAAAATAAAAAATATTTTTTTAAAATCCTTGAATTATTGGCAAATTTTAAGATGAATATGCTTGGAAAACATTTCTGAAGTGCATTGACTGCAGCCTCTTGAGTAAGTAGTGGAAATTCATGTATCCATAGTTCCAAATATTTAGATTGCTTCCTACAAGGAAGAAAGACAAAGATATGGAATCCATTTTTATTGATTCTTTTGCAGAATGCATATTGAGTTTTTTCTGTCATATGTGCAGAGCAACTCCACTTGCAAGAATAAGTAAATAAGAAGTCATAACAGGAGACCAGGCTTTCATGTTCCATTTAAGGAGACTAAAATTGAAGGTTCTGGTTATGACTTCGTAGCCATTTATTCTCCTTTACGTGACTTTGGGGGATCCCTTTTTCATGGAGAGAGTTTGGTCTCTGTAACTAAAATAGAAAGTAGATTTATCAGGATGCAATTAATATTATTTTGCTTTGAACCCAAACAAAAGCATACTAAAATAGTGAACTAACAATAGTATATAATATTGTAAAACTTACACACATCCAGCTATAATGTATAAGCATTTTACCAAAGTATATGATCAATCTGATCTTTATATAGCAAGCATGTATATAAAAAATCCTTGGGCAAGATAAGCCCAAAGGACTGCAAATAGGCAGAACATCCTGCCAAACCAACCAAACCCAATGGAAGCGGCAATGGAAGCAGAGGAGAGCCCCCTTTTTGAGGGGAGCAGGGCCAATTGCATACAAACATTGGATGTCAGTAATGAAAACAGCAGAAGAGAGAATGTAAGACAACTTCAGCTGCAGCTTGCCTTAAAGAGCTCTGAAGCCTGATCGCTGTCCGCTCAGTGAACCACCAAGGACCACAGCCATCAGTGCTAAATAAATGTAAAAATATCAGCTTTACAGTGCTATATACTTGGATCTAATTTAAGAAGCAAGTCTAAAAAACTAAAGGTTTTGTGTTCAGTAATGGTGATGATTAATAAGGTGTGTGAAGTAATCATTAACAAGAAGTACATTGTTCATGAATGAATTTAGTAAAGTTTAAAGTTTCAACATCTCTTGATTTATCAATCTTATGACATCATTATCAATTTCTAATTTTTGTACACATATATGTGTATACATTTATTTAATGGCAACACTTCTCTCAAATAACAAACAAGGTTGTAAAGTTGTAAAAGGCTGAACAATTTTATTTGAGAGACTGGTATTCTTTACTCTGTATCTTTATACTATTATTGTGTTCTCTTCCCTTTACCCTCATCACATTTTCCCCTAGACTGTATTTACTATTAGACAATAAAGTTTTGGTTAGAGTATTCTCAGTATAACTGGTGAAAATTAAGCCTTGAGCTTTCTATTGTCATGCAGTATGCCCTTTCATTTTTGTGTGCATATAAAAGTTGTTTTTGAACAGAGATAAAGTCTGGAAAAAGAAAGCCAAGATAATGTTGCAGAGATATATGACTAAACCCAAATCTTTCTTTTCTAAATGATTATCTGGTTTAAAGTAACTATGAGATAAGTGCTGAAAACCTAATCATTATCAGTAATTTGTAATCGCAATCATAGCTTCACTATCAGTCTTCGGAGTGAGATGATTTAAAATTATTTTCTTTTGAGCAGTTAATGTCTCCTGAGATTTCCACAGTGTCTGATGGCAAGTTTGCAAGAGAAATATTTCTTCTTGTAATAGACAAATAGACAATAGATTTTTATCATATTACAGCTTACACAGTGCTGAAAATAATAATAATAAAAAGATTCTAAAAATCAGATAGGTCTCAAACTTTTTTTTTTCTTTTTTTCTTTCAGCATCATTGACTATAGTGGAGTGATCTGGTTTTAAAGAGCTTTACGCTTAATGGATGACACAAAATGTTCCTAGATTTTCATTTTGGTTTCATTTTTTGTCTTTTGTGTTTTGTTTTGTTTTGTTTTTAAATCTGTGTATTTAGACCCTCTGCTGGTGACCTGAATGGAGTTATGCCAATTTACATTAACAGTGTTGACACATATTTGGCTGTGGATTAAACTAAGGCATTTTTCATCTCATATATCTGCCCCAGCCTGTTATCAGAAGCTGCTGTCCCTATGGCAAGGGCAGATGAATGAAAAAATATTTCTTAATCAAGGCTAATGTGTTAAGGAAACTGAAATCAGCATTAGCTTACCTTAATATGACTGGCTTTAAGTTCAAGAAAATGCTGAAGAAAACAAAACCTCAGGTCTCACTGTTCCTGTGGTGGTGTTTTCCACAAGTTGGATAGGCAGCTAGGGGGTGGAGGCAGAGTCAACTGTCCCAGTTTATACATGCTGCAGTTTTTTCCTTCTGACATGAAGTCTGTTTTAGAAGAAAATCTACTTGCAGCTGATAGGGATAGAAGGTTACTCTTCCTCACAGGTCTGCATTGTTCACTTGTCTAACCTTCTCTGGGTTACAAAACAAACTGAGAAATAAAAAATAAAATTTAAAAACAAAACAAACAACAAACCAAGCCAAAAAAACATACTGATACTGAAAAAGTATTAATCCTCTGTTAATAGAGAAGTTGGTAATGGAAGGATATATCCCACTGCCATGACCTGAGCTATGAAAAGCTTTAGTATTCATGAGTTTGTAAAATGTAGTTTGATCTGTTTGATGCCAAATGTTAGATGTTTGTTCTCCTATATAAACTGCACAGTGATATTCAGGGAGACAAGAGATCCTTAAGAATGTTAATGATATTTCTTTTTTAGATAAAAATAACTGTATTTCCAAAAATAAAAGTCAGAAAATAAGGCATGGGGATTTGTTCTGAGCCCTTGACAAACTTATTCTGAAATACTGTGCACACATCTACTAATATCAACCTCATTAAAAGCTGACTGGTTTTGTAGAACCAGTCTTTACAGTATTCCAAATAAAACACACTGAACTATCTGAGAATGAGAGAGAACTCTGAATAATTCCCTATCTAGTGAAAATACATTTTCAATATTAAATTCTCAAATGAAGCTTAATGGAATTTTACTCATCTTTCCAAAATACTGTGTTGAGGGAGGGAACAAGCATGAAAAATATCCTCCTGACAGATAGTGAAATGAAAAGCATTTGAAAAATGCTGCTTAGAATGAAAATGCCATTCCAACCCTACCCATAACATCACATTACCAGCTCTACAGTCACTTGCTTCCTCCTGAATATCCATCCCTCTGCCTTTGAACATAAGTCTTTTATTATGCAGTCAGCAGCCTTCCCGGGATGTTTGCTAAAATACAAGGAGGAGTAAGGATTTTAAACAATAAATAAGTCACCTCAATACCACTTGGTTATAAATTAAGTACAGAGGTCACTGAAAGTAAAAAACAAGGTTTGACCTTCACTATTTCAGTACACATTCAGAAGACCAGCACAAAGGAATGTGAGCAGGCAGTTTGAGCGTGTGTTAGGACAACCCCCAAATGGCAGAAAAAGGTGCCTGTGCCTCAGCCATCCACAGCCCCAGGAGAGTAACGTATATTTTCAAGATTAATTTTACTAGTATGCTTCATGCATTATATTGGTGTATGAGGCTGTCTATTGGGACAGTTGAAGAAAGGAAGTAAGGTATGGATTTTTTTGGCTGGGGGTGCGTGGGGAGGGGGGTGGTTGTTTTAGTAGTCTTCAGGTGGCTTTTGGGTGGTTTTTTTTCTTTTTCACTCTAGCTTTACACCTGCTCACATAGAGTTAAGGACACAAATATTACAAATAGTTTTGACAAATTTGAAATGTTATTGTCTTAACGGTTTTCCTCATTCTACTGACAGCAGTTACAATTTTTATTGCATTAGCGACAGAGAATGGACAGTGTATCCAGATGTCATCCATTCCTGTTCTTGTTTCTTTGCAGTATGCCTGCTAACATGGTGTGCATTTTTGCATCTCTGGTGCTACATTTAGGAACGCCTAAGAAATAGAAAACCACAGCTGCCAGAGGATGGCAATTTCCACCAGAAATGTAAGTAAATATAGCTAGAGAAATAACTTTAATTTCCTTATTAAAGGATATGTTTTATTTTGGTTTGGTTTGAACACAATGAAATGGCTACTGCAGTTTGTTCCTCCCTCCCCTCCAAATAAAATTTTTGTCAAACAAAATAATTCTCAAATTCAAGAACAATTCAGCTAACAGCTGCGGTTAGGGGGAATAAAAACAGAGGAAAATGAAAATGAAAAGTTGAAATATTTGTCTTCAGCTTTTTGAAAGAAATATTTGAAGTCTTCAATTAAACTGTCTTTCAGAATCCCTACTCTGTAATTAGTAGGTAGAGGATTATTGAACAATTAGTAAATATCCTGCATTTAACATAGTGGGGTTTCTTTCCCCAGGTCCTACTTTTAAATATCAAGAATTTAATGAATTTATTTATACATTTACAGTTCACTGCTTTGAACTTTTTGTTGATTTTCAATGGCATGTGATTATTCAGGCAACCACTACCACAGTACCCTTCAAAAGCTTCAGTAACTTTTTTGTCAGCCAAACAGCAATGGTGGGAGAAATATTTCCCTTAAAGTCCTAGTGATGAATGCTTCTTAACTACACCCATGCACAGAACTTGATCCAGAGTAGGGACTATATTTGCTTGAGAATGCATTGCTCTTTCTCTTCTTTTTTACTTTTTCTGTGGTTGTCACCTCAAAACCTTAAAAATATAATATGAACTGGAAGTCTACCACCTAGAATATACTTCAAGTAAACATGTACACAACTCAGTACTGTAGCTATTTTAAGTGTTTGATTAGAACATATTCCTGGAGTGCAATACAGTTCAATTTTTTTCCCTCTAATTTATGTTTCTGAGCTCCAGAACATGTAGTAATGCTGCTCTTGATAATTGCACCCACACCTGCAGAAAACCTTGACAATTTGTTTGGATTATTCAAAACAGAGAACTTTCCTTTTGATTTGGAAGTTTGTGGTGGGTTAACCTTGGCTGGCTGACAGATGCCCACCAAGCCACTCCATTATTCCACAGGCTGCAGCTTCCTTCAGCACACATCCACCTGCTCCAGTGTGGAGTCCTCCATGAGTTGCAGTAGGGATACTTGCTATGACATGGTCCTCCATGGGTTGCAGGGGAATCTGTGCTCAGGTGCCTGGAGCAGCTCCTACCCCTCCTTCTTCTCTCACCTTGGTGTCTGCAGGGCTGTTTCTTGCACATTTTCTTAATCCTCTCACTCACACCTGATTTGAAGCATTTTTTACCCTCTCATAAACATGTTATCATGGAGGTGCCACCAGCATTGCTGAATTGCTCAGTTTCGAGCAGTGGTGGGACCACTTTGGAGTCAGCTGAAACTGGCTCTGACAGAGATGGGGGAAGCTCCTTATCTCTTCTCATAGAAGACACCCTTGCAGCCCTCCCACTACTAAAACTTTGTCAGGTAAACCCAATGCAAAGTCCTTTGTTGCTGTTCATTTCTGTTACTTTTTTTACCTTGATTACTATCATGTTGTATCCCTCTCCTGTAATTTGAAAAGTATTCTTCTTTCTCACATTCCTTTCATTGGTGACAGTATTTGTATCTTTCTCTGACTCACCAATGTCTTATTACCTTTTCGTTATTGTCAATACAACTTTAATTTTCATATTATACATATTGGCCAATATGTTATAAAGAGAATGCTATTGGGTGCCCTCACTAAAAAAAAAAAAAAAAAAAAAAAAACAAAACCAACCAAACAAAAAAAAGTCCTGGACAATTCTGAGTTATAGAATTGGACCAAAAAAAAAAATTTAACATTTCAGGAAGTGTTATTACACTGCACCTTCTTATTGTGCATGCATTTTTGGTTGCCTGGGGGCAGCTGGATGTCATGAAACTTTAGAAATATTTTCCTGTTTCTGTGGAGCATGGTTTGCCAATGTATCTTATCTGTTCCATAGCAGCTGTCATCATTTGGGAACAACTGAATACACTTGATTTTTGATGTCAAACAATAAATAAATAATTTATAATGAAAATGGGATAAGGCATTTACAGTGTAACTGTATATCTTAAACCTGTGAGGTGCATCACATCACTTTGCCATTTGTTTGCAATCATTCTGAAACAGAAAAATAAACTGGTGGCAAAACCAAATCCCAGATGGATAATAACTACTGAATTTACATCCATCAGTGAAAACAATTTCACTATGCTTTCCATATAAGATATGGCTATGTTGGCCCTTTCTGCAGGAAAAAACCCACACACAACAAAACCTACTCAGTGAGAAGTTTAATGTAACAGTGTGCTTCATGTATGACTTTGGGAAGAAAAAGCTACACTTGTGACAAGAATCGGGAATGGAAATGTTAGTGGCTCGGTCATTCCCACTGAACTTAGAAGGCCAGATTTAGGAATCATAGAATCATTTAGGCTGGAAAAGACCCTTAAGATCATTGAGTCCAACTGTTAACCAAGCACCACCAAGTCCACCACTAAACCATGTCCTGAAATGCCACATCTACACATCTTTTATATACCTCCAGGGTTGGGGACTCAACTACCTCCCTGGACAGACTGTTCCAATGCTTGACCACCCTTGCTGTGAAGAAATTTTTCCTAATACCTAATCCAAACCTCCCCTGGTGCAACTTGAGGCCGTTGCCTCTTGTCCTGTCACTAGTTATATGAGAGAAGAGACTGACCTCCACCTGCCTACAGCCTTCTTTCAGGGAGTTGTAGAGAGCAATAAGGTCTCCCCTGAGCCTCCTTTTCTCCAGGATAAATTACCCCAGGTCCCTCAGCTGCTTCTCATAAGACTTAGTCTCTAAAGCCTTCACCAGCTTTGTTGCCCTTCTCTGCACACACTCCAGCACCTCAACTTCCCTCTTGAAGTGAGGGGCCCAAAACTGAATGCAGTATCTGAGGTGCAGCCTCACCAGTGCTGAGTCCGAGGGAAAATCACTTCCCTGGTCCTGCTGGCGACATTGTCTAATACAAGCGAGGATGCTACTGGCCTTCTAGGCCACCTGGGCACACTGCTGGCTCATATTCAGATGGCTGTTGACCAACACTCCCAGGTCCTTTTCTGTCAGGCAGATTCAAGACACTCTTTCCCAACGTTCTGTGGGGTTGTTGTGACGCAAGTGAAGAACCAGGTGCCTAGCCTTGTTGACCCTCGTATAATTTTCCTCAGTCCATTGATTGAACCTATCCAAGTTCTTCTGTCAAGCCTTCCTACCTTCAAGCAGATCAGCACTCCCACCCAACTTGGTGTTGTCTACAGCCTTACTGAGGGCACACTCAATCCCCTTATCCAGATCATTGATAAAGATATTAAACAGAACTGGCCCCAATATCAAGCCCTGGGAAACACCATTTTTGACCAGCTGCCAACTGGATGTAACTCCATTCACTACCATTCTTTGAGCTTGGCTGTCCATCCAGCTTTTTACCCAGCATGCAGTAAACCCATCCAAGCCATGAGCAGCCAGTTTCTCCAGGAAGATTCTGTGGGAGATGGTGTCAAAGGCTTTAGTAAGGTCCAGGTAGACAGTATCCACAGACTTTCCCTCATCCACTAGGTGGGTCATTCTATTGTAGAAGGAGATGAGGTTCATCAAGCAGGATCTGCCTTTCATAAACCCATGCTGTCTGGGCCTGCTACTCCAGTTGTCTTGCATGTGCCAAATGATGGCACTCAAGATAATCTGCTCTATAACCCTCCCTGGCACTGAGGTCAGACTGGAAGGCCTCTAGCTCCCTGGATCCTCCTTCCAGCCCTTCTTGTAGAGGAACATCATATTTTCTAACCTCAAGTCAGCTGAAACCTCTCCAGCTATCCAGACTTATTTCTAGCAAAATACCTTCATCACAGAGAGTTCATCAAACTTAGAAGGCCACAAACTTCATAAACTTACACATCCACCCAGACATTTGCTGAAAATTTGCACTGTCTTATGAGCTTATATTATGGTACAAGATGAGGACACAATGCCAATGTACATTTTGAGTAATAGCAAAATACGTAGCTTCCTTAGAAAAGCAGCGGGACTACCAGTGAGCAATGGTAAAGATTAGCTAATGTTGTATTTTTCTTTTTATCCAACTTCTTTTTAAAAGCCTGAGATAAAAACCTGATAGCATTCAAAACTTAAAACAAAAAAATTGAGTTGCAAATTAATAAAATGGCCCATATGTCTGAGATTTATGAGCTGCCTAGAAGTTCTTTGTTCATGCTAAAATAAGACACTAGTAATTCTGAGGTTGTCCTAATGGTCAGTAAATGCAGATATTTGCAGACACTGATACATCTTCTGTGTCCTAAACAAGTCTCAGTCTGGTATGTATCATACTTTAGGAGTACTAGTCTGTTTCTGCTAACGATAGAGATAGCAAGTACAATAAGCTTACATTAGCTGTTTTAGGTAAATTCAGTAATATGAACATTAAGCTAAATAAATTTCTGTCCCAGCTTTCAAGAGAGAACTCAGAAAAGACATGATTTCTGATATAGTAGGAAAATTCTGGAAATTCTGAATAATGAATAATTCAACAAGTTAAATTTATATTTTCATCAAAGTAAACCTGATATCATCAAGATAACGATGTGACGAATTTTAAAATATATATAGCACGGGAGTTATATCAACAGTAGAAATTAATAGAAGAAGAAAGCAAACAAGCAAGTTTAACTTCTGAGGGTTAAGTGTCAAAAGAAAGGTCATATGCAGAGCTGTGTTTCAGTGAATGAAGGGGATACACTTTGTGAACATGCAGAGATGTCTCATCTATTCTGTATTCTTGTAGATGTCTAATATTCATTGTGATGTAGCTCTGTTCCATCTAAAGAAGAGTGAAGGAAAAAAAAGAGAAAATGAGAGAAATATAAAATATCAAAATTATTTTCATACAAGTGAAATTATAAAACTAGTGGTTTCCTTCAGCTTCAGTAATCAGTAAGGTAGATAATTAGCATAACAGTAATGAAAGCTTACTCTGTACTCCAAAGTTTTACTAATCCTATCTTAAAATAAGTGCTTGGCTGTGTGGGGTGAGTTGTCCCCCTGGAGAGGCACTTTTTCCTCCACAAAGGGAAATCTAGGAGTTGAATGTAGTTGCTTGGTTAGGTACCTAGTGCCCTAAGGAAGTAAGACATCTGTGTAAGAAGGGTAGAGATAAAGGACCTACAGGAGATGCATGTTCCTCTGAAACAGGAACTAGATGCCACACAGAACAATGGTGATCTCAGTTATTACTGGAGTCCTGTGTTTAGTCAGATGACACTCACCTTGTTTTTTTCACAGGAGTTAATCATGCTTCATTCAACTGCATGCTATGCAGAGGTGTCTCATGCCATTTACAAACCATGGAGTTGTCAAAGGCATATGCACAGGGCTGACAGGGCAAGCATACAGTGTCATCTAAAATACCCCACGTTATTCCACCTGGCTTGAGGCTCTGGTTCAGAACAGAGTGTATTTCCTTTTCTTTTTCTCTTCCCTTGTCTAATACAGGTATTACTTATATCCTAAAAAGTTTCAAATAACACTAAACAGCAATATTCAGATGACTGTATGGAACCCTTGAATCTCTGGCTTACAGTGGTCACCAGATTACACTGGATATATTGGTAAACTCTCCTTAACTGTAATAAGAGCTTAAAAACTTGGCTGATAGGTGAACACCTACATTAAAACTCCTAAATGTTAGGATTGCTGTTCCAGCAATTAAGTTTAGATCTAAATGCTGAGTAATATAAATGTTTTGACTTCTTTGTGGCCAGGATTTTACATCGATTTGTGAGTTCTTGATAAGTATTCCTAAACCATAAAAGTGTTTTGGAAACTTATGTAATCAGATATCTTGTAATTACCTCCTTAATAGTGGCCATTTTTACATTAATTTACCCTTTTAAAACGTGTCTAAGTAGACGTTCAAAACTTTATTAACATTCCATGCATTTCAACAGCTTATTCGTGTGTGTGTGTGTTGCATTTGTATTATTAATAATGTAGGAGATCATTATTTTGTTTACCTTTGTTGTTGTTGTCACTACAGTCTTTGTTATGGATAAATGTTTTGGGGTAATTCTGTCTTTTGAGCATCATAAACAGTAACAAATGCTTTTTGATTCACTTACAAATTATAAGAGAAGAGCCATGAAATTTTCCTAACCTTTTCTGCAGCTCAATAAATCACAAACAGACAAGAAAGTTAAGCACTGCTTCAGTGGAAAATCAGCAGACAGATGTAGCACACATTCCCCTCAAAATAATTCAGAACCTGTTCCAATTTATCAAATGCCTACTTTATCTGTCAAAACAATGTCCTTTCTCAAATAAAGGGCATTGTTTCTGCAGCAAGAAAAAGGTTCTGATGTATTGTTATCTGCAAATGGATGGTGGAATAATGGAACAACAGGCAACGTTTCAAGCTAAGAGATCAAAGGGCAGAATACATTACAATTCTTGTTAAAATAAATTAGGCTGAAATTGTAATTTTAATAAAGACATTTATAACCTTAAACAATTTTTTGAATTTACGGATCAGCAGAAACAATAAGAAAATCCCTTTCAATATATAACTTGATGCATTTCTTTCCATTGTGAGAACTTCAGATTTCAGAGAAACCATGATTTACAGAGCCTTAATGTACATTAGCAGGTATCTTGTGCTGACATTACACTATCTTACATTTGCAAAGGAAATATTTTAAATTGCTTTTTTCATTTTTGAATGTATTTTCATATTACCATCATACTACAGAAATGTTCATAGAAAACAGAATGGATTAAGAATTTCCATAAGCAAAATTTATTAACTTAAAATCTTCCAAGATAATTTTGATCTTTAAATGTTAGATGATGCATTATGTTATTAAGTCACAACATTGAATCAAACTCCTCCTTAAAACTAGCCATCCTTTTCAAAATCCACTAACAAAATTAAATTAAGAATGAAATAATTTTAAAGCCCTATCCTCTCTAGAGTAAATTAAAAAAAAAAAAAGTGAACTGTTAATAATTATCAATTAATTGGAAAAGCACAGGAGTTCTAAATGTTCAGCAAATCTGTACACTGAAACCTAATTCTATTACCAAATCATTGTAATGCTCAGACACTTTCTTTAACCTAAACATGTCAGGTTTTTACGACAATTCCTACAGCCAGCCTGATCCTGAGCTGAACTGTGACAACTTTGCACTGATGTACGTCTCCTCCATGATTGCATGTGGCTCTTTCTTTCTTATATTCTTGCATTTTACAATTTTTTATATGTAACTGTGACATCTGTCTGTTATTAAGGTTTTTTTCTCCTTATGATACATTTACAGGCCTCTAATAATACATGATCGAATCAACTCCTTCAGAAAGGTATTTACTTATAATCAGTTAATAGCAGTTCTAAAAGTTAGCAACATTTTTTTTAACAAGTGTTTTCCTTACACCTTGATGTTCATAGATCTGTAAAGGAAGGTCTTGGTCACTCTATTGAAAGAAACTCTATGATCAGAACCATAGCAAAATAAAAAAAAGTACATTTTTCTAAATACCTTGTGATAAGAAGGTCAGACTTATTTCCAGTTGTACTAGTTTTTATTTCAGTGACATTCCAGTGCAGGGCAAAATTTAGGACCAGAGTGCTGAAATCTGGACATCTGTCAAAGCTCAGTTATGCAAGCTCTTACTCAGCTGCATAAGTAGATATCTGTGTTTGCAAATAGCCCAGCTGAAGTCAATTAGTCCTTGTACAGTGCAATGATGGGGAATTCTAGAATTGTACTAATTAAGATTAGACTAACTCAGAAAGGTTACTAATATAAAACCAAGGTTTGACCAGTGTGAAACCGAGTAGAATCGTGGGAAAATAATTGCATCCCCGCCTGCACATCACCAGTCCCTGGCTAGAGGTAATTCCACTTTTGCTAGAAGCACTGTGTGAGAGCTCTATTGCAGGCTAGAATGAACAGTTTAAATAAGAAATTTGCACCAATATAACTGATTATGCTCATGCTATACTAGGGAACACTCACATGAACAATGCCAGTGACTGAAAAGCTGCAGGATGACTGGCACCAGTGGGCAGCGAGAAGAAACTGAGTGATAAAAATTTCCATTCCAGCACAGCCTGAGTGAGAAGAGGTTGTGTGTTTAAGTCTCAAAGGTATGTAGGGTTAGGCTAGCACATGCAGACTAAAATTCATTGAGAAATATCTGGAGGCATTCTTTAACTGTTCTTTGCTGCCGGAACAATTCAGAACAGCACTAGTTTGTCTTAACGAAGCAGTAAAGCTGTGCTCAGAATAGTTTTGTCAGATTAATCAAAACAAATTGAAACCAACAAACAAAGAACCCTGCTAGCAGAGTAAATAAACACTAATGTTCTGAGAGACTGCCAGACGTGCATAGCATTAGGAAATATTCAAGCATCACTTCAAAATCTTCATCCTACCTATTTTTTTCAGAAGTAGTTGACAATAGCTACCATCATCTTACAAACACAGAGCAGAAAACTTGGTTTCAAAGGTGATTATATTTAAGGAATTATGATTTTATATATTTTTATGACTGATATTTACACTCATGAGAGTGATGAAAAGTGTAGAATTGCTACAAATGTCATTTTAATTTAATAAAGATATTTTGTAGATATTGACAAAAGAAGATGGTCATTAAATAAAGATTAGTGAGGAAATGAATTAAATACAAAGAATGTGAAGATAAAATAAAAAAATGTATCTGGAGAAAACAAACCTTTCTCTTCCAGATATTCTTAATCAAAATCAGACACAAAACCTAAATTGAAATAGTTAATTAGGACCCAGGCCTAAATCTCTAGGCAACCAAAATGCCAGCTGAAATTACTGAGGTTTTCAGATGCACATACAATTAGGAATAGGATGATCCCAGATCAGTGCAATTCATACAGAGGACCACAATCTCTATTGAAATCTGGCTTTGGGTTACTCTGGAAGCAAGCTGGAAGAATAGAAAACACCCAGTTTGATTATCAGCCATAAATACTATCTGAAACAGAGTCAACAGAGATACATCAGTGTGAATGGTTGGCAAAAAGTAAATAATTTGCCGTAATTCTCTACAGAGCTGCACTAGAAACTTTTCCTCAGAGTCATTTATAATGCTGAGAAAGCAAATTAGGACCTTGTTAACACCAGTCTCTGCTGCCTTGCCCATTATGTCCTCACTCTCCTCCATGAAACAAACATAAAAGTGCGACTACAAATGAATGGATAATTCTGATGTGATAGCACATTTCCCAGGGGAAAATGACATGACAAAGCACAGGAGACTGGGAATTAAGCCTTCCATATTTAGGACATGCAAAGTACCCCGTGTCAAGTGAAAAATATCCACAAAACCACTACTGCTGTCTGTGGAGCACTTTCAGATTCATGTTTCTGTATGACATTTTTAAAAAGGAAATCACACAGGATTTTTGGTTTGACACTGTTTCCTTTCTTTCAACTACATCTTTCTTTTGCTTAAGAGAGAATGTTCTCACCAATAGTTTAAAAGTACAGTGTATAAGAAACAAAAGTGAAAAAAAAAATGAAAGTGACCAAGACTATAAACAGTACTTTCTGTATGAGAATGAATGCTGGCAGAAAAAAAAAATATTAAAAAAATTGCCTTCTTAGGGAAGTTAAAGTCTTCAGGAAATGTTTTATTCACTGATAGACAAAAAAACAGGCTCTTGCCTCTTTTCAATACGAAGTAATGGAAGAATAAAATAAATTATATACAACTGATTTGACAAAGCTCTTCCTAACTGCAATAAAATTTCACAAGGTGGTTAAAAACCACATTGTTATCAACACTTCCCACCAACACAATTCTGCTGAATTATCATTTTTGCTTTGCAAGCTAGATTCACTTTTTGCAGAGGTGAAAGGAAAATGAAGCCATGTGTGTCACTCTGCCAAAAAAAAGTGATTTGTGGTTCATATTTTCATCATCTTGTAACAGAAATTCGTAGGAAATAAAGTATGAAACTGAACAGATACATAATATCCTTATTTTCTACTTGGTATTTCCATGTTGATCTCATAATAAGGTAAAGAAAATCAAGACAATTTAATCTGGCTTCTCTCAGGAAAATTACTTGAAAACTACGAAGACCTCCATACAGTTACTAATTTAAGAGTTAACTGTGACCAGTACTTACATGAACACTCAGCTTATGAAGTCTTGATCTCATCTGCTAAGTATAGCTTTTTAAGAGGTAGCAAAAAATGGAGCATCTTTTCCATATATCATTTAGTTGAAAAAGACAAACCAACTCATTTCATTTAAATTTCAACAAATTATGTTGACTCTGGTAGTGCATAGTATCAAATTAAATTGCTGCACATCACATTTTTCTCCAAAGTTAAAATTAATTGTGACAATGAGTAGATACTTAAATATACAGTAAAAATGACAATTTTAAGATGAAATATTTCATGCTTAATTAAGAAAGGTTATGAATAGCTTCCCATTTTGAGTGTTTTACAGTTCTTCATCATTTGATATACACATCAAAACATGGAAATACAAACTATGGATCTTCCAGTCTAATACACAGCTTACACTAAAGGGAACTCTGAATATCCCCTTAGAGATTTCGGCAATGATTTTCCACTCCATTACACCAATTTCATACTGGGGTAAGTCCATTGATGTCAATGGTGTTACATCAGCTTAAAAACAATATGACAGAATAGAAGATCAAGGTTATTCAAGCTCTTATTTATGGTTATGGAAAATTACACACGTCTGACGTACGTGTACATAACAGGGCTCTGTGTTGTTTTGTATTTCTTTGATAATGAAAATGTCCGCATACACAAAAAGCAGAAAACTGAAGTTGAAACATAACAGGTATTTACCAGCTAAACATACATAGGTGTAGACAGCAAATGCTGGTTATAAAATAACTATACAGGGTGACAGCTGCTCAGTTACACTGAAATTAAATGTGAGAAAAGTTTGAATAGACTGAATTTTCAGAAATGAAGAAGTCCCAGGAAACTATAAATCAGGAAGCCAATACATTTAGGGTTGTATCTACTCCTGCATTAACTTAGTATTTTATTTTTATTTATTTGATGTTTCCAGAAATGTAACCAGACTCATTACTGAGAATTTCTAAAATATGTTACTCTTGACACAATAGCCACATAAGTAAAAATGCTGTCACAGTCACAAAATTAACTACAAAGACAAAGTCCTGTCAGGAACATAACATTGGTCAAACAGCTGAATCTTCATCATAGCTGAGGGAGTGTACCTGAGAGCAGTCTGAATCTCTGGTTGCTTCCAATACACAGTGCTGCTCAAACACACAATGCGAGTGCAAGCTGTTTACACATCTTGTCTGTCCTGTGGCAGATCATGTCTGAGCTTTCTGTGAAAAACTCTAGAGTGTCTGTGGAGGGGAATCAACTTCTCTTTTCTTTCAGATCTTACTGCATCCCACAAGAACAAATGAGATAACCAGAGGAACAGGGTTCTCCCCCTCCCAGCCATACTGCAAGTAGATCCATTCTGGAAAGACAATAAGCCCTTAGGGACCTACAGATATCCCAAAAAACTTTGTAAGGACCATAAGCAGACAGCCCAAGCAGGGCTGGGTATCACGTGTTCATGGGATCCTGTACTGCCTCATTTAGCTTTCCATTCATGTCATTTCCAGTTTTTTTCTGCTGAAGTAATACCTTGTAGTACTTTCACTTATCTTGTATTTGCGTAGTAATTTTTAAGAAGAGTACTTTGCATTCATGCTTTTTCCTTAAGACAGTTTATCTAATTTGCTTAAATACTTTTGAATTCTAATCCCAAAAGCTCCTTGCGTCCCTTCCCTCTGCAGCTTGGTATCTTTTATAGGGTAAGACCCGTTAAGAATATGTGCTCTTTAACTATCAAAATCAGTAATGGAAATACGAGACAGACCCAGGTCAATAGGTCTCATTTTTCCAAATAGACCATATTTGCCATAGGAAAATATAACATGGGATCATGTCAACAGCTCAAAATTTGTGGCATTCACTGCTTTTTACTTCTCACAAAGCCTGCTGTCTTGGAAAATGAGAAATATTATGTTGTTTAAACATAAATATTAGATTTTTTTCTTGTCACCTTAATGTTATGATGATTTTGTATGTGTCTGGATTTTAGCCCAATTGTTTTATTTACACTGTGGCTGTAACCAGATGTTCTTATCAGGCTCCAAATCATATTACTACAAGGAATTATGAGTAAGGCTACTCTCTCTATAAATGCAGCACTATACACAGCAACATTATTAAACATGCTAACTGTTATATTTTCCTCAGGAATATTTTGGAGAAGAGCAGACACTGTAACATTTGGGCATAATATTTTTTAATATTTTTTTTGTTTGTTTTAAAGCATCATATTTCAGCACCTAAATTTAGGGGTTTACAGAGTAGATGTCTACTTATCAGCAGAAAACCCAACCTCTTTGCCTAAACATACATATATAATACCATCTGAAATAGCAGAGCAAAGGGTATGACATGTGACCTTTAGCTTCAGAAGGGTATTTACTTCCAGTACATCCTGTGTCATATCTGACTGTCCTAGAATTGGTATATTTGAACATATCAAATTACACCAGGTACTAAGTATGCTGTCTCTCCTAAGTATAAGGGAGCTTGAACCTGTAGACATGTAGATATGTCATATGTAGACAGCTATATTGTAAATACTAAATTTAGAGGTTTTGAATGTACACTTGAATCCAAAAAAAATTCAGATTAATTTAAATTATCTAAAAACTTAAATATTATTGGGGAAAAAAAAGCCCCAAACAGTAATTCAAAACCTAAACATAATGATATAATGTGTAAAAAGGAGAAAAATATTGATACAAACATAAATAAGACAAGTCTATAAGGAAGCATGCCATAGAGAACTTGAATATGAAAATACATATTGAATTTTTAAAATAAATCAGCTTGAGGTAGTGCAGTAGAATGGATGATTTCCTATTTCTTCTGGATTAACAAAAAAGACAGTTAAATTAGACAAGACCCTCTGTCAGGTCTTTCCTCCTGTTACAAACTTATTTCAGGATGAACTAAGCCACCTTCTGGAAACATCTATCTTTCTTCTTTCACATAGAATGAGAGAAGCCAAGTCTTTTATACTAGCAGCTAACATTCGGATGGCTACAGTTAGGTCAGATTAATCCCATCCTGTCTTTCTACTACACCAATTGTTTGAATAGAGTTTTAATCATCTTGTGCTTCAAATGCTAAATCACTGGGGTAACAGTTGCTTGCCATGAACCAACTTCATTACTTCCTGGATTAGTTCATTGATCAGTGTTTTTATCAGTGATATACTAACACTTAGCAAGATGTCTCCAAAAAAATTTTTTTTCTTAGTTAGCCTTTTACAGTCTCTAGGAGTTTGTTGTTTGTTTGTTTTGGGTTTTTTTTTCGCTGACTGATTGTTAGGGTTTTTAAATTTATTTCTGTTGGTTAACTGGGAGTATTGGGAGAACAATGTTTTGAACATTATTTTTGAGTGAAGACAACTTTGTACATTGTGGTGGGTTGACCTTGGCTGGCTGACAGAACCTTACCCAGCTGCTATCTTGCTCCCCTTCCTGACAAGCACAGAGGGAGAAAATAAGGTGGAAGAGCTCATGGGTCAAGATCAGTTACCAATTAATGTCACAGGCAAAACAGACTTGACTTGGGGAAAATGAATTTAACTTATTAACAATCAAAATTAGAATACAATTGTGAGAAACAAAAACTTCCTTAAATACATTTTCCCTGAGGCACCACCATCTTGACTGCTGGGCTCATCCATGTCCCACAGTAAGTCCATTGGAGCTGGCTGTAAATAGCAGTGTTCAGCATGGGGCAGCCCTGGCAGCTCCTCACAGAGGCCACCCCTGCAGCCACCTACTACCAGCACCTGAGCACTGCACTAAATGTCATGCATCTCCTTCTAAAAATAGATTATTTCCCATAGATAATCTCCCGCTTTTCTCACAGCTAAAACTTTTTTTTCCCTCTTGTTTTCACATACTTTATTTTGGTTCTCAATAAATTATTGTCTCCCAGGGACTTGTCCTTACCAAGCATTATGTTTGCTTTTATTATTCCTTTCCTTTCATTCATCCTTTTAAGTGGTTAAAAAATATAAGGGGGGGGGGGGGGGAAGAAAGCTGAAATGATAATTTTTTTTCAGGTTGAGCATTCAGATTGAGCAGAACATTTTCTTCAACTAAAAAAAAACACAACAAAAAAGTCCTCAAATTATTGTTCTAATTTCACCAAGAAAACACACAATTTATCAAAGATTATTGCCTCCAAAATGAATTCTTTTTCTTCCCCAGATCCATGAAACCATGTGCAGTTTCTCTAAACGAGATTTTTTCTAACTGCTTTGCCTCATTACCACTTTTACCAGTATTTTCCTGCTGGTAGATTCTTCTTGTAGCTATGGTAAATGTTGGCTAGTTTGAAACTGTCTTGGGCTCATTCTGCAATCATTCTTTTTTCTTGGAAATGGCTGGTTATGTTAATGGGTGATTATCAAGATATGGACTACATCTTTCATGTTGCATAAGGTAGCTTGGTTGGTACAGGTGTCCTCTGACAGCTGAAGGCTTCTTGATTTTCCTGTGAGGATCAAAGAGGCAGAACAGATCTTCTCAGCATCCTAACAGTTTATGGAAATCAAGCCTGCTGTCCGGTGGATATAGGCATGACTACTCTGCAGTTGTTGCTATTCATACTCTCTGGTGAACTCAGCCTCATCTCTCCCTCCGTGAATTTTCAGAATGGCTGTAGACAGAAGATATTGTGTATTTTGTTCAGAATAGGAAGACAAATAAGTGTGCTACTCACAGTGGTTTAAGCAACAGGTGTCATTATTTTGCTGTGGATATGAGAATATTTTACTGTTAGCAATGCAGTAGTGACTTATCTTTACCATGATGGTAAGCAGATTTTGGTATATGAAATCAACTGAATCATTATAAAAATATTTAAGCAAAAGACTGTGCTTACATTAAGTAACACAAGGCCAGAGCATGGATACAGGTGCATGACTGTCCAGGCTGCTTACTTGTTAACAGGTTCCTAAGCACAGTTTCAGGCCATGGCATCTAACACTCTCCCAGTCATTGCTCAGGTGCATCTCAGAAGAAAACATGTTCCAGTGACCATTCACAGTAGGCAGTTTTGTTATAGACATCATGTTTTGCATGGAAGAAAATTCATCTCTGAGCCATTTCTTGTCTTGTCTTCAGAGCCAAAGAACGACCTCTGACATATTTTATTTAGTAATGTTAAGTGTAGCCTGACAGAACAGGAAGCAGAATAACACAGAATAAAAGTAAGCAAATTAGCATTGTAGAAATACTGTGTGAAGTTCCACAAAGTTCCACAAGCTTCAGATGCTAGAGCTTTCCAAACAAATTTTTTTTAATTATGTTTTTTACAATTTGCCTGAAAGGTTTCAGGTTTTTTGTGTATTTACATTTGCTTAGTGTGAGCAATTCAAATCCAAATACTAAACTAAGCAAGTTAGACAAATTTGGATTGATCCTCATACTAAGCACCTAGTTACCAATCAGGAAACTGAAAATTATGTGAAACAGCCCATATTAAGTTGAGACCCAAGTTATTCTGGAAGCTCAGGTTTACTTTTCAATGTATTATGAAAATCAGTTTAAATGAGCACATCACAAAATCTATGGTGGTGAATGGCAGTAGCTTTATGTGCTGATAAGACATACATGTTTATATGTGAATATATGATCATGGACATGTTATGTAACATAATTGTGATATAAAGATGCTTCAGTTAGTATTTTTTTTATATCCTGAACGTCTTTCAATGTATCTTCAATGTATCTTGCCAAACAATTTTTTCTTTTTTCCTCTTTCTTTTATTTTCTTTTATCTTTTCACTTTCTTATCTTTTCACTTTCTTTTTTTTTTTTTTTTTTTTCAGTATCCCTGGAAGTTAATGGCAATGATGCCATTAACAGTATAAGCTAAATTGAATGAGATGGGATTTGATAGCTAACCAAATTTGGTTTTGAAATTAATGGGTCTTGATGGCTGGCCTTCCCATGTTTCAATGACTCATGTTCCAAAGCAATTGCAATTGCAAAAGCAGAATGAATAGGATTCAATAACTAAATAGCTACCAGCATACTTATCAAAGGGTATTTATTTCAAGGGAGTGCTTTGCCATCTAACTTCTACTGGTTCTGTATGGATCTGTGTTTTATTTAATCACATTTATTTAAAGTAGAATGCATTAGCTTACAAATTTGATTAGTTTCTGTGTGCAGTTTGAGTTTCTCTTTCAAGTAACATGAAGATCCCTTAAATTTGCAAAATTTTGGTAAAATATTATGAAAATATACTTTAGTTCTAATAAAAAATTCATGGGTCCTGATCCTGCAAAAGTCACACACACATACGAATCTACACACTTATAGATACATACATCCTTCTAAACACAATTGCTGAACATTTTTTTTTATGTCTGCACTCCTTTTGAGATGAACAAATACTCTCCTGAGCATGCAAGTCCACAGCACAGATTTTCACATAGGATATGGAAAAGATTTTCACTGTGTATTGGTCCAGACTGTAGATGGAAGAGATTCTTAACCACTTCCTAACTCTATTGTGAGCTACATCCTCTAACAAATTAGCAGACCTACTCAGGCTTAATCAGCTGTGCAAAGAGACAAGGCTGAGCTAAGAAGGGGATGGTATGCAGGTTTTATTCCTGTGTTACTAAATAAAGAGTCTGAGAGTTTAAGAGACAAAGCTGGTCTATAGTAACTTAGAGGATAATTCCTCAGTTTAGGACTCAGTAGGCATTAAAACAAAATCCAGTTCATCAGAAGAAAAAGGAAAATAAAAAGGAACAAATACATTTTTTAGTCTTACACACATCATATAAGGACAATGAAGAATGTTTTGTGATGGATGCACATGTGATTTGATGATGAAATTGGATGTCTTGTAATATGTAGGAGAGATGAGATTAATTTAGCACAGTCTACTGGCCTTAAAATATCTGAATCTATCTACATTTCCAAGGAAATATCCCTGTATTGACAGGTGACAATGAATGGTGGACTTAACTTACATGTCCTTTGTAAAAAAGCCACTGAAATCAGTAAGAACATTCCCATTGGCTTTGGTAGGCTTTGGATACAGACCAAGGATACCTAGTGGGACTCTGCATGTTTGAAGGGCTTGTGGGAATGGTCCTTAGAAGAAAGGCCCAGAAAGAGAATTAGTTCAATAGGCAATAAAAAGGGAATGTGATTCCGTAGAAAGGTGTTTCAAACCATATGGATCTCATGGTTCCACACTGAATATGAAAAATAGTCCACGTCATTTAATAATGAATTACTTCCATATGATAAGTGCAAAGGTTCTAGTCAGTCCTTTAAATTTTTCCAAGTATCACACAAGGAACATTTTTTACCCAGAGCAAACTTTCCGATCTGGCAAAGGATGGCTTATACACTTTGCAAAAAAGACTTTTCCAAACCTTGTGGTCTCCACTGAATGCTTTTGAATTTGAAGGAGTATTTCTGTTTTGTGACTAACATTCTGTATAAAATGTATAAACACTCCAGAAAAAATAACAAAACCCTTGTATATTTCTCTGAGGTGTGTGCCTTAACTACTAAAATAAGGATCATGCCCCAATCTCTATGAGACTTTCATTTTTCCCACAGAGCAGTACAGCTTTCATCAGAAGTGATGTGGTCACAGTGCTTCACATCTCCCCTCCATAATACCCACAGTGTGTGATGGTAGGTAGGAAACTCTTTTGTGCTATTAGAGCTATTGGTTTAAAACCCCACAGGCCAAGTAGCAAATGAAGCCTCTATTTCTCACTTTATGAGAAAGACTACTTACCAGCAACCTACATAAACTTGTTTTACTTTGTTTCTGCTTCTCCTCAGATGCAATGTGATGCTAGATGTTATTTAGATAGCTGAATCCTGCCCATGCACTATTTTAATTACATAGTTACTCAGAAGTATTCATATGGAAAGCGTTCCACTAGTCTGTACTGTACAGTAAGTTTTCTTCCCAATATATTGATAGCTATGAGCTTACCCAACATATACTTCAAATAAAAAAATCATTCTGAAAGAAGTGGGAATTATGGGACAAACTGGGTGCTTTCAAGTCTTTTTTGTGTTCTGGTGCTTCAAAGTTTTCCTAAGTATTTTGTTCCCAACATCTTCAGCCACGACATTTTTTTTCTGGAAGTAGAGGTAAAATATTTTTTTAATCAAGTAATAGATTTATTTCTTTCACACAGTTACATACTGTAGGCTTGTCACTTTGTTATTTAACCAGAAATTTAATTTATTCCCTCAATGGCAATTCAGAAGAGGAAAAATATTGGTTCAGCTCAAATCAAACAGGAATGTTTTTGATTATCATTTTTACAAAACTGCAGCTGGAAGAATTACTTTTTTTACATATTTTGTTCTTGAGTTTTTAACCCTCTAAGATTTATTGTATTTCTTTCTAAAAGGCATTTAAGATTTAAAATAAAATTTTGTCTTGCCAATAAAAAGTGAAAAAACTAGAAATGTACCTTAGCAATACCATATTTCAATCACTGTAATAATTGCTTGTTGTTTCAGTCTCCAGAAGAGTAATTCCCTTTCACAAATTTTTGTAAAATTCACATGACTATAAGGAAACAAGTAACCAGTTTATTTTTTAGAGTTATCACAAATACTGCATAGATGTTGAAACTAATGAATTTTACCCAATATTTTAAGCACAACTATCTGGTTTTCTAATGCTGCATTTAATGCTAACTTCAAAATAATTCTTAACTGACTATCTAGGTATAATCCGTGGCCATTTTATATAATTAATCTGCTCTACCCTTTCTGTTTTATTCTTTATTTCAGATCTCTATAATTTTTTCTCAATTAACCTATCAAAATTTCATTATGCTTTGGCCTCAAACATGTTTTACTATTTCAATGTTTCTATGTTTTCTTTATTCTCTACTTAAAACCATATTACTTGTTACACTTTCCCTTGTAAAACATTTCTCCCCTTTCCTCTTATTTTAGGAATACAGTTTTTATTAGCTTCCTTTGTCTCATCAAACAAAAAACTATTAAAATACTCAATAGGTTCAGTATGAAATATTTTTAAAAATAAAAGTGGGTTTTATCTTCTTTTTAGCTGGCACCAATTGTTTTTGTATAGTGAGTGAAGTGTTTTCTAAATGACTTCCCATTGTTCTCTTTATGAGGTAACTGCTTCATACATCTCAAGGTAATTTTCTTAGTTCACAGTACTCCAGCTACAGTGTTAACAATTACTCAAAGCCAGGTACTCTTAGAAAGGTCTGACTGTGGGTCCTCCTAAGGACAGCTCATATTCTCATAAAATATGTTTGAGGTAGATGAGATAAATATCCTCTTGAAGAAGCTTCTTTTTTCTTTTCTTTTTTTTTTTTTTTTTTTTTTCTGCACAGGCAAGACATGGTACAGTTGCTCACACTTCAGCATGAACTGCTGTTTGAAATCAGCAGAAAGTATCCTGTGTAGTCCCATGCTGGTCACACAGCTCTTGTGTCATATTTTCAGTCTGGTGCAAAAGTCTCAGACATTTTTCCACATATTCGGACACATATTTCTAGGCTGCTTTATAAAGTTTGTACTCCAAACATCTTCTCCAAATTGGCATCTACCTTTGGTCAGGTTATTTGGCTATGCCGACTAAAGGCTGGACTCAGTTTCTGGTATCCCTTCTTTACTTTTTATTTTACAATTGATTCTTAGATGTTGCCTAACTGCTGATATTAAGCCAATATTCTTCCAGTGTAATTATAAACAATAAGAAGCTGACAAACTGGGAGTAACATCCTGGGCCTACAAAAGTAAATTGGGATGAGATTTATATTTCTTGAAATATAAATATAAGCAATCGATTGCTTAAACATAAGTATCTAGGGATGTATGAGATATCTGAGTGTATATAACCTGACATGCAGTTCCTCACCAGAAGCCCATGGGTTTCCCATAGATGCTGTGTCATATATACCAGCTGTGTGTAGAACACCTCCGATGTCTTCTGGCATCTCAGATAGTTCTTAGTATGTATGCTTTGGAAGCTGAATCACACCACTTAACATTTATAGGTAAAATCCATGTTCTGTGTATTTATTCAAACTCACCCAAACTGTACAACGTAAACATAAAAATTAATTCTAGAAAGTTTGTGTAAGACCTCCCTTAAAAGCAGCTCCCTGTAGTTCAAGTGCTTTTTGTATACTGATGATACAAAGAATAGTTTGGTCTGTACTAGAATTAAGTGATCATACTCCTCATACTCTTCTTCAGGAGTCAGTTATTGGTTAGATGTGAACATTTTGGTTTAAATTAGTACTTAATCAGAAAGTGACTTGAAACAAGGGAGAGAAATTATGATTACCTTTTTTTCGAATTTAATTAGAAATCCCATGGAGTCAGCATGTCCGTACCTTGAGGGAGGGACTGACTCATATCAGTTAGCAACAAGCCATCTGGTTTCTTTAGAAGAAATGTTGATAGAGTTTCCAAGTTTCCTCAGCCAGGGGAAGGAACTTTGGTTTTATTTATTTATTGAGAGAGACAGAAATATTACTTTATCACTAGAATCACACTGTTCATGCAGTTTTGTTTAAAACTCCACTTCTGAGAAAGAGAGAGTTCTAACACTTTAATTATTAGCTTTTTGTACTGTAAGGTTATTCCAAACCTGTGTAGGGCCTGACAGTTGCATAAAAAGAGAAAGTCATGAGCACGTTGTCCCCTCCCACGCAAACACTTCTGTGATGGTAACATCCACAGAGTTGTCACTGCCCCTTTATCAGCCTGTACGGGGCTGTGAGCTCTGGCAGAAAGGAGACAGTACCGTGGCTGGCTCAGGTCAAGGCAGAACTAGTGATACAAAGATGTGCCAGCTCACTGGTGCCAGCAGGCTTTGAGGAAAAGGAAGAAAAACTCCTTTTGATTTGACCGCTTCTACTTTGGTCTCAAAGGAGACTGTTAAGAAGGTAGTTTTTGAAGTCATATCAGCAAGCTGTATAGGCGTTTTAGAGGAGACAGTAAAAAAGTGACCTTTTGCACTAAAACACTGTGGTGTGCTGAAATAATACAAGTCACTCAAAAATGCTAACAGGATTTTGATTTTCTTTTTTCTTTTGTTTTAATCCAGCAAAACATTTCTGAACAGCTTTTGGTATTTTTTGAAATGTTTCAAACTATGGTAAAATGCTTTGAAAAGAAATAAATGCTTCAATTCAAAGGTTATGACTATACTACTAATAAAAAAGAACAAGAGACCAGTCCCTCCCCCTGAGGTCCAGTGGCACCGGTAGGTCAAATTCCACCTTATTAAGGATAGCACCTCTGTTGGAGATTTATCTCAGAGAATGTTGGCTGAAGCAGTTCAGAGCTGATAATTCAATGGGGTAAACAGTCAAGAATTTTAGTGTTCAAGCTTAATCCCTAGCCATCTTTTGCATAGTAATATGGGCTGTAACCGAGAGAACTTTTTTAGAATTCCTTTCAATTTGTGTTATAGACAAATGAGGAAATTGAGATTTTCATGTTCAGTATCTTGCTCTTCTATTTCTTTGATGGTAGAGGGATAGGGAAAAATATTAACTAATTTAAAAAAAAAAATCCAGTGCCATCAAATTAAATTTAGTTTTCCATCAAATGGATTTGAAATATTTGGTTGTTTGGGGTTTTTTTTCATTTAACATTGTTTTGATGAAAAATACATAAACATGTGAACTAAAATACTTCATTTCACTCTAAATTGTAAGAGAAAAAGTTTCTCAGTAGTACTAGTAGATGATTCCCTTAAAAAAGTGGAAAATCCAGCCTTAAAGGAATTTCAGCATAAAAATTTTCCCTTCTAATCTATCTCTTTTGTCAGGGTTTCATATGTATTATAGATGTAGACAGCTAAACAATCAATTCATAGGCAAAAGCAATATGAAATAATTTCTAAATCTTACCTTTTTTAAAAAAAATAATAAATCTCTGCAGAATCTTGAATTCTGAGTTATGAGTAACATAACTCTGAGAAAAGGAAAGGGCTTTTCTGTTGTTGTCTTGTTGCTTTAATTAAGTGTTCATTCCTTTAGAAAATAAATACCTCAAGGAGCAAGATACTGAAACCTGAGTTCCTGTAAGAGATCTAAGAACATTTATTAACTTTGCATCTGTTAAGTTTTGAATTCTTATTAAAATTCAGTAAAGAATTCTGTTGCTGTAAAACTAAGTGCCAGGTTCACATTTCATCAAAACTAAGTCCAAGCTCCATCCAATTTTATGGCATAATATCTATCTGTAGATTCAACAGTAAAGGATCCTTTTACATATTTAGATATATGTTGTCATGTAGCATAGAATAAACTAATTAACTCACTTTGCTCTTCTAAGTATTGCAGTCCTAAAGCAGGTACGAAAGAGTTGCTAAAATTTCTGCTACAAAACCTTTATTCCTGTGTACAATGATTATACCAGAAATAATTAATTTTCTCCATCCTAAGATGAAAACACCTATTTCTTGCCAAATAAAGGAAATATGCTGTGGGTATCAGCAACAATAAATATAAAAATGTAGTTGTTACAAAGGAAGCATTCAGAACAAAAGCACTTTTATATATTTTCATGCAACTTATTACAAAGAAGTTATTCATTTTCATACAACGACTTCATTTCCAAACGATTTTTTTTTATGAAAGTAGAGTTTTAGTTGATAAAGGTAACTGTCGCTACAGTACATTAAGTCATATGACTGAATTCCATGTGTTCAGCTGTTAAAAAATAAGCATGATACAAAATCATTGTCTCATTGTGTGCAGCAATTAATAAACAACAGGAGTGAGTGTGACACATTGAGACAGTTTGGCCATGCAGAAAGGCACATCAAAGAACGTGGGATGCACAAAGAGGCACAGCAAGGTACTGGGGACATGCAGAAAGGCACACCAACACACATGGGTCAGCAAAAACAAACAAAAAACCCAAACCAATCAAAAAAAAAAAAAAAATCTGTATATATCTGAGGCCCCTCAGACCAGACAGAATTTTGCAAGAAGGCAAACTTCCCCTTTTTGGGTAGACTTACCCTCCCAAACTAGTTAGGGATCACTTGAACAAATAAGACACACACGTCCATGGGCCCTGATAGGTTGCACCCATGGGTCCTGAGGGAACAGGCTGATGTCATTGTGAGGCCCCTCTCAATTGCCTTTGAATAGTCATGGTGACCAGGAAATGTTCCTGAAGACTGGAAGAGAAAGAACATTGCTTTGGCCTTCAAGAAGGGTGAAAAGAAAGCCCAGGGCAACTACAGGTAGGCCAGTCTCACCTCAGTCCCTGGGAAGGTGATGGAGAAAATCCTCCTGGAAAACATCCAGAGATGTGAAGGACAAGAAGACTGTAGTCAGCCTGGGTTTATAAAAGGGTAATCATGTTTAATCAACCTGATAGCATTCTACAATTAAGTGACTAGCTTGGTGGGCAAAGAGAGCAATCAGTTTTATTTACCTCAACTTTAGTAAAGCCTTTGACACTGTCTCGCATAACAACTTCATAAAAAGACTGAGAAAATACAGGTTAGAAAAGTGAACAGTGAAGTGGATTGAAAACTAGATGAACAATTGGACCCAGAGAGCTGAGACCAGCAGCACAAAGTCTAGCTGGAAGACAGACACTAGTGGTATTACCCAGGTGGCAACATTGGAGCCAATAGTTGGTTCTACATCTTCATTGATGACCTAGGTACTAGGATAGAGTGCACCCATAGCAAGTCTGCAGATGAAACAAAACCAGAAGGACTGGCTGAAGAACCCGGTGGTTATGCTGCCATTCAGAGGGTGGTTATGCTGCCATTCAGAGGGACCTTAAACAAGTTGGAGAAAAGGGGCTGACAGGAATCTCACACACTTGAATGAAGAGAAAGACGCCTGCACCTAGGGAATAACAATCCTATGTACCAATACATGCCGGAGGCCAACCAGCTGATAAGCAGCTCTGCAGAGAAGGACCTCAGGAGCCTGGCTGACAGCAAGCTGATCTTGAGTCAGCCATGCAACCTCACAGTGAAAAAGACCGACACTGTTCCGGGCTGCATTAACAAGAACATCGCCAGCAGGTTGAGATGTGATTCTTCACCTCCACTCAGCACTGGTGAGGTCATACCTGGAGTATTGTGTCCACTTCTGGGCTCCTCAGTACAGATGAGACATAGACATACTGGAGAGAGCCCAGCAAAGGGTCATGAAGATGATGAAGGGACTGGAGCATTTCTGTCCTGGTTTCAGCTAGAATAGAATTAATTTTCTTCTCAGTAGCTGGTACAATGCTGGGGTTTGGATTTAGTGTGAGAATAATGTTGATAACACACTGATGTTTTTAGTTCTTGCCAAGTATTTTTTTTGTTTATACTAAGTTGAGGACTTTTCAGCTTCTCATGACCTGCCAGTGAGAAAACTGGAGGAGCACAAGAATCTGGGCGGGAACACAGCCAAGACAGCTGACCCAAACTAGCCAAAGGGATATTCCATACCGTGGGATGTCACGCTGTGTATATAAACTGGTGGAAGAAGAAGGAAGTGGGGAACATCTAGCATTATGTTGTTTGTCTTCCCAAGTAACTCTTATACATGATGGAGCCCTTCCTGGAGATGACTGAACACGTGCCTGCCAATGGGAAGTGATGAATGAATTCATTATTTTGCTTTGCTTGTGTGCACAGCTTTTGCTTTACCTATTGAACTGTCTTTATCTCAAACCACAAGTTTTCTCACTTTTACCCTTCTGATTTTCTCCCCCATCTCACTGTGGGGGGAGTGATTGAGCAGCTGCGTGGTGCTTAGTTCTTATCTGGGGTTAAACCATGACCATCTCTCCAGTGAGGAAATGATAAGACAGCTGCGACTCTTCAGCCTGAAAAAGAGAAGGCTCAGGGGTGTCTTTTCGATGTATATAAGCCTGATGGGAGGGAGTGAAGAAAGGAGCAGGATCATCTTAGTAGTGTCCAATGGCAGAACAACAGGCACATATTAAACACACAAAATTATATGTGAACACATACATTTATTTTGTTTTTTACTCTGAGGGTAGTTAAACACTGTAACAGGTTGCTCAGGTTATGAAATCTCCATGTGTGGAGGTGATCAAGACCCAACCAGACACAATCACATCCAGAGGGTTGTGATCAATGGATCAATGACCAGGTAGTGGTCAGTGACAAGTAGTGTCCCTCAGGTGTCCATATCAGGATCAGTTCTATTTAATATCTTCATCAGCAACATAGACAGTAGGATTCAGTGCACCCTCAGCAAGTTTGCAGACAACACCAAGCAGAGTGGTGCAAGTTGACAAGACCAAGGGATGGGATGGCATCCAGAGGGACCTGGAAAAGCTTGAGAAGTGAGCCCATGTGAACCTCATGAGGTTCAACAAGGCCAAGTGCAAGGTCCTGCACCTGGCCTAACCCCCAGTATCAGTGCAGGCTGGGTGATGAAGAGGTTGAGAGCAGCCCTGCCGAGAAGGATTTGGTGATGGCTGGAACATCTCTCCTATGAGAAAAGGCTGAGAGAGTTGGGATTGTTCAGCCTGGAGAAGAGAAGGCTCTGGGGAGACCTTATTTCAGCCTTTCAGTACTTAAAGAATGCTTAAAGGAAAGATGGGGACAGATGTTTTAGCAGGGCCTGTTGTGATAGGACAAGACAATGGTTTTAAACTAAAAGATAGTAGCTTCAGGCTAGATATAAAGAAGGTATTTTTTACAGTGAGGGTTGTGAAACACTGGAAGAGGTTGCCCACAGCTGTGGTAGATGCCCCATCCCTGGAAACATTCAGGGTCAGGCTGGACAGGGTTCTGAACAACCTGATCTAGTTGGAGATGTCCCTGCTCATTGCAGGGAGGTTGGACTAGATGACCTTTAAAATTCCCTTCCAACCCAAACTGTTCTATGATTCTGTGAGTCTACAGTTGTAGACAACTAGCTCTAGCAGGTCTGCTTGAGCAGGGGCCTTGGACTAGATGATCTCAAGAGGTCCCTTCTGACCTCAGTCATTTTGTGGTTCTGTGAGTAAAGAACTGGAAATCTGCTTTACTGAGAAGCTAAATTCATTCAGCATTTTCACAAAAAGCTAGATGCATATAGCTTGTAGACACCTGCCTGGGAAGAAAAGTCTGACAAGGAACAATTTAATAACCCACCAGTTATACAAAATTCAGAGGTTAAAAGGTTACGGAAGGTAAATTCTGTTTAGAAGTGCAGGCCAAGTTTTAGCACTCTGAATAATGCAGCACTGGAACAATTTGCTTTGCGCTTTAACTTTAAATGGCTATTTCTATAAAAAATGCAAGAATCAAAAGTTATCTTTTCATAGAAGATGTGATATTTTTCTATCTATACATTGTGATGCAACCATAATGGCCACTATTTATGTAAAATGCTGTTATCTAATATGTAAATCTAATCTATAACTACATCTTTGTGGCTATAGAGATAGCAGGAGATTTAGAGAGAAACATTCAGAACTAAACAGCATTTCTTTGTGGCTGAGCCAAAGGCATTTTAATACCTCTCACATGAATGTTCCCACCTATAACCATACTTAACGTTAAAATTTAGGTGTGGGATAGTCAATACAACCATCAAGAGAGTCACAAAAATGCTAGGACCTTACAGCAGTCCAGAGGAAAGCAAAAATTCCTCTTACTCTGGGAGAATGAGACACCTATGCAAAGACTGAAGCTCCTCCTTCCTCTGGGAGCCAGTAAATCCGAGTACTTCATAGCAGAGAAAAAGGAAGAAAAATAGAAAAGATTGGAAGAAAGAGTAACTGCACTCTGTCAGATAAAACAAGAAGTGTCTCTAAATCTTCTGGCCAAGTATCACAACAAGATATTGTGCTAGAAGAATGATCTGTCACTGTTTTAAAAATTTCTACCTTGGCTTTGTATTTCCACAGCTGAGTATTACATGTAACATATGTAACAATCTCTTACTGTATTGCACTACTGAAATCTGAAGAAATAAATGAACTTGAACTTCCTTAATAATATTTAAATGATGTAAATTATCTGTATTTATACATTAAATATATGAACTTAACTTTTGGTGGTAGTGGCAGTTTTGCTTCTGCCTGTCCTGTGGAAAGTCAAAAGAAATTGATTGAAGATCCTCTTTGTTCCTTTACAAACTTCATCATTTTAGAAGGATGAATCCTTGCACCTGAAAGCTGTTGAATAGGTGGCTTCAGAAGCTCATAAACGCATTTTCTGTTGAACTAAGAGGCTTTGTATGCTGAGTACCTCAGATTAGAATCTCCCCCAGCGTTAGCTTATTCAGCTTGCCAAGAAGCTTAATTTCCACTAACGAAAAGCAGCTTCTTTACACATTTGTTCCATCATAATTTCTGTGGTCTGATCCACCCACTATCTAGAGTGCAAGGACATTTGGCTGGATACACTACTGAAACATTCTTTGTAGTGCATGTTATTTTTCATTAAATAGGAGAGGATATTTTTTTCCCCTCTAATAGGGTGATAAAATAAAACACTTACATTTGGGGGTTGAATTATATGGTCACAGTCATCACAAAAGTAATTGCCATTGGGTAGCTGTGCCACTGAGGTGATGAACAATGCACTTTTAAGAGTACACTTTTGTCTTTTAAGTTAGGCTTCTTCCATAAGCCATCAGGAGAAGATCTTTAAATAAGTTGTTAAGGTCAGGGTTATTTTGAATAATGTTCCAATGTTTCCCTGATAATTGCTAGGATTCCACCTACCTATTCTTTAACCTAGTGACATGGCTAATAGAAAGTTATTTGTGTTTTGATGCAGAGTTGTTTCAATAAGAGCTCTACTCACGCTTTCCTAACTCCAGGTTTATTCTAGGTATGAGGGAATTGTACTTAAGAAAAGCACCTATAAAATAAATAAAACTTCTCTTGAAGCCCATCAGACCTTTTCAATAAAAGCCTTTATGTTAGAGAATCTCTTGAATATAAAATGTTATTTAATCAGTAAGTCCCGGCTTTTATTAAAGCTAGCAATTTTTGTATTATTATTATTTTTTTGCTTGTGAATAGGTGTATTTTCTATGATAGGCAATATTTCATCTTGAAACTTGTTAGTAAAACCATGTATCAAAATAATGTCCCTATTTCCCATTATGTTCAATATGGAGATGAAATATTTTATGAATTTTTCTCTGCACCTGTCAAAATAAACAAAATATAATTTCCAGGATAATATGTAATGAATTTTAAACTTTGGGGTTTTCTTAGCAGGTTGTTTTCATTTTTTCAATGTAGAAATAAGGAAGATTCATGTGTGTTTTTCTTTGGATATAAAACGTGTTTTGACTGGAATAAATGAGAAAGCTTATGGACTAAAGTACCATTTGTTGCAAGTAAAAGCATCACACTATGGCCTCTCCGAATTTTGCTACAGGAAGGTACATAATATCCACTGAGTAATGCAAAAATTATTACTGATATACATTTTGCAGGTGAAAAAACTTTCATATTAATTACACTTCCTCACTTCTTTAAATGCTAGAGTCAATATATTTGGGTTTGTAAGAGAAACTTCATGCAAAGCCTGTATTTTGATTTATGATGGCAAAAAGCAGAAAAAGAATCAATTTACCTCCACCAGAAACAGTGTTTTATTGTTTATTTCAGTGCTAGAATTCTATGTCCTTGTTTGAGAGAGACCCCAGAGGTGTCCATGTGGAATGAAGAACGCTCTCTTCATTCTGTTGCCATTAAAAAAAAATCCAAAGTACAGAAAGAAAACATTGTAATTGAAGTGTGTAGCAGTTATGATGACAGTACTTGTGGAAAATAAACAGAAGGACATTAAAAGTGCTTGTAAAGAATCTGAAACAGCAAAGTTTTGAAAGAAGCAAATTAAAGAAAAAAAGTATCAATTTCCTGATTTCTAAACCCCTTACTAAAGCTGAGACTGTCCAAGATCTTTGGATGTGTGACAAAAGCCAAAGATTCAAATGGTAGATTTAAATGGTTGTCCAAACCATAGTGATCCTAGCCAGTAACTGATGATAAAGAAAATACACCCTCAATATAAAACTGGGAGAGGGTTTATCATCTGAAACACAGAGCACAAATTAATCATTTGTGTAATTTGAATGAAGTCAGTTGGAATTATCCCAGGAATTAATATAACCCAATTTGTTAAAGATACGGTACTGTAAATACTGCACTGTGTTAGAGATACATCTGTTCAGCAACTGCCTCAGCTAAGCAGATACGAGATTCTTTCCCATTAGCTAAAAGCAACCTAAACACTTAACTCAGACCAACCCATTCTGTCAAGGTGCAGAAGTGGCCTTCAAATAAAGCATCTCAGTATTTTTCACTTGGAGTCAGGTAAGGCATCCGAAAATGGTTTAAAGAAAAAGAAGAAAAGAAATGACCGAAGCTTAGAAAGGAATAAAAAGAGGAGGGCAACATGAAGGGGTATTCAGAGTACAACATTCAGTCACTAACAGTCTGATCTTCAAAGGATTTCAACCAAATCATTAAAATAGGAGGTTAGTTTTTAATGAGAAGGTATACAAGATGCCCAGTATAATTAGACAGTGGGCTCTGAGGATTTACAGGACTTATGAATTTTTGAAAGAGAAGAAAATAGCTGAGCAAACTGAGTTTAGCAAGTACTGTCCCTAATATTTTGCACAACCTACATCTGCAAGTTGTTTTAATATGTATGCTTTGAACCTTGTGAGGCACTGTAAAACAACAGTTCCTTCCACACTAGCTGTTTCATCGGAAAATCTTGCCATGGATTGCACTGGATCCTTTCATCTTCTCTCCCCACCATTCTCCTACAGTGAAAGCTATTCTTTTTGTTTACTAGACAATCCACGATGTATACTTCACTTATGTACAAAACAGTTTAGCAAGGTCAGTAAGTGAAAGCAAGGCAATGCTTTCATGAAGGATTTCCCCCCCCCCCCCTCTTTGTTTACTACTATGCAGTTACAAGGCTCACAGTTTTGCACAAATGCAGTCTTTACTTAAAATACTGATAATTCCTTCTAGTGAACAACACCTTGTAATTCTAAAAAGTAACAAATATTTATAGTTGAGTAAAAAAAAAGTGATTTTTAGAGACAGAAGGTTTAAATGGTATTATGCTCAGGCATATATGAAACCTATTGCATTGTTTAGAGTTATGATGTTTCTCTCTGGCTTAATGTAGTCACTGAGGGGCTTTTTTTTTTTGGCTTTTTTTTTTTTCTGTCTCATGGGCCCTTTTCCTTAACTTTGCTTTTGTTTTCCATGCCTAGGTCTGGTGGCCTCCTTCCTAAGCTCCCTGTCTCTCTTTCTTTCTTTCCTTGTGAGAAGGTTTTTGCATGTAAGCACTTATCAACCTTTTTTGTTTTTAGGAAATAAAAGAGCTGAATGCACGTTTTAATACATTTTTAATGGCCATTGCTGACAGACAAGACACTTTGTTGGTATTGTATTGCATTGCTATTATGTTAAAAGACTTTTATTTTTATCAATATCTATTGTGCCATCCAGTTAAAATGACAAAGACTCCCACGCTGAGCAAATTGAAGGAGCTTTTCACTTCATTGAAGAAAAGGACTAGTTCTGGCTGCAATGGCTTTTTTTTGGAGAGGGGGAGTCATTGTTCACATTCTATTGACTCTATAGTTCCTGTCAAATAATGTTCATATATTATTAAGAGAATGTTCATCTTTAGTGTACAAATAACTAACTTTAAACACTGTTCCATTTAAAATTTGTTCATGAGATTTAGTCTTCTGCTGCCACCTATAGACAAGATAAAGTATTGCTGCACGGTGTACTTTTTATATAACATAAATGACAGTGACATGCCTTCATTATGCAAAGACATTTCTCCAGTTTTATGTATCAGCATCATTTTTTACTATAAAATATCTCTGAGAAATCCACATAAAGAGACTATTAAATAAATTGAAGAATTGAACAAAGCCGTTCTCATTGCTTAATTGTACTCAAAATCTCTTCTGTGTAGGATGAACATATTCTAGTTCATTTATTCCTTCTCCCACAGCGAAAAGGGTTTCTTCATTTAACTACATACTTCAGTTCTGTTCTGTGTTTGATCCATTTTTTGTAGGGCCTCTTGTGTTCAATGAGGCCCTTAGTCATAGGGTTTTCTTGCACCTCACTCCAAGCTGGTGAAACACTGCTCTGTATGTCCTTCATGGTCATCGTTCTTTTGCTGTATCAGCCTGGAAGAAAAATTGAGAACAGTGGTTTTCTTCTCTCATTTGTAACACACAGTACAGATGAAATTCTGCCAGGGTGAAGGATTAGTGCACAGGCCTCCTGGAGCTGTAAATCTCACAGCAGGCACTGCACAGATGTTTGTCAGAAGGAATATCAACCTTTGCCTCACTGCTGAACCTCTGTGGGTACTGTGAAAGAAACTTCTGCTAAGAAATTGTACAGCACAATGACATGTTAAAAAAGGTGTAAAAATGAGGAAAACTCAGTATATTGCTATTTACTCAAACATGGTGATCTACCATCCACAGAGGTTTGAGATCAAAATGACTCTTCTTCACATTCCATCTATGGGCTTTTACGTGTCCCAGGGGCAGAAACAAGCTCCTGATACTCATTCAGACCATAGAGTATTGCAGTAAAAAAGCTGCAACACAACCTGGGCTAAACTCTTTCCTATGTAAGAAAAAAAAAAAAAAAAAAAAAGCTTAAATGCTGAAAGGCAACAGGTAACTTTCTGTGTGTACTGCAGGGGAGGCAGAGGGCAGAGGACTAGTTGTAAATTTTTATATCACTTGGACTAAACAAAAGTGGTGCTTCCTGAATCCTCTGTTTAATAAAGAGGCATGAGACAGAACCACCAGCGAGGACAAAAAGTAGATGTGTTTCTGCACACAAACTATTTAGATAGGGAAAACTGAAGACTGGAGGTTCTGGAAAGTAAATTAAAAAGGATTTATCAAAAAGAAGAGGCAGCTTCAGGGAGAAGGAGGCAACCTGGAAGGAACAGGGTGAAATTCTGTGCTGGAGGAAAGATCTGAGAAGCAGGTGAAGATCCCAGATGTCAGACAGATATATGGAGAAAGCAGCATGGGAATGCCCAGGGACCTTGTCTGGTGACCCCCAAGACTGGTAACTGCGAGAAGCAGCATGGTGTGAAGGGACACAACTTTTTGCCTGATCTTCCCAGACCAACAGGAACCCTACTGCGGTGAGGGAAAGCTGAAACATAGAGAGTGTAACACTGGGGAAACTGAGCAAGCGTGTGCCATAAATGAGTGGAGTGAAAGTTCTAATTGTCCTGGTTCTTAAATAAATGCCAGTAAATCCACTGAGGTTGCTGTTTACTTTGTCTGGCCCGCATGAGCATGACAGTCTACTGCTCAGGAGTGAAACAGTTACAAGGACACAAAATCCCTGGTGAGGGCCCTACTAACTCGGTAGATCCCAGCTACAGTTTGTTCTTCTCTCTTCTGACTTTGAAAGAAAATTTGCTCACAGATTAAAGAACAAGCCCCTTAAGTGTAAGCATAATGCTTAAAATGAACACTACAAATTAAATCAGTCCAGTCCACATGCAGTATGATGCTGGATCAGGGAGCTTCTGAGGAATCTAGAGCTGAAGAATCTTAGAGAGGCTACTAGATGTCTCTGTACTTGATGGGCATAGAGAAAGTAGAAAATATGGCAAATTCACAAATATTTCAACCAAATGGGGGTGGGGGTGGGGTTCTGGTGAAAATATAATTGTTGGGGGCATCTTCTGTATCATCCTACTAGACCAAATTTTTTTTTCATCAAATAAACACAAATTATAAAATCAAAAACCTACTTTCATCTTAATTTTATTCCTTGCTCACTTCCTCACTTTTATAGATTTCAAGGCAAGAAAGACCCATGAAATTTCTGGTTGACCTTCTGCTTAGCACAATTTTTAACCCTGTTCAGTGCCTTCTCACAATAACACATTTGCATAACCATGTTTATCAGCTACAGTGACCTTCTTCTTGCCTTCTACTAGTCATTGTAATTTACACAAGAGATATTTCATTTACTACAGATTTTAATACACATTTTTCTGAAGAAGGGCTTATTTGTAAACACAGCTAGAATATTAGTTTCTTGGTTAAATTTGCTCATAGATGTGAATTTTGTTTATCATTATTTCACTATTTCCATTTTGTGATTTTTATTTAAGATAACATTTTTCCTACTTAGAAATAACCTTTATTTTTAGTAGTACAATTTAAGGAAAAAAAAAACTCAAACCCAGAAATTACAGATTCGACACAGCAGGCTGTTATAAACATAAGTCTTGTACTATTCTTTTCTGCTTAATCCTATACTCAAAAAGCATGAAAGAGCATTCAGACTCAAAGAAGAAACAAATTACACCAAACAGTTAATAGGGTAAGACAGCATTTTCCAGATTATTTCTAGATATTAAAATGTTAACTGTGCATTGCTACATTTCCATAAATTTATCCTTCAGCAGTGGTTTTTTTTCCCCAAAAAGAATACCATTTGCTATTTATTCTCTCTAATATTTATTAAAGGCTGATAGAAACTGTAAGGGCTAATTGCTGTATAATTTCATAAACACATATACTACATATTTTGATGTTGTCATTTTGAAGTCAAATGATCTGCTAAGTGAGAATCAATAACGTGTACAAGGAGGGTCTGAACTTTTCACTTTGATGGAAACAACAAAACCAATGTTAATTTCATAGGCAATAAATATTTTTTAAATATGCAGTAATTAAAGTCCAGACTCCAGTTCTCTTTTCAAATTATTAACACAAATTCTTACAGAGTCTTCAACAAATGCTTCAAAGGTCAGGTCAAATATAATATACTTAAATTATATTTGTTCCTGTATGAAGTGAATATTTTAAACATATATTAAAGGTTTTGTTCCTTACCAGAAAAAATGCTCAATTATTACTCACCCCTCAATTATCTCCTTTGCCTGAGAACTGGTATCTTTATTCATCTTAATGAGAGAGTTAACAGTATTTCATTGGCATGAATTGAAGTACTCCTATCTACCGTGAATAAGGTCTGAGAAATCAATCCTGGAGTAAGGACTGAAGGATTTGGCCCAACACCTATAAAATATGAGGAGATAATTCTTTCACCAGGAAGAAGAATTATCATCTATTGTCTGTTGATGAACTCTGTGATGACTGCATTACACAGCACTCTGGATAGCAGTAAATGACTATTGTACTTGAGAAGTCAGATTTATTTTGCACATGTAAGACATTATTTTCATTCTTGGTCTTCAAGGGCTCTTCATTCAGAATCTAAAATGTTTCATCAAACAATGTAGCATCTGTTAAAATTATAATCACTCACATCAAGAATCCATATCAAAAGATATACTGTACTTTACTTCCTTTGTATTTATTGCCCCCCAAAATAGGTGTCTCAACAATTTGGGAGATATATAGCAGGCTTACATGGTGGAAAAAAAAGTGTTCCACTGTATTTTTGTTTTTAGTTAACATCAGAATTGCAGTAATGTTAATTTAGAAAAGGAAGTAGGTTTTAACTGGTTTTATGGGCAATGCAAAAACAAAGTAATAAAGCAGGCATGTGGGCTTTATTCATCTATTATGAATAGTGTTATTACCATGAAATATATTATGCAGACTTTAGTCGATTTTCATTGTAATTTTTAAGAACTTAAACCACTGCTTGTTAGTGTGAAGGTGAAGAAGGATCTTAAATTCTACTAGGCCTTGCTGTTGAATTTTGACTGTAGGTAAAAGATGTAGGAAGCCAAGAGATTAACAAGAGGATCAATGAATACCAAAGATATTTACTGCTGTATGGCAATTGTCATTTTGGCATTCAGTAACCACTAGTTTTTTTAAACCACACTGAAGGCATGAAAATACAAATATTAGCTTAATATTAACAGACTAATCTCTTTCTTTTGAAGCTCCGAGTCTCCTTTTCATTGCCTTTTATTTCTTTGTTGACTGCATCATTCATTCTGTGCATGTTTATTGTTAACTCTGGGACGTGCTAATATATGAAAAAGTAGGAAAGCAAAACTCAGTCTTACAGAAAATCTTCAGGATTTGCACAGTCCCTTGACTTGAGTGACACAGCAATTTGACTTCATGGAGACTTCTGTGTGAGAAACATGCAAATATATAAGCACCCAATTATACTGGGGGCCTAAAATTTCTGATATCTTGAAATTAGGAAGGACTCATATACACTTCATAATTAATTCAAACTAAGGTAAAATGTTTCAAACGTTTGCTAGCCCAGTACATCAGTACAGAAGCCATATCACCTCTTTGGGATGGAGAGGGCAGAAGAGACAGAAAGAGCCTAGGAAGAAAGAAAAAATTACTATTTTGGGTTTTTTTTTCCCCTAGATGGCCAAATAAGTTATTTTTTGAAATGACCTTTCAAAAGAATGTTGTTCTACCTGTATTTTGGGTAGCTGATAGGTCTTTTACACTTGCTGAAGAAGAATCAAAAGCATTGCTTGAAAAAGTTCCTGTGGTTCACTGAAATATTAACAGCCAATGAGGGAGAAACAAGAAAAAAGAGGGGTTTGTGGCCTGAACCTTGGTGTTTTATGTATACACTCGTGGACATGAAATATATAACAGGGCATTTTTTCCTACTCGAGTATAACACAAATGAAATAAGGTCACTCAGTTTGGAACAGACCTAAGCATGGTACAATAAGCTTGTACATGATCCTATGAAGTGATGAGCTTATTTTCTACTTATTCCACATTGCAATTTTGATTTTGAAAACCAGTGTAAATAGTTTTTAAAACACTTAGGAAAAGCTTGGGCACATCAAAATCTCAAAAATAAAACATGGTACAATTAAATGGTACATGTATCATATTAAAACAATTGGAAATGCATCCCAAGAGGACACAAAAATCACAAAAGATTAGGGACATATTTCGAAATACATCACTGAAACAATCAACAATCATTAAAACAAACAACATATCACCATAGGGAGCCCTAAATTAAAAATCCTTCATACTTCAGAAGTCAGTATAGTTAGTGTTGTCAATTGTACACTTGGGATTATTTTAATGTACTATAGGATTTAGCTGTTTGGTTGACATGCATAGTTACCCCTTTGATCAGTTATCATTTGGAATTTCCCCTTTTTTCTTTTGCAGATAATGTTTCCTGAGATTTATCTTCAGTCCCCAGTTTTGATGGAGGGATAATTATTTATTACACAAAATAGTTCTAACTCTTAGGAAGAAAGAGCATTACTTCACCGTTCTTTTTTTTTTAGGAAGGAGAAGAGGCAATTTGTCATATTTTATATTATTTAACTGTCGTTCATATTATTTAACTGTCGTTCAATGGTGAGCCTGTTTACCTGAAGGTGCTTGTTGATGGCTACACGTTAACTAGCCAGGGTATGGAAAAAACCAAATTTGTTCCAGTATTGCACTCTAGGATCTTTGAGTACCAGTATATATACTGAATGTCATTCAGTCCTGGTTTTAATAAACTCCAAAGGAACATTGCAGAGTGGATTGAGGATTCAATCTCAGTATCTCCATTGCAGACACTGTTTCTGTGAATTATGCTTGGTTTTTTACTTGAGCAAAAACTGGGGAAAAAAGAAGGAAGCATGCTCTGCTTTATTCCCACCTGATATAATTTTACTATACTCTTGATGTTACTGTAATGTAGAGTATTGTATCAAAAATACTTTGAGACTAAAAATTTCCATTGAAGATATTGCGTTAACTTCACTGTATGTATGAAGATTCAAGACTGAAATTACATAGATATTCAGAAAAACAAAAATCTACAGTGCAATTTATACTGTGTAAACATTTTGGTGCAGATATAAACTTCATAATGAGATTCTGGCAATAGAAAGATATGCTTACAAAAGTATTTTATATCAAGCTTGAGAAATGATCACAAATGTTATTGTTTCATTACAATTATAAACAGGTAGTGCTGAAGGAGCTTTTTGAAAGGTATAAATTACATTAAAATGTTTGTGATTGAAAGGAAATAGCTGATATTTGTGTTAGGAACTAAGTCTAAGATAGACCCAGTTTAGCCCATAACAATATGCTGGTGTTGGGACAGAAATATTTAGGACTCCATTTGCTATTATTGTGCCATTAAATTTTACAGAAGAAATGCTGGAGCTGGAAGTAATTTCTGCTTGTGTTTCTGTTTTGATATTGAGTGCATTCTGAGAAGAGCAGGACTGCACCTACTGATATGTACTAAAATACACAAGACTGGCCTCTTCTGCAAAGAGCAACAATGATCTCTAGTGGCAAGAACTTTTATTTCAAGCTTAGTGATAAAAAGAACTTGATGAAGCTATTCCACATCATCATTTAAAGTTGTTGTGTTGGGTTTTATTAAAAACAAATTAAAAAAAAATCAAGCAGCAGTAGTTAATGAAACATAATACCCCTTATTCAGTGTTTCTCTCCTCTCTGTATGTACTCAAGTTTGCAAATTTAGCAGTCCCTTTGGTAATAACCCAGTTTTACATATGCAACTGTCTGCTTTTTTTTTTTCAAAACTGTTTCATATATATTACTTTCATAACTACTTTTAGCTGAGGCCTTTAAATCTCTGAGTTACTGTTGATATAACAACAGAAAACAAAAGGCTAAATTCTTTCTTACTTGTACACAGAATATCTTTACACTGACTTTATACATTTTTAATTTATTTTCTATCAAACGTATAAGATGTTGGCCATCCCAGGCAGCAGCATTGTGTTATCTAAGAAGGCATAAAAATATAGTAATTAATAGTATGATTAGGAATTCTTGTATAATTCTTGTACTTAAAGAGGACCCAGGATTATCAGATAGTACATTTTCTAGTAGTTAAAAGAAAAAAGACAAAAAATTTAACTGGATTCTTTCTGTATGCTGTCCTCAATGCTTGATAACTATTTCAGATCAGAACTTTGGGGCCAATAGTGTTTCCTGGCCCATATATTTGCTTACATTCTAAAAACATTCTTCTTCCTCTCTCATTCTTTATATCCTTTAGGAGGTGAGGCAAAGAAAGGCGATTAAGCCAAAGCAAGGCAAAGCAAAGCATTCATACTTATGTGTAAGAAAGAATCTCAGTTATTGTGTTATTGAAACCTGCCTAAGTAGAATCTGCGGCCATTAGATCTCTGCTCACAGATTCTGTGGGACACATAAATCTGTGGTCCTTTAGCATCCAGAGCACAATCATTTTCCTAGGGTCCTCTTTGGTATTTTAGAGGACCAGTATGTATTAGATGTATAATGTCAGAGCAGTGCTCAATCTACAATGAGCCGAGGCCCTTTCAAATTGGCATAAAATTGTAACTCATAGAATGGTTTGGGTTGGAGGGGACTTTTAAAGATCATCTAGTACTAACTGCCCTGCCATGGGCAGGGACATCTTTCACTAGATCAGGTTGCTCAAAGGCCTGTCCGACTTGACCTTAAACATTTCCAATGATGAGGCATCCAGAACTTCCTTGGGCAACATATTCCAGTGTCTTACCACCATCATTGTTAAAAAAATCCTTGTTAAAAAGCATCTCTTCATCTTCCTTATATGACCCCTTTATAACCCACCAAGTTTGTTTGCACAGTAAGACATCAGGGTGTTTGTTCAGACCACTTAGTTTGCCAAAGTGAAATTACATGTGTCATGACTTGTGTTTAGCCTCTAGAGTAAGACATTCTCTTTCATACTTGTACACTGATGTAGTGCAGGTGTTCACGCTGGCTATATGGCAGTAACCTTGATTTCTGCATTGGCACATGCCAGAAGCAGAGCCTTCAGCATTCCTTTTCTACTTTAACTTCCCTTTTCCAATGTACTTTTTTAAATTGGCTCCACTTTTTTCTCTTCTTTTTTTGCCATGATACATAGATTATTACTATGTTTCACAGAACTTACAGTACCCAAAAAATGTCGTTGCTTAATTGTTTAAGGGCAAAGACCTTGGGGATCTAAAAGACATGTGCTGCCAAACATATTCTTTAAGCATATGAAATTAAGTCCAAAACCTGAAATATGTTAGGAATATGTACAATGCCAGACAAAGCACGAAGTCTCAAAACAAGACCTAAAACAGCCGGTAATCTGAACACTGATACCTAATGACTTACTGCTGCCTCAATTTAATCAGTGGAGAAACATCGAGAGTTAGAGAAGAATTTCACTTACACTTTCAAGCCAGAGATATTCTCCTGTTCTGTGATGTGATGCTGTTCTGTAAAAACCTAGAAACTTTTCCTGAAGGTAGGCAAGTGCTTATGTCCCATCGTGATATAGTAGGCTAATAGCCTACTTGCCAGAATAGTGAAAGACTGCCTTCAGGCTACACTGGTGAAACCTGTCTGAGCAGTATTAACACCCTATTTTCTTTTTCCTTGTAAGATTTTCAAACTGCAAACCACTCTAGACAGAGTTTTACCTTTTACCTTTTAAAAATTGTTCTAGATTGCCATCTTCTGAGTCAGAAAGAGCGTAAGATAAAGCACTTTGCTAGTTTAGCCCAACTCTTTGTGACACACAGTTACAATGATGCTGGTTTCCTGGAAAAAAGAAAAAAAGGTTTATATCTTGGTCATATATCCTCTCACTGACACCGTTAGTAACAGAAATTTATCTTTTGTAAGAGAAATTTTCAGCATGAAGGTTCTGCTGGCTGCCTGATGATTTTATTTAGATTGTGATATATGTGGATTTGACACAAATCCCAGTAACTACTCATCATATAAAGGTGTACACAACCATTGATATTTTTCTGGCTTTCACACTTCACGACTACACGTTTGCTACTTTGGAAAGATGGGGAAGCTACAGCTGGTAAAGCAGCTGTTGCCTTGCTTAGAAGTTGCAATGAAAACTAGCACATTACTGCAGGGCTTCCAAGACTGCATATATGCATATCTCCACATACGCTTCTGGGTGCAATTCAAGGTGTTAATATTTAATTGCAACTTAATATAGTGCATGCTTTAGGGCTTAGCTGCTTGGAAGACTCTTTCTTTCCCATTGTATTAATACAATAGAGATCAATTCAAGAAATACGATTCCAGTTCCCTGGATATGCACATTTTGGATGTAAAGAGAACTATTTCCAATAAAGATTGTTTGGCCAGATGAACCTTCCTGCCAGTCATTTTTACTAGGCATTTAGCCTGTAGCAGACTATGACCTTTATCTATACAATGTTTTATACTGGGAGAGTAGATTGTAATACTTTTGTCAGCTTGTTTGCATTTTTTAAATAGCATGTGCACACATAAGTTACGCAAAAGGGCTGGCAACCAGAGTTAAGCAAAAGTACAGGAAGGGAGTAACATACTTCCCATCCACTCAAGTCACCCTGAAGCTTCCCTTTCCTTGCTGCAAACCTCACCTTCCACCCTGATCACCTCCTGTCATTGCAGTGGCAGGTGCATTCCCTTGCAGTAAAGACCTACTCCTTTTCCTTAGCTTTTCTCTCCACCTCAGCATCATCAGCTCAGATCCAGTAAACTCCTTCCAGCCTTCCGCATCCACCACCTGTTCTTCCACCACTGCCTAAATCACCAGAAAATCTGGACCTGACTCTGTCAACAGTCTTTTGACTATAATGATTCTACATAAACTTTGTCATTCTTTATAGCATAATTTCTGATAATAGCTGGTTGTGCAGGGACTATGCACATGTATGCATGTATTGAATTTACGTATTATTCAAGTATTTCTTAGATCCCAAAAGAAAAATATTTGAACATGGACAGTGTACTACCATCTGGGATAAAAGCATGGAACATATGACAGCCATTTCCCACTGGAAGAGAGTCAAAAGGCCTAAAGGGTTGTTAATACTGCAATTAAAATACTCTCTTAATTTAAACAATAAGATAGACGCCCAAACTCCAAATTTAACAGATGTTAAATCCCTTTACCCTGCAGTATTCTGAAGCTACAAATCCCAGTTTGCTACACCCAAGAACAGGCCTGCAAGTATTGAGGAGAGAGCTCAAGGGAGGAATGCTGTGTCTTAGAGTGCTTTCTAAGTTTCTGGTTTGCATGAACTATAAGGTTAGCAATTTGCTTCACCTGATTTCATAAACACTGATAGCAATAAAGAAGTTACTTGTAATAATCCAGTCAGAACTCAGCTCGGGGACAATACTGGAGCATGAGTTATCCTCAAGGAATTTCTTGACTCATTTGGTAATTGTACACGGCCAAATGATTTAGCTTCCCAGTTAATTTGCACAATGTTGAGCCACTTAATTAAATAAATATTAATCAATTGCCCACACTATGTAGACATTAATTCACTCTTTCATTCCATTTTCAAGGGAAGCAACTAGTTGCTCCTGGAAGAAAAATTGGGTGGGGATTTAGCAATAGTTCATTGCAAAGGTTGCTCTCAAAGGACAGTATGGAAAATATTGCTTCAGGTTTGGCTATCTTCACTTTACATTTTTCAACACTACCTAAAAGTTGTTGTGTCTGTAGATCCTCTCTCTGCCCTCATAAGGTATACAACATATGCACTTTGTAACACCTTGGTTGTAGGGCTTGATGCTGTTTTCACAGTGCCTTCAGATACTTCAGATAGTTCTTCAGAGCTTCACAGATGCTTTCATCTGAAAAAATCAAGATATAGTGAAAATAATAATTAAATAATAATTTTGTCTTAGGTCTACAAGTATGCCACAAGATGCCTCCCTGGTCAAATGGTCTGAAACACCGGAGCCTCATCCAATCATTCTGCATCATGTTAATTTGGTAAGGCACAGATACATACTGCTACCAAAAGCATTTGCTAATATAGTTCTGACAAGATCTTGCTCTCTCTTCTGAATATGGATGGTACTTCGATCAGATTCACAAAACCTCAGATTCTTCCTATGCATTTTAACGGCATAACCAAGAAAGTGAAGCATCATCAGTAATTTTGTCTACTTAGGGACTAATGTTGCCCTTGGCAAAGTCCCATTTCTTTCTGCTGACTGTGTAAGGACACAAGTGGAATCCAAAGATTCAGGTTAGCTCCGCATCTTTGTTCACATTGCATGGTGAGAGTTAACCACTAGGAACAGGATTCACCCAAACCAGCAGGCTGAGCAGGGTATTGCCTAACTGTAGGGTGAGAGCTATTACTTACTGTCAGCCACAAACTCTCCCTAGAAAAGGCACTTAGCTGTGTCAGTCATTTCTCACAAAATGCACCTGCAAGATCCAAATTAAAATCTTCTTACTTCTGAAGAAGTGATTTAAAGACAGATCTCCTAAGCTGCTTCATTATTGCACTCTATTTTAAGATACTGTTCTCATAATCTTATCCAAAGTCCTTCCTCTCTACAAATCAGTCATCAGTCAAATCAATCACTTTCAACAGAAGTTTGAGCTCTGATGTGCACTTGACTATTTTACAAAACAGCAGGGACCTGAATAGAAAAGAGTGTACAGCACACACTCTGGTTGTCTTCTTTGCAGCACAGGCACATTCTGAGAATTGCCAGACCCTGTAGATAAATACATGGATACAAATAGAAAAGATATTATATAGTACAAATATTAAAAAGGAGCAGTAAGTATAAATTTGATAATTTTTATGTAGTCAGCAGAAATATAGATAACTAGGGATTTAGGTGGACAGAATTAAGCAGCAGCTGTGAAGGAAGGGATCATGAGCTCTTGTAGTGCCTCGTGTTAAGCACTGAAGGAATTTAACATTTTAAATTTAACTTTATAATTTTAAAATTACTTAGGACTTAGATTGTTTGAAAAGGGAGCAACCAACTATAAGATCCTCTCCCTTAGCAGAACACAGGAAGTTATTTAAGGCAACTTAATCTTAAAATTTATTGTGAATGTTCACCTTAGACAGTAAACCACAGAAATCTGTGATTAACCTTAAAAGATAAAATAAAAAATGAAGAAGACAGAGGAAGACCACTCTACTTTGTAACCTGAGTATTTTCTGAATGCTGTTAGATGCATCCCCCTCCACTCTGGGTTCTCAGTTAAAACTCTTTCCTTCAAGTACACCTGTAATTCCTTTCTCAAAGTCAGAGGTTGCTGTATGGGAACCAGCTTGTAAAATATTTGATCTTGGAATCCAGTAACTTGCTAACAACACTAGGGATGAAACTCTGGCTGCCACAATGAAAGAGTAATAGTGCACAGAATAATTTGAGGCTTTTAGATGAAGCTATATTGTAATTTAGACTTGATAATCATGAAATTAAATCATTGAGCTAGGAATCGGTTTTGCCACAGACTGTAAACAAGGGAAAATGTGCAGACTATGAATCAAAGACTATGTCTGCCTTGTAGCCCTGTTCAGAGTATGGATAAGCTGCCTGTTCTATAGTATGGATGACATCCCACTATCACAGACGTACATAAGATTAGTTTACCTGGAAAGATGGGGAGCAACAGCTCTCCATAAACTTGTTTGTCTTCACTTTTATGCAACTATCACCATTTTAATTCACTGACAAAAAGGAGTGAAAAGTTACTTTCCTTTAGCATAGGTGATTAAAAAAAACACTATAGAATTTATTATCATTGGTCTACTGCAACATTGTTTTCCAGGTGAAATAATGATGTCCATAGTTATAGGTTATATAAATCATCAAAAACATTACAAGAGTACCATTTGCAAAATCAAGCAGTTACAGAGAAAAAAGATAGAATTAATATATTCCTGTTCAAATAGTGTTTAATGACAATTTTAAGAGACATGACCACAGGTCTAAAACAGATATGCATCATTTTCCCAAAAAAATATGAATTTATTTATTCTTTATTCTGAACTTCATGCAAATTTGATTCCAATTTTAATATTGTATTATTCACAAATAAAATTATAGTGTGTTCTTTTTCAATACCTGTTGCAATTATTTCAGATAGTGCTTAACTAAATTTTTTCATCAAATTAGGTCTTGGATTTACTGCCAAAATATCATATCTAGAGATCATCATTTTTCAATAAAAAGTAATTTTATTAAAAGCTCCTAGATACAAGTCAGAAAAATACTGGTGGAATTTTAAATAGAAAACTTAAATATTAATTTATTCCCAGGATCTAGACCATATGCTGGATTTAATGAGGAAATGAAAGTAAGGATGATGTATTTCATTTGACCTTTATTAGAGGAAGAAGTTAACTGTCTTTATAAGCAAAAATTGTGTCAACCATTCCACCCATTGAGATCTAGATGCCCTGGAAAAGCTGTTTTATAACTTCATAATATAGTATTGATGTCACAGGAAAGGACATAGAGATTGTCCAGTAGCTTATCAGTGCTAGTCATGAAAACTACATGGTTCTAAGAAATATTTTCAACCAAAAAATGAAACAAAAAACTGACAGAGGACACTTAAGGAATAAATTGCACAGATTATATTTGTCTGGTGTCATAGCCAACCAATGTGGTTGTTTCATATTTTGAAACAGGCAAAGCCCTAATCCTGTGAAACTGGAGAAGGTCAAGATTTTACCTTGTATATATGCATTGTATTTATGACTATGTGGTTCAATATTGCACAAAATTAATATGAGAAGACATAGACCAGTCACAACAAGAGAAAGAGATCCAAGAACGGTAATGCAGTACTTATTCCTTTACCACTGCTCCCTAATTTATGGTCACTGGCTTGATCCTGAGTGGTCCTAAAAATACACAATTGTTAAACTCATGCAGAAAATGAAGGCAGTTCAAACTCCAGTTTCCAAGTAAGGCTGTGGTTTTATCCTACTAGAAATTCCACTCATCAAGCTCATGTTCCAAATCAGTCCCATCAAGTCAAAATGTAAGTTTCTTCCCATAACATTTTTAACCACAGGATCAGAGGTGATTTACACAAGCTTACAGGAGATTTAGCTGGGTGAAGCAGCTAAGAATCGAAGTTAAATAAAAATCAGGGATCACTGTGATAATATATGCAGGTGCCAGACATACTTATGCTGAACTGTTATTTAAAAGAAAGAGCAGCAAAAAAAACCTGGTTAGTAACAAATCTAACCAAAATACTTCTGCTTGGATGAATTTACCTGAGCTGAAGTGATTAATTTATAAGCTCCACAGTGGGAGAAAGGTCTTAGATAACAATATAACATTTTCTGATAAGAATTATGAGCTTTTATAGAGATTGCATTTGTCTTGTTAACTGTTTTCCAAAACATGATGGTGAATGTTTGAAAATATTTTTGTAATAATGAATACAAGCAATATTTCTTTAGTTTTACAAAATACAATAGAGTTTGCAATATTATAGCAATGATAAATTAAGAAATTTATACATTAGGTGTAATACAATCTGTTTGCACTGCACACTAGCAAATATCCTGTACATTATGATAAGCTTTAACCAGTATCATCTGAAACAATAAAATAAATATACACATTTATTCAGATTATTGCTGTTTATTTGCTACACTGCTACTCCTCTCAATTATTTTATGTTCTCTTTTAATTTCAGTTTTACTTTAGTTGCTAATTTTTTGAGATGAGACAACCATTCTTCATGTTCTGAAATATTCTGAAAAAACAGAGGCATCATGGCAAGACAATCATGTGGAAATCTCTTTCAACCTTATGAAAGACAAATAATCTTGTAAAACAAATATTGTAGAAAATAACTATTTGGAATGGCAGTTATTTCATATACCTAGTTTGACTGAGAAATAAAGGATAGTCTTTTTAATTTTGGCATTTTACTAAAATGGGTAACCAGTATATCTTAATGCAAGGAGCATGCATTTTAAAATACATTTTAGTAAGTGAAATTTAACACTACAGCTTTAAATATTCATAGCTGCCTGGTTTTGGCTGGGATAGAGTTAATTTTCTTCTCAGTAACTGGTACCAGGTGAGGGTTAGATTGGGTATTAGGAAAAATTTCTTCACAGAAAGGGTGGCGAGCCATTGGAGCAGGCTGCCCAGGAAGTGGTGGAATCATCCCTGGAAGTGTTTAAAAAACATAGATGCAGTGCTTAGGGTCGTGGTTTAGTGGTGGACTTGACAGTGCTGTGTCAACAGTTGGACTTGATGATCTTAAAGGTCTTTTCCAACGTAAATGACTCTATGATTCTGTTGTGCTTCAAATGATAAAATTATGTCTCTTCTGCTTATAGATATTTCATTGTCTTAGTGCTTCAAGGGTGTCATCATAATATATTATTTATAAATACAATATATAAATACTATCTTCTAATGTATATACCATCTCATGCTATTTTCAAAAGTGCTGAGTATATCAACTTTCATTGAAGAACTTGGCTGTAATGTCTGTCCTGTCTTTTATTTCTCTTCTGAAAGAGGATATCTGACAGATGAAATTAAGTTGATTATATATATGTATGATATATCTATGTATGATAAGTTCAATTGAGCTTTTACAGCACAGACAGTGTCAGGTCTCTCATGTGATAATTGTGTTAATCTGCCTGCACCTTATTCAGCTAGGACTTTTTCCTTGGATAAGTGAGTTAGTCTTTTATCCTCCACGGAAACCGGGTCCTGGGCTTTTCTAATGAGAATGCATACAGTGCTGATAATCAGTAATATTCACTCCGGTTATAATTCAGTCTGGGTTTATGTCTACTGAAAATTGCACAGAGAAGCCAGTACCTGAAAGAGCCAATAGTAGAGAAAAGCAAAATCAAACTGCTAGATCATCAAAAAGGCTCTAAAGAGGAGAATTAATGTAGTCAAAAGGAAACAGAATCCTGTTGATATCTGTGATTTACTTCATGATCGTTTTTTATCCTGAGACTTACTAATGATATTTTTCATGGGAAACTCTTCTCATTCTTTTGAACTTTGCAGTTCCAATGTACTACAAATGTCCTTATGGGAAGAAAGTTCACTGAAAATCAGAAAAATCTCTGGTGGCAGAGGAAAGAAAATCAAAATCGCTATGGAAGCAGTCACAGAAAGTTGTTAGTGGGTTTTTACTATGTTGGAATTCCTATCTTATACTAGCTGAGAAAGCATAAATTTTCCATTGAAAGGGTAACAAAGTTTGTCAGGATGCCCACAAAAAGTTATAAACAGTAAGTACTATAGAGACCCCAAAACCAGGATGCTGGCGGATCAGACTAAGGCTGGGATGATGACACAAGAAATTTTGGAAAATATGGAAGACAATAGCTGTGGAACTTACACCATTTGGATTGTGTATAATACTGAAATGCATGAAACCTAATGAGGACAGGTGGAAGAGGAGAGTAAGTAGTGTTATTAAGCTGGTGGATAATATTTCACCAAAGATGAACAGAATAAGAAAAACAGTCTTCTCAACTCTTTTGTTGTGGTGTGCAGCACAGCAATATTGATTCTGAATTCAAATTAAACCATTGTGGAATTAGACATTAACTCAAACACCAGTTAATACTGAACTGAAAGATTTATTTACATTAGTGTTACTTGATCACAGTTTAATTATTAAGAATGAAATCCAGATATAAATTGAAGTAATTAATATTGTTAAAAAAAGGCTGGAATATTAAGTGTTCCGTTACCACAATCAATAACAGGAAAATGAATAAACAGATTAAAAAGCACAAAGCCAGCCTACTATCAAAACCAGAAAAGCACAAGAAATCAAGTAAAATCAATCACCTCATGACCCTGATTTATGCATTCTCACTGACCCTTTGTTATTGTATTTTGCCTGAATCTACACAAACACAAGCAACTAACTGCCAGTAAATTCAGTGGTACTCAGGGATGAAAAAAAGATTGTTCCTTCAGGAACAGATTGCTCCGATAGATCCCCTGCAGGGTCACAAGTCCTGCCAGCAAACTTGCTCCAGCCTGGGCTCTTCTCTCCAGAGAGTCACAGGTCCAGCCAGGACCCTGCTCTAGCATGGACTCTCCAAAGGGTCAGGGCCTCCTTTGGGCACATCCGCTTACTCTGCATGGGCTGCAGGTGGGTATCTGATCCATCATTAACCTCCATGGGCTGCAGGGGCACAGCCTACCTCACCATGGACTTCACCATGGGGTGGAAGGGAATCTCTGCTCCAGTGCCTGAAGCACCACCTCCTCCTCCCTCTTCATTTACCTTGGTGTCTGCAGAGCTGCGCCTCTCACATATTCTCACTCCCCTCCTTCAGGTGCAATTGCTCTTGCACAATAACCCCTTCTTAAATACATTATCACAGAGGTGCTAGCACCATCTCTGATGGGCTCAGCCTTGGCCAGCGGTGGGTCCATTCTGGAGCTGACTGGCACTGGCTCCATCGGACATGTGGGAAGCCTCTAACAGCTTCTCACAGAAGTCACCCTGGTAGGCCCCCACAACCAAAACTTGCCACACAAACCCAATGTGTTAGAATATTCTACTATGCCTCATAATCCAGCAAAGTAACATTAAGGGTGACTTCACCCCATATAATACCTGTTTTAGAACAGGTCACATGGAAATTGCTGCCTCATTGTCAGCTCATCAGCCACTGCCTGTTACTGTGCATGACGGTCACTTCAACAATTAAGGTTTTACAGTTTCATTTCCTTGGATATATTCATTAACTTTAGTGCCTTCACTTTCATGATCCTACCATGTAGTATAGTACCCAAAGATTCATAGTTGCAGCCTGCGCAAAAGGGAGGTAGCAACTCAGAATAATTAGCCAAAAAAAGGTTATCTGATCTACAAGGAACAAATAAATTCTTAGCAGTATTAAGAATTCTGTTTAAAATTTCTTAACCATTGCTCTGATACTGCAGTACTGAACTGTGGCACTTGTTGCCTATTAGATTGGCTACGTGCTTAATCTACTTCATCAAGATTCTTTTTTGGGTCTAAGCCTCTCTGAAGAGCTTGATTTTCTGTATGATCACAATTCATTACCTCCAGCCTGTGCTGGATGTGTGACTTCCCACTGAAATCTCCACAGTTTCAAGCTCTGAGCCTCAGGTCTGATACATCTAAACTGTCATATTGTCTTGAATTAGTCTTTCTTTTTTTTCTTTCTTCTTTTTTAATGCTGATTATAAGGCTACACATAGTTGCTTTGACTGTCTAAAGCACTGAAGTCCACTGGCCCGGAGCAACATGTGTCCATCCCATTCAAGTCTTTTTATGTTGCGAAAGTGTTGCCGCTCCCACGGGACTTATTAGGCCTGGTCATTGTCCTGTTCTACTACTTGTAGAGATAAATCACGTGGGAAAAAAGTACTTGTAACAGTTGAAGACATGCCAAACACTGTTCCAACAATTTAACAGCCTAAATGACTGAGTTCCAGATCCTGAGAACATACCCTGGTACTGTTTAATTTACCTATACAGATAGATGTACCCATGTGTACTAAAATGAAATCTAATTAATCTTAACATATATGTGAATGCTACATTGAGCTGAACTAGATATTTGATCTTCAAAGATGGAAAGTTTGTGGCAAAAAAGTGTCAAACCTAGCACCAGTTAAATCATGCCTTTCTGCACATAAGGGTTCTAGAAATACTGCTGGTCATTAAAGGTAAATAGCACATCACCAAGTTCTGAGTAGGTAGATGACCACTGAGGACATGACCAGAAACATGCCCTAGTAGAATATCATAGACATGTTTACTGGAAAAAAGGGATGCAGTTTGTGTCACTGGTTACCTCCTTCCACAGTAGTCCAGTGGGCAAAGCATGTCACATTTCAGGATGCTTCTGAAATTTTGGATGCTTACCTTTTAGGTATTTGACATAAATTATCACAGATTAAGTCCACCTCAAAACACTTGTGCAAACAGAGGCATGTATCTGCTATATTATTTCTTGTCTAAACAAAGGTTTCTATAAAGCCAGGATTCATTCTGGTCTTAGTACCAAAGTTGCCTCGCTCAAGGCAGAGACTCTGCAGTTCACAGTGTGAATGTTTGCTATTTACTCTGAAAAAAACATATAAAGCTACTGAATAAAAGTCTTCCTCAGACAGCAGTAATGCCTGAACACAAGGGACTGTTTCTGAGCCTGGGCAGCTCACAAAGCACAATGTAGATGTATGTGTTTGAGTCTAAATAAATGAAGGCAAGGAATAACCTGGAGAACTAGGCCTTTGATTATCCACATTGCTTAGCTGTCTTGCTCACTGGCTGTATTAGACCACTTACTACAGCTCCTTCCAAAATAATGTTCATGCACAATTCCAGGATAATACTCCCACAAGGCAATACAGCTTATGTAAGGTCGCAAAGATTTCTGTTTGATTGCGGGTAAATGTGAAAGTACAGTTTTATAGCACTTTTCCATTAAAACACAGTCATGCAGCAATGCACTACCCATTTGAGTGGAATAAGCATTGATTTGTGACTAAGAAAGATGTGTTCCCAGGTGTTCATTATCAAATATTGCACTTTTGCAGTTCACTCCCACTAATAGTCTTCCCTTGTCCACACTGCTTCAATAGTAGTTTGCCTCTAGAGTGTCTTTTGGAGTGAGATATTTATGCCCAATACAGCTCTAGAAACTGAGCTATGACATGTCATGACTGTATCAGGCTGGGCTTCCTTTTTACAGTCTTCTGATACTCTCCCAGCAGTTTTGTACCCTCAAATACATCGACATGAAGTCATGTCTCTGCGTAAGGCATGCAACATACACCTTTGGAGTCTTACCATAAATATGCCATTTTATGGCTGCAGCAAATCTGCATATTATTTCAGATAAAGACATTGAACACAAAAAAATCCACAAAAACAAAACCAAAAAGCACCTAAAATAATGTTTTTCTGTAATAGTTCACAAAGAACTGTGAGGTGCAAAGAAGACTAAAATGCTTGGTAGGTGGACAGTCCTTAAGATTACTATGTTTAAGTAAGGTAAATGTGAGCCACTCTACACTATTGATATCAGTCTGTTCTCAGTCATTTCCTTGTTTTGCTTCGCTACAATTAATAGGTAATCAAGCTACAGTTAGGCTGTGCTTGTGTATATTGCAGTTACAGGTCCTAAATATTCACCTAACAAAATTGATGCCTTTTATTACAATCTGAGCACCTCTGGAACCCATAAATTAAACAGTCCCATATGTAAATCCACTGGCTGCTTATCCTGGAGCTAATAGTTCAAACAGGCTTCCTGACACATACGCTGACAGTAGCATTCAGTACACAGGCCAACAGTCAGTGGCATTTTTATTAAAAATCAGCGAAGAATGCTAGTCATTTTTCATGAGATGTCAAACAGTTGACAAATGGTTCTGGAACACTTCTCCAGAAAGTGAAAAATCTAGATTCGGTCCATTGCTCTTCATAAGACTTTCCAAACCAATAGCTTTCATCTCCCATTTACTGAAGTTTTGTTATTAGGGAAGTTTGGCAAAAAAGTAAGGTTCATCAAGTTAGTGAGAAGAAAACCAGAATATGATTCTGTCGTTTGGTAGTCAGAAAACCAGAACATGATTCTGTAGTGTGGTAGTCAGCAAAATTCCTGGTGAAGGGTGTTACTCAGGCTTCTAAACAACTGCCAGAGCTGTACATATTACATAATGTGTCTTAAGCATGAAGTGTATAAATGCATGCAAAAATGTGCAAATAGGGATTAAAACGTAAAACCCTTCAGTTAGGCAAGCAAGCACATTGTCAGCAAGGCTGCAGAGGTAGGAACCTTTTTTTTTTTTTTTCCTTTTCCGGCTCTTGCAGTTATTACAACTGGCCACACAGGGGCACAGCTTCAACAGGAAAAATGAGAGGTGACATTTCAGGCAAGTTTCTGTAGCATTACCGGTTAGTTGAACGAGGAACTGCTGTTTGTGTATATAGCATGCTGGTTTAGTTTTGGGGGTTGTTTGTTGGGTTTTTTTAATTGGTTGGGGTTTTGTGTTTTTTTGTTGTTGGCCTTTTTTCGTTTGGTTGATTGGTTTTGGTTTGGGGTTTTTTTTAAATTTTTTGTGTGTTTTTCTTTTTTTTTTTTCTTTTTTAATTTATTTTTTGTGAAGCTAGTTTTAAATTACCCATCTTTCTCCATATATTATCCAAGGAATCGGAGAGTTTAACCTGAGTCTATGAGTTCCACTCCTCCAGCCACACCTTGACCTCTAGCTGTGAACTTGGGTGTAGATAATGTAGAAGAGGGGTGAATAGGAAATAAAATGAGACAAGATGGTCACTGACAAGGGGACCATGCTAATCAAGGCATGAGATTATAAACGAAACAGGAATATTTAATTCAGTTTGTCACCAGCTCACTGTTAGTTTTTTACTTGCTGGTAAATAAGAGAGTAATTAAGGAATAGCAGATTAGGGAATTTTACTGAATCTCTGAAGCTGAATGTCTTGTAAAGGAGCTACTTAGTCTTAAAGCATGACAATTGTTGTACTGGGTATAATTTGAGGTCTGCTTTCTCCGAATCCTGCTATAGGTCATTGCTGGGAGACCTGCATTTACTTCAGAGGACAGGAAAGAGATAATGAATTAAGACAGTTCTCAGGAAACATTTTTTACTCCATAATTAGGATAACTTTAAATTCTGAGAATATTGTTTGGAAAACTCACCTAGAGAAGAAAAACATTGTGAAAGTTATTTTCTGTTGGAAATGAACGTGCAAAATACACAATTTTCATCCTATGCCTCTATTCTGTCATACAGCAGACTGTTCTTTATCTAACCACAAGATGGTACGAGAAGCTTGAATAGAGTTTAGTCCCGTGCGTGGCCACACACACCTTGACGTTTCATGTTTTCTCTACATCTCCGGTTTCAAAGTGCCAGAAATATAATATGTATGGCATAAACCCCGAAATCTGCATCTGCCAAACACTTTGAAATGACATATAGTTTTTATAAAGAGTAAAGGCAGTACTCATCTCATTTTTATTCAAATAGGTATTTTGTCACATATTGGACCAAGACTTAAACTCAAAAATACGTATTTCCTAAAATTGCGTCAGCCATGATTTAAAAATGCAGGCTAATTCACAGGGAAGACCATTTCTTTACTAACATGATTTGAGCTGAATGCTTGATATTCTTTTAAAGATAGAGGAATGTACATTTTGTTAAACAGCCCAAAGTTTCATTATTTTAAAAGATCTTTCAAGGTTAATAGAGGTTAACATCAATTTAGATGGGTTTCTATATAAATTGAAAAAAAAAATTACAGTGTTTCTACTACTGAAGAAATTAAAGCCGATGATAATTTGTTTAGTTTCTACTTTTTTATTTACTAAAACTTATGGAAAAGTTTAGTTTCTGTAGCAATACAAAGTGTATAATGAATGTTCATTTTAGGCTCCTCTTGGAGTCTTGCACATAAAAATAAGCTATTTGCAAATTGAAATAAGGCTCTTAAGACTTATTTATTCATTAGGATCTGTAACAGATTTTAAAAAGGATTCTTTTAAATTAAAGATTGAACCATAAAAATTGTAGAAAAATTTAGCTTTTACATGGGAAAAATTATTTACCTTTGTAAAAACAAGTTAAATAATTAAGTGGTAAAAATAACCTGATTTACTTCAGACTCAGGTGCAAGTCCTTTATTCTTACAAAAGATACATTTTACTTACATATGTAGTAAAAATATGCATGAAATGTATTAAACAAAATAAGATTCCCAAAAAAAGAGAAAACATTATAATTTCATACTGAATACAAGCTAAGGTAATTTGAAACCTTATGCCACAGCACACTGCAAATGTCAGTAATATATAGATAATATTTGCTACAGCTGCCAAAAGTAGAGAGAAGCTCATAGTAAATCACAAACATATTCCAGTAAGGCTTGCATGCTGAATGAGATAATTTATCCTTCACTTCCAAAAAAATCACAGGGAAACATATAAAAGCAAGTCCTGAATTCTTATGAGATACAGTCTGGTGAATAGTATGATTTATTGTGCAAAGAGTAAATGTAAGTTATTATATAGCAACCATTCTATTTTCCTTGAAGTTGGAATAAGCCCAACTGTTCAAGCACAATTTAAATGATGCATTACATAAAGAAAGCATTGGGCCCAATCCTCTAATCTGCTCATGTGTGATGATCTCTTTGACTGCAGAGGTACTGCATGTGAAATAGCTAGAGACATGCCCTAATACCATAATTCCAGTTCAGGAGAACTTGAGCACATATTCTCAGACAAATTACAACTTTCAAAATTTAATCTAGAAGTATTGCTATTCACAGTGCTAGTTAGCTGTGGGGAATCTCAATCTTTTCATAATTTAACTCAGCTGAGAGTTTTCTCATATGTCTCACTGCAAGGGATGTGTTCTAGAAAATACTGCCAGCTTTGCTACATATTTGTAAATAATGACAATGAGAGCCTGCAGATTGACATCATAAAGGGTGTGTTGCTTAAGACAATATGTAGTTTTTACTTCATTGGTCTCTAGGGTCCATATAGTCACAGCAAAGTAAGTGCCACTCCAGTCACTGTCTGTTGTTTGTTTGTTGGGGTTTTTTAGATGGAAATAATTTATTTAAAAAGTGCTTCATCTTTCAGAAACTTTATAGATAGCTTCAAATCCATAACATGCACAACCTTATGTATAAAAAGTAGTGCTAGCCAATGAGAATGCAAATTCAAGGAGGCAAAAGCTGGAAAACACCAGAATTAAGGTTTCCCTTAAATGTCACTGTTCAATAAGATATCTATTAGGTGTATGTCTTTAATGGAATTCCATTTTCCTCTAGTCCACTTCTTTCCTATTTGGCACATAGGATGGATAGCAATGACAGGTTGTTCCCAGTTCCTCTCCTGCCTGATGTGTACTATCAATGCATAATTTCTACATTTTATTCAAGATATATAATGAAACAAAAATGGCTTATATCCTGGTATTCCCACTCCCCTTTACTGTTCTTATTGTGAGAGCATTTAAATACTTCATATCTACTAAGAGGAATGGCTATGCAATACCTCCTTGGTGCTTCACGAAGAGGTTATCAACCTTCCTCAGTGTTACACACAGTGAGCTCTAACTTCCGTTTAGAAATTTGATTTGGATGCAAAGTGCTGTAGAATGAAACACTCTGCTGTTGCTCAGTTGCATGGGATGGGATGCTGTTGATGGGAGTTTCCATTTATTCTCTCTCTTTAAAACCTGAAATAAAATCACATTCAGAATATTTTGTATATTAAAAACCTGACATTCCGATACTGTTTACACTTTTGTTTTCAAATCTGAAATGGTTACACCATTAAGCCTGTCTGAGCACATGAGAAATTCACAAAATATCCTTTTGTGTAAATAACAGGTACCAGATGTCACAGCAGGCAAACTATACCTCAGCTGCCTGTGGGTTAGCAAATTCCCTGTGTTCAACATTGCTTAGATTAATTGGCAGACCATTTGCTTTTGACATGCTGCTATTTTTACTGCAGGTCAAGGTACAGGTACAGAACAGCCTCAGCTATGCAATTTCATCAAAGACTACTGAAAAGAAAGCTTCAGCTTTAACAGCTATGGTAATTAAAAACAAACAAACCGCAAAAACAGCCCCAAAAAATGAAACACAAAAGACCAAAACCCCGAAGTGAGCATGCATATTTATGGCTTTTTCTTCAAATATGTTTCTTCTGCATCTCAACCACAAATAGAAGTGTCTTCAACAATGCCATCTTAGGATAATTTAATAGCCAAAAATATTTTCGAAACCTCTGATTGTTCGTTTATAAAGGAGAACTGGTAGTCTTATAGAACTCCTCACTCAAGAGCACAAATTTGAACTGGGAATACCCCTGGTAATCTGAATCAACTAGCAAAGTTTGATACCCATCTGTTTTTTCTAAGTCAGGTTTTTCAAGGTGTAGAGGACTCAAATAATCCTTTTTCTCTAGCATAAATTGTAAAATGAGCAAGTAAAACTGTAAACTCTATACCTTACAAAGCATTAAATGCTCACTTTTAGTAATAATTCTAGTGCATCTTCCTGTTTATTAAGTGGCATCACAGATTAGAATGGTAATATTACTCTATTATTCTACAGAAGCATAGGAAAATAAAAATAATTTTTATTTACAGAGTCTGGATTGTATAACTTGAAATGCAAATAACTTGAAATGCAAATAACTTGAAATTGCAAGGACTGTGTCACTTGAGATGCTATGCTAGCTCTACCCCTTAGAATCGAATTAGGGTGAAAAGCAGCCTGGAATTGGGAAATTTATGTAAAAAAAAAATAAAGAAAAAAAAGTATTAAGCAAAGATCAAATTTCTGCAGGAAGAGGGATTTTGATTTTTTTAATACGTAAATGGCATTTAACTCCAAAATTCTTTTTTAATTTAAAATCTTAGAAACCTGAAACTAATACTTCTGACTCCATCTCTCACAGTGATTTGCTGTAAAGGTAGATATAAACACTAGGCCCATGATGGTCCTTCATGATAAGCGTGGGAAAAGACTCAAAAAAGGGGGTCTAAAAGCCTCAAAAAAGTTTTGCAGACAGGTGTTTGACAGCAATGGCTATCTCCAGGCTGTACACTGTTTCAGAGTACTTGGTCAAGCCCACTTGGGACCTGACTAATACAGCCAGTTTTGGTCCAGGACAGGCTCACGTAAGGCCAGCTCTACTCCATTGTCAGAAGGCCTTCCCTTTGACGCCTCTGACATGACGTGCTGGGTTTGGTACTCAGAAAGCCACGGCCACATAGTAGGTAGTCTCTCTGTTGCTGGTAAGGTGCATCTCATGAGCCAGAAGACCTGGCATGTCCAAAGGCCTGTCAGGTCAGTGATACAGCCTCTTTCGCTCTAGTCAGTTGGACTCTGGACTCTGGTCTGCCTGCCAGAGCACCTGCACTGTCCTGCCACTGATCCTTCTCAAGCAAATGCTTGGGACAAGCCAGCTGAGGGGGGTAAGCAGTGCTGATGTGGTGTCTTCCTTCTGCAAAGAGTACTGCTCATTAGCCAGCTAATCTTTTCCATGCTGTCATGCTCTCTTAGTACATATGACCATCTTCCCTGAATCAGATCAATTTCCAGAAGAAAATGCTGGACTTTCCCTAATAAGGGCTGTACTATGTCTTCTCAAGGGTATCGAGTCTTCTTTTAGAAGAATGGAGACATGGCCTAGGACACATACCGCCTGATCGAAATCTTTCACTTCAAAGCCTTTCAGAGATTCCTCTGTGATACAGGTACTACAGCGAGAAAAATGCTGATGTGTGTCTTCCTCTGCCAGCTCCAAGAATTTGAATGTGATCAGTAACCCTTGAGCACAAGAGGTTACCCTGACGAAGGGTTGCCCATGTTGTACAGGGCTTGTAAATTCTCCAGCATTGCCAAGTCCCCATAGCCACAAATATGAGGACACCCCTAGCTGAGCTGCTTTTCCTCAACACTGAGGTGTCAGGCAGCAGAAACTGTCCCCCACAGCAGGGCATGCTAGACAATAATCCAGGTCAGCATCACTAAAACAGAGACCTTCCACTGAGCAGGACTGGGTGGATCACATCCTACTTGCACAGCTCACTGGGCATCCCACTTGCAACAACCTGCACCTTTTCTTTCAGGTTTTGAGGGCCATATTTAACTTTCTACTCCCTTGGAGAAAGGGCAGCCTCTTCTGCCTACTTTTTACTTCTGAAGCATCTCTGAAGTATGAGCTTCCCTGCATCTCTCCATAAAACACTCTTGCAGGCTGTGCAGCGCTCAGCTGGTTTATCTCCAAATCTCACCTTGGAAACACATTTCTGAGTTCATGCTTCACTTCATTTTCTTGTTGTCACCAAAAATGGGAATAAGAAAACAAACTCCTTAACACCAATGTAGCATTAAGAAGCAGGCACTCTTTATTGCAGCGATTGGTGCACAGGGGATCGTTCCCCCTAACATACACGCTGTATGTTTCATTCAAACAAAATTATATAGTTCACACTTATGATTATGCATCACATTTCTTGGAAAAATCATACATATTTATTCAACAGGTGGTACCATGTTAATTAAGCATTGCACATTATCCTTACAGGTATCTATGAGTCTTCTAAGGGGTCGCAAAACAATAGTCGACCCTATAGTTACAGCTGACCAACCACTGAACCTTAATTTAGTTCCCTTATATGGAAAGACCAAGTTTGTTTCTTTAGTTACCTATACAACAGTTTCTTCAGTGATTGTTAAGTTCTAAATGACTCTTTCCTTCTTAGCATACAATTGCATAACCAGGTTGGTTAGCAATCTGTCCATAGTGATTACACTGAAACAAACAATACAGTTGCAAAGCTAAACCAGAATATATAGGAAATATATTTACAAAGCTAAAACAGACTATGCTACATGGTAATATTGTCCTCATAATTTCAAACAGATGTTGAGCGGTGGTGCCCTCAGAAGTTAAGAAACCTCAGTGACTGTGCTACTTGCATGTCTACCATGATCTTAAATTGGAAAATCTCCCATGAATAAAAAAAGTAAAAAAACCCAAAAGAATGAACTGCATGGTTCAGTACATTGTTCCTGCTGTGATGAGAAGAATGTCCTATACCCAAGACCTGTAAAGTCAGTAAAATCCTTTTTCCACTTCCACCTTGGACACAGTATTTTCCACAATTGTTCATCACATCCCTACTTAGATAAATTTAGTTGTAACCTTGACATGATTGTCTAGAGACCATGGTTTTGCTAATGTGAACAGAGAATGATCTGTTATTATCCCTTGCTACTCCTGATTTTATAGACCTCTATCATATCTCCTTTAAGTAACATTTTTTAGATTGGATGTCCTTAGCCTATTCAGTCATTCCTTGTACAGAAACTCATATGTATTTTGCTGCCTTTCTCTGGATTTTTTCTAACTATATTGCATATTCTTTTAGAATCAGAACGGCTTACATTATTCACGGTGTGGGAAAGTCTGGTGACTTCTGTTTTGTTCTGTCTTTTTCTCATAACTGTCTGTAACATTTCACTTGTTTTTCTGACCACTGGCATTATTAAACTGGTGTTTCAGGGAATGGTTTTTTACAACCCCATGATATCACTCTTGAAGGTAATAGTTGGTTTAGAGCCTATAATTTTATATGTGAAATTAGGATTGTTTTTCCCCCATGTACATCATTTTACATTTATTTATACTGAATTTCATTTATCACTTCATTGCCCATTCAGTCCTACACAGTCTTTTTTCAATTCCTCACAGTTAGCTTTCAGCTTTACGATCCTGAATAAATACGGTACTGTCAGCAGCCTTTGTCTTTTCAGTGATGTCCTGCTTTCCAGGTCAGTGATGAATGTTTTACAGTACAGACCCCTGCTTACCAGCATTGATGACCTGTCTCCACTTCAAGAACTGACAATTTACTCTTACTTGTGTTTTCCTTCTCTTAACCAGTCATTTATCTGTGCAACAAATGGTTTGCTCCTGATACCTAATTTACTTAAAAGCTTTGTGTGAGAGACTTTGTCCAAAGGCCTTTCGAAATCTGTGTAAACTAAATAGTTTTCCCCTCCTCTTCTACAGTCACTCAGTTTCAGACAGAACCTTGATAAGTCTCACCTTGAGAGTGGCTCCGTAATGGGACTCTCCTCTTCCCTTTTTCTTCTGCAAAGATCACCACTGCAGCCCCTCAACAATGACTTTTCTGCTTTTTTTTTTTTTTTTTTTTAGTACTGCTTCTGTATTCTGATCATCAACTTGCTGTACAGACTTCTTTATCCTGATGTGTGTAAAAGAAGTATATAAGTTTTGTTTCCTTTTGCCACCTATTGGTTCTGTTTAATTACTGTTTTACACTTTCACATTTTATAATTCCTTCTGTAGAAGAATAAAGCTGGGTTAACTAGCATTGATAATATACAACTGTGGGCTGGCTTCAGGGGTGTCGGGTTGGCCGATGTAGATAAGGTGCAGGTGTGACTGGTTCTGTTAAGTGGTTGAGAGTCAATGAAGAGAGAGCAGCTGAGGAAGAAGCAAGAGAAGAGAGAGTAGGCACTGGATGAGGTGAGGAGAAGAGAAGAGAAGGCAGCAGAGGGACTGTATAAAGAGTATGCTGGTATGAGATGGTAAAAGACATTGTTGTAGCTTGATAGTTTGAAGAGTGCTGTGACATCCTTCTATTTTCTTTTGAATGTAAGTATATGACTTTAGTTTTTTGAAAGATGCCTTATTGTTTCTAAAAATGTCTCATATTAACTATTCAATTTTGCTTTCTATCTCAGGGTTTAACTTTTGCCTAAACTCCAGAATTATGGAATTCTAATTTAATGTGTAACTGTATGCTAAACAAGAATGTGCAAAAAGTTTAGGTCAAGCTGACCCACCCTCTAAAGTCATCCAAATTGATGAATGAAAGGAATTCTAACCAAGGGAGTCATTCTTGGGAAACAAAGAACAGATGGAGAAAAGAACCCTGTTATGTAAATTTTATGTAGAAAGAAGTGTCCAGGTGAGAAAGTTCTGGCTGCAAGAGGAGACAAGCTGATAAGATGTCAGAATCAACAGAAAATTAGTTGGAAGTAGGACAAAGGTAATTGTGGTATTTGGAGATCTCCACCTCCAACTCAAAGAGCTCCCCCTCCCTCCTGAAAGAGGGCAAGCCCCTGCTTGGGGAGCATTCCTAGTTGGTAAAAAACTTCAGTGGTGCTGTCTGAGGATGTGTACTAATTTGCATTAGAAGCAAGAAACTTGTAACCAGTCCTGTGTGTTAATGAAAACGAATATGTAATATACTGTGAATAACCAAGTACTCTACTGTATATAACATTTACACTTGGTGTAACCTGGTGTGCATGTTAGGAGGAAAGATCCCCCATGCACCCAGCACTGCAATAAACTAATGTTGGCTTTCTAAACTATCATTTGGTTTAAAGAGTTTTGCTGGTTATGATTTTTGGTAATGCCGAGAAGCGTGTATTAATTTTCTGCCTTGTTGTAAGTACTATGAGTGAAAAGCATACAGAAAAGGATGTGTTCAGAAACTTCAGAATCCTGCCTGTATGTTTAATATCCTTTCATACCATCATTTTAACTACCATCTGCTTTGAACTACCAGGCTTAAATTTGCAAAAGAATCTGAAATATTTTTTAAAGGTTACAGGGTAAAGAGAAAAAAGACCAAACTTCACTAAGAACAATTAAAATCATATATGATGAATGTAATTGAAAATTATTTTCCTAGAAAAGACTACAGTTAGAAAGTCTTAACACCCTTTCGTATACCAGGAACACTAACATCCTGGATTCTAACTATTTCTCTAGAATCTCATTCTGTTTATTCAAAAATATACAGCTCTAACTTTTGTCTTTTCTCCTTTATCACATTATTTTTTGAAGGTGAGTGCCACTTACATTGCCTTGGAGTATGACTAGTATGACAAACAGGAAGTCATTTATTATTTCATCAGCAGTTGTGTGTTTCAACGGATATGTCAATTGCTGATGCAATGAGGCCTTGCTGTTTGTGACCTTTTTATACTGCCACAACAAATAAAGAAGGAAGGCTGACTAATAATGAACTACATAATATAAGAATTATTATTACATTTTTATAGTCTGTATGACACACTGTCTTTACACTGTATTAGCCTTTACATTGTCTTAGCAAGTATTTTATGTTGCAATGTAGATATAATGGAATATCCTGATAAGCAGTTAACCCTTGCTCCACTTAAAATGCTTTGACTTCCATAGGGTCTAGGCTTAATCTTGACAGACAGGCTTGGTTCTGTATAAGCAGCTCATATAGTGGTGGAAAATGAAACAAGATAATGCAATTTTTTTGGGGAATGACAAAAAGGAATGTTTGGTCTTCTTTCCTAGTACTCAGAGGGGCACATTAGAATGAGTCTTACTTATTGAATACAGTTTGTTGGTCCATTCTGACACCTCTGGTTCAGTTAAACTCTGTTTGAAATAGAAACTCATCTTGAAGGCTTTCCTCACAGATAAAATGTGTTTGTCACTTGCCTCTGGCAATGTAGTGTGTTAGGGCTTCAGCAAACATTACAAGTGAGAAAATTCTTGTTTCTTGGTCTCCAGTCCTCCAAATTAACTGTGAAGAGTTGACAGAGGACCCTATCTGTACTCAGCTATCTGTTAGGGCTTGAAATTTGCTCTGAAATCAAAGGAACATGTCAGAATATTCCCACCTCCCAAAGCTTTCTGATAAAAAAACCCTGTACTGCCTAACAATTGAATAACTAATGAACTTGTTAATATAAACATTAATAACAACAGCAATATCAACTGTTAATGAGTAAAATACAACGTAGTTTGACAGAAAATAATTGTTAGGTTTGGGGATGGATTAGCCTTAGCTAACAGCCAGCCACTCTTTCACTTCCCTTCAATGGGATGGGGAATAGGCTGAAAGCTCACTGGTCCAGATGAAGACAGGAAGTTTGTTTACCAATTACTGTCATACAGACTCGAGCAGAATTTAATTTCCTGCCAATTAAAGTAGATTAATGTAGCAATACACAAAATCAACTGCTAAAACAACCCTTTTCTTCCTCCCTTTCCCACACCCAACTTTGTTTTTTCACTCCCAGATCCTCTACATGCCACCATGCGGTGCAGCGGGATGGAGGATGGGTCCTTAGGGTCAGTACACACACACCCCAGAGTCAGCAGTCTCTTTGGTACTCCTTCCTCCTCACACTCTTCACCTGCTCAAGCATGGGATCTCCATGTGCTGCAGTCCTTTGGGGGGGGGGGGGGGGGGGGGGGGCGGGCAAAAAAACCCTGCTCCACTGTGGTCTCTTCCATGGGCTGCAGGGGAATCCCTGCTCCAGTGCCTGGTGCGCCACCTCCCCCATCTTCTGTAATCTCAGTGTCTGCAGGGCTGTCTCACACTTCTTCCCCTCACTCTTCACTGCCTATGAAGCGTTTTGCCCTTTCTGAAACCTCTTTTCCCTGAGGCAGTTCCCGGGTGGCTGTGGGGCCCGGCGGTGCCCTGTGGTGGGTGGGTTGGAACTGGCTGTACCTGGCCCAGGGCAGGCCTGGCTGCCTCACAGAGGCCCTGCAGGTGCCTCTGCCAGCACCTGGCCCCAAACACCTGATACAGATTTTTAGTTTGAATTCATTTCAGTAACTAGTTAAAAACCCCTAAAGAATTTTAACAGTTTAAAATTTTATTTTTTTTCTCTGTTCATCATAGCTTGTTTTTAATGGAGGGGTTTACTTACTTTCTTGAAATAAGTGAACAGCCACCAAGGTTTTTCATTATACCTTTTTTCATTCATTTTTTTCCCCAAATATTTTCAGGTTTATTTTCAAAAGATTTATAGATAGCAAAACAAACAAACAAAAAATCATAAACTCAGCAAAACTTTGCAAAACTAAAGAATGATGCTGGAAATATGAGAAGACGAATGGACTAAACGGCAACTATGAAAAATCAGGGGACATAAATTTATAATAGCTCTTACATTGGCTAGTTATAATGAACTTGTTCAGTTAAACTGGAACGTAATAGAATACCATTGTATTTTATTTCAAAAATCTTTCTTCCCAATTTGACTCAAAACTCTTAGAAGAAAAGAAAATATTTCATTGTCAGTTCAAACAGTACTGAAGTTTTTAAGGACTGAGTTAGGACACCTTTCATGTTTCCTAGAACTAGAATAAATTATTACTCAGATAATCAACTGTAAACTAATTACAAGATTCCCAATGTTTGGGTGAACGGTACAGTGCCAGCACCACCGTTACCAACTTCCCTCACCATTCTATCTGCTGATTTTGCATATGTTACACGTACAAGCTATAAGGGAATCCTTACAGTTTAGTTTGTAGAGAGAAAAAAAAAAATATTTGGGTTACCATAGAATCCACAACAGTTAGCTAATTTTGGGGTGCATTCTGTTTTGTAGTTTCCAAGAAGTATTATGCATGAGAATTATTGCATTCTGAAAACTACAATAAGCTCTTGTTCAGAGTCACAAATAGCAAAATTGTTGCTTCAAGTAGTTCTGATACTTCTTAAAAATTTCTTTACTGCTACAGATGGATTACTGAATGGTATAAAAAAGCAAAAGATTACTGATTTTGTACTATATCTCCATCCTTCATGTCACCTCTTGCAGGTATTTCTTAAATCAAATTTTAAATCAAAAGTAATTGGAAAAATACTTGAGGAACATGTTCTTAAGTATAAACTTATTTAAAACTCATCCTCCATAATGAAAATGTTCGTGTGTGTTCTTAAATAGGTAAAGATTGTAGTCTAGCACAAAATAGTTCTATCACTTCTGCTGTCCCAAAGCATGCTTTCCTATTTGCTGTAATCTTGGCATTGAACCATTCCTGTGAACAGTATTTCACTAAGAAGTAATAAAGTATATTTTGCCTGTTGTTGCCATTCTGAGTCTTTAATGCCCCACAATGAGCTGCTGTTCTTAATTCTTAATTCCATGTCAGAGGATAACTGCTTCAATGGGCTTTGTCTGTGTCCAGTTATATTTCCAATAAACAGAGCCAAAAGAAAATTATTTCAAGATATCTGACACCAAAAACTTAAGACTGCATTTAAAAAAAAATCTATAACTTGATGCCTTCAGTGGTAAGTAAAGATGCCTTGTATTTTTTCAGTTGTATCATAATTATATTAAAACTTTTGTCTCTACAGCATAAGTAAAATTACATTTCTCAGATTAAGCAGACCATTTGCTGGTGTCAACTGCCATAACATGTTTTGGATTACTTTTATTAAAGAAATGATAGCTTTTTATCTTCCTTAGTGTTCTTCTATGTATTATGCTTTTTACATTCCTGTGTTCTTACTGACCATAAATTTGTTTTTGACATTCTTTCCAGCCTTTTAGAGTAGCTATTAATCTATTATTTCAGTATACACTAAAGAAAAAAAAATTCTCAACACCACATTTTTAATGAATTTTTGTTGCATCAATTCTGTTAACCATGTATGGGAGAACTAGTCCAGCTGTAAAAATGAGCCACACCTAAAACATATAAAGAATCACCCTTTCTGAACTTTACAGGCCTTTTAGAAATAGATATATGGAATAACTTCTTTTTACATTTTATTCCTCTGTGTGTGTGTTTGATATTTCCAGCTAGTTACTCAGTGGAAGTGTATCTTTTAAATAACCAGCTGAATGTCAACATTTGTACCTGTTAACCAAGTTTCTAAACACTTTAGATTTTATTTTTCATTGCTAATGATTTTTCCAAGGGAATAAAAAATGTTCAGAAAACTTCTGAGCAGAATATCCTTTAAAAATGCAGTTTTCTTGGTCACTCATGAGAACTTGAAAACAGCAGGTGCATTGCACAACTCGGACAATAAATAATTTTTTTGGCTTTTCTCACAGGGAACAACAGAGGGAAACACAAATACATAGACAAACAGAAGTCTAGCAAAAAGATACTGTTAGCAGGTGTAATCAGAAGAATTGTAACACAAATCTATATGCAATGCAACAATTGTACGGCTGAATTTACCATACAGTGCCCACCAATCTTAAATGAGAACATAATTAAATAGTAGACTGATAGCAGGCAAAATGAGAAACTAAAAGACAACAGAAAAATCTACTAACATTTCACTTTTAGCTAGTTAATCTATCTTGCTCATATAGTCAACAATAACCAACAAGAAAGTAAAATTCAGAGGTACGTTTCCTAGAACATACTAGATAAGATATATATTTCTGTGAGTTTGATTTAAAACAAGACATAGGTAGATTATAGGGAAAATTCTGTATTAACTATTTTGATATTTAGTTTTCATTTAATATGTAAAGAGCAGTTAAATGCTTAGCAATGTTAACAGTGTAATATTTTAAATTACTATTTTACTATAATGCAGAAAACATTATGAAAATGAGTTAATATATTCACTAATCTTAAAGCTCATTAATGATAAATAGGTTACACTTATGCAAAATTAAGCACCTAAATTTGGCCTAGACCACTTCAGACAGGTACAAGAAAAAATCCATAAGCATTTGATTTTAGGTTTTAGATTCACATATCAACTAAGCACACAAGGCAGATTTGAATTTTTATCTTTTTTTACACACTACTTTTAAATGGTTTACAGACAAAAATATTTCTTAAAAAATGCTTTCTAGACACTGTGAAATGATAAATATATTTGAGAGTATTCTAATTTGCCCACAGAGTATTCAAGAACAGGGAGAGGTGAAACTAAATGAATAAGTTAGAAAAAACTTTCTCAGCTTAAGTTAGAATGCACAGATCCACAAATGTAGGGGCCTCTTTTCAGTGTTTACATTGATTAACTTTAATACATTATTCCAGCATTTTCTTTAACTAGTGTAGTCTTAGGGATGTTGTTTGTAGTTGGTAAAGTTTCAGTAATTCCTATTGTATGTTAACCATTGTAAAACTCAGTTCATTGAAATAAGGCATCACAGTGAAACATTAAGCCCATCTTGCTGTTATTCTTTATATCATACAATCTATTCTTCATGTTATCCCACTTTTAAAATATGGCAGATACAAATAACTGAAAAGAATATCAATAAAAAATGTTGTAATTTCCTAATTAGGAAATTCTTAAGATTAAGAAGACATCTAATGAGCTGGACTGATTTCTACACAAAAGAAGTCAAGGGAAAAAAAGTAATTTGCATACCCAGATAATACTTGAAGTGTTCTGTGTCTTGGGTAGAAATCTTCATGCTGAGTGTCTAGCTGAGTGTCAGTTAGGGCTCATTTTAGGTGGTAATTAGATATTATGAACTACTACACTTTTTAAAAGAAACAATCTCTTTCAACTGAAAGAATTTTCACTTCCAACTACTTTAGTGACTTTAAATTGCTAAGTAAATCAAACATAACAACAGATTTGGGAGAAAGAGTATGCCTGTTATGTAAAAGTGCAAATTATATGAGAATGCTTTACAGCTTATAAGAATACAAGCAATTTGGATCAATTAGCAAGCACAGATAAAGAGTTCAGATGCTAAAATGGAATCTTTTCTTCATTGTACTGAGACCTCCTTAATACTATTGAAAAAGAGCTGGTGAAAATAATGTTTTAATGGTTTTGAAACTCTGCTTGGGAATAACTATTGCTGGCAAAAATATAAAAACAGGTGGGATGTCTGAATAACCTCAAAACTCAGTCTATGGGTGGATTTTTCTACATCTCATTAATTCATGAGTATATATCTAGGTGAAGGTTAAGAAACCTTGAGATGAAGAAACAATTTGGACATTCTTAGAAGTCTTCCTTAAGTGCTCAGCAATGCAACCATTTCTTAATAATATATGTTTAAATAGCAAAAGCTATGCTTCTATGTGATTGGTAAGAGCACTAATTTCTAAATCTAATGTGGGAAATACTTAAAACATTTGTTAGTTTAAATTTATAAAGACTAACATAAGAAAACTACTTAGATGATTTAACAACATGATTACCTTGTCAGATATGAAATATGGTTATAAGAGGAAATGTGATAAATGAGAAGACCAGTTACTTGGAGAATACATGTAATTAGAGTGAAAAAAATTTGTAAATTAATGGATACACATGGGTACCATTTTACTTGAAATATTTATGGGAATACTGTGTTGTCTAAGTTTGTTGATAAGTGGCTGTTGGAAAGCTGACCTGTCATTCAGTCCAGTTTTTGGTGCAAGACTATATTAACCTTGAATTCAGGATGCTGTTAATCCTTCTTGTGCTTTTGTCATACAGTAAAGAAGTGTGTAATCTGCAGCATGGACACATTAAAAAATCAGCAGGAATTTTCAAGGACACTGAGATAAATAAAAAAGTGAAAAGAAATCATCTTTAATGGAATATTATGGTAACAATGGTATGATTAGAAAGTAAGCTAAATGGTGAGGTCAGATTCATTCAGTCAATTAAAGAAACAGTGGGTTTTTGATTGCATTTTGGGTTTTAAGTAGAACTAAAGAAGGCTTGGCAATATTAATCACTGTATTATTAGTTTTTCTTTTATTCATTTGATATCTAAATAGGACTTATTACTAAGGTCAGTCCTTATGAGCATACAGTAATAAGGAAAGCTAGAAAAAATACATTACTCGAAACCAAGCAAGTTGAATACTAGTTTATATGGACAGATATTTGTCTCATTGAAATAAAGACAATGAACAAGATATTTAAAATCAGAAAGGCTGTTGTAACTGACCCACAGAATTTTATATAATGCAGAGTACCTCTCCTATAAGAAAGGCTGAGACAGCTGGGGTCGTTCAGCCTGGAGAAGAGGAGGCTTTGGGGAGACGTTATTGCTGCCTTTCAATACGTAGAGGAGGCCTGTAAGAAAGATGGAGAGAGACTTTTTACAAGGGCCTGTAGTGACAGGACAGGGGGGAAATGGTTTTAAACTGACAGAAGGAAGGTTTAGATTGGGCATAAGGAAGACATTTTTTACAATGCGGGTGGTGAAACACTGGAACAGGTTGCCTAGAGAGGTTGTAGATTCTCAATCTCTGGAAATATTAAAAGTCAGGTTGGACAGGTTTTGAGCTGCCTGGTCTGGTGAAAGATGTCTCTCTGCACAGCAATTGGACTAGATGATCTTTTAAAGTCCCTTCCAACCCAAACCATTCTATGATCATCATGCAGGACAGCATTGCTGTATCAGCAAAAAGCAAGAAATACTCCATGGAGAGATGAACAAAGGAAGGAAAAGGCTATGGCTGATTTAAGACCCAGGTAGATGGCATTTCCTCCAGCGTGGGAGTCCTAGAATTAAAGAATCATTTAAGTTGGAAAGCACTGTTAGGATCACTGAGCTTAACCACTAACCTAGCACTACCAAGTCTGCCACTAAACCATGCCCCTAAGTACAACATCTACATCTTTTAAATACCTCCAGTATGGTGACAGAACCAGATCCCTGGGCAGCCTGTTTCAATGCTTCTATCTTGGCGGTGTGAAATGATGACCTTGCTGACTCTGGTTTTACTGATATTCTTAGCTCTTAGTAGTTGATACTCATTAGTAGAAATTATTAAAGACATATAAAATCCTTACAGCTTTATAAATCAAATTATCTCAAAAAACAACGAAATTAAAAGACAACTGTATGATTTGCTAATCAGAGTTAAAACATGAATTACATATTTCAGAAGTTTAAGAACAACATTAAGTACATTCACATTTGAAGACATAAAATGCATGGATTCATTATATACTAGATGCTATTTTTTAATTTTATTTAAGAACAGTTAATATGATTTAATGAATCTATTCATCAATATATTGTTCTATTAATATTTCAGACACAATGCAAGGAAGTCACCTTCAGTCTGGAGCTGTCAGACCACAAATCAGCATGGTGAAATATATTCACTAAATCAAACTTAAGCATAAAATCTCTTAGTGAAATATTTGCTCTACATCTTACCTGTAGTAACTTAAAGAAAAAACTTATAAAACCCAGATTTGTTTACTTTTAATGCAAACAGTAAGGTCAAGCTACAAAATTATGCTGCTCATTGATCAGAATGAAAATAAAATTGTTGGATTTAATGAAACAGAAAGCTCAAGTTCAGAGAGAACTTAGTCTTTAAGTCATGATTTGGACTAAATAAACCAGATTTAGAGGAAAAACTGCAAACCCTAAGAACTGATAAATGTTGGTCTTCCCAGTACACATGCAAATTTTATCTATTAAACGCAAATCTTCTATTAAAGTAAAAACCTATTCACTGTAGTTACTGTAATAGTTATTTAGCACTAACTGGACTATAGCTTTGCCAGATAACATTGCCCCTTTAACAGGAAATCCATATTGAAATAAATTGCCCATTATGGTACTCTGTTACCATCTAGTAAACTTTGTTGCTATTTGTCTACCAAAAATACTAGGAGTGTGCTCTGGTGATCCAAGTAGTAGGCTGTGAAATTGGGAGATGTATTCTCCACAACTGGATGTGACCTTGAGCATTCCACTAAAATATAAATCTCAGTGTATTTCAAAGGCACATTTAATTGAAAAATAGGTTATAAATATCTTAAGAACTGAATGCCTTAAAAAGTTATGTTTTCAAATATATTTACTAATTTAATTTATGATGTGTGTTACTTTAAACATTGCATTATGAGCCTAACATATATAAATAGGGTATCAGTAAAGATTTGTATAATGCAGAGGTCTAAAATGTGTTGGATGCTACACAGAATGTCTGGAAAAAGATTCACCACTTGAGCAACAATCACTAACAATGGTCTGTTAACATTACATGAAAATTTATTATTTGAAACTTTGAGTTGCACATCATGTATCCATGTAAAATCTGTTACTCTTCAATGATATAAACTCCTATTTTCATCCTGTAATAAAGAAAATCCACAAAACCTTTCTTCTCAGTGGTTATGTTCCTCATTTCACAGATTAGAGTCTTCTGTGATAGTGTTAATCCCTTTGTTCTTTCCACTTTCTCCCACTTTTAAGTGCCACTTGTATTGAAGGACATCCATTATTTACAATGTCTTTATATTTCAGCTGAGTAAAATTAGGACCACAAAGCCCAAGTAACAGAGGAAGAAAGCTGTGAACTCAGTTTTCATTACTATATGAAACCAGTTTTGTACTGCCATTGGAGTAGCACCTTAGCTTTCCAGCTTCCCACAGAGATTCCAAAGAATCCAACAAAGGGACTTTGTGGCTTACAAAAAAAATTAATAGGGGTGACTTTGGCCTGAAGGACAACTAAGTTCTTCCAAATCTTCCTGCAGTCTGGTGTCTTTCTAAATCAAAACAGATGAATAAAGAAATAGTAAAATGGTGTAAAAGTAGACTTCTGATGTTATAAAGGAATGCAATTATAAGAGAATAATGTTTCAACACTTATAATCTGTTCTAAACATACATGTGTGAGCATACTGTGGCACTTCCCCTCTTGCTCTCAGACTGACAATGAAGCAGGCCTAAAAAGACTATGCTGCCCAAAATAGAAGGATAGTGAATAGATCTAAATTTTGCCTAGATGAGTAATTAAGTGCATCCAGGTACATTCCCCATCACTGTCAACTAATACAGAACTGCCAGTATCTGTGGTGATAATTTCTTTTAGCCTGCAAAAGGAGGTGACTATGTGCAAACATGTAACAAGAGAGAGACCTGGAATATTCTAATTTCTCCTACAAATATGGGAATCATTTATGAGACTGCTGGTTTGCCCAGCTCAGAAGTATTTAACTTATCTCTCTTAATTTACTAGCATAGATGTAGCTCTAGTTGCATTTACCTGTTGGAATTTGTAAAGACCTTCCATTTATACCAAAAGCTTTTTAGAAACATTTAAACATATAATCTGAAAAAACTGTGAGAAAGAAATTCACTGTATTCCTAGAGTAGCCTTTGTTACAGAATGGGAAAGAAGCGTAAATGGATAGATTTAAACCATCAAAACTTTCCCTAACGTGGGAGTTAGACAGTATTAAAGTTCCTAAATTCAAAACAATGACTCAGCTGGCCTGCTTACAAGTTCAGGTTAACCTCAAGGGAATTTTAAATTAACTCACCATTCCTTTTTGGCCAGGGCAGATCTCAAGACACCTGAACTTAGTTATTTGTGCTAGTGCTCCAAAGTGAATTGCTGGAGACTCAGCTCTTGCTGAAATATCAGTCATACAGAGACAGCACAAGTATTGCCTAGGTCCGCAAGGGAACTTACCCCTCCTGTGTTCAGAGCATTTCTAATGCATAGTGGCAGCCCTGAATTCAGCAAGACACACAGCAGTCACAAGTACTTTAGAAACTATTTCTGTTGGCACTGTCACCACCAGCTAGCTTTTATATAATGGTCTATTGCTGACATTAGTTATCCAGCAGGTAGGGAACATGGATTCTGAATCCTCCACAGCATGACAATATGTAGTCAAACACTTAGCTCTCATCCTCTAGATAGGCTAGAATAGAGCCACTTTCACCCGGTTTGAGATTCAAACTTCATGTCAACCTTCTAGCATTTTGCATTGTAGAGATGTGCTCCTGTTAAGGAACTGAATAAAAGAGGATTTTGACTAGAGAATATAATGAAGGAATTTAATCCCCAAACATATACTACTTACTCAAGTGAATAATCTAAACCTTTCCCTAAAATTATGTCAGCATGACTCAATGTAATGAGACTCTCAGGATACCAAGCTAGTCTAAAAATATCTAGAGATCTCTAGTGTTTAACATGTGGATATATATTCAAGAAATTCAGGGACAGAAGAACAAATATCTACATGTGATTAACCTGCAAACACAGGAATGCATGCTTAGAGTGAAATCACTGACTAGAGCAATGCATGGAAATGCCTCTGTTGCTTTGTGTAGTCTATCCATGACTCTTAGGGTTAGCTTCTTGAGGAATGATCAGACAGAATTTACGTCATCTCTTAACAGAAAAGACAAGAAGCTGCATGGGTTTGTGAAGTTGCATGATGAAGCTAATATTGCAAGAACTCCATCAATGAAGGACACTGAACCCTTGCCTCCAGAGCTCCAGACTCACTTCACAAGTATTGCAGGATAGCCAGGATAAAAACATGATTCATCTTTAGGTTGCAGTATGTTTTTTCCTACTTTTTCTCCTTTTTAGTATTTAGAAATAATTTTCAAGGACATTTTCTGTTTTCCAGTTTAGGCAAAAATGTAATTTTTACATTTTCTGTTAATAAAACAAAGTCAGGTTATTCCTTGAGAGAGGTGATGTCTTTAGAGATTGTCTTTTCAGTTCAGAGTTCTTTAAAAATGTGAAGCCAAACTGCAATACTTTTGTAGCAAATGTGTTTCACAATCTGGGAATTATTTCTACAAATTTCAAGTGGTTTTTGACATGAAAATCACATGTCTCAAGCACCTCTGAAAAGCTTTCCTTTTTGAGTAACTTGTTTTAAAGTTTTATTAAAGCATTAGCAGGTCACTGGGAACAAAAGGTACATTTGACCAGAATGACCAGAAAGCCCCTGAGTTTTCTCTCATTGTATTTTCAGTTTCATTGTGCAATTTTCAGATAATAATTAGAGATGCCAAGTTCTCCTTTATCCTGCAAGTTCTTCATAAACAGGATATACTGATTTTTACAGCCTGAATGGAATTTAAATTCTGATCACTTCTCCAGTCCACGGGGGAAGTGTTTACCTTTTCCATAATGCTTTTAATTCAGAGTTAGAAACAGTATGGAGTCCTGTTTGGATTACACACACACACAAAACAAAAACCTTCACACTTACCTCCCTAGAGTTTCAATAACCCTTTCCGCTGGTTTAAGTTTGAATAGATACAGATCCCTTGGGTTCTGGCTTAATAAATCTGGTTCCTTGAAAACTGTTATGCAGAAGGTGAAACACAAAATGGAACTCAGTTACTAAGCTTTGTGGATCACGTATGAGGTCACCAGTGTTTATATCTTCAGCAAATCACCACCTATTACCTGATTAATTTCCCAGCCAAAAATAGTCTAAAGTACAAGTCTTGGAAAGCCTGTGGCTACACAAGGGCAGCAAAAGCCTTAAAGCTATAATAACAGCTTTGCCAACTGGAAAATATTCTGAAAAACTTGCTTTGATTCCCCCCCCCCCCCCCCCCCCCCCAATTTTTACAGTAAACTGGGAGAATTTCACAAGTTTTTAGCTTTTTTACAGAAATTTTTCAGACCTATGGACTTGGTCTATGTGCATAATATCGTTATGCAATTTGAGCAATAAAAATTTAGTTTAATTTATTAAAAATGGGACCTTTAAAATTTATTGTTAAATTAATCAATGATAGGTATAAGGTTGTCATCAAAGTTTTCTTTGTCTTGGAACAAAGGACTGTGGCAAGTACTGAATAATGGACCATATATAATTTATTTAAAGAACGGTGTGCTCATGTTTATCTGAGGAGACCCTTATTGTTGACTTGAGGATATACTAAATCCTTGAATGGGAGTGTGGTAGTTGTCCAGGCATGAGATATGTTAATGTTGTTAACTTGAAGATATACTAGGTCCTTGAATGGGAATGTGCTAATTGTCCAGGTGCGAGATATGTTAATGAGTTCCCGGAATGTTAATGAATAGACATGAGTGACTTGTATAAAGAGGGGGCTGAAAGGTTCCCTTGGTGTGCATGACTTTGGTGGAGCGATCCCCCATGCACCCAGCGCTGCCAAATAAAGATAACCTCCGCTCACTCGAATATCGGTGACTTGATTCTTTAAATCAGTACTGACACAGGACTTGGGATGATAAAAGGAGATTGGGGTAATAGGCATAGGTTCTTATTTTTTTTCAGACATTGCTGTTCTCATCAGGTAATTCAGTTACACTAGAAAGGGTCAGTACCAGGAAAAAGAAAGTTGAGACTGGTGTTCTGCAGAGAAATCAGCGTCTTTGTAGCTTACAGACATCATGCAATAAAAATAGAATGAAAAATCAAAAATAAATTATCTTTTTGCCACACTTGCAAATACACATGTAGTAGTGTGTTGACCCTTTAAACAGAAACAAAAGCTATGACTATGTATGATAGGTGTTAAAAAGCTACGAAAAGTCTTAAATATTTTTTTTTCTATTAGGGTTATCTGGTCAGGTATCTGGTTGTTAGTGTGGCTTACACAGATTCACAAAGCAACCTCTGCAGCACTTGAAGGACTGGTCTTACACAGTTCTGATATGGAGAAATAATGTGAAATGGGGATAATGGACATGGATTGTGATTGTATGTGTCTGCTTAAGGAATGTGGGTATGGTGACTGGTCATGGGTGCGGTGACAACTACAGTTTTGAGGAGACGCCTGCCCCTCTTCCTCTAACAAAGGGGAGACAGGGAGACGCCTGCCCCTCTTCCTCTAACAAAGGGGAGACGCCTGCCCTTCTTCCTCTAACAAAGGGGCTATTTAAAAGAGAATAAGAAAAGATGAGAGACATTCAAATGCTATCTAGAGGGAGGGAGTGCTAAGTCTCCTTGCTGGAAAAGATTGGGTGGTCACAATCACCTGAAGAAGATCGGGTGGTCACAAGGACATGAATCACCTGAAGAAGATCGGATGGTCACAAGAACATGAATCACCTACAAACCTGCAAGACCACCACATTCCAGGAAACGGACTGATAAGCTAATTAACATACGAAGCGGGGTTTAGGTAACGAATATGTATAGGCGTTAATTGAATATTCATTTGTTCATTGTATAAATGTGAGATGGTTCGTCACTTCGGGTATGCACGCTTGTGGAGGAGCGATCCCCCGTGCATCTGCGCGCAATAAACATACCTACTTTATAACTTTCGAGTTATAGAGTCTAATTCCGCACGTCAGTTCCCTCGGTGTAACATTGTGACTGGGAAAAAAATGAGGGATATAGTCTTCCAGACATCCTTTCATCATCCAATAGAATACTGGTGGAGCCAGGTTTCTGAGCCCATGAAGTCTGCTTTGTGCGACTGTTGCTGGACAGCTCTTAGGAAAATCTGATTTGTCAGCTATGCATTGTCCTCTTCATCCCACAGAGCACTTGGTAGTTCAGAAGTGTCATGTAAAATCAGGGACTGAGGTCTGCATTAGTCAGTTAAAAAGATAGATTGAAAAAAATTTGGACTGTCATTCAATAAGTAGAAGTTAGCGTGCATTAGCACAAAGCTTTAGTTTGAATCAGAAATACTGTTTTGAAGCAAATATAATGGCCATCCCCACGTAACATGTTTGCATAGTGTTTGGAGCATGTGTTGGATTTCTTTTATATGAAACTAACCTGGAAAGGACAACCCAAGTGTTCACAAAATGTGTTCCAGCTGTGTATGGACATTCAGTCTTTGAGTGACTATTATCAGGCTAGCCTGATATTAACCCAAAAAAGGTTTACAGTCTGGATATCAGGTCCTCAGTACCAACTGGCTTGCTCCTCTGATTTGTTCCTGTCTACTCCAATGTGACATGACTTAGACTTAAATCATCATTAGTGTTAATCAAAGCTCCTTAAAAATAAAAATAATGATAGTAACAATCAGAACTCAACATCACTACTTCAAAAGAAGAAAATAATAATTAAAAAAGAATTAATAAAACTGTTACATCAGTTATTTTAATCTTTCTAAAACTTTCTAAAACACATTGACAGTGGTGCAAGCCATTAACAAGATTTCCCCTAGCTTTATGCCCATTTATGTAATCCTGTGCTGCCCTTCATATAATATGGGAGGATTTGATTTGCCTTTCTCACGAGCATAGTTAGAATTTCTGTAACAAAAAAGCAGGAGGAAGAGACCATCAGGTAAAAATAATTTCTAAATACTGATGTGCAGTCACACTTGCAGTTCTCCCCCACCAAAAAAAAAAAAAAAAAAAAAAAAAAAAAAAAAAAAGATGCAGGGGGGAATTAACATGAAGACAAGAAGATATGCATTGCTGTTGTTCCTTCATCCTTGACAGGTCAGCCTTTTCTCCCAACTCCTTTTCTTTAGCCACTGAAGAAAAGACTCCTGAGTTAGGGGACTCAAAAGTAAGAACAAATAGCTAGGCATTATAAGATTGTCTCTCACCTATTTCTGAAATTGTCCATGAGGCAAGAACAGATGTATTAGCTAAACACAGTATTTGTGTAGGTGTGTATATTTTTATGTTGAAAACTTATTAGCTATTCATATTTCCTTACTATTTCATGAAATAGTCTCTTCTGATTGACATTATGCAATAGATTGTCATATAATCAGGCTGAGAATCTGCAACTGCCTCAGCAGCCAGAAGTATGCAAGGATTACTCTGACAATTCCAAGTTGGGGAGTAAATTTCTCCTGTCATCAGCATGGTGACAGAAAGGATGAAGGCTGTGACAGGTGGCAAGGAAGACAAGGAGCCTAGGTTCCAGGAGGCAGGTAGTTTATTGTCACACATTTACACTATTTGATACAAATGCCATCAATATTTTAATCACATCATTATTCACACACTTTAAAACTCATAGCACTTAATTCTATTTTATTTTAAATAGGACTTCATCAAGAATGTCCTAACAAAAGTGGGCTGTGAGTTACTAGCCCATTAGATTTTCAATGAACAGACATAGAATGGATGATTTAGCAGGCATCTATCCAAAATCATTAACACGTTTTCTGAGGAGATTAACTCATATGCTTTGCCAGTTTCACAGCAAGCAGGTTTTAGGTGCTTGTGCCACATATACCTGCCAATATATAGGAGTGAGAAAATATAATGTTCAGTGGTTATAAACACTTCAAACAGGAAAATGAAAAATGTAGATTCAGTCACACAAGAAGGCAGAATCTATGTTTTCCTAGTGACAAAACACAGAAGCCTTTCTTATGCTACTCCACACCTGACTGTGTGGACAGACATCACCCACCTCCCCTCTGAATGAGCTCTAATGCTTGTTAGGCTACATATTAAACTAGTTCAATTTGCTAGAAATCTACCTGATAAAAAAGCAATGTAGGACTTTATACTTAATTACATCAAGAACATGTTAATACACCAACAGAAGGCTCACATCTGATTTCATCAAGTAATATTTGTTCTCATAGAACAAGGTCTGATTCTTTCTGATCAGGGTTAATAAGCCAGACGGCTGGATAGAAAGAAAGTTCAGATTTAATTCTGGCAAAAATAGCTTAAGTAATCTTACTCTTCAGATTCTTCTATTTTATTAAACAGCAAAATGTTTACTATACATTTCATCATTTTTATTTATTCTGGACATGGGGAACACTAGGTTTTTTTCTGATCTTGCTACCTAAAATCATAACCAGCAAGTCTCCAAATCAAATGATAGGTTAGAAAGCCAACATCGGTTTATTGCAGTGCTGGGTGCATGGGGGATCTTTTCTCCTAACATGCACACCAAGTTATTCGAGTGTAAACGTTATACAGTAGAGTAGTTGCTTATTCATTTTCATTCACGCACAGGACTGGTTACAAGTTTCTTGCTTCTAATGCAAATTAGTACACATCCTCAGACAGCACCACTGAAGTTTTTTACCAACTAGGAATGCTCCCCAAGCAGGGGCTTGCCCTCGTTCAGGATGGAGGGGGAGCTCTTTGAGTTGGAGGTGGAGATCTCCAAATACCACAATTACCTTTGTCCTACTTCCAACTAATTTTCTGTGGATTGTGACACCTTATCAGCTTGTCTCCTCTTGCAGCCAGAACTTTCCCACTTGGAGACTTTCTGCATGATTTACATAATGGTGTTCTTACTATCTCTTCTTTGTTTCCCAAGAATGACTCCCTTGATTAGAAGTCCTCTCAGTCATCAGTTTTGACGACTTTAGAGGGTGGGTCCTTGAGGGGGTGGGTCAGCTTGACCTAAACTTTTTGCACATTCTTGTTTAGCTAAATCAGAGTTCAGTAATTTGGGAGTTATAGCTCACCTGAAGTTAGCAGTGCTCTACAGGAAAGAGGACCAACTGTAAGTCTATGATTACCAAAGCACTAATAATTTTATGCAACAGGGCACCACAGCAAGTGCTTTACCATTTCAACACATTGTGCAGAATGCTCAAGTTTACTCAGACTGGTCTCAGAAGGTTGTTTCACAGGGTCAAAGTAAGAACAACCTCCTCCATTGGTAACCCAGAAAATTTCCTGGAACACAGCAATGTATTAGTAGCATGGCTTAATCTCCCTCAAAGGCAAATTGTTCCAACCATCAGGCTCAAGAAAATCTTAAACTTACAGCCTTGTATGTTTGAATAGTTGCCTTAAGCACTGGCATTCTTTATCTCATTGGCCACTTAGCTTTTGAGAATGTGTCATTCTCAAGGGAATGGCAAACATTTTCTAATGGTTACCTATACCCAGCCAACTAGAACTTGCAGGAGAGCCTGAAACCCTCTATTACGTATTTAGAAAACTCAGTATACTGTTACAAAAGGCAAACTAGACCCCACTTCTTCACATTCTGACCTTTCAGTGAGACAGCACTAGATTAGATGTAATGAATTCCAGTCTTCATTAACTAAAAAAGGTGAAGCATTTTGCATATGTAGTGTTTCAGAATATGTTTTGTGATTTGAGAAATATTTCTTTGTTGCCTGAAGTGTATTCAGTATAGGCAGGGGCATCTTGTTCTATGTATAAAACAGTATTTATCTCAGTTTTATGGCAGCTCTAAAGTCACAATAACGTTGCAAATTTTTTTCCAGAATGAATATTAACTGATGTGCTTGAAATTTCACACTGTCATGAAGTGTCATTAAAACAATGGAAATAGTCCAGAAATAATCTGAATTACTTACAAGTACTGTTAATTATGATGTTTAATGCAAAAGTTAGAAACACTTGAACTTTAAAGCGGATACTTAGTCTATTCTAAAGAAAAAAAAAACCACCAACAATTATCATATGCACTTTGAAATAAATTCAGTTTTCCGAAGTAATTTCTTGCTATCTGGTCTTTAGCTTGCATTTCTGAACCAATATAGTAAACACTTGACAACTGAAATCTGTCTGTAAATGTTGTAATTAACTGTAATAATTGAGATTTTTCAGGAAGGAATGTGCACCTCAATTTGTATCTTCTTGAACTTATTTGGGCAATTTAGTAGATATTGCATTATATGTACACAAAATTTGTAACTTATTATTAAGATGATTACTTTTGCTATGTCTTATTTTTTTTTACAGTGTTTTCTATTCTTTTCAGTTTAGCTGAACATGGCAGAATATATTGTAACCTATTGTTCTGAGTTTGTGAAATATTACTGCATCCTTAAGTATTATTTATTTCATATTTTTTAAATTAATTTTAACTGAAAAGGAAAGAAGCTTATATGGTAAAAACAGACTTTCTAGAAATTGTAGGTTTTTTCCTAGAAAACATAGAAGCTTAAACATGTTTCAATTGTGTGTGCTGAATTACCCATCTAAAACATGTCAAGATGTAACATTTCTTGTTCAAATTGAAAGTATAAGCATTTAACTATGTATCAGCATTACTGGTGTTGAAACGATCACAGGAGCTTCTTAGATTCATTATTTTGCCCATGGCATCCACCTTTTGCCTATGGATGCACTAGAAATACCAGCAAATTTGTTAATAAAATAGCCGATTGTGTATCATTGTCCATTTGCTACAAATTTTATCATAATTTGCATTTAAACTTTTTATTTTGTTGCTTTGTGTACTTTTCTTGACTCAATATCATGTATAGAGAAACATATTACTGCTGAAGCAGTAAAAACATTACATTTCAGTTTTTCTTTTTAAAATTATCTGAATGAAAAATGAAAGTGCTAGAATCTAATACACTGACTAGAGATTTCAGGTTTCAAGGTTAAGCCATATACACTACCATCAATCCACAATAATGGTAATTTTTGAGGCAAGTCCCTCTCATCTAACTTCAGTAATGTTATATAAATGTATACACCTTAGGTGATATCCTTAGGCTTCTGTTAGAGCTACTGAAGAGAAATAGTCATATTTAGGGTATAATTTATCCACTATGTTAAATGTCTATAAGAATAAAATAAATGATACCTTATAAGTGATTCTTTCTCCTCATTAACTATAAAATGAGCCTTGGGTATCAATTTGAGGTACATACATCTGTGCTATTTCCTAAGTTCAAAAAAATGTATTGTATCCTAAATGTCAGTAAGACATTTTAAGAAATTAGCATAGCCTCAGAATAATATCACTGGTAATATTCTATCTTCACTGTCTATTGATTCACTAATAAATTATTTCAGCGTGTATTAATGGGGTTTCAGTTCAATTTTTGATAGTGCCAAGATTAAAATTAGGCTTGGTGATTTATCCTTCCACCTCTAATTCTAGGAGAAAATTTGAGGAGAAAGGGGATTTGCTGTGACTCCACTGTTGGCCAGAACTACAGTTGTAAACATCTTAGTGTAGGTGTCTGTGAACTTCACTTCCCTAAAGATAAAAGAGGATTGCCATCTACATTACCCAAATATATCCTTGGTTTCTCCGTGCTGGTCCAGGGGGAAGTGGCTCTCCTATAGTTCCTATGTCATTATCTTCAGCTCTGTAGAGATGTTTCAATCATCCTAATAAAGCTTAGATGACATTAGGTACCTAGATGTACCTAACTGATCTGAGTCCTAAACATCACATTTAAGTGTTTATTACAGTCAACACAGCCAATGGAGTCACCTAGTTACTCAGTTGACTACCCCAGATTGCACTGACTATAACGACCTGATCTTCACTGACTATGAAGGAGTCTAAAAAGCTATCACTATCTGTACACAATCTAGACCTGAATTCCAACCCAAGGGCTGTAGTCAGATGCATAAATATAGGCATCTAGCGCTATTTTAGATGTCTTAGGTTGTTCAGCCTGTTTCCACAAGGCTGGCAGATATGACCTGAACAAATGAGATATCAAGTCTTCTGGTACATTAGCTGGACAGAAGTCAGGGTAATCTTTGACCCTACTCAGGAATTTATGTTCTCATAAACCTAATATATAAAGTACCTTTTTAAAAATGGAAATTTCATAAAACTGTATTTTCAGAATTTCAGGAAAAGCATGAACACTAACTAAAAAAAAGTAGACTGAATGACTAAATGTGGTAGGTTTGTTGCCTAAACTCCCCAATTACAGAACTCTGATTTAAGTAAGAAGGTGCACAAAGTTTAGGTCAAGCTGACCCACCCTCTCAAGTTGTTAATGCTCAAATACCCACCATTTCAAGTCGTCAAAACTGATGACTGAAAGGACTTCTAATCAAGGGTGTCGGTCTTGGGAAACAAAGAACAGATAATGTTAAGAACACCATTACCTAAATTACACAGAAAGAAGTCTCCAAGTGGGAAAGTTCTGGCTGCAAGAGGAGACCAACTGGTAAGGTGTTGCAATTACTAATTTACACTGGAAGCGAGAAACTTGTAACCAGTCCTGTGCATGAATGAAAATAGATATGTAATGTACTATGAATATGCAAGTACTCTACTGTATATAACATGTGCACTCGAGTAGCTTGGTGTGCATGTTAGAAGACAAGATCCCCCATGCACTCACTGCAATAAACCAATGTCGGCTTTCTAAACTATCCTTTGGTTTGTTTGCTGGTTATGATTTTTGGTAACAGGTTGACCTTGGCCAGCTACTGGACACTCACCCAGCTGCTCTCTCATTCCTCCTCAACAGAATAGGAGGAGAAAATAGGATGAAAAAGCTCGTGGGTTAAGTTAAAGACAGCTAGCTCACTTAGCAATTACCACCACAGGCAAAACAGCCTTAACTTGGGGAAAAATAAATAAGTTATTGCCAATTAAAATAGAAATGGACAGCAAGAAGCAAAGGCAAAAAAACCCCTTCCTGCCAACCTCCACCCCCCTCTTTTTTTTTATGCCCCCCTCCCCCGGCTCAGCTTCACTCCTTCACTCCCAGCTCTTCTACCTTTCACCCACCCCAGCAGCACTGGGCGATAGGGAATGGAGCTACAGCCTGTCCATAACAGCTCCTCTCTGCCCCTCCTTTTCCTCATACTTTTCCCCTACTCCAGGACGGATCCTCCACGGGCTGCATGGTGGGTGCCTGCTCTGGCTGGTCCTATCAACAAGCTGCAGGGAAATCTCTGCTTGGCTACCTGGAGATACTGCTCCTCCTCCTCCTCCTCCTCCTCCTCCTCCTCCTCCTCCTCCTCTCACCTTGCTGTCTGCAGCACTTTCCCTTTTTCCTCATTCCTCCCTCTCACAGCTGCCATGCAGCATTTTGAAAATGTTTTTTAAATAGGTTTTTAAAATATGGCTTCTTAAATGCGCTTCCCCTGTGGCCGTGCCCTACAGTGGGTGGGCTGGAGCCGGCTGGAACCGGCTGTGACCGGCCCAGGGCAGCCCTGGCCACCTCACAGAGCCCCCGCAGCCCCCCTTGCTGTCTCTGTGGCACCTGAACCCAGTTCATTAAAACTGAAAAGCCAATACTATTTCAGAAAACTGCAATTTTGGAAGACTGCTTCACTGTATAGCTTTTCTTTGGCATTACAGGAGTCAAAATATGCCTGTAAATAAGAGATGCCTGGTAAGCCTAAAACCCTTTTGTTACTGAGAGCCAGGTGGAAAGACTTGTACATTACTCTGATGAATTCCCCACTGTAATATTTTTAAATACATGCTGTATGCTTTTGGCTGTTTAGATTTGTCTGAAAGTTAGTAAGTGGAGGTGGGATACCTTGTGAAAGACATCTGAGGAGGCATGGATTTGAAAAGAGGAAAAGAATAAAAGTATCAGGCAGAAAACTTAACTTCAAATGTTAATGTATTGGATTCCAAAATATTCTTTGCCTTAACTAACTGAACACTGTATTTAAATGAAAGGTCTGAGCCTTCTAAGATTCACTATTTTAGTGTTTTTAAGGTTTTGGTTTGGGTTGGGTTTTGTTTATGTTTTTTGAGTTTTTTTGTTTTGGTTTGGTTTGGGGTTTTTTTGACATTTAAGCAGAGAGTACGTACAATCATTCTGCTGAAGCTGAAGCTTCAAGTAAGACAGTAAACAAGTATTCACCTGCAATTAAAAAGTGTGACATTTCTATATAATTTCAGAAAAATCTAGAGATTTTCAGCAGAAAAATGTCAGAGTCTTCTGCACATGTAAATTGTACAGATATCCAATGAAAATATCACAGCTAACTATAAATGATGAACAGCTATAACATCGCCAGAAAGTGACTGGACAAGATGTCTAAGAGTAGCAATATATTGACCTCCTTAATGTCTAAGTGTCATGATAAGAAAGTTTGCAATGAATGAGAAAGTAAGAGCAATGTATTGAAAATTTAGTACATGAGAAATGAGAATGACAAAAAGTTCTCATATCAGCAAATGCTAAAGTGTATGCAGAACTCAGAGGAGAATTTACAATGAGTGGAGGTGATATTGCTATTTTGATTGTGTCTGCTGCATAGCGGGTGATTACTTAACAGCAGAGAAGAATGATCCTTCTCTCTCTCCTCTCTCTAGGTAGTTACATAGCTGTCATCACTTCAGTACATGCACATAGTTCCCTTTTCCTTCATTTATACAACACATCATTTATCTACTTTATGTATACCATTTAGAACTCCTTGCAGGAAATCTCTGTGACAACTTTTGGTTGCAATTAGTTTCTGTTAAGTTAATTTCAGGTTATAAGCCATCCAAGTTTCTCCTGTATTTACTCACAACCAGTTTGCTTTAGGATACTAAGATGCTTTTAGGAAAAATATTAGAGCAATGTTCACGAGGCTGAGACTATCATTATAACTTTTGGCAATAGAGAAAAAATGATAAGTGGATAGTTAGAAGAAGTAAAATTGTCATTTGCAGATGTTTGCTGTTCCATTTTACCAATGAGTAACAGACATATAAAAAGAATAACAATAAAGATTTAAACAATTTTAACAACAATTTTCAAAAGTTAGTCTCAAAATCCTAATATACTGATAAAACACCTAAGAAAAAGGGCAAGTTAATAGTAATCATAACAATTTTCCATTACTGAACTAAATTAGGTAATTTGTTGATATCATACTAGTGACACTTGATAATAAAGTAATCAAAATAAGTAAGTGTAGCAGGATTTACCATGTATTAAGGAATTCCTTGTTTTTAGTATTACATATTACTTTATAGCCCTTTTTTAGATCCTATGTCAATTTCATTCCCCTTGTGAAAGTCCACTGATTTCAATAAAGTTTTACAGCTTAAGTGAAAAATTATTACAGTAACAAAGACACCACCTCTTCACCACCTCTTCCACCTTTAGTATTATATTTTTAAAACTCCATACCTGCAATTTTATTGTCATTTAATAGTAACATAAGGTACGCTTTCATTTGAGTAAGATCCCCTGAATTTTCCTACAGTGGTATGAGACTAAGTAATATATTTTCTGCACAATTATTAAAGTTTACCACCTACTGGTATCAGAGAAAATTATAGGATTGAACAATTAAGTTTTATTTCACATTCAGGCTTTGTTCTGCTGTTTATCAACCCTGCTATGATAATAAAGTTGATCCAAGTGTGAACACATCATTTATCACCAACAACTAGAAGAAGCATGATTCATATAAATAAAAATGTTTGTTCAGTGGTTTTCGTTTTGAGCATTTCCTATTCTAACAATTAATCCTCCCTCCAGCTTTGTCAAAACCACAGTAGATACAATGGTTTCATCAAGGTTTCCTTCAAGATTTCTTTTCCTACAATTCTTAAACATTAGTTTATACATTCTCTTCAGGTCCTGTATATTTAAACAGGAGTTCTGTTTTCCCAATGAAGTAAAAATTAGAAGTATATATGTATACATCTATTTACATACTGTTCATATATCTCACATTAGGTAAAATTTCAGAATATTAAAAACTAGAATTTGTGGCTGGACTAAGGAAAAAAGGCATCTTTTAGACTTTATTATTATGAAAATTAAGAACTCGTCTTTGATTAAGTGACAATAATTTACAAAACCTAGGAGTGCTGGACCCAAGAGGTGAGAAACGTGCAGTTTTCCTGTACACTGCCTTTCAACTATTAAACTGTATACAAATTTGCAGCTGCCAAGTGTCAGGTCATTGCTTTTCCTCCCTACTAGGCAGCAGCTGCTCTGCTCATTCTTTAGAAATCTTCCTTTCCAGATGACATTGGAAGTGTAACAAGAGACTTTATTACTGATGAAATAAAGCCTTGGACTACTCCAAAAAAATGACCAAAATATAAACTTTTAGTAGAAATGTACAAATGAAGTGCAGAAGAGATTGGCAGGAGAAAAGGTGGTACTTACCTAGAGTCCTATCATACAAATATCAGTTTTCTAATATACCTTATCTCATACAAAAATTTACTTTATCTACTAGTAAATTGAAGACAGATTTTTCAAATATTGTGTTCACTCTTCTTTTTAATTTTTTAATGATACAACTTCCTTAATCAATGTAAGCAGTGTTTTCTTCAGACCTTAAAGATTTTTTTAATTAACAACCAGTTTTTCTGCAATGGAATAACAGAACAGTTTGAAAAAATTAATAAAGTCTATATTTCCATATTACTAAACATATTGATAGAACTCCCCCTTTTACCATAATTTTCCAAGACATGAATGCTTAAAGCAGTAGTAAGACTGAGGGAAGTTTGTCAAATGGAAATGAATTATAAGTCTCTAGATAGTTGTCTATTATTGTTTAATTAATAAAGCACCACAGAAATGTGTTCACACTTAAACCATTAAAAAAAAAAACACCCCCCCCCAAAAGTCAAAACAATGCTCATTCTGAAAAAAAGAGAAAAAGAAAAAAAAAGTCATAAATCCACAGCAAACGTGTATGTTCATCAACAAGGGTAGAGAAAATTAAGAAGATAAGTAGAAATCCTGATTACTACAAGATGTGATTACTTCTTCCAATGTCTGCTCTTTCTTTCTGACCTAAAATTGTTTCCTGAAAATCTTTTCTAATGGCATTTCCAATAGTAGAGATACAATGCCCTAAATATTAGTTCATAAAATCAATGCTTCCATAGAAAAGAGATTATTTAATTTGATTCAATTTACCTGATCTATTGTGTTCTTTTGTATTTTGTGGTGTTCCAGAATTAGAAATAACCTTAAATAATATTTAAAAAAGCTATGTTATCTAGCCAAAATTTCCTGGAAAGTGTTTTTATCTCTCTCATCCATTTGCAATTTACATTAAGGATTTTCAGGCTGATGGATACCTTATCACAATGAAGTAAAATCTCCAAAGGTCCCCAAATAATACTGTTTCTGTGCATATGCTGCCATCATATTTTATGACAATGCAACATATATGAAGTTTTCAAATAAGAGCACTATTATATTATAAAAAAACTGTTTTACCATCATTTTTCTTTACATAAAGAATTTTTAGGATGAAAGGAGAATGTAAAGAAGCAACAGACAAAAGAGATATATTTTTTTAAATATTATACTAGAGTTAATAGCCACCTTACTTGAAAACAAAACTGCTTTTAATTTATCATAGAAAAGACACAATTAATCTAAACCTAATGAAAATTATTCTTCTAGATCATAACTCACAAATGACATGTTATCTCTGATTATTTCCTCTCTCTGTAAAGAACACAAATCCTCTTACCTCCTAATATTACTGTATAATTCGCAGTTTTGAAATTCCCATGTGTAAATCTTTAAGCAAAATAGTGCAAAATCTGTCAATTTTAGTTGTATATATACACTCATATTGTCTCAAGCAATGCTTCTTGAATACAGAAATAATTAGAACTGCCAACTTACAGAATCAGTGATATGTTCTTATAAAGTTAAGTGTGTGTTTTAGGCAAAGAAGGATTTTAAAAGTGATCAATACATTATATATTAATTTATGAATAAATAAAAATTAAGTAGTAATTAAATAACAGTTTTAAAACATTATTTAAGGTGGCATTTTGACAGCTTTGTTGTTTTCTTTACCTCATTATTACTGCTATTTCGAAAAGAGTTAATATAGTTCCTGTGGGATAAGGTTGTACCTCAGAAATTCATTAGTCAGTGAGACTATGGATAAATATTCAACTCCTAACTGGATTCTTGAAAACTTTCAACACTGTCCATGGTAGCTGTCTCCAATGGAATAGAATGGAATATTCTTGCAGGATTATTAACATATTAAAAGATGCAGAGCAAAAGATCAGGGGGGTGGGTGGGAGCCAGGGAGGGGGGAGTTCACATTTTCAAAACAGAGGAAAACTACCAACTGGATATTACAAGCTTTTGCATTTCCACTTGGCCTGCTATGTAGATGAGGACCACAGAAATAGCTTATACTGGACCCTTAACTGACCATATATTACTTAATTATGAATTCCCACCTTGATAGTTTTGAAAAGATTGCTCCAACTGGCTCTGTGAAAGCTAAATTTATTGTTGGAAAGCTTAACTTCCAACCGTGTGGGGGTCAGTCGGTCAGCCGTGGCCTAGAGATCAAGCCTGGTCCTCTTAATTTTTGCATATAAATATAGTCTATATGTCTGCACTCTCAACATGTTCATAAACAATATATGGAGAATTAGGCAGAAATTATCAGAGTTTTTTACACAACATTTTTACACAACAAATTATTCAAGGATGTCCAATTTAGGTAAAAATTAAAAACAATAAAAGGATCTCAGAGTAAATGGGTGGGGGGGGAAAAAAAAGGAAAATAAACTGAATAGTCATATTTGGAAAAACACAGGGGCACATTGAAAAAATAACCTTAGAAGTAGATACACAGTGTAATAATTTCATTTTCAGATTTAACCTTCAGTCAGCCAAGATAGCTGTAGTTACCTAATATTCTAAAATCTAAAATGGGTATGTTAAGGTGTCTTCCTCTTTTCTCTATATGGAGGTAAGAGTAGCATAAGTTCTTTGCAAAAGATTTTAATCCAAGACTAAATGTGGACATCAACCTTAGAAAAAAAGGATATTCAGGGAAAATTCTGAAATATACAAAATTAAAATATGACAAATAAATGTAGGAATTCATAGAAAATTAATTAAGAACAGAACGGAACACATACATAATCATGCAAAACTCCATGTTACACTTACAGTGTGAAAGCTACATGTGTTCACATTATTTGATAAGAGGCATGGTAAAGCAGAGAGAGCAAGAGAGCACAGTACCACAAGCATAAATCATAGAATGACAGAATCACAGAATAGCCCTGGTCAAAAGATTTTTCAAAAAAAATGTTCATTTACATGGAACTGTTTCCATATCTCTAATTTATCACATCTGCACTTACCCTTGATGAAAAAGAATCATTTCAGAGAATACTTAGGCAAATAGGACATACATAAACCCATGGGTCCTGAATGGACACACCCACAAGTACTGATGTCATTTCAAGGCCACTTTCAGTAATATTTGAATTATCATAGTGACTGGGAGTGATGCTGAAGGAATAGAGGAAAGCAAATGTCACTCCTAGCTTCAAGAAGGAAAGAGGAACAGGTCACTACAGGCCAGTTAGTCTCACTTTGATCCTTGGAAAGGTGATGGACCAACAAACCTGGGAACTGTTTCCAGGCTCATGAAGGACAAGAAGGTGATTAGGAGCAGTCAGCACGAATTTATCAAGGGGAAGTATGCTCGACCAACCTGTTAAACTTCTTTGATGAAATGAATGGCCTGGTAGGGGGATTCTTTTCCCTACTAGGAAAGGTAGGGAGGGGAGACCAGTGCATATTGTCTCATGACTTCAGTAAAAAGTTTTGACACAGTCATCCATAAGAACTTTGTGGAGAAGCTGTTGAAATATGGGCTGGATGAGCAGATACTGAGGTGAACTGAGAACTGGCTGAATGACCATGCCCAGAGGGTGGTGATCAGTGTCACCAAGTCTAATTCAAGGCCAGTAAGTAGCAGCATACCCCAGGGGTCAATAATGGGTCTAATCCTGTTCAAAATCTTCATTAATGCACTGGTGCTAACTTGTTGTTGAACATTAAGAATTTAAAGAATGTTGTTTTGGTTTGGTTTGGTTTTCCCCTATGAGAAAATTCACATAACTATAGCTTATTAGGCACCAGGTAAGAATTCTTTTATTGGTTTTCTGAGTATAGAATCCCACAGTTAGTTTCACCTCCATCATTTTAGACATCTCCCAAAGCTAGGTTCAGTTTGCTTCTTAAAGTTAACAAAGAGAAATAAACATTTCTTAGAGAGTGATTTCTTTCATCTGTTTTAAATGTTCATATGAGGATGTGATCTGTACAGTGAAAGTGTTCACTTCTTTTTACTGATTATTAAGAGAGGTAAAGGTATACAGTTCAGATGTCTGTACCCTAAGCCCCTATCTCTGGCGGATGATAATCAATGAAAACATTTAAGGAATGATTTAAGTCATTCCTTGGTTTACTCATACAGATGCAATATTTACTATGTAATACATATTCTAAAAAAAGTCATTTCTGTGTGCTAGAAGTAAAATACACAAAAATTAAACTATGTAAGTTTCTGATTAAATGTCATTTTTTATTAAATGCCACCTGCCAAGGCGAGCAACTCCAGTGCAATCGCATTCTGTGGGGGAATTGCAGCATACAGTGGGTGTTCCTGAGCTGGGGAGAACCCAGGGGAGCACAGAGACCTGCCAGGAGACAGCAGGTCACATGAGAGAGGCTGACAAGGCACAGGATGGGCCAGCGGTAAGGGTGCCCCCCCAACTCCCACAAAGGGCAGCCCCAGGGGCTCCTGCAACTGGGAGCATTGTGACCAGGACAGGCAAACAGGGCATTATGCAGCAGATTCTGTGGGAGGGTGCACAGTGAGGACACCAGTTCGAAGGAAGGATGTTCCACTGGCTGAGCAGAGACTTGTAGTCGACAGAACCCAACAACTGAGCACTGTTCTGTATTGCACAGGTCAAGGGCACTCATCCTATTTGATCCTCACGGCAGAATGGCGGACACTTATCTGAGAGCAAAGGCTGCAGCTCCAGCACAGGGAGGGGGGCAGCAGCATCTACCCTGGTGGTGGCCAATGCCTCTACCCAGACAGAGCTGCTGAAGGCAGAGGCTGCAGTGCAGGCTTCAGGCTGCAAGAAGTGCCTGGACCTTTCTCCTGGGCAGGGACAGGCAGCAAGCCTGCCTGCAATGCTTGTGCCCAGGTGGAGGACAGCTGAGCTGCAGTATAACATCAGGGAGGGTGAGAAGGAGTGAGCGGTTCAAAGCACAGTCTGCAGTGGACCCACAGCCCATGGCCAAATAGCCAAAACCTCTCCCACCAGTGCACACAGAAGGGACAGGGGCCAATAATGCAGAATGAAATATCATAACGGCAAGGACCTGGAGGAGGAAGAAACTTCCCTCAAAGCCTGAGATGCCCTTGCAGAACCGCTTTGCCAGTCTTCAGCTGAAGAGGAAAGACCCATCACATCAGGAAAGATGCTGGGGCTGAGTAAGGCAACCAGATAACAAGCATATAACTCCCTATATAAACAAGCAGCTCAACTAAGAAAAGATGGTCGATAGTGCTAGGCAACTTTTCTGAGAGGTATGTAGACACCCATTTGCTGACCTTGTAGCACTTGCTGCAGAGGTGTGCTCCTTAGCAGGAGCTCACTACTAAGACTACTAAGCCTCATACAATCTGCTGACTACTCTGTGCTGTTGTTTCATGTGGGCACCAATGATACATCCAGGAGCAGTGTGAGGAGCATCAAGAAGGATTACAGAGCCCTAGGAGCAGCGGTAAGGGACTCTGAAGCACAGGTTGTTTTTACATCAATCCTTCTGATCAAAGGGAAGGGATCTGAAAGGACCAGACAAATCTGGCAAATCAACATATGGTTACAGGACTGGTGCCACAGTTTGGCTACTTAAGACCATGGGACTTGCTTTGAGAAACTTGTTCTGCTGGGGGCTCATAGGGTTCGTCTGACAGAGAAGGGGAAGAGCATCTTTGGTCATAGGCTTGCCAAACTGGTGAAAAGGGATATAAACTAAAGTTGCCAGGGGAAGAGGAACTTCAGTCCATCCTACTCCTACCAGTTTGATGTCAATGCCAGCAATAGATGCCCAGAGCATGGAGAGGGATCACAGGGCAGCAGAAGAGCACCTGAAGAGTAGCACAAAGGAATTCCAGCCACTCCAGCCAGTAAATTAGCTTCATCTGGGGGCCCAGCTTAAATGCCTTCATGCAAACACACATAGCATGGGGAATAAACAAGAGGAGTTAGAGATGTGCACACATCTGCAGGGCTACAATCTTGTTGGCATCACAGAGACCTGGTGGGATGACTCTTATGATTGGAGTGTTGAAATGGAAGGATAAGAGGCTTTTTAGGAAGGACAGGTAGGGGAGACAAGGAGGGGGTGTCACCCCCTGTCAATGACCAGCTGGAGTGCTTTAGGCTTTGTCTGGGGATGGATGAGGAGCTGAATGAGAGCTAATAGGTCAGGATTAAGGGGAGGGCAGGGACAGGTGACATTATAGTGGGGGTCTGCTACAAGCCACCTGTCACATGCCGGTTCAAGGCTGGAGCGGGATTCTGCTTGTATTCTCGGGAACAGAATTAAGACTCAAAATGGAGTCAAAAGCCAAGGAACTTTATTTGCCTGACAATAGGTTTGCAAATACAAAGGAGAGAGCGAGAGATAAAGAGAGAAAGGAAGGAAAGAAAGAAGGAAAGAATAAAAGAGTTCACAGCAATAGCTGCCACTCCTGAGCTAAGGTGTCCCGGCAGTCCGATTTGTTTCCAAGTCCAGTGGGGGATTGTTTCGTCTGATGTTGGTTGGTTCCATTCTTTTATAGGGTTGTCACGAGATGTTCTGCTTAACCTTCCACCTGCTGATGTGTGTCCAATACTGCATGTCCAATACTGTCAGGTGGTCCTCAGAGGTATCCAGGCCACTTGATCCCCCTGACCCCGGGTCTGGGTGAATGCACAGGGGTTTTGTTAAGTTTCTCAGGATTGTCAGTCAGTGGGTTTCCTGCCTTAACAATGTTGACATAAACCTCTGCTGCGGCAGTGGTATTGGCTTCCTGCCATAACAATGTTGAGATAAACATCTCTTGTGGTGATGGTGTTGGCTTCCTGCCGTAATAATATTGAGATAAACCTCTGGTATGGCAATGGTGTGAGTTTCCTGCCACTATGAGAGTGGTGAGGAACTGGAACAGGTTGCCCAGAGAAACTGTGGATACCCCATCCCTGGAAGTGTTTGAGGCCAGGTTGAATGGGGCTTTGAGCAACCTGGTCTAGTGTAAGGTGACCCTGCCCATGGCAGACGGGGTGGACTAGATGGTCTTCAAGGTCCCATCCAACCCAAACCATTCTATGATTCTGTGATTACCTTTAGCATTGAATAGAATAAATATGGTCATAGGTTAGAAAATTAAACAGAAGATTTATTTTCCACATGCATCTTGTAGCATTGGAAATTATTATTGAGCTGATGAATTTATGTGCCAGTTAAAATGATTAGTTTCAGTTTTGATAAAGTAAATTTTCAAAGTTTCAAGAACTTAAAGTATAAAATTTTCAGGTTAAAATTGCAATCCCAAGACTTGCTATCCTCCTACAGAATTTCAGTTCCCACTAACATGATGAGACATAAGTATAAAGAAAGGTGAACCTGTAAAGGATGAACATATTTTCATGACTGATGTGCAATACAGCTGAATAAGCAGCAAATCTTCCAAAACATGCTTAATCTGTGTTTAGATGACAGCAAAAATTAAGGAATGCAGCTGATGAATATACTCTTCTAAAGAATGGTATAGACGTTATAAGAAATATTACCTGAAAATTAAATGTAATTGCCTTATACATTAAAACTGGTTCATAGATTGAAAGCTGTATGAGGAACATTAAATGAAGGAGAACCATGAACAGCAGAATGTAAAATCTGGATATGCAGTGTAAAATTAGTAACTTTATTAAAGTATGGTACAGGCAATAAACTGCCAATTAAAAGCTACAAATTATGATAAGCTGGAAGATACTGGAAATTATAAATACAGGGAATAGAGAGAATAAGTTGTGAGCTAACTAATTTAGACTGTGCTTCTCCAAAAAATAAAATGGAAAGACTCTTTAAGACATTATTTGGAAAGATGTAATTAATTTTTTTGTTTTAAGAAAGCAGCCAAACTGTAAAGCATAAGAGGTGTCATTGAGAATATTTGTATTACCTTCGGGGGAGGAGGGGAGACAGGGAAGCAAGTCCAGAATAGAATTGTTAGCGCTGAACTGCAGAAGTGGAAGAATTACAGAATCTGTTACCAAGTAGGAAAAGGATATTGTCCCATTCTCAATATAGCTGTTAAGACAAATCCAAATAGGATGCAATTGTGAGTAGTGAGGGACCCTTCTTAGCACAGAATAGACATTTTGTGTCTTGCCTCCTGAGATGAGACGGCCAATATGCCTTGCCAAAGCTAGTGAGAGAAATGTGTTGAGTGACAACTTCACAATTCATTCCAGAAGACAAATCAATTATGTATTTATGAAGGTGAGCTCTGTGCAGAGTGCTAAATGCAAATTAGGTTTCTAACCCTTGGCTTGTCAGATATTGCTCTGAATTTCAAACAAACACAAATGTTTCTCTTTTTCCAAACTTGACTGAAAGAGAGTTAGGGACTTGTGCCACAAAAGTGCCTGAAGATAAGAATCATATTATATAAAAGAATTCAGGCAGGACTTGGCAAGGTGACTAAACCTGAGCCCCTGAACTTCAACAGATCTTCCATCAACAGAAAAGTCTTCTAGAAATCCCATTAAGATATTGAGGTTTATATTAATCTGGTATGGGCTTGAGCACAACATCAGCATTGAGTTCAGTCCCAAATGTGAATACCTTTGTTCTATTCCTTCACATTTCCTACAATATTCATAAATGATTACTTAATAATTTTGCATCTGAACTGCTTATGACCCTGTACCCTGAATTAAATCATTCTACAAAAAAAGTATCTCCAAAGTTGGACTCAATGATCTTAACGATCTTTGCCAACCCAAATGATTTATGAGTCTATGATCCTGTGATTGGCCAAATCAAGAGGACACTCAACAAGTATTTATGTTTTACATTTTTACATTCAGAAAAAAAGAGTGTCTGTTTTCTCCCATATTTCATGAACATAAATATCTTTGTTAGCTCATTTTGGCAATATGGCAGGTCATGCAAAAGCACCTTTGAAAAAAGCTTTACATGAGGAGCTCATTAAATGAAGTTAGACTGCTAACTTAAACAGTAGGTTAAGAGCAGAATCTTACTGCTCTCCACTCTCAACTGATCAATGCTGAAAATATAGGTTAAAAAAAAAGGGCCAGGAATGAGAGACATCTAGTGTAATTCTTATAAAAATAGAAGAAGGCTGTTTTTCAAGTAGTTCTGTAGAATCTGGATGCACAATTCCAGTTCTTGTTACCATCTCAGGAAGTGTTAGCTTTCATTCCTTATTACCCACTTACAAATTGGCGCTTACATTACAGTCTGTTTAAATCCAGTGGTGGATTAAAGTACTAGTAAATGTTTGAAACCTTCCCTTAGCTTATATCATTGGTAAAAGCATGCAAAGTTTAATGGAAAAATTTTGCCCTCTGTGTTTGAAGTCTGATGTAAGTTGAATGAAAGGTTGTGGTCCTCTACATAACCTCTCCAAATATAAAGCTACAATAAGTTTACTTAGTGATATCCTGAAAGAAATACATTCAAAGAGATCTCATTAGATACATAATTTCTCTGCCTTTAGTCTAGTCAAGTACCTATAGTTTTCCTTCAAGGTCAAACTGTAGGATGTTCGATCTGAAGCAAAAGCACAATATTTCCTTCCACTAAATCTTGATTTCCTGAAGCTCTGCTGTACTATGTGAGCACCAAGAGCTAAATCACAGGTTCTGTGTTCATTTATGAGTCCAGTTTAATGTCAGATGCTATCCTCTTAATGTCTAGCTTCAGGAACTTACCTAGAATTAGGTTGTTACTTCAGAGATTAGATGGTATCACATGGTATTAAAAAAATAAATCAGTTTTAACTTAAGCAGCCATAAGTCTAGCTAATACTAAGAATTAGAAGAGGCTGACATTAAGATAAGTGAAATTAGGGTTATCTTGTAAATATAATCTAAGAAAAGAATGCATAGCATCAATTACAGTTGTTATTAAATTTTCTATAAAACTTCAGTGTTAATATTCTGCTAATGAAATGACCACATGCTTTATAACCTTGCAATTAAATTGAAACTCTCAGTAGCAAGTTATTGAACAGGACTACTTGAAGGATCTTCCTGAAAATTCTGCAGATCCCTGGGAAAACTTCTGAAGAGATCTTGTTTTTCACACTGGCATTAGACTTTGATAAAACTCAAACCTGTAACTGTATAACTCCTGAATGTGGCCGATGGAACCTTATACAGTCTCCAGAAGTTAGCAGTAATATGGAGAAACTCAACTGTTATATATAAATAAGTAGAAGCTCAGTGTTCAGTCATGACCTATACACACATTTTTATTATGCTCCCTGAAGTATTATGGGCACAGAGAGAACGAAAAATGTTTTTTTAGTATTTCACTTCTTTTAATCAAGAGAGCTACTGAAACTTTAGAGAATAATATAACCCCTAACAAAACATTACTTAGCTCTATTTAAGGCTAAAAGTACTCCGTTGAGCTTAGTCACAAATAGTTTTTAAATTGTATAATTTAATTACAGTATGTGTTTAGTAGAATGTGAATGAATTGCTAAAAAGACTGCATAAGTCTTCTTCCATAAAGCAATTTTCCCTGCATCATTGTAAGAAAATATTTCACACAATAAACACTATCAAACAAAATATTTTTCAGCTGTGAGTGCTTAGTGGTATCAAGCGACAATAGTATATTTCTTAATATTAAGGGAAGTCAGAACATTGCAAAAGCAGTGCCAACAGTGAAGAAAGGCTAAGGCCAGCAATAAACAATAGTTGTTCTTCTGTTGCTCAGGTGAAATATAATGATTGACAATAGATTCAATTTCTAAACATAAGCTTGTTTAGAAAGACATGTGTGTTAATTTGGTAATTAAATCTGAAATAACAGCATAATCCAAAGGGTATAACATTGCATAATGTTATCACTATTATGATGAAATTATTCTGCTGACATATTCTCATCTAGGGTACATTTCAGAGCACAATTGAAACCTACATTACTAAAGCACTTATTAGAGGACAAAACAAAAGAATAAAACCCTTTTAACGATGTTTTGCAGACAGAAGGGGCCCAATCTAAATCTGTTAATATAAATAGGATTATTGTCTTTGATTTCAGTGAAGTCTCTCTCAATCAGGGTCCAAATCGATTGATTTTGATTTATTACAGACAAACACAGAAGACACGTCATGTTTTCTGATTGCCAGAATTAGCTGTTTCCCTTCATATTTTTTTCTTTTTCTCAACGGCAGGTGAAAATTATCACACACACACATAAAAAACGTCAGTCAGCTCATCAGTGGAAAAAAGATAAACCATATAGAGTAAATGCTTATTGTTCGTCCTCATTATTTCAAACTATTACAAGTCTTCTGTCATATTGATAATTTTATATCTAAAGTTAGCAGAATAGTTTATGACAGCCAAAAACTGTTTAACAGTGTAAACTGTGTCACTTATTGCTGTGTTAAACCATTTCAGAAGAACTTTGTTATATCAATATAGGAAGATATATTTAACTTTTGAGGCACTGCATTAGAAATGACATTGACATTGTCACAGTTATAATTTAAAGCAATGGCATTAGAAAAGTGTATTTGCTTTTAGTCCTGATTATCCTAAATCTTCCTCTGTATATTTTGAATTTCCAATACTAAGAGACAGATACTGGAGGAAAAGGAAAATTAATCATTAGTTCCTATAATATACCAATGGCATATACTATACTGAAGTCAAGATTCACACTGCATGATTTTAGAATTACTTTTAATTTAATCACCTTGCATACCAAGTTGCTATAGATATGTTTAGTTAGCCATATATCTATAGTCTGCAAGGAAAAAGAATTATGAAGTGCTTTATTAGGAATTCTTTGATTTCAATTTTTAAGCTGTGTTTGTATTACACAAACAGAGTATCTTTTAACATGTTAGATGCTCTTTATCAAATTATATGAATTTTACAACCAAAAAGTGCTTTCAGTCTATCTCCAAACTATGCAGTAATTTAGAAAGATTCTTGCTGGAAAAGGACTGATATCCTTGCCCAGCATCGTTTCTTTTTCTAAGATATATTTAATTAATCATGTTACCTTTTTTTATACCATTGAACTGAACATTTTCATCTTTACATGATTTGGAAATAGAGTTTTATAGATTTCAGAGAAACATGCAGAATGTTTAACATATAAAACATTTTTTTCATTCTTTGAATTGTATTCCCAGGGTCTACAAGTCTATGAGGGTTAAAATCTTACTTAATTTCATTTCTGAAAGGTTTTGCTTCTTTACAGATTTAGAATTAATCACGGTAAAGAATAAAAGAATACATAACCTTTAGTATCTAAACCAGATCAAACAACATTTGTAATTAATGGGCATTATTTCATCATTAAATGGCATCAGGGATGACCATTTTATAGCCATATTAATATTGATGGAAAATGTCAAAGTATCTAAATGTCAAGCCATTTTCTTTAGGTTTCAACCATTCTTCCATTCTAACACATACCGAATCAGTCAAGCAGTAGCATTTAAATACCAGAAAGGTTTTTGAGACATCAGTATGATCCTATTCTAACCTATTATTCACCTGGGTTAAATATTACTTGTGCATACAGGTGTTAAAAAAAGTTGCAAAGCTGTGTTCAAGTATAAATAGCATATCAGAGCAACTATAGATACTGTAGATGAACATAGATTGTATACATACTTCAACTTGGAGTATTTGTACATAGTATTTGAATATTGACTCAAAAAAAAAAATCAGTATAATATTAGACTGCAAATTAAATGTAAAATGAAAGGAACCACTTATACTGGTCTCATTTCCTCCACTGCAACATTATGCTGAAGAGATATGAAGCCATTTCTTCTTGAAAACCATGAATAATTCTTGTAAAAAAATTTCTGAGACTTATCTGACCACATTTTTTAATTAGGCATATAATTCTTAATTTATTATTCATTTGATGTGTAAAGTTGTGCAAACGTTCGAAGAAATAGGTAGTACAATACATCAACTGGATGGATTCCTCCAGCCGTCACCCCTGGCATAGAACATAATCCCTTCAGCTTTTTAAAGATCCTTAAATTTATCATTTATGTAGAATACTCTATCCAAAATGAAAGATACTAATCTGGGGTTTTTTTGGTTTTTTTTTTTTACTTGCTGTCTACCAACAGGTTTGGCTGTTAATCATTCATTCCAGTTTAATAAATATTCAAAAATCTAGGGGGAGAACTGTAAGAAGTTGGCAAAGTAGTTACTGAAATTTTGGGCAGCTAGCAATAGCTGTTCACACTGATCTCCTCTATCTGTGTTTTTACAGTGTGCTTTTCTGCAGCATGCTAGTACAGACTGATCTGATATGACAGGTCCAGTGACTAAGGAAGTAAAAGCAACAAGATCTGAGAGTGAAAGTTCTCTATGTCTTCTTTTCCTTTTTTCACTTCCGTCTCTCTGGGACAGATTCAGCTGCCTAAGCCTAGGTGGCCAGTAGCCCTCAGACACTGAGACTCTTACAAGGCTTGCAGGACCAGCCTTTGAACCCTTTGGAACAGCAAGTGAAAGGTAACCAGGATAACCCATGCCTGAAATGTCCCTGAAATTATTTGTGTTTACACAACTGAACACCTCCATCTTTTCTGGTACTTTTCAGTTATTCAGGTGGAGTTGTCTGAAAAGTAGTTACATACGTCTCCGTGTATGTGGGAAGTCAGACAAAAAAGGGAGATTGCCTTGTGGTTTTCTAAAGAACCCTTAGGGGAATGCCCCACCCCTGGAAGTGTTCAACGCCAGTCTGGATGTGGCTTTGAGCAACATGGTCCAGTAGAAAGTATCCTTAGCCAGGGCAGGGGAGTTGGAACTAGATGATCTTCAAGGTTCCTTCCAACCCAAACCATACTGTAATTCTATGAATTTAGATCCCTCTAACATTTACAAATAAGAGGTCTGGTACCTAGGAACATGAAAAAGCTTAAATCTATACAAAATTTTATTTGTTTGTTTCTACAGGAGTTATTTTAACTTGTGCTGTAAACAAAATACTAGTATTCATCAAAAATCAGTAAACTTCAGTTAATCCAAAGCTCCTATTCAGATAACTGTAGCCTGTTTCCAATTCAACATAATTAAATGTTATTTTGTGTAAACTGAAACCACAAACAAACAGATACATTTAAAGAACACATAAACTTATTGTTAACATGAATATGCTTACACAAAGAATTTGATTAATAAAGGCTTCCTAGGTATAAATACAGGTTTTAAATTTCTTTAAAATTTAAGGTAAGGTAGGAGAACTAAGAAATTGAGTAGTCCAGTGTAGGTATGTTTAAGAGATTAATTGTTTTCTGTCAAAGATATATAAGGACTTGTAACGAAACAGTCTGTGTTTGGTATGTAACATTTCTACCTTCTTGAAGAGGTATTTCATCTTTTTATTTTATGGAAGTACAATAACAAAAAAGGAACTGGTTATCAGGAAAGCATTCATACAACTCTACTGAGTACCTGTTTTCCCCTAGAGTGTTCCTGGAATGTAATTGTACCATTCATTCCACCACAAGACAAAGACATAACAATGAAGCCTCATTAGATTTTAGAAAGTGGAAGTTGATTTTTCTGTAGTACACCAACTTTCTTATAAAAGAATAAGAAACAAAATTGACATAATAATTTACAAATGTTAAAGAATAATTTGTTAATCTTTCTTGGCAATGCATTGAAATACAACAAAACCTTTAGGGCTAAGAAGTTAATGCTTTGCTGGTTATAGCACCTCTTAATTTTTCATAACAATATGAACAAATTTGTTAGTGTATAACAGTTCTAGTCTATGAGATATACTAATCTGACTGTATTGCATCTGTATGTTGCTATTCATAGCACTTGTTCATTCAGATTTGTAAACATATTCTATAGAATTTTATGAGGATCACATTGCAATATTACTGTAAACTACATGAAATTTCACTAACTGAGCTGTTAAGAGATGTATGTAGCTGGTTCAATATGGTTATGAAAATAAAATGTCAGTTATACTGCATTTTAAATATTCAATGAACAGAGACATTAGACATTTAATTTGATATGGGCACTGGTTTAGTCTTCCCTTGTTCCATATAGTTGAGCCTTTCCTGGTGCTCTTTGATGAATTCTGTGATTAATGAAATTAGTGCTTAAATACTAACCCCCTGAACTTCAGAGACTCATATCTGAGTCTCAGTTCTACATAGTTTTTTTACTGCTTCACTTTGATGATGACTATGATTCTTTCAGAGTAAATTATTTTGACCTCATCATTCCAGAAGACTTGTATTTCTCAGGATCATATAGTTATTTTGTTAGATGCAAGATTTCATTGTTTATTTAATAATTTACCTATTTAATTGTTTATAATTTTTATTTTGGCTTAGCTGTTGGAATAGTTTTAGTTGATAAGGATTTTGTTCAGTAGCCTACCTGCATTTGCAATGGGAAACTATAATCTCAGTGTTATATTACTACTTGGGAGTGAAAGATAGACTAAAGAGATTTCACAGAGGGAATCAAAGCACAAACTTGCTTGAGGACCAGACGCTGTTGTTGGTCTGAATATGAAGGGTAATTATTTTTTCCCCTCAAGGAATGAGATCACAATTTTAGAATTACATAATACTATTAGTATTATACATTACTTTAATTGTACACCTGTTCCAATTGCTTGTGAACTTGAAAAGTACCGACTTAAAGTATATTGTTTCCCAATTAAGGCCAGAACACTACTTATTTATCTGAAGATAAAGGCTTCAAAGAGCAGAGTGTAGCCTAATGCTAATTCTTGCAAGTTTCTTCACTCTTCTCTTGGACTATGACATCAGGCAAAGAACATGAATCAAAATATCATAAATGAAGACCACATGAGATTTTCAAGGGAGAAACCATAAAGGAAGTGAGGCAATATTTAGATTTTGGCAGGGATGTTAAGAAAAGGTATGGACTATGCAGGAGAAATGTAGGGTCATCTGAGTGGAAGTGGATCTATTAAAGGAGAATGGCAAAGCTGCTAAATGAAAAGTCTGGAAACAGACTATTTGATACTGCTTTATCTTTTGTTTGTCCTTTTCCTTCAGTGATTCAGTTGAAAAGTCAATGAGATAGAACCTATTTCAAGATTTGTTTAACTGAGAGTGAACTGACCTGGATGAGTGCATGTGAGAGCCAGTTCACACATGACATTTGACAAGTACAGTATTAAATAAACATCAGTCATCCATTTAGCATCAAGGACCTCCTTAAAGCCAAATCTAGAATAATTCTTATGACTCAAAACTCCTTTGAGAAGTTCCAGGACAATTAAATAGCTGGAAGTTCATCTGCCTCATACTGTAAATTGCCTAATAAAGCTAGTTTGAGATGATTAGAAAAAAAAACCCTAGCCCCCAAAATATGAAAGAGGCACTAGAATGAATATTGTCCTCCAGTTCTATGTTCCTTGACCTTAAACAAGTCTGAAAAAGACCTGACTCAAACTTTCTTCTAACACTATACGCTAACCTACTATCACTACCCATCAACCTATTAACACTACATGAAAAAGTTATGGCAAGACTTACAAATATGGTAGTCAGATAATTTAAGATCTAGAAGAAACACACCTCTGCAACAGTAGGCAAGTCACAATACAAACTGCAGCATTTCTCTTGTTGCTTTAATGTTCATTTTAATATAATAATGAAATAGTCTTTTATAGTTTAATAGAAGCAACTATAACTGCCTCATCTACATATCTTAACATTTTTCTATTTAATGTTTTCTGATGCTTCACAGTAAAGAAAAGAGTTTGACACAATTTTAGTTCATTATACTATAAACCATTCTAAAATATGTTTTTAAAGTTTTCCAGTTCAGTGATACATTACTGAGGTAAAAACAACAAAACAACCTTTAGAGTCCACTTTGTTCTCCTGCATTGATCAAATGTCTTCCTATCATAAAGGTTATTATAGGAGATTTGTTTAACTTAGAACCTTTTCTTTTCTCTACTTTTAAACATATAAATGGCTGATCTTGATGTGAAACCAATAAATGTTTCATTTCCACTTCTAATTACCCCTGGTCCTGGTTATAACAAATTCCTTTTAAAATACAGAACCTGACAAATCCTTTATACAAAATGCTTCAAAGTGCTAGTAAGGAGGGGATAAAAAAAGTGTTCTGTGAAAAACCTAGTCATGCGATGAATATTGTCTGAGTCCATGATCCTGGGTGACTGAAACTGTTTATTAAACTCTCTAGAGTGAGTGCAATCATGTGCTAAGTGCTAGTTGAATACATGAAGACTCCAAACTATAACTTTCATGTTCATCTGGTACAATCTAACCAATGAGGCAAAAAAAGAGATTTTACTTCCATTACATCTCCAATGATGTTAAATGATAGCATACTTGAAATACATTGTAATTTTTTTGTTGTTTTCAAAAGAAAAAACTTTTTCTGTACAAGTGAAAAATTATGTTTTCTGTATTTGTATTGAGGTTATGGATACATTATAACATTTTTAAACATCTAGGTTCCAGTATAGATACTATAATAAAAACCTGTAGTATTAAGGCTAAGAGTATGCATAAAGAAACAGCATGTGGCTTGTTTCTTTTATACTTCGTCCTTCCAGATACCACAATGTAGGGTCACAGATTCAGTCTGTGCCCAATATCTTATTGATTGATTTAGCTGCTTTGAAGGACAAGTGTCCTTCACACAGGAGTGATGTGATTTTCTAAGAAAGATATCAAAACAGATATAAACAGTTGGATAAATGTATTGTAAGGTTGGACCAGGACTACTAATCACTTTATAGTGGTAGCGAAGTCTGTATAAGGGCTACAATGTCATGAAAGTCTATGTGGTAATGTGAGAATGTTTGCATTTGAACATGGGATATTTTTTTTTCTCGTGCTTGCCTGGCATTTGCAGTGCACAGGTATTATAGTGCACAAGGCACTGTTGGCCAAGGTTTTGCAAAAATAAACAGTAGAAGTTGTAATACTAAATCAAACCAATGCCAAAGGTATGCTTCTATTTGATAACTGGTTGGGGTTTTTAATTTCGCCCTTAAAAAACTACTATGTTACTCCATCAATGGTAGCAACAGGAAAAATGTCTGTTCAAATAGTTGGCAGCCCCAGAATTATAATGTCACCTTTCTATGTTCACAGTACATCTATAAGTACTATGGCAAAGTCTGGAAGTCTGGGAAAGTGGATTTGTCCTTTTGACTTTTTCAACTATCTGTATTGACTTTATAGAATCCATAGGCCAACTATATTCCTCACTTGGGTACCTTCTCCACAAACACAAAACTTAGCGGAGCTAAATTTTGGCCTTTGTCTTGTTTGTACAACTGCCCCTGTTGCTGCAACTGCTGTATTGCTGCACAGTATGCAAATAAGTTGAGAAAAATGTGCTTGTAGACAGACAGGGTAGGAATCCAGTTCATCTAAATATAGGCAACTACATAAGACTAGATGTCTAAACATAATATTAGATGACCGAATTTACATTATTGTCACTGGTGATATAACCAGCACAGTCAATGAAACTTCACCCGACTTATTTGATCTATTGAATACCTCAAAAGCTATATTAACTTCATTCCTACCTCCAATAATGGGAGCTAGGATATCAAAACCACATATAGGTACCTATCATGTAGACACTCAGGTGATGGGACATGAATCCCACCTGCAGAACTACAGCCTTGGTGCAACAACTGTGGTAGGAAAGTGTAGAATAGGGTAGTAACAGGGACCAGTGTTAGTATATGCCTTAGGTTTGGCTGACCACAAGAACTGGCAAATTCACTCAAATAGAAAAACAAAGAGCCTCCTTACACTTCTCTTTTAAATAACTTAAATGCTAATAATGCTGATAATGAGGAAAAACATTATAGTTATGAGAAGTGAAAAAAGAGAATTGTGATTTAATTACATGCTTTTGATATTTTAACTGAGTACCAACTTAAGTAACACACAACTAAAGCAAAGTTCTTTGACAACGTTTAACAGGAAGCACATGACAAAAATGTGAAGAGAACAAGAAGCTGAAAGAAAAGAGGGTGAGGGGTCTTAAACATACTTTAGTATATGTCTGATAAGTGATATGGAGTTGCTTGGCATATATAAAAGGAAATTAACTAGAAGCAGCTGATGTTAAGCTTTTGGAGGATTATACTGCCTGTATATTGCTTAATGCCAAAAGGAAAAGAAAATATTTTCATCTGTCTATTGCAGGTAACCTTGGCTGGCCACCAGGTGCCCACCAAACCCTTCTATCACTTCCCCTGTTCAGCAGAACAGAGGGAGAAAACAAGAGTAAAGGCTCATGGGTCAAGATAAGGAGAGGGAGTTCAACTCATCAATAAACATCATGGGCAAAGAAGACCTGACTTGGGGAAAATTAGTTTATTGCTAGTTAATAACAAAGTAGCATAGTGAGAAACAAATAAAACCACCCTCCTCCCATCCCCTTACTTCCCAGGCTCAACTTCACTCTTAACTTTTCTGCCTCCTCTCCACAAGCTGTAGAGGGGAACGAGGAATGGTGGTTGTGGTCGGTTCATCACTTGTCTCTGCTTCTCCTTCCTCCTTACATTCTTCCCCTCTTGCAGCATGGAGTCCCACCCACCGGAGACAGTCCACCATCAACTGCTCCAATGTGGATCCTTCCCCCAGGCTGCAGTTCTTCAAGAACCACTCCAGCATGGATCCTTTCCACAGGGTGCATCCCTTCATGGGCCCCCCACAGGGTCAAAAAGTCCTGCAGAAAACCTGCTCCTGCATGGGCTTCTCTCCATGGACCATAGCTCCTGCTGGGAGCCTGCTCCAGCATAGGGTCTCAACAGGCTTCTGCTTCATTTAGGACACATCCATCTGCTCCAGCATGGTCTTCCAAAGGCTGCAGGGGAGCAATCTGATTCAGCATGGCCTTCTCCAGAGACTGTAGGTGAATCTGGCCTGGATCACCTCCTCCCTCTCCTTCTTCCGTCACCTTGCTGTCTGTAGGGCTCTCTCACACTTCTCACTCCTTTCTCACATTTTTTACCCTATCTTAGTGTTTTCCCAGAGTTGACATCAGCATTGTTCACAGGCTCAGATGTGCCCTGAAGTGGGTCCACTGGAGCCAGTAGTAACCAGCTGTGTCTGGCACAGGGCAGCCCTTCTCCTCTCTACTCTGCTCCTCACAGGGGCCACCTCAACAGCCCCTCTGCTACCAAAACCTTGCCACAGTCACCCAATACCCCTATGTATGCATCAAACAGAGAACATTTTCTGATATGTCAAGAGAGAAAACAGAATTAACCTTTACTGTTTTGCATTACATATTCAGCACAGTATTACAAATCTTTGCCTGAAGAAGCAGTTGCTTGTATTTAGTCGAGTTATCTCCTTTACTAGATAGCACAAACAATTGGAAGGTAAGTGCTGGAACAAGAAACAGAGGAGGCTGAGTGCCACACTAGTGTATTCAGTCCATCACTCTGGAATTTTTTGGTACTATGAGAAAACTGGGTAGGAAAGTTTTATATGAGCTGTTTTAATGCTATTGGATCATTCTACTTCAGTATTTTAGTTTCAGATCAGAAGAGTTTTGAGGTGCACCTCCTGATTGTCTCCTATGATTCACATGGTGGAGTGGTTTCAGACAGGCAATTATTGAATTCCTTTTGGCCAAAAACTAAACCACTAGATGCAATATAGGGGCTCATGTAATGCACTGAAATTCCTATCAAGTTCACGTCAAAAGACGAAAGTAGAGCTGGCACAAAAAAAACCCTGCCCCTGAAACACACACGGTGGTTACCATTTTCTCATCTTCATCTGTTTGCTCTGTAAGTCTGATAAAACTATATTTCAAGACCTGCTGATGTAAACATGGTCCTCATGGTCATGAGTCTGAAGATCAGGCACAACTATTAGTGGTACAACAGTATTTTGGAATCAGATCTTTTGTAACCTATTGAAATTAGTTTCGAAAATACCTTCATTTAGATTGTTGTAGGCAAAGTCAGGGATATGAAATGTATTCCTTATGAAAAATGAAGGAATTCTGGGTGGTGATTCTCCTATTACAATGTCTCCATGTTTCAGGAATCCTAGCGCATTATTACAGTGAGAGATCGCATACAAACCCACCATAAGAAATTCAGCGACTACAGCAAGTTGCCATAACTATTGATTTCTTACTCTGAACTACTAATAACATCTGCCTTAATCAACAAAAACAAGATTTGAGCTTTTATTCAAACAGCTGTTCAACACTGTTTCCTTCCACAAAACAATGCAAAAAGGAAATCTCACATAAAAAAAATCACTGTCTCATGGAACAAATGTAAAATGATCATTTGAAATAGCAGTTTGAGGGAGAAGATAACTTAAAAAAAATCACTATTTAAATTAATTTATTTCATAACTTGGAGATCTTCTCTTCTGCATGAAAAAAGTTAATTGTTAGAAGAGACATTCGTGAAGTCAGGCATTTTCGGTCAAGCATAGAGCTCAGTAGAAATATAATCCTTACAAGCATAATTCAGTTTCTTGATTTCATAGAATACAGTAGAGAAGATTGTAATGAAAAAAAACATAGACTCATATGGTAATTTGGGTTGGAAAAGACCCTTAAGATCGTTGAGTCCAGCCATTAACCAAGCACAGCCAAGTTCACCACTAAACCATGTCCCTAAGCACCGCATCTACTTGTTTTTTAAATACCTCCAGGGATGGTGATTCCAGCACCTCCCTGCGCAGACTGTTCAAATGCTTGACCACCTTTTTTCTATGAAGATTTTTTTCCTAATATCCAATTTAAACCTCCCCTGGTGTAACTTGAGGCCATTTCCTCTTGTCCTGTTGCTAGTTATCTGGGAGGAGAGACCAACACACATGTCAGTGCAACCTCCTTTCAGGTACTTGTAGAGAGCAACGAGATCCCCCCTGAGTCTTCTCCAGATTAAACAACCCCAGGTGCCTCAGCTGCTTCTCATAAGACTTGGTCTCTAGAGCCTTCACCAGCTTCATTGCCCTTCTTTGAACACACTCCAGAACCTCAGTGTCCCTCTTGAAGTGAGGGGTCCAAAATTGAACACAGTATTTGAGGTGCGGTCTCACCAGTGCTGAGGCCAGGGGGACAATCACTTCCACAGTTCTGCTGACCACACTCTTTTGAGCCTCCTTGGCCAGCTGGGCACACTGCTTGCTCATGTTCAGCGGGCCATTAACCCTCTCCCTCTGGTCCTTTTCCACTGGGCAGCTCTTCAGCCACTCTTCCCCAAGTCTGTAGCATTCCATGGCATTGTTGTGACCCAAAGCCTCAAGCAGATCAACATTCCCACCCAGCTTGGTGTCATCTACAACCTTACTGAGGGTGCACTCAATCCCCTTGTCTATATCATCAATAAAGATATTAAACAGAACTGTCCCCAATACTGAGCCCTGGGGACCATGAGTTGGGACCAGCGGCCAGCTGGACTTAACTCCATTGACCACAACTCTTTTGGCCCAGCCATCCAGCCAGTTTTTTACCCAGCAAAGAATACAGCTGTCTAAGCCACGAGCAGCCATTTTTCTCCAGGGGAATGCTGTGGGAGACAGTGTCAAAGGCTTTACTAATGTTCAGGTGAAAAAACAGCCATGGCCTTTCCCTCATCCACTAGGTCGGTCACCTTGTCATAAAATGAGATCAGGTTCATCAAATGTGACTTGCCTTTCATAAACCCATGCTGACTGGGCCTGATCACCTTGCTGTTGTGTATGTGCCGTGTGATGGTGCTCAAGACAATCTGCTCCATAACCTTTTGCCCAGCACTGAGGTCAGACTGACAGGCCTGAAGTTCCCTGGATCTTCCTTCCTGCTCTTCTTGTAGAGGGGCACCATACTAGCTAACCTCCAGTCAGTTGGCATCTCCCTGGTTAGCCAGGACTGCTGATAAGTGATTGAAAGGGCCTTGGTGAGCACTTCTGCCAGCTCCTTCGGTACCATCGCGTGTATCCTATCTGGTCACATAGACTTATATGTGTCCAAGTAGAACAGCAGGCCACTAACCATTTCCTCCTGCACCGTGGGGACTTCATTCTGCTCTCTGTCACTGTCTTCCAGCTCAGGGGGCTGAGTACCCTGAGGGTAGCTGATCTTGTTATTAAAGACCAAGGCGAAGAAGCCATTATGGAGCTTAACCTTTTCCTCATCCTTTGTCACTATGTTTCCCCGCCTCATCCAATAGAGGATGAAGTTCCTCCTTAGCCCTTTTTTTTCCTAATGTATTTATAGAAACATTTCTTATTGTCTTTTATGGCAGTAGCCAGGCTAATTTCTAGTTGGGTTTTTGTCCTTTTTAATTTTGTCCCTGCATTATCTCACAACATCCTTGCAGTCCTCTTGAGTTACCTGCCTCTGCATCCAAAGGTGGTAAACTCATTTTTTTTCCTGAGTTCCAGCCAAGGCTCTTTGTTCAGCCAGGCCAGTCTTTTTCCCCACTGGCTTGTCTTTCAGCATATGGGGACATCTTGCTCCTGCAACTTTAAGATTTCCTTCTTGAAAAATGTCCAGTGTTCTGGACTGCTTTGCCCTTCAGGACTGCCTCCCAAGGGATTCTTGTCAACCAGGTATATAAACAGGCCAAAGTCTGCCCTTTGGAAGTCCAAGGTAGCAGTTCTGCTAATCCACTTCCTCTACTTATCTGAGAATCAAAAACTCTATCAATTCATGATCACTGTGCCCAAGACAGCCTCCAGCCATCACATCACCCCCAAATCATTCTCAGTTCATAAACTACAGGTCCATAGGGTACCTTCCCTAGTTGGCTCACTGACCAGTTGCATCAGAAAATTATCTTCAACAAACTCCAGGAACCTCCTAGACTCTTTCATCTCTGCTGCATTGAATTTCCAGCAGACAATGTATGCTATCATATGGAGACCATCAAACTCAGAATGTAATTGAGGTCAAATAGTCAGGGCTATGAATACCTCTGGGAGATAAGACACTATGCATAATTTGACTTCAGATGCCAGTCCTAAACAGCACCTCATTCTATAAATTAAAAAAAAATAATTAACAATTTTCCATTAGTATACTACTGTTGCATGAGTTGAAAATCTTTTTTAGCTGACTAATTTGGATTTGATTGTTGCCTATCACTTTTTGATGCAATCAATTAAAGGAGAAATCAAGAAGAAATGTCCAGAAGCTTATTAGACTAGTGTATTAGACTCTTAGACGTAAAAGTAGGCAAGCAGAAGAACAGTAGAATAACAATGAAAGAATTATCTTCTTTTAAAAGAACAGATAATCTCATAAACCTACTTGTTATCTTCTTGTCAAGCTAGTATGTTGAACACAAATTCAGTATCAATTTAAAGGCTGAGAGGTAGATTTCAGTTATTCTGAGCTGCAAATAGAGTTCTAGTTGCTTAGAGCATCTTGGTTTGTCTTCACTTAAAAGCAAGCACAAAGACACATTCCACATTATGTGGAAATGTGCTGAAAATGCAAGATGGCAAGATTCTTACAGAGAAAACAGAATTTAAGTCACTATCCAGGTGTATACAAGAGCAAAACAAATTATTTAATTATTTAAGCTGAAAGAGAATAGGTTTAGATTAGCTATTAGGAAGAAATTCTTTACTGTGAGGGTGGTGAGGTATTGGAACAGGTTGCCCAGATAAGCTATGGATGCCCTATCCCTAGAAGTTTTCAATACCAGGTTGGATAGAGCTTTAGGCAACATGATCTAGTGGAAGGTGTCCCTGCCCATGGCAGGGGGGTTGGACTAGATGATCTCCAAGGTCCCTTCCAACCTAAACCATTCTATGATTCTATTTTCAATAAAAAGATGCAGGAACACACCTGTCTATGCATGCGTTCTTGCCAAATTTAATTGAATTTTGTATACTTTAGATGTAGCATACTGTAACAAGCCCAAATACCTGTTTATAACAGTACAGAGAAGTTGGTAAAACCAGCAATTAGCAGAGACAAGTCAAAATAATTCTAATCAATAAATTGATATTTTCATGCCTTTTTCCATTCTGGGCATGTCAAATTTTTTTTTGTTACTTCTGAGACCACATCAAGGAATTTTATTCATGGGGGAGAGATGTTCAGCAATCTTGATAAGGATCCCTTTGTTTATGATGAGTATCTTGCATTACTAGTTACTTTTACAAATTACCTATGCATATTTTTTCATGTATTAATTTCAGCTTTATTTAAGTCAAAGACAGTAAGGTTTTTGAATGAAAATAGTTCATTCTATTTTCTAGAATGACTAGCTGACAAAAAATCACCAAAAACTCTTGGAAAGAAAGCCTTAGGTTCTTCAAATTATATACACATCTCTGTACATGTTTATATACATATAAATTTATATAAATTTGTATATTTCTGGTTTATGAGGTCTTTATTTAACATTATAAATTTTCTGTTTAGAAAATACTAAAAAAGTTATTTGGGCAATATTTAAAATATATAAATAATTTAATAATGTTGCTTCACTGACCCTTTCTCTTCTGAACAGTCAGTGACTTTTGGGTATGCTCAGTCATAGCATTTTAGATGTTTACATCCTATGGTATCATTATGCACAAACCTATAAAGGTAAACCTACACAGCTGAAAAGGATATAACTTGGATTCAAATACGTACTTTTTATCTTGATCTCATGTGAAGTACAAACTTTCTTAATGAGTATAACTCAGAATGGGTTGCAGGATTTGGATCTTTAGCTGTAGGATGTCAAACTACTCAGCGATAATTGGGAGACTCAGTGAAATGTGGAATGTCACAGAAGTGCTTTCTCATTTGCTTTGCTTCATCTCTTGAAAACACTGTGTACCTGACCTGCAAGCTGGCATTAGATGCAAAAATAAATTAGTTGTGTTATGTTAGATCAGGTTCTGTTCTTTTCTTTTTTTTTAAATTGAGATCACTCCGATTTAAATTTTGCCAGATTCCTTTGTAGTGTATTCTAAGAAGCTGAAACAGTGGAAAAAAATTTTTCCTAATAGCTTATACAAATGTGAGAAAAGTTATAAGACAGTTATAGGAGAATTTATGTGACAATTTTAAAGACAATCTTCTGTTATATTTTATTTGATGCCTCTTTCTGATATGGATGCTGAAAGACAGTATTTTCCAATATGTATAAATGTATCCCATTATACTGTTGTGTAACTTGTCATACCAATATCTGTACTAGCGCCAGACAGAAAAACAAGCTAGTGAACAGATATTCAATTCTCACAATTTTTTCCATTTCTAACAATTCTGTAAAAATAATGAAGAAAATAGATTTCAGCTTTTAATCATTATTTGACAGACAATCTAAAGGATAAATTAATGCATTTATACTGCATTTATGCATTTGACATTCAATTCAGCTGTTTATTTTCACCGACTTGTCCCACTTTTTTATAGGGAGAACTGAGGAACACAGAACTTCCATCAGCATTGTCTGATGTTTCATTGTGGTACTGAGACAGGAAATTGTCTTCTCATTACTTCTTTCAGATTTTATGACTTCGCTCCATTTAAACAAATCATTTTAAGTATTTAAGAAGAGTTTGTGAGAGTCTCATTTAACAGCTTGCACTCATGTACTTTGGTTTGGACACCGGGATGAAAAGTACAGTTAGTGTATTTTCTTGATAAGCCTCCTGAAAACTAGGACTTTTCTCTAAAACAGGACAGAAAATATTATGAAAAAAAAATTTCTATGTGTATCCCAACACTGACTGAACACAATATTGTCTGGTGGTGAATTCTCTGTTGTTTTCCACTGCATACGATATGCTTCTCCTGCAGCAAGGATCTAAGTGTGCAAAACAAGAAGTCATTTGATGATGTTTAACAGTCAAATTATCCAGTCCTTTGTCATTTTTCTTTTCCATTGATTGTGCAATTCCCTTTGGAGTGACAAAATGTACAGGATTTTTATTAAGGGCTGCTGAATCATCAAGAGTGTTCACATTTGTAGATCAGGTGTGAGTAATTGTAAGACAAATTGCCTGACACATACTCAGTTGGGCCTCTGTGAAACTGTGCAGGCTATTTTTTGCCCATTTGCTCATAACTTTACTTTTATTTCATGCTACGCAACAGCCTAGCCTGATACATTCTCAGAAACTTTTCTGTTACTGTACTTTTTCAACTCCTTGCATAAAAATGGGGTCTGCCCTTACTCTGTAATTGTCATTAAAAAAAAAAAAAAGAGAGAGAGAGACAGAGAAAGAAAAAGGGGAAAAGAAAAAAGAATACCCAATCCAAACATGCAGGTATACATTTCTTTCTCTGTCTACGTAAACTGCCCAAAAGGAGTCGAGAGATGGGGAGAATGGTACATTATCATTCAATATTTTGTACGGAAACCTAATACCAATGTTTACTTGTTGATTATGTGGTATAGCTTTTGGATTCTGGCTCTAAATAGTACACATTTTCTTCTTGGTATTAAGTGAAGAATTCTTAGAAGAAATTGTAATTGGACCTCTAACTTTTAAATCCAAACTGCTTTGAAACATCAGATACACCATGGCTTTATGCAAACCAGAAGAAGGTGGCATAAACTACCCAAAAGATGTGATTCAGATATAAAATGGGAATTAAATAGATAGCAGACATTTGAACTGTGTTTTGGAAAAGTAATGATCCAGAATCTAAACACCTCGTATGACTGAAGAAGGCTTTTAAGCATCTGCTTATGCACATTCCTTAACCTGTCACTGCATAAGCAAATCTCCTTTTTCCCAGTCATGCCTAATTATCATGTAGAAACTAGATGACAGAAAATAGATGATATTATATTTCCATTTGCCAGTCCATTGTGGCTAGCATTTTGAAAGTGCTCTTGGAACTAGCTGACAATACAAAAGCTTCATGGCAGAATGCACATGCATCTCTTCAAGTGCAGTTTAAGGAGAAGGTGTCTCTAGTAAGAGCTAAAAAAAGGTTCTCACATCAAGAAGTAGGAGACCTTAAGCCTTACTGAAGCCAACCTTTCAACTTCCACCAGCTAAGGAGCTGTCACATGAGGCTATGTTTTTTTTTCCTCTCCTCCCACTGAAAAGAAGAATACAAACTTCCTGGTGTAAGAAAGGGAGTGTTAAATCAAAGAACATTATCTCTGAGGACATTCAGCTGCAAAAGGGTACACCTGGCTTTTATCATTAACTTCCAAAAAAATGTATACTGTATATATTTAAGTTGCTTACTTTGGGAAAAAAAAAACCCAAAACCAAAAAAAACCCCAAAGGTGATGGTAGAATAAAGAAAAAAGAAATAGCTGCTCAGGACAAATGGCAGCTATCCCAGACAAGACCTGTTTACCTATGTTCACTACCTTCATTTAGGAGCAGTAATATCAGACAGGCTGGTTAAAAATGATACAAATGATAACTGTCTTTGGAACAGGAACTGAGGAATCTTTTCTTCTGAAGATTTTATTCTTATATTTAAGATCAATGAAAGAACACATACAATGAAAAGTGTTAATCTTGCCTGCGTCCAGACTGATTCTGAAACTTCTTGCTACTTAAGCAAACAAGAATCTAATTGAAATAATTGAACTGAACATGGAAATAGAAGATTATTTACCCAGATGAAAGTATGATGACTGATCCTATGATACTTAAATCTGTGAGTTACTCTGCATATCAACAGTACCCATGGGTGATACTGGTTTTTTGTTATTGTGATGTTCAGAGTCAGGCACTGTGATCCATTTGTAAAATTTGATTCATATTTTCATTTGTATTACTGAAGAATTTCAAGACTATACTCATGAGTTAGGACTGTGCTGTGCTTTGAACATTATACACCTATGACAAAAACACAGTTCCTCCTGAAATTACTTTAAATTTTCTGTGTAACAGAATGAGTAGATAGAAGATGATGGAGAGATATAACGGCCTCAAGTTGCACCAGGGGTGGCTTAGATTGGATATTAGGAAAAAATTCTTCACTGAAAAGTTTATCAAGGATTGGAACAGGCTGCTCAAGGAAGTGGTTGAGTCCCCATCCCTGGAAGTATTTAAAAGACATGTAGATGTGGTACTTAGGGGCATGGTTCAGTGGTGGACTTGGTAGTGCTAGGTTAACAGTTGGATTCAATGATTAAGGTCTTTTCCATCCTAAACGATCCTATGATTCTTTGATCAATGTCTTTAGGAGTAGTACCTTAGGAGTACCTTAGTGAACAGCCAGGAACTCATACACTGATTTCCATAATTATTTCATGGTTTATGCATTTAATTTTAACCTACCTGAGTTAAATCCAAGGAGGCAGAAAGGACAGAGGGCAAACAGCAAACAAAAAAGAAAAAAGCACCAGGATCTATTTGCTGGTTGATAACTCTCATTTTTCTCCAAGGAGAATAGCAAGGTTTTACTTTACAGAGCTGGAAGGATGTAAGTCCAGGAAGTCCCAAAAGCCTTTATCTACGAAAGGGACAAGTCATATAAGGACTGAATGAGCCAAGTTAAGCACCCAAGGTGTCTGACTGAGTGGATTCTGAAAGAGATGCAAGGAAATTCTGGCGGAAAGGCTGCAATGCACATTTTTTTCCTAATTGAGAGTCTCAGTAACACGACTGAAAAGATGTTATTAAAGGAAAAAATGGAGATTAGATACAAGGAAACAAAGGCACAATGTTTAAAAAGAATAAACTTTAAAGTATTTCCAAATGAATGAATAATGGTTTAGGTTATTTTAACTAAATTAATAAGAAAGCTCCTTTTTCTGTGCATTCCTTCAATCCTGACATGACAAAATGTCAGTGAAAGGAAAAGATACCAAGCTCAAATAGCCTCTTTCTTTGACTTCCCCAATACTGGAGGTTATGACTTCAGTATCATTGCTTGGTTCTCTGTCACTATCAATGTTACCTGTATGCAACCCTAATACAGTTGAGTACTTCAGAACTGGTTTATTTTGGGTTATTCATTCACTGTGTATCTGGCTAATGAGAAATAAGGCCCAGCGTGTGTGACTTGAGTTGTTTTAATGCCTTAGGTTTGCACTGTCCTTTTTCAGTATTTAAACTTACTATTTGTACTGTTACTGTACCTTTTTGGTTCCTTGGTTAGATTTCTGTGTGCACATGTGAGTAGGAAAATAAATATCGCTTTAATGGCTATGTAATTTAAACAGCACAAAGAAACAATATAATTTTGAACCTACTTGACCAGTAATACTATAAGCTAGCATACACAGAAGTCAAAACAAAATAATATTATGCAGACTTTGAGAAGCAATTTGGCTTCTGAAGAATAATAAAGTATCTAATGGCCTACTAGGCAAGGTTATTCAAGGAGAAATGCTGGAAACGTTCAACTAACAGTGATTATGTAGCACAATGAAGAAAATGAAATACAGAGAAGAGAATGTGTTTTGACAGGCTAAATGCCCTTTACGCTTTCTTCAAAAAATTGTTTTATTCTTATTTATGGCTTTCCTTAGTGAAAATGTGTCCTTGTTCAATATTCCTTTTTAAATGCCCTGTAAAACCATTATGACACCTGCTGTAGAACAACTTGCCTGGTTTATGTCCACACAGATTGAACCGTAGTGCTGTAAATCTAAGAGCTGCCAAACTGTCCACAACACAGTATGCTGAAATTGTCTGTGATCCTCCATTAGTTGTCTTTAAATATTTTACATTTCTGACATAATTCCAATATTGCTTGCTTGGCTGGATGATATTTTCTGATTCCAAGGTCATTTGCTGTGACCAGTAGTTCATGAACCCTGTACACAAACATTTTTTAGCTCTGTTTCTGGTTATATGCTAATGTACTTAAATAATTAAATTAATGTATTTTAAAAAAGGCCTCTTTCTCGAACATAATTGGGCTCTGACATGACCATGGAGAATGCCAACAAATGAATGTAATGGAAACAGTCGAGTAATTCTGAATTCTTTACCATTGGTAAATCTGTTACCTTTTTTGACTGTCGTGTGGTTGTGTAAAAAACATAAAGGACAAGTAGTGACTGTTTAGACTTCTATATAGGACCCAAAAAGTTCACTTGCTTCACATGACAGTTCATTTATGTCACACCAGGTCATATTTTGATCAAAGCCTAATGCCCTATCCCTTCCCATTCCAAATATTAAATATATAAAATATTTGGTCTTAGAAGACTCCAACCATTGAAAAACAGTTTTATCCCAGTGACTGAGCCTGAATATGAATCTCGGCCTACTTTCTCATCTATAAAACACACTTGATACCAGAATCAGAGGACATCTGGTCCAACCCTGTGCTCAAGCAGAGACACCTAAAGCCCAGTACCTAGACTACGTCCAAATTGCCTTTGAATATTTCCAAGGATGGAGACTCCATAAATTATCTGGACATCCTGTGCCAGGGCTCAGTCACTGTCACAGTAAAAGAAGTGTTTCCTGATGTTTAGAAGGAAACCCCTTGTTGTGGTTTAACCCCGGCTGGTAATTAAGTACCACACAGCCGCTCACTCACTCTCCCCTCACCCAGAGGGATGAGGAGGAGAGTTGGAATGTAAAACTCAAGGGTTGAGATAAGAACAATTTAATAGTCAAAATAGAATAAAAATGAAAGAACAATAATAACAATGATGACAATAACAGTTATAATGAAAAGGGGAAGGGAAAGAATGACATCCAGAGGACAAGGAAGACAGGAACACCTGATGCACAATGCAATTGCTAACAATCTGCCCACCCTGACCAACCTCCCAGCTATATATACTAGGTGTGATGTCCCATGGTATGGAATACCTCTTTGGCTAGTTCAGGTGACCTTGTTGTGTCCCCTCCCAGTCCCTTGTACCCCTCCAGCCTTTTCACTAACAAAGCCTGAGGAACTGAAAAGTCTCACATCAAAGCCAAAACACAGCACTGTACTAGCTCCTAAGAAGATAGTTACTTCCATTCCACCTGAAACTAGGACACCCCTGTGTTTCAGCCTGTGCTTATTTTCCTGTCACTGGGAAAAGAGCCTGGCTCCATCCTTTATACACCCTCCTTTCAGGTATTTATATGCATTGATGAAATCCCCTCTGAGCTTTCTCTGCTCTAGGCTGATCCTAGAACTCAACCTTTCCTTGTGGGAGAAATGTTCCAGTACCTTAACGATCTGTGTGGCCTTTTATTGGACTCCCTCCAGTATGTTGATGCCTTGTGCAGAGGAACCAAGAACTGGATACAACACTCCAGACGTAGCCTCACCAGGGCAGAGTAGAGGGAAAGGATCACATCCCTTGACTTGCTGACAATACTATGCCTAATGCAACCCAGGATATCATTGGCCTTCTTTGTGTCAAGGGCACACTGCTGACTCATGTTCAACTTCCTGTCCACCAGGACCTCAGGTCATTTTCTACAAATCTGCTTTCATTTGGTCCCCAGCATATACCTGTGCATGGGGCTGGCCTTTCCTGTGTGCGGAACCTTGCACTTCCCCATGCTGAACTTCATAAGGTTCCTGCCAGCCCATTTCTTCCGCCTGCTGAGGTTCTTCTGGATGGCAGCATATTCCTCTTGTGAATCAGGCATTCATCCACAGTTTTGTGTAATGAGCAAACTTGCTGAGGGTACGCTTTGCTCTATTATACAGCTCATTAATGAAGATTTAGAACAGGACTGGACCTAGTATTGACCCGTAGAGTACCCCACTTGTTACAGGCCTCCAACTAGACTTCTTGCCACTGATCACCACCCTCTAGACCCAGCTGTTCAGCCAGTTTTCAATCCATGTTACTGTTAACTCATCCAGCCGCTATTTCATCAGCTTCTCCATGAGGAACTTATGGAAGACCATGTCAAAAGCCTTCCCGGAGTCAAGGTAGACAGTATCCACTGCTCTCCCCTTATCTACTGTAGAGGAATGAAGCTGGGTTAATTAGCATTGATAATATACAACCGTGGGCTGGCTTCAGGGGTGTCGCGTTGGCCGATGTAGATAAGGTGCAGCTGTGGCTGGTTCTGTTAAGTGGCTGAGAGCCAGTGAAGAGAGAGCAGCTGAGGAGGAAGCAGGAGAAGAAAAAGAAGCAAGAGGAGAGGGAACACGTACCCTAGATGAGGTGAGGCTAAGATAGCAGAGGGGCTGTATGAAGTGTATGTTGGTATGAGGTGGTAAAAGACCTTGTTGCAGTAAGATAGTCTGGAGAGTGTTGTGACAATTTACCAAGGCAGTTATTTCACAGTAGAAGGTTATCAGGTTGGAAGGTGTACTGAGTGTATAAGGTAAGGTTTTGGTAGCCAGGGGTAGCAAGGGTGGCCTCTTTGGGAAGAGGGCAGTTGTTGCTTTTTACCAGATGCTACTGGTTCCAGCAGGCTCTGGAATGAACACACTAGAAGCCAAATCAGTCAATTTGGTGGTGCCTCTGTGAAAAGGTTTTCAAGAATGGGAAGAAAATACTGTATATAGAGAAACAGGGAACAAAATAAACCAGCAAGGGGAACACCAATGTCAGAGGAGCAGGAGTTGCTGCATGGCTGGGCAGGCATACCTTCCAAAGGTACTGCAGCTCAGGGGTGAACCCATACTGGAGCACCCCAAAAGGAGTGAACCCCATGGAGAATACATGCTGGAGCATAGGAAAAAAGTGGGAAGGAAGGAGCAGCCAAGAGGAGCTGCTTACATCCTGACTGCAACCCCCTCCCACCACTCCAGTACCAGCCATTAACTCACTGAAGGGACAGAGTGTAATCCATGATGTTAAAAGGGTGTGGAGGACAGGTGCTTGGAGTGAAGTTGAGCTTTATGTTTCATAGATCAGACTTATGCTTTAAATGCAAAAGGGGAGGGAAGCTGTTAATGTCTGTTTCTTTTTTTCTTTTGTCTTTTCCCCTACTACCCAAATCGCTAATTAAGTTGTAGTAAATTGTAGTAGTATATAATAATTGATTTTATTTACTTGTAATAAGTTACTAACTTATCTAAATGTGGCTTACTATAACTGTATTGCAAATATAATTCTTAAAATCAATAGTTACAATTACACATACCTGTCTCTTCATATTTGCATCATACATCTCATCTCATATGTCTTACAAGTTTACTGTGTACTGATAACAACAATCAGCTGTTGTTTTCTCAGTCATTTCCAGGTAAGATCCCTGCTTGTGGCAGAAATCTTCAGCCTCTGTTCCAGGATAGTACATTTTATGTTATTGCCTTCCAATTTATTATTATATTCATTTCAATGTCATTGTTAACGATATCACAGTTTTCTTTTATATTAATATCTCATGAAGTGTTTTCAGCAAATAAAGTTACTTTTGCAATAAGGTCTTTAATGAACCTGTTAAATTGGCCCACACTATTTCTTCAGAAATTCCACTGTTTAATTCACTGATGACTAAAAGTTCGGTTTTGTCCTATACTTTTTAGTTACTTTACCTATAATGTGTTAAAGTTCTTCCACCTGAAAAAAATTCATTTCACATTGAATTAAAATCTGAATTTTAAATACAACCTATCTTTTTTATTCCCTGTATTTCCCCAAAAGGCTATAAAACATATAAACATATTGGTTTCATTTAGCATAATCAATTTTTAATGCACTTGTAGTTGTTTTGCACCCCTCTTTCCACTTATTTCCCTTTCTTGCCTGATGTTTTCTCCTGCATATTGGTGATTGTTACACTGACAGATCTGACCCTAACCATTCTGTTCTTATGTATAAGTCCTAAATAACCATTTTGCAATTGTATAGCATTGTCAAATTATATACTAAAGAGGTCTGCTCGAAATACCTGGTATTGGATTTGAAATTTCAGAACTATCAGAGGTACATGGGGTGATTCCCAAATGTGACTGCAGTGAACTGGGTGAGATATGCTTCCATTTAGTCATTTTACTAGCAAGCCTTTGCATATTTCTTCTCATTAATCTTATGCAAAACTGAGAAAGTAATTTATTTTGGTTTGGGCCCATTTCCTGATTAACAAAAATATATCCCTCCTACAATACAGAACACACACCTCCCCTTTGTTTGTTTCGTTTATCTGGAAACTTTATTGAGATACTTTACAATTGCTGTCTGACGTTTTTCAAGTGATACTCTACAACTAACTAAGAGAAATTAGGAAAAAAAAGTTTCCTGCTGGTCCATTTATTATTTCAAAGGATTTTATCCTTCTGTGTCAAATGTCTTAATTTTAATTCTCCTTATGTCCTTTTATACATGGATTCATTCATGTCAAGCACTGGTTCTATATTACAGTATTGACCCATTATTTTGGTCTCCCACTTGTCTGGACTAGGCACCTATCGAGGGTGTGCCACAAGGTCATTTCTGCTTAGGTCTCTTAGTCACTTTTCTGCGTGTTTCTTTAATGTCCATAAAATTATAGATCTGAAACAGCAATGTATTTAATTTCCTTATCTGTCGAATTAATACTAACTATCCTGAAGATTTACTGTTCTTAATACAGTATTCTGTATTTTGGATATCACAGTTTTGCTTTTCAGAGACAATAGATCAGACTGTATCATAAAATATGGTAGTTCACATTATTTTTTTTTTCTCCTTCTGAGTTGTTCCCTGTACTCAATGCACAGAGGTTCTGTTGAGAGGTTCCCATTCCTCAGATATTTACTTCATTTTATTTGATTGATTGATCTATCTGTCCCTGCCAACATGCACCCCTTCTATTCTGCAAAATTATTTTTCATTCTCCATATATTAATCTAATATTTTTCAGCAATGTTCTATTATATCACCTCATAAAAGCAAGTTTTTCAGAGACTTGGTACTTTCAACTGTGTCTGCTGAATGTCACATTCAGCATTTGCTGTCAGTATGGGAGTGTCAGGGAGGAGCAAAGGCAGGGGAGCTGTAGGTGGTAACATAGCTGGCAGGAACAAGGCTCCATCCCACATTGCCCAAGCAAGGAGAGCGGGGCTATAGCACAGGGAGAGTAGCCACATTCAGCAGAGTCCGAATCACCAGGCAAGTCCTATTGATGGGGCATATAGGGGGTCAAGCCAGGAAGTGGAGCCAGGGACTCATGGTCAGGTCTGGAAACATTAACTGGGATTGGACAGTCCAGTGGTCACCACGCAAGTCCTTAATGGTGAGACACATCTGAGGTCAAGGTGGTCAGTCTACTGGTCAACCTCCTGGTCAAGGCCAGGGTCCAGACCAATGGGGTACACGGCCAGACATGAGTATAACTGCAGCACTATTGCAATGTGGCTCAGGTTGGTATCAAATATTTGAGAGCCTCTGCTTAAAAACAGCTTCCGAGTGAAAGAGCTCTTGCTGATGCTTCCTAGTGTATTAGCTCAGCAGGGCCTTCCTGAGGCTTATTCAGTTTTTTTTTCTCCTAAGGCCAGCTGAAGCATTTAAAACAACTTGCCCTCATCAGCAAGCTGGCCTTGAAGCTGGCTGCTTGAACTTTTTACCTGGGTGCACTGGGCCTGGCTAGGATGGAGTTGACACCTACGTTTTAGTTATTGCTGAGCAGGGCTTACACAGTGTCAAGGCCTTTTTCTGCTCTTCAGACTGCCCCATCATTGAGTAGGCTGGAAGGGCACAAGAAGCTGGGAGGGGACACAGCTGGCCCTAACCATAGGATGTCATGCTCAGCAATAAAATCTGGGGGAAGAAGGAAGAAGAGGGGATGTTTGAAGTTATGACACTTGTGTCTCCAAGGCAAATGCATGATGGAGCCCTGCTTTCCTGGAAATTTGTTGTTTTGCTTTGCTTGTGCGCACAGCTTTGGCTTTACCTATCAAACTGGCTTTGTCTCAACCCATGAGGTTTTTTCCTTTTGCCCTTCTGAGTCTCCCCATCCCACTGTGAGGGAGTGAGTGAACAGTTGAGTGGTACTGAGCTGCCATCCAGGCTGACCCACAAAAAGTGTGCTCCAGATCCTGACAGACTTCATTAATATATGTTTTACAGTGTAAAAATAGGAATGTAAGAAGAAAGAACAAAAGTCTGAAACCATAAATCCACAGTCAACAAGTATTTCCAAGTATGCCAGCTCTTTCATAAGAGCAGGGAGAATTAACCTGAAGAGACAGGAATTTAATCTTAAATATACTCCTTCAACATAACACAAATACTTACATTCCTGACCATAATTTTTCACACTCCAAAACCTACTTCAGCCATATGAATTAAATTTATTACTAAAAGTGAAACTTACCAGATCACTTTTGAAGCTAATTTTTTTCTCATTTTGCATCCTAAACTATGTTGCTGGATTGTGTAACATTTATAGTTTAAATTCGTGTTAACCGATTCTAAACTCAGGTATGTAGAATTTATTTAATGGAATCTTATTTTGCAGGACACTAAGACAATGTTTCAGGTTATCTTTATTAATCAGCAGTAAAAAAATTCATATTTTTAAATCTCACTGATTTCAGGAAAAATCTGTAGCTCAGCATTTGTTATCACAATATATTCTTTAACAGAAAAGAAATATCAAATAAAATAATTCACAAAATAGTGTAAGAACATGGTATTGCATGTATTATAACTCATAAAATGGAACATAAGTCTCCATTGTGTAGCAGCAGTTGAAATAAACCTGATTTATTTTTAGAGGTATCACTCTCAAAAAATGGTTAGCAATGTTAAGTAGTCAATCAGATCTGCTGAGGAACTGTAATGACATCATAAACCATAATAGAACATTGTACATGGTTATTTAATCACTATCATCTACAGCTGAAATTTCATAGTGAAGGAGACGAGACATAAGAAAGGAGCTAGAAGTGGTAAAGGGAGGAAGGGTAAAATGTCTCTGTACAGTCCCTCTGGAGACAGCAGGATAAAATAGGGTCATCCAAGGAGAGATTATTTTATACTGTTTTTTTGTTTCATTTGACCACTGATTTTAGAAGAATACCAGGGATATGGCTGAGTATTTTGTCCCAGTTTTGAAATAAATCCACTGATTGTCCCCACTTACTATGTTCAATTCAAGGAAAAGTTTTGATACATAGGAATTATATCCCTTTTGGAGGAAATGGAGCTGCAAACTCTCCTCCAAATACATACAAAATATGCTCCTCACCCTAATGGAGAAAAAGATCTTTGAATCAGTGATTGGATTTTTGAACACCTTTGGCCAAGTCTTTGAGGGATGCTCACTCCTACCGATCAGACTCTATCTAGTTTGACACAAAACCACTAAACTAAAAATTCTGTAGATAATGAGGACCTTGGAAGCAATCATTTCAATCTTCTGGTCTATTTTTATTGAGCCAAATTACTTGCCACTATAGGCATTGCCTAGGGTGATTTGCTGATAGGCTAAAGGTACCGTGAAATCTTAAAGTTATAGAACGTACAGACTGTGCTCAGTTCTGCGCTTCTATGCTTTTCCTGTCTTTAGCTACCACAGCCCATAAAATGCTCCCCACCCCATCCCATCCCAGGATTTGTTGTAATATGCTCCCATTTTTGTGACTTATCTAATCACTAAGTAGTTACCCTGTTAATCTTTCTGCCAAGAATGCCCTTTGCAAATAGACAGTTACGAAGCATTGTTTTCCTCTATAACAGCAATTCTCACCTGACATTTTAGAGACCTCCTGCCATCCAGAATGGCTGACTGCCATCTGTTTGCAGTGAGAAAGATAGCATAGGAAACATGGCAAATACTCTGATGTTTTTCAGCTGGTTGCAGTATACTTAAGAAAATATTTTATGTCCATAGAAATTATTCTACCATTCAGTGGGTAGGAAATACTCAGTTGTCACTTAAACACTCCAGTAGCAATAAAATCAACTGGATAGCAGCATTTCTATACTTTTTTTTTTTTGAAAGCATCAAAAGCCCTATTACTTCTATTAGCAGTGAACATTTTCAATTTATAATCAAATGCAATCAACATTTACATAACTAATGAGAAGAGACCTAATGGTATGTCATGGCCAAATATACAGATATTTGACATGATGGAAGGGTTTTCATAAAATGAGGGAAGGAGAAGGAAATCTGATTTTTTTTAATTGTAGCAGTAATCCTGAACAGAAAGCTGACAAAATGAAAAATGAATTCTAGTGAAAATATAATTTTTCAAATTTAAGCCTGTGGCAATAAACCAGGATGTATCAACCTCAGTAATTTTTCAAATCTATGCATAATTTCACCTTCCAGTGTCTGCCAAATAATCGTGACAAATTAAAAGACTTGGTATTATAAAGGGAGTCGTCTTGGAGCAGTCAGTGGAATTTAACTATAGGATGTAGTGGACCATGTCCCATAGTTAGCTGGCTTATTAAAAAAATAATCCTGTTACCATTAAAATCCACATTTACATATCTGTCTCTTTAAAAGTATTTTTCTGAGGGTCTGTGTTTCTCTAGTTAGTAATTGGCAAACATTGGAAATAAGTACAGTGACCTGTTTCAAGCTTCCTCTTTTGATTCTGAGTTCAGAAGTTACTTGTCTTTATAGTGAGAATATATATTTTTCATTCTCACTTTATGAAATATAAATGCTTCATATATACTATGTCTTGAAATGTACGTTCATATTGTTTGCAAAAATTCAGGAAACAAAAAGACAAACAGTATGAAAGTCAAAGCACACATATCATATAATCAGGTATCATGTATAAAGTAAAAATGAATGTTACTTGTATTTATTTATGACTGGACTGTGGATAAAATATGAGATAGTAATTAAGAAATAAATTTAAAAGTAAAAATTGAACTCAATGGAAAAACAGATTGTAGGTTCACTGATTTTCAAAAACGACAAAGTACTCGAAAATGACTACTAGGACAAGATTTTAACCTCTCAAAGTTAGCTATGCAGGTGCCTTAAAAACTTTTGTTTAAATATTAGGTGAGATTTTGAAATGCTTACAGAAAGATTGGCTGCTACATGCTATCATAATCTTTCACTGTCGTTTCAGTCAGTAGCCCCTTAGTGATTCCTCTTAAAAGGTCAGGATAATCCAGAATTTCTTATGGTTTATTTTATGTTCTTACAAAATAAAGTATTGTCAACTAAATACTGTTACGTTTTAGAACACTTTAAGATTATTTTTAATTTCTTCATTAATAAACATACTTAGTTGAACTATATTGTCAAAATCCATATTATAACTGAAATAATATTCAAAGGAGTTCTAAAATAATGTTATTTCAGAGGTGGAAATTAATTAATTTGTGTAATTCTAGATATCTGCAAAGTGGTAAGGAAATTGCTACATTATTTTGTTTTGAAATGTCCTGTAATTTTTTTTTCCCTTCTATTTTAAACAAACGGGGGTTTCTTTTACATGCAAATTTTTAGAGACATAGAATATAAGCATACATGCCTTATTTCTTTTTAAATAGATTTAATTTTAAAACTTTGTACTTCCACTATCACTAGTTGCTATGTCTCCTGAAACACTTAATTTCTTACTGCTTTCCAGTTTCAATCAGAACCTATTTCTATGGAACACTCTTGGCTGTCTCATCTAAATTACTTCAGCAAAGTTACGATATTTATGACCATATAATCTATACTCACAACTGCTCAGAATATGACAGCAGACATGAACCTGGATAAAGATAAAGCATATAGTAAGTGCAAATTCAGTTTTTCTGATGGAAGACCAAGGAGAAAAATATTTAGTCATATGTCAAAGGACTGGTTTTACTGTGGTTTAAGCCATGTATCATCTTCCTACTGAAAAAACACTTTAAGATTACCAAAAGTCCATTGATTTCCATCCAGTTTGAAAAAGATGATTCACCAGAGAAAAAGCATTTTGAGAAAAAAGAACAGATGAACAAACAAATATATTTTGCTTTCTTTATTGTTATTGTTGTTAATATTAGCTGGCTCATGTGAGGAAATAACTTTAGCCAGAGGAACTGCAAATTTGCTCATTCTCTGCATCATCAAATGCACTTCATTTTGAAGACTAAAGCAATTGCATTTTAGGAATACAAACTAGATGTTAAATGATCAAAATTAACAAGATTTCCTTTCTTTGAAGCTATTGAGGGCATTTCTGGTTTTTAGGGGATTTGCCTTTCATTTTGTAACAGCCTACTCAGAAGCACCCAAGCTTTTCTGTGGAAAAGTGATAAAGTTAACAGTAGAATCTCGAATATTAATCAGTTTCATTTTATAGTTGCCAACATATTGAGGCACTGCTGAGAGGATTTTTTTCTATTTTTTTTACTAAAAGTAAGCAACTTTTTTAACAAACCAGATTATCAATTTTCTTTTTTTACTTTTTTTTTAATCTTTTGGATGAATATGTTACCATTTGCTCTGAAAAGATTTCTGATATATATATATTTACATATTTTTCTTGCTTTACTCGAATACTTATCTGATCTAATTAGAGCATTAATATGTATTGATTTAAATATTATACAGTTTAATTATTTTTTTATTACTAAGTTTTCATTACAAAATATCATCAGTGCTACCATTTCTTCAGAAGTGGTTGAAAACCACTGCATTTCAACATTTTTAATTCATGTGATTTTCAATAACCTCAAGGAAATACAGCATTGTTACTTTAGAATGTATTAAGACTTTATGATATTAATTATATTATTAAGGCTTTATGAAGTGATAAATGGAAAACAGATTCACAGACTAACTCCATGATTTTAATGATTTTGGAGCTTTTCATAAATTGGTCACAAGGAAACTATATGGAGACAAATGGTAATTTCAACATTTCTAAATGAACAAGGCAGACTGTACTTGTGTAATAAAGAATTCTATCTGAGAAAGCAGTGGCTGGGAATAATATTTAACCATATATAGTAGGTAATTATCAGAATAACTTGTCAAGATCTGCTGTGGAATTTTTAAAACATGGCTGGATTTTTTTTTCACCCCGAGATACATTCTTTATCAAACAAAATGATTCAGGGAAGGTAGATTGTACAATATCTAAAAAAAGTTAATTGTATTTTCTTTATATTAAAAATTCAATGTGTAGCAAACATTTTTTTAAAAAAACAACAACAAACAAAGCTCAGATGATATTCTGAAATCTTTTCTAGTGTATTATTCTGGGGTTTTTTGGTGTGTGTGGTTTTCAAAACACCTATTTTTGTTTAATCAAAATCAATGAGAATCCATTTTTGCAATCACATTAACCTACCCCTGTGCCTTATACTCTTCTTTGAAAGAATCAATTGTTTTTTATCTTTTAATTGTATCATAGTCTGCTCTGGTGGATGTTAATATTATTTCCTAACAGTCTTTTTATGTGCCTTAATTAAAACTTGAATTCTTAATGGTACCATCAATTTTCACTTTCACTGGGAAGTTTCAGATGCTTGAATGATGGGCACACATTAAATTCAGTTTTCTTCTAAGAGAAGTAGGTGTAAGACTTATTTTATGTTTATTTTATAAAAAAGTCAGTATTATAGTTGCTTTCTTCTTTCATGGTTTTCCATATTTATTGTCCAATATACTTGCATTTCTTTTTAAGTATCAAAAATAGCCTGGGTTTCTGAGCATGCAAAAGTTAGTTTCAGCTGACCTTGTTTTCTTTTTCTTCCCAACCTTATAATCTATATCAACCACACATTGTCATTTCTTTTTCCTTCCAGTCTTTGTATCCCAGTTTGTAAAAATTTACCTTGGCACTTATTACTACTAATCTGTAGCTTGCTGGGATTGTACATATTTTTTTATTTGCTCCATAACTATACCTTTCCACCTTTCTTTTATATAGATTGTACTAATCTCTATTGACATCCCAGTTGTAAGAATCTTCTCACCAGGCTTCAATTATGCCCACAAAATCAAAACCACCATCATTTAGCAGCATTTTTTTTTTCAGTTCTTTTTGCTTGTTTCTCATCTTTCCAGCACTGTGTACAGGCACTCTAGTACAGATGTCTTTTGATTCCTTATGTTTCATTCTTTTGACAAAGACATCTTCTGATTTATTACTGTGATCTAAAGGTGCCAAAAGCAGAACTCAACAGACTAGATTTTTATAACAGATAATATTTTACAGATAATAAATTCTACAGTTATGTAACATGCAAAAAAGAACCCCAAGCCGCCTTGCTTCAGGGTTTAATCAACAGCTAGTTATCTCTTTCTAGAGATTCCCTTAACACAGAAGTATCTATTAGGGCATGTAAAATTCACTATTGCTCCCAATACAGTCTGTGGGATAATCCCAGCACTTTTGAAACTAAGACTTTTTTGGGTGCCTAACTTCAGGCATGCACTTCTAAGGATTTTCTACATGTTGAGAAGTCCTATTCTGAAATTATGCAGTGAAATTATCTGACAGAATTTCAAGATATGTTGTGATGTGGAAATAAGAGGAACGATACTAGCATTTTCTTTTTCAGTTGTTTTTTTTTTTATAACATTGTTGGTGCTTTATGTGTGAGATTAAGTGTCTAACAGTAAAAGGTAGAAAGAAATAAGTAAGACAGAAGCCCGAATTCTGCATTAGTAAGGGTTGCTCCTGAGCAACATCTAAATTGACTCTGCTCAATGATAAGGATAAAGCTTTTGTTTCTTTAATTATATTCACCCTTTCATTATTTTCACCATTTGCTCACAGGTTTGTTTTTTTTTTCCTCTGGTATGTGACCTGTTGAGGTGGGTTGAGAGGAGGGCCATGAACATGATCAGAGGGCTAGAACACCTCTCCTATGAGAACAGGCTAAGACAGTTGGAGTTGTTCAGCCTGGAGAAGAGAAGGCTCCAGGGAGACTTTGTTGTAGCCTTTCAGTACTTAAAGAGGGCTTATAAGAAAGATGGGGACAAACTTTTTAGTAGGGTCTGTTGTGATAGGGCAAAGAGCGATGGTTTTAAACTGAAAGAGGATAGATTTAAACTAGATATAAGGAAGAAAACTTCTACAATGAGGGTGGTAAAACACTGGAAGAAGTTGCCCAGAGGAGTGGCAGATGCCCCATCCCTGAAAACATTCAAAGTCAGGTTGGAGGAGGCTCTGAATAACCTGATCTAGTTGGAGATGTCCTTGTTCCTTGCAGGGGGGTTATACTAGATGACCTTTAAAAGGTCCCTTCCAACCCAAACTATTCTTATCATTCTATGATGATGGTAAAAAAAACCCATAGAAATTGTCACTGGAATCATACTAGTAACTCTTACAGTCAAAGTGTTATTTCTTCATTAAAACCTACTATCCTAAGTGCTTGAAATTAGCAGTTAACAGCCTTACTTTGCTTATTTAATTTATATAGCACATCTTTTTTGCTATCATGAGACAAATGCAAAATGAGGGGTTGAGCTAAATTGCTTTGATTTCTCTTTTTATATTTAGATCTCTTACAGTATTTACACAGTGAGCTTTTCATTTGTTCATTTCTTTTTTAAAGGACCTGCTAACTACTGGTATGAAGTATCATTTGAAGTGGCTGTCCCTTTTTACCCCATCATACACAGGGAAATTCGTATTCTGTGTGTTTCCGGTGTTGGAAATTAGAGAAATAAGGTGATCTTTGATCTTGTAGTGCATGTATATTCACCAAGTCTTGTAAAAGTTACGAGGCTGACACTCTCCTTGCTCCAGTTAGTTATAATAGGTTTCAGTGGGCTTTGCCACTATTATTCTACAGGTGACAATAATAGGATGACAATTGGGATGATGACCCCAATTTCATGATATCACAGCTAATATCGACAAAAAAGGAAAACAAATTATAGCTCTTCAAAAAAACCCAAAAGACCAACAAGAAAACTATTTACTGTTTTGGCTATCACTTTTTATCCCTCTGTAGGAATCTTTGATTTGTCAGAAGTGAAATAATAACCTCTTTCTGAAAGAGAAAACATTTTTTTCCTACTGTTATTCTGACCATTCAAAATTTCCATCTGGGAGCCTATGCTTCTTGGTTAATTTTGTGATTGTCCTTAGGATCAAAGCCTTTAATCTAATCTGCATGTTGGTCTGCTGAGTTCAACTCATTTTCAGTGTTTGAATTTTTCCCTATAACACATTTTCATAATACAGTTTTATCTTTCCTGCATCAAGAGCTATGCATCACTTTTTACAAATAATTCTGATCAAATGTACTAAGTGGTATAAAAACATTTAACTGTTTCTACCAAAAAAATCAAACAATAAGATGAAAATTCTTTGTTCTGTTTTGCTATCTGTAAAAAACTTTATGTATACCCATCAGAGATAATCCTCATTCACTAATTTCAAATGAGTTATCTAGTTGATTTCAGTGGTTTAACATATTATCTACATTTCAGGTATTAATAAGAAAAAGTCATAGGATCATAGAACCATAGACCAATTCAACTGAGAAGACCTCAGGAGGTATCTAATTCAAACTTCTGCACCTAGCAGGCTCAGCTCTGAGGTCAGACAGCTCGGGGCTTCATCTAGTTGGGCTTTGAAACTCTCTAAGGGTAGAGACTTTGTATTCTTTTCCAGGACCCTGTTTCACTACTTGACTTTCTTCATCATAATAAAGTTTTTCTTTATATCCAATCTGCAGATGTATCTGGTTCTCCTACCATGCACCACTGTGAAGATCCTGGCTCCATCTTTTTGATAACACAATCTTAGGTACATATTTTGGTTGGGTACCATTACATCTCTCCAAGGCAGTCTTTTCTCCAGGCTGAGCAAGCCCAGTCTCTCAGTCTCTTGTCACAGGACAAGTGCTCCACCCTCAACCATTGCTGTGGCACTTCCTTAAAACTGCTGCAGGCTATTGATAAATTCCCTGTATAGGGGTACCCAAAATTGAACTCATAGGTATGACCTCATGAGCTGATTAGTCCCTTCCCTTGACCTGTTGTCTCTACTGCTATTAATACAGCCATGGACACCCATCCCTGCTGCTAGGGTGTACTGTTGGCTCATGTTCAGCTCACTGTTCCTGCAGGACCCTCAGGATCTTTTCTGCAGAGATGCTCACCAACGCATCTGTCCCCAGCCTGTACTTCTGCAGGGGTTAGTCCATTCATAGCAAAGGACTTCTGCATTTGTCTTTACTGAATTTCTGCAGTTCCCATGACTCATTTCTCTGGTTTCTCTAGGTGCCTTTGAATGCCAGTCCTGCACTTGAGCTTATCAGCTTTGTTCACAATGCAGCCTTATCTTCAAACTTGACTAGGATTCACTCCCTGGTCTCCTTCAAGTCACTGTTAGAGATAGTAAATCTGACAGGCTCCAGCATAAATCTTGTCAATAGCCTCCAAATGGAATATGAGTCTATTATTAACTCCATTAAACTGATTCCATTAAACAGAATAATTCTCATCTTCTGTAAGTTTCATAGCCTTTCTAGGAAGACAATTGCTGCTTTTTATTAAACCTTGAATGTGAATCTCCTATACGCTGTTGGTCTTAGTATGTGTATTGACAGTAATTAATTTCAAGGGAAGCTTAGGTTCTCCCTGATCAAGCCCAGCAAGATCAGTAGATCAAGATCAGTACCTGGTGTAAGTCAAGTCTATGAAGATGACTTGGATCCACAGAGCATATAAATTTGTGGTAGGTACCTGCATATAACCAAGTCTTAACAGTTTTTAATTTTGTAGAGTAGATTTTTTTAATCTCCACTGTTATTTGGTAGATTCACAAAGCTGTCCTGAAGAAATATTTTCAAGGAGCACCTTATTTTACTCCTTTGCGGCTGTCAGGAACTCTGATAAAAATTAATTCTGCCCTAAATTCTCTTTTTGGTGTCATTATTTTTCTCTGATGAGACTTTGCTTATTTCACTTAATTTTAACAGTGTTACATATCAGTATCTTAACTAGAAAACACTTATATTTCATAAAAGGACATACTCCCATTCATCTTCCTCATTTTTATCTTTCAGCATTCCAATAGATTTCTATATCTATTTTAAAAACATCATTTGTCAATTACCAGGTATAATTAGTCTGGAAGATATTTTTCAATATCAATTTTTTCCCCCTTTTCTTTCTATTTAAAACAAAACAAAAAGTTTTTGATATATGGTAAGGTAATATTTCTATTATCTTTATTTTATCTCCTTATGTTGTATATCTTCAATATACTGCCAGAGTTGCAGCACTAGCATATCGCAATCAATATGATCTATTCAGTTTATGGAGTTTCACAAAGCTATGAATTTAAAAAGAAAGTAATTAATTCTAAGGCAAGGAAAACCAATAAATAAATCTAAATTTTCCCATGTTACTGTTGAAAACATGACCAATAGTAAACATGTTTTTTTTCTGCAATAAATACCAAATTTTGTTTGGTTTTTTTCCAGTCATTCATCTTTCTTCATTTATTTCCTGCCTTTCTGGCACTTCAGGGTTTTCAGAGCTGGTTGAACCTTTGATTACAGGGAGTGGCTTATACAAGTTGTATTATGTCTATGGTGATATACAGACAGACTGGATTTCACAGTTTTGTAAAGAATTCAAGTTAACATAAGTTATGAAATTTCTCCAGATTGTTATCAAAAATACTGATTTCAGTGTAATAATGACAATTAAAATCTGGAAAGTTTCTCTTTGATTGCTTATGTATGTGTTCTATGTCTGATCCCTAGACTTGATATTCCAGCGCAAATCTATACATTATTTAACTAACTGTTAGTTTTAAAGGAATTAGTTGGGTTGTGGATTGTTTTGTTTTGATTTTGTGCTGCACAGATGCCTCTGTTTTCTTCTTGTAGCACTGCATGAAGCTATGCACAATCCCACTTACACGACAGGGTGCAAACTTGAGTTGCATTTCCGCATCCAGTAGGCAACTGAATGCTGTCTTGTTAGCAGTCTAGCTAAAGGTGTGGAAATTTTCATACCTGCTCATATCCAATAGTCATTTATGCCTTGCTTGCTTCGCCTTTGGTTTTTGTTATATAAAACGAAATAAAATTATAAGGTTGTATTTGTAAACAGTGAAGTAAACTAGCAGACCTTGAATATCTCAAAAAGAAATAGATTTTTTTTCATTGCCACCCTCCTTTTCTAGTTTACTTGCTTCTCTGAAGTATAATGATTTGACATGCCACTTTCTAAATTTTTCACAGTGTAAGTGAAAAAATCTATGGTCTAGATCCTCACAGGTTACTTTTTAGGTCACGTTCATAATTTATTCACTAGCTTCATTAATAACAATAATGTTAGCACTGCCATTAGCAAAAAATAAATATGCTTTTCCATATAGAATTAAAGCTGGTAAAAGATAAACCTTTGAGATTTCAAGGTATAGTGTTAGTATTCTGGTTTGGGTGTCCATTCAATACACAATTGTATCTCTTATAGATGTTAAATCCATGAATTTGTATTCACATTTTCCTGTTTTATGTTGCCATCATTTTCACAGAACCATAGAATCATCTAGGTTGGAAAAGACCTTTAAGATTGTTGAGTCCAACCATTAACTAAGCACAGCCAAGTTCACCACTAAACCATGTCCCTAAGCACCGCATCTACTTGTTTTTTAAATACCTCTAGGGATGGTGATTCCAGCACCTCCCTGCGCAGACTGTTCAAATGCTTGACCACCTTTTTTCTATGAAGATTTTTTTCCTAATATCCAATTTAAACCTCCCCTGGTGTAACTTGAGGCCATTTCCTCTTGTCCTGTTGCTAGTTATCTGGGAGGAGAGACCAACACACATGTCAGTGCAACCTCCTTTCAGGTACTTGTAGAGAGCAACGAGATCCCCCCTGAGTCTTCTCCAGATTAAACAACCCCAGGTGCCTCAGCTGCTTCTCATAAGACTTGGTCTCTAGAGCCTTCACCAGCTTCATTGCCCTTCTTTGAACACACTCCAGAACCTCAGTGTCCCTCTTGAAGTGAGGGGTCCAAAATTGAACACAGTATTTGAGGTGCGGTCTCACCAGTGCTGAGGCCAGGGGGACAATCACTTCCACAGTTCTGCTGGCCACACTCTTTTTGAGCCTCCTTGGCCAGCTGGGCACACTGCTTGCTCATGTTCAGCGGGCCATTAACCCTCTCCCTCTGGTCCTTTTCCACTGGGCAGCTCTTCAGCCACTCTTCCCCAAGTCTGTAGCATTCCATGGCATTGTTGTGACCCAAAGCCTCAAGCAGATCAACATTCCCACCCAGCTTGGTGTCATCTACAACCTTACTGAGGGTGCACTCAATCCCCTTGTCTATATCATCAATAAAGATATTAAACAGAACTGTCCCCAATACTGAGCCCTGGGGACCATGAGTTGGGACCAGCGGCCAGCTGGACTTAACTCCATTGACCACAACTCTTTTGGCCCAGCCATCCAGCCAGTTTTTTACCCAGCAAAGAATACAGCTGTCTAAGCCACGAGCAGCCATTTTTCTCCAGGGGAATGCTGTGGGAGACAGTGTCAAAGGCTTTACTAATGTTCAGGTGAAAAAACAGCCATGGCCTTTCCCTCATCCACTAGGTCGGTCACCTTGTCATAAAATGAGATCAGGTTCATCAAATGTGACTTGCCTTTCATAAACCCATGCTGACTGGGCCTGATCACCTTGCTGTTGTGTATGTGCCGTGTGATGGCGCTCACGACGATCTGCTCCATAACCTTTTGCCCAGCACTGAGGTCAGACTGACAGGCCTGTAATTCCCTGGATCTTCCTTCCTGCTCTGTTTTTAGATGGGTGTCACATTGGCTAACATTTAGCCTTCTGGGATCTCTCTAGTTACCCAGGACTGCTGATAAATGATGGAGAGCAATTTTGCAATTATTTGATACAGTTTTTGATCAGTTTTATGTGTGAAGGATGCAGGTTATATCTTTTGTTTAGTTAGCACAGTTCTGACCAAATACTTGGAGAAAATGCATCTTTTAAATGATATATTGTTCAGATAATAATGTACTTTGTAATGCTGTGTATTTTATGTGTAATGCAGTTTATACACCTTTTGGCCTCAGATGTCACAACATCCAAACCTTCATTTGTCTGTTTTGTTTAACAAACATTACTAGTACCATTATTGTGGATAAATGCCACATCACCCTGTGAATCATTATTCAGTTTATGATTGTGTTTGGAAATGCATGTATGTAGCTACATTTATGTGAATCTGTCCTAGTTAAAAAAAGTGTGAATCAGGTCTCCATTATCAATATTTTGTAGATAAGTTCTTTCTAATGCCCCATAGAAATTTGACAGCAATTATACTTGTCTGCTGTACTAACATAAAAAGGATATTAGTTCTATATGAATTTGAATTTTGTTATCAGTTCATAAAAACACAGATGGAAGAAGAGGAAGGAGGATTACCTGTAAAACCCACAGTCAAGCTTTAAATGAATGATGAGCGTAGTCCTGCCATAAAGTATTGCAGGAAGTACAGTTTCTGGATGCTGACAGGAGAGATATGAGACAAACTCCTGAATATTGACATGCTTTAACTCAAAACTTAATATTCAGGCCCAGAAGTCTGAAGTAAAAAGTTATAGTACAATTCTGTTCACCAAGAAGTAACATTTGGGAATGAGAATGTCCTTTCACATACTGCTTGAAAAATATAGTCTGTTTACATCAATGTGTTCTATCATTCTAATCTTCCTGGAACTGATGCCCAGACTACAGGCTCATAGTTTCTGAGATCCCCATAATACTTTTTTAAAGACTGATACCGTACTTGTACCCTCCAATCTTCAAGCAGCAAAAAAGTGTAAAGTAGAAGGCTACCCATAGCTATTCAGCTTGGTTTTAACTCTTGGGTTTTAACTTAAAATTAGGGTTTAAAATCTGACCTTTTAAAAAAATAATATTCTGTGTAGTATATGCAGTCCTGGGAGTTTGACAGCATTCATTTTATCTTTTTACACTATAATCTCTTCAACAGTTACTTCAGGCAATCCACCATCTCTTGCAGAAAAAAGATTTAGTGACAGTGGACATCAAAGCAAAGAATTAATTTTGCTTCTCTGCAATGTAGTGACACATCTGAACACTATCTTTTTACTCTGGTCAGCAGTTGGATCTACAGAACGTCTGACAGGATTTTGGCTCCTGGTGAACTGAAAGGAAATATTAGTACTATTTATTGCGTTGTTTAGTTTCTTGAGCTAGTCACTCTTCTGGCCAAGTATCTGATATCCCTATCATGCTGATTTAATCATTTAAGGACAGATATTCCCATTCATCTATGCCTATCTATTCATCATATTTTCAGCATTCTTATAAATGCACTTTTTGGTACATTTCTTGTCACTATATTTAGTATTACTAATTTTCCTCTTAATTTCATATTTTAATGTCTCTGTTCTCTGACTTTTCGTTCTGTTGAGGATACTGAGTTTTCAACTCTTTCTTATCAGAAACGATTTTACAGAAGTCATCCCAGCCCTTCACAGTGTCATGGTTGACGGTGCCTTGAGTTTTCATTTCCATCAGGGTCTGTAATTCAAATTAAAACACAGATTTTGGAAACAAACTTTCATCAATGATATGCAAACTCGGTGGGGCACAAGCTCTATCAGTGAAACTCACATGTACTATGAGGAAATAATTCATTTGACTTAGTCCCTTATTCTATAATGCTCAACCTATCATGACATGCAATATACACAAAGATACTGTTCAGGAGACAGAACATGCACATGTAATGTGACTGGACGTACAGTAATCTGAGGGGAGAAACAAATCATATGACCAAGCATGTATGAAACTGACCCACATAACCTGCTTAACAGTACTTACAGTGGATCTTCAAAAAAGAAGAGAACAGAAAAGGTAGAGGATCTCAGATAATTTATCTGGATTCTAGCCAGCTGCCTTCTTGTCTTTGGGGTACATCTGAAAGAAAAAGGCAAAAGGCAGTGTAATGAGAGTTAAGTAAATAGTTCTGCCAAAGCATATCTCAGCAATGCACCGATAGCTGACTACTACTGAATTTAAAGATGAAATCTGCAATCAGGCCAAAATAATTTATATTCCTTATTTACCAAAGAGTTTGAAAGTGTAGGCTAATCTGAGAGAGTTATTGTGTTGTTCCCACAGTGTGGAAGAGGCAGTTAAAGTTTTCCCAAATAACATTCAACTGAATAAATAGTAGTGTGCTCTATCACTTTAAGCCATCCAGAATCTTTATCTGCTCTTTAAATTGCTTATGCACACTTTGGGCAGCCATTGGTTAAGGAAGCAAATAGGTTGTTTGGGTATCTTAAAAAAGCAATAGAAGGTAATATAGAAAATACTATTTTAAAATTGCTTTACATTTTTCAAAGCAACCGAACATCATATTTACCTTTGTAAATGCATATATGTTCTACCTAGCCACTAGTTAAAGTAGTAATATTATACTTTTTTGCTTTAGAAACGAGTATCACAAGTACATCACATTTTGCATGTTGTCATGCTACCTAATCCATGAAAGTAAATAACTGCTCACATTTACTCATGTTATTTATTCATTGAAGCAACTTGGAATTTCACTTAGCTTCCTTTATCCCTGAAGCACTACTTATGAGTTAAAGTGTTCTTTAGCATGAGAAGAGATGTCAGAATCAAAGAATACAACTCTCCCTTAATTATTTTCTAAACAGCGTTTTTCTGCTAAAGGATGGAAGGAAGGCATATTGGTTCACTTGCTCTGATTTAGGTGTTTGCACATTTTGAATCTTGTAGAGAATGCCTGGGATCATATGTTGGGGGCAACCTTGGCTGCAGTGACCATGAGATGGTACAATTCAGCATTCTGAGAGAAGGGAGTGTTGCAAAAAACCCAAGATCACAACCCCTGCACTTCAAGAGAACAGATTTTCCCAGGCCCTGAAATCAGGAAACTTGGTAGCAAGGAAGACTTACCCTCGATGGAGGAAGTTCACATTAGGGAAAACATAAATAAAGTGGACATACACAAGTTCATGGAACCTAAGAGGAGAGACATTCACAGGTGGTGAGAAGGCTGGTTGATGACACCAGCCTTTACTGTCTTTGAGAGGCCATGGTGAGCAGGGGAGGTTCCTGAGGTCTGGAAATGGGAAAAGGTCACTCCTATCTTCAAGAAAAGCAAGAAGCAGGATCCAAGGAACTCCAGAGTGATCAGCCTCACCTCAATGCCTAGAAAGGTGTTGGAAAAATTAATCTCGGAAAACATTTCCAAGAGGTGAAAGACAAGATGATGATTGGTAGTAACCAGTGTGGATTTACAAAAGTAAAATCATTCCAGACCAACCCAATCACATTTTAGAATGCAATGACTGGCTAGGTGGATGGCTTTGTAGAGAGCGGTAGATGTTTATTTTGACATGAATAAGGCTTTGGCACTATATCCCATAATGTCCTCATTGACAAGCTGATGAAGTAGGTAAGTGTACAGGGAGGTGGACTAAAAGCTTGCTGAATTACTGGGTTCAAAGAGTTGTGATCAGCAGCACAAAGTTCAGCTGGAGGCCAGTCTCTAGTGATGTACTCCAGGGCTCAATACTGGGGCCAGTGCCTTTAACCTCTTCATTGACGACCTTGTTGACAGAACAGAGCGCAGTCTCAGCCAGTTTACAGAAGATGGGAAAATGGAGGAGTGATAAAGTATAATAAAGGGAAGCACAAAATTCTGCATTTGGGGAGGAATAAGCAAGAGTTTCAGCCTGATTTGCTGATCCCAATAGCTGTCCACTTTGAATAAAAGCTATGGATTTCTGTCTTCCCCAGTCACTGGTGACCATTCATTCAGCCCTTATCCTCAAGCCTGGATCTTGCTTGAGGCAGTGTATGCTTCAAATTGCTTGTTTATTGACAGGGTACTGAAGTATGCTGAAATAACTGTAATGAACGTTGCTATTTGTATCAACTTCCAAGGAGGGCAGATGACATGAAAGTGACACTATGGGGGCAGAGGAATCATCTCTGAATACATATTAGAAACAAGTATTTCTTATATGTATTTGTAAAAGTGTAATACAGATATCATACTAAGATTTGTTATACAATGGTAATGAAAGAACAGTAACATCTCAGAATCTGACAGGTTTTGTTTGTTTGCTTTTAACAGATCCACTAATGTTATTTTCCCAAACATTATGACAACATTATATATATATACTATATTATATATATCTATAATACTATAGTATTTATCATGCATTAAATGTTCTCCTAGGAGAAAAGAAAGAAACAAAAATAACTTGCTCTTTATGTTTTAAAACGGGTCTACTAATGTCTGTGTCTGTTTTACAGATATATTAGGATTTATGATAAACTGTTTAGTATTTCTTAAAATACAGAAATAAAGCTGGCGGGGTTTTTTTTAGGAAGAAGTAGAAGCTGACATGTAGAAAAGAGGAGAATGTGATAGTTATATCAAATAGCAGGTACTTCTGCTGTACTACTTTCCATCAGAAGGGCAGATATTTCCCTTATAAAAAAAAGCAAAATACATGGCCAATGCCAAGATTACAGTAAGAATTAAGGTGGTTTCTAAACCTTTAGATTTTGTTCTATCTAAATGGTTTCAAGAGTACCTACTAAAGTTTGAGTTTAAAGTATATGACTGTTTGTTCTCCAATTATAAATGTCAGATATTGTCTTTCCCAATAATGCTTAAAAAAACAAACAAAAAAATTCAAACAACAAGAAAAGCAAACAAAAACTACCAGACTTTTTATCTCCTTGTTTCTTGGGGTTTTTTTGTTCGTTGTTTTTTTCTTCTACTGAGTTACAGTCATAATCTATTTGTGTTTGTTTTAACTGACGGATGTTTTATTTGATACTGCTTCTCCCAAGTACTTACAGAAGAATCCAGTTGCTTTTATGCTATTGACCATTCCCAATATAGTCCAAAGTTTTCTAGATGAGTTAATAACAGTCAATGAGTCACAATTCCTGAATAGCTCATTTTGACAATTCCACACACTGCTCAAACATATATGCTTATGCAAACAACAGAAAATAGTTTTGTAATAAGATTTGGAGACTTCTACCTATGTAGAAACTTTGCTAATACATTAAAGAAATTTCAAACTGATATTTTATGATAAGCTATTTACCTGTACGTAAGTGATAAAGACAATAAACTCATGGCTAATAAAGGTCATGTTTTGCATTACACAGATTTAAAGTCAAATTAGCTTAGTGTAACTGTTATCGAATTTTGTAACCAGAATGTATAAGCTAACTAAGAAATACTATATGGACATATGGTTTTGTTTAACACTCCACACATATTCTTAAAGAAACAGAATGCATGGATTACTTTGGCTCGGGATGTCCCAGGCAAAGAACTATCAAGGATGACTAACTGAAGTATTTGCTGCTTAGGACAAGGTGACTTTGAAGAACAATTACATCCTGAAAAGTTGGCAACACAAGACTCTTGCTATCAAGATATATCACATACCTGTTGGACAAATAGCCAAAAAAGTGTCCTTAAGTGAACTACCTTCATTGTAATACTAAAAATCACACCCCTTACACCAGATACCTCAGCCCACAAAGAGACCCTTCCTCAAGGAGCATGAATCATTAACCAATAAGATTGTGTAACCATTATGTAGATTACCATCCAATAAGTGTTAGATGATTGGAAGTTAACAAATTAATATTCATGTAATCATGTATAAATCTGATTGTGAAACTACCAAGGTGCGCTAGTTCATCTAGGAGCCAAACTTGTGCAACATTGTATTAAACACAATATCTTGTATTCTTAGATTTTTGCTTTGATTTTACATGCAGGGTAATGAACTCATATTTGAGATGACGTAACCAGAAGTTTTGCTCCACAAAAAATGAAATTACTCATATAATATGGTGAAAAATCTGATCTGTGTTTCAAAAGAAAGAATATTATTTTTAAAAAGGAACTTCATGGTATCCTGTCAAGGTAAGATATGTATTCCTAACCATAACCAATGTCATACATCAGAACCAGAGCTGAGGATAATTCATAAGGGAGAAACAGATAACTTCTGTGCTGAGTAAAGCTTTGGGTATATTGTGGAGAAAAGGGATGAAAAACTCTTCAGGAGTAACCAAATTATTCAATATTTATAGCTCTTTCTGATTTCACGGACAGTTGACATCCAGCTTTCATAATTGCCTTGACAATGTGGAAGTAGAATTTCTTTACAGAAATAAAATTCTACTTCTATATGTAGTTGACCAGCTCATGCAAGTCAACCTGCATATGCAAACAAAGCAAAACAAGGAATTCATTCACTGCTTCCCATGGGCAGGCAGGTGTTCAGCCATCCCCACAGAAGCAGGTCTCCATCACGCTTAATGGTTACTTGGGAAGACAAACGCCATAATGCCAAATGTCCCCACCTTCCTTCTTCTTCCAGCAGCTTATATATACTCAGTATGACGTCATACGGTATGGAATATCCCTTTGGCTAGTTCAGGTCAGCTGTCCTGGCTGTGTCTCCTACCATTTCTTGTGCCCCTCCAGCCCTTTCACTGAGAGGGCCTGAGAAACTGAAAAGTCCCTGATTTAGTGTAAATATGACCCAGCAACAACCAAACCCATCAGTGTGCTATCAACACTGTTCTCACACCAAATCCAAACCACAGCACTGCACCAGCTACTGAGAAAAAAATTAACTCTGTCCCAACTGAAACTTGGAAATTGGAACTGAAAATGCAATATGCATTCATACTCCCATGTGCACTTGAATACATGCAGAAGAAAAAGAAAGGAATTGGAGAAAGTATTTTCACCTTAATGGCTCAGTCTCTGGGCAAGCCTCAATTTTCTAGAATAACACTAATACAAACAAATAAAACATCAGGGAAAAGAGCTTTCAGCTATTGTAACGTAATCCTTATCCAGGGAGCACTAACTTCTACCGGGCCAAATAGTCTCTGTAAAGAGATGAAAGTCAGTGTCTTTATGACTTGTATCAGTTTAGATGAGGCTACTTATTTCAGATTGTAATATATCAGTGCTAATTTAATCAAATCAACCGAATTCACACATATTTACTTGAAATTTATAACTTTTAGTCAAATCTACTTTGGCTACATCAGAATAGAAGATGAGAAAAATACATGTGTGTAAAATGCTATACAGTTGAAAGTAATCAGGGTAGTTCAAACTGACTACTTGAAAAGGTGAAGCGTAACAGTATCAGGTTTGTCAGCAGTATAAATACATTCTATTTCATGCAAAATTTAACTTTGAATGAGTAATATATCAAGATAAGCATATCTAAAATGAAAGCATTTTGCAGATATGGGTATTACTTTTCACCTGTAAAAAAGCAGTGAACAGCTGATAGCTAGAGGGAGAGTATTACTGCATCATCCTGGGTGACTCTTCTGTTCTCTGCTCCCATGGGTACTTTTGTTGATTTGTTTTTTTTCTGTATTCATAAAACCAGAAATTAATACACAATGTCTTATGAAAAGTAAAAGATCACAAATTACCGTAGTTACAATCACAGCATTACAAGTGAGCTTCAGATTTTTAAATTATGAAAAAGGAATGCCATACACACAAATATTCTGCAGCTATTAATTTATACTTTCACCAGTTAGGAAATTGATACTATTGTTTAAGTTTAGGTATTTACATTACTGAACAACTCTGAGCCTAAAGTGAAAAAAAAAATTAAAAAATCCACCACTATCCCACCCCCCAGGCCCCTCATCTTAAATAATTGTTTGTAGATGACAAATTATTATATTAGCTTTGTTAAGTTTTATAGCAGAATGAACACCTGACAGACTAATACTTGACATACTTGACATATAGGCTTTTATAAATTCTCTCATTATCTTGAATTCAGACAGTGTAACAGACACATCAGGTTGGCCAGCATTTGCATATTTTCATTACATATACGACAGTGCAATAGATCTTAACATAACACTTCTAAGATGCCTTTCATTCATATCTAGCTTGTGTCTGTGTTGGCTCACAAACCACTTTTCTCAGAACCAAGATGAAGGATATTCACTTTAAGCATCTGTATCTCATGATGTTAAACATTGGACGTAACTGGATGGATACATATCCTTCTGTGTCATGCAAGACATATATATTTCTATTTCTCACTGAGGCAAGTTATTAATTTTCAGTTATATCCAAAGGCTAAGGTTTATCTCTTGATTCTCAAAGTCCTCAAAATAAGGGGGAGGGGGGCACCAGGGGGCGGGTGAGGTTAAAAAAAAAAAAAAAAAGAGAGAGAAAACATTTATAGCAGGAAAAAAGAAAAGATTAGCTTAATTTGGGCTGAGAGTATGAAGTAATGAAATAGTACTTTGAATTAGTAGGTTGTTTACTAAGCCAAAATATTTTCTAGCTTTTTTAAATTTTTATATCAGTATCAGATTGTGCTATAATTTACTTATTCTTGGCAAACAATTTCATGATATCATTATAAATAAAAGCAGGAATTATCCATAATGTTATTAAAACTTGGATGACCATTTCTGTGATATTGTCTTTCTGATAAAACAATACTGGGTTTAGATAGTGCATTATTGTACTGTTTTTGGTATTACATTTAATTTTCCTCCTATCCAAGTCTATTTCACTGACTGTTTATATCAGTCTGGCACTTGATATGGACTGGCAGCCCTGATATTTCAAGCTGAAGAATTTGAATATCATATTCTTGAAGTTCAGAATTTTATTTTCATTCCAGGAGTTTCCAACACCGACATTTTTCTCCTAGATTTCAGTTGCTTTTTGAAAAGACAGCATAAGACATATTTTCTTCTACATACCACTGAATACTAAAGTGCTGAAACCATCTTTTTTCAAGACATGCAGAACTCATTGTGCTGTAACTAGCTTGCTAAGATACACAAAATAACAAGTCTTGAACTAAAAATGAAATATAAATTCAGCATTAAATAATAAACCCATTAATGCTTTACATCTATCCTATGCAGTTTATACTGATCGTAAAGATCCACGTGGGTGTCATAGCACTCTCAAAACTAGCCAGCTGCAACTAGGTCTCTTACCATCTCATACCAGCATACTCTTCATACTAGTCCCTCTACTGCCTTCTCCTGGTCTCTCCTTACCCAAAGCACTCATTCTCTCTCCTCTTTTATCTCTGCTTCTCCCTCCTCTCTCTTCCTCGGCTGCTCTCTCTCCATTGCCTCTCAACCACTTAACAGAACCAGCCACAGCTGCACCTTGTCTACATTGACCAACCCTCCGCCCCTGAAGCCAGCCCACAGTTGTATATTATCAATGTTAATTAACCCAGCTTCATTCCTCTACATGTGGGTATTTGGTGCTGCCTTATTAGATCTCTAATGTCTTTTCTAAATTTAGTAATTCAGTAGCACAGATGAAACATTACCAAAACAAAACAAAAAAACCCAAAACTAAACACAGTTACAGAAGAACCTCGATCATTTCCCTGAGTTCAATATGGGTTACACAGTGTTCACCACTGCTCAGAGGAGCTGCCTTCTTTTTCCACAAACTCTCAAGGCAATGGAAATGTAGAGATAGAGAAATACATAACTCTTCATCCTAGTGGAAAACATAAAGAAATTGCTAAAGATTGGAAATAAAATCTTTTATATTCAGTAGATATAATTCAAAGAGCATCAACTATTTTATGGAACAACTGAGCCAGGAAGACTAGTGCAGGGCCTAGAAGCCTGGGGTTTTCCTTTTCTGTGTCATAACTGCCTTTTTGATTATGTGTCTGGGGATACTTTCAATGTAAAATTCATCGTAACTGTTACAAAAAGCCTATGAAAATGACCAGTAAATATCGCTCAAATCCAAGGACCTGGGATGAGGAAAAGATATGTGAAGGTGTATTTGGATGCTTCTCCGGCCACAGTTGTAAATCCAGCCCACTTGAAGGTTATAGATATTTTCCAAGTGCCATAGAATATGACTAGAAAATAACCCTTCTTGTTTGCTTTCATGGAACATCTAGGCTATTGTAGTCCACAGATTAGAGGCAAAACACAGCAAACGATCTACAGTTTGAAATGTGTCTGGTGGTGTGTTCACAGCCCCTTCTGTGTTTTTAACACAGTGTGGTCCAAACAGTAATAGAGTCTGACAACACAATATAAACCATGCTGTACTGAGGCACTAAGAAAGACAAGCAATAACACCGCCATACAGTGACTCACCTGATCACTGCTAGCAAATCCAGGATCATAAGTGATGGATGCCCTGGCTCCAGCAGTCCATCAGGGACACTTAGTGTGCAGGTCATCCAACAGTAAATGCCAATCATGCAAATGCTTTTTGGATGCGGGTGAGAGTTGTGCTGCTCCTTGACTCCAGCAGTGGTAATGTGATCTGAGAGAACCAGACCTTACACAGCAGCAGTGTGCCCTACACACCACCTTGGATTATATGGGCCATAAACTTTTGATCTGTCGATGATGTTGGACAAGGTGGGCATGGTGTCAGTTACTTTAGCTCTTCTGAAGGCTGCTCTGCCTGTGTCTGTTCATTTGCTTCTGCAGTAATTTGCTAGCCTCTCTTAATCTAAATAAGTTGAATTGGGAAGGTTAAAAAAACAAAGGATAACCTGGCTTGGTTTGACTGCATCAGGTTCAGTCAGTTACATGGCTGCCTGTTGAGTCTGCAACAACGAAAGGCTATCATATGTAACTGGGAGAGAGAAAGTGCGGTGGCTAGGCTGAGTTGGTAAACTCTTTAGCTCTATACAGCTGCACCTGAAAAGAATGTGTAAACATTTATGGATTTGAGACAGATTATGGGAATTTTCAAGGCCTTCAGCTCTGAGCTACCATTTTTGTTTTCCAAAGTTGTCATTTTATCATCAACTCAAGGAATTAGAATTGGACTTTTAATTTAGAACCCATTTGTTCTGATAAATGTCACCTCCGATGTTTAACGTATTAACAGTGAGAATGTCATTTGAGAGAATGAAATAGTTTACCTAAAGCTGCAGTCTCTGTGGACATATGTTGTCCTTAGTGAATTTATTTTTCTAACAGTAGCCAAGAAAGTCCTCTTGGAACACAGAGAAATGTAAAGCTACCTGAGTAGCTTTAACAGAATACATTTAAATGAAGGCAACCGAAAAAGTCTTTAAAACAATGAGTGATGTCAAGATACCTGAAAGGCCTAAAGGGCAGTTATGAACTGAAATAGCTACAGAGCTAGATAATAGACAGGTTCCAAATTGCACAGCTGACATTATAATTTCAAAATGTGTTTAAAAAAATCAAAATAATAAACTAGTTTTGATCTTTTAAAGCCCAAATATTTTCATAAAACATAACAATATGAACCAATTGCCACAAGAAGTCAGCTTTGGGGGCTAAAGACAATTCTTCAGGGGACATAATATCACCTAATTATAGGCTTTACTAGAAGTATGTAAGTTAATCTCTTTACCTTAGGCCTTTTTAAAGTCAATGGATAGACATAGGTTATGCCATAGAGCCTATCAGAAACTTGAATTCCATTTTTTGGATGCTTCTTTTTCCATTCACTCTGCTGAATGCCAAATTGTGTCTCTTGGTTGTAGATTTGAAATTAATCAGCAGGCTGATTTATGAATTTATCTAACATCTCTTCCTTCATCCTCACTTCCTTACCATAATTTTGGTAGTCCTGATGGAACTCTTGTGTGGAAAACATAATAGCTTCCATCAGTATCACAGAATCACAGCAAGTGAATCTGCATTTCCTTTCTTTAAAAAAGAAGAATTATGGGCTAAAGGAAGTCAGTGTCATGTTAGTGTGCTGCTGGATCTTGTCTGACCACATATGTAGACTTCCCCACTTTGGCAAAGACAACAGATATGATATGGTATTATGCATGACTTTCAAAACCCTTAAGCCAACAAGGATGCTGAGTGCAGACCAGAACAAAGGAGATACTTACAAGGAGATAAATATATTCCCACGTATTTTCCTGTCCAATGTTGTTTAAATAACTCTCAGTAGAAAGAACCCTGTGATATACCAGAAGAGTCAGTTTTCTTTTATGTTTGAATTTCAAAGTAATACAGGTGGCCCTGAGAACTGAGGATATATAATTTATACTTCTCTGAACCTGTCATGTGAAATCATCCCCACATCTAAATTTATTGCATACACTGAAAGAAGGTTTCCTAATTTCCACAAGTCAAGAAACCTGGGATAACTGATATTAAAAACATTAAAGCTAGAAACATGAATGTCTACTGAAAATAAAATGCATCTGAAGAAAAAAAACCCACCAAAACAACCAAACCAAAACCCCAAACAGCATAAAAACATTTACCAGGTTATTTCAAGTATAAACCCAATATTGTCTCAAGTATAAAACCAATATTGTCACTTCTACCTGCTCAAGGGAATGGAAAGTATATGTACAGCATCATCTACCCTGATAAATTACTAAAAAAGTAATTTTCACAATGCCTTAAAGAATATCCAGTCCAAGATACAATTGGTTGCAATATTGTGTACTTGAAGCTGAACATTTCATGGAGCTAGTGGGAAATCTTCCCAATGTTAAAAAATTGTAGTATATTCAGGCTTATTTCCATTTTATATTACCTTTTTTATGATAAAGCTTTTCTATTGTGCTTATTAAAAATGTTGCCAGTATCTACATGCATATTAATGATTTATTTTACAGAATCACGGAGTAGCTGAGGATGGCAGGGACCTCTAGAAACCTTTTGGTCCAAACCCCTTTTTAAGCAGCATCTAAAGCAGTTTGGTCAGGGCTGTCTCTATCTGGGATTTGAGTATCTCCAAGGATTAAGACTCCACAGCCTCTCTGGGTAATCTGTTCTAATGTTTGACCACAATCACAATGTTTTCCTTACATTCAGATAGTATTTCACTTTGCGCTTTTTGTTTCTTGTACTTTCACTAGATGCCACTGAGAAGAGTCTGGTTCTGTCTTTTTTACTTTTTCCTATCAAGTGTTTATACAGATTTATAAGAATTCCCTGAACTTTCTCTTCCATCAGCTGAACTGTTCCAGCTCTCAGCCTCTCATTCTATGACAGAGGCTCCAAGATATTCACCATCTCAGTGGCCCTTCACTGAACTGTCTCTAATTGCATTGTATCTCTCTTGTACTGGGAGACACAGCACTGTACCCAGCACTCTGCAGGGCTGAGAAGAGGAAGGTTCATCTCTCCAAACTGCTGGCAATTCTGTTCCTAAAGTAACCCAGGATGTTGTTGGCTGCTTTACTGCAAAGACATATTGCTGTTTTGTTTAGTTTTGTCAACCAGGACTCCCAGGTCTTTCTCTGCAGATCTACTTTCCAGATGGTTGGTCCTCAGCTTGTAGCGGTACATGGAATTATTCCTCCACACATGTAGGACATTGCTTTTCCCTTTCTTGAACTTCATGGGATTCCTCCCTGCCTATTCCTTCTGTTTCTCCTCTCTGAATGCCAGCACACCTTACTGATATACCAGCCACTCCTTCCACTTTTGTATCGTCTGCAGACTTGCTGGGGGTGCACAATGCCTAATCATAATTTCTAGTAAAATATTTTTCATGTCCTATATTGACATTATTCATATGTAAATGCTATGTTCTTTTCACATAAGAAAAAATTTTACAGTAATAAAACCAAGTCTTGATGTATCATCTATACTCAGCCACAAAGGATAATAAACTACAAATGACATTGCTGCAACTGAATTATTAAGTAATTTAGTTTACATACTCATTTTCTGTCTCATATACTGGCACTGTTATGCATAGACACATCCTGCATGCATGATGACCATGCATACACACACAAACAAGCAAATCAGATCTTCCTTTCCTTTCCTTTTTTCTTTTTTCCTTCCCTTCCCTTCCCTTCCCTTCCCTTCCCTTCCCTTCCCTTCCCTTCCCTTCCCTTCCCTTCCCTTCCCTTCCCTTCCCTTCCCTTCCCTTCCCTTCCCTTCCCTTCCCTGCCCCGTCCTGCCCCGTCCCATCCTGTCTCATCCTGTCTTGTCCTTTTGTCATTGAACTTTTCCCATTCACCTGACTATACTAAACAGAACATCCTAAAGAATTATGCAAAATAGCAAATACATTGACGAAAAATAACAAAAGGTATTCATGGAAAAAGTCACTATTTTGAATGTTGTAGAACTTGGGAACACATACATCAACAGTGAGATTTCTCTCACAGATGCTTAGATGCATGTACAATGAGGTGAATCATAGGCTAGAAGAGGTTTTTTCAAGAACCTTCTTTCTTTCATATTTCAAATACCCGACCTGTGCTAACCAAGATGTAAATATTTGCAAAACTTATGAGAAGTGTCTTTGGTGCATAGCTACCATTACCCTTGCTGTACTTTTAAACAGGTCAGTAGCTGGGGGTCTTATTTCAGCTTCCAGAAGAGCTCATTCAGTCAGATTTTAAACTATGGGTAGGGAAGTTGAAAGAAGCCAAAGAAGTTATATTCTGTGTTCTGAGAAATTCCAATTTGCCTATATTCTTCATCTGCTACAACCGTGTCTCTAGTTTTTGCGGTGTATGTACATAGAGTGAAAAATCCTATCTATATTCCCACACTGTTTTGAACAAGACTTGTAGCTAAAACGTCACAATATAGCTCTTACTATTTGCCTGTGTATGGATTCAGTTTCAAAACTTTGATATTTAGTGATGCTAGTCAACATTTGGATTGAGCTACAGACCTCAGGAGGTAAAAGCATGCATCAATACAGGATGAAAACAGAATCCTCTTGAGTTAAGCCTATAATAGACTCACAGCCTCCACTGACTGATCACAGAAATTCAGATGGGCACACTGACCAGTGGAGATATATATATTTGGAGATAAAGTATTGGGTAAATGATAGAGACTGACACTACTCATTAACTATAAAAGCAGTTCCAAAATACAGAAATTAAAAAAAAAATAATTAATGAAATTATGTGTAATTTTAATCTTCAAGAAAAAATTCTTTTTAGCCTTCATTAAGGAAAACCATTTCAGTACTCATGAAAAATAAGATGAAGTGTCATAAACAGATTCTGGTATCCTCCTGTTCTTTTGTTATGTCCTTATCAGGGGAAAATATTTGTGTCCTGGAAAGCAGGTGACTTCTATGTATATAGATTTGTTTATATACAGTAAATTTCTTGTTATGCTTACATCTGATAAAATCAATGCTCACTAAATTTCACAAGAAGCACATACAACCTACAGGATAACACCTTCAATAGCCCCCAGGAAAGAGTACAATGAAAGGATTCTTGCTATTATGTACAAAGAAAATCTTATCAATAATATATAATACATTAACAAAGCTAAGTTAATGTCTTAGAATGAAGAAAAGGAAGAGTAGCATAATGATTATGTATTTCAGACCAAAAAAACTTTTCAGATTAAAGAACTAAAATAGTGGCTAATAATAATCTTTCCTCTCTAAGCATGAGAAATCAAGGATAAAATCTTGCTGATATTTTCAATTATAAGGAAAAAAGTTTTCAAAATAGTAGTATGGAATGCCACTAGTGCAAATAGATGTTTGTGTAAAAAAGATGTCTAGGGAAATATTTGTGCTGTATGGAGCCCAAAATCTGTCACAGGACTATGTTTTCTTCAGTCAGCCTTTGGTGACTTTTCCTTTCCATGTTTGAGAACATGCTCCTGACCTTGCTGAGGTAGTGTCATATCATCAGATAAGGAGAAAGTACTCTCCTCCTCAAGAGTCCTTCTTTCAGCTGTTCAGGCAGTTCACTAGCTAAATGGTCTTTTCCACAAACCAGGTCTCTGGATCAGGAAGACAGTCTTTGAGAGAGTGACTTGACAGAATTATTTTTGCCTCATGTCTAGGATATGGATAAAGTAATTTGTGGATTGTACTGATGAGAACCATAAATGAATATTATAAGAGAACAAAGTTCAAGCACTACATAACATGCAACACTTGCAGTTCAAATCCACAAAAGAGCTTCAACATCTACATTTATGAAGGCACTATTATGAAGGCACCAGGACACCAGGAAATCAGGCAGTACTTTGCTGGCTTGTGAATTTTTACTGACTCTGTAAAAACTGACAGATCGTTCAGTTCCCATTCCTAGCCAAGAACTTTCCTGCACTGCCTTTTGAATACATTGTCAAACGCCTATAGCATTTTAAGTCACTGTGACTAGGCTGCTATGAACAGGTTTGGAATACTTGAAGTTTAATGTTTCCTTAGCCTAAATCCCATAAATAGCATATATCATACAAGGTTCAGTGCCTGAATTCAGTCCTGGTGTTTGTATTGCTTTGTTTTGTTTCGGGTTTTTTATTCAGAAGTATAGAAGTAGCCTCAGGGTTTAAGAATCCCTTAACACTGCTTACAAACTAAGATTCTTACATAGTTCTTTAATAAAATGTCAAACACTGTTTCCCAAAACAACTAACTTCAGGACAAGAATCCTTTCTGATTCTTGGTCACATGCTTTTTCTAAAATCCATGCTTGCATGTATTCTATGCAGTGAACACTTACAAGCAAGCTCTTTATAGCATTTCTGAATGGGAGTATGTGGGTTAATATTGTGTCCCAGCATCCATTACTTCTGAGGCAAAGATTAATCAAATGCAAAATATTGTCCCTGAATTCAGGTAACAGGAGAACAACCTACTTAGAATAGTGATTTTAATGAGCATATTAAACATACTCAGCAGATACATAGCAAAAGTTTATTGGCACTTTTGTTTGGCTGAAACATTAGGACTATTGCAACTACCTGTTGAATAATGCAAGATGACTTAGAAGTTTAACCATCTAATAGTTGCTTTTAAAAAGCAGGCAGGTTTTGCCAGATCCTCTTGGCAGGAGTAGCATCTATGGATCCTCTTCCAAGATCTTTAAAAGAGTAGCTCAAACCCCTTCATCTAGGTTAAGTTCTTATTTCTAGGTTTGAAATGCCCTATGGAACGTACTTGTTAGGACAGACTGTAGTTACTGAGAGCATGAAAATGTAAGTTCCTTACACAGAATGAAAAAAAGAACTAACAAGACTAGGCACAAGATAATATATATATACATATATATATATATATAGAGAGAGAGAGAGAGTGTGTACAAGAAACTGAACAACTCAAATTATATTATTATATTTTGCTTTCTAAATTGGAAACCTGTGTCACCACCAGACATGGGGGACAAAATTCATTTAAATTCTCTTTAGGCTTCTATAACATGTGTGTCAATACCTGAGCCAATTTATTAGACTGTCTTTATAACAGATAGATAAAAAATAGTACTTCTTGGAAATGCTTATCTGATCAATTTTAGACATCTACCAAAGGATTAAATAAATCTTTATTTTGAATTGCCTGTTTCTCTCTACTGAGAGGTTAAATGACTGGTTTTGATATATACGTGTTCCTTAAAGACATTTAAAATTGATGTTCTCTGTTTCCTGGTGACATTTGCTCATTCTGTTTCTCTGCCATATAAGAAGAAAAAGAGCATCTTGTTTCCGAATGTTTCCTATTTTACATTGCCCTTTCACACTCACTATTAGAATGAAAATACTGACTATAATTTGCTGAAAGGTGTAACTGTCCATAAATTTCATAAGTTCTCACTGGTAAGTTGTATATCCCTGCTTGTGACAGGTTTATTTGACTTTTCCATCCATCAATATATCCATATGCCACTTTTGACTTGAAAGTTTGTATTGTGTAGTGGGTTGACCAGGTGCCTACCAAGCCGCTCTAAAACTCCCCTCCTCAGCAGGACAGAGGAAGAGAAAATAAGATGGAAAAGAACTCAAGGGTCAAGATAAAGGCAGTTTAATGAAGCAAAAGCAAAGGCTGAGTACAGAAGCAACACAAAACAAAAGGATTTATTATCTACTTCCCATCAGCAAGTGATGTCCAGCCACTTCCTGGGAAGCAGGGCTTCAGTATACGTAGCATTTGGTCTGGAAGACAAACATCATAATAACGAATGTCCCCACCCCTCCGCCTCCTTTTGCTTACCTTTTATTGTTGAGCAGATGTCATACGATATGGAATATTCCTTTTGTCGGTTTGGGTTGGCTGTCCTGTTTATGTCTCCTTCCAAGATCTTGCCCACCCCCAGCTTACTGGGTGAGATGGGAGAATGCTGGAGATACAGCCTTGAACGCTGGTGTGTTATCAACATCTTTCAAGCTACCAATGCAAAGCACAGCACTATGAAGGCTGCCATCAGAAAAATTAACTCCATCTCAACCGGACCCAATACATATGGAAAGACGTAGAGTACAACCATGTATTTATTTTCCAAGAATTCAGATAGGAAGTCCCACTTTACTTAAGGATATGACTGGCCATCAAAAAAACCAAAACTGATGTGAGGGATAGGTGAAGATTCAGTACTTTAAATTGTTTTTCAGATTCCTGTCTGATAGGAAATTAAATATCTCTGTATTCCAGAAACTCATGCCTAAACCATCATTGATTTTGCACCTCATATGCACATTTTGCTGCTGTTGTACTAACAAATAGTACTGGCACATACTGCATAATAAATGAATATTCATATAATATCCACGTGAAGCAAGTAAATTTGTATTAAGCTACATTTCTCTAAGAAAGCAAGCAGCATGTAGGGTGGTATACAAAAGGTTAAAACTATTTTCCCATTACAGCTTTCCTTCTGTCTCATTACCATGTACCTGTTACCTGTAACAGCATGTGAAATAAAGTCAGGATATCCATGTGGACTTAACCACACTTAGTTTAACCACTGAAAACCAGCTCCTCTCAGCAGAGACCCAGTGCCTATCATTCTTTACTGTGTCCATGTGTTCCCTCAGCATACATCTTTTTAAATTATATTCCCACCTTTTGTCTTTATTTCATATGTAATTGCGACTTATGACAGCACCCATGAACACACATACAGGATGAAGTGTGCTGGACTAAAATATACCATGACAGATTAGCAACATGCTGTTATTAAAACATACAGTGAAACTAGACTAATGATCAGCAATGCCATAAATCACTTATCAATTAGCAAGTGCCACAGCAAACAAATTGGTATATCCAGCAGAATCCAGAATGTCAACATAAGACTATTAAAACCTTGTTCCGAATTCTACTTCAAAAAGGCAGAAAGCAGCTGCTAAAAGAGATGGTCTGGCTGTGTGATGTTGGTAACAGCCCAAAGGTACCAAAAGCACTGCTATGTGATGTAAGTCACCAGCTAAAAATACCTTGTTTTAGCAAATTATTTAAAATATATTATATGCATATATGAGTGTATAGATAGATAAATGAAAGAGATAAAAATAAAACAATCACCTTAGAGAAAATATTTTTTTCTAATAGTTTTATTAATTCCCCAGAAATATATATTAATCCTTAAGTTTGATATCTCTAAATACCATAAGAATTCTTTTGTATTGCTTCTTACTTTTGTTTAGAAACTTGAAATTCTATAGAGATCATGAAATAGCACAAAAGAAGCCTGAACCAATACTTTAAAAGTATAAAATTACCTACCCAACAATTTCTGTGTGCAGCAATAGCACTTTAACAGAGCTATACAAAATTTTAAGCAGCTTCACCAAAATAAGATATACTAGTTTCAATATTCTGAGACTATTAAGAAAAAAAAAACAAACAAAACTGTAAGCCATAGAAACGGCATTAGAAACTGCAATGTTAAGGAAAAGAAAAATGCTTTAAAGGAACATGTCTACATTTATCAGATTTGATGTAGCAATGAAAGAATTCATTGCTCAGGGAAACAGTTAATGTATGAGACCTGTCATGCTAACATAGCAGAAAACCTGAGGTATATGCAATCCTGCACAGGACAGTGTATGGTACCTTGTATGGAACTGGGAAGATCTAATAAATTCTTGTGTTTTGTTGTTATAAAAAATCTATTGCACTGCAATCCATGAGGTTATTTTTAAATGCATATTTATTTCAAAGTTCAAACTGAACTGCTGGTCCCTGTGCATCTCAGCTGACCAGAAAGCATGTGATTGGTTCATAATAGTCAAAGAACTCTAATGTTGCCTGACCAGATGTTATGTATGGGCTATAAAAGGAAGTCAAAGAAAAAGCTAAGGAAACTTAAATTACCATGGGGGGAAATATTGTAATATCTGTGTTCAGTAAGGCAAGTTTACTGCAGTCAGGAGAGATGTAGGGACATAGAAAATCAGATTTTATAAGTTTCAGTGTTCTTGGAGCAAAACAGTCATTGTTTTTAGGGTAACACATATGGGTTTAGAACTAAGCCAGACTTTTATACACATGTAGTTTAATAATACTAAATTTCAATTCCAAATACTTTCCATGAACTGCTACTATTTGTTAAATTGCTTTAATAAAATTCAAAGTTAAAACTTTGTTTTGACAGGTTTCCAAAAAAAATGAAATGTCAAACCTATTGTGGGCTTAGCATAAGAGTGTTAAAGTTTGTGTCAAGATACTAGGAGTAATATAATTTTATTTTCAGCTAGGTCAGTTTTAAATTAACAGTGGGCTGAATTATTTATAGGAATCTGTCTGTTTAATGCTAGTGTACAGTACAAGTTTGAGTTATCAGATCAGAACTCGGCTGTTAGTACTGTTGCAGTACTTTGGTTGTCTGGTTGTTTTTTAGCATTACAAGATAGGGATGGCAAAGAGATTACTACAAAAAAACCCCAAACAAACAAAACCAAAACAACAAAAACTCAAAAACAAAAAAACCAAACCAACCTGCTCTTTTAATTGAGAATGGTAAAATATATGAGAGTCAAGTATATCAGTGCTTGAAACTAAAATCTTGAAAGCACTCAAGCATGTGTTTTAAGACAAGCATATGTATGTTTCAAGGCATGGGGACCTCAGTTTTCTGTATTTTGCTATTATTTCTAAGTCAGAGTGAATGCTGAGAACAACCTAATTGCAAAGTATTTTATGACAAAATAATTTATGGAATTCACATATACCTGCATGTGCATATGTGTGTGTATGCATGTCTGTGTGGTTATCAATATGTATATATATTTTATTGAATATCTGGTTTTGGTTTATTGAATATCTGTTGGGGGGGAGTATCATGGTTTTGGTCAGGATGAACTAAATATATTAACTACTACTCAATAATTGGATCTGTGTCAAGGAGTTCTGAAATGTATTGTCTATGTGAAAGAGTGATTAACAATGCAAAAAATACTGTTAAGTTACAGAAAAGTGGCTATTTCTGCTCCCTCTTTTCTTGCTCATCAGTGTTTTAGCATTCATTCTGGGGGAAGCCAGGAACTGAGCCTAGTGACTCTGATCTCAGGCACCCCTGGAGGTCCTCCATGGCCAGGTGCCTCCAAAGGTAAAGTCGTGTCATTCCATGTTGGGATGGTGGAGGATGGATAAGCTTTACCAAATGGGGAGCATCTTCCAGATTGTTTGATCTTTAGTGTTTGGTGGACTGCTTCAAGGTGTTGCTTGTTGATGGGTGTAGCAAGTTAACATGCAAATGTTCTTGTATAAATTTAGTTTTTCTGTTTTTAACATTTACGTGTAGACAGGGTTTTTTTTTTTCATAACACCTTCCGAACTGAGCTTTTCCTAACAGGGGCTGTGTTCCCAACATCTGCTTAGCAACATACCTCAGGCCTCCAATATAAGCCTGATTACTCAAGTGATGTCAACTCAGTAGACCAAGACAGGAAGAATCCCATCCTGGAGTTCTTGTCCTGTTTTCCATTGAAGCTCTAAGGTTTCTGTCATCGTGTAGACTCACTTTGAAAAATTGTTTCCTTGAAAGAATATTGTATATCCTTTTCCACTCTTTAAGCCAGTGAGATTATTGCTTTGCAGAGTTTGTCATAGTGAGCATGGCTCCTTGCAAAAGGTCATTGTCTCTATGTCCAGAGTAAATGAGATATTTCTTCTCCTTGTATTACCTCCAATTTTTTTTTGGAACACCGCAGCTGTAAGACTGCAGTCATTGATACTGAAATTTTGAATGTCAGGGTTTCAGACCACAGCTGCTGTTTCCTTTATGATCTGCAAGATCCTTTTGATCTTTTGTACTCTTGTCCCACTTTTCATGTTCTAGTCAGCAACTTCTATTGTTTTTCATGCTCCTAGAAACTAACGTTGGGGGACCATCAGTTTTGGAGCGCTATATTCTTTTGTTTGAGGGGGGGGTGGAAGGGAAAAAAGTCTGCCTAACCAGACAATATATAGAATTCTAGTCAAGTTAAGCACTGAACATTGTATTCAGCTCTTCAAATGAACATCTGGCTCTGAACGGGTGACTGTACCATCTATAGAAATAATGAAACATAGAATATCCTGAGTTGGAAAGGACCATCAAAGATCATTTAAATCCAACTCCTGAATCCACACAGGCAACTTTAAAAGTTATAGCACATATCTAAGTGTTGTCTAAATGCTTCTTGAACACTGACATGCTTGGGGCCATGACCAGTTCCCTGGGGATTTTATTCCCGTGCCTGACTACCCTGTCAATGATAATGTAGACACTGTAAATCCCTCAAGACTGACTAGCTGACTATACATCACCTAAAACTATCCACAGACATTATATGGTGATTGCCTAAGTACTATCACATCAGACTCTTTCCTTGCATTTCAAACTTGATAGTAACTCACACTTCACCATTTTAATGCTCTTTTAATACAGACTTTGCTTCTTCAAGGAATCTTCTTTTTAAGATGTCTTTAGATAATATTACAGAGCATAAGTAAGTATTCTGGAATTCCAATCCATGCTATGAATAGTGTTTAGTTTGCCTACTTTTCTGTTGATAATATCATGTATAAAGTTTATTTTTCTATAAAACATTCTTATTGTACATCACTTGTTTAGTTATTATAGTTTGAACTAATCCAAATCACTTAGCCTTTCTCAGTTTACACTTAAAAGAAATTTCACATAATGTTGAGAAAATAATTTATTTTCTTACTTGAAAATACTTAGAATGCCTTGTAGAAGCCATAGACAAGTCAGTGGTAGCTGCAGCTTTCAAAATTACCATACCATCTTTCCAGCAGTGCAGAAAGTAATCTAGAATTTTGCTTCTTATAGAAAATATCCATCAAAATGAGGCTAGTTACCAAAACTCAAAGAATTTGTATATATTTATTTTTCTGATTTTATATTAAAAGCAGATTGAACAATCTTATTTATGCTACTTGAAGGAAGTATATCTATCTCAGGGTATTCAAAGATATAGTAGAAATAAATTGAGGAGTGTCACATAATAACAAATATAATTGAGAACAGGTGAACTGTTTGGTTTATATTTTGTTTCACTTTAAATAAGGTGACTCACTAAATCTTTCTTCAGTACTCTTCCATTTTTTGCATAAAAATAAAGAGCATTATATTATGTGTGTTCAGCTTCAAAACATAAATTATATAAGAACTCTTTGGGAAACTGCTTGGTCCCTAGAAGCTATATGTGTACTCTGAAGTAGAAACTTTGCAGTAAACACAAAAAATACTTGAAAAAAAATTAAAGTGACCAATAATAGAACCTACACACCTGTAGGTTAGTGACTCACTAAATGTAATAGTTCTATCAGTTTTCACTAACATGTGCACAGGTATCTTCTGATAAAAAACCAGAATTTCTATGCATGCTGCAAAAATTATTTTTGTTGCTCTCTCAGAACAAATTTATCATATTTATAGGGAAAATATTTCTTCTTCTCAATAAAGATGACATGTTGTGAGGGACACCTGGTCTTGTTCATCAACTTGATGATTGCCATATATGATTTATATTTCATGAACAGCTAACAGATGACTCTCATCCTTGTCTTAAAATTATTCCAGTTGTCTTCTGAAAAAGCAGTAAATATATGAGAAGTAAAGCATTGTATCAGCATTAATCAAGTCTATAACAAACCCTTGCCTTAAAAATTTGAAGTACAGCATTGGAATGAAAGCTTGGTTGATTTTTCTGCTCTTCTTCATGACTGAAAAAAAAATAAAGCATTGAGCTATGGTTTAGTAGGATTTTAGCTTATCCTACTTAGCTTAGGATTTTAGTAGGATTTTTAGCTTATCCTACTGCTACTGCCAGAGACTCATGTCTGGTCTAAAAGGAGAATTGCTTTGACCCAGCAGGGTGTTTGTTGTGTTCTTCCAACCTCTCCTGAACACCTGGGAGTTTCCAATTCTTGATAGAAAATACCTATAATTATTTTTAACAATTTTAAAAACAGTACAATAGAGAAAATTGACCAAGTTACAGACAATCCTTAACATATCTACTGCCTTTTATTTAGCATCTAGACCAATTTAAAGCTTTTAGGAATTGAAGGGGTTTCTAGGTTTGTTGCTTTGTTGTAGAAGCATACTACCTCTTCTCAATACGGCTCACGGCATCACCACAGGCAACAAAAGTTTCAGAATAATAATGTCTTCCTGCTGTTGATGAAAGAATCTGAAAAGGAATTTAAACAGAAACTTCTGAGAGCTCCTTATCATCTGACAACTAGTTCCAAATACTTACGCTTGGAAAAAAAGTGTGAGAACACACCTTAAAGAAGTCTAGATTATAGTTTCAAGGTGATCAGAGAAGCTTTCCTTAAAAGAAAATTAAAAAAAAATAGTTTTCCTTTTTTCTACTAAAAAAAGAATATTCAAATTTACAAAACTTAAATTTAAATTACATTAATGTGAAGTCAAACTTCTAAGAAATTACTTCAGTCTGGAAAACTCATATGAGTTTTAATACCAGTAGATCATAACGTGTAACTAGCTGAGCCTGTGCTTACTTGAAAGCTTATTTTTATTTTTTTCAGTAGCACCATATTTAAAATAGAGATCCAGTTGATATAACAGATGCATCAAGTTAATCAATAAGTCCTTATTAAGAAATCTCTATTCTGGTAAATTAAATTAAATCAATTGTGATCATCAATGGCATTTAATCTAATCATTTAATCTTGAGTATATTTTCTTATTATAACTATTTTCCAAGCACACTTTTATGAGCATTTAAGACTTCTGATCTTAAAACTCAAATTTTAAGTTCTGATCAAAACCTCAAAAAATCATAATATGATTCTTTTAGAGAAAATACATTTGTACAAAATTTATAGGTGGTAGGATTCAAACAAAAAAAAAAGAGAATCCGTAAAACTAAAAGATATGCAATATAGAGGCAGATACTCAATGGAAGATGTATAAGAAGTGTATCTTTTAGATATATATTTTATTTTATTTTTTAGATGGACAGAATCCTGAAATGCAGATCCACATCTTCAGACATTGACAATTTCCAAAATTTTTGAGGAAAAGTTCATTGTATCATATTTTTAATCTGATCATATAAAATAAACTATCTTCCAAAACTTGCATTTTTCACTTTATCTTTAATTTTAAAGGCCTTAGCACACCTGAGCACCCTGTTTTTTTTAACTTCAGAAGAAAGCATACTATCATCATGTAACCAAAGCAGAGGCCTTTAACATCTATACTTAAGGGTACTAAGCAGGATTCAATTCCTATTAGCTATAATATAACAAGACTGAAAGGCAAGACAAAACAAAAGAAGAAAAGCAGTATCAAGAGCAGGTGATAACCCCCTTTTTTGAGAGGGACAATACCATAAACATCAGGGAAAGAAGACAAGACCATTTTTGTTCCAGCTTCTGTCCTCAAAGCTCTCAAGCCCAAATGATCCCATTGGGAACAACCAAAGACCATAGCCATCAAAATTCAATGGTTATTGTCTACATGGTATAGTATACCCACAGACAGTGTAGAATATGTGTTAAAGCCTAATGGTTCTGTATACGTCACGATGATGATTAATATTGTATATGAATGGAGAATTTGCCGAATTTTTTTAAGTAATGTAGCAAAGTATGGTTGTAAGGTTTGAATTTAAATTGATTTGTCAGTTTCTTACATGCTCCCATCGGAGTAATTCCCTGATCTCTCTCTCTTTGTGCAATAACAGAGTAAGTAAGAATGTATGAAAATGATGTAGTCATATGCGTATATGTGAATCACTTACTAATGGCTGTGTCTACATTAACATTTTCTTTCAGAGTGTGATTTCTAAATTGAATTAATGTATCATCTCCATTTACTTCATTTTCCTTTGCCTTTTGGAAGCTTTTCTTCTCCACAGAGTAGGGGTTTTGAGAGCAAACTAAAGTACAAACTCTTACTAAGGTGTATGCTGTATGTTCTAAGATCTAGTAGGACCATAAAGGTTCTTATGGACAGCTTTGAACCACAGATGTGCTAAGGACAGGGAACCAGATGATACCGATAAGAAGTACAAACCTGAACCATTAATTCAGCGCCAAACACTTCAATGCACTGACCCTCTCCTATTCCAATATAATTTCTTGCTTAAACAATATATATTATCTACTTAAATCGTAACTTAATAATATGGAAGTTTCTGTGCTAAAGGTATATAATATACCACTGGTCTTCATCTTCTTCTCCTGAATGAAGTTCATTCATTCATTGTACTTATATGTTGAAAGGTTCACTAAGCATTGTGAAAGTTTCCACATGCATGTGGAAAGCCAATGATGCAGGTTAACTCGGGAGTATTTTGTGGTTCAAGGTGGATGGAAAAGGCTTGTGAACACTGCGTACAAAGAAATAGAAAAAGAGTCACCTGTGTTCACTGAAGCTGCAATATGTAGCCAGGTTCTTCTACCTAGCACAAACCACAACAAATAAAGTATATGCAGAGCTCTGAGTTGAAGATTTATGTTCTTTATGAAGATAGTATAAACCACTGCATCACCTAGGAAAGGAAGAGAGTAGATGGGGTGTATTCACAAGGAAAAAAATCTAGGAGACTTTGATTCTTGGGGCTTGCCCTAGATTGTCCTACACTAGTGGGACAGAACAAAGACAAGTAAGTGCTGTGCAAATTCCCTACACATGTGTTAAGTGAATGTGTTTTAAACAGACTTTTTTGTTAGAAACCACACACTAGAATTTTCCATTGAATTTTAAGGGTCAAGAATTTACCAGTGCATAAAAGTACTGCCACAGTGATATGAATCAAATTCTATGCTGCAGTTCCCTGAAACTAAAATGCCATAGCAGGGAATATGTGATAAACCCTAGAAACAGAGTAGTATATAGAAATCAGCATGGAGTTTGATCTTCTGTCTTTACATGTGTGGGAGAAGATGTTATGGTCTGATGTGCAAACAGCAAAATGAGTTGCTTTGATTTAAAATACTTCATTTTAAATTAACGAGTAGAATAGGACAGAATAAAGACACTAAATATTCACTGAACATCTGCTAGCTTTGAGTCATTCAGGTGACTCGTATACCTGCACTTCCCCTGCAGATGCCAGGTTGTTAAAACTGGCTTCTACTACAAGACTGGTGCCAGTAGAAGATGTGTATAAAATTGACGTTAGCAAAAAGTGTCATTTCAGTGTATTTATTTTGCTGAAACTTAAACACAAAGTTGCCTTCCATTTCCTTTGTTGTTTTTTTGTGGAGATTTTTTGGTTGGTTTTGTTTGTTTGCTTGCTTGCTTTTAACTAACCCATTACCACTGGTCTTCTAGACTAAATAAAATTATGGCTGTGTTTAGGAATTCCCCATTCTTGGAAAAATAAGCCTATCAGGTAAGGTAAAGAAATAATCTGGATTTTTTTGAGTTACACATAAATAGTTCAGCAACGTGCTGAGCTATATGTAACATATTTAAGTACATGCCATTTTGGGCATCCACACTGCAACCTGGCACATTCAGCATTTTCCCAAATTTTCCTTCTGCATGGTGTTAAAAGCTGACATAAAATTATATGCAACCACCTTTGGCTGACTCAGAAGTAATAAAGATAACAGTGATTAATTTCTTGCTTTCTTGCATTTGTTGCCTCAATGTTTTGAAAGTGGCTTCTCTACCAGCAATCATAACAGAACTCTTCACACTGTCCTGGTTAAGAGAATATAGTAACTGTTTTCCACTGCAAAGTGTTTGTCCTCTAAGCTTTCAATGATGATTTTGATTTTTTTCTTTCCAAGAGGGAAAATGTTCCCAGTTCTTATGTTTTCCTCTTTCACACTTTTCCTATGGCCAATGATGGACTTAGCAATCACTGTCATGGAACTGATGACATAATTTCATTGTCTGACTGTTTGATTTCTGAATATCTGAATATCCTTTAATACTAACTGAAATAATCATAAACTTTTACCAAGCTGCGTAATAATTAGCCCACTGAAGGAAGTCATATACATCCCTAATATATGTTTGTATAACTAGACAGCACTGGTGATGAGTCAGCAAACTGGTTTTGTAGATCCTTTTCCCTGAATTAATCCTTAGTCATTAAAGCTCATAAAAATAAAATTTTATGAATATATTTCAAATTATCTAACCTCTGAATAAAGCAAATAGAATTCCTTTAGCTGCAGAAACACATTTCAGTACAAATCCCCTTACTTCAAGATGGTAGCTCTTCATCAAGCTAAACTATTTTTTATCAGATCTCCTCTGTCATGACAGAAAGAAATATTACCACAGAGAGAAAGAACATAACTTCCCAACTGCAATGAAATCCTGGCTTCATCAAAGTGAATGACAAAACTCCCATTAACTTGAACAGGTTCAAGAAAAGCCTTCATTCAGATTAGTTGGCGTTGCACTGTTCTTAACAGCTCAAGTGATACACAACTGTACATATGCAGCCAGGCTAGCTAATGAATCTTCTTAAAGCAGTTCAAAAAGGTTTTTTTTTTTTAAAAAAAAAAAAGAAAAAGGAATATTTTCATGAATCTCATTTATACAAGAGAAGAGGGTTCATAGAACAGAAAAGCAATAAAGGAGAAGTGTGCCATTTCCTGAAGTAGAAAGAGGTAACTTGGGGACAGAGAAAGCTGTTTCACTGAAATCTCACCTACCAATCTGAGTTTCAATAGACCAATCCTTAAAACATAAGTAGTGGCAATTACAAAGGAGCCTCAAGCAAAAAAATCAAGGTCTTTAAACACTCTCCATGCATTATCCACTAAAAATTAGCAAATTTTTGGTTGTAAGCTATTTTCCTGACTGTATTGAGTGTAGCAGTGCCCATTTGTAAAAGTGATGAGGGATCATTTACATTTCCCTGTGCTATTTGAAATAATTTTATATCTGAGCATTATTTGTGATGTTAAGATTTTGGAGGGTTTTCAGACAAGTAATGTAGAAAAAAAAAAAAAGAAGAAATAAAAAGAAAAGAAAAAGAAAGAAACAAAGTACAGTAGTAAAAATAAGAAACCAAGACACAGTGAGAAAGGCATTTCTAGCTTGACTAAGGAAAAGCGTGAGAAAAACTAATACTGTAGAAACATGAAAAAAGCAGCTTAGATCTGGAGAAGAGAAACTGAAAAGGGTCTAGTTCAGTTTGTCTTGTGTTAACAGAAATAGGTCTGTGTGAATATTCTTGGTAAATAAACCAAAAAAACCCACTTTAACTTTGTTTTTCCTAATAGTAAAATCTGTCAGCAAAATAGTGTGACTAACAATTTTGATCCAAAAGAGTACCACAATTTTAAAACCAGACAATATAATTTTACAAATACAGTGAAGTTTTCTCTGTGAACTTAATTTTCACAAGATCGTTGTGTATAAGCAAGTCAAATGCAAGCTGTCAAGACACTATTCCTGTACAACTTTGATGATGCAAGGAACAAAATAGCTTTACATGTAGATAGATTTAGCTGAGCAAGCATAGTCTGCAATTGTTTTTTTGAAGATCATCCCTCATAGAAGAAATTTAAAAAATAACACCCTACAAAATAACAAAGACTTTTTCTAAGCCATGAAATTTATGAATAAAAATAATGGCAAACTATCATGAGTGTTACCATAAAAGCAGGGCAACTTTAAAATCTTATAACATAAGGAACATCTTAAAATAGTAAGAAAAAGAAACCGGAATTTATTATGCTCCCCTGAACTGCCTTGAAATGGACAGATTTCTTTCTCTTTTTGCAGACTGCCTTCTCAGGAAATGGTATAGCTGTGGTTTTTAAGCTGAAAGTTTTCCCTGATACTCCAATGAAAGAGACTTTCCAGAGAAAGAAAAAAGCCTTGGAAGCAGCATGAACAGAAATGGCATTAGTCTGCCTCTTCTGGAAAATCGTGGAAGATCAGGAGAGATCAAAACCTAATAGAACTACTAAGGCTATATTTCACATTTATGGTTTTCTTCTTTTTTTTCCATTAATGTGATATTTTGTGGAGAGGAATATTACAAACTACTAGCCTATGGCTGTAACTGGGGAAATGAGACTTTGCTAAGGTATTAAACACTGTATGAAACTTGCCGACCTATCACCCCTCAACAGTTGTGTTTTGAAAGACCAGGAGCTTAGGCAATGTGTTAGCTAAATGCTTAAGTAATGCAATTAAATAAATACATGAATGTACCTGGAAGAGAAATGAGCCAGCTGTTCCATTCCTTTATTCTTTTTTTATGTTAATACATGCACATATCGGACAGGGTTGTGACACTGCCTTTCTAGTCCTCTGCAGTACTGAACAGTACACAGAAATGGAATTACTACTTCATGATAGAAGCAAACTATTTTTTCCCAATGTACTGTACCTTTTACCTACACATTACAGAACTTTCTGATATAAAACCACCTTGAAAAACACATCTATCTACTAGTAACTGAGGACCCTTTCTGAGAAAAGGCTTTGTTCACTGCCTGGGTGCCAGGCTGCAGAGTGATTGTGCCTTAAAATGCAGTGAGGAAGCAGCCAGCACTAAATGTGGCTCTCGGAGCTCACCTGCACATCAGTTCTGTGCACACCTGTCTGCAGTGAGGGGCTGCCCAAAGCCTCCCACAGCTTAAATCCTGATCTGGGAAGAAGAGACCCTCTCAGGTGAGCAAGGAGGGAGTAAACAGCTTGGTGGAGCATGAACTGGCTGTAAAGGTGCTTTGCTGCACAGAGGCATATTCCAGGGTGGAAAATGGGCGGATAAGCAATTGTATATAACCAGCACTTACATATGCAATAAAGGACCTTGCCTGGGGTCCCTGCCTTCATATGCCACAAGTAATTTCCCAAAGCCTTTGACTTCTTAGAATCACTTTATCAGGGTATAAACAATTTACAAAATGGAAGTTCCAGCTCATCTAAATTATGGTGAATGTGGAAAAAAAAGAGCATTTTGAAGTTACTGTGGTTTGGTGCTACTTGCCTATCCAGGTTCTGATAAGACTGTGGATGTCTACAGAGAAGATTATATTTTTAATTGATTTTTCATTTCTCCCTTATTCTGTTCTTTTCATAAGGGCAAACATGGAAGAACAGTTTGACAATGCATATTCTAATATTTTTATTCACAGAAAATAACACTTTAATATGAAAAAGTAAGTTTGTGCTTTGAAGAAGTATTCTTACTGTAGAAGTTTCTCTGGCTACCACTACTAGATGTGCGATGTCCACTGCCTTTTAAAGACATTTGTTTAGTTTAATTGTATTTCTTTTTGTCTATTATATAGTCTATTTTGACCATGTTTTGGGGACCTACAAATATCCCATAGTATAAACAGTAATTTAAGTTCTTTTGTCCCTGCAGAAATGAAACTCCTGAAGATGTGGAGCCAGTAGGAGGCTTGTGTGTCTACAACCCAGAGATCAAGGTCTGGTTAACTGATCTGTATTTGAACTGTGGATGATTTTTCAAAGGTACTTTCTGAATTTTAATGTCAGGAGTGTAATACATAACATTTTACACAAGAAGTTTAGATCATCCTTTTTCTCGCAGGCTGAAATTGCTGAAAAACAACTTGTGATTGTAAAGGTGATGCCATTTTAGGCTGTGGTTGGCTGCAGTTCTTTAGGCTAAGTGCTTGAAACAGTTACATTTGAAATCCTGAAGCCAAGGGAACATCTACTTAAATTTCCCCAGTGTAATAAATTCTGCATTTTTGCATTTCCTCAGAATCATCCCTGCATGAAAAGCTAGAAGCTAAAATTGGAAACTAAGAAGAATGGAAGCTAAATCATTTGATGAGTCAGATACAGTGCTCTCAATTTTAATTTACAATTTTTATTATTATAAGCAGCAAACCAGACATATATCCAGTAAGTAGAATACCTGAATTTCTCCCTCAGCTATTGGGAAAACATGATTTCAAGGCTACCACTTTTTCTCTGTTAGGACATCTTTCTTAATTACATGGGCATGAACATCACATTACAGGAGTTATGAAGTCAGCAGCAGTACAAGAAGGAGCTTGGCTATTAGTGTACACATGGAAATGATAGCTCAACATCCTGTTTTCAAGATTTTTATTTCGTATCACTGAATTTCATTTTTATCCAAAGACGATCTGAAGCTCAATTTATAAGAATACTTGGAGGCAACAAAATAGTTCTATTACTCCACCTCAAGTGAATATGTTTACCACTAAGTTATAGTTATGCTTAATGGCATCCTTAGATTCTACAGATTCTTGCATTGGGTCTGTGGCTGAGCCCCACAGCAGCCTTTAACAGCCATAGTGCTGTGCTTGTATTGGTCGCTAGAAAGGTGCTGGTAACACACCAGTGTTTTAGCTACTGCTGAGCAGCGCTCACACAGCATCAGGGCTGCCTCTCCAACCTTTCCCCACTCCCTGCCCCCAGCAGGCTGGGGTTGGGCAAGATCTTGGGAGGGGACATAGCCAGGACAGCTGACCCAAACCAACCAAGGGGATATGCCATACCATGTGACGTCTGCTCAGATATAAATGCTAAGAGAAAGGAGGAGGAAGGGGAGGAATTTGTTATTTACAACATTTGTCTTCCAGAGCAACCGCTATGCATACTGAAGCCCTGCTTCCTGGGAAGTGGTCAAACATCATGTGCTGATGGGAAGTAAAGAACACCTTTTGTTTTCCTTTGTTTTCAGGTGCATAACCTTTTCTATTGCTTTATTAAACTGCCTTTACCTTGACCCACAACCTTTTTTTTCATCTTGTTTTCTTCCCCCACATTCTGCTGAGGAGAGGAGTGACAGCAGCTTGGTGGGCACCTGGCATCCAGCCAAGGTCAACCCACCACAATTCAGTATTTGCTACAGGGGGTCTCATGCTCAGCAGTAGGACAAGAAGGTCTCCTATTAGTACTTATCAGATAATCAGAGCATCTCATACACTTTTCTGAATTTATTCAGGTTAAGGAAAAGCTGGATCTCCTTGTTAAGCACCCACTCTTAGTGGGAGGCATCACACTATCTTATTCACACCTCTAAATTAGGAAACTACTCTGTCACTCTCTCTGCTTAGAAAAACTATATTGTTTATGTTCTTCCTGTTGTTTTTTTCTTTCCAGATGTAGAGAAGTAGCAGAACTTAGTGACCTGCAGAAGGAATCTTTTACTCCAGATGTAATACCTAAGGTGAGAAAGTTTCTAAAATTAGGCACCTGCAATAGAGGATGTAAATGCCCTAGTATCTTAAAACAGGCAATGTTAATCCCTTCTTCTAAGAGCACATTTATATTTACACTCTCAGAATAATTCTATTTATTGTAAATTCAAGTAATTGAAACAAGGTTTTTTGAAATTCTGACTCAGCTTCCCAATAACAAGAAAGGGGGGAAAAAATAGTGGTTGTGGCACTTTGGGACATGGCTTAGTGGTGGACTTGGCAGCGATAGGTTTGTGGTTGGACTCAATGATCCTAAAAGTCTTTTCCAACCTAAATGATTCTATGATTCTATATGTAGGACATTAATCCTTTTTCATTAACTTCAAAGAAAAAAAAATCTTTTTCTTTAGGTCATGGCATTTTTGCCATTGGTGGTTTTTTGTTTTGTTTTCCCATAAAGACTCTTCTTTATCATGAAACAATCACTAGCTAGATGATTTGGTGCTACCAAAGTAAGCCTTTCATGATGACCCCTATCTTCTCACTTTCCTACATGTTCAGGCTCATCACAGTGAAAGAAAAAGCAGAAAATTATTTCTCCAATTTATTATTGCGTTTGTCTCGAGGCAATTTTCTGACTGAAATGACATAAAATCCACAGGGAAACAAGAGCTATGGACCTTATAAATATGCAGTCATCACTTCTCTGATCAAGCTTTTGGCTGTTGCTATGACTGTCATAATAAGCAGAAATGCTATGGGAGAAAAATAAAAAGGATTTTGTTTTAAATTCCTTGATGCATTCCCTAGCACCCACAAAATTGCTGTCTATTGTAGGCACCATGGAGTCTGAAAAATTATTACACACACAGTTGGCAGCTGCTGTCAGCTGAGATGGTAGCTGTTACTCACTGCAGAATGTCAGAGTCAATACTTAAAAAATCATTACAGATGTCTATTGTTCAGTGTATTATGTTAATGAGGATGATTTGGGCAATTGTTTTTCTTTTGCTGCCTGTTGAAGTCTCCTGGTATACTCCAGCTTCCTCCTTTTTTCATTTACTATTTTTCAAATAAAACACAGAAGAAATCTATCAGAGGAATGACATAAAAATTGTTTGTCTGGACAGAATACAGCCAGTATTATCTTCTGCTGCCTGTAGGCTCCTCATTAGTACATTTTCATGTATCCAATTACAATTTCTGTAAGCCAAGAGCCTTACATTCTGCCAGCAACGTGCTGCAGCTGGCACATTGCTCCCTCCTCACTGAGTGTGACTGGGTTTTGCAGATAGATGCTATTATTATTATGGTTTGCGTTAACAGGAGTATGATGTGCTAAAATATCTGTCAGCCAGTCCAAAATGCCTGAGAGCACTTATTTGACTTTTTGAATTTCACTTTGTGATCTAGCTGGACAGGACTACAGGTGACTACAGAAATATCGCTTATCTGCTATGTTGGGTGGCACTACATTATATGGGGAACCCCAATCAGTCTGGAAACAGATTTGTACCTAGTATAAACAGACAGTTGTGTGGAGGCTGGTAACTAGGGCTGTTGCATGAAGCTCAGGAAGAACTATGCAGGAATTGTCTCAGTCCTAGAGAAGCAGCGTTTTGTTATTGTTCTCATTGCCTATATGATCTAAGGAGAAGTGAGTATGGATGGAGACCTGATTCAGAGTGAAGCTTAGGGGAATACTGTATATTCAATTTTCTACAGGCCAGTAAGAAGAAAAAGTTCACAAAGGGGTCCTGAAGTCAATAAGCAGTATTATAGGTTCAGCAGGATGTTTGAGTCCATGAGTGAAAAATTCAAATGTGTAGTACGTGAGCTCCCTAAACCCTCAAAAGCTCACCTATACATAAATAATGTTTCTCACTCTTGTAGGTGCTGAACTCCACAGACTCAAAAAGGGCACCTGGGGCCTGACTTGCCAGCTGGCCTGAAGGAGCACTAGTTCCCTATTTGTTTTCACTTGAAGTGTTCTCCAGAAAGAACTTGGGTATTTTTTTTTCCTCTTTATACACATACCTTTTTTAAAACAGAAGTCTACTTCTATTCCCAAAAGTGGAATTCATAATTTTGAAAAGGGCATTATAATTTCAGATTTGAGCAACTCACTGTGCATACTTGTGTATTCCAGAGATCTATTCAGATAAGAAGCATAAATTATTTATTTTGTTTTTACCCAGTACCAAGGGTCAAAGACTCATCTTTGATTAGCTGATAGCTTTTATTTTTAGCCTCTCAGATGAATAGAAAAAAGTGGAAGGTGGGAAAAAAGTGATTGATTTTTATTCTTCACAAGGCTTCTTTGTGTATACTAAGTATTAGTTGAAAAAAGACACAAGCTATAGTAAGAATAGTAATACGGTCTGCAAAGCCACCCACCAAATAAGGAGCTGATAGAACAGAGAAATGACAAGCCAAAGGGAACAAAGCATTATCTGACTTGCATATTCACATGTAAATATCCAAATTTTAAAAGCCCAGCTCTATTCTACTATGAATCACCTTTCAGCCTCTTATCCTGGAATTATGGTACTTGACAATCTCATTTCTTCTGTTTCTAATTACACCTTCCTTTCCCTAAGTATAAAGATTGCCCTAATACTTTTTTTCCTTTAGATACCCATATTATATTACTTGGAATTCTCCCTCTGTGTTTTCTTTCCAGCATATTTCTCCTCTTTTATTTTCTTATTTTACTTGCTTTGCATATATTCCAGAATTCCCCATTCTCCCCACACAGCCATATTTTTTTTTTTTCCTGGCTTAGTGAAAAGACACTAAGAACAGTCAGGAAACTGCTATTCCAGAAGCATTGCCCAACAGAGAGCTGACAGTGTCTTCACACCTTTTGGAGAGTTTTCTCTGCCTTCTGTGAACATAGCGTAGCATAAATATTTCAAATACTTCAGGTGGCTGGAGGGCACATTTTCAGTTCATTAGAGGAGCAAAAGGTTGAAGGAGAGATATTTTCAGAATTTTTTGAGGAAATTCAACTAATTTCTTTCTTCCACAGCTAATTTATTAAAGAACAAGAGCAACAAAAAAAAAAAAAAAAAGGGGGGGGGCGGGAGGGAAATCATTCAGAAATACCACTTCTGTGATTTGAGAGTTATTGGGTGCCTGGTTAGTTACCAGAGGCTTTTGTTAATTTTTCTAACTCTCCCTGGCTGTACGCTCTATCCTGATACAGTCAGCCTGCCCCAGTCCTGTGTGGATCCTTGGGTCCGTGCCTGCAGCATATCATCAGAGGTGTAACATGAAAGACATCTCAGCTGGGAAACAGCAAATGATAATCACCAGTAGCATGCAAGTCAGCATTTTTCCATTTTCACAATACTTTGGCAAAACCCCAATATTTCTATTAAATTCATACTATATTAATGAAAACTTTAATTTTGGCTTAAAAACAAAGTTTTCCAGTTTTGACAGAACTTTCAAAGGAAATCTCAAAGTAAGCTTTAGTCAACTCTCTAAACCAGACATTGCATACTTTCCTATGACTTACTTAACTGATTTTTTTGTTTCTTACATTCTTGTTTTCCTTTTTTTTTTTTAAATTTCTCTTTTTATTTCTTTCTACAATAGAATTATCTAAACAATGGAGAGAACTAGGAAAAATTAGTACTCCTTCTCTAGATGGAGACCCCATATTCTCCACACATTTTTTGTTCTTAGAGCAAACTGTGCTGGCTGAGCTGTAGTAAATGATTATTACAACATAAAAAATATTGTCATGTAAAGCTCAAGCTCAGTATTTTTCTTCTATTTATATATTCTGCCCTAACTAGGCACTATTGGTTCAAAAAGTGTTCCTCCAATTCCATTAATCTTTCCTCAGACTACCATTTTGCTCTTCAAGACCCTAAACCATCCTGGCTTGATCAGCAAACAAATGCTATAAATGACCAAATAGCTTTGGGAATTTTTGGGGTTTTCCTAGCCTTTCAGTCAAAGTCCTTCTCTTGGCAGGCGCTGCTGGTGTTTTTCTCGGTGTGTTATCTGTTTTTTGTGACACTACAGAAGTTTATATGCCTGAATTGAATTTTCAATATGACATTGTAATATTTTTTTTTTCTGTAGAGTATGATTCAGGTGATGGTAACAGCACCAGTAAAAAACAGGGTATGAGTATAATAGAAATGGTATACAAAAGAATGTTTTATTATTTCATTCACTCTCAGTCTTAATATAATCAGATTTATACCCCTTTTTACCATCATTTGACTAAAATAAAAAACTTCCTTTAAGCTTTAGAACTTAAATTTTTATCTGTGTTTAAAGACAAAGAGCCACCTATAACGATATTCATCCCCCAAATACATTTTCTTAAGTAATATCTTAACAGGTGTTTTCCTTATAAAAGGTGGTTTCTTGTCAGTTAATAAGACTGCTTCTACTTTTTCCTGATTACTTCAGAAGTCTACTTTACAAGTCCTTTTAATTCTGTCATTAGATTTATCTGACAGCCTGAAATGCGAGGGTCAGTCCAGTGAAGGATCTAGAAGCCCAATTCCTGATTTTAAAATGCTTAAGATAAAGAGGTATCTAAAAGTGTGTTTAGATGCAGAATTCATTAAATAATTAGGGGTTTAGGGAAAAAAACAGAAAGGGACACACACACACACACACCCCAACCCCCAAATCCAAACCTTTCTTCCTTTAGTGTCTGATAGAGGCAGACCTAGCCATGTGTGAAAGTCTGTACCAGCAGCTGTAGTGGGGCTGTCTGAGACCAGGTGCTGGTAAGACCCATCTTGTACATATTTATTTATTTATTTACACCACACATATATATATTTCCCCACTAGTGAACTGCCATCCTGCTCAGATAGAAAGGAGCAGGATGAGGCCATTGCTGCTGTTTGTCTTTTTCTGTGGGTGCACTGAATGTCTGCTTGTGATCTGTGCAGGTGGCCATGTGTATCTGTGGTGTGTGTTCATCCTGTGAGTGTGCACGCCTGATGAGCATACACCTTTTGCCTCACTACTGATTGCACCTGGGGTCATGGAGCTGTAGCAACCTCATCTCTTTCAGGCTTTTGGAGTGGTTCTGATAGATTTTCCTCTAACAGTGAGTACTTCCAACTGCCAACAAAAGCTGGCCAACATCAATGTAAAGACATGATTGAAAATAATTAAAAGCTCATGGAGTTTGGGGGAGGTTACTGGATCTTGAAGAAAGGACATGTCACTTGTCTTCAAGAAGTGCATGAAGGAGGATCTGGGGAATTCCAATTTGTTCACCTTCACCTTGGTGCTTGGGAAGGTGACAGAGCAGATAATTCTGGAAAACATGTGAAGGACAGGGAGGTGACTGGGAAAAGCGAGAATGGATTTACAAGGGGACAAGCAATTAATCAGCCTGATAGCCTTCTATCAGATGATTCAGAGAAAGTTGGTGTGGGTGGTAAGGGGAGAGCTGTGGATGTTGTTTATCTGGAGCTTAAAAAGGTTTTTAACAGTGTGTCCCATAACATTCTGATAAGACAAACTGATGATATATGGACTAGGTAAGTGGACAGTGAAGTAGACTGAAAACTGGTAGTACTGCTGAGCTCAGAGGGTTGTGAACAATGGCACAAACATCAGCTGGAGGCAAGTCTCCAGTGGTGTACCTCAGGGACTGGTAATGGGGTCAATTCTGTTTAACCTCTTCATTGATGGCACAGATAACAAGATAGAGTACACCTTACAGAAGTCTTCAGGTGAGAGTAAAGTTGGGGAGAGGAGGCAGCCAATACACCAGATGATCGTAGTGCCATTTAGAGGGACTGAGCAGCTGGAAATGAGCTTCACAGAGAAGGACCTGGCAGTCAGAGTAGACACTGAACTGGACATGAGTCAGCAATGTCTCTTTGTGGCAAAGGCAGCCAACAGTGTCCTGGGCTGCATTAGGAAGGGTATTGCCAGGAGGTCACGGGAGGCAATCCTTTCCCTCTATTCAGCACTGGTAAGATGCATTTAGAGTGATGGGTCCAGGTCTGGGCTTGCAAGTGCAAGATAAAGAAGGGCATACTGGAGCAGAGAAAAATCACTGGACATAAGAACTTAATTTAAAAACATTTAAACATTTACAACATTTTATGCCTTGGGGTTCTTAAACACTGCAACAGATTGATTGCCCAGAGAGGTTTTGTGGTTTCTAACTTCAGAAATATTAAAAAACTGACTGGACACAGTCCTGATTAATCTGCTCTAGCAGACCCTGCTTTAAGCAGAAGAATTGAAATAGCCTGTCTCAGCAGGTGCCTTCTCAATCACTTTTTGAATCTGAACTTAAAATAAAACAAGGTCTCCACTGACTTTTTCTCCAGTGTGACAAGTAAAATTGGAGAGGTTCCAGCATGCTTCAGGTTGAGTCCTGAGAACTCAACTGGAAATTTATCTGGTTTCTGAATACAACTGAATTGCCATGAGTTAATGTTGACTGGCTGCCAGATGCCATAAAGCCACTCTCTCCCCATCAGCAGAACAAGGGGAGGAAATAAAATAAAAAGCTTGTGTGTTGAGATAAAAGGAGGGAACTCAGTCACCAGTTACAGTCATGGGCAAAACAGATGCAACTTGGGGAACATTGCTTTAATTTATTGCCAGTTAATAACAAAGTAGGATAGTGAGAAATAAGAACAAAACTAAAACTTCCCCCCAACTCCTTTGTCCCGGGTTCAACTTCTCTCCTGACTCTTCTACATTCTCCCCCTGAGCAGTTCAGGAGGGATTAGGAATGTGAGTTGCAGTCAGTCCATAACGCGTTGTCTTTGCTGCTCCTTCCTCCTCACACTTTTCCCCTGGTCCAGCATGGGGTCCTTCACAAACAGCTCCAATGTGGGTTAGTCCCATAGGTTGCAGTTCTTCAAGAACTGCTCCAGCGCGGACCCCTTTGACAGGGTGCAGTCCTTCAGGAACAGACTGCTCCAGTGTGAGTCACCCATGGGCCACCATTCTTGCCAGAAAACCTGCTCAAGCATGGGCTCCTCTGCACAGGCCACCATTCCAGCCAGAAGCCTGCTCCAGCATGGGCTTTCCACAGGCTGCAGTTTCCTTCAGGGCACATCTGCCTGCTGCAGTGTGGCATCCTCCATGGACTGCAGGGTTGATTGCTCCAACATGGTTCTCCATGGGCTGCACCTGCACCCGATATGCAGATGTAGGCTGGAGAGCTGCTCAGAGTAGTTAAAAAAAAAGGGTGGCTATATAACATCAAATAAAATAAGTACCTCAGAAGTCAAATTTGAATTTTGGACTTAGATTATTAAGTATAATTTAAATTTCTGCTCCTGGCACCTAAGTAGCTGTTGGTATCTAGACCTTAACCCTCACCTAATTTACCACTAACATACAGTGCAAAGAAAACTGTGAATATAGGTAGAAATGGAGTGTTGCCATTTATTTGCATTATTAGGCTTCAGGATTACAGCAGGAGCATCACCAAGAGTGGACACCTCATTAAAAAAAAAAAAAAAAAGGGTATTTTTTTTGTAAGTTTAACTATACCGTTTTCACTTCTATTGAATTTGTTCGCCAGTCACCCATCTTACAAAGCCAAGTAGACTTCAAGCTGTCATGCTGTATTCAGCTGCTGTCTCAAATATAGCTTTCCAAGAGACAGAAGCTCACTCCAGTCTGCAAATCAGGTGTGCCTGTGAAGATGAGTACTAAGAACATAAGCTTGTAGTTGTGGCTTTTCAGTGTCTCTGCTGTCAGACATTTCTTAACAAAAATTTTGCACAGATTTGAATCTGTTTCCCTGGAAGCTGAGAGGTTCTAAATATAAGAATCTGATTTTGACAGATATGAAATAAATAAGTCTAGGATTATTTTAAGTCCTGCTGGTTTAGCTTTATAAGACAACTTTTTGACATGTTACTCACATGTACTGAAATTATTTGAATTAATTTGCAAACACAGTTATGTCTATACTGGTAAATAAAATGGCACAGAACAATTTGTGACCACAAGAACAGATGGCATAGCATGGTCTGTGTCCTCACTGCTTGGGAGTTTCTCCCTCCAGAGCAGGCTACTCAGTTTCTTTGTTGTGCTTGGCCCTGGGTGTCCCTTGAGCAACATCTGATAGCCTATGAAATATGGTTACCACACGGTCCTCTGAAACATTCTACATACATCTATATTTCAATTCAAAGTGTATGAAACACTGGGAGTGCTATACTGTCCCCCACCGGTAGGTCAGTTTATTTTATAACTCTAATGATTTTATTCCATACCTTTGGGTGAGAACTGAGAACCCTTACAGGTGTGAAGTCTGGAATGGAGTCCTTTGGAGGACTTTGTAGGTAAAAAGAACCTAAACTCGGAGTAATTTTCATTGATACAGACTTTGGGGGAAGAATTTAGAATGAAATACGCCCCCCATCCCCACCTCAAGTAATGCTTAGTCTTTGTGTTGGAAACAGATAGATGCAGTGGTTCAAAGCAGAGACAGAAAGAAAATTAACAAGTAAATGCATGGTCAAGAAATGATACTGCAGCTTACCTTCCAGAACTCTCTTACTTATACCAGAGACATTCCTGAAAGAAGACAGTGTGTTATTTAACACATAAACCAACATTTTTTATCTTTGTCCCCTTTTTGCCTCTTGCTGTTGCATCTCAATGAGAAGTAAACTGGCAAGTCTCCACTCATTCATTTGTATATTAATGAAAATATGTTAAGACCTTTCACAGAACAGTCATGTTCTCCATATCACCATACAGAAGAAAAAAGAAGATTGTTAGGTGTTGGTATGGCAAAATTTTAATGCATTCAGCACATAATTTAATGCTCATATGAAATGAGTTTTTTCTTCATAATAGGAAGGTCAGCTCTTTCTGTTTTGTTAATGCTGAAAAGACACAAAGGAGCTAGAATCTCAAATGAGAGACAGAGATCTAAAACCAGGAAAAAATCCTGAAATAAGCTTAATTGGAATGTCAAACAATACAATCATTCATGTCCTGTAGAGAAGAAGATATTGACATGTATTATAGCAGAGTTTGCATTAAAAGAGAGCCATGTATCTCTCTATGCCATTGTGACTACTCCACAAATTTTCTTTTAACACATATCTGCAGCTGGACATAGTGGCAACTTAACAATAAAAAGTTTCTCATAATTTATTTTTTACTATTTCAACACAAATATAGCATGAAAAATGTCTTCCTAACTGTTGGCTTAACAGGTAGTATTCATCAAATCTTAGACTGAACAAATTAAACTAACCAACTTGTAACTAACTAAAGTAGTTGCTGAACTGCGTCTTTTAGTATCTTCCCCTGAGGACTGAGCAAAGAGACCTTACTAGCATGTAATTCATACCATGCTCAAAAGATTTCAAAATTATATAGAAAATTAACTTGTACATATCTCCAGTGTCTACCACAATCTATGTGGTAGATTGTCTAAATCTTTGAAATGAATCATACATCTCTAATTTTTGCATATGAGGAAAATATGAGGAAAAAGCAAAATAAAAAATGACAAGCATGTTATCTAACTCATCTGACCAGATGTTAATATACATTTTATAATTAAATAAACCAAATTATTTTTCTCTTTCTGATTAGGAAGACAGCTTAGGTTTACTAGTTCAGATATAGGGTATCCACATATGGTCAGTTTCTGTATCACATGACCATTACTATTTGCAAAAATTAAGAAGTTCATAAAAAATTGTCTTGTTGAAAGAAAATTAGGGTTTGTTGTTTTACATGGAGTCTCAGCTTCATTCACTGAATTTCTATTGTGATCCTTCTAGAGTCAATGCAGTATGTAATAAATTCCTCTACCTACCATCAGGATATAAATCTCTATCAGAAGCAGAGCAATCGACTAATAAAAAAGAGTAATCAAAATTTTAAAATAAAGCTTTACACATTTTTTGTGTGTGTGTGTGTCTTTTAAACATAGAAAATAAGAAAGGACATTATTTTAGCTTTCTAGGTTGCTGTTCATTCTCCTTCGTTCCCTCAGTACTCCTATCAGTCAAGTAGGCTTTGTTCCTTCCTAATTCCTTCCCAGGATGTTTCAAGTTTTCTTACTGAGTACATGGAAGAACCAAACAATATATAAATCAGCCAGATTCTCAACTGAAATTCTACAGAACCAATTTTCACAGAAGTAAAGGACAAAGAATGTTCTGTGGCAAATTTTATTTAGCCTCACAGCAGTCCTGCCTTGGATAATAATAATTATATTCCCTAGCTTTGCTGGGGGTTATGTGGGAGTATTGTTTCCCTTTGCACTTTTTTGTGTGTCAGAAAGGTCATTTAAAGCATAGCTAATCCATTTATCTAAGATCCTTTGAGACAGAAAGTAAATAATGTAGTACCCTCATCCCAATAAATCTTTATCATCTCAGTTACTGCATTCTTCCTTCCCTTGGGTATCAATTGCTTTGTTGCAGTATTTTTTTGCCCTAACATTTCATCACATTTCTTGTTTATACACATTTATTAAAAATCTTTTTACTAGAATGAAAGTTTAGAAACCTAACTGCAAATAAATTAACAAATAATTAATTGACTGCCTGCCTAAACTATTTTTCTGTATAGTTTTTTTCTCTGTTTGCTTGCTGCATGTACTTTTTACGTTTTTACTCATGTCTATATCTATTCCTTGTGATTTGTTCTTTTATCCCTTCTTGAAAATATGTTTAATCACATAAAGTCTCACATTTCTCTCATTTTTTCTTGTTATTTACAGTGTATTAGGAAAGCTGTTTGCTTTCTCAAATCTGTATCTCCTGAAATGTTTTTTTTTTCCTCATATATCTTTTTGTGGAGATGAATATTGTTTGGAGTTTTCGGATAAAATCTTTTATCAGCGGAAAATAGTTACCTTATTTTCTATAGTGTGCAGTTCCTTTGGTCTTGGTATCTCATTGCAGATTTCTTCCCTGTAGCAACTATTTCTTAAGGATGCTCAAGTCTTCTAGTAGGCTGGAATTCTGATAAGCATTGCAGGCTAAGTAAAACTAAATAAATACAAATTATTTTTTCAGTAATTTTTAAATTTCCAGCCTAAATATTTTAATACCCTGCAATTTATCTTCCTAAATAAAATAAAATCACTGTATTTTAGTTAAAGACAAAAAAAATAAATGTGTAGATTTGCTTTTCTGCAGGTATTACAAGGTATTATTAAGCATGGTCCTGCAGCATTACAGTCATTGCAAATTTTGACACTGGCTGTCACGAGCATGCCTATGAGGCCATCTGCTTGTGGAAAGGAAAAGCCTTCTTTGTAAATGCAAGGTGACAATTGGAGGTGAAGCTGTCTTTTGAAAGAAAGTAAATATGCCAGTACATAAATACTGTAAATAGATTTAACTAAATACAGTCTACATATTGATGTATAAATTCTGTGTATTTGTAAAGTATCGTCTTAAGACCTCACCTGCCATCATCTTAGTCCCTTTGTCAGTCTGTTGATTCATTTCAAACAGTACAATAAGTCCTTTAAAGCAGTATATTTCTTGGAATGATATAAATTACTTGAATGATTATAACAAAACTTTGTTGCCTGGAGACAAAATTATCCTTTTCCACAGTGAGACATTATGATCACAATGTGAAAAAGAGACATCTAGTCTTAATTAGAGTTATCACAGACAAATCAAAAAGCACATATTTTCAGGACTGTCTTCCCCTTCCCTTTCCAGCTGCTTGTAGGAACAGAATGCCAGAAATATTCCCACAGAAGATAAGGCAAAAGCCTGTAAAACTGCTCAAAGCCTAGTAAAATGGCTTAAAGCAGACCTCTGCAAAGGACATGCAGTGAAACTTTTCTACCATCATTTTTTCCTGGATTGACATCTTGGTTATCCCACACATTATTAGTTAATTTATAATGGTGTGTTTTTCACAGTGTATCTAGTGTGCAGTTCTTACCATTGAAGTATTACAGAACCATGAACATGCAACTATACAAGTTCCTGACATCACCGAAGTCATACCCCTAATTAAACTTCCTATCTCTTTAATGTATCATCTGGATGGCCTTTAAAAAAACTTAAGGTAGCATCCTGGGTTTTAGAGGTGGATTTTTTTGGCTTTCAACAGATTCTTGTAATCAGACATCGTGAAAACCATTCTTTAAAGTCAAATGCAATGCAAACTAATCAACTATAAAGCCTGTCATGCTGCTTAAAAGATAAAGCACACATAGATATTTAGGACAAGCACAGTATTTAAGAGGTAATTTCTCTACTAAAATCTCTCAGAACTGTTAAAACTTGCAAGTTGACCTACACTTCTGCCCCAAAATAGCAATTACTGTGTCCACCATATTTCACCTCTTATGTCGGAAATTACTCCTTTAAAATAATAAATGGGTCCACAGAAAAAATATTCATAAAATAAAAAAAAATATGCAAATTGAATATTTGGAATCTGAGAAAGAATTATTTCTAAGCTATTTGATTCCTGGTTATTAAGGCAGGAGTCTGTGTTCAAGGTTTCACAATTGCTAAAAGATACATTTAGGATAGAACATCACAAAGGAAAATAAAGAATAGCCTTTCTTATGATCATATTAACCCTATTATTTTACAAAAATTATTAACTGACAGATTATGGAAGTTATGATTGCTGTTGGCTAAAATCAGATGAATAAATAATATACAGAGCTATATGAACAGGTATCTTGTCAGACCAAATGTCAAACTAGTATCTGTTCTCCAAAAGTAGCTAAGAGCAGATTTTTAAGTAAGAACACAGTAACAGACCAATCATGAGATTTTATTTCCTCAGAGTATCTTTTTTTCTATGTAGTTCATGCCTCAAAACATCCTAAACCAGGAGTAGTATGATTTTAGCTAACATAGTGAAATTTGCTCCCATGGCTTTTAACCTCATTTAGAATTTCACTACCCACATCTTGCAAGGAGATTAATTGCATATTATTGCATATTATATTGCAATTACATATATATACATATATACAATTACACATATAGACATATACATATATATTAATATGCATGTAATTTCATATTATGAGAAGAACTGCTTCTGTTCCTTTGTTTTGAACTTCATTAAACAACAACAAAAAAATCTGTTAAACTTTGATTTCTTTATTCTTCTATGTAGTTGTCTTATTGGGAGATTGATGTAGGACTAGGTGTCCTATTAGATGACTTGTCCTATTGCTCTAGTGTTCTCTATGAACATTTTCCACACCACTTATGAATTACACTTATAATAAATTCTTTAGTCAATCTTCCCCACCCCACCCCCCAAAAAAAAGTAAAAACTGAAGGGTTCTAGTTTAGTTAATTTTTCCTCAGCAAAAACAATTCCTTATTTTCTTTTTGGTACTGTTAGAGGTCAGATATAATTTTTTTTTGACATGAGGGGATGTAAACTGCACACAAAATTCAGAAAGACACATATATATATATATATATGACATATCCTATTTTCTTTGGGGTATTTTGTCTGTTTTTTTCTAATTCTTTCTTAATAATACCCAGTGAACTTTTTTATTTTGAAATAGCTACTGACTGAAGAGATGAAGTTTCCACAGAACCGTCTGCGTCTCCAAGATCTTATTTCTGGCAAGTAGTAGTCAGCTCAGAGCACAATATTTAAGCACAGATTTTTTTTTTTACCCATGTGTGTTACTCTACATTTATCAGTGGCAAATTTTATCTTTTGTTTATGTCTCAGTAGCACAGAACTGTAAGATCTTTCCATAGTTCTCTACAGTCTTTACCACCTACCTGAATAATTTAATATCATTAGCAAACTTTATGATTTTATAGTCGTTCTTTCCAGATTTTCATGAATAAATTTAAGAGCTTAACTACCAAAACAGACAACTGTGGGAGATAAGGATGTTAAAAAGTAAGAAAAACCTTAGTAGATAAGATTAAACCAAAGGTATTATTAGCCTATATCCTGTGCTCGGCAATGGATAACATCAGATGCTTACAGAACAAAGCATATATGACATAATGGCATTGCCCCTTCATCTAGCATCTTTCAGTACAAAACTTCTGATCCTCAAGTGATACTTTTACAGCCCTAGTAAAACTTCATTGCTAGGTATGCCTCTACAGTGAAAATTTACACTTATATCTTCTGGTTTCTGTCATTTATTTAGTGTTTTACTTATGTAAATTATTTTATCCCTCATAGGTTTATATAACAATCCAGATTGGATGTGACCTTGAAAGATCATCTGATCCAACCTTTCATGGAAAAGGGAACCTAGATGAGATTATCAGAAAAGGATCATAGATGAGATTATTGGGAGTCTAGATGAGATTATCCCAGTATTGCTCAGTTTATCGATCATTCTTTGGTGACCAACCTTGTCAAACGCCTCTCAGAAGTCCTCATAGACTATATTGGATGGGTCACATTTATATCAGCTGGATTTTTTTTGTGGCTACTGATAAATCTGCCCTACAGCAATAAAGAGTCTATTCTTCATTTCCAATGCAATGTTGAGTATAACTTTCATAGATATAGTTTCACCCAAACTACTTAGCATGTGAATGTATTTTTAAATGACAGTGGTCACAGAAATAGTAATAACATATCTGTGAGAGGAAGAACTATGTTTACAGATTCCCTGATGACCTGTCAGAGCACCTTTCTAGAATTTTGATTGGTTTTGTTAAAAAATTCAGCTGGCTGAGTCCAAGCACATGAGCTACTTCTTGTTAAGTACTGTTCAGAAGAAAACTGGATCCAAGGGCTCCCGTTCCTTCCCTTGGGAGCTGCTTTGAAGCTAAAACTGTGTTGCTTGGCCCTGCCTATGCTCTCACCCTTGACACCAGCTTTGCCTTCACTTCAACTTGTTCTTGTTGCTCCCTAAAATGTCCCAGATGGAATTTTGCTATGAATAGACAGAACCAGACAGAATATAGGGTGGAAGGGACATAAGGATGTCAACACTGGTCCAACCTCCCAGTCAAAGCAGGTCAAACTTTGAAGTCAGATCAGATTACTAAGGTCATATTCAGTAGAGCTTTGAACATTTCTTGGAATGGAGATTTCATAGCCTCCTTGGGCAACATGTTCCAGTTCTGGATTACTTACACTGAATCTTTCACTGATTTATTTTTTTTATTATTTTTTCTTGCATCCTTTGGTTTTGTTCTGGGGAGGTTTTTGACTGTTAAAAACCCCAACCCTCTATGAGTTTTATGTTCCAGAGTCAGTTGTCTGACATGTAAATGTTTACAATTCAGATGTCTACATATGTGTTATTTGAATAGATCATGTCTGCTAAACAGCACTATAAAGTCCACTGGTTTGGATTAGTGACCCACGCACAAAAAACTAATGTCATCACATATGCCTTAAGTTATTGATGGTAATCACAGGAACTGGCAGCTTTCTCAGAGAACATGTGAAGGATCTGTATTCATCTTTAATAGCAGCTGCTGGTGACAATATGTACCTTGTGTGTGGACAACTGAATCAAATCCACTAACTGTATTATTGGTTTTACTTTGACTATATTCAGAATTTAGCCACTTAGCTCACTTGAATAAACCCAGATTTAGACAATTAATTACAGATGTATACAACATAGAGCTGAAATCCAACCTCAAAGACTTCAAAGACAGGTGTCTAGAATCTGAAATTTAGCCCTATTCTAGAAATCTGATTTCCCAACTACTTTCTATTTTGCCTGAAAGTAATTTTTTTTTTTTTTTTTAATAAAGGTGAATATAAATTCTGGCAGTGATCTGGCAATTTGGGAAGCATTGACATAAAACAGGGACTTGTGAATCAACCAAGCCACTTGAGTTTCCTCTTCAAGTAAATTAAACTTCCTAAATTTCTTTCTGAAATGAATTCTCATTGCTTCAATTAAATTCAACTTCAAAATGACTTTTGAAACAAAGTAGTTGTTTGAAATAAGGATAAACAAAGCATGAAAATTCATACTACCAAAAATTTTGTCCATCTTGGAGTGGGATGGCATGAGCAACTGCACCCTGGTGAGTGGGGTGGAACTGCAGGGTGCAGTATTCAGGGTGACTGTTCAGGGACCACACCTTGGTTGTGTGAGCCTGTGGGGTGCTTTCTCAGCAGCATATCTGTCAGTAAGCTGTTGGGAGTGGTGGGGGTGCACTGAGGATCCTGAGCTGCCACAGGAATACTGTGCATGGAGGGGAACCCCACTCCCTGGGCAGTGGGGTGCTGGTGACCTGCATGACCCGTATCTGTGTGTGTGAATGAGTATGTGTGTATGTGCCTGGGGTGTGTGTTTGTGTGTGACAGGGCAAGAGAGAGGAGGTAATTAGCTGCAGAAGGCTATTTGGAAACTTGTAGGTGTTTATTGACTTTTTAAAATGCCTAGTATTGTGGTTTATCTTCTGTATTGCTGATATTGACCTTGAATGTGTAGTTCACCAATCGCTTGTTTATTACTTGTCATTAATAAATCTATAAATCACTTTGATCATTATTTTATTTAAATTACATGAACTGAGAAGTTTTTACCTGTGACAGATATCCTGAGGTTCTCAGGTCTTTGTTGTCAATAGCTGGAATACTTATTTATTTTTTTGCCTCCAAAAATGTATTTTGATTTCACAGGATACAAATATAAATATTGTCTGCCCTGTCAGACCCCAATATTTAAAAATATTTCAATTTTAAATTTAAATAAAATAAAATAAAAAAAAATCTTGATATTTCTGAAAATTTTAGTTCCACAGATCTGTATTTCAATATTGTTAAGAATGAATGTCATTAATCATAGGCCTAATTCAATAGCCTGCCCCGTGGCATCCTGCCTGGCTTCCAACTAATCCAGAAGTGTTACAAATTACAGCTCTATTTGCATCTCTTGGAAACACTGTGGTATTTAAATAATGTTAAACATCTCCATTTGGACAACTACATCAAGCTCTCTATCAGCACTTAAAATGGGAACATTTACACACAATGGAAAAGATTCTTGCAGAATGAGAACTGTCAGCTGGATACAGACTCATGTAAAGAAATTTCTGGGGAATTGGGTCACCAATGTGTCATTGAAACTAGGAAAAAAATTGGCACAATCAAACCAGTATGTGAAAAACTTGCTACTTAGGTTAAAAAAGAAAGAGCAATGAAATGTTTTGTGATAAACACTGAAGGATTTATAGGTGAAATTACTGGTTTTCTCCCCATAGTGATATACTTCATAAAATAAATATAAATAAGAAAAAATATGTATTTTTAATCTGTGAGAAAATTTGGATAGGTTGAAAGAAAATCAGAGAAATATGTAGTACCCATTGCAAAAGTAGGATCCTAATTACTCAGTATCAGAATACCCATAAGACACTATCACCAGCAGGTTTTGCAAAACCCGTTCAAATCACAACAAACTCTTTTATCAGGCCTACCCTTTTAGTAATTTCAAACCTAAATCTCTCAAAGATTACTAACGTGCCAGACTGGGAAATCCATCTGCAATTATTTAGTCAGTATTTGAGGTAAAATTAATTATGTTTCATTTAGTATAAGAGACCTAAAAAGAAAGATTTTGGGTAAATGAAAATGGTTTAAATCCATATGGAAACATCTTTGGTTATATCAGGTTACATTACAGGTATCTGCATATTCGTTTTTCAGACTCTGCACTCACGTCACACTATTTCTCGTAAGTGCAAAGGTTTTCTCCAGTTTGAAATGCTTAAAATACACTTCATATCATGATCTATTTGACAAAGGGGTATATTCTCAATTGCTTCTGATAAGACACAAGGTGCAAAGAAGCACACCAGAGGGGAAGGGGAGGCAAAAGTGGCTTTTTGCCTGGATTTTCTCTGTTCTGCAGACTGATATAAGTGCTGGTCCTCACAACAGATTTACATTGTCACTGAGCTGCTTTGCATTCCACGGTTGCTTTAAAACAAAGCACTTCAGCTGTGCTTCTCTCACCCTGGTATGTTACAGCTGCTTCCAACACACTTCTGGGCAAGACAAACCAGAGAGAGAAAAGTGTATAGTTTCTCCCCTGTAACTGTAGGGGAACTCTTATAAATTGCTAATCTCATGTGTAGGAATACAGTCATGAGAATCACAGTTAAAAAGTTTATAAATTTACTGTTTAAGCAGTAATGTCCATTCATGTTCACTCTCCTCTCTGGAACACTAAATAAAATAGTTTATGTCTTTTTTTTTTTTTTTAATTTTTTTTCCTGGCTGCTAGTGACTGGTAACATTAGAACAAAAGTGAAATTGAAATCTGATTTAATAAGAACAATAGCAAAACTCAAAATTGAATTAATGTGTTTAAATGATCAGTTCTGAAATACCAATTTAAGTACAATATCATAACCCTGTAGTCCTTGCAAAGATTTTAAAAAGCATTATGTCCATTATGTCCAGAAGACAGCTTGAAAACACTGAGACCTTGAAAATGAGTCAGAATATAAATGTTTCATGGGGCCTAAGCAGTGCATGTGTTGAATTTCACGTTTGATGAACTTCTGCCTAAATCATTTTTGCTGCCCAGTTTGTGACAGACTCATTTTACTCAAAATTTTCAAGCATTGAAAAAAATTACATGGTTTGCCCAATTTAAGTCAATGAATGTGTCATCTAAGCTGATAGAGGTTCTCTGCTTCCTTCCACTGGTGTGTGATAGGAAAAGAAAACCAGAGTATTTCTTTCTTTTTATTTATTTTGCTGTCTAGCAAAAAAAGAAAATTCTGCAATATTTTAAATGTTGTAGATAACTTTAATGCAATGAAATTGTAATGATATTTATTGTTGAAATAACGTTTAACAAAAGTAAAACAAAATGAAACAAGCATTAATTTGGGGTTTAGGTCCTCAGCCAAACGTTGATATATTACTGAATAAAATTGAGGAGGCAATTTGGTTTCAAATTTATTCCAATATTTGCACCATTGGAAGTATGAGATGGAACTAAAAAGTAATATTTTTATTAGACCAAAGGTAAAGACTGGAAAAGGCAGAAAGCTTTTGGACACTGTTTCTACATATATATGCTACAGCATATTGCCATTATTATATTATTTCCAGAACTAGAAATACAAAGAAAGGCCTGAAAGCTCCAGAGATATGAACAGAAAGACACTAATCTAGAAAATTAAAAATAATTAGTTTAAGACAATTTTAAAAAATATCTACCTATAATTCAGCAGTTCCAGAACTTGGAACAGGATCAGCTTATTCCTGATCCACAAGTGCAGTAGTCTTAATGACACATTTTCATAACAATTAAAAAAAAAAGGCTTTTTTTATCAGGTACTTTCAAATCCATGTATTTCAAAGGACAGAATTATTAGCAAATTCCCTCAGATTAATTTCTTGAGATTATTTGAGACTTTTTTTTTCTCCATTCCTTCACTTTTTTTGTATCCCATCAACTAAGTAAGGGATTCCGAGTCTGCTAATTTTATGTTCATTCATTCCAGACATTCTGCTTCATCACTCCTTCCCTTCTTTTTACCTTCCTCTAATTTGCTCACTTTATGCCTCATTTTCTCCATCTCATGTCTCCCTTTATATCTTTATTTCTTCAGAAGTGTATACTTCATATATTAGGTATATGCAGTAAAGGTGAGTGAAATAATTTTCAATATAAGAGACTTAGATACTGTGGTGTTGAACGTGGTAAAAGAACTAATATTGCATAGAAAAAAGATAAATGATATGGCAGGGTTGCTTATAATTAAACTATAGACATTTAATCTCACTGTCATTTGTTCTCTTATCAGACAATAAAATAATTACTAAAATTAGTATTTCCCACTATACAAATAAAAACTTATTTGAGTAAACAAAACACCCTAAATACGCTATTTCAAAACATTTAATTTTTTAAGCATTTGATTTTTACTAACTGACATATCTTCTTAACTGAGATTGCATTGAGAGGTTTTCACTAAATATGGCTTCCAGTTATACATTTTGTATCATCTGGATTATTTTAATTGCCCCTGTGGTTTCACTGCATAAGAGTTAGGTGGAGTTAGGAATCAAGATGAGGAATATGACTCATGACTGCTAGACTGCAACTCACATTTTCAGGCTTTCCTGCAACACAAAGATATGCACATTTATTGTTTTGTAAAGACCTTACATCATCCCTTCTGAAATGCATATTCATAACAAGAAACAAACATAATGCTTTCTTAAAACACTGTACCCTATCTCCTCCCTTCCTATTTAACTTCATTGTTATTGCTGTTGGGAAGTGGAGAGCCTATGGGAATGTTAGTAAGGGATGATACCAACAGTAATAGCAAAGCAAAGTTAGTCACTTATAACAAAACATAAGATGAAAGCTTCTTAAGAAACAAAAACTAATATCTTAAGAGATTAAAAGCTCAGAGGAGAGCTGGAGGAAGATACATTTCTGAAAAAAAATGGATTGCTTAGCAGATGCATAGCATTTCTCATTCTGCTGCTTTAATTTTCTGGTTTTGACAAAAAAAGATGCATTTCAGTCAAATTGTTAAACAGAACAAATAAGAAGACTGAATTTGGGCATCCTGAAGCAGCAAAGAACCATGCACAGAGACAACGGGAAGTGGTAGATTGAGCAAATCATCTGGACAGGTTGTTCTCTCTGCCCCTTAAATGATGTGTACATCCTTTCCATTTTAAGTACACAGTGCCCCTTGAATTCAGGAATAGAGGTGGATCTCTGGATACTTTCTATTAAGCTGTAACACTGACTTTCTCTCTACAATAGTTTCCTACCTGGGCCTTTCTTTTTGCATACTAATAAGACAGAACAAAAAACATTCTCTAATGCCAAGACCAAGTGGCACGGAGTATTTAATTTTATGCATTCAAACTGTTTGTCCCTCAGTAGGTTTTACTCTTCTGTACCACCATTCCGTAACAGTGCCTGTAATTTTGTATCCCCCAAATTGTGATGGGATTCCTTAGGAAAATGCTACTTGGACTGCAGGAAAAACATACCGTCGTCCAACTTGATAATACATATGAACATGGCCCACAGAGCAGCACCAGCTGTAGTTTAACAATATTATCATAGCCTTAAGGGCCTTTTCCTCATGGTTTTTGTCTAAGTTTGCCCCTGTGTAACTTAAAGGATGGAAAAGGTGAGGGCAAGGAATTAATAATCCTGATTTGGGGTTTGAATTATATGAATTCAGTGCAGAGCAACAGGAGAAAGAGTTATTCATGTGATTTCTCTGACTCCTCCCTGCAGGGAGACCAGACTGGTCTCAATAGCAAAACAGACAGGGCGCTGTTCCAAGTTTTATCAGCATCCTTTACAGTCATTTAGTTCAGCTAGGAACATATGAATCATAGGAGAGAGAACAAAGGACTATATGCCCTGGCACAGTTTTAATACTTCAGGGCTAAAAGAAGAGGTAGTGGAGATAACTGAGTTTTCCACATCTTCAGTGCTTATTCTTGATTAACTTGCTTCTATTAATCATTTATAGGTAGTGTGCACTAGGGGAAAACACTGATTTCTCATCTAATAACAATTTCATAACTTTTCTTCAGGGATATCACAAGTTTTTAAGAAGGTTTAGCTTGAAAATAACAAAGTTAGCTTAAATATAAAACTTTTATTTCCATGGTAATCCATGGCAAAATGACATCTGTATACTGATACATAAGTATATGTATTTAGCTTCTTTCCTGGTAAAGGAAAATACATGGCAACCTCTTTCCCATCCCATCTAACTGAAGCGTTCCTTTAAAAATATAAATATCTGAGCAGCTCATCTACTAATAAACCAGAGCCTTGACATTACTGGGAGAACAAGGGACTTTGGTGTAATCTAAAAGAGCCTGTCATTTCAGTTACTGAATCTGCTTATTAGCAGACAAAATAAATAAACAAAAACTGATTTCTGTTACCACGTGCAACTGTATATTGGGCTGGTTTAAGCATTATTTTGCACACTGCTATCGATCTTTCTATTAAAAGCATAAAGTATTCTGAAACATATTATGCTGTATGGCTCTTATAGCCACAGAGCAGCTGGGCTAAAATATGAAAGGCAGATGCACAATTATAGAGGATCTTACTAGTACAATCAAGGTCTGTAATTAAGCCTCTGTCTTCATAGATATATCTGGTCTCTACCTCTTTACTGTGTTCTGGAATATGAGATTTACTGTTCTTTGGCAATAACGTGTGTTGGGGTTTCTGTGTACACTACACACCTCACAAAGATATGCATTATCAAGGCCTTAGTGTCAATGAACTGAATTTCAGAGGAGGGCTTAATTTATCTTCTTAGGAGTTTTAAAAATTTTCATTAGTCACATATTTGCCTGTATACATTTATATTTTTTGAAAGAACATGACTATCTGAAAACAATGGTATCATAGACTATATCACACTTAAAATAATAGCACAGTTGTCTGTAGAACTGTTTTGTTTTCTTGAAATTCTGTGCACTATGTAAGTAATGTGGTAACACCCACAGGCTAAAAGGATTTTCCATTTCTATTCTCTATTTTGTTATTAGTTAGAATGCATTTAAAATGCATTATTCAGTTTTGTATATATAAAATAAAAAATATACATATTATAGGTCACAGATTAAGGATCAAAATCACACATGTAATTCCAAAGCAAACAGACTGTAAATTGTCTCTATGCTGTTCTCATACTTCATCAGTGCAGTAAGAAATGATGTCACATACATAGAATCACAGAACACTTTAGGTTGGAAGGGATTATCCAGTCCAACCCCCCTGCCATGGGCAGGGACATCTGACACTAGATTAGGTTGGCCAAAGCCCTGTCTAAGCTGAACCTGAACCTTCCAGTGATAGGGCGTCAATCTCTTCCAGTGTCTCACCACCCTTATTGTAAAACATTTCTATTTTACGTCCACTCTAAATCTACATTCTTTGAGTTTAAAACATGCTTCTTGTCCTGTCACTACAGCTCTTTTGTAAAAAGTCTTTCTCCATCTTTCTTATAAGCCCCTTTTAAGTACTGAAAGGCTGCAATAAGGTCTCCCCTTCTCTTCTCGAAGCTGAACAACCCCAGCTTCTTCAACCTTTCTTCAAAGGAGAGGTGTTCCAGCCTTCTGATCATCTCCATGGCCCTCCTCTCAAACTGCTTTAACGAGTCCGTGTCTTTCTTGTGCTGAGGACTCCAGAGCTGGATACAGGACTCCAGGTAAGGTCTCACCAGAATGGAGTAGATGGGAAGAGTCACTGCCCTCAACCTGCTGGCCACACTTCTTGTTATGCAGCCCAGGGTATGGTTGGCTTTCTGGGCTATGAGCACACATCGCAGTCTCATGTCAATTTTTCATCTGCCAGTATGCCCAAGTCCTTCTCTGCAGGGCTACTTTTACTCTATTCGTGGTCCAGTCTGTACTGATACTGGTGAGTACCTTGGTGCAGTACTGGTGCAGGACCTTGTACTTGGCCTTGTTGAACTTCATGAGGTTTGCACAGGGCAGCTGCTCAAGACTGTCCAGGTCCCTCTAGCAAATCTACTGCACCACTCAGCTTGGTGTCATCTGCAAACCTGTTGAAGGTGCACTCAATCCTACTATCTATGTGGTTGCTGGAGATACTAAATAGTATTAGTCCCAGCATGGGCCCTTGGGGGACACCACTTGTTACTGGTTTCCACTTGGACATTGAGCCATTGAATGTAACTCTTTGGACATGGCCATCCAGTCAATTCCTTATCCAAGGAATAACTGTCCTTCCATCAAACCCATATCTCTCCAATTTAAGGCTAAGAATGTTGTGGGAGACCATATCAAGGACCTTAGAGAAGTTCAGGTAGATGATATCCATAGCTTTTCCTCTGTCCACTGATGCAGTCACTCCATCACAGAAGGCTACTAGATTAATCAGGCATAACTATACAATTAATTTAACAGTTCAGTAGGAGTAAAATGAGAAGTGAGGCTTCACGTAAAATCAAGCAGCCCATACATTGTCATTGTAAACATGCAAGCATACACACATGGTTAACAAGAATCATACTTTCAGGCTTTGAAGGACATAAAGGTTGTACTGAATTAGTTCCTGTTGGAACACAGTGGCATGAGTATAAACAAGTCTATACAAGTGTCACATATGCAAGAAAAGATAATTACAGCCTATAGGAAACAATGGAAAAGTTCTCAGCAATTTCAGTGTTATTATATTAAGCATTATGCGAAGAGTTTGTTTATAAGTAGAGAAATCTTTCCTTTTGCATTTAAATAAAAGATGCTTTACTAATTATTGTGGATTAATAAATAAATCCCATCATTGTGCACCTAAACCTTGCAAAATTAAGAAATTTGGGCTTGATCTGATCTGTCTAGATTTCACACTCTGTTGTACCTATACAATTAACATACATGTATATACGCATACACCTCTTGTTAAACTGGAGCCAGACTAAAATCAGTATTTCGTATTCTAATGACAAAAAATGAATATCTTAAAACCCTCTCTATTTTATAAAAGGTGAGAAAAAAAGCTGAGCTGAGCTTCAATAGGCGTTCTAATAGGCAGAAGTTTGCGCATTAGGGCCAGAAACATACTGCTGACTCTACACCATTGTTACAATGAGGATAAAGGTTGCCCTGTGCATGTGAAGAAGACTTTTTATTAAATACTAAATGCATGAATTTACCCTGTGTGTTCTTTTCCCACTCTATTCTGCAGGTTTTATGAGAAAAACCTTCAGCACTGGGAATATGATTTATTAAATATTGGAGCTCTTTTTTGAGAATAATTTGAATCAGAGGTTATTAGGGTGGAAAGACACTCATAAATTTAAGTTTTGTATATTGATTGATTTTCCTGAGCTATGAGAGATAGCTAGGATGCACTAACAAGCCATTTATTTTCAAGAAAAATGGAAGAGACTTGAAATTATGATGCTCGCCCAACACCAGGCATGAGAGTTTTGAAAATTGGATCTTTGAACTGGATTCAACTTTACTGGTAAAAGTCTTGAATAAGGTTTTGTTACTTGACTCTGTCTCGATAAATATGAACTATGTGGATCCTGGTTACTGAGGAAACATGCTGCAAATGTCCTACCACTACTGCATTGTAAATAATGGCACAGTAGCCTTGCGCTATTTGGAATGAAAGGAATGAAAAAGAATGCAAAGGCAGAAATCAAAGCCAAAGAACTGCAACAGGTAGATAGCCAGTGTTACACTGCTGAGAAATGCTAGAATGCCTTAAGCAACTATTTCTAGGATTTTCTTTCCACATCCAGAAAATACCTGTGGAGTACACAGTTATTCCTTGAGTCTGGAGTAACACAAATTCACAAGAAAAATTAGAGTTTTGCTTTGGAATTAAACACCAACTCCTATTTGATTCTAATTCTTTCAGTATACTTGATATAAATGTCTCTTTTATGAACCTGTAGGGTGTGATAATTTTATATTATCAGTATAAGCCATAATTTATGGAATTTAATGGAATATATATTTATATTTGTAATTTTATTATATGTATTACATTTATATTTTTATTATTTATTATGTATGTGTAAGTTTTCTTTCCAGGACATTTCATGAAGTTTGCCTTCTGATGTTTGTTTACCATGGGAAAGATCAACAGCAAAAATGGCAATTGGAATGAATTTATGCTTTTTGAGAAATCCTTTTCTTTCAGTTGAGTGACTGTTACCCTGAAGTAGGATAAAAGATTTGACCTTTTTTTAGCTTTATGGAGTGATGCAACATAACCCTCAAAATATTTGTCAAAAGTTTTGGGAATCTGCAGTGCCATGATTACCTCCACAGAAACTACTATTCAATGAAATATATCATTTCACTCCATTATCTTACCATATCTAGAGAGAGAGAGAGAGAACACCTCCAACCATCTAATTTTTTCTCTAATAAAGAGGAGAAAAACAACTTCTTACTGTATTTGTTCTAGACTATGGTAAAACAGCCTATGTTATGCCATCTGGTTGAGCATAAATAGTGGGGTTTAGGACTGAAATCATGTTTTAAACAGCATAATAAAGACATCTTACATGATTCATGTAACAGGCAAACATGTTCAACCAAGTGGCATAGACAAAAATATTCAACCTGCATGGCAGTCGAGCCATATCATTGAAAACGAAAAGTAGAAACTTTCTCTTCACTGTCTGTAACAAGGTAACTGTTGGTATCAGACTGTGTTTTTCCCTGAATGTTATAGAACATTCTAAACATTAAGAGAAGGGATGCATCTGAATTCAATATAGATTTCAAAGCATTCAAGGTTTGGGTCTAGTATGGCTGTTGATCTAGATATGTAATGAAATATCTGACCCTCTGAAATACAAGGGAATTTATTGCACTGCAGTCTAAGAACTGCAGGAAGTAAGATAACTGTATAGACTAACACATAGGTTCACAGTTAAAGATGCTGCAGGTTTTAAGAAATCAGTTTTGATGCAGTAATATGTTACTTTCTGCATTATACTAAAGGACGCTAGGGACACTTCTTTGACTCCTAGGTTTAGGTGGCAGCCTTATTGTGTCCACTTGCTTAAACTCTCTCTTATCCCCAGACAGGATTTGTTCTTCTATACTGACTAGTGGGATGTGCTATCCAGGCCCAGGTGCTTTCTGGGGAACAGCTGGCATACTGCAAAACCGTGCTGGAGATGGTGCTAGCAATTAAGTATTGATAATGACAAATCTTCTCCCTGGCCCTGTGTTACTTATGCATACAGACATAGCCTAAGTGAGTGTTTCATGGCTGTTTGTTAATATCACTGGTGTTAGCATTATCCCTTATTTAAATATAAGGCACATCTCTAATACTTTCATTGTTTTGAAAGTTGAGGTATATGACAAGTATGTCCTCTATAAATAAAAATAAATCACATTAATCACATTAATTTACATTCTATAGCTGGAAGAAAATGCACTGTATATGATTAAAGTATACACCTGGGAACAAAGACTCCTGTATTCTGGTGCTGCAGGCACGTGTTACCTAGTCCTCAAGTCACTGAGTTGCCTATGCCTCATAATTCCTACCTGCAAAAAAAAAGCATATTCTGCTCACTAACCCTAGAGAAATACTAATAGCCTACAGTTAAAAAAAAAAATCAGTCTAGAAAGGGAAAGAGGTTAAACTTTATCTTTGAAGAAATGATAGATTTTGGTGGGAGGGGGAAAAAAAAAAAAAAAGATATGTGTAGGCAAATAGCCAGAGTAGTCTATGACAGAAGGAAGGGGCTACTCCTGCCTGATAGATAACCTGACAGGACACATATGTTAATATTATTCCATCTAACAGAAAATCATAATTGCATTTTAAGATTAATGGCAAGTATTAATATTTAGCAGTATATACTCCCATCTTACCCTCACCAGAGATTAATGAGCATTCAAAGAATGAACAAGATGTGCAATTGGAAATCATTTGTGATTTAGAAAGTGTCATTGATAAATACCCAGCTATTCAGTAGTGTACTATTTGATTTCTATTCAAAATTATTTAATTTTTATGCTTAGTAAGTATCCACAAAAAGATCCTTCAGCCCCTATTCGTGTGCATATTCCATGATCATAGCCCAGGTATGTGCCATCCACTTCTGAGATCCTTTAACAAGAAAACTCACGTAAGAATGTTTAATAATGTTGACAAAACATTGTATGCTTGGTTTCCTAAAAAAATGTATGAAATTGTTACAAGCAGACTTACCGCAGTGTTATCTAGCTTTTCTACTAACAACATTTTCCATGGTCAGCAGACCCCTAACTCTAGAAATTAAGGTAGACTTTAAACATTTTGTATAGAACTGCAGCTGCCCAACACTTCTATAGTCAATAGAGAACTTCTAGGTTATGAATCTGAGATGTTCTTTTATTTCCATTGATCTTTTAGGGAGCCTGGATTGATCATGTTTTCAGATATGCCAGGTGCCTATGGTGAGGTGGGGAGGTTTCCACATTAGGAAACACTAAGACTACAGCAAATGGAAATATGTTAATGTCTTTCCATTCTTTCTCGAAGGAGGAAATATAAGTAATAGTATTACTCTATCAGTGAGGAACATTTCTGTCCCAGCCCTCAAAGAATGGAGCTGGAATATTCATACAGACTTTTCACCTTCACATGCCTCATGAATAGATGAAAAGTATACATTGCCACACTGTATCATCACAAATCATGTTTATCATGACATAGTTTGAATGACAAATTTGACACTTACTTCTTTGTTATTAAGATTTTAAAAACCCTAAAACAACTAATCCAGATTCAGCAAACCTCTTTATAAGACAAGGAGATAAAATAAACATGTATGAAACAAGGAAAGAAAGTAGTGTAATTAGATGTACAGTTTAAGGAGATGGCATATTCCATGAAGCAAAGAATTTGTGTTGCTTGAAGAAAAGACAAAGTTTTTCACATTAACATGCCACTACATTTGCTATTATTAACATTCCAAAGGACTCAGCCAAAGTAGCACAACAAGCCCTTTTGAGATCTTGTGTCACGGAGGAGTCTTTGCAGCCGTACACCAGTAGGGGATGCCAAAAGAAAATGTAAGAAAAAACCGTCTTGTCCCATGAGCGTATACCTGAACTGTCAGTGGATTCCCACACATTTCATACCTTGGTCTTTCATTTCTGTAGTCAGAAGGCTGAAAGAAAGATTATTAGTACAAGAAAAATCACAGAATAATCATTACAGTGTGTTAACATCAATCAATATACAATAAAACTTTGTAATGGAAGAAGCAGACTACTTTCTTCATATGCAAGTAGTGATTTGAAAAGTTTGAAGACTTTGGGGCTATTACACATAATGAATAATGGTCAGGGTAATAAAGGATCAGCCAATGTATATCACAGCATGAAAAATGTCTTTTTTTGCTTTAAGGAAGTATTTAGTTTTGTTTTTATGAGTTGAGAACATCACAAGTATATATTAATTTATTGAAGTTTCTGACTGGATTTGGCAATTGATTTATATATTTCCTTATGTTTTATCATTTATGGCATATCAAATTTAATACATTTTTATAATTTAAGTTATATTTCTATACTGTAGGGTAATTCCATGATTACTTTTATTAAATAATGTATTGGGTTGAAATGTCATTTTGCTTTATGGATTCACATCAACTTGCTTGTTGGTTTTAACATACTTTTTCTTTGCAGCATTAGCATTCTGTGGTGCAGTTCTATGAAACTAACTGAGCTAAGCAGGCATTCAACCAAAGGACTTCAGTTATGTGATGCTCAAAATTGTGAAATGTAGCTGCTCATGTCCAGCAGCAGAATTTACAATGCAGATGGATAAATTCCCATAAACCTCCTTGAACACTGGAGTACTCAAGACAGAAAATAGCAAATGAGAAAGGGATGGACTCGGGTGGGTTGTCTAAACTGAACTGTTATTTGATATATGTACCAAATCAATCCTTTATATCACGTAGCTAAGATTTCAAATTTAGCATGCTATTAATCACTTACCTAGAATCTGTTGCATCAAGGAAACTCTCAACCTCAAGCAGTAACCTTGAGAGCTATCTCCACTCAAGGGGACGTCCTGGTGCACAGCCTACTGCTGTGCAGGAAAGCTCAACCAGCCCTGGGCTACTATTTATGGAGTGAGGTAACTGACTTATAGTCATACCTGCATACTGACTACAGAAGTTAGTTTCTTCAAACCTGGCTTGAGTCAGACCTTAATCAATGGTATAGTTAGGTGGGTGTGTTGCTCAAATTAGCCCTTGGCTACTATGCTGTACTCTGTCTCCTCTGAATCTACTTTGAGTTGGATGCAGGCATCCTGACCAAATACATCCATTTTGACCCCCACTGGTGCATGTCACCTGAGCAGAGTTATGGGAAATAAAGGTCAGGTTGGGAGACAGGGGGAGTATGCTGTGATGGTCCCATGTTCTACCTACCAACGACAGGCATATGTTTCAAACCTCTCACATGGCAGCAAGTATGAAAATGTGAGGTATTGAGCCACAAGTGCCTGAAACTCTCTCTTATTTCAGTTTATACACCTATCATAGCCAGGATTAAGAGCTGGGGGGGGGAAAATACCTTTGTTTAGGTGTCTAGAGCGAAGTAAAGTTATACATTGGGAGGAATAAGTCCTGGGGATGTAATTTCTGCTGCCTGCAACAAGCATTGCCTGATGTGAAGAACACAGGCAGTTTCTGACGAGTACTCTGAAACATAACTAGTGGAGTATAAGGAGAAATTTCTCTGGCCCAGCTTTTTTGTTTGTTTGTTTGTTTCCCCATTGCTCTGTCCATTTTTGTTATAAACTAAGCAAGGCCCCAATTGTAAGTGAATAGTTAGAGAGCAATTGCAAGCAAAATACCTCAGAGCATTAGTTTGCAATATAGACTCAATCCTCATGCTAACAAGAGGTAGAGTTTGGATCAAGATTTTGGGGATGGGGTACATTTTCTAATCATTAGGTTATTATTCAAGAAGTTGAATTTTCTTTCAATGTGTTTGACAGAAATCAAATCAACTGGAATAAAGGTGAGCTCTGAATATTCCTGTCAAATCAAGCTCCTCCAGCAACTTATATGCTATTTCAAATATTTTAATGCAGGAGATGGATATATCTACATTCTGATCAGCAAAGCATGATCTGAAGAAATATTTCCCTCTGAGAAGAGAAATGTGGAGAGGTTTTGCTGTCCTTGTACATAAGGAAGGCCAATGTGCTGCTGGCTCCAGGAATGGGAATTGAAAGGTTCTGTCTCTATCCCTGAGCTAATGCTGGTGTCCATATCCACACTCCCTATGCACTAGACAAGTTTTACAAAGACTTCTCTCATCTTCTCTCCCCACAACTCTCTATAACCCATCTACTACATCCTGGAGATCTTGAATGCTTAAATAAAGCTGACACAGCTGGTCAGTGAGCCAACCAGGGGAGATGCACTGCTGGACCTGCTGTTTAAAAATAGAAGGAGGCTGGTGGGTGATGTGATGTTGGAGAACAACTTGGGTATAGCAATCACAATATGATAAATTTTTCAGTTCTCAGAGAAGTAAGGAGAGAGGTCAGCAGAACCATTACCTTGGACTTCCAGAGGGCAGACTTTGGCCTATTTAGGAGCCTGGTTGACAGTCCCTTGAAAGGCAGTCCTGAAGGGCCAAGGGATGCAGGAAGGCTGCCCATTCTTCAAGAAGGAAATCTTAAAAGCACAGGAGCAGGCTGTGCCCATGTGCTAAAAGACAAGCTGGTACAGGAGAAGTCTGGCCTGGCTGAACAGAGAGCTTTGGCTGGAGCTCAGGGGAAAAAGCAGAATTTACCACCTTTGGAGGAAGGGGTAAGCAACTCAAGAGTTCCTTAAGGGTGTTACAAGGTGATGCAGGGAGAAAACTAGAAAGGTGAAAGCCCAGCTAGAAACCAGGCTGGCCACCGCCATAAAAGATAACAAACAAAGATAACGTTTTTACAAATACATTAGAAACAAAAGCAGGGCAAAGGATAATCTTCATCTTTTACTGGATGCTGCAGGGAACATTGTCACATAGGATAAAGAAAAGGCTGAGGTACTTAATGTCTTCTTTGCCTCAATGTTTAATAGCAAGACCAGTTACCCTCAGGGTACTCAGCCCTCTGAGCTGGAAGACAGAGACAGTGAGCAGAATGAAGCCCCACGGTGCAGGAGGAAACAGCGACCTGCTGCTCCACTTGGACATGAACAAGTCTATGGGGCCGGATGTGATCCACCAGAGGGTACTGAGCGAGCTGGCAAAGGTGCTCACCAAGCTACTCCTTCATTTATCAGCAGTCCTGGCAAACTGGAGAGGTCCCAGAAGGCTGGAGGTTAGCCAATGTGATGCCCAACTACAAGAATGGCAGGAAGGAGGATCTGGGAAGCTACAGGCCTTTCAGTCTGACCATGGTGCTGGGGAAGGTTATGGAGTAGATCATTCTGAGCACCATCATGTGGCACGTGCAGAGCAACTGGGGGATCAGGCCCAGCCAGAATGGGTTTATGAAAGGCAGGTCCTGCTTGACAAACCTGATGTCCTGCAACAAGATGACCCACCTAGTGGGTGAGGGAAAGGCTGTGGATGCTGTCTACCTGAACCTTAGTAAAACCTTTGACACTGTCTCCCACAGCATTCCCCTGGAGAAACTGGCTGCTCATGGCTTAGACAGCTGTATCCTTTGCTGGTTAAAAAACTGACTCAGCGACTGGGCCCAGAGAGTGCTGGTGAATGACATTTAATCCAGTTGGTGGCTGATCACAAGTGGTGTTCCACAGGGCTCAGCATTGGGGTCGGTTCTGTTTAATGTTTTTATCAATGATCTGGATGAGGGGATTGAGTGTGCCCTCAGTAAGGTTGCAGATGACGGCAAGTTGCATGGGTACGTTGATATGTTTGAGGGAAGGAAGGCTTTACAGAGGGATCTGTACAAGTTCAATTGATTGGCCAAGGCCAATTGTATGAGGTTCAACAAGGAGAAGTGCCTGGTTCTGCACTCAGGACACAACAACCCCATGCAACAATACAGGCTTGGGGAAGAGTGGCTGAAGAGCTGTCCAGTGGAAAAGAGCCTGGGGTGCTGGTCAACAACTGGCTGAATATGAGACAGCAGTGTGCCCAGCTGGCTTAGAAGGCCAACAGCATCCTGGCTTGTATCAGAAATAACATGGCCAGCAGGACACTATACTCGGCACTGGTGAGGCTGCACCTCAAATACTGTGTTCAGTTTTGGGCCCCTCACTTCAGAAGGGATGTTGAGGTGCTGGAGTGTGTCCAGAGAAGGGCAGTGAAGCTGGCAAAGGGTCTGGAGCACAAGTCTTATGAGTAGCGGCTGAGGGAACTGGCGTTGTTTAGCTTGGAGAAAAGGAGACTCAAGGGGGACCTTATCGCTCTCTACAACTACCTGAAAGGAGGCTGTAGGCAGGTAGAGGGGGTCAGTCTCTTCTCCCAGATAACTAGTGACAGGAAAAAACAAACAGCCTCAAGTTACATCAGGGGAGGTTTAGATTGGATATTAGGAACAATTTCTTCACTGAAAGGGTGGTCAAGCTTTGGAACAGGCTGCCCAGGGAGGTGGTAGAATCACCATCCCTGGAGGTGTTTAAAAACCACGTAGATGTGGTACTTTGGGACATGGTTATCGGTAGACTTGGCAGTCCTGGGCAGTTGGACTTGATAATCTTAAAGTTCTTTTCCAATGTAAATGATTCCATGAGTCTATAAATTGTTTCCTCTCTCTTTTTTTTTTCTTTTTTCTTTTTTTTCCCTCTGTTGTAGTGTTTACTGTATCAATCTCAGCAAAATAATGTTTTGTATGTAATTCAAAATATGAGTAAGTTAGAAGTCTATGGATAGATAACATACCCAGTTTCATGTATAATAATCTATTCATGTAAATTATCAGAAGAAATACTTGAGAAACAGCTTATCATGAAGCATTAGTAAATTCTTCAATTTTATATCAAATCACTATTAGCAATAAATAGCAAATTACAGATCCATCTACTTTCCATTGAGCTCATAAGACTAATAATCTCAGCTAATGTCTACACCTGTAAAAGTTACGAGAGATTAAGACACAATGCAGCCAGAAAGAAAAGACAGCTTCCAGAAAAAAATTAAAAATTAAGAAAATTAACTGGATTCCACTTACATTGCACAGCTATGCTCACAGTGGCTCAATTTGTTCAGCAGACAGCTTTTTTAGTGTCAACTGACACATTTTATGGTTTGTAACCTAGTTTTCAGTGCTGTGCTAATCAAACCTTGGTGTCATAAATATCTGAAAAATTGTGACAAATCTGACTTCGATAGAATAGAGTACTGTTTACCTTGACACTTCATCTACCTTACATATATGTCCTGATACTGCCTCAAATGTAGCAGAGAAATCTGTGAAAATTAAAGAAGAGGATGTCAAACAGATGAAACTAATATGGTTCTACAAAGGATATAAAAAATATTTTTTTGTATTTTATGTACGAAAAACTATGTACTTTTAGAAGCTTTTTAAAATACCTTGTTATTAGCAATCATATTTGCTTCTGCAATTCAACAGGCTACTTTAAATGATAATTTCTATTAAGTTCTAGTTATATTTCTTGAAGAAATTTGTTGATTACTTTGCATCTACAGAAGATTATTCATTTAAAATTATCCATTGGAGAAATTATTTTCAGCTGTGCTGTATTGCAGCATCACTTCAGCTAAACAATAATTTATAAAAATTATCTGTCAGCAGGCAAGAGAGGAATCCTCCAATCCTGAGGATTTGTGCTAGTTTTTATCATGTTTAGTTTGCTTCGTTATTCTCATCCTTTCCTGATTTCTTAGAAACTGATAAGTAGAATATACAGAGTACTTAAGTAATAATAGTGCAGAACCTTTCTTCTATACAAATTAGCCACTGAAAAAGTTTAATAAATTGAAAGCTCAATGCATAATTCCCTTCTTATTAATGCAGTCTAAATCTCAGTTTCCAAACATACCCTCCATCTAGACAAAACTCCTTCATTTCACCTCTATTTATTGCTGTCAATCCACATGTTTCCTCCAATTAGGAATTCAAAAAACAACTTTTAAAAGAGCTTTTCCTTGGACAGGAAGATAATGAAAATACTACTGGTACAGTAGGAAATGAATATGTAAGTAAATATGTATTTTATTCATTTGCATGGCAGAAAAGTCTTCTACCTCAGAAAAAAATACTATCAAAGTGTAAAATGTATTCAAGCAAGTGGGTTATTCAGGTGAAAAAGAACAGGTCCAGCCAGCAACCAAGCACCATGCAGACACTCACTGACTCCCCTCACAGTGGGACATGGGAGAAGATCAAAAAAGTAAGAAAACTCATGGGATTAGCTAAAGGCAGTTTAATAGGTAAAACAAAAGCTGCGCACACAAGCAAAGCAAAACAAGGTACACATTTACTGCTTCCCATGGGCAGGCAGGTGTTCAGCCATCTCCAGGAAAGCAGGGCTCCATCATGCATAATGGTTACTTGGGAAGACAAATGCCATAATGCTGAATGTCTCTTCCTTCCTTCTTCCCCCAGCTTATATAATACTTAGCACGAGTCATATGGTATGGAATATCCCTTTGGCTAGTTCAGGTCACCTGTCCTGGCTGTGTCCCCTCCCAGTTTCCTGTGCTCCTCCAGCCTTCACGCTGGCCAGGCCTGAGAACCTGAAAAGTCCTTGACTTAGTATAAACATTACCTAGCATCAACCAAAAAGCATCAGTGTGCTATCAGTGTTGCTCTCAAACCAAATCCAAAACACAGCACTGCACCAGCTACTGAGAAGAAACTTAACTCTGTCCTAGCTGAAATCAGGACACTGGGAATGTCTTTTAATGAAAAGAATTTGTATTCACCTTCACTGATTCTCTTTTGAGATGCATTTAACTTCATTCTCCCTTTACATGTCAATTTATCTACTCCAGTGCAAGCACAATTACACCCATTGCACTCCTGACAGACAGCTGTTCTGTAAAGCCTTTAGTGTTAGAGACTCCACAGATTTGCTATGGATTTTATTAATGCTCTCCTAGTCATTAAAAAATGTTATTAATAACTAACTTACTCCATTATTTTTCATGTATGTCACCATGTGTACAGGGTGCATGTTGTTGCATTTGCAGGGGGCTTTTATGGATTTGGAGGGTATTTTCATGCAGAACCACATGTGCACACACATATACCCTTTTTAAATCATCTTCAAATTAAACAGTTCTCACAATACATATAAATGCAGGTTAGAGAAACATGGCAAAGATAAGTAATGTAAAGCTACAGGAGTTTGTCTAGGGCCAGCATACTTTAATGTTTTTAATTAGTAAGTATGGATAGATTTGTTTTTTCCCGTTAGTGGACTACATGACCATCAGTATTTTGGAGGAGTGGGTCTGAATTCAAGATGACACTAGAAACTAAGAATATGGCTACATAGGAGGCACTACTTTTACAGCGGAACAGTCAGCTGCTCAAGGGCAGATGAGCGAATAGCTGATTAGTGACAGCTGTGACAGGAAGTGTGGGGATTGACCTGTGGGAATAATATTAACATATTGCAAAGGAAAAAACACATTCTTTTCAGAGGAACAAACATCAGTAAAAATAAAGAGGCAAGTAAAGACATCCTTGTGTTCTACTCATGAGAAACATGTAGTTCTCCAAATTACAGTATTTGGTTATGGACAGGGCATTCATAAGGAGAGGTGTGCCAGTTAGGAAACCTATAGGACTTTATACAAAATGATGCAACACAAGCTTATGCAATATGCAACATTACACAATACGAAAGGAATAAATATTCATTTCAATCTGCCATGGAATTCATTATCTCTATTTTGCTGTTTTAGCTTCAGCTGCTGAAGAATTTTTTTTTAAACCAAAGTTTATTAATTCAGCAAAACTATTTTTGGATGTCTGCATACCTGCACTGATCACTGAAGTGGCAATAAGGAAGGCAGTGGAAGAGAAACTGGTCCATCTCCCCTTTCTTGTAGTTCCGACCAGTAAGTGAGTAGAAGTTGGGTACTTTTTTCATTTGAGAGAAATTTCTTTACCAAAAAAGAGTATTGTCCAGCCTTTATCCTTCCTCTTGGAGCTGTTCCACTTTGTAGTAATAAAATATTAATTCAGTTGGTGAGAAACAATGGCATTACTGCCTTAGAGGCTAGGACACACAGCTGGGAAATGAAAGTTTCATGTTCATGTCCCTGCTTCAGTGAAGCTGAATTCAAAATTCAGCAGAAAAAGTTCAAAGACCAGTAATCCCAATTCAAATAGCCTAATTAGGACAACCTTGTATGCACAAACTGACAGAGTAGGGGCATTAAGCAGGTGCTCTCATCTTTTAGGAGAATACCCAGCCAGTAGGTTGTTGTCTATGTAAGAGGCAGTAATTTCTGGATTAATTTCATTTTTTATGTTGCAAGTGAATGATCAGTACATTGTATTACTGATTGAAGTATAATAAAGTCTTCTGGGTCCCTTCAAAAGGGAAGGATACCTCACTCTAAAGCTACTTACTTCCATGATAGGATGCTCTGTCTTAAGAGGGGACTCTGGGTTTTGTATTGACTGTTGGATGGCTTGCATACCTCTTCACTCACTCTGCAGATTTATATCAATATCAGTTGTAGATGTCCTATTATTCCATGTAAACTTTTATGACTCTAGTCACTCAACTTATAACTCTTCTGTTAAGTCCATGGGCCCTGATGAGATGCACTCATGTGTCCTGAGGGAGCTCGCAGGTGTTATTGCAAGGCCACTCTCAATGATCTTTGATTGATCATGGTGACTGAGAGACGCCCAAAAACTGGATGAAAGCTAATGTCATCCCCATCTTTGAGAAGGGCAAAAAGGAGGATATAGGGAACTACAGGCCAGGGAGCCTCAATTCCTGGAGAAGTGATGGAGCAGCTAATCCCGGAAACCATTGCTAGGTGCATTAAGGATGAGAAAATCATAAGGAGTCATCAGCATGGCTTCACCAAGGGAAAGGTATTCTTGACTAAATTGGAAAAATTCTATGAGGAAGCAATTGGCCTGGTAGATGAAGGGAGAGCAAATGAACATTGTCTACCTGGGCTTTGGGAAGGCTTTAAACATTAGTGGCTTAGAGGGCATGGTGCAAAGAGGAAAAAGCCAGGCTCTTTTCAGTGGTGCTCAGTGAAAGGACAAGAGGAAATGGGCACAAACTGAAACACGGGAAAATTCCCTCTGAACATCAGGCAATACTTTTTTACTGTAAGGGTAACTGAGCCCTGGCACAAGTTGCCCAGAGAAGTTGTGGAGTCTCTGTCCTTGAAGATACTAAAAAACACATCCAGACACAATCCTGGGGAACTGGCTTTAGGTATCCCTGCTTGACAGGGGGGTTGGACAAGTGACCTCCACAGATCCCTTCCAGCTTCAATCATTCTGTAATTCTGTGATAGTGAATTATCTTGGAAATGCATTGCAAAGACTGGCATTGTAAATTCTTCTACAGAGACAGATCCAAATTGACATGGCATTTAAGTTCCGACAGTGAACTTCAAGTAGAATGTAAAACTAGGAAAATCCTCACTTCCACAATTTAATCCTTTTCATGGGAAAAATCCTCAGATATCTAAAGAACTTCTGATGCACGTGCTTAAGACTGACACTATCTTTATGTCTCAGAAAATTGTTCTGTGTGTGTCTCTAAGGCCAATTAGAGACTCTATTCTACTCTGTGTGTGTGTCTAAGCCTAATTAAAGGAAGGAGAAGATCTAAGTCCTACACTTTCTTGACTCTAATACAGTTTTAAAAAATTCCATGTAAAAATTTATCTTAATTACCAAACTAGGCAACAATAGTAGTGGTGAAAAAAGTGCTATGCTTGTGTAGAGTGTGGCAAAGAAGCCAAAAAAAATGGGAAAGAAACAGAAATACAAGAGTGAGCTTGAGCCTGCAGGCTAGTTCTAGAAGTTGTCTCCTAGTATAGGGAAACCCTAGCTGAATTTCAAAGGTGTTCATACACTTTATTCAGTACCTGGTCAATGTAGAATATAATCCTTCAGCACAAATTCTTCTGACAACAAGAACTCCAGCAGGCTGACAACACTACCAGGCCACATTTTAAATACAAGTGAAAAAAAACAGCTTAAGCAAAGGTTTTCTTGAAAATCTGTTTGCATAAAAGTAGCATAGCATTTCAGAGATTCTCGATCTTCTCATTTCTCCATGTGGGTTGAAAGTATGAATATGTTTGAAACAGTATGTAATAGAGCATATGATTTATGGCGTGGAGTAAAATGGAGGATTTTAAAATTAATCTCTTCATAATGTTAACCTTAGTATTCACTCCTTGTGAAGTTTCTCAAAAAATTATTATGGAACTGAAGCATAATTCTGGCACTGTAAGTTTCCACACTATATTGACTATTCCTTTTAAACATTAACAGCCCTCCTAAAACATTAAACCCATGTTTGTACTAACTCTTCATTTCATGCATGCTGTTAGTACCCCAGAAGTAAGAATGCAGGAGAGTTTAATGTATCTATTTGGAAAATGTTATAAACTGTATTACTAGTACCATAAAAGATTATTAATTATACAGAGTGATACTAAAGCACAAATAATATTCCAGCTAAAGCAGAAGAATCTAAAATTATAGATAATGTAGTTTAGAATACAAAACAGTGCCTTGATGAATACATGTCCACATCTTGTGATTAGGTTTATCACATTGCAGAATGCAGATACCTTTTTAATAAATATGTCACATTACGAATACATGTGATATTTCAGTAGCAAATAGGATAAGCAGATCTAATTAGTTGGAATATGTAGAACAAAGAATTACCCTTAAAATATTTACAGCATTTATTTTGATATTGCCTTTGAATGGTTTATTTGCTTAAATTAATTAAAGTTTTACAGGAGCTTTCAAAAGGATAGTTGCAATCTGAAATCTTAAGCATCAAATTTTCCACGTAATGGAGTTGACTGCCGCTGGTTTAAATTATTAAAAGAACAAATAAAATAATTAACATGTTTTTTTAATAGAAGATGTTCATTTATAAATAATAACTTTATAAATATATCACTTTTAAAACTAACTAGAGACAATACTGACAAAGGAAAAGAAACAAGCAGGGTTTAGGGAATTGTACAAGAAGTATGATAAATAAAAAACACAGTGGAGTGTAAATATCCAGCCTCCAAGGTTTATGTCAATAACCATGACATACTGAAGTCAGAAGAACAAATTTAAACTTCTAAAATTGACATTCAAGTAAAGTGTCAGCTCAGAAGATTGACATTATATTACATTTACCACAGGGGAACAGAAGGAATATGATTATTCATATTGATGAAATGCAATAAATGGTAACAAATGGAAGATGAAGAAAATTTAAAGGGGGTTAAGTAAAATTCAATGTATAGAGAGTGATAAATTATTTTGAAGTTTTAATTTCATTTAATATAGCATTACAAAATACTCCTCCAAAAATAAGTGTATTTGTTTCAGTATAGAGCTTTTCTCAGTGAAATGTTTTGGACAGCAAATAAAACCTGGCATAACTATAATTCTGAAAAGATTTCTGTACATGCCCCATTCTTTAGCTGAGATAAAAAAAACCTGACCAATCGTCCTGTCTATGGAAGATAAAATATTTCACCATATATGTATATTGTTAAATCACATATCTAATAGACCCAGCTATGTGTTTGTTATTCCATTAACTAGATTAACAACATATGGTATGAACATACCTCATCTACCAGTTATATTGCTTCGTACATCTTATGCATAGCTGCTGATAAATGGGGCAATAACATGTTAGCAATGCTGAAGCTGTCTATGTAACATCACTTGAATGGCTTTTTCATCATTAATATTTAATAAATTAATTAATGTGGTGAAGTAATAAAACCAATGCTTACTTTGTGTTATAGCAGTGGAGTAATATATTTTGGCTACTATCAAAGTCACAGATAAATGTTTTTAGTAGGCAGCCTCGAAGAAAATTACTTCCACAGCGCTTACGCAGCACTCCAGAAAAAATGAAAACATTCCACATTAATAAAAATACCTTAACAGGGTAAAAATTGGAGAAAACTTCTCCCTTATTCATGAATTTCAACTTCAGTTTACAGTTTTTTCATTCTTATTGCCACCCCACTAATTGACAGTTTACCTTTGCATAATATACTAGCACAAAATAATGGAGAAAGACATTTGACAGATGACCCTAGTAACATTTCTTGTAGAAAAAGCAATCTATTTGGATATTAATGATTTACAATAATTTATTCATTTAAGTTTCTTGACGTGGATAGAAGTTCTGAAAGTGTTTGGTACCAATATAATTGACTGTGAAGATCATAAAGCCATGCAAGAAAACACTGAGTGTCTAAGGAACATAAAAATGTCTGTACTGGGACAGACCGATGATCTTTCTAGTACAAAAGCCTGTCTATGAGAATGACCAACAGTGGATGTTTAAGAAAGAATGCAAGAAAAACAAATGAAGAGGCAGGAAATCTGACTGGGAAATTTTTATTTAACAGATTTTATAGTGTTCCAGAGTATTAATAAAAGGCATATGGTCCTGATTTACAATTACTTACATACAAGTAATAAGAAATAAGACAGATACTTACACTGTTATGAGTGTCAAGTGTTATGAAGACTATAGGAATCACTCACCTGCCTCAGCGGGCATTTGCTTGCTACAAGGTCAGTAGATTACCTGACAACAGCAGAAAGACTTGCAGTGTAAAAAGCAAAACAAGTATACAGTTCTTCATGTTCAACCTTGAAATGATCTCATGCTGAGAAAGTGCTGGTGTGTAGTAGCGTGAGAGCACTAGTGATAGAAGGAAGAAATCGAGAACCAAACAGAATCAGAAGGTTAGACGCTGACTTTTTGTGACTTCAGGCTACAAATCTGAATATGAACCTATGCAGATCCATTTTCATTTGTATTATGAAGTGTCCTGAATTTCTCTGACGAGATGATAAACATATCTATTTACTGACCGCGGACAGATATTAAAACAAAACAAAGCAAAAAAACAGCACAGCTGTTTTGTTAGAAACTGGGAAAAGTGTATGTTCTTAGGTGTAAGATCTGTAAGTTATTGTGTAATTCCACAGTAACTGTGGAATTCAGGACTAAAATAGGCTGGTGACACTTTGAAATAAAAGCAGGTTACAGCTTCTCTCTGTAGGCACTGGATTTATTTGCAAATGCAAAAGTAACCAATGTCGCACTGTGACTTTCTAACTTCTGGCTATGTGTTTCCCCATGTCCTTTCAAAGTGTCCTAGTATAGTGTGCTATATTTAACATTGCACAGTACAGCAACTGTGTGACTCGTCTTTTTTATTTTTCTGCTTCATCTAGACTACATCTGTGCCACACCCTGCTTTACCGTCCCTGGAGTGGTTATTCATGTGTATAGTCTTTACACCAACTTTCTTAGGAAATAATGACACTTAAATAGCATAAGGCATATGAAGCACCTGTGAGTCCAAAATGTGAATATAGTGAGAACACTTAGTAACTACTTGATGTTAGCAATATAATTTTTAACACTTATTAACTATTATTATAAAGACATAAACTAAAAAGCTTTGCAACTGAGAAAGTACAACAAATAAGGTTCTTGCACTTTGGGACAGATTTGGAATCCTTCCAAAATAAATAAAAGTGCTAACTATATGGCACCAACTTCATAGTGTTGCATATGCAGTTAAATTAAGATATAAGTTTAAGGACTAACCATTATGTATATAAACTGGAAAGCAGTGGCCAGTAACTTTCAAAGTGTGCTCCTAATAAAAGTCAGTCTAGTAAAATTTTATTTTAATATTTAAAAGAAGACAGGTGAATCAGACTATTGTCATGGTAATTTCTAATTCTCTGATGTATAGGTGTATATAACTATTTATTACATGTATGTGTTACTATATTTGTATTCTCCGTATATGTACATATGTAAACATACTCAGCTTGAGTAACACGTACTTACTAACTGCAGTCAGTTGTGATTTTTATAGACAAACAGGGTCAAAATCATTTTTTTAAATAATTATTGTGCTTCTCTCACAGTTGGTGTGCTGAAATCAATGCAGTCTTTCCATTGACTTCCAATGAGTCCCAGGTAAGGATGCAGTCTCTGGGAGTTCAAAGTATGATAATAATTGCTTTAAAAAATAATTAAGTATGTCAAAATATTTTAGTTTTAAAGCAGGATTTTTAAATTGATTCAAACTTTAAGGTCTAGTAATGAACCACAGAGGGAATACGTTAGTGAACTGTTGGCCTGTTCTACATGGAGCATAATGCCATCAGCTATGTCAGGACAGGTATAGTCTACTAATGAACGTGTAGCAAGATACATCATTCAACAAATGACACTTCAAGTCTTGACTATTAAAACCAACAAACCAACAAACAAAACCCTACTCTGTACTGGATATATTAAAAAGTTAAGCACACATAGAAATCTTCAAGTTTTCAGGGTCTAAAGGTATTAAGATATAATGGAAATAAAATTAATGATAACGAGTTACTAGGTTATAGTAATAGACTTCTAATGTCTAGTAATGAATACAATAGTGAAAGCAGACATTGCAGAAGTGACAAGTAAAACTTGAAACAGTGCTTAAAACTCAGATCTTTTTATAGGTGAAAAAAATAACGGTGAAAAAATGTTTAAAACACAAATTATGGAGTGCTTTGTAATAGTAGGCTGTATTAATTAGTAATGAATATCAGTATATATGGAAAACATTGTTATGCAAATCAACCAGTGTGAAGGGTACTGCTCAAATATATTCACCAAATCATTCTTCAAAGTAATGTATAAATTAAGAAAAGTGAGGACGACTAGATAAATGTTAATCTGGCAGCAAAGTTGCTGCTTCATTATTGGAAGACAACTGTCCAATTTTTTTGCTGCTCTTGTGTAAGCCTTAAACTTTGTGCTCACAGTTTCTTTTATATCTTTAAGTTGCCTATATACTGTGTGCCATACAATCTATCCTTCCCGCCAAAAACTCGCTCTTACTTCCTGTCTTTTAGTCTATAATCTGTACTCCTCTATGTCACTGAACAAATTAAAAACTTAGGTAACCTATACCACACCAAAGCACAGCAAGTACTTTAGCTATTTATAGCAATAGTTCAGTGGCTGATAGATTCCACATGAGACAGAGCTTGCTTTCTGCAGAATCTCTTTTCCATTTGACAGTCTTCAAACTCACCAAAAGCCTTTGAAAAGCAATGAAGAAGCATTTGGATATATTAGATGCTTGAAAACTAGCTAGTTTTCCAAAAGTTAATGAATGAAGCATATTAAACTTATTTTCTTACTAGTCACTTCTTTTCCCTGAAAAGATAATCACAGAAAAAAAAATATAATTATGTGTGTACTATCTATATGACAGACTTATTTGGGAGTGAACTTATTTTACTGCTGTTTCTTTGTAAAGGCAGACTACTGGTAAACAGCAACTGAACCTGAAGGCATGCCTTACTGAAATCTGAAATGGACCGACACCGTTAGTTGAAGAGACCTGGACAGGAATTATTTATGAAGTAAAGGGGTGGTGGTGGTGGGGAATCCAAATCAACAGTCACTGTCAAACTGGTTCACAAAAGCTGCTGTTGTGAATATTAACACTAGAAAGCTTGCTACTGTGTGGAGTGAAATTGATACCATTTTGAATAAAATGGATAAAATTACAGACTCACGGAACGGTTGAGGTTGGAAGGGGCTCTTGAGATCTAGTCCAAACACCTTGCAAAAGTCGTGTAATCTGGAGCAGGTTGCTGTGAGGGACTGAAAGAGTTAATGTGCACTGGTGTCTCAAGCATGGGGACATAAGTCCGCACTCGGCTAACGGGATGCAAAGGGCTTGCTGAGGGTGCACAGTTCCATGCTCTGGCATGGCAACGCATACATGGCCAGAGGCCATACAGAGTTTATTGGATGAAGGGAACCACAACCACCCAAAAGACCCCTTGCAAGCACCAAAGATTGAGAGTTACAAGCCCTCAAGGGGCTGTAACTGACACAATGGCAAGGTGGGGGCTAAGCAAGTGCACCCAGCGTGCACCCAGCACCGGAGAGCTGACCTTCCCACTTGTTGTCCACACAAGATCCAAGGGTGGTGATATCTTTCTTTTCTGAACTTTCCTTCTTTCCTTCGTTTTCTTTCCTTCTTCCTATAGTTGTTTCTCAATAAGAACCCACATGCCGAGGCTTTTTTACATTTTTCAAGTTCAAGTTGCCTTCGTTATAAACAAGGCATTTAAGTGGTTGTTTGGTGTTGTTTCACCTTAATTTAGCCCAAGGGGATTTTTAGAACTTTAGTCCCTCTCGTTCTGTCTCAGAGATGGATGCGACAGTTGCCTAGGATTGTATGCAGTACGGTCCTGAATGTCTCCACAGATGGAGACTGCACAGCCTTTCTGGGCAACCTGTTCCAGAGTCCGAGCACTCTTTCAATAAAAATGTGTCTTCTTGTGTTCAGACAGAACTTCTTGTATTTTAGTTTGTGCCCATTGTCTCTTGTCCTCTCACTGAGTTCAAGATTATTCATAAGATTCTAGCAGCAAATCAATTGTTTTAAATCACAAAGATACATAGTTAACCTAACTACTTCAAGATTGCAATATATATTACAGCAAAGGTATGCCTACTAAAAGTTTGCCTTTGAGTTCAGTGAAATACTCATGTTCTAGGTCTTTGTATTCATTAATGAGTGAAGGGTTGAGCCTGGAGGAGCCTGGGTATCAGCCCAGGTCCCATCATTGACTTTCTGTGGTGCTCCTCCTAGTGTCACAGATTTAGTGGTTTGCAAGCTCTGAGTGGTGTCCCACTCAAAGGGAGATGCTGGCTGCAGCCTGCTGTGGTCCAGGAATGTTCAAAAGTGCCTCACTTTAGGACCACTCTTTATAAGGCTGTGAGATGATTGTCTTTAGTTATCAGCAAATTTACACCCTGAGCACAACCTGAGTAGGTAATTTTCTCCAGAATTCTGAGAACAATATATTGTTCCATGTGGTTATCACTCAGGCTATGACCCAGCAGGAGTACTCCAGGGTTCTCAGGGAGTAACTGATTGTTTCCATTTTTCTTTCCCGCTTTCACCCATCAATGGGAGTTCCAGCACAGGTAGTGCCATTCTCTGCCTTAGCCAAGTAGGAGTTACTGGTACGATCAAGAGCTGCTTAACTGTCCAGCTCATTCCTCAGGGCACTGAGGTCTAGCCAGTAGCTCCTGACGTTGTGGAACAGCCCAGAGAATGGGAAAAGTTCAGCACCACCGGAGTCCAAATCTAGGTCGAGCAGTCCAGGTGTGTCTCACCAGGGAAGGATCACCTGCAACTTGTTGGCAATGGTCTTCCTAATGTAACCCAGGAGGCTGTTGACTTATTTTACCACAAGGGCAGACTGTTGACTCATGGTCAGCTTGTGCTGGTGACCAGGACCCCAGGGTCTTTCTCTGTAGTGGTTCCTTCCAGCTGGTTGGCCCACAATGTGTATTGATTGTGGGGTTGTTCCTGCACAAGTGCAGGATTTTGCATATCCTTTTGGTGAAATTTGTGAGATTCCTGTCAGATCATTTCTCCAGCCTGCCATGTTCTTCTTAATGGCAACACAACTATGGTCTTCCAGCCATTTCTCCTAGATTTGTATCATCTGTGAACTGCATGCACTCTGTCCCAGCACTCAGGTCATTAATGAAGATGTTGAATGGTATTGGTATCAGCACAGTACACCACTAGTGACTGGCCTCCAACTGGACATTGTTCCACAGACCACAACTCTCTGGGCCCAGCCATTCAGCGATTTTTTGATCCACTTCACTGTCGACTTATCTAACCTGTACTTTGTCAGCTTGTCTATTACCATTTTATGGGTCAAAACTCTTACAACACCCACTGATCATCTCATTCATCAAGCTGGTCATCTCACTGTAGAAGGATATCAGGCTGATAAAGCATGATCTCCCCTCCTCATAAATCCATACTGATTACTCCCAATCATTTTCTTGTCTGGAAATGGTTTCCAGAATTAATTGCTCAATCACCTTCTCAGGGGGGAAGCTGACAAGCCTGTAGTTTCCAGGTCCTCCTTCTTGTTTGAAGGTGGCAGTGTCACTTGTTTTCTTCCAGTCTTCAGGAGCCTTCAATCTTCCAGTCTTCAATCACAATGACTTTTCAAAGACAAGCAATTACATAAGCTAGCTCTCTCAGCATCTATCGGGTTGCGTGAACTTTTGTACATCCAGTTTAAGTGCTCCTTAACATAGTCCTTCTTCATGGAGACTCTTTCTCACTCAAGACTTTCCCTCTGCTTTCAGAAATCTGGGATTCCTTAAGGCCAATTTACTGGAAAAGACTGAGTCAAAGGCAGCCTTGAGTACCTTGGCCTTTTCCATGTCCGTTGTCATCAGGTTCCCTGCTCTATTCAGCAGCAGGTCCATGTTTGCCCTAGTCTTCCTATTATTGTTGATGTACCTGTAGAATCCCTTCTTGTTGTCTTTCACATCCCTTGGCAGATTCAGCTGTAGGTTGGCCTTGACTTTCCTGATCTCTTAACTGCATGACTGAACTGCACAAAGCTCCATGCATTGAACAGCAACTCCATACTCTTCCTGGGCCTCTTGCCCCTGCTTCTGCCTTGTGTACACTTCCTTTTTATGTCTTAGTTCACTCAGGAGCTCCTTGTTGATCCATGCTTCCTACTGCCTTTGTGTGACTTCCTGTTTGACGGATGAACCTTTCTTAAGCTTGGAGAAGGTAATTTTTGAGTACCAGTCAGTTGTCTTAGACCCCTCTTCTCTCTAGGGACATATCCCATGATCCAATTAGATCTCTGAAGAGGTTAACTTCTTCTCTCCTGAAATACACAGTTGTTGTCCTGCTTTTTGCCCTGATTCCTCCTCTTAGGATTCTCAACTCCATTTCAAGGTCACTGCAGCCAAGGCAGCTACAACTTTCACATTCACGGTAAGTTCTTCATTGTTTGTAAGCATCAAGTCCAGCAGAGCATGTTTTCTTGTTCTCTCCTTGATCACCTGTGTCAGGATGTTGTTGTCAATGCATTCTAGAAATCTAGATTGCTTGAGCCTCGCTGTGTTGCCCTTCCAGCAGATACTATGTTGGTAAAGGCTACCATAAGAACCACAGCCTGTAAACATGACTCTTCTTCCAGTTGTTTCCCTTATCAATGCATCCCTTTTAAATCCTAAAGAATTGTAGGAAATCACAGAAGTTGAACTAGGAAAAAAGAATGTTTATTGAAATATTTTAATACTTATATGCTACAGTGTATTCATCATAAACTAAAGTAGAAGGTAGAAGCTAATGCAACAGATGAAATTTTTCTCCTTTATGAAGTTTAACCAATTTAAATCTTATTTCCAAATTACTTCAAAATTTTGGTCAAATTCACCTTTGATTAAAGTCAGATTAGCAAATTCGAGTTGCTATTTGTTCATGTCAATACAAAATTAAAGATTCTGAGTTAATATTTGAAGGAAGAACCATGCTATAAAATCAAGAAATGTAGATTAACATAGTAATGTTGAATAAAGACTAATACAGATATTTTAATAAAATTAACATATAAAACAGTGAAGGTCCAAAGGGCTCAGCTGAAAGTGATGAACAGTCACAGTTCTTTCTGAAACCAGAAGTTCAAATTACTTTATGCATTCCAGTTCACACCTTGTTAATTTTAATATTGGCTAGATACCTAGTAGAGGCAAAACTGAATGCATACTTCCCATTTTTCATCTTTATCCAAGAATTTTTCTGAGAGTAGGTAAAGAAGACTTTTTCCAGGTGATTCTTCTAATTTCATTTCACTCTTTTCTCCCTCCATTCTCTATTCCAAAACTCTTTTCACTGATCTCCCATCTGTCTGGCATAGTTAGTGAGTAGGATAGCAGAAGTCACAATCACATCTTCCTTCGCTTCGGTACACAGTTATTTTAAATCACTGTCATGGTTAACTCCAGCTGGAAACTAAATACCATGCAGTTTCTTGCTCGCTTCCTCTACCCCCCCAGCAGGATGGTGAGGTGAATCGGGAAAAAAGGTAAAACTAGAATGTTTAGATAAGTACACTTTAATAACTGAAATAAAATAATATAACAACAACAAAACAGCTACAACAATTAATATTAATAAAAACAAGAATAATAGGAGAGGAAGGGAGAGAGGAGTAAAATCCAAATGGAAGGGAAAAAAACCCCAAAAGTGATGAACAATACACTTGCTCACCACCTGCTGACTGATGCCCAGCCAGTCCCTGAGCAGCAATCCGCAGGCCCCCACCATCTTCCCTTAGCTTATATACTCAGCATGATGTTCTATGGTATGGAATACCTCTTTAGCTAGTTGGGGTCAGCTGTCCTGGCTGTGTCTCCCCCCAACTTCTTGTGCCCCTCTGGCCCTCTGGCTGGCAGGGCCCAAGAAGCTGAGAAGTCCTTGATTTAGTGTAAACATTATTTAGCAACAACTAAGAACATCAGTGTGCTGTCAACATTATTCTCACACCAAATCCAAAACGCAGCACTGCACCAGCTATTAAGAAGAAAATTAACTGTATCCCAGATGAAACCAGGACGCTCACTGAGGCCCGTGAAACAATTGCTAGATAGAAACAAAAGTTTGCTGCTTTTTAAGATGTTATGGCTATATTTTGTGACAAAAGAACAAAGAAACATAAACAAGAAATCCCTATGGGTTTATTTCCACTTACAAAACAGATCTCACGAAAACAGTAATGAGTCTGGATGGTTATGAACCTGCTATAACATTTTCTATGAGAACTAATACATTACTTAATAAATAAACAAATATCCCTGCACAAAAATATGTTGCTTTTTCTTAAATATTATTAATATTTTATTGGTAAATTAATATCTTCCAAGTAATAGAAAAATATTACCCAGGTATCCCCTAGGGGGATTAGACTGGCAGGCAAAAGGTAGCGAGAAAGGTTATAGGCTAAGATGTGTATACATTTATCAGACTGTGACAGGAGCAAAAAGGTTAGAAATCCACTCTTCTTGCTGTGATTTTGTTATGATTTTGCTATGATTCAATATATTCACTCTTCCAGTGATTGCACTGTACTGTGTAAAAATATATAGAAACCTGTAGCAAGGGCAACATACCTACTCAGAGATATGAAAGAGACACCTTCTGACTTAAGACACATACAAAGTATATTTCATATATTGAGATAGAAGATTAAAATAATTGCTTTATTTTTGTTCTGTAGCATGGCAAAAACCAAAAGTCAAGTCACAAAATGCCATCCAACAGCCTTACTAACTGTGAAACATTTCCAGCAACAATTGGAAAAACCAAAATTAGTATAATTAGTTCACCAAAAAACTCACAAACATTGACAAAAGAAAGGGTGAAGATGATATTGGCTAAAGAAAGAAAGAGTTGGGTAACGGAAAGTATAGATATCATGAAAACATCATTGATATAAACATGGAAATTTTAAAGTTAATTAGGAAGAAAGGGATAAAAGAAGTAACAACCCCAAAATTTCAGACATGACAAGCAGGAGTTGTAAGATATCAATTAAAGCAGTGGCAGAACCCAGACTTCATGTCTTGCCTTTACTTTGTCATAAGCTTAAATACCTCCTCTAAATGACAAGCAGGCAAGTCTGGTCTTCTGAAATCTTACCCTTAAATTGTTTTGTTCTGTTTGCTTTTTTAAAGCAAGTCTTTTAATGCAAGTAAATTTGTTAGTGTATGCTTGATTCAGTAAAGTACATTTTGCATCCAGGAACGAAGAGGGGGAGAAGTCACTTTGAGAAGACACCTAAATCAGTACAGGCAGAAGAGTACCTTTAATCTGCTTTCACAAGAGAAGTTAGAAAAAGTACTTTGAACAACTTATGATGTACTGCTTGTGTCAAGCCAGTAACTGAGTTCTAGGGTGGTCTATGTAATTCACTGAGAGTGTGAAAAGAAAAAAAATCAGATGTGACAACCATTAGCTTGGGATTGTCTTTCTGAAATTCTTTCTAGCTTGTGCATGTATTTCTTAACCTAGTTTTAGCTTGACAACCTACTCATCTGTTCCTTTTTCATAGAGCATTCTACCTCGGGCTGCATTGATACAGGGAGCTCATTTGGCAGGAAACCTCTAAGCAAAATTAAAAACAAAGCTTGCTTTGGTTTTTGCAGCCTCACGGAAAACAGATCTATGGGACAGAAAGCCACATGGTCCTAACTCCAAGGCTGTCATCACAGACCATCCAAGGTTGTAGAGCACTGGAAAGTTTCACAAATCTGTTCTAAGGTTTGGAACGTCTTTCTGACTGGAATATTAAGCCTTTCCAGTACGTTACCTAATTTTGTTTATAGGGAAATTGTAAGTTAGAAGGAGTGTCACATTAAGAATAAGGAGTTAGTGTGCTAAACTAAATTTTCTGTAGGTGTTTCTGGTGCAGAGATATCAGTTAAGCTCCTGGTATTAGCTTGTCATTACCATGTGTATTGTATTGTATTAAATTGTATTTTATAACTTTTTGTGCAAAATGGCAACTTCTGTTTAAATAGTATGTTAAATTACTATAATTAACAGAAAAAACCCCAACTTTCTAAACTCTTTATGAAGAAAAATTTGGCTTTCATCAGAAAATCAGAAGGGATTAATCTTTGGATAAAACTATCATGTGAATTATCTGTTTATGTTTTAAGGAGAAGTGTCGGGTCCTGCAACTGGGTCACAACAACCCCATGCAATGCTACAGGCTTGAGGAAGAGTGGCTGGAAAGCTTCCCAGTGGAGAAGGACCTGGGGGTGTTGGTTGACAGCCAGTTGAATATGAGCCAGCAGCGTGCCCAGCTGGCCAAGAAGGCCAATAGCATCCTGGCTTGTATCTGAAACAGTGTGGCCAGCAGGACTGGGGAAGTGATTTCCCCCCTGTACTAAGGACTGGTGGGGCTGTACCTTGAATACTGTGTTCAGTTTTGGGCCCCTCACTTCAAGAAAGACATCGAGGTGCTGGAGCATGTCCAGAAAAGGACAATGAAGTTGGTGAAGGGTCTGGAACACAAGTCTTATTGAAGAGTGGGTGAGAGAACCGATGTTGTTTAGTCTTGAGAAAAGGAGGCTCAGGGGAGATTTTATTGCCCTCTATAAATACCTGACAGGAGGCTGTAGCGAGGCAGGTGTCAGTCTTTTCTCCCAAGTGACAAGTGATAGGACAAGAGGAAATAGCCTCAAGCTGCACCAGGGGAGGTTTAGATTGGACGTTAGTAAAAATTTCTTCATGGAAAGGTTTGTCAAGCACTGGAACAGGCTGTCCATGGAAATGGTGGAGTCCCCATCCCTGGAGGGGATATTTACAAGACACATAGATGTGGCACTTTGGGACATGGTTTAGTGGTGGGCTTGGCAGAGCTGGGGTAACAGTTGGACTCAATGATCTTAAAGGTCTTTTCCAACTTAAATGATTCTGTGATTCTATGATTTACCATCACTGTTTATGTCGCACATCAAGCAGGTAGAGTTCTTAGTTTGTCTAAGAACACGTAGCCTTTAGAGAAGAAAATATCTAAAGATTCACAATTCCAACACTCTCATGCATATTCAGAGCATTACTTTGCAGATACTACGTGATGCCTCAGTACCAGAATGAAGTTAAGCATAAGAAAACTACCTTCAGTTCAACTCAGCGTAAAGGCAACTATTCTGAAACATCAGAGTGGTATTTGAATGTCTGATGAAACATTCATTGTTGCTCCCACAAGCCCACTGTTCAGACTGTTAATCAGAGTGGCCACAGTGAGACCACCTTCGCTCAGATATAGAGAGTTCAGCACATATTTTCCAAACTACAGAATTTCCAAAGCCTTTTCATGTTCTCTTTCCACTTCAATGATGTCTGAATCTATATTCCTGTATCACAAAGCACTTCAAAGTCTGAATACACACTTTCATTGTGTCCTGACTGTTGCCAAAAACCCTTTAACCAGTTTCCAACTCAACCAACTGGTGAGATCAAATTCAGGGGATAAAATTTTTCCAAGAGTCAGGAACAGCCCCATCGTCAAGGATGTGCTAGATGTTCAGGACAGTTTTAGTATTCTTCCAGAAAATATGTAGAGGAAGGTCCTGATGAAAAGTTGAAGGCTGTGAATTCAGGAGAATTTAAATTTCTACATGTTTCAGCAGATGAGGGAAAGCCATATCCGGGTTTTGTTGGGTTTTTTTTTCTGTCATTGAAAAGTTTCTTGTCCTAAAAGTAGAAGAGGATCCATTGCATCATTCTTAATATCAGATGGTTTTGTTAGTTTGCATTTCACAAGCAATAGTTTAATGTAGCAAATTAACTTATTAACATGTGTCCCTTGGGGAAAAAAAAATAAAAATTTCCTCTTTCTTTGCACAGTTTTGCACATTGAACATGAGCTGATATGTTATTCAAAAATATGATGAAAGATTTAAAGTGCCTTTGCACTGTAACAGTAACTTGGAGGAATAGGAGCTAATTTCATGTCCTTCCCAGTCAAGTTATTTGTGCATTGGGTCTGGAAACCTAAACGCTGCATGGCAGGGTAGAAAAGGCATATTGGATGACCTGGTAAAAATTAAAAATTCCAAAAGTTGTGAAGGAGCAAAATCCAGACCATCATCAAAACTGGCAAAGAACTTCTTTACCTTGAGAGTGACAGAGCACTGAAACACGCTGCCCAGAGAGGTTGTGGAACCTCCTCTTCTGAAGGTATTCAAAACCTGCCTGGACATGACTCTATGCAACCTGATCTAGGTGAACATGTTTTAGCAGGGGGCATTGGACTAAATGATCTCCAAAGCTTCCAACCCTGACCTTTCTGTGTTATTCTGTGTAAGAGAGAGGCTCTTCAGGACAAGGAGCGGTAACCATAATTACAGGAGAAAAATAATTTTGTGAGATGGAAGGAGTTCCTGGAACAGGGAGTCTTGAAGTAGATGTTTTCAGGAGCAGTAGGCAGATCTTTACATAAGCCTACACATTCTTTGATCCACTAGTTAGAGGAAAACTACAAACCCTCATTTGGATTTGGCCGACTTGCCAACAGCAGTTACACTGATTTTAGTTCTTTAGTGCATGTTCCTTACATTCTTACATCTTTACATCAGCAAAAATGGCAAGTGTTTTTTTGTAGTCTTTATTATCCCAGTAACTCCTGAAAAAGTTAATTCCTATGGCCATTCCCTTCAAAGGAAGAAGCACGAGGAGACACAGAGACAAAAGTATTTATTTCACCTTGTATCACAATTCACCACAAGGCTAGCAGAGCCAAAGGGGAACCAATAAAACAAGAGTGTAAGGGTAAAGCTGGAGGAAGAGAAGATAACTATTTATGCTGCCTCTGATCTTTTAAACATGGCCTTACAATGTGGCCCAAAATTTTGCCCCATAGAATTGATATGTGAAATTTACTTTTATATGCAGGCATTTTGGGGGTTTGCTTAGTTTATAATTATTTTTGTCTCTGGTGAACTCAGTGTTTGTTAATTTCTTTAATATTCTCATTCTGTGTATGTGTCCATTTCTTGTCATTGGCTTAGGCCTTTTAAACTTCCACTTAAGAGGCTTCTTTTCTTTATTTACTTATTTTTTAAATTCCTGCCATCCACATTCAAGAATTTATTCATGTTTTCAGTTCTTTGTCTGCTAACCTGTTGACTGTGTTTGTTTACTGCCCATTTCTCATCATAACGGTCTCCCACAAGTTTTTACTGAAGTGCTGCAAAACAGAAAATAACATACAGTTCAGAATAGATGCATTAGCACAAACCTGCTAGCAGGAAAATATGTGCACTATATTAACACATTGGTTATGATTCACAGTACTTTGGTAATGCTTTTACTTGACCAATTTCTGTGTAACTTTGAATATTTTATTTCTTTTTTTGGTCTCCTGTTAATGAGTGACCAAATAAGATGACTTCATGCTTTACAGTACTGAATGTGGCCCACTTTTCCTTGCCTGATTCCAGCTACATACTCATAATGACATTTTCTCAGTACTTGGCTCAGACTCTGGAAAACACGATGTGTAAAGGCACAGCTATTAAAAAAACCCCAAAACAACACCACCACTACAAAAGAACAAAAACCCTAGACTTTTTACAGAGGAACTTTTTATAAAACTACAGGTACAACTGTCATTTAGAGTGCTGGATATTAGGTTTCAATTTCATCTCCAAGGAAGCCTCCCTGCTTGGCTCTCATTTTAATGAGAAAAGAGGGCATTGTTTGCCTTATTGCATCACTGACCTAGTTCTGCCCTCCCCACAATCATGTTTCTCACTTATTTCCTTTTTTACATGCCCCCTTCCCACCACACGTCATTTGTCACACAATATTGCATCATTCAACCTGATTCTTTGCTCTGCCTGTGCAATCACAGTATCATTCTGGACGATGTCCAGCATAAAGCTAAACAAGTCCATAGTGTGTCCAGTGAGCAACTGGCCAATGGCTCAGGCTCAAAGACTTATATAGTAAATGGGGTTTCATCAGGCTGGAGGACAATCACCAGTGGGGGTTCCCCAGGGCTTAGTTTTAGGGACAGCGCTCTTTAATGTTTTTATAAATTATCTGGATGGAGAAGTCAAATGCATATTAAGTAAGGTTGCTGATGATACTAAGTTAGGAGGAGCTGTGGACTCCCTCAAGGGTAGAGAGGCCTTACAGAGAGTTCTGGATAAACTATAGAGCTGGCCAATCACCAGCTGTATGACTCTGAACAAGACAATGTGCCAGATTCTCCACCTGGGATGAGATGATGCTAGTTATACATACAAATTCAGGAATGACATCTGGACACCAGCTCTGTGGAAGGAGATCAGGGGTTTGGTTTGATGGCAAGCTGAATATGAGTCAGCAGCGTGCCCTGGCAGCCACAAGGGCCAACAGTGTCCTGCAGTGCATCAAGCACAGCACAGGTAGCTGGTCAAGGGAGGTGACTGTCCCATCCTCCACTGCACTAATGAGGCCCCACCTCAAGTACTGTGTGTAGTTTTGGGTGCCTCAGTGTAAGGACATCACACTGTTAGAGTGTGCCCAGAGGAGGGTGACCAAGATGGTGAAAGGCCTCAAGCACAAGACTTACGAGGAGCCGTCTTGTTCAGCTTAGAGAAGAGAAGGCTGAGGGGTGCCCTCATCTCAGTCTGCAGCTTCCTCAATGGGGGCAGGGGAGGGGGAGGTGCTGATCCCCTCTCTCTGGTGACCAGCAACAGGACACAAGGAAATGGAATGAAGCTGTATCAGGGGAAGTTCAGATTGGACATTAGGAAAAATTTCTTCTCTGTGAGGGTGATTGGTCACTGGAACAGGCTCCCCAGGGAAGCGGTCATGGTACCAAGCCTGTCAGAGTTCACAGAGCATCTGGACAATGCTCTTAGTCATGTGGTTTAGTTTTAGGTAGGTCTGTAAGGAGCCTCTTCCTGACCATTTTGCAGCAAGAGTAGATCTTCCTTGCTCCAACACTTCCTCCTGGTCTCTGGGATTCCCAAAGGCTGGTCTTGCTAATAAAGACTGCGGGAAAGGCAGCATTCAGGACTCCACCTTTTCCATAGAGAGGATATGCATATAGGTTTCAAATACTGATGTCAATGACAAAATATACAAATATATCACAAGAAATATCAGTTGGTCCTTACCTTAAAGGACAATATTTCCAGTAGATGAGGAAATTGCTGTAAGCAATGTGAAGGAAAAAAATAATACACACACACACCCCCCATCTACCCAATATCTATGCATAAAATATACACTTAAACCTATGGAAAACCAGAGAATCTGAGCTCAGAATACCCCTAAGAAGCTCTATTTTATTTGCTGAGACAAATGATTAAAAAACCCAGAGGGACTGAACTATGAGCAGCGTATATGCATATACTCATGTTTTTGACTGAGGCACTGAAAAAAATATTTATTAGCACGTTTGCAAAAATCTTAATAAGAGCTGTGGACCATTGCAAGAGATGAGTGCTATTAGGTAACAAAACATCATGCTTTCACATGCTTTAATATGCTATATAGCAGATATGATGCATTATTCAGGGGGTTCACAGATAAATTACAGAAAAGTCTCCCAGTGGACTTCACAGAGCTAAGCTCTTTTTGTTGTTCTTGTTCCACCCACCCCATCCACCCCCCCAACCCCATACTTGTATGGAATACTTATTTATTTCACTACTGGTTTTAATTTATATTTTTGTCATTTAGATAGCTCAGACATGATGAATCACCATCAAAAATTTTGCAGAGTGTGTACAAACACAGAAACACACAGACACATGCATGATCTTCCAGCAAAACTGGAAGCGCTTCCATTATCTGGATCTCTTAAAAAGTAAGCTGTTTTTCCATCTGGACTTTATCTGTTTGTGGCTTCATTTTATGATTTACACAGCCTCAGAAAAACACTGTAGGTCAGGTGGGGTTATGATATACAGACTCTGAGAGTCTTTTAAGACGGAGGCCAACACTTGAGCTGACAATGCAAGTAGACTTGGTCAACGGAAGTGACAATGAAAAATATTTGGAGTGACTTATTCCAATGAGAAGACAAGGCATACAGACTGTAAAGTCTGCAAGTTCAGCAACAAATGGAGCACACACAGGCAGAAGTGATTCTGTTCTGGCTCTGTCTTCATCATGAGCAAGTTGTAAAGTTTTCTAATAAGTTTATCTAAGAACAGTGATGTTGTGCTGCTGCTTCTGCATCATTTTGGGGCAACCATAAAATCTTTTAGCAACCATTCCCAACAATTTATTTATTTTTTTAAATTTAGCATTCATATATATGTAAAATATGTAAAAAAAAAATGTTTGTATGCTGTAAACTACAATGAAAAATAAAGTAAGTTCACATGAAATTTTTGAACTGTTATAGTTCTTAGTGAAAAAAAAAGTGAATTAATCACAAATGTTTAGTATTTAATCTGAAGGTTAAAAGGGTAAGAAAATGGAAAGAATTATATAAAAACCTATCATACCCGGGATATCTTATACAAACATAAAGAAAAACAGCAGACATCTAATTGCCATCTTCACCTATAGAGCTAAAAGAGGTCTGCTATAAAAATTATACTTAATCAATATGAATGCAGCTATAAAAGGAACGACACATGGCACCCTGCAATTTAATTCTGTCCTTATTACTGCTGGGTTCCACTTTTATATTTATAGTATGCATAATGAATGCATACATTTTAAAACTGATCCAAGGGGGAAAAAATCTCTTTGTTTTTTGACATATTCTGAATCAGCCACTTATTTTTTTAATCCAAATTAAAATACATTCGGTTTGTGGTTGCACTGAAGAAGAATTGAGTTTGTTTTATGCAGTAAAGAACTTACATGAAGGAGAACATTTTATTAAATAATGAAAAATATATCAGAGACATAATCAAAAAGTCAGATAAGAAAATGACAAATTAGCATCCATAGGAAATACAAAAAAATAAAAAGTGAATATATATTGTTTCTGCTTTTATTTATCTGTCAGTAACTTTTAAAACTGCCTTTTGGCTTACCCTGACAACATGTTAGGAAGATGTATTTACCATTTCAATGTAAGATAAATAATTTAACAGAGGATACATTCCATGTGAGAAAACATTTTTCCAAATATTTGTGATTTTTGGTGCCTTTCTATGATCAGCTTATGCAGCTCAACCTTAATTAATTTTGCTTGAGGAGTCCAAAAGGATCTATTGGAGATTTATTTTCTGTCTTGTACCGGTGTCCTGGGTGACTTCATCCTTTGCATTCAGACTTTCTGCTCTACATTTAGTGAAAAACATTTAGTAAGTAAGAATGTTTGTATAGCTCAATGACAATTTCAAATAGGGGGTCACTGACTTATTTTTTAATAATTAAGTAAAAGATTTTTTTTAACACAATAGAGCTTGCTATTAACATAAACCTTATCAATACCCAAGTCAAAAGATTTCTCTAGATTCATAGCAAAAGCATAAAAACATTGTTGTTATTCCTTGGCTGCATAAAAAGGAGAGAGATGAGCAGATCGAGGGAGGTGATTCCCCCATCTACTCCATTCTGGTGAGACCCTACCTGGACTACCGCATCCAGCTCTGGAGTCTTCAGAACAATACATGGACCTGTTGAAGTGGGTCAAGAAGAGGGCCATGAACATGATCAGAAGGCTGGAAAACTCAACTATGAGAAAAGGCTGAGAGTTGGAGTTGTTCAGCTTGGAGAAGAGAAGACTCTGGGGAGACGTCACTGAGGGTTTTCAGTACTTAAATGGGGCTATAAGAAAGACGGAGAAAGACTTTTCACAAAAGAGCTGTTGCACAGGACAAGGGGCACGATTTTAAACTGAAAGAAGGTAGGTTTAGACTGGACATAAGGAAGAAATTTTTTACAATGAGGGTGGTGAGACACTGGAACAGGTTGCCCAGAGCCGTGGTAGATGCCCCATCCCTGGAAACATTCAAGGTCAGATTGGAGGGGTCTCTGAGCAACCTGATCTAGTTGTAGATGTCCTTGCTTACTGCAGGGGATTTGGATTAGATGACCTTTTAAGTGTCCCTTCCAACCCAAACTATTCTATGATGCTATGATTCTAGTGTAACTATTCACTGAAGAAAACAGGGTGAGAACAGATGTGTTGTATTCACTGAAATCTGTTGCCAAAATCTTTGCTAGGAAGAAAATCATGAAGAAGCAAGCATTTTGAGAATGTGCAAGAGTTTTTCTGCATAATAAGAGGGCAGGAGTGCATGAAAAACTGACAGAAGAGATGATTTTACTTTGTAGTCCATGCCTACAATCATATCAGAGGTCTTTGAATGGGTCCTATAGAGTGTGCACAGAACACCAAACCAATACCATACATATCAGATCTACTTTAATGTCTCGTGCCAAGTGACTGCTTATTCAAATTCAGAGCTTCTGAGCTCTAATTTTTTCTGTCTTTGATTTGTTTTATAACCTCAGACAACTTTTCTGTGATTTAATATGCTCAGCTTTATGGGTTGATATTACCTAATTCAGTGAGATCCTTCTGAAGACTTACGAGAGTATTGTTAGTCATATGAAAATAAAAATGTTACATGAATGCAAAATGTTATCATTTTTAGATACTTTGCACCAGTCTGCTGCTCACTGATGTTGCCTATAAGCAAGAATGAATGACACAAACTGTATTTGACAAAAACGTCTTCAGCAATCACGAGAAGCCAAGCTATGAATGTTCTAAAAACTAATGACACTGTCATTGTATTCAGGCTGACAGGCTTTGCTAGGAGGTAAGGAATGTTAACTTAAGGATTAGATCTGCAAAAATATTGTGTTCTGGACATGGCTGTCCTGGGGTTTTGGGTGCCTTGGTGTGCCAGCAGGATGAACATTTGACAATCTGCAGCAGCTGAAGCCTGTGGCCTCAAATATATTGAGCTGACTTATGCTGGGTTGTCTTAGAGGACTTAGAAAGCACTCTATAACAACCTGTGTCTAACCAGAACTGTCCATACACAAAGCTTTATTCATTCACCACTCTTCAAGATTGAAAGGAATCCTTTTTTTTGATTTTTTTCAAGTCTAGTGTTTAATGTTGCATCAAAAGTACAATGTATTTCATATCAAATAGTTTAATTATTAGACAATATAAACTCCTGAAGATTTGACCTAATCAAAATCCTTCATCTGGCTTGATATTTTAAATAGCGGTTTTTTTTAATTACAGAAAAAAGTAGTAATTAATAGAGTGTTCAACAATAGCAACAAAACCCCAACTACTTTTTGTAAGATTTTATTTCCAAAGGGTTAAAATTTGGCTTCTGCTTTCAAAGATATAAAGAGAAAAAAGGCAGAGGAAAGGCCACTGTTTATTATCCTCAGAAACCACGTTGAATATAAAATGGGGGTTTTTTGTAACTTAAACACATATTTTTGGGAAATATACATATATTTTAGGTGCTTACATAAAACTATATATTCTGAGCACTTCACCATGATCAGTCATTTCTTCACTAATTCCTACTGACCAGTTGTCTGGAAAGTATAAACTTTAAACTTCCTAATTTTATTTTGATGTTTTTATTCTACAAACCTTGTAGCATTTTGAGACAAAATAATTTCTTCATTGTATCATCTGAATTCTACTTATGCTCAAAAGAATACTTTTTTCCTCCCAAAATTCAGTATAACTTCTGACATTTTCTTATTCTTTCCACTAGCATTCATTTTATGAACAGTAAGGGTTTTACTTGTGTCTAAGACAATCACATCATTAGACGAAGCTACAGCTTCAGCAGTTTCCCATGAAAAATCTTCACTATACACAGTATGCTTATACTTTATTTGTTCGATACTTACACTCCTTCTTTGTGAGCTGTTGCAAAATGGTTTGCTTTCCCCCCACCACCACCCCACCCTCCTTAGAAATATAGTAGTGCTGTTTAGCTTTGTTTTTACTTCCAGATCTGCTTTGTTGTTCTTTTTTTTTTCTTTTTTCTCTCTTCTAAATACATCATGATGAGGTGATAGCATTCTGTATCTTAGAAAATACAAATTTCTTCCTCTAAGTTTAAATCAAGTTCTTCATAGCCTCTCCCTCTGTTTTGGGTCTCAGATTACTATTACAACCCTGTTTACTGGGATTCTAAGTACCTTCCAGAGCTCTCTCACTAGTCTTAAACCTGATTTTAATTCTTTTTCACGTTTCTCACATAAGACTGTCCTGGTTTCACATCTCTCATTCTTTCTAAGACCTAAATTTCCACAAGTATCTTTACGTTTCTTTTGCACTCTTCTCAACAGCTATGAATATAATGTAATTGTATAGCTTGGAGTTTTTACCTCAGTCGCCTATTTAAACCATTTCTTTTATTCCTTTGCTCCCCTAGATCCACTTTTCATTCTAAATCTATTGCTGATACTTTACTGTGCCATATTGTGAACTAATTTACAAATTACAATTCTAACAAATTCTTAAGAAGATGATAAAGAAGTGAGATTTTTGTCTTTTTCAGCTGACAACATGAAATTAGCTTCAGATAAACCAGGATATCACAGAGGTTGTTGCACTTTGAGTTTCAACAGCCTAGTATGTATAGGTTATCTGAACAGTTATCTACACCACCACAATGCTTTTAATCTTTTCATCAGAATAGACAGCTTATGTTTTTTATAGAAATACCTGTTTAAGGATATATCATAGTTAGAAAAAATTACAAGAAAGTGCAGTAATAAACAGTTTAAGCATGAGACTTAGAAGAATCAATGAAATAGAAGAGCTTTAGGTTATCATTTTTCCAAGGGAGAGCAAAGGTGCTTGGTCACTGTTTATTGGTCTGAAATTTCAGGTGTGATGAAGGACAGAAAAAAGTTGAATATCAAAAGAGTACAAGTAAGATAAATGAAACTGTAGAAAGAAAAGACTAGAAGGAATGCAGTGATAAAAATTAGACAATGAAAGAAATCAGGACAAGAGTAGAACAATTTTGCTTGAAAGTCTATTTTAGAGGATGAGAAATGCTGCAGTGTAGTCCTTAATAAAGGATAAAATTCCTTTCTCCAACCTGCACTGCAGTTCTTAATAGTATATTCTGCAGCTGTCCTGTATACAGGACTCCCACTGATATTAATAAATGTTCTTTTCATAGAACTACTGCAGAATATGAATAGAAATCAGGAAGAGAAAACTTACTGTGTTATGCACAGAACACAGAACACTTGCCATCCTGACCAGTGCTGACTTGCTGACTCTTTCATCCCTTGATCAGCCTAATTTTTCTGAATTTTACATTTGTCTCATGTTAGCATGTTATTTGGGGCTTAACTGTTGCTTCTTCCTATTTCCTTTCAGTACCCATGCACTCACATTTTTCTACATGACAACTCTGAATTGTAGTTATAGTTTGAGAAAAAAAACCCAAACAACAACAACCAAACAAAAAACCAAAAAAACCAAAACCTCCACAACCATTATAACCCTAGGAATGTGCACATTTCATAATTTCCAAATAGACCACAAAATATAAAAATAGACACTTTTTCCATCTTCCTTTGATTCACTGTTTCTTGACCAACATGATCTGTATGTCATAGAATCACAGAGCTGTTGAGGTTGGAAGGGAACTCTGGAGGTCGTCTGGTCCAACTCTCCTGCTCAAGCAGGGACACATGGGGCCTGTTGTCTGGGATCTTGTCTGGATGGTTTTTAAATATCTTCAAAGATGCATACTCCACAACCTCTCTGGGCAACCTGTGCCAGGGCTCAGTCACCCTCACAGTGGAAAAGTGTTTCTCGGTGTTCAGAGGGAACCTCCTGTGTTTCAGTTTGTGCCCACTGCCTCTGGTCCTGTCACTGGGCACCACTGAAAAGAGCCTGGCTTCCTCCTCTGAGCACCCTCCCGTCAGGTATTCATATACCTTGGTGGGATTGCCCCCTGAGACTTCTTTTCTCCTGGGCTGAACAGTCACAACTTTACAATATCTTATATTTTATAATATCAGGCTAGGGAGTGTTATTAAAGGATTTATAGGACATAAGGCAAATTACATCTTACTTAATTTGAAACAAAGGATGGTCTCCTTTAAAAGGAGGTATGGTATATTAATTGGTATCAAAGGAATTACATGTAACCATGTACGTATATGTAATTTCTGTCAAAGAGCTGATGATTAAAAAAGTTATATTTAAAAGAGTAAACATGCATCTGGTAGACAAAGAAAGGGAATGGAAAGAAAGTATTTTTGAATTTCAGGCTACCATAATCTAGACTGAATTTGTGTCTAAAATAGGTGAGAAAGATGTGAGATATTTATGTTTGGGTTTTTTAATTCAAACTATATTAAAAAAAACATAAAAGAGATTATAAAGAATTCAAAGGAATTTCTGCTCAGAGGCAAAAATAGCTTATTCCAAAGCCATAGCAATTAGCGAATGGCCTTCAACATGTCATCTGTCTTCAGACACAGACAGTCTGGATGTCTGCCTTTGATGTATTGACACTAGGATTTATTTATAATCAATATAGAGAAGCAGGTATTTTTTAGGATGTGATTAATCTCATCTTAAGTAGATATCTTTGTCCAGATAAACTACCTACTGCAATTGTCTGTTTTCTTTCATTAACCAGAAACAAAAGCTGAGAGTAACTAGCTAAGATACAGACTTCTCCATTTAGTTGGATAAATCCCACTCTCAATGACTTCAGTGGGTCTTGGATTTCTAGAAAAAAAATATATTTTTAAATAATTATATAATGTAACATATTGATATGCTAAATTTGTCCAAAAAACCTGTGAGGATCAAGAGGATGCCTATTAATGTGGACAGGGGTGACTCCATTCACTTTAGGACTAATTCTGCTCATTTCCTACTGAGACAAATTGATTTGGGGATATTGAGGTAATTAGCTCATATTTTAATTTAATCTTAACTGAATACCTTGATGCAAAAAGAATGTAAGGTTTCAGTGGAAATTAATATTTAAAAAGAAGTAATTTATTATCCTCAACTTTCTGAACAATACAGTAACTTCTGAAAGAGTTCAGTAGTTACATGGACACAACCCACCACACACATACACGTGCACCCCCACACACACACTCCTCAGGATCTGTATAGCAGAATGTTAGCACCTTGGAAGAGACTGAAATGCTAAATAATTATTTTCCTGTGCAAAATATCTGATGCAGTCATGGGAAAATACTGTTTAATGTCTACATCATATTTAAAACATGGCTTTTTATTTAATTTACATAATAGTTTACTTAATTGCAATGTGTCAGTTTTATTTACCACCTTTGAATATCTACTGTATTTCTATGAATATTTTATTACTAAAGCTGGAAAAGATTATATGGTATATTTTCAGCATAGAAGGTTGCTTGGTTTATATAATTTTGAGCAATTCTGATATGGAAGCATTTATTTGTTCCTCACTAAGCTGGAATAGGTACTTTAATTGCAGGCCTTTTATAATGAAATACTGTCCTGGTTTCAGCTGGGGTAGAGTTAATTTTCTTTCTAGTAGCTAGTACAATGTTGTGTTTTGGCTCTGATGTGACAACAATGTTGACAGCACACTGATGTTTTTAGGTGTTGCTGGGTCATGTTCATGCTACGTCAAGGACTTTTCAGTTCCTTGGGCCCTGCCAGCCAGAGAGCTGGGGGGGCATGGGAAATTGGGAGGGGACACAGCCAGGACAGCTGACCCAAGCTAGCCAAAGAGGTATTCCATACCGTATGATGTCATCCTGAGTATATAAACTGGGAGAAGAAGGAAGGGGGGGACATTTGGTATTATGGCCTTTGCCTTCTTGAGTAAACATTACATGTGATGGAGTCCCGTTTTCCTGGGGATGGCTGAACACCTGCCTGCCCATGGAAGTAGTGAAATAATTCTTTGCTTTGCTTTGCTTACATGCATGGCTTTTGCTTTACCTATTAAACTGTTCTTATCTCAGTCCTTGAGTTTTACATTCCTTTCTGATTCTCCTCCTTGCCATCCCTCTGGGTGGGGGGGAGTGAGCAAGCGGCTGTGTGGTGCTTGGGTGCTGGCTGGGGTTAAGCCATGACAAATACTTTACATTTGTAAGATGGTTTCAAAAATTTTTGGTCCTCATTGCTCAGTTTTCAGTGAACAGGAAATATGTGTCGTATACTTACATTAGTTAGAACGCTAATTATTAGTAATGACCAGGCTGAACTACAGTAAATACCTTGAATGATGTCTTACCCTCTTCTTTGTCACTTCATAAAATCCTAACACTATAAACTGATAAAATACAGAATTTAGTCTGACTTCTTCTCCTCTTCAGATATCCTCCCATGTTGAAACCCATCCCACATATTTTATGTTGTAATTCATACACTATATTTTTTATGATTTGATGTATTGTGAATAGTTTTCTTTAGCCTTTCTGTTACAGTAATGTAAATCACAGATAATTACATATTTGTACAACTTCAAATTTACACCGGTACAACTGAGTCAAGAACTTTCTCCTGTTCTTAAATCTATGCATCTTTTACACTCAGACTTTGTTTCACAGCCAGGAAGAGGCGCAGTACTTTTTATCAAAACTGGGAAATCCATCCCAGGTATGTTATATTCAGCCTTCCTACTGTATCAAGCCACAAGATTCTTTGAAAATGATGCTGTGGACTTTGAACATAGCTCATATGAAACAGATAACAGAAGGTGATGAAGAAGTCGAGGGAGAACATAAGGAGCATATGGTCCAGTACAGATCCCAGTAAGTATCTTTTCATATGATCCACAGCCTGGCAAATTAATTAGCTTCATTTAAAGTCTGTGCTTGACAAACAGGGCTGAACCAGATCTTCAGAGTATCTTGTAGACCAAAATCTCTTCAACCAAAGTTGTCTGGCTAGCAATCTTGCTGCTGCTGATTCACCCCTCACCCTAGATGATCAGACTGAATCACGTTGTTGTAAAAGGATTTTACAAAAGGTTGTCTCATTTTCACGGTTGCAGGGAAAAATCTCCTTCTGCCAAAGCCTGAAGATTCCTCAGGCAATTGTAGCAAGTCATGTACCCTCACCTACTGAGCAATACGTAAGTTAGTGGGTTCACCATCTGTCAGCTCCACTTTGGAAATTAAGTATTCGGTCTACATTAAATGTTTCATATGTCCTATCTTTCTTTGATTTATTTCAGATGACGAACAGGATACATTCCATTAGCAAAGTGTTTATGGTCATATGGTTCTTTAAACTGTGATAATTCCTCTTTATTTTTTCTAGATCCAGCCAATGTCTATCCATGATTGCCAAATGCCTGTGGTAGTGGCGTAATTGAGTTTCTTGTTCACTGGCTCAACTTCTCTGAGAAATATCATTCTGGTTATCCTTTTATTAAATTACTGCCATGTACCATCAGTCTGGGGTCTGAAGAACAAACTTAATTTGCTGTTTGCCAGGTATCATCCCCTGTAATACAAATTCTGCTTGGTAAATCACACTCACACTTTGCCGTATGATACTACTAGTGATGTCTTCGCAACCTTTTTTTCATCATTAATTACTTTGGTAGAGTGAATGATTAGAACATAAGCAATGGCATTTGTTCAAGATGTGCCAGAAAGAACTGCAGTCTGTTCACTTCTTCACTGCCCACGTCAGCACTGCACTGTGAAAAAGAAATATTAATAGGAAAAGTGTTACTTTTAATCTAAAATTGTAAATGATATTCTGAGTAACCTGTTCAACGACAAGATGCTATTTTTAAATACTGCGTCTTAAGGGAAAGAGTCAGCTTTAACGAGGTTTCAAGGCAGTTGTTTCTAGAAGGAAAAGAAGATTTGAGGCATCCTAAAGGCTTTAACCGTGACCTATTGAAGATCAGTTCAAAATACAGTTTCTTTATCTAGGAGGGAGGACAATAAATACAGCTTATTTCAAAATGGCTTTTTGTGTTTGCAGATGGAATTACTGGACTTAGTTTCTTTCAAAGTCAAGGGGCTGTAGTTAACCCTCAAACACTCTCCTCACCTGAAGTTCATGTACATTTGCTCCTGTATCCAGGTTCTCTATTTATTAGTGACAATACTGTTCATCTATGCATTAGAATATGCAACTGGAATGTGTGTTCAATACTTGCTAGTTAAAATTGGCTGGAACTGAATCTCTAGGTATACAGTATTTATAGTAGTTTATATTACAGTCTTTTTATTTTGTCAGGTTTTCCTTAGACTATCTTTCAGCATGAACAAGTAGTACAACTTGTTGCAGTGAAAACTTATAAGAAGTAAAAACAGTTACAGTCTTCTGCTTTCTCAAGTTTCCTGTAGTTAAACGTATGCCAAAAAGCTTTTGTTAGTAGTGGTACTGTCTTGTAGGAACACTTGATATAATTCTACCTTTGATAAAATCATTAAGTGGCTACTTCATCACAAGGCAACAAATTCTGGTTTTAATAATATGGTTTTAATAAGTTGGAAACCTGAACTTCTTAGGCACCAATTATGTAGAATGTATTACTACTTCATACTTGCTTTCACAAACTAACTTTAAAAATGTCCACTCTGACTTAAGAGTAAATACTATGGAATTTTCATTCTATTAAGGCAAGCTTTTGTTTTATTTTTGTTTTATTTCCTACCGTGCCATCTTATTTGTTTATATTAAACTTCTTTTCACCAATATAAATATTTTCTTCCATGGTAACTGTGCAAATGTTTACGTTTGCTCAGTATTGCAACATCAATATATTGTTGATAACTATTCTAACTTTTAACATGGCCCCAAACATTTCTGACAGCTAGACAGTGAAGGTTAGGAGCAGTGAATGGGAATAACTTCTGAACAAGTTCAGGTTTTCCAGGAGGTGCTTGCTTTCTGCCACCACAGATTTTCTGAGATGTTGTCTGGTTCACAGTGGCATAAAAAGGGTATTTTTGCATAAAGCTTGAGGCAACTTCTGTCTCAAATTTACCAGTGAGTGCAAAGAGGGTAGAGGCTGTGCTTCACACCCCTCTGGGCACTTTCTGCATCAGGATGGAGACAGATCCCAGAAACAATTGTTTCAGCTCTCTTCACAGAGTACAGGGCACTTGATCACTTCATGCATCTTTCTCTGGGATTCATGATAGTTAAGGGCAAAGTGGCTCTCTTGCTTGCTAAAGTGTGGCCAATAAAAAAATTTGTACTCTTACCAAATTTAAGCATGACTAAAACACAGCCAATTCAAACCTTGGCATGGAAATGCTCTACACCATCAGTAACATGCCACTATTAGAAGACTGTAACAATATTTGTGTATGTGCCCAAGTTTTGGAATGTTTAAATTCTTCACTCTAAAATGTCTTACGTTTTGCACATGTAAAATTATTATAATGATCATACTAGAAATTAATATATCTTGCTGGCTCATGAAAATAAACCCCCATCTCTACATCAGCCTAACTCATCGGATTTCAGGGAAGTAGAAAACATCTGCTTTCCCATAGGTTTTCTTTGAGGCTGAGTAGTGGGAGAAAACTTTATCTTTAAAAACTGAAGATATGATTTTGCACTTCACAAGCTGATGGAAATTTTGCCATTGATTTCAATGGCAACCCATGAATCAGTTCTTCCCTTGACCCTAATGGCACTTCCCCCTTTCTAATTCAGCTCCTGGCTTTGGCAGCCAGTAAGGGATATTTTTACTTTTTGCTTGCTTTTTTTGAGGTGAAGCATATAGGCTTTCTAACTGCCTTACATTTGAGAATAAATCATATCTGACATATTATCACGATCCCTATTTATGGCAGATTTTCCACTGCGATTTTTTGCAGACTGCCTAGGAAAAGAAAACAGCTTCAAAGCTTTATATAGTCTTGACTCCTGTCAGATGAGACCTCAGAGAAGGACCACTCAGTTGCTTCTTCTTCAACTATACCTCCTTTCTTGCAAAGCATCTGAGATATAGTATTGCCTTGTCAGCCACCAGTTGCATCAGGGCAGTGGAGACTTTTATTTCTCTGAGAATGCTCAGCACATTCCAGGAGTGTAAATCTGTAAACTGAAAGTTTGGGAACTTTAATAGGTCTCAAGGATTGTGACAGCACGCAGTTCCAGGACAGCCACACAGAACAAGTCCTACAGATCACTATCAACACACTGAATCTCACTTGGAAGTATAAAAGTGAGAGTATAATATGGTTTTGCCTTGATTTTGTTCCAGGACAAGATAGCAACACTACACAGCAGCTTTTTTTTCTGTGTGGAAGCTCAGAATAGAAGTATGCAGTTCGCATTGCAACAATCCAGTCCAGAAGCCAACATTACAGATAACAGTAGCAAGAATTAGATCTAAAACTTTTAAACAGATTAAGGCAAAAAAAAGAGATGCTTACTCACCTGTAGAAGACTTAGAAGTTGTGGAGTAGGGAATGTTGTGCATATTTTATAGGATGTTTTCAGTCTTCTGACACTGAGCCCAAGCAGACAGATTCTGTAAGAAAAAAACATACAGGTATTTAAATAAATACTTTATTTGTAGGTATCGACATTCTTTGCTAAATGTCACTGGATCTAGGAGCAGCATAGAGTTTTCCCAAAAAATCTGTTTTAAAAGGTTGTATCTTGCAGCTCTAGTCTAGGCAACTCCTGTAAACCACCAAAAAGACTCTGAGGAGGTCTGTGTGATAGGGGAAACTGTTCTGTGAGTCATGTACACATTGTAGATTAACCATTTGGGATACACTGTAAAGCACCTTCACATTGCCCATCTCTTGGACAAAAATACATAAACTCAGCAATTGGAGCCAGTGAACTTCTGTTCCATTTTCCCCTTTTATCTTGCATAGATAACTTTTACCTGAAGCATTCTACTCAAACACTGTGTCAGCCAGAAAATTTTAAAAAGCAGAAAACTTATTTGGTTTTGATGGAAGAAGAAATTGTAGTTTAAAATTCCCCATTTTCTTGCCCAGTAAGTGTTATTGTATATCTGACAAGAAGGGAGAAAGTGAAAAATCTGAGAGAATCCTGAGAATAAATCTGTCTCTGAGACAATTGTCTTGAATCACCACTGTTACATGAAATAATCAAGGAGGGAAAAATAGGATTGGAGAGAACTGCATTCTGTGCTGGAAAAAACCCAGCAGCAACAGTCTTACAAACATCGGCTTCTGGTCTTGTTTTTCTAAATTTTTTGTAAAAATTTTGTATAAGATAAAAAGTATCATTGCAACTTTCTGTTTTGTTCATATAGTAATGTAATATAATACCTGTATTTTTGTATATGTGTTCTTTTTTATACCCATGCTATAGAACACAGTGGAAGTAGTGGAAGTAGTTAGCTATAAATATAAATTCAGAAGTTCATAACTATTTAGAATAAAGTAAGTCTGTGATGATATAATAACAAGAAGAAAGTAGCAGTTTTATCTTTTTCCTTCTCATGAAAAAAATCAAGGAAACTGAAGAGTGTGGGCCTGTTCTTTCTGTTCCTGAATAACTGAGTAGGTTCACTATGGACAATGTTTTCCATTGGGAAGGAAGACATTCCTTTTGAAAAAAACTTGAACTGCACTTAAAATAATTGTTATGATGATTAATTTCACTAATCGTAAGCAGAAATTCTCAACACTTGTTATGGGAATCATCCTGGTAATGTAGCTAAGGATACTTGGGCCATGCGTCAGGAACATAAGAAGGCATTAGAATGCAAATAAGACTCTGTACCTGTACTAGAGACAGCAGAGTGCAACAGGGACATTTTCTTTTAAGAGTCTTCAGGATTAACAGCATAATAAATTAGCTCATGTGAAGTATTTATGAATAAAATTAACATTTAAACCAACACCATTTTCAAAAATGTCAAGATTTATAATATCTCTTATAATGATAGACAGTTATTATAGGTAGAAAAATAAAAACATTTTTCCAAACTATTGTGCCTTCTAAAACAATTTAAAATAAACCCAGTATTTTTCTCATGCTGGAAATTGTATTAATTACAATAATGCCGTGTAACACTCTTGGCACTTTAGTCTCTTATTTAGCATAGATTTTTATTCATCTAAGAATTTTCACATTGGACTATTTTTCAAATTTAATTAATTGTGCCTTTGTACTTACGCAGCATTAATGGAAAATTTCTTGGTTTTTATTTTGTTCTCTATGCTGAATGGCAGGTTCTGTGTTCTGCCATCTGTCTAGTTTTCCTGCTTGATACAGCTTCTAAGGTATTTTTGTAGTCTTTCTTTCTTTCTTTCAGAAAGTCTGTCTTTCAGAGGTGAGGACTACCTTCAAGAATGATGTTAAATACAAACACACATTCTGTTTGTTGGTTAATGAAAAACTTTGCCTGTACAGCACAATAATAATAGGAAAATAATTATAGTAGATTTAGTTCTCACCATAATAACACACAGAGGACTATAAACATAAGAAACTGAGCAAGTCATATTTATTGCACATGCAATACCACCACTAATGCAAATTACCCTGAAAATTCAAACTAAATCTGTATCATAGGAATGGTTTGAATTTTTCTACTGATATTGTGCTTGAAACAGAAAACAAATTATTTTGTCAACTGATGTGATTTAAATATGCTAATTATTTTCATTATTCCAGCCTAACTTTCAAATACTATTTTCAAACAGTTGAAACAGTTTATAAAACTATACGGTACAGTACACATACACATACACATAAAAAAACCCAAAACCCAACATCAAAGGACAAATTAATTCAGGTCTGCAGGCCTTCAAGAATGTTTAGGCTCAAATGTCTCCAGAAAACTAGGTTGGTGGCACAAATTTTCTACCTTCGCACTAGCAGAGGCAGCTGGCATCTGTTACAGGATGCAATCCTGCTTGTATCACTCCCCAGAGCAATCTTCTGCACCACTGCCTCATAGATCTGCTCTTCCCTTGGACTTCACATTTGCATGTCATGCAAACTGAGTCACTCATAAAAAGATAGGAAAAGTTTGGTTAATGGTTTTCTGAGTTTCAGAATTGCTGTGTTAAGTGTGTACTTCGGCTTATCGAAGCATACTGTAGCTTTCTGATGTGACATATGTAGAGTATGTCATGCATGTATTGTACACATTATTTCTCCTCCACTTTAAAACTTCTCACAGAGCCCTGTGGCACCTTCCTGCAAAAATATGTAGCTGAAAAGAGTGGTTAGGTGAAGTTAGAACAGCAGGGAGACAGTGTAAATAACTCACCTAACAATAGAGGCTTGAATTTCTGAATATACCATTTAAGATCAAAAGCAGTATTTAAAGTCTTTTCATATAATAATGACTATGGGGAAGTGAGGATCCAGGTATATATTCTTTGAATCAGTGCCAGGGGAATAAATAGTATTAAGTTGAAAGTATTGAATTAGGTATTTTTAGATTACTTGAATTCTCATTACTCAATAAAATAAATTGTATAAGTGAATTAGAAAACAGGTAAAAAATTAAGAATAAAGCTTCAAGCTATGAAGGATGGGAGGTTTCTTTCACAAGTAAATATCCACTTTGCCCTCACTGGTTAAAACTTACCTTCTATTCCAGGTTAAAAATGTTAGGTGTCTAAGTAATCATACATTGTTTATAAAGGCATCTGAGGAAAAAAAAAAAGAAAAAAGAAAAAAGGCACATCAATTTCTATAGGGCCTGGATGTTAGGAATTTCTGGAAACTTGCATTTGACTGCTTCCCAAGCCTGATTCAGTCAGCTTAAACTCACCTATATTTTAGATGCTCAGTGAAACAGTACTTCTAATGCATATAGTTTCTTATATAGTCTGCAGAGAAAGGTAGATACGTTTTAAGTTTTTCAGTAAATGGTATTTACTTGCATAAACATATACAGATGGGATTTATGCTGTTTTCTTAAGGCCCCTTCCCTCAGAGATGTCTCCATTAAACCTCTATAGTTCTTCTAAAAAGACTGCATTGTCAGACATCTAAAAAGTAGACTCCAACAGGGCACACTAAGGGTGTAGGCAAGGTACCAACAGTGTGCCAGAGACTGCAAGCAGTTGAGAAACCTTATGAAAAAGGCAAAAGGCTGCTCCTGTGTTAGACCCTCACTCAGCAGCAGCAATGTCCAACTGTATATAATTACCATAAGCTATAGCTGCACACTGAGGTTCTTTGTGTGTCAGCATCATGTGAGGCATATTAATGTAGCCCTGTTAGTATAAACTGAGATACCTCAGTTTATGTTGGCTGACAGCTGGACCTAATGGGACAAAGTTGTGCACTGATTTTGTAATACAAAGTGTGTACTGAAGAGGAAAATGGAGAATTTAAATGTTTCTGCTTGCAGCTTAAGCAACACTGACTCTTGGTCTTCATCTGAAAAATTATGTGAATAAACCCCAACTGTTATTCATTGGCCAATAAAAAAATGTGAATAAGAACTGTCAAAATAGTAACAGTTGCAATCGTTAACTTAAAGAATTTGTCCATTTGAAGAAATCAGGAAGGAGGAGTAATCATGCAAATAGCCTATTCTAAATATCATTCTGTTTTTTATACAAATATCTTCTTATATTCCCATCTAATGCAATGGACATGTATGTTGTGGTGACACAAAAACTTACAAAGTTTACCAGATAAACCACATGCTCTCTTCAAACAGCAAAACATTTATTTATGGTTGGACTTGATGATTACAGTTGGACTCAATGATCTTACAGATGCTTTCCAATGGAAATGGTTGCAGGTGATATAAACCACACACTCTGATCTACAGAGATATGCCATCAGGGTATGCAAATAAAATTTTTTGGAACTGCTAATTAAAATTCTACAACCACAGTGAAGTAGGGGAGGGAACACTACAGTCATTTTGTGGCATCCCAACACTCTCAATCATGACAAATAATCAGACTTTTCATTTTTAAGTCCATGATGTCACAGACACTAATCAAATATCCTTTGGGCTGGAAGGGTTTATTCTCATTTTACTGATGGGCAAACTGAAATGTGAAGCAATTAATCCAAAATTAATAGGTAATAAAGTCAATACTAGATCTCACCACTGATTTGCTTACTACCCTAACTTTTTACTATCCTAAAACACAATAGCCCAAAAATTAATAACAGTTGTAAAATCCTTGCTCCCTATGATTTTCCATATCTACATGGCAGAGAAAGGGCCAGACAATTCCAAACAATAATAATGCACGGTAAAGCACCCCTGATGTCATGTGCAGGTTCTGTATAGCCAGCTCTTTACCTGATAAAGTTATTCCATTACAACAGTTTGGGGAGTGCTGTAAAGGCTGGGTGTTGTTTGTTTTTGAACCATCTTAGCAATTCAGTTATTCAGTAGCAATGAGAAAGTTCAAAATAAGGTAGTGCTATGGGTTGACTCTCATATATGACTTGCATACTTCCACAATACAGAAGGCTGACCTAATACTTCACTGCATATGGGTGAAGTAGTATCCTGTTCCCTATAGGTTTTTCTATTCTTTTTTTTTTTTAACTGCTTTCCCACCAGTTTAGTGAGCTGAACTAGCTCGCCAAGTAACCAGATAAGTGCCAGAGTTTTTAAAAAAACCAACCCAGAACCAAAAAGGTGATTTTGAAGTTCCTTTGAAAAGATTACTTTTATCCTACTTTTCCTAGATTTATGGCATTTTCTAGAATGGTACTGTGTTAATGTATTTTTTTAGACTTTAAACTTTATGTATTCTTTTGTCCGTTTTATTAAATATATTCCCTTTGTTAATATGGATTTTCAAGCCAAAGTTGGTTCTGGTAGGAATAAACTCTCTGGTAGGTAGAAGCAGACTACAAAATATAATGTTCAGAATGCATTCCCCTTAACTTCCCATTAAAGGAAGTTAAAGAAGAAGGCCAGAGATCTTTAGATAATGTGCTATGTGCATTGAAAAGAGTTTGTCCTTATTTGAAGGAACCGAGAAACTCATACACTGAAATACCATTCTAAGAGATTAAAGGGTCATACATGATGTCAAATTTTTACTTTTAAAGTTTGAACTAAACAAGGTTTCTTTAAGTTCATTTATATAAAATAAAACTAAATTTGCAGTAGGTGTGTTATATAAATCCAATGTTTTATAATCAGCCTGAGGATTCAGGAAGACAGCCTTGAAATTAAAAGGATTTAGGAACCTACAAGTGCCAAGACTGGCAGTTCATTACCTCTAACAGTCTCTTTGAGATAAGATTTATTTTTAACTTCTGCTTTTAGTGGGTCTGATGCCATTGAGAATGTTGCAATTTAAAAAATACTCTGGAAAAGCTTTGAGAAAGTACAGAAAAGTATTATTTATAGGGCTTACATAGTCCTTTAAAAGGTATCCCTTGAAAAAGAGATGAAAAAAATGTAATGTCTGTAGAGAAAAAACAGTATATTACAAAACTGTAATGAAAGCTGTAAGGAGCAAGAGCCTATAATAAAAAAAAGCATGCTGGGTATCATCCGGTCAAAACAATACAGAGTGGTGGAAATTATGATTTATTTGTTAGGGAGGGAAAAAGGAAAAATAAAGAAAAAAATTCTTCTGAACCAAGACACTGTAATGGTTTCACTTCATTTTGTTATTGAGGCTGTTTCATATCTTATGAAAAATTATAAATTAGAGAGTGAGAATGTTCACACTTTAACCATACAAAGAAATATCTGTGAATCTCTTTTACTTTCTACAGCAGATGTGACTTAATAGTCCTTCACAATTCAGTCCTCCAGATTCAATGAGCTGTCAGATTTAACCTCTCTGCCCAGTCCACCAGGATCCTTAATTATCTTTAAAATGTTTGGTTATCTCTCATTATCTGGATGTGTGTCCCTATCTCCACTTTGAGCTCCTTGATCTTTAATCTACAGGAAGCCCACTCCAATTTAGCCTACCAAGGATATAGCCTTTCAAAACCAGATAAACCAGTTCTATCATCCTATAACTTTGCTCATATTCAGGGAATAGTTTGGAAGATCCTTGTCTATTTGTTTCTTGGATGTGTTGCTGTGTAACATGTCTCTTATGTTATTTTTTCCCTGTTAGCATATATGGTCTGTACTTAAATTATTGTGATGCTAACACCATTATCATATATTCTGTAGGCTTAGAGAGTAAGCAGCAGAGTATTCTGTTATTCTGAGGACATTTTATTATTTTTATGAGAAACGTTGAAGGTCTGGATTTAGTTGTAAAGGTCACTGATTCACAGATTGTTAAGTCTAGTAACAGCAGAAGTATGCTGTTGCTGTAGTGTAAATGTCAAGTCAGTTGCTGTTGGTATAAAAAGCATGAACATAATCAAAGATGTCTCTATAGGTATAGAAGAAGCCAATTAGAAGATGTTTATTGCAATTTCTTCGCTAAGAAACAAGGTGAGGCATGGGTATGGAGTGCTAATTTCAGTGACTAGCCAGTATCTTGACCAGTGAAAGTACATGGCTTTGTCTCTCCAGGCTTTCATCTGTTATTGCTGGTTTCAGAATTTGTCACTAGTGATATTTTGTAGCACCTTATGCTGGGCAATATTATATGTATCAGAAAAGAGTAGTGACCCAAGTGCCACTTGTCAGCAGAAAGGTGGACACACCCACTATCATCCCCCAAAAATCTTTTCCCTAAAACAACACACACTGTCTTATGCCAACTATTCCTCCCGAATCTTCAGAAGAAAGAAGGCAAAGTGAAGGCACATACTGTAATTAAGTATTGGTGGATTTTGCAGGTCTTTAGCAGTAATTTTTTTACTGCCACCACCCTTTTATAAAAAAAAACCCATATTTTTGCATAGCATGTAATTTTCAAGCAAAACATATTTTACAGCTGAGCCCATCAGCCAAGTGGTGGCACCTCTGTGAAAGTGTATCTAAGAAAGGGCAAAACTTGAACACCCAGTGATGAGTGAGGAAAACAAAGTATCAGAAGCAGCCCTGTGACACTAAGGTGAAAGAAGGAGGGGGAGGAGGTGCTGCAGGCACCAGATCAGAGATTGCCCTGCAGTCTCTGGAGGAGAACATGGTGAAGCAGGTTATCCTCTTGCAGCCCATGGAAAACCATGATGGAGCAGATACCTATGCTGCAACCTGTGGAGGATCCCCTGCTGCAGGAGGTGGATGTGCCCTGGAGGAAGCTGCAGCTTGTGGAGAGGAACCAGAAAGCCATCCTTGACCTTTAGCACATAATGGAAAAGTATGTGCAAAAGTTCACTATCTTTCCAGGTATTATCATAGGTAAGGAAGAAGACAATATTTAGTAGCCTAAATATTTAGTGAAAGTTAGGTTGAGGCTCCCACTCTTCCCCCCCCCCCCCCAATTTAGTTATATAAGAAAAAAAACCCAACAACATAAAGTTCTTAAGGCTTTATAGAAAATAGGGAGTACAAATCATTCCTGTTGCTTTAAAATTTGTTCTTTTCACAGAACTGAAAAATAAAATTACTGGTTTCTGAGGACTTATGGAAATTTATTGGTAGAGGTAGTGAGAATGAAGAGTATAATTAATCTGAAATGAGAATACCGCTGAGGTACATCAGTTGCATACAAGCTCTTTAGCAGAAATGGTAGACTTTTAAACAGACCTAGGACACAATGGTTATCTCTGATGACATTTTAGTACATATAGTACACTCAGATTTAAATAGCTCTATCTACCTTATAGTTATGACTTACATTTTAGATTTTATTTGAAAAGCAATATTTAGGATTCAGATAATTTGCAATTCTGAAGCATTCCAGTTGTTGGCAGTGTTCACTGTCTCCTGAGGGCAAGAAAATAGTCTTTGCACAAACACTGGAATAAACTACTTGGGGGGGAAAAAAGTGTATTTTTCTTCATTATTTTCTGTCTATTCTAACAGGTGCAGCAGCAACAACACTGCTATGAATCCGATGTTACGCTGCTACTCAAGGATGACAAACTTGTAGTGGCTGGTAGTTTATCTGTGCACATTTCTGATGATGGTTGTTAACTGTTGTACAGAAGAATCTGTAAACCATTTTCACAGGAGGACACCCCTGAATTGCTTCACTTCTTACTGAACCGGAGAACTAAGCTAGCATGGAATTTCTGAGATCTTGCTGTGCTATCCCCTGCACTCATTTCCTTCAAAATTAATTTTACTTTAAAACAAAGCACTTCATTACTTCATGATACAAATCTATTCTTCTTCATGTTCAGAATATTATTTTATAACTACAATAACATAACCCAGTAAGCAAGTATAACATAACTTGTAAGTTGTTTAAAACATTTGGCTTTGGTTCATGGATCGTAACATCTGCAAGGAACATAGTTTTCAATAAAAGTATGCAGTGGATAACTGGCCACAAATTTGGGATTCTTTCTTAAATTAATTTTGGTTTGGAATTTAGTTCCTGTTATTTCAAGTGTGCCTTTATTAAAGCAATCAACTATTTATTACCTGTACCACAATGAAGAACAGTAAGCAGTATCCTGTAGTGGATCATCACGCACTAATTCTAATTAAAATGGCCTGAGCCCCTAGTGTAGCACATCATGCCTGTAATAAAGCCACAGTTCTTCAGGACCATATTCATACTGTGCAGTAGCAGTAAGCAGTTTTAGGATAGATATAATGCCACAGGCTCCTGCATAAGGAAAACAGTCAGGGAAGGGGATTTGTATACCATAGTTCTATGGGTATTCCAAAACACTACCAAGTCTATATATAGCTATGCAAAATTACAAATCAATTAAAGCATTTTGTGACCTTTCCTAGTCTGAAATTTGTTTTGTTTAAAGGTAGCTCAAAGACATCTCATCTCCTCTTGGTCTGCACCATGTGCTGTAGTTGTTGGAAAGCTAACCAGAGGGGCATCTTTACACTCCCCTGTACTGAGGACAGTATGGAAAAAAAAAAAAGTAAAAAAAAAAAGTTATGAATTAGTATACTAACGTAATGAAATTATGTGTATTTCTTTATGATCTAGCAGAAATAATTTTACCTGAAATAGGGATATAAATGTGATACCATCAGCACACCAATATGTCATAGAAGATATGTTAATAACTGTTAGAGCCAAGGTCAAATGTGATGTAATAGAATTATATGAGAAAGTATTTGCAGTAGAAGTCCTCTTACTTAAGTCTAAATTTGTGATAATATAGAAGTATTTTAAGATTTATTTAAGACTGAAAGCTTTTGTTTGGTCTATGTTTTTCAAAAAAGTCCAGGTCTGGTCTATTGCAGAGAATTATTCTTAAACCATCTATCAGTCTAGAATTAAACTTTACTGTTCCCGGGACTTTGAAACAATCTGAATGAAAATCAATTCTAGACTTTATCTGTTAATTTCAAGAATGATATTCAATTTGCAGTTAAGACACTTAAAGTAAGTGATGCCATTCAGTTACTACTTTTTAACATAACAGCACTGTCTGGGATGTCCTGAGTTATCTGAGATGTCCAAACGGGGCTAATAGGTGTGAACATCTCCCATTCCTTTTTGATGAGCTAGCGACACTTGAGTATGTTTTTTTATGGTTTTGTTTGCTTCTTTAATGGTCCTACTAGAGCCACATTCATAGTTTATAAAAACAAACAAGCAAAATTACCCCCCCCGCCCAATCTCTGTGTTGATGAAGAGACTGAGCAATGGGGGGAAAAAACATCAGAAGTAAAATATATTGATATTGATTTGATTGTGTACTTGTCAAATTACTGGATCTGAGGAATCACAGTCCAAGGAGTTTAACTGTTTTCATTTCATACATATGTTTAAGTTAGCATCATTATTTCTAGTGATTCCTGGCACTGAAATATCAGACATTGCAGGAGTTTTATAATTTCTTAAGGGTTCTTTCATTTGGGCAATTTTTTTTGTTTGTTTGTTTCTCTCTACTTTGACAGTAATTTGCAAACTGTGAAGTAATGACAGATAATGGCACTTCCCTAAATATCACTTTGAAGGATACAAATGGATAAATAATACAGTTGTGAAGATAGAGGCTTACACAGTGGTTTTAAAGTGATGATATAAAAAATTCAGAAATAGGTTTTATTCATATTTCCGTGATATAGATTATGATCTCAAATTTTACAGAACTTATCTTCTGAAAATAGATATGGGAAGTTATTACTTTAAATAACAAAAATATTTCCAAAATAAGGATATTAATTTATGCAAGTAAAAATAAAATATTTTAGATAGTCAACATCCAGTACAAAGGATTACGTTTATACATTTCAATTAGGCTTCATGGAGAATTCTAGTCTCACAGACACACAGGAGAGTTTTTAAATTACCTGGAAAATCCTTAAAAAAACATTTACCTTTAAAAAAAAATAAAAAATAGGCAATCATATATATCCACACTTTCTGTATGTTGGTTACTAAACATTAGATCTGCTCTGTTGATGAGCACACATTCCCCCTCTACCCCCACCCACTCCTGCCCAGCAAACAGTTCTGTGATTTTGGGTCTCACAGAAGGGACTTTCTTTTTTCTGTTCAATTGTTTTTGTTCTCAGAGACAAAAGATATGCTTCCTGAATCTGATGTCAACAAAATTCATATAATTTTTGGTAAAGACAATCCAAATTACACCTTCATGTGAAACATTCATTCTAAATTGGGCTACTTGCATAAAATTCTTTTCTGAATATAAAATAGTATCTAAAGAATATGTCAATGACAGGTCATCTTTTGCAGAACTACATCTATGGCATGTTTAGCACACACTCATGGCATGCATTTTTTAGTACAGTGATTTTTTTCAAGAAGTTTCTGTATTTAATTTTTCCTAGACTTTCCTGACTAGCTTAACATGACCTGATTTGATGAACTTGTAAAATTCTTACATGATGTTAGTAAAAACACAGTTTGATCAAACAGAGCTTTTCAACTGAAGAAAGAACAGACTCACACATTGGATTTCTGCATGTTAACATTTGAAGCATAATGACTACAGATACAGTGAAATACATTTATATTGATTCATCAGCCCCATAAAAATATTCAGTAGAGGCTTTGTTTGTAAAAGGTGTGTAATAAATACACAACTAAATTACAGATATATACCTCTGAATGGACAAACCATAAATCCACCCTCTTGATAATCAGTACATCAATCATAATAGAAAACATATCAGCAATAAATTGAATTGCAAGCTGGTTTTAATTAAAAGGTAATAGTGCAGATGTCATGTATAGTTTTTCCAAGATCATATTTCAGTGCTTTAGCCAACTAGTACTACCATCAGAAAAGCTGAAAATAAATATATTTCATTGCACTTAGTTTAACTACAGCAATTTTCACAGGAAGCATTTAAATAACCACCAGTATATAAAGATTCATATCAGGTCTTTTGGATTACTACTTATAAATTACTAAAATGTATGAACCATAGTATAATTTAGTTTGGCATGAAAAATATGTTGAGCATATATGGCCCTCAGCCAATATTTCCTAGTCTGCAAAATAAGAAAATAGGCATTATTATGCAAATTACAACATATGGAACATCTATGCAAAATATGCACCATAAATCCAGGTAGAACTTAAGATCTATTAAAAATGAAAAGGCTGATAACTGAAGAGAACAGGCCAGGTGCTGGGCTGCAGCACATTACTACAGTTCCTTTGTCTTCATCTGACAGAGGAATTCTAACTAGTGAGATGGAAGATCCAAATTTGACCACGATATCAGCTGAAGGGGTGGCTAAGAGCACATACATTTCATTAACCTTCTCCAGGCCTATCCATTTCTTCTGTGTTCTTTTGGAGGGAGAACTTAAGGCTGCAGAGACAGTAAGCAATGAGTAAGGGAACTTGCCTATCAGTTACTTAAAAGTGAGTGGTTTAAAATTCCCGCCATCCCTCCTTTCTTTTCTTTTGGAAAATCTAAAATGTTTCCATCAGACTAGTAAATTCCCCTGAAACAGTAAGGCCATCCAGTACAATATTCAATACTTGCTATGAATTATGTAGAATAAATATTGTTCTCCATACTGTCCTTATTTTACTCTTTTAAAAACTTGCTTTCAGTGGGAGAATTCTGGCTATATTTAGACTTAGTGACAATTAAGTTCTCCACTTTTCAAAAGTAAATTGTTATGAATTCATTGTGAGGGCTATTTCTTCAGTAGCATATTTTAAAAATTGTTGTCAAAAGACAATAGTGAAATTTTGAGTATAGTAAAAGTCTGGAACAAATTAAAAGAAACTGACCTGGGTTTGGGGGTTTTTTGGTTTGTTTTTTTTTTTTTTTTTTCAGTAAGACAATCTACAGCCACATCACATATTGCCAGACAATACAAATTTTTTTTAAATGTGTGCACCTTCGGTTTGGGCAGTAAGTCATTCACTGTAAGACAGGCACATTATGTTCTAAATATAAAACTAGTTTATTCTTCCTTTCTTGGAACAATCTACTGCTGATAGAAAAAGACAAGTAACAGTGATTCTGACTGAGGATTGTGAGTATGCTTTGTATTTAGAAAGCACATTATATCTGTATTATTAAAAATGTTTACTAAGACTTTTATTTTAAAGTTACAGCACCATGTTGCCTTTTTATTCAGCCTAAATGCAGCAACTGAAAGTTGCAACCAGAGATTTTTAAGGCTGTTCTATTTTAAAATTTTTCATAAGAAACTACAAATACTTACACTTGTATACCTTTGATTCTAAGTTCCAAATTGGTTCTGATTTGTAAAAGTGTATACTCACAGACGCACACATATACACATACATGCATATATAAGTTTTATTCCTGTAATCAAGCCATGTTACACAATCTAATTTCATTTAAACCACAAGAATATTACTAATAAGTAAATATTTTCAATTACAACTCATAGAAGCAAGCACTACCACTTACCTAGTACAGAAAATATTGGTAAAAATATTAAGACCAAAATACTTTTAGAAACAATATAGTTTCAAACAGACTTTAATACTTTATTCTCCTTAAACTGCTAAGAGCAATCCTTACATTGTGGAAGATGAGCAAAAAAGTTGCAACCACATAAAATATTTCTTTTTGTTTGGTTGGTTGATTGGTTTTGGGTTTGGGTTTTTTTTTGTTTTGGTTTTTTGGGGGGTTTTGTTTGTCTTTTTTTTTAACATAACAAGTATTTATTATTTATAATATTAAATAACCCTATCAGAAGATACTTAAGATTTGGTTTGGAAAGTACATGAAATTTAGAACAGTTGTCATAGAAGTTACTGGTTACTATGTAACATGAAAGAACTATCTGGAAACACATTTTTAATGTCAGATTTTCAAAAATAACCTATTTCACAGAAAGACATGTCTCAACCTTGGAATATGGGTACAAATTACTTAGCTGGGCATTTTTGTTTCCATAGTTCTAAGGATTCCTGATTTGGAGGGAATTCTATTAAGGAGAATGGTGCCTCAGAATACTTGGCTTTAGTAGAACACTATTGTCTAGATCACTAGAGAAAAACTCACTGAAATTAAATTTCTTACCATTTTCAGGTGTCATCAAGTAATAGATGGATCCTTTTGTTTCTAGATACTTGGACCAAACATTTATTTACAGTAGAAATCTTTACATTGCTTTGGAAATGTGGCAAATTTTTGCAAATTATATTTTGCAAATACCTTGGCTTTTCTGAAGATTAATGGAAACCAAAATCTGTAACAGTGTCAGAGCATTACAAATGAATGCACCAGGAAAAAAAAGTAGACAGTAGATGAACTGATACACTTATTTTTTCAGGGTCTGGTTCTAATATGTGTGGGTACTGTCCTTTCAGCAAGATGGTGGAAATAATTGTATTAGTATGTTGGTCTGAAAAGTCTGGATGAGAAGCTCTGCCTTGATAAAAAGTGAGTGTGTTCTGGGATCTGGAAATAATTCAAAATGCTCCTTAATGGCTGGAGAAACAGTCTAAGCATAATAGAATACTTACTTTTTTATTTCATCGTTTTGCCTTCTATACACAACACCACAAATGATCTCTAATGTTCTACAAATGATTAAAGCAGGCAATTGGACCATTTCTGGAAATTTGTGCCAGTGTCAAAAAAAGCTTTTGCAAATATTAACAAAAAACCCCCAAACAAACAAAAACCAACTCTATCCAGAAAACATTAAATTATAGATTTTAAAGGCAATTAAAAATGCAAAAATTGCCAATGGGAAGTTAATAGATGACTAGACACATATCCACAGGTTACCTGCCTCTAAAGAAATCCTGTAACACTACATGCCATTAATTCTTTATATTTCTCATCCACTTTGATATTTTAAATTTAAATGTGAATGAAAAACATAATTAAACACTCTGTACATATATACACTTCACAGAATCCTCTTACATATAAAGCAAGTATTTTTTCAGTGATTGTCTTTAAGTCCTGCTGACTGCACTACATATTCATTTGCATGCTTTTTTACTTCCTCCTGTATTCAATATTGTGCACTTCATGTCATCTATAAAGACTATGATTCCTTCCACCTAAATTAATGTATTTATTCTTTACAGTCCATTTATATTAAATTTACAGAAAAGTAACCATTTTTTTCCACCTAACATTGATTCTTGGGTACAGTTCACCTTGACAAAACTTTTTTTCTGCTAGGATTCAACTCAAGGATTGAAATAATTATGTTGAGATGACAAGTAAGCAGTGGAGCGTGGAGAGCTCTTCAGCCTCTGTGGATGTATACTATAGAATGACATCAACTTGCTGAACTTCACTGATTGTACTGAACAGAACTCTGACTATAATCCACTTCACATGTGGGTACCTACACTAAAGACACATGGTAAGATGAATCCCACCTGCTGTTCTTTGCAGTAGGAAACTTGATGACTTTCAGATGTCCAAAGTTAGGGAGATGAAGCCAATTCTCAACATCCAGAAAACCCTCCCTATAAACTGTAAAACTCAAAATGCAGCACTTCTGTAAAATTTTCCAAAGCAATGACTATAGCATTTTCTGAGGTTGCAAGATACCTGCACACAGATATGCTTCAAGATATTCACAAGATACTGTTTACATAGGAAGATTTAAAGACACATCTTTCATCTCTTCAATGAATAACAAACCAATTTATGCTACATTTTGGAATTTCTCACTCCTTCCTGTTACAAATATTTAACTTAGCATGGCTAAATTAAAAATAGTTGAAACTAGAGAAAGATGGTGCAGAGGTAGAGAACTCAGCACAGAAAATTGGAAAAGAGATACTCAGAGTGTGAGCAGGAAGGCAGGGAGAAAATTAAAGAGTAATGAAACTTAACAGAAGCAGTGACAATGACAGACATCCTGTCAGTTTCTTACTGGATTTATGTATTATTTAATTAGTGACAAAATTATAAGAGCTTGCACATTTGCTGTCTCACCATGGGAACACAATAGCCATTGTGTACGCTCACAATTGCCAAAGCAACATTGCAAATAAAAGGAAATATACAGAATAACAGAACTTAGTAATAAGAACTTCTAAATAATTGAAATTCATGTGGTCAATTATTCAAATAACCATTTTTACATTATAAAGCAGCAGATACAGACAAACTGGTAAACTGCATGCATGTATCACTTGTACTCAGAAAACAATTTTAGAAAACCACAGATTCTAATTGTGATCAAAAGTTTCCGAATGCCATATAAGAAAGTACAAAAATGCAAATCAGAACATTTGGTAGAGTACCAGGATCTAGGGATCAAGAAATTTGTCAAGACTGAAAACACACAGCTGAAGCTAAGCCTATGCTAGTGCATTAACTACAACTGTGGAACGACCTGCATTCATACTGTTAAACCATTAAACAACCCTATGCTCCAGAACATCGTGAATACATCCACAGTGCCTTCTGGGGCTCATTCATAGTCAGCATTAACTCCCAGACTGTCTCAAGAAATGCTCTGGTGATTGTTACTGGCACAAGCCAAAGGCTTTTCAGGCACCATTCTTGCAGTCTGACAGAATGTGCAGTACAATGTCCAGGAGCATTTGCAGAAACTTTTTTATTTACTAATAGAGATGTAACCAAAGGCTATGCTATTGAAATTGCTAATCATTCCATTTACTTTTTAACAGTTTACTTCAAGTTTAGGCAGCTAGGTGATTTAGGTTACATAGTATTGTGTAACTATTCTTTCAATAAGCCTCTCTAACTGGTCATTTCTGAGTCCTGTGCCCTTGAATATTAAACATGTAACCTGCATTCATTAATAGCTTGCATTGCAGCACGCTACTTCTCTGTACATCAGGGTATACTAACTGGAGACCACTGCCTATCTGTTACAGCAGTCCATAATCCCAGATTTACTTTTAAGGTGTGAAGACTAATGAAACTGAACAAGGTCTTAAAAAAAAAGATTAGTCAGGATGAGTTTGGTACAATGCTCTGGGTGATGCTCTGTGTTGAGAAAGGAATGTACTCTGAATAATTAGAAAAGATAAGGTGGGCACCTGAAGGAGATAAGGAGACCATCAAGTCAGGAAATCATTGAACAAAGAAAACTGAAAGGTCTATTTCACCTAGATCCCACCTATCATGAATGGAATGATTGGGTGTCAAAATCAAACGAATATGTATGTAAAGATGTTGTAACCTTTCACGGAAAAACTGTACGAAATACCTAACTTTTCACTGAAAGCTTTGGAGCTAGTTTGCCTGGTGCGAATCGGCTAGCTCCCCAACGTTGCACAAAATAAATACCTTTGCTGCTTAAAAACAAAATTCGTCTCTGAGCAGTTACTCTGTGCCGTTTTGGCATCACTGAGGTATTGTTCCATAAGCCTACATTAGAAATGCCTGCTAGTCTACTACATGATTTCCATTTTTTGTTGCCTAGCAACCTTTCTCTGGTATCAATCCCAGCGTACAGTTTGGCAAAAGGATCTACAAAGGGAAAACAGATAATCAAGAAAAGATTGAGGTACCTGAAAGAAAAATCTTTCTACGAAGGGATCCACTTATGAAATATATTTTAATGAATTTGTGCATGCATGTTCATTGGTGCACTGATTATTAGTAAAAGAGTAAAGATATTGCAGTTTGTGCACCTGTGCACCCTAAGATGATGTCAGGAATGAACAGATTTTTTAAAAAACCACAAACAACAACAACAAAAACACAAAATAAAATCCAAAAAAGAAGAGGAAAGGAACTCCTGTCATGACAGCTGTAGACTGAAGATCTACATGCAAAAATCCATACACTCTTCCCTGAAACTTCCTTAAGCGCCATCTAGTTCTTACTGCATGCTTTTCAAAAAGAAAATTTCTTAGAGTTAATAATAGGCCCATAAATAGGCCCATTTGTAATACTGTCCAGCTTTTTCACATTGGTACAATTTCCATAAATTAAAAGTTGTGGAGTTCTGGAAACATCAGCCATAGGAACTGCTCTACAGCCTAGACTAATGTACATACCATAGTCTTGAAATCTAAGACATTTTTAACTTGTTTCAATTTGAATAGTTATATCAAAGACTGAGTTTTGTGGAAAATCTCGCATATTTTTCTGCAGCATATGTATCTAGATATAGAACCTGCATTGTGTCCTAGTATATTATCAAAATTATCTTTTTATGGTGATGTCTATTTACATCTGGAGTCTAGCAACAGCACCAAGAGAAGTACCATACCCAAGACAGCATATGATTATCAACTGCTTCCAAAGAAAAAACAATACCTTTCTTTGACTGCCCTTTGCTAAAGGCCACGTGTAGTTCCTTATGCATTCAAGTAGAGCCGTAATGCTTTTAAGTACAGTTTGCACAGGTATGGGAATAGATCATTTGAATGAACAGTTCTAAGGCACAGAGAGCTTCCATCCAGCTTCAAACTCTACCCTCTCTGTATGTGGCTCCTGTGGACAGTGCTCTTATTAACACTGTGAGGAAAAGTAATTTGAATTCTCCTCCCCCTTTCTGTATTGTACACGATTGAATCTGGCAACTGAAGAGAATGATCTGAACATGCCACTATACTCTTCAACTATCACACGGCAAAAATTTAGATGAAAGATATGGAAAGGATTATGAGGGGGAGGAGAAAAGACATAGAAGTATTAAGCCTTTCACAAACCCATTTTTTCTCTTTATTTTGTAGGTATTCCACATGTCAGAGGGATATAGATTCAATTACTAATAGCTACGGAAAGAACAGGCATAAATTAGGATTTACTTCAGTGCCACTTTTATTTCTAAAATTTGTGTCTGTCTCTCTGACTTCTCTATCTTGATAAATAGACAGACCTTGTGTTGCTATAAATTCTGACTGATTCTGCCGTAAGAAAAAGTGAACTCATGTAAACTTAGCCTCATGACGAAGGGTTCATCCTGCTGACCACCTGAAGCAAACACTTCATGCTTGGGATAGATGATTCGGCACTGGCTTCTGTGGCTCGTGGGCAGCCATCCACATTGATGTGCCCCCTGGGAGCTTGTTCCATATTTCTGGTTAGCCACAGAACTTGAGCAGTTTACCCCATCGGAAAGATGTTGGCACTACTACAAGAAAGGTCAGGCATTGTTGTCAGATCCATGAAAGGATTGTGTCACTTTAGAAATCTGTTAGTATTGACTTCTTGGAATAAGCGTTTTGCGTGAAGGCACTTATTGCAAGCAGTACTCCTGGCTCCTGTATCTCGATCTTGTATAGAGTGTGAAGACAATGAGGAAAGTACAAAACTGTGTCTATGTATCTTCCCAGGCACACTCAGAACATCGTTTGTATGTCCTTCCTAGACACTCCCACCTGCCCCTAGTTAGCCCCTCCTCCTCCAGTCTGTGTTGTCTTATATCATAGGGGTTCTTCCACCTCACATGGTGTGGGAAAATTACTTTTGGGGGCAATTATAGAAAACTGGGACCTAACAGAAGCGTAGTATTACAGACAGCTTTCTAGGGTAAAATACAGCTATCATTTTCAGGATGGTTGCATGCATGGAGTCTACTTCACTACATCTCCCTAAGCAGCACACCCTGCCAGCTCAGCACATGCTGATAGGAGTAACAGAGGGTGGAGTGGAGTGGAGACACCAGGCCCAGGCTCTGCTGTGCTCCCTGCAGGAATGGGAACTTGATGGTACCACACAGCTGGTAAGCTGTGTAACAGTTGTCAAATGAAGAATAGACAAGAAGATTGCTGCTTCTCAGCCAACAACTGTAGCAAAATTAGTTTCCTCAGATGGCAGAATCTCATTGTAATACCAATGCACACCTCCACCCCACAGTTACCTGCCTCCAAGGTACTACTACACCTCACTGGGCATGCAATACCAAACAAAACTAACAAAACAGTTACAAAACCCCCCACCAAACAAACAAAAAACCAGTAACAAAAATATGTGACTAAAGTCACTCAAGCTCCACTTAAATGTGATGGAAATGGACTAGTCCTAGATTAAAATAAGTCCGAAAGGCGTAATTGTTGTCTGATTTAATGTTAAACAAATCTGTGCATAAAGTTTAGGTCAAGCTGATGCATCCTCTAAAGCTGGAAAACTGATGAATGAAAGGATTTCTAAGCAGCAAATCAGCCTTGGGAAACAACGGATGCGGAAAAAGAACACTGTTATCTAAATTATACAGAAAGAAGCCTCCAAATGAGAAAGTTCTGGCCACAAGAGGAGACAAGCTGATAAGGTGTCACAGTCCACAGAAAATTAGTTGAAAGTAGGACAAGGGTAATTGTGGCAATGGGAGACCATGACCTCCAACTCAAATAGCTCCCCTGAAAGACAGCAAAACCCTGCATGGAAGCATACGTAGTTAGTGACAAACTTCAGTAACACTATCTGAGGATGTGTACTAATTCGCATTAAAGCAGGAAATTTGTAACCACTCCTGTGTATGATAATGAATATGCAATGTACTATTGTAAGGGCTCTTTCTAAAATCTGTGCAGGCTTTTCCTGCTTGCTTCTGAACCCTCAATGTGGAGATAAAGAAAAGGCTTTGTTCACTGCCTGGGTGCCAGGCTGCAGAGTGATTGTGTCTTAAAATGCAGTGAGGAAGCAGCCAGCGCTAAACGTGGCTCTCGGAGCTCACCTGCACATCAGTTCTGTGCACACCTGTCTGCAGTGAGGGGCTGCCCAAAGCCTCCCACAGCTTAAATCCTGATCTGGGAAGAAGAGACCCTCTCAGGTGAGCAAGGAGGGAGTAAACAGCTTGGTGGAGCTTGAGCTGGATGCAAAGGTGCTTTGCTGCATATAGGCACATTCTGGGGCAGAATGTGGGCGGATAAGCAATTGTATATAACCAGCACTTGTGTGTGTAATGAAGGACCTCACATGGGGTCCGTGCCTTCATATGCCACATACTATGAAGTATAAAAAGTAAGCAGAGGAGAGGTTAGGGAGGACTCCATTGTAACTTCTGGGATCAGTCATCCTGTCTTCTCCTCCATAGGGATCCCTACTGGGTAAGAACTTTATTCTATTACTAACTCATGGTAGCTGTTATTAAGTGTGTCATTTTAAGCTTGTTTTGCAGTCAGTGTATTATCATGGTCAATCTTTGAACCTTATTCTGCCACAAAGTTGCGTTTTGTATAATAAAAATCTTCAGCTGAAGTTCATTTTGTATAAGTGTCTGCAGATTTGAGTAGTTGTAATAAGGGATTTCACTCAGTGACACTGTCAGCGGGGGTCCCTGAATCGGTTGGTCGAATCACCTTCTGATACAGTGTGGACAGGCTGGCTAGACACAAGGGTCTCGGCTTTCTTGGGAAATGGAGAAGATGGTCAAGTACAAAGGGTTTGTGGAACACCTTCATTTTAACATGATACAGGGCAAAGTGGGAATACACTACCATCCTATATGCCACTCAGTGACAGAGCAGTCTTCAGCTGCCAGCACCTATATATCCTTATAGCAAGAAACTAAGCATGTAAATCATCAACAATGCCACATTGTAGGCAGCAACTGTAATGTTTATTGGCTGAAGAAATATGGTATCTGCATGATCTATCTGCTTTGGATTTGGCTGTGACAGATGGAAACCGAGGTTTCCAGGTGTGCGAGCTTTTTCAAGCTTGGTGCTTCTGTAAGGCTAGAAGCTCTGACTTTTCAGCGCTGTCTTACAGAGGCTATGTCTTTTTGACCATGAAAAGGGCTCCTATTTTCTGGATAGTTCATCTGGGGTAAGGGGGAAGAGGTCTTGTAGCAGAGAAGGGAAAATAAACCTCCAAGGTTTGTTTTTTGCAAAACAGAGCAATGACAGATTTGAAGAAGGAGCAAGACTGAGGTGAAGTATAGAGGAAAAGAGTGGGAGAAGAGGGTTTTAGTGTGATGCACTGCAGCACTTTTCCTTTATGTTGCTGTATTGTCATCTTGATAAAGCTGAGTCACCTGAATCACTCCAGCTGAAGGCTGCCTATCCATAATATCTTCTATTGTGTAAATAGGGGAATGGAATGTCTGCCTTTAGGCAGATATTTCGTGATTGAATGCAGTTTGGAAGTGTCCTGGTTTCAGCTGGGATAGAGTTTTTCTTTTTAGTAGCTGGTGCAGTGCTGTGTTTTGGATTTGGTGTGAGAACGATGTTAATAGGACACTAATGGTTTTAGTTGTTGCTGGGTCATGTTTACACTAAATGAAGGACTTTTCAGTTCCTTGGGCCCTGCCAGCCAGAGAGCTGGGGGGGCATGGGAAATTGCCCATGGCCAGGACTGACCCAAGCTAGCCAAAGAGGTATTCCATACCGTATGATGTCATCCTGAGTATATAAACTGGGGGAAGAAGGAAGGGGGGGGACATTTGGTATTATGGCCTTTGCCTTCTTGAGTAAACATTACATGTGATGGAGTCCCGTTTTCCTGGGGATGGCTGAACACCTGCCTGCCCATGGAAGTAGTGAATTAATTCTTTGCTTTGCTTTGCTTACATGCATGGCTTTTGCTTTACCTATTAAACTGTTCTTATCTCAACCCTTGAGTTTTACGTTCCTTTCTGATTCTCCTCCCCACCCCTCCGGATGCGGGGGAGTGAGCAAGCAGCTGCGAGGTAATTGGTTGCTGGCTGGGGTTAAACCATGATAGGAAGACGCACCAAATAAAATTTAGATCTCTATTTTTAGGTATCTGAGTCACATCCCAACAGAAAGAATTGTGGAAGTACAGTTAGTGGTCATTGTGAGCCAAAGGATCACCCTGCAGTCCCTCTCTCAAATTTCCTACCAATAGTATGAGAATACTTTATAGGTTCACAAAAATATGCTATGGTTGATCTGCTATTGAGTCTTCAAGGAAAATAATAATGGAGGGAAAAATGGAGAAATTTAACAATGAGCAACCGACAGAGGAACTACAGAGCCTCTGAGTCCTAACTAGATATTGTGTGTAAGAAATGTTAGAAGGCAATGTCAATTAAAGCATTATAGATGCTGTACAGCCATCACATCTCTTATTATCACATTTTCATTTGCTGCATTTGGCTAGAGTCTGGAACACTGACATTTAAGACTAATCTATTGGGAGAGGTGCTTCCAAGACTAAAATTAAAATTGTGTGTATACCTTTCACGAGTGTAGTTGGGAAGCAAGATATTTTCTAGCATCTAAATATGTGATTAAACAAAGCCTCCTTAATTATGCTATAGTCATTAACTTATAATAAATGCCCATCTTCAATTATTTATATGATTAAATTCATGATGTTGAATATTGTACTTCACATTATTTCTTTTTAAAGCAAAATCATTATTGTGCACATTGCCATTCCAAATGTGGTGGTAACTCAACGGATTGCACGGCTGAGTTGTTTTTTTTAAGATGGACCACCACAAATTATATTTGTACATTATGCACAGTTTTATATTAATGAGGATGACCAAAAATGTCCTGGGACTTATTTGAGGGGGTCTGTTCTCATTAAAAAGTCTTCAGCTTTTGGTCAGTGCAAGCCTTCTCCTTGCAGACCTGGAAACTTCTAGGCAGGTAGGTGTTTCTTCTGTCTTTTTCTTCAGTACGTCCAGTCTTTCAGCTTCAGTGAGGAGATGTATTCACTATGATATATTAACAGAGCATTTTATTCCAGTTAAGCTGTTATTCTGCTATTCTTATGTCCACAGAATCAGCAGAAGACATTGGAGTTAGTTGTTTCTTGTATGGCAAAAGGTATGGAATATAATTTGCAAGTTAGATTAAAAATTGTCCTTTAGCTATAGCTGCTATATAGCTGGTATGAGTTCTGAGCCTTCATGCATACCCAGTGCACATAAGTTGTCAGTTCTCAGGGTGGTCCAGAGATTCTCTGCGAAGTTATCTGCATAGCTGGGATAATGGAACGGCTTGAGACAAGTTTATTTACTGAAATCCTAGTCATCTTCACAATGAAGCATTTGACTAATTTGCAGAGGAAATCTCCAGGTCAGCATTTCAAACTCTCCCTAAGATTTTCCCAGGTGAAATATTGTGTCCAGACCACTCTGTATGTTCAACATGTTGCTTGACACCCTGGGTGGAAAACCTAGCCTTTTCAGAAACTCCTCAGATGGTTCCTGTGCAGAACTGTGTGGTGGTTCCCCTTCCACCCCCTTGTCCCACCTTTTCTGCTTAAGCAATAGCCACTAGTGGTGATCGTGATGACTGCATCTGGCTTAAGTTGGACTTTGGGGAGACAGATAACAGAACAATAGCAAAGGGCCATAAATCTTGCTCAACAGTTGAGGGCTGCTTGAGCATGCGCCAACCAAAATGCAGTTGTTATGCAAATACGACTATAAATCAATAATGTTACTCCATAAATAGCGGACAGCCTCGGGCCTGTTGAACTCTCCTGTATGGCAGCGGGCTGCATGCCAGGATCTCTCCTTGAACAGGGGCACCTCACCAGGTTACTCCTCAAGGTTGAGAAATTCCTTGACACAACAAATTCATGGTGATTAATCGCATGCTGAACTTTGAAATCTTAGCTAAGTGCTATAAAGGATTGATTGTGCACATACAATACTTTAAACTGTTTAACCAAGTCTGGAATTAAGTCTGGATCCAGCCACACCTAAGCTCCCCTCTGAGAAGGAGTTCAGAGCACAAGGTGCTCCCTTCTGAACCTTGTGACTCAACAGCAGGGTCTCCCTGACAGTTTTGTCTGGCCCTGTCCTCTATACATTACACAATCAAGTGTACCTTGCCATCAAATCTTGTTAAATCACTGTCACACTTACTATTAAACTGTGTTAATTGCTGTTTTATATCAATAAACATAGTGCTGCTTCTCTCTGAGTGAAGTGCTCCATCTGCAACAAACTGACCAGCCTTTAGGTAGATAAGACTCTGGAAAATAATCAATATAAAGTGCTCATGCAGATACAGAAATGGTTATGTATGATAATCTCTTGCATGTACTGAGGATAACCAGCAGATGTTTTGCATGCAGCTTAAGATGATCACCAGTGATGCACTGTACACATGCTGGAGTGGTCATGTATGTCAGGGAGCAGTAAGTGCAGGGCTGCTCCCTGAGGCAAGATGAGCAGGGAGCCAAGGGTGACCCCAGTACAGGCCTTAGGCAATGCCCTCATCGACAGGGTACAGCCCCAGAGCACCCGAGCTAGGCAAGCAAAGCAGGAGTGGTGGGGTGGTGGGTGCATCGCTGGAGGGTGCAGGTGAGGCTGTTGGAGCAATCAATGCACATGGGTACACTCAGGACCCTGACAACTAGGAACACAGGCCACCTGGATTATAAAATTTTATCAGAACAACAGTTTGGGGAGTCTTAGCTGAAAACACTATTACAGGCACCCATCATAATCTGAACAGTGACTAACCATCCTGTCTGAGATATTTGATTCCCTATGTGAGTGTTAATCTATGCAAAGATCCCAATAATTAGTCTTTTTTTTCTTTTCCCTTTTTTTCTTATAGTTTTCTTTCTACATCTCTTTTCATTATTTTTTTTTTCTCTTTTTTTCTCTCCCCTCTCCACACACCCCCCCACCCCCCCCCAGTTATCTATGACTGACTGTGGAACACTTAATCACTGCTGAAAAAAGTGGTCTCTGATTAAGTGTTTTATCAGAAACAGCAGTGAGTATTAAGGAAAACCTTCTGGAGAAAGCCTGACATGCAATCAGTAGGATGATAACTAGAAGAAGGAACCTGTCTTTTGTTTAAGGTATATATAGTTTATCAGATCTGCTTCTAGTCATAAAAATGTTTTCTGAGTAGCTTAAGGTATTTTTGTTTTTTTCTTGAGTTTAGGTTTATTTGTTGTTAATAGTCATACTTATTTCCTTATTTTTGTATTTCCTGATTATTTTTTTATATCAGATACTTAATATTCAGTGATTTTTTTCCATATTTTTCCATCCTTTATGAGAATTAAGTTATATGTATTTCTGTTAAGCTTTTAGTTTTTTCTTGCATTTTATACTAGACATTTATCTTAGAATAATAAAAAAAAAATTAGTCTAAATTCTGTGTATCTTTAAGTTAACAAATTAAGGATCCTATTTATGTATATATGGCACACCAAAAAAATTTATTTCAACTTCCGAAACATAAATTTCTGGTAATATAATTAATGATATTCATAATTCATATTCTGAAATAAGTACAGCACATAGAGTATGTTACATTCAATATTTTAGGGTAAGATTTCAATAATGTCTAAATTATGTAAGGTTACTGGCATGCTGTATTACTAAGCCTTTTATAAAGTTGTGCAAATAGAGACCACATGGAAGTCAAAAATGGAATAGTAATCGCGTAGCACAAGCAAATTTCCTCCCAAATTTATTCACTGAAATTGCATGCAAGTATCAAAGACTAGAATGTATATTGCCTCCCAACTCCATCATTTCTTTTTTTACTTCTTTTTAATCCATAGATTCAAAAATACAAGAATACATTCAACTAACACAAACTCTGTGTTTCTTATGATGTCACCCTATCTTCCTTTATCTTTTGCCAATATGGTATGGTCTGTCCATAAGAGATTTCATACTTATGTCTCTATTATTAGCAATCTTAGGTCATCATTGAGATGTAATTATAAGCAAAATACAAAGCCAAAATGCATCCTGCCTGGTTTGGGTTTTTTTGTAGTTTATGGTTTTTGGAGTTTGGGTTTTGGTTTGTGGATACTTTTGTTTGGTATTTTTTCTGTCAAGAGAAACAAAACAGAGCTTTTATCAAAAACAAATAGTTAATTGCAGTTGGCTTTAGGTGTCTAAGTACGTGCCTGTACTTAGAATCATAAAATTTGCTGGTTGGGCCTGATCCTCCAGTTGTCCTGCACCTGTCATGTGATGGCACTCAGGATGTTCTGCTCCATAACCTTCCCAAGCACTGAGGTCAGACTGACAGGCCTGTAGTTTCCTGGATCCTCCTTCCGGCCCTTCTTGTATGTGGGCATCACATTTTCTAAGCTCCAGTGAATTGGTTCCTCCCCAGTTATCCAGGACTGCTGAAAAATGATTATGAGAGACTTGGCAAGCACTTCCACCAGCTCCCACAGTACCCTTGGTTGCATTCCATCCGGCCCCATAGACTTGGTTGTGTCTAAGTGGTGTAGCAGGTTGTTAAACATTTCCCCTTTGATTATGGGGTAGTTTCCCCATGAAGGAAAAGGAAACTATTCAGAGGTAATTAAAAAACAGACAACCTATGAGAAAGTAACAATATCAAAATAGTTAAATAGTTCATGTCCCATGACAGCAAGTGCTTGCCCCCTCAGCCCGTGTTCTGGCAAACAGAGGAAGCTGTCTATCCCCCACATCCCATCTTTTTACGCAGAAGCAAGTGCCAACATAAAACAGGCCATTTTTTGCCTCACCAGTTCTGCTGCCAAAAGAAAGTTCAAGTTTAGATGCTTAGACGTTAGAATTATTCACAGTCACTTTATGCCCATTTGTTCTTGCACCAACATTTATCCTTTAGCTTTAATCACTCACATTTTTATACTCTACATTTTACTACTGCCTTTTCAAGCTTTAATTTATCTGCTTTAACACTGCTAGATCCTGTAGCTGCTCTTCCTAACATAAGTTTTATAGTCTCCTAATCACCAAGTCACCTTTCTCTGAGTGTCTTACAAATCTATTTACGTTCTTACATGGAATAACAGAATTATCAGTATTATTCTAGACTATGACTTATAAATTGGGAGGTGCTGTTGACTCTCTCAAGGGATAAGAGACCTTGCAGAGGGATCTGGATAGATTGCAGCATTGGGCTATGATCAATGGGATGAATTTTAACAAGTCCAAATGCTGGATTCTGCATTCAGGACAGAGTAATTCTGGGCACAAGTATAAACTGGGAGAGGAGTGGCTGGAGAGCAGCCATGCAGGAAAAGATCTGGGGGTGCTGATCAACAGCAGGCTTAATGTGAGTCAGCAGTGTGCCCTGGCAACCAAGGGGGCAAATGCATCCTGGGGTGCATGACACACAGCATAAACCACCAGTCAGTAGAGATGATTACCCCACTGCATTCAGCAGTGGTGTGGCCCCACCTTGAGTACTGTGTGCAGTTCTAGGACCCACAGTTTAAGAGGGATGTTAAGGTATTCGATGCATCCAGAGGAGGGCAACAAAACTGCTAACAGGGTTGGAAGGAATGTCCTATAAGGAACAACTGAGGACTTTATGCTTGCCTAGTTTAGAGAAAAGGAGGCTGACGGGCAACCTCATTGCTTTCTACATCTTCCTGAGAAGGGGAAGTAGAGAGGGAGGTGCTGAGCTCTTCTCCTTGGTATCCAGTGATAAGACATGTGGGAATGGCTCAAAGCTGTGCCAGGGGAGGTTTAGACTGGACATTAGGAAACATTTCTTTACTGAGAGCATGGTCAAACGCTGGAACAGGGTTTCTAGTGAGATGGTTGGTGCTCCAAGAGGCGTTTGGTCAATGCCCTTAACAACATGCTTTAACTTTTGTTCAGTCTTGAATGGATCAGTCAGTTGGACTTGAAGATCACTGTAGGTCCCTTCCAACTGCAATTATTCTATCCTATCCTATTCCTTTGTATAATGATTTTAATACCTTTGTACCACTACTAGGAATATTCTGCATGGCACTTTTTAGACTTTGCCTTCACTTTTTCCATTTCTGTATTAATCTGTGTATGGTCATGGTCACAGGAGTAACACTCTACTGACAAGCTTTTAGTTAATCTATTAGAAAATCATTCTGAAGTCCCTACACACCCACTGAATTTTGTCCCATTTATATTTATCCTGGAAGACTGTAGAGGAATTTTTAACAGACCGAGGACATATGTTACCATTGTCCGAATTGGACAACCCAGGCATGTTAGATGAAACTGCAGAGCAACTTTAAATTGTCCTTGAAAAAAGCAGTGTGAGAAAGAAAACAAGGTATACACAAACAAGAAGCCAGGTGCAGAGAAAGTCCTGGGAACCGTGAAATCAACACACTCTCATCAGCACACTCTGATCAGGCGCCTGTAGCATGCTCACCCATCAGCAACACAGACGCCCGCGTGACCAGAAACTTTTATCCAATCACCTGTGTGTAGAGTCGTGTGAGGAGTTGGTTTAAGTTATAAATATGACCTGTTTGTTTAATAAAGTGAGCACGGCATGTAGCCATATTGGTGTGATTGTCATGACTTGGCCAACTCTCCACGGGGGACCCTCTTCGGAAGACCACCTCATTATTTCCTTATGATATTCAGGTCTGGCTGTGTATTAATGATGTCTCCCAACTTTGTGTCATGAGAAAATTATCTTACAATATTCCTATTTTTATATTAGAATCAGTCATAAAAATATTAAACAATCTGTTCTCAAGAGTGAATCTTAAGAAAATCTAACAAGAACTTCCTTTAGATGCCTTTTACTCCTTGAATTTTATTGTCTTTTTATCAAGTTCTTTATTTACCTTATAACTTGTAATTAGCCCCAGATCAACTAATATTTTTCTTTAATTTTCAATGGAAGTTTAAGTAGACTAGATCCACTAAAAAGTACATTTATAATTTGAGGTTAGCTTGGCATGATCAATTTTGTTAACTGGTAGCAAAACTGCTGCAAACGTGCAGCACATCCTGGTTTTCCATATCCAGTATCATAGAATCATAGTATGTTTTGCATTGGAAGGGACTTTAAAGATCATCTAGTTCCAACCTCCCTGCCATGGACAGGGACACCTTTCACTAGATATGCAAGTGCTTATGTCCAAAAATAACACTCACAGAGGACTGAATTTTCCATTGTTCCTAGAATTCAGACAGAGCATGCTAAGTCACTCAGAGGCCACAAAGAAGATGTAGCCAAACTCTTCACAGTAACACAAGGGATCATGGACATCCGTTGGAATACAAGAAGTTCACTTTTCACTGGTAAAGCATTAGTTTGTCTAAGAACTTTTTTTACCATGAGGAGGGTCAAGCACTGGACCAAGCTGCTTTAAGAGGTTCTGTAGTGTCCATCCTCTGAGATTTTCAAGAATGTGAATGGATAAATTCCTGAGCAATCTCATAGCTGACCCTGCTTGGAACAGGAGGTTAGATTACATGGGTCCTCAAACTATGGCCCGCGGGCTGGATACGGCCCCCCAGGGTTCTCAATCTGGCCCCTGGTATTTACAGAACCCCCCACCCCTCCCTCCCCCGCCGGGGGTTGGGGGGGAAACCAAGCAGCCGCAGATGACTGCCTGCCACTTCATCCACACGCCGGCCCCCTGTTTAAAAAGTTTGAGGACCCCTGGATTAGAGGCCTCCTGAGGTCCCTTCCCACCTAGGATTCTGTGATCCTATGACCTTTAGTGGATTTTTTTTTTTTTAATGCTACCCAAGTGAAGAACAGGTAATTGTTTAGGGAGGTATATACAGAAAAAAACCCCTACCTATTCCTAGTAGTGGGAGTCTTCTGAAGCACTTGAAGTAAAGAACCTTTTGTGGTAGAGGCTAAAAGTAAGATACATTTATTTTAAACATATGAAATAAAAAGGAGAAAGTGAATAGATTTCTATAGTTTCCATGTGTTGCATGGAAGAATATCAGGAGAATAAGGATGTCCAGCAGGTGCTGATAAAAAAAACAAAACACAAAAGACAATGGGCTAGATAACAACAAATTAAACTGTTAATATTAATGAGATAAACTTGCATATAGACAATGCAGCTAAGAGAAATACTGCACCTAATTGTATGTGGTCAGTAGGAAGCATCTAGTGTTGTAGATTCCCATTTCCATTAGGGGATCAGAAACTGATCACAGCCAACATTTATTAGAATATCCATTATTAATTAAGCTGTTGCTGTTAATAGACTCAAGCTGTTATTCATAGCAGATAGCTACTAGTTGAAGCAACAGCTGGGAGGCCAGCCTCAGCGCAGGAGTGGAAACTCATACTGATGCTCCAATGGCTTCTAGGTAGCTGTTCAGAAAGATCCTCAAAGGTTTCCTTATTTCATCAGCAGTATATAAATATAAGTAAGTCAGTGATAAAAGGAAGACTAGGGAAAATGTGGGCCCTCTCCAGAAGGAAACAGGAGACCTGGTTACCTGGGACATTGGGAAGGCTAAGATATCTAACAACTTTTCTGCGTCAGTCTTCACTGGCATGTGCTCCAGCCACACCACCCAAGTCACAGAAGGCAAAGGCACAGACTGGGAGAAAGAAGAACCACCCACAACTGGAGAAGATCAGGTTCAGGACCATCTAAGGAACCTGAAGGTGCACAAGTCGATGGGACCTGATGACATGCATCTATGGGTCCTGAGGGAACTGGCAGATGAAGTGGCTAAGCCATGATCCATCATATTTGAGAAGTTGTGGCAGTCCTGTGAAGTTTCCACTAATTGGGAAAAGGGAAATAGAACTCCCATTTTTTTAAAAGGGAAAAAAAGAAGACGCAGGGAACTACAGGCCAAACAGTCTCACTGCTGTGCCTGCCAAGATCATGGAGCAGATACTCCTGGAAACTATCCTAACGTGCATGGAAACTAAGGAGGTGGTTGTTGACAGCCGGAATGGCTTCATTAAGGCCAAATCATGCCTGACAAATTTGGTAGCCTTCTATGACAGGTTTACAGCACTGGTGGATGAGGAAGCAGCAACTGACATCATCTACTGGGACTTCTGCAAAGCATTTGACACTGTCCTGCATGATATCCTTGTCTATAAACTGGTGAGACACAGATTTGATTGATGGGCCACTGAGTGGATAGGAATTGGCTGGATGGTCGCATTCAAAGGGTTGTGGTCAATGGTTTGATGTCCAAGTGGAGACCATTGACAAGTGGTGCTCCTCAGGGGTTGGTATTGGGACCAGTGCTGTTTAACATTATTATTGGCAATATGGACACTGGGATTTACTGCACCCTCAGCAAGTTTGCTGATGACACTAAGCTGTGTGGTGCAGTCAACATGCTGGAAGAAAGGGATGCCATCCAGAAGGACCCTGACAGGCTTGAAAGGTAGGCCTGTGAGAACCTTATGGAGTTCAGCAAAGCTAAGTGCAAGGTCTTCAGTGTGGGTCAGAGCAATCCCAAGCACATATATAGGCTGGTCAGAGCAGCTCTGAGGAGAAAGACTTTGGGGTAGTGGCGAACAAGAAGTTCAACATTACCTGGCAATGTATACTTGCAGCCCAGAAAGCCAACTGTATCTGGGGCTGCATCAAAAGGGTGACCAGCAGGTCGAGGGAGGTGATTCTCCCCCTCTACTCTGCCCTTGTGAGACCCCATGTGGAATACTGTGTTCAGCTCTGGAGCCCCCAATGTAAGAGGGACATGGATCTGCTGAATCAAGTCCAGAGGAGGGCCACAAAGATGGTCGGAGGGCTGGAGCACCTCTCTTATGAAGACAGGCTGAGAGCGTTGTGGTTGTTCAGCCTGGAGAAAAGAAGCCTCTAGGGACACCTTATAGCAGCCTTTCAGTACCTAAGGTGGGCCTACAAGAAAGCTGGAGAGGGACTTTTTACAAAAGCATGTAAATACATAGGACAAGGGGGGAATGGCTTTAAACTGAAAGAGCGTAGATTTAGATTAGCTGTTAGGAAGAAATCCTTCACTGTGACAGTGGTGAGGCACTGGAACAGGTTGCCCAGAGAAGCTGTGGATGCTCCATCCCTGGAAATGCTCAAGGCCAGGCTGGATGGGGCTTTGAGCAACCTGGTCTAGTGGAAGGTGTCCCTGCCCATGGCAAAGAGGTTGGAATTAAGTGATTTTTAATGTCCTTTCCAATCCAGACCATACTATGATTCTATATAATTCTGTTGGCTTTGCCTGCATAGTCACTGTCCTCTTGGATGTGGTCTGAGTTGTTCAGTCTGCTGTTGATATCAGCATGTAATGCTGGCCTTGAATAGACATGGCAGATGCATGGTGACCTGAATTTTCCTGTTCTTGTGGATTCCACAGGCCTGATAATCTTGGGAGACTTTTGCATGCTACCCCTCAGCACATAGCTCTCATTTCAACCAGATATCTTCTGGTATGTATTTCTCTGTTGCACCCACGGGTACATATACACCACTTTGGCAAAAATAAAAAAGAAGGACTTTTTATGGAAGTGTAAATCCTAGATATGTTAGTTTGCTAAAGCAAGTAGCCTGGGCAATATATTGAATAAAACAGACACAAAGGTAGAGGATTTGAAATTCAATATTACTTTACACCAGAAAAACTAGAAATAAGAAATAGAGGGAATCCAGAAAATACAGAGGCATTGACTGATATCTCGTGACAAACAATGGAGAACTAATAATGTTTACTGTATAGAATAAAAAGTCTGATGTTATTAGAAACAGTATCTTTCCTTGATGTATCCTTAATCTATTTTTAACACTCTCTCCCAGTGTTGCATCTGCTATACAGCATTACTAAGAAGCATATGGCTTCCACTCATTTCAGTGCTCTGTCTGAGGATACAGAAAGATGATCCTTAGCCCCTTCCTCCATTACTTTTAAAGTGATTAGCTACAGAGCACGAGTTGAAAATTCACATTTGAAATAATCTCAGTACTTATAAATGCAGACTTAGGAGTCTCCACGGGATAGATTCTGTGTAATCCCTCCTAATGGATTTCATAAATACGAGATCGAGCAGAGAGTCTCTTAAAGGAATAACCCTGCGAGGATAAACAGGCTGCAATGTGTTTAAAGTACACAGTATCTTGATTGTTACCTTGACATCCACCTCACTTCCACTCCTTATGGGGCAAAGCATATGGGACAAAGCAGCTCTCCATGACAGAGGGTGGGATATGGAATAGCCAAGAGCTGGTGAATAAACTCCGTGATGCAAGCAGACTGTTTTATATATATATATATAGTACGCAGCCGGTAAACAAGAAGCATCCTCATGCACTGTTACTCAGTCCTAGGGCCTGTGTTAAAAAAGTACTTAGGAAAAGTCCACTTATTAAAGTTTGAAAAATGGCTGAGTGGGCATCCACTTGCTACTTCTGATCATGTTTCTTGCTAATTTTCAAAAGCATTTTATTAGTGTGGTAAAGCCACATCCGTAACATTTGCAAAAATTCATGGAAAATGTTATGAATGCCCTAGAAGAGGACTTTTCACAGAAATAAAATGAGACATGAAGTTTTTAAATTTCAGTTATGTAAATCTTCATTAACCTTTCACCAAATATTCATGAGCTCAAAATTAATATGAATTCTCTTTAACAAAATATGTTTTGTGAAATGCAAGTTGGTAAATGCTTTCTACCGAATTTGAACAAAAGAGTTAACAAAGGGATTTACATTTTTTCCAATTTTATAGCATAGAACTGAAGGACTGGTTCTTCTATAATATATGATTAACTGATTTTGTTACTATTCAGAAAGAATGTAGTTATCAATTTTAATACATTTAATAATAATTTATTTTCTAAGAAAGAAATTAGATAAAGTGCCCTGGTTTTAGGTCCTATTCTATTACCACAGAAGTAAAATGAAGGTTCTGTATAAGGTTATGTAACAAAAAGGGCCCATAAAATCAAGCATTTAAGATATTTAGGAACACCATTAAATTAAAGAAGACATGTAACTGTTCCTTTTACATGGGTTACACTCACATGCCTTTAGCTACAGACTAATGTCAAAAGAAATATAAATCAATTCCCCTGTAATGTGTTGTATTAAAATACTTTGGTTGGATGGGATATGTTAATTATTTTGTATTTTGTTATTCTAAGAGTAATTGTGAATGCATCTTCAAGATGTAGTTTGTTCAATATGCATCTTGGAGTTAAAGTCTATAGCTTGTTACTGTTTATCAGACTTTGTTTTACTAGGCTACTTTCAAGATAGAACATTCTTTGATTTCTGAAGATAAAGGGACAGAGTTGTATGCTGAATATACATTTGCTTCAGAAAATACCTTTTTAAATAATGACAGAATTATTGAATCTGTATCCCTATCCAGGTTTGTTTTGGTGCTTTTTTTCCTTCTCTTTATTTTGGAGGTTAATACTGTTCTCTGCGATAGTGTCTGTGAAACACAAAGGTATTGATAACTACATACTGTCTGGCAATAAAGAGCCATAACACCAATAGAGCCATGGAATCAAATTTCTGGACATCGCTGTTTAAGATGACATTGGCAGATACAAAACACTTTAACCACATGTACATGTGCAATTTCACAAATTACATGACCTTGCTGTCTTGTGGGGTAAACGGTGCAGTCCAGGAGGAAGGTCAGATGGGTTAGCACAGTGGTTGCAGCTGTGTGGTGCACTATGAGGGGGCTGGGCTGTGGGGTCCCCTGGGTGTCACTCTGGTGCCTTCTTCTGCAGTCCCATCATTCTGTCTTGGGTCCTCTCTCGTGCACGCCTGGAGTCTCTCTCCTGTCACCAGTCTGCCTTTCTGCATGTCTCCAACAGCACCTTGCACAGCATCTGCACACATGTCCTTAAGTGCCCATCCCCTCGTGTCTCCCCAAGTTTATACCCATGTTTCTCCCCAGGTGTCTCTCCTCAGCGTGTTTCCCCATGTACCTCTTCCCCCAGGTGTCCCCAGGTGCCTCTTCCTGATGTGTCTCTTGTACCTTACAGCTGCCCCTCCTTCCTAAACTCATGTAGGGCTCCCTTGCCTGGCTGCAGTTTGGGGTGCAACTGGACATCTACAGTGGTGTCAGAGCCAACTGAACCCTCAGCCACCTCCATCCAGAGCACCCTGCAGCTCCCAGCTACCCAAACCTGCCATTTAGGTTCAATACATGGACATTTAGCATGAAATCATCCTTTTTTTTCCCTTCCCTCCTCACTTTTTCAGAGCTTGCTCTTATACTTTGTTGATAAGATTCAAGACTTTCTTAATGGACAATCTTTTTCATTGTTTCTACTATATATGGAATATATATTTTTTACTCCCAGTAGGCAGGTCTACTGTTTATATTGACTTGTAAACTAGTTACTTCCTGATATTGAAAGGGAAGGGATTGTTTTTTATGTTGGGTTTTTTTTCCTTCTAAGCACATAACTTGCCTTAAAGCACCAAATTTTCACTTTCTGAGGAGGTCTAAAGAAGTACTTTAGAGCAAAGTATTAGCAGCCAGAGCTAAAGCCAGGACAGGAGGTTGTGTACTGGCAAGTATTTCCAGTTTTTAGTATCATTAACTATTTTGCAGATACTGGGTGGGAGGTCTTGGCTTTTTTTCAGTATTAAGATTTACTCAGACATATGCAATGCCAAATTAAGGTTTTTTTTATTTTCTTAGGCATATCAGATGGCTCTTTTATATATAGTTTATGTATAAGATGTATTTAAAATAAGGGGGGAAGTCTTGTTAGGATTTGATTGGAGCATGACATACTTACTAGATAGATTTTTGGTATAAAGTGTCTATGTTGATGTAAATAAGCACCATATTGATGCATTTCTTGCATATAATTTTATGAAAACCAAAGAAAATGAAAACAAAGCAAGCAGGAGAGTATATGCATTTCTTGAAAGTGTCCTTTCTTGCTCCTTCTTGTTTTTGTTCTGTTTCTGTCTTGGCATCTCTTTTTCTTTTCTTTGTGATATTCAGCTTGTAGAAGCTGTAAATGGCTGACAGGTTCTTTTTACATCTATTTAAGTTCCAATTGGGATTTTCTCTATAAATTAGCTCAAGGCCATGATAGGGAATAAACCCATAAAACATAAGAGTGTTTTCTTAACATTGGAGGCCTTCTTCCACAGAGGTTATGAATAAAGCCAATTAAATGGTCAACAAATGTTCTATACCTGTCATAAAGTTTAAGAAACTGTTAAGAAACTATTAGATGCAGTGTCACACATATCGTATAAAGATATCTGAGTCCATCTATTAAAAAAAAACCTGGATTGCCCTAGTGAAGTAGTTTTGCGGTGGTTGTCTCTCTGTTTCCTGTCTTTCTGACTTGCCCAAGTTTCCTAGAGAGGCCTAAGACACGGACTTTCCTTCATCTTAGTATAAAACTCTGATTTATATCATGAGGATTTAAGCTGTGGATTGAAGATGTTAGCTTTACATATCTAGAAGCTCATCAACCCTGAAGAAAAGAGGTTTGACAAATTCTCCCTACAGAATGACTGTGACATTCTAGTTCTGAGGTTTTACTCTGAGTGAAAAAGTCAGGAAGACATCTAATTTTTAATTAGTTCTCCCCATTTGGGAGATCATCTGATTTTACTGGCAGAATTACCAAGTGAAATCACTTAAGAGCTGCCATGTAAATGTCCCCTACCCCTAGGGCCTCCGTTTATTAAATGAGTACAGTGTTAACCTGGAAACATTATTACTGATTTTAAATGAGAGCAGCTCTGAAATTTGGAGGAAATCATTACACTGAAATAATTGTTTTGATTCGTTTCTTGATCACTGATAATGGAAAATAGACATGTAAATCTCTTATGCATAAAAGAGGATAACTTCTGCCCCCTTCCCCCATTTTACTAAACATAATAAATAATTTAAATTAATTTCAGCCATATTTTAGTGTTTTCTGACAAGCAAGATAGACAACTTCCAGGATGTATCAGAGAAACACAGTGCTACAAGATGTTTCCTCCTTGATTTTTATTTTATAATTTATTTTGCTAACTTACACATGGTACGGCATTTTACTGAAACAATGTAAAAAAATATTCTGAGATTGTATGGTTAATTTTTCAAGTACCATTTAAGTGCTAAAACTCAACCATATTTCTGTAGCCAATTTGTGACATTCAATTTGATTACAAAGACTGTTTCTATTGTATGAGTATGGAAGATCATTTACTGCAAAATTTATATCTATCTAAATTGTGAATGACTGCACCCTGAAGCCATACAGACAGCTGTCACATACTTTAAGCTCCGCCTTCCAAAATTTCTTGAATAAGGGCCCCAGCTTTGACAAGCCCTATAGAACTGTCATTCTTATCACATGTCCTTTTACTACTTGAAGACAATGCCTGGAAATAAGCAGAGATTTGAGTATCTATGCTTTTCAGTCCCTGTTACATGAATTCTACTGCTAATACAAAAGTCTCACTTAAAAATATTTAGTAATAAGTATTTTCAGTTAAATATTAAGACTGAAAACTAACTAGTTAAAAAAATCAGCAGCAATAACATGCAATTTTATTATATTATATATATTATATAACATACACAAATGTGTGTGTATACATATAATATACACATATGATATTGATTCATACACAATCATAGAAACATAGAATCATAGAATTGTTTAGGTTGGAAAAGACCTTTAAGATCATTGAGTCCAACCATTAACCGAGCACTGCCAAGTCTACCACTAAGCCATGTCCCAAAGTGCCACATCTACGTGTCTTGTAAATACCTCTAGGCATGGGAAGTCAACCACTTCCCTGGGCAGCCTGTTCTAGTGCTTGACAACCCTTTCCATGAAGAAATTTTTACTAACATCCAGTCTAAACCTCCCCTGGCACAACTTGAAGCCATTTCCTCTTGTCCTATCGCTTGTTATTCAGGAGAAGAGACTGACACCCACCTTGCTACAACTTCCCCTTTCGGTGGATATAGAGGGCAATTAAAATCTCCCCTGAGCCTCCTTTTCTCAAGATTAAACACCGGTTCTCTCATCCACTCCTCAATAAGACTTGGTCTCTACACCCTTCACTAGCTTCATTACCCTTCTCCTGGAGACACTCCAGCACCTCAAGGTCTTTCTTGAAGTGAGAAGACCAAAACTGAACACAGTATTCAAGATGCAGCCCCATCAGTGCTGAGTCCAGGGGGACAATCACTTCCCAAGTTCTGCTGGCCACACTGTTTTGGATACAAACCAGGATGCTTTTGGCCTTCTAGATGATCTGTGCACACTGCTGGCTCATGTTCAGCTGGCTGTTGACCAGTACCCCCAGGTCCTTTTCCACTGAGCAACTTTCCAGCCACTCTTCCCCAAGCCTCTAGTGTTGCACGGGGCTGTTGTGACCCAAGTGAAGCACCTGTCACTCTTCCTTGTTGAACCTCATACAATTGGCCTCAGCCCACCAATTAAACCTGTCCAGGTTCCTCTGTAGAGCCTTCCTACCCTCAAGCAGATCAACAACCACTCAACCTGGTGTTGCATAGCATCATAGAACTGTTTATGTTGGAAAAGACCTTTAAGATCATCAAGACAAATAAGTTTAGCAAGAACACCAGACAGAATAACAAAAAGTACGTTCAGGCATATCAAAGTAAAGCTTTCCCAATTCCCTTCCATCTTTTACTGCAAATAAAAATACAACATATGACATCTTAAAATAATTACACATTCTTACATTTTCAAACATAAATTCCTTGAAAAATTCTAGCAAAAGAAATGGTCTCAATTTCACAAATCTAAAGTCAATGGGGACCGCACCTTTTAAAATCTGAGCAGCAGTGTGTGAATCTATCTCAATAATGGAGAAGACTAGTTTTAAATGTAACTTAGAATAGTCTGAAAGGGTAAATAACATCAAAGGGAAAAAATTACTTATTACATTTATTATCATGACAGAAAATGTAAGAGACACATGAAATCTTCAGGAAACTTTGCAGTCCTTGGAATGACAGAAAACTAGATACTTTCACCAAGGAGAAGCTCATCCATTTTTGACAGATGCAGAGATACATTCCTTTCTTTGTCACTAATAATTTTTAAAAGTAATGTATTGGAGCAACAAGGTTAAAGAAATTATAACAAAATGGAAAGAAAACAAACCCATGCATTTTTAGTTAACATAAATACTAACTTTACACTTAAAAAGCAAGATTCAGTTAGAAACTGCATCACTTTTTAGACAGCTTTACTGGATAGAGTCCTACAAAATTTAGGAAACTGGCAATTTGCATTGCAATAGATTTTGGTTTTCTATTATTAATACATTATTAACATCATTAATATTAATAAAGTGAAACAGGAATATTCTATCAAGAAAACTCTATATTATTATTTTCAGTAATAACGTATTTACTCTCAATGATCAAAACCAACACTTGCCATTATATAAAACTTTATTCCTAAACTCAGATATTTGCTTCTAAAAAATGTCAAGAAGGATATGACAATTCATTAAGCATTGAAGGGCTTCTGTTAAAGAAAAGCAGAGTACTTGAGAAATCCTTAGAAATCAGCCTAACTAAATGGATCTTGCAGAATACATTAGCCAAACAGAAAGTGATCCATTTCTATAGTGCTCTTGATCTGCAGCTGATGAATTTGGATGTAAATCATTATCGTTTCGATATTTCTAAGAATGTAGATATATATGTATACCCAAGAACAGAATCATTGGAATCTGTGAATTTTAGCTTCTAAGACTTCTATTTCTTTCTATTGTTGGAAAAATGAGTATAAAAGCAGTTCCTTTATAGAATTTCCAGATAATTTAATTTGCAAATAGGGCCCCAAACTGTGCAATATTTGGATGGCCCACACTAAATGTATATTATGTGGATATTTCTTTGACAACATTGTGCCTTTTGCTGCTTGTGTCAGATTTTTCTTTATGGTTCTGCCAGATAGAGATCTTAAAGAAAGAAACCACTTTGGCAACCACTTTGCCAACAAGCTTCTGTGAGTATTTTAGTGAATAATGTCTTGGAAAAGATATAAAGAACTGTCACAGTTTAACCCCAGCTGGCAACTAAGCCCCATGCAGCTGCTTGCTCACTCCCCTCACAGTGGGATGGAGGAGAGGATTGGAAGAGCAAAAGTGAGAAAACTCATGGACTGAGATAAACACAGTTTAATAGGTAAAACAAAAGCTGCACACACAAGCAAAGCAGAACAAGGAATTCATTCACCACTGCCCATGGGCAGGCAGGTGTTCAGCCATCCCCAGGAAAGCAGGGCTCCATTGTGCATAACAGTTACTTGGGAACACGAATGCCATAATGCCAAATGTCCCTCTCTTCTTCTCCCCCCAGCTTATATATACTCAGCATGATGCTCCATGGTATGGAATGTCCCTTTGGCTAGTTCAGGTCACCTGTCCTGGCTGTGTCCCCTCCCAGTGCTTTGTGTCCCTCCAGCCCCTTGCTGGTTGACTTGTTATAAACATTACCAATCTGAATTTCCCTAGAAGTACTTTGGTGTGAGCTCCTTGGGAATCTACTTGTAGACCAGCATGTACATTCCACAGGCCTTAAAAAAAAGTATGGTTGCAGTGTTATTTACAAGCCATTGGCAACTGTGACTTTTTTAATTAAAAAAAAAAAAAACAAAAAAAAACCCAAAACAAACAACTGTTGGGAGACAAACTGGTGTTTTGTTTCCTTTTTACATTATTTCCTTACAGTCAGAGGACTAGTTCAGGCTGTCAAAGACCTCCATTTAATCTACATTTTACACCAACAGGGTAAAATAAACATCCTGGACTTCCCAGGTTAAAGCCTTAGACATTACACTAACAGATGTTGGGTTGGAGCAGAAAAATTCTCTTGGTTCCTCCTCTTGAAGCAGTGATGTTATGCAGTAAGATAAACAAGAGTGATACTACAAGCCTGAAAATAACTCCTATATCTTCTGAGAGCTGATATGAATTCGGTGCCTCTGAAATAGAAGGGATAAATTAATACTAAATTTTCAATTTCTCTCAGCATGTCAACTACTGCATTATTAGTGTGGATTACTTTAATACTCTACTGCTAATATTTTCCAGGGAGAGTGATTTATGAGAGACAAATATGGTGAACAAATTTTTTCATTATGGTTTGAGATTTCTATACAGCTGTTCAGAAGACATCAGCAGAGTCACTGGATTCAATATGCAGCATTACATTCAAGAAGTCTGTTATGCAAACGGATCCAAATGAGACTTCCTTACAAGCATGCACATAAACAAAGCACAGTGATACTAGTGATTTTAAAGTCAAAAAGGGATGAACTTTATATATATTTTGGCATTACATGCCAAATCCAAATTTTGGGCTTGAGAAAAGCCAAATTTTCCAAACCCAAATTGAGACTCCAAAGTTTTCTGTTGAGTCTTGCCTATAATCACATTTCAGTGGTAGTGTTTGCTTCAGGTGGGGTCTACCAGTTTCTCATGCAGTTACTATTATTTTGAAAAGGCCTCTGTAAAGCAGCAGTGCTTTCCAGCCTTGATACATGGCCCTGTGTATCAGCTTGGAATAGTCAAATCTGTATGCCAGCAAGACATCTGAGAGTGCTCACCGTAGCTAACTCCCATGATAGATTTTGAGAAATGTAATGAAATTGTATTCAGTATTGCAATATGTGAATGTATGAGAACATAACAAGAGTCTTACCTCTGCCATTGTAATGCAGAGAAAATATATCTACTTAATTAAAATGATCTAAGTATAATCTGATGTGGACATTCATTTATCAAGGATTAATTACAATATCCAAATGCTTTTTATAGTTACAAGTACACTGTTAAGCACAACACAGTATAAAATCCAACGAACACATGGCATTTGCAGAACCAGCAGTGCCACCAAACAAAACATAGCTGTTGTCATATTTTATTAATCTTATGATAAACTATTGCTGCATTGTAATTATATGAGCAAGACAGTCAGCCAACATCATTATCTAAGCTCCTGTTTTCTTTGAATCCCTTGTAACTTAGAAGTCCTATTATTTATGAATACTACATTGTTTCACTGAATGTGAGTTATTGTAGGGATAGCGGGTTGAGTTATTCTCCAGTATTATTCCAATATAGCAATGATTTATGCTAGGTATTAATTTTGTCATGTTTCATATTGTATCTATTTATATACAGTTCTTGGCAAGAATAACTAGCCCAATATTCCTTAGGTAATGAGCTATTAAGTTCAACAAGTGAACTTACAGTGCCCTTAGAAATAAAGCACTCACACTTACCTTCCATTCATGTCAGAGGTGAATGATTTCACAAGTTAATAACTTTCATCTAACACAGGAAATCGATATCATTCTGTTTGATAAATTGGAATGAACATAAAAACTACCCTAGTAACAGATATCAGTAGCATCCAAAATTTACAAAAAAAAAAGAAAATCTTTTCAGTAACTGAGAAACAAGTAAGTTTGTAAGAATTAAAATACCACTGAACAAGGAACTAAAAACTTACACATTTTAAAAAGATACCTCTAATTATTTTCATTACCTAAATAAAGCATGGAAATATAATCCAACAGACAGAGCTATATCTTAAATAAACTTCATGTTGCAGTGCTAACCACTATTTGGATAAATAATGATTAAAATAATATTTAATTTCTATATTATTGATTTCTTCTCACCAATAACAAAATTAAAAAGCCTTAAATCTGTCAGGGTCACGTACACATCTTGACAGTGCTCATCTTGTATCAATGTGCACTAGATGAAAGACATTTTGCCTTGGAATGCCTTTGTTCTTACTATTTAAGCACAACTAAAGAAATTGTCAGTCTCCTCTGATTTTAAAAGTCAACAAAAGGTCAAGTAGATACCCCAATTACTTCACTCAGTAAAAAGCTCCTAATTTTACCTAAAATGTGTTGATTGGTTTAATGAGAAAACTTGTAACAGTTGCAAGAACAATTTCTAGTAATTCCTGGGAGAAGTTGTGGACAAACAAAAGAGTAACAACAGGTGAAATACTGAACATACTACACCCAGGTGGAAGCCAAGCAGAATTTTAAGGTTAGAGGACAGTACTATATGTTCTTCCTGTTCTCCCTTAGTATATTGGTACATGCCAAAATTCCATTTTATAAGCCTCTCCATTCAAAAGTTACAATCTCTGATCTGCCTATTAAATGCTAAGTATTTTCAAATTACTTAATTTTATATACTCAAATTTATTCAACTGACACATGAGATCATTCCTCACAGCAGAATCCTTTCTGGAATGGGCTCTGGAAAGGATTTGCCCAAAATTGAAGGGATTGTAGGAGAAGCTGTGGCACAGACAAATCACCTCACCAAAATTAATCAGATTAATTCATATCAAACACATGTGATCTTTTGTCTAAAACTGCATTGATACCTGTGTTGGGGAGGAGTAAACATAGCTAATTTTTAAAGAAGTTTTCATGGGTAGTCAGAGAACTACATCTTTATAACTCTCATACTAAACAAGACACTGCAAAGGACAGAATTAATAGATATGTGGACAAATAAGATAGTTCAGTAGCTTATTCCCACTTTTTCTATCAAGACCAATAAATATTTTAAATCTTGCTCTTCAAACTGCAGCTTCATTCCACAACAATCTAATATATAGCCTGGAGGACAGGGCATATGCAAAAACACCAGGAAAAAGTAGGTTTAAATCTGCAAGGAGAGGAAGGAATCTGAATCTACATCTACTCTATCCTAATAAACTGCTATGTGAAAAGGGAAAAAAACCACCTTCTTCTTGCAGTGCTATGCATCTTAAGAAGAAGGACTCTTAATCGTAAGTGGAGAAAACGGCTTCCCTGGAGATCGCTATTGTCTGAAGAGTAATGGCACCGAACAGATGCTTCTCACTATTAGCTAACTATTGGCTCATCATTCAGCCCTCCAGTCTTCTAGTCAGTCTCAAATATATAACTTTGTTTAGGAAACTATAAGTCTAACAAAAATGCTTGAGATTTCAGTCAACAATGAACACATCTGAAAACTAGACTTAAAAATAAGGTACTGCAACTATATGCTGCAGTGCCTAAATTCCTTTCCAGACCTAATCTCATATTAATTTCAAACAACACTTACACTGTTTGTTTCTATCTATTAATGGAGTATGTTAATCATACTGGAAACATGTTTATAATAGCAACAGTTTGTGAATAGTATTTTTTTATTGTCTCAAAATGAGCTATTCATAAACAGAGTGTATCTAAAGTAATTATGTCAAATAACAAATTTAGAAACTGCAATAGAAGAGATTTTGCTTTTAATGTAATTGAACTAATTTATGCCATGAAATTGGATTGATGTGTTTTGGAGTACACAGTCTTAATTACTTCTGTAAAAGTAAGCAAGCAAACAAAAAATAATCAAGCAAAAATAATTCCTAATCTACCCAGGCAGTCTGGTAAAAGAAGAGAGACCTAACAATTATGACTTATCTGGATGAGAGCATGAAAAGGAATTTGAGTTCTTTGAGAACTCAGAACACAGTCCTGAGTTCTTCTTTGGGCTATACAACTGTGGATGAATTATATTTGATGGTCATAATGAGAAATATTTGTATGACAGAATATCGATTACATTACATGCTATATTATTAATTTAAATTTGTATGCAGGCAGAATAAATCTTCAGGCAGCTGAAACAACAGTTTAAAAAAAGATATAGAATTGGGTGCACTTTTATGACTCTGTGTCATCTTATTAAATGCCAGGCTAAAGATATGGCAAACCATTACATTCTGTTCTTAATGAAAAAGACCAAACCAAAACAAAACAAAAAATTCCAAACAACAAAAACAAACAAAAAAACCAAAATACCAACAGAAAAATACTTCTGAAACCTTCTGGCTAAATTATTTTGGTAGGTTAAACCACAGTCTAAATTAAATTAGAAGGAAGGAACAGCATTCTATAAATCTTCATCAGTGAACTCATGCTGAACTCTAATGAAAGACAGGTATTTTGTGAAAAGGTTTCTTCTCTCTCATGTCTTCAGACACCTTGTTTTCCTCCAGTTTCTCCCACTGTATTGCCAGGGTACAATTCCTAAAAATGTATGAAAATCAAAAAGCACTTTTAGAACAACAGAAGGAACAAAACCATTGCTAAATGCCAAATCAAGTATTGGGTTGTATTGTTGTTAACTTGTTTGTTTGTTTTTGATTCACCTTAACCAGTCTCCATCTCATCGTTTATCTTACCTTATTGGTAGCATCACTGGCTTTCAAATTTATAGGATTTTTACTTCTCAGTTTCACTTAGCCAAAACTATTTTATACACAATGCTCTGCAGGACACATTACCAAGTCAGATTTCTATCCATCCAGCTACATTTCTGTTGAGGAGGAATGATATGACATGGCAGTCTAATGATGTCAGTCTGTGCTTCAATAATTTATGTTGCACACTAACAACTGAATTTTAAAGTAAGTATATCTGACTTGTTTAACCACATATTCTCTCTAGCATCCATATAAATCTAGACATATAGGTTAGTAAATTACAAGCAAAGAAGTATTGACAAGGGAACTTAGTGACTGAGGTGCCACTGAACTTTCAAGCATGTAAGTGACTCGGACATCACATTTCCATCTGTTCATATAACACACTTCAGTTATGAGAGCTAACACAACATTTAAGGATTTATCTTGTATAAACATACAAAGAATGCACAGGCAAATCAAATACTTCTGCAGGACTCAAATACACTATAGCAAGAATAATCTAAACCAATACATTAAAAAATTCCTAACAAATAGGCAATAGCTAATGAAATATGTCAAACGTCAAAAAAATAGTTACCAGTAGAAGACAGACGTCTTTTGGTATCTTATGCAGCTGTCACTTGAGACAGGCATAGGGACTGTGTTATGTCTATCATATCTGTCACATTTCTTGGAATGTCAAGGCAACTGGATGGTGCCAAATCTTACCATTGACTATAATGTAAACTACAGTATTTATCTTTCAAAACCACATGTAGTATCTAAGCACACACAAATTTTAGTGTGTGCAGTTTGGAGCTAAATCCCACCTTGTGCAGCACTACGCCTACTTTATCCTATGTTCTTACTACATTCATTCTTCTGGCCACAGAACTACCCTTAAAAATCTGCCTTAATACCTAAATACATTTGAAAAGGGACCTGAAGACAGTACAGAGGAACTAGAAAGCATAGTCTGTGTGTTTGCTCTGTACATGAGCAGGAAGCCCAAAGACATTAACTGTCAGGCACATTCAGAGGAGGATCAAGTTCTAGACAATATGTGTACAAAAGATCAGATCCACCAATGTGCTACTTCCACACTTTTAAAACCTACAAATATCTTTTGGAGTTTAATGTAAAAATCTATAATAATTAAATTACAAAGTCTTTTTCAGCTATGTTTTCTTTCAGAAATAAATGTTAAAATGTAATATATAGCTAAAATAGAGATATTAATTTTAAGTTCTCAAAGTAAGACTCCAGCAGTTGGTGGCAATTTTCTGTATAGTTAAAATGGAGAGCACATAAGGATTAGCCTCTATCTCTGAAACTGGAATTGACTTCAAGTGCACTTTTTACATAGCTTTTTAAATCACAGTTTGCTTCTAATAACATTTTAACATAAAGAAATCTTTTATTCTCTTTGTAGTGTTCACAAACATACTTTTTTAAAATTTAGCTAAAACCTTTCATTTCCCTATTTGATGGCAAGTCTTCACACTGAAAACAAATACAATGGACTGCAAAACTGTCAGACATGGCTTTGTAACTAACATTTTTTTTCTTAAACTTTTTAAGGATCACATAAATGAAATGTAAAATTCTAACAAAATCTGAAAACAGAATTTAACTTTTTCTAGTAGGTATATTGTAAAGTATGCTTTTATAGTATGGATAAATTTGAATGAGATGATGTCAAAATTCATAAAGAATCAAGCAACAATATGACAGATTATAATGATAATGAACTAGATATGACAACAACATAGAAGTAAATTTCTATTTAGGGCTAGAGTATTTGAGAAAAGGAATCAAAACCAGGCTATAATACTTATTTGAGGTCTCTCAATGTCAAATACTATTAGTGGTGTTACTGGAAAAGTTAGCTGAATACAGGTATGTTAGGAAGAGGGGCACAAAAGTGATGGGCACTAACCACTATTTCTGCTATAATCTACTTTTTATCATTGGCATTTTGGTCTTCCTAGTTACTTGTGTTAAAAGCATAATAAAAAGTCTTTACTTAAATTTCAATAGGTCTGATGATGGTTTTCAATAGGTATGAAGTTACATAAAAGATGGAATCTTGCTAGGCCTGCAAGACCATGACTAGACTTCTGGCTAGACCCTGCCCTGAGATTAAATTAACTGAGTAGGACATGACATCACATGGGAAACTGCTGGATATGACAGGTAACACTGTGAGAAGCTGACATAAATTAGAGAGCACCATGAAGCATGGCAGGTGGTTAAGAGAGTTACCTGGGAAATGACTGAACTTCACAGGTAATGTGAGGGAGCACTGGAGACCTTTGGGCTGGTAGTATCTCACAGGCCAGCAGCACTAGGGTAACTATATCAGAGGTTACCTAAGTAATGGTAATAGAAATAACAGATTTGGATAAGGATGTAGCAAAACTGGGATCAATACGAAAAAAGTAATTGAGGGCAGCTGGGAGGAGATTGGGGCATAGAAAGGGAAGTACAAGGGTGGCAAATGGGACAGTCAAGATAAAGGAAAAGCGGTAATAAGGTATATTAATGCTGAAACTGGTGCTGTCTGGATGTACCTGCTGGACCGCCCTGTACTTGGTCACTGTGGCCTAAATCAGGACTGTACATGAACCCTGTCGCTCTGAGTGCAACACTGGAGTCAATCCTGCAGGCAGGATGGCTTGGCTGGGTTCTCTCCCTGGCTAACAGGAGCACCCCTGGACAGGCAAATCAACAGTATCTCCAGGTCAGGTCTTGTTTCTGACAGCGTCCACATCTGCCCATCATTCCTAACAAGTATTACATAAGCCTTACCATGCAATTCATGCAACTCACATTTCAGTTTCTTAGCTGCTGAGGTAATACTAAATAAGAAAAATGCACTCACTGGAAAAGTGATACCACTGTTTATTGATTTGGAGAGGTCAAAGCAAGACTTTTCTTAAATTATTGTAAAAAGTTACTACTATTCATGATTTAGGATTTCTCCAAGCACAATTAACAATTTGTACTTGTGATAGTACCAGAATACTTCTTTCTTTGACTTCCAAGCAGATGGAGATGTGAAACAGGAAAAAAGGCTAACAACAAAGACTGCATGCACATGGGATAGATCAAACTACTAGAAAAAGTTTTCTTGAGATCTGGGACACTTCATTACCAGCACCTTAGGAGGAACTTGAATTAGTACCTTGAATTTATTGTGCTTAAATGGCACTTAGTCATCTTAATATTTGGTAATGCATTCATAAACACACACAACATTGCTGGAACGCAAATCTGTTAAACAAATACATAAAATACACTGTAGTAAGAAGATAGAAAATCTTGTTGAAAAGTATTCATTAAATTCCTTAATCTGTTGGGTTTTGGTTTCTTTGGTGGTTTTACGATGGTTTTTTTTCATGGAGTCCTTATGATCTACATGAAGAACTTTCAATATTCAATGCCTACTTTGAAAAAAAAAAACAGAATAAACTGCAAAAAATGCAATTTATTGAGCTGAGAATCAAGTGCTACTCATGTTGTAGAATCTATTGCTTCAAGAAGATTAAATATTTATTACATTCATCTTTATTACCAAGTAAACTTCATCAGAGCCTAAAAATATTCTGCACATCTTCCATCCCTCCTTCCCTAAATCACATATTTTCTGTACAAAATGCCTGTGTCGTATTTTTTTATTAATCTAAAATATTTTCACCTCATTTACCTTAGAATTCTACATCTAGCTCCTCAGAAGACATTAAAATTAGGGAGCCACATATGAGGAACGCAGAGAAGGAAGAACATAAATTTTCAGAAGGAAGCAATGGAAGTCTACCCCATTAATGACAATTTATTTTCTTGATTAGAAACCATTAAACATGAATTTAGGAAAATGAAAGTTCATGTTGCAGCTTCTATAGATTTATACTCCATTCGTAATATTATGAACTTCAATAAAGAATTTGGTTCTGCAGCATTTTAGTGTATTCAATAAAAAAATAAATCTATCAAAAAATGGAACATGGAATATTTCAAATTTCATATTAGCACAGGACAGAGAAAAAAAGGGTGCTACATGATGAAATTATAGGACAATATTTAAATAATTTAAGAGAGGAAGAAGGAAGGTATAAATGCAGACAGACTTAAAAAAATAAATTGTTTAAGACATATAAACTCCCCCCCAATTAAAAAAAAATAAAAAAAGATTTGTATAATCTGGTATAATTTTAATACAATGAATAACAGTTTTAAATGTATACGCAAAGCACTTGCTTAGCTATCCATTACTGGTTTCTTTTTCTGAGTAGGCATGAGTCATATTCATTAAAATTGTCTCATTTCAGCAACTCTGACACTGAGGGATCATTTTCAAAGGTATCTTTGAAATGGTGTCCTCTCTTGTCAAGATGCCATGAGAGTTACAGCCTCAATGACACTCTACAGTCCACTGCTGGAGACATAGATGAGTATATGAATGGTGGCAGTGACTTTGGAACTCCTAAGTAGGCAGTGCTTCACAAATTGATTTGTTGTTTTGCAGCAGTGCCTTGTTCAACACCCTAGCTTACATTTGTCCAAAGAAAAGAGAAAAAGGAAAAAAAACCCACAAAACAACCCCAAAGAATTATGTGGGAAACCCCAGAAATCAATTAAAAAAACCCTGAACTTACTTGGAGGTAATGGCCTTTTACGTTTTTCAACATATTCCATCAAAAGTTGAGTTTTGCATTTCTGTTTTTACCAACAGAAATATCCTAGATAATTTATGTACAGGTAAAAAAAAATAAAAAAGTTTTTACTGTAAACTCCATTGTAATTCAGTCAAAACCTTATGTGGGGGCTATCAGCTCTAGAATTCTTTCATAAACATGCCTAACTCATGTCTATCTTGACATACCTCAACTGCTGTAGATGACATTTTCAGTTAAATCCTTTTCTTCTTAGTTATTTTGTATTTCTATTGTCTTTAGGTTTTCTGGCCATCAGGAATCTTCATTGGGTGGGAGTCCTTTTCAACCATGTGGTATGCTCATATATACTATAAATGTAACTAAGATGCTAATTTAACCTTAAAACTTAAAAACTGAACCTGGATACCTGACATAGGTACAGTACTAAGACTTGTAATATTTTTTTTCTGGGTCTTCACTGCCTTGTTTATGAAATGTTTCGAAATGGGAAACATGAGGCAAATACAACATACTATTACTTTCCATGCTATTTATGTGAATAAAAATGAATGCTATATTGGGGTGTTTTCCAACAAATTTTCACTGCCAAATGTTAATGAATACTAATTTATATTCCATCAAGACAATATTTCACATAAATCCCAATTAACAGGAATATATTTTTCTATTGCCAAGAGATAAGTGGTATTCCACAAAGTTTAAATTATACCTGAAATCCAAAATTGATTTTGATATGCATTTGACTAAATAAATATTAAAAGGTTTATGAGCCAGTTCATTCAAGAGTGAAATACAGCCTATTTAACAAAAAGACCCATTTTATGATTAAGTGTTAGGTGCTTAGTGAGTCAGAGCACCTGTAGTTCCTAAATTCCCTGGTGGTAATGTTAGCAGGCAGCTATCTTTAAAGGTACTAACATAAGTATTCAAAATCCCCCAAAAATAATATTTAACACTGAAGAAATTATTTCAATTTTTTGTTATTTTTTATTTAAAATTTTGTGGAAATGAGTTATTTCTTTTAAAATTAGAAATGATACCAATGTTAAGAAATCAAGCTTTCAGAAAGTTGTGAAGACAAATTTAAGATAAATACCGAACCTGAAACCCACATTTTATTAGACTTGAATATGTGTTCTCTCCAAATGTTTTAATTACTTTACTTGACAATTATTAAAAATTTAATAAATAAACCTGATACTTGCTATGCAAATGTACACACAACAAATTACAATGCACTAGTGTAACTTTTGACCAATTAGGTTTAGCTGTTTGTGATGCAAGGCTTAGTTTCCTGCAGCACAGATGTATGGCTTTGGCAGCATTATGCTAAGAAAATCACTTTAAGTGTGAGAAATGAAATGGTCTAAAGTCATGGAAGATTAAAAAAAAAGTTGGTGGGGCAGAGAAAGAACTGTAGGTTTTGAGACAGTGATAATCAGAAGGTCAGAGATTCAGCATGAAAAATGCTGACACAAAAAGGTATTAAATCCTGAAAAAAATTCAGCAAAAAGAACCAGCCTGTTCACAGAACAAGGAGGCTCTTCCCCATCTGACTACTAACTGCCCAGTTAGCTGAGACTCATCAGGGATCAGTATTAGGGATAGCAAGCATATTAATGCTTTGCATGGTAGCTTGTCAGTTGCAGCTATCTACTATATGCATTAGCCAACAAAAAATTGCTTTTCACTCCTAAGTTGTTCACATCTTACTGTCAGCCTCTTCCTTTGTGATAAAAGAAGGCCGAATAAAATGACCAGAACAGGGTTACCCTTGGTACAGTAAGGCCAACCCAGCCTTCACAATCATTATGCTAAGGAAAACTGAAATAAATCTACAAACAAGGATAAAAACTAGTTAAGATTTTCTACTTACAAAATTTATTAACATAACTAACATTTCAATAATTGCAATTTAAGAAAATTTCAATTATAGAAAACAATTTGCTTGAGGCATTACAACAATGTGATTTAGAACTGAAAAGAGTTTTATGTTCTTGAATATAGGTTAGTGTCATGGTAACAGATTTTAATTTGGAATTATTTTGAGGAGGCTTCTATTTTGTTTTAGGTCTGCAGTTTGTTCAGATGTATCCTAAATAATAGGAAAATTACATGATACTAGTACAATTGATTTTGTTTGAACTATAGTTTTATACCTCACTAAACGACGTTTCATAAACTCAATTGCTACTACATTATGAAGAAAAGACAGAAAAAAATATTTAATACCATCAATAACATTTTTGAAAGAATATTATGTATCTTGCTGCAGCTTTCATACTTGTGAAGGTCAAATATTTTTTTTTATTCCTTTAAATTGCTCAGAACATCTACAGTATATTTGATGTCAGCCACACTAGTGTTAAAATAGGGATATCTGAATGTGATTAGTTTTCTTTCACTTTCCCCTTTTACATTCATGTATGCCAGCATTTATGTGTTGACATTCATATATTTGCAAAAATACATACTAATAGCTTAGGCAAAGTCTGCACAGTAACCTCCTTACCATTTCCCACTTCTTCATGTAAATTCATATGCTGAACTGGTTAAAAAGAAAAGTCTCTCTGAACAGATAAAGTAGCAACTTCTTTGCCAGCCAAATTTATCCTTTTTTGTCTGTCATTCATAAAACTGTGGTTGTAGACATATCTTTCTTTAAGGGGAAAGCAGTGGCAAAAATGATGTTGAGAAATAGATGAAAAGAGCACCCAGACTTCCAGAATAAATAAATGAGTCATGAGCTACCACAGTATGACTTCAAATGCTTTTTCTCCAAATTTATAATCTTGTTCAGATTTTGTACACTACAAACCTAAAACTCAGAATGTTAACTAAAATAGTATTTCTTTTGAACATTACCAGAGACTCATTTTTAGCATTAAAACTAAATGAGAACAATAAAAAAAATTTAAAAAATTGGCTTTCATATTTAGCAAAAAAGTAGAGCAATGTAAATTAAAAAATTTCCTTTTCCAGAAAAGTCTTGACCAGAGTTAAGAACTGCATCTCTAAAAAACCAATACCATTATTCAGTTAAAAATTATGTGTTGGTCTGAAATGTTTGCAAAACAAACAAACAAAGAAAACCCCAAACCCTCAAATAAAACATGATTGGTTCTATTAAAGTTGGCAGTAATGTTTAACTAATGACAATTATATGTCCATTTACAGACTTTTAAGATCAAGTAAAATGGATTAGAACTGCATGTTATTTCTTCTCCCTAACTACCTTCTGTGTACAGCTGAACAAAAGCAATAGCTTTCAATTACATGAAATTAAAAATGAATAAAAAAATCACAAAATTGAAACTTTTGATACAATTAATTTTCTTTAACTCCGACATCTGCATTGTAGATGGTTAAATAACAGCTCCTCAGTTTTGTCTACTGTTACAGTTAACAGTGATAACTTCCAGAGACTGGTTCATATCACCCCAGATTTTTGAGATAGCTATGACAAATCGCCCTTTGGAGATGCTATCTTCTTCCCACTGATTATGAAGAAAACTCATAGTGAAAAGTTCAGACATGATCAGAAAATATTGTAACCTGGATTGCATAGCTGAACAATTGTACAGAAGTACCTTGGGGAAAAGTCAGAGGGCTCAGTTACACTCATGGATAAAAGAGAACAAGGGAAAGATCCTTACTCCTGATTGTCTGCAGTGCTTAACTGCTAATTTACTACTGGCTCCGTTTTGCACGTATGTCATTAGTTCTCTTCAAGACTGATCTGCCATTAAAGTGGCTAAGTTTAAGGAGTCTTTTTTCATTTGACCACTGGGCTACTTATTCCCCTGCCTTCAGTAAATTAACAGTAGCCAGGATAGCCAAGACACAGGAGAACTCTAGGAAGGAGAAACATACTGTCAGTTTATCAGAAGCAAAGGATAGACAAGAAAGAGCTGAGTCCTTAAGGGGCACCAAACACTGTTGATGCTGGGAAGCATGAAGTGTTTACACTTTTCCTGCTTCAGTTTTCATTAAGGAGGTTATGAATGAATGGTCATCACACCAAGACAGAATAAGGAAAAAAGTTACTTTGATAAGTCAGATGAAATTTCAACAGGTTGATAAAATTTTCTGCAGAGTACTTAGGAAAATTAGCATTTTCTTTGAGAATACGGAGAGAATAAATTATTATCCAGAAGATTAGAAAAAGGCAAACATCAATATTTTTTTTTAAAAGGAGGAAAAAGGTCACAGTTACCTAGCTCAAGCTGATGAAGAATATGTTAGTACAAAGGTATGGAAAATAAAAAAACTTTTATAGTCAGCCAATAAATCATGCCATGACAAAAAAAAAACCCTATTCAACAGCCTACCTCATCTCATTAGTATGTTAGAAATAGGTATTTCAGATAGTGCCTGGTACTATTTTCTTAAATTACCTAGAAAATAATGGTGAAGAATCTTTAGATCATCAGAAATAATGTTTTCTTTTTTGTAGGTTTCTTCTTACTAAAGCTCAAGCATATCTAAAGATACTACTTTGCATGGCTGACATAACTCATACCGGACAGGGAACAAATGTTCTGGTCTTCATAGCAGCCTAATTACTGAGCTTCTTTGTTAATTATGTCTCCTTATTAGTTATATGCTGTAGCAATCCAACTGCCAAATTCAAGCGATACCAAAGGCAATTAGTTAGTCCTTATTTCATACACTTGCAGCTAGAAACAACATATTACATATCAATTTTACATATAATTTATATGCAGCCTTATATAACTGCTAGTAAATTGGGAAAATATGTAGACTTTCTATCATAAGCATGTTTTAAAAACCAGGAAAATATCTGTCAGTTATAGTTCGCTCAGATTTGAGGGGAAAGTCTTAGATTTCAATTTTTTTTTTTAGGTTCCATCTCTATTTTTTAGGTTTTATCTCTAATTCTACGGTGTATTTCATGCCTAGACTTTTCTTGACAAAGTGACTATGTTGAAACATGCAGTTAGAACACACTTGCCATGTCAGATGTCATGGTCTCATGACACTGAGATCTATGACATTCTATGAGTATAAAAAATATGTGGCCAAGGCCTTAAAAAGATAGTTTAGTTCATTAGGTAAAATCAGAGAAAACACAGCAGGAAAACAATTCTGCATATGAGAACAACTAAATGTATGTGAAATGTCAACTATAGAATACAATAAAACATTAAAAAAAAGTGTCCATAATCACAGAATCAAATCTTTCTGCTTTTGTACTGTGCAGTTAAAAAGAAGAAATTTCAAGCAATCTGTGATCTTGAATTGTAATTGTAACACTTACTACTGTAGGTGTCATGGCATTTGGAGGGAAAATTACTCTCAAATTGTTCAGTCAATTACAGTAATCTCATCTGAATCACAAAACATTTTTCAAGAGGCAAAAAATCCCAGTGTACTCTTTGGGATACTCAGTTCAACTGCAAATGTGAATTAAGCAGATTAAAAAAAAAACCACAAACCACCACATTCTCAATTATCTGATTTTTTAATTTGGTCAGACAGTGAATGTAAACGAATTTGTACACATTATCATAAATAAAGTCCCATCTTTCCTTTTCAAAAGGAAGGTCAAGAGAAGCACACAAGAGTTTATTTTATTGCCTTATACTAAATGTTTAAATCTTTTGAAGAAATAACATATTTCTGCAAGAAATACTGGAATTTCTTGCTGAAGCTTTGAATGAGTTATTAGATAGTGATACAAGACACAAAACAATAATATGCGTGGTAAATAAAGATTTCAGTGTCATTAACCATTACTTTAAAATTAAAATGGCATTCAGAGATCCCAACCAGCATTACTAATGTGTACTACTTTCTTGTTAGGTTTCCCAGAAAGGAAGATTCCTCTATTTAACCAAGAAGTTAGAAGCTGCCCAAACACCCACCATTTCCTGAGAACAACAGAAGCAATGTCTCTGCAATGTAAAATTTTCAGTTTATCTCACTACCATGATGATAAGGCACTTGGTACAAGCAATTAGAATTGCAATTGTAGTCATTTGCAACTAGAAAGTTTAACTCGGGGAGGGGGGGCGGCGTCCTGCAGTAACTTCCTAAACTGGAAGTATACAATTTTTTAGAGTCTAGGAATCTGTCTGCTCAGACCAGAAAATACGGGAAATATAAGGCAGTAGGAGTTTGATGCTAAATAACAACTCAAGCAACAGAATACACACACCTCTGTGAGGACCGGAGTTCCAGCTGCCATGAGACACACCTGAAAATAGGGAAATGCTTCCCCTGTAAGTGCATGTATTTATAATTTAAAGCAGTATGGAGAGGAAGCTATACCCAAAGGGCAATGAAACTTTGATCTGGAGAAAAAAGTGAGGAAACTTTGTGATCATCATATGTTACTCAATTTCATACTCAGTCTCAGTAACAGGCATTTAAAAAGCAACAAGTTTGCTGCTTAAGTAATTCTACGTGAATGAGATAGACATTTCTAGATTATTTAATTTTATCTACTCAATTACAGAACTTCTGCTTATACTTTTCAATGGCAAACAAAAAACCTACAAGTTCATTTTTAAAACTAATAGAAGTTAATTGCAATTTTGTACATCAAAATATTTTACTTTTAATTGTAAGCTGTAAAATGAAAATATTTATTTAGAAATCACAGAATTACAGAATCATTTAGGTTGGAGAAGACCTTTGAGATCATCAAGTCCAACTGTTAACCCAGGACCGCCAAGTCCATCACTAATCCATGTCACTAAGCCCCACATATACATGCCTTTTAAATACCTCCAGGGGTGGTGACTCAACCACTTCCATGGGCAGCCTGTTCCAGTGCTTGACAACCGTTTTAGCAAAGAAATTTTTCCTAATATACAATCTGAGCTTCCCCTAGCTTAACTTGAGGCTATTTCCTCTTGTCCTATTGCTAGTTATGTAAAAGAAGAGCCCAACTCCCACCTGTCCAAAACCTCCTTACCAGGTAGGTGCAGAGACCAGTAAGGTCTCCCCTGAGCCTCCTTTCCTCCAAGCTAAACAGCCTTGGTTCCCTCAGCTGCTCCTCCTAAGACTTGTGCTCCAGACCCTTCACCAGCTTCGCTGCTATTCTTGGGACACACTCCAGCACCTCTACGTCCCTCCTGAAGTGAGAGGCCCAAAACTGAATGCAGTATTTGAGGTGAGCCTCAGCACTGCTGAGTGTAGGCAGACGATCACTTCCCTGGTCCTGCTGGTCACACTGTTTTGGATACAAGCCAGGATGCTGTTGGCCTTCTTGGCTGCCTGGGCACACTGCTGGCTCACATTCAGCCAACTGCCAACCAGCACTCTCACGTCCTTTTCTGTCAGGCAGCTTTCCAGCCAGTCTTCCCCAAGCCTGTAGCATTGCATGGGGCTGTTGTGACCCAAGTGAAGTACCTGTCACTTTTCCTTGCTGACTCTCATACAACTGGCTTCAGCACATCAGTCCAGCCTGTCCAGACCCCTCTGTAGAGCCTTCCTACCTTCAAGCAGATCAACATTTCCCCCCCAACTTGGTGTCACCTGCAACCTTGCTGACGGTGCACTTGATCTCCTTGTCCAGACCATTGATAAAGATACTAAAGAGGACTGGCCCCAATACCGAGCCCTGGGGAACACCACTTGTGACCATCTGCCAGCTGGATGTAACTCCACTTACTACCATTCTTTGGTTTCAGCCACACAGCCAGCTTTTTACCCAGCATAAAGTACAGCCATCCAATCCATGAGCAGCCAGTTTCTGCAGAAGGATGCTGTGGAAGATGGTGTCAAAGACTTTACCAAGGTCCAGGTAGACCACATCCACAGACTTCCTCTCTTTGACTAGGTGGTTCATCTTGTTGTAGAAGGAGATCAAGTTAGTCAAGCAGGACTTGCCTTTCATAATCCCATGCCAGTTGGGACTGATCCCGTGGTTGTCCTTCACGTGCCACATGATGGTACTCAAGACGATCTGCTCCATAATCTTCCCCGGCAGCGAGGTCAGGCTGACAGACCTGTAGTTCCCCTGATCCTCCTTCCTGCCGTTCTTGTAGAGGGCCATCATATTAGCTAACCTCCAGTCAGCTGGGATCTCCCTGGTTAGCCGGGACTGTTGATAAATGACGGAAAGTGCCTTGGCAAGCTGCTCTGCCAGATCTCTCGGTACCCTTACATGGATCCCATCTGCCCCATAGACTTGTTCATGTCCAAGTGGAGCAGTAGGTCACTAACCATTTCCTCCTGGACTGTGGGGACTTCATTCTGCTTCTTATCCCTGTCTTCCAGCTCAGGGGGCTGAGTACCCCTGAGGGTAATTAGACTTGCTATTGAATACTGAAGCAAAGAAAGCGTTAAAGTACCTCAGCCTTTTGTTCATCCTTTGTGGGAATGTTTCCTGCCACATCCAGAAAAGGATGAAGATTATCCTTGGCCCTGCTTTTGTTTCTTATGTATATATATGTAAACATTTTCTGTTACCTTTTATGGCAGTGGCCAGCCTGATTTCTAGCTGGGCTTTCACCTCTCCACTCTTCTCCCTGCATCACCTCATGACATCCTTGTAATGCTCCTGAGTTGCCCGCCTCTTCTTCCAAGGTGGTAAGCTCTCCTTTTCCCTCCGAGTTCCACCCAAAGCTCTCTGTTCAGCCAGACCAGACTTCTCCTCCACTGGCTTATCTTTCAGCATGTGGGGATGGCCTGCACCTCTGCATTTAAGACTGCCTTCCTGAAGAATGTCAAGCCTTCCTGGACCCTTTGACCTTTCAGAATGATCTCCCAAGGGACTGTGTCAACCAGACTCTTAAACAGGCCAAAGTCTGCTCTCTGGAAGTCCAAGGTAGCAGTTCTGCTGACCCTCCTCCTTACTCCTCTGAGAATCAAAAACTCTATCATCTTGTGCTATGCCCAAGATGCCATCCAACCATCACCCACCAGCCCTTCCTTGCTTGTAAACAGCAAGGCCAGTGGCGCATCTTCCCTGGCTGGCTCACTGACCAGCTCTGTCAATAGATGTCTTCCACACACTCCAGGAGGTTCCCCTCCTAGACTGTTTCCTTTCTGCTGTTTTGTCTTTACAGTGGACATCTAGTATGTTGAAGTTCCCCACAAGGCTAGTGATCTTGAGACTTCTCCCAGCTGCTTGTAAAATGTTTCATCTGCCTCTTCATCCTGGCTGGGTGGTCTGTAACAGTCTCCCACCAGGACATCTGCCTTGTTGGCCTTCCCCCTGATTCTTGCCCATAAACACACAACCCTACTGTCTCCATCATTCAGCTCTAGGCAGTCAAAACACTCCTTGACACAGAGTTATGCTACCACCTCTCCTTTCTTGCCTATCCTTTCTGAAGAGTTTGTAGCCATGCATTGCAGCACTCCAGTCATGCAAGTTATCCCACCATGTTTCTCCAATGGCCGGTATGTCATGGTCTTCCCACTGCAAAACGGCTTCCAGCTCCTCCTGTTTGCTGTCTGTGTTTTGGGCACTGGCATAGATGCACTTCAGCTGTGCTACTGATCTTGCCTCCAACCCTGGCATGCCAGCACCAGGCTCATCTCTAACAAGCTTGGTTTTATTCCCTTCACCCTTCAGAGCTTGTTTAAAGCTCTCTAACTCTACTCTAGCTAACTGTAGCCCTGCTTACCCCTGACCTAGGATGCCTTTCCCCCTTTGAGACAAGTTAACCCCATCTGTTTCCAGCAGGTCTGTTGCCATGTAAACTGACCCATGATCAAAATCCCATGAAATTTAGCTGCTGACACCAGGCCTGGAGCCAGGTATTGATCTGTGTGACCTTCCGATTACATGCCCTACCATTCTCTGCAACTGGCGGGATAGAAGAAAACACTACTTGTGATCCTGATCTACCAACCAGTCACCCCTAGGCCCTGAGGTGTCTTTAGATTGCCCTCAGACTTGTCATTTGGAGTTCATCACTGCTCACCTGGAAGACCAGTGATGGGCAGCAACCAGAGGGCTGTACCAGACAAGGGAGATTTATAGTTACATCCCTTAACCAGGCCTGAGGGAGGCAGGAGGCTTCCATACGGGTTGGGTCCAGACAGCATATTGGGCTCTCTGTTCTGCTCAGTGTGGTCACCAATGACAAGCCCTATTCTTTTCTTCCTAGCAGAGCTGGGAAGTGCATACAACATGAAATGCATAAAGAATAACCCTGTAGATGGGAGCATTTTGTTATTTTATTTCTGCAATAGCAAAACTTTAATGTAAAATTCTAAGATTATTACAGTTGCTACTACAAATGTTAATATGAGCAATTGCATGCCATTCAGGTATGTATTCCTCAAAATAAAACTGTCTATATATAATGTAGTACAATTGATATTTTCTACTTTCTAGTTATCTATTTTTCTACCTGGATTACAATGATTGTAATTTGGAAAGAAAATTATATAATCAGACAAGATTCTTTAAAAAAATTCAATATCCTGTTACTTAGATAAAGCATTTTGATTTTAAAAGCTAAATTCTATAGGGATAGTAAGTTTTCCCATAAAATCAAGCAATAAATAAAATTCCAAGTCAGATTTATAAAAAGGTAACTTTTTTTAAAACCTATTCACAGAGAGACATTACAAAATACTTCCTATCAGTTGGCAGTAAATAACAAAACCACGTTTATTGTTCATCTTAATTAGGTAACTTCTTTCCTTTATACCCAATGACTCGTCTGTATTCATTTTACTAGATCCCAGTGTCTTCTGACATTAAGACTGCTGATTATTCAGATGCTGGAGAAAAACATACCAGGTTGGAAAGAAAGTCACTCAAAAGATAACTTCTCCAATGGTGTGACATTACAAATCTGCTGTTATCCCAACTTACCTTTGCTCTTAAAAGAAGTCTAGAAGTCTTTTGTTTTCTGTGAAATATTAAAAGGTTTTCAAGGGTGAAATCCCCTTAAAGTCATATTTCTTTAACTTCAAAAGAACCTATTAGCTGAAATATAAGCATCATAAGGTCATGTCTAGAACAATAAACAAAATCTCTCAGTGCCTGTTCTCTGGTCTGTTCAAGCTCTGGGACTCAGGCCAAATGGCATGGCATAATTTTACCTTCACATGGCTAAATGTTTTTTCCCCTCTAAAACACTGGCTATATCTGAAGTGCCTATTGAGTATATTTCCTGACTTATACTAGCTCCTGAACTAGTTTGAGAGATGCTGGTTTGTACAGCTGAAAACTGTTTTAGTGATTGTAATAATGCCTTTTCAGTATTGACCATCTTATGCCAGTGACATTGGCACTGTTTAATTAAGTGTATTTAATTAACTAGTACTTTTGTAGTGGTAAGAGCCTAGATTATTTTTTATATAGGCTATTTGGCAACCTATGGGTGTCTCCATTGCTGTGATTTGCTAATATATAATATTTGAAAAAAAGTTTTTATTTCAGTTTGAAAAATAAACATTAAATAAAAGATCAGCAGGGATCTGCATATTTTTTGATCAGAAAATGAAAGCAAGCTAGTTCTAAGAAGGTTCTGAGGCACAGAAAAAATGACAGCAACTACTATTGAATCTAGCTATGAAAAAACATCCTATTTTCTTTGCATCACCAGAATTTCTGCAGAAAAGAGAGATTGATAAGATATCATTCATAGAAGCACTGCTAAAAGTGTTAGATTTAAATCAAAACAACATAGGGAGTTTAATAAGAAATTCTATCACCTAAAATAGATAGTAACAGCTTCCAGGGGAATCAGCAAGTAGGACAGATAAGCGGCTTTCAAATTGTAAGGTCTAAGGATATTATGTAGACTATGGCACAGTACGTGCTCTGCCAAACATGTACTAGATGGAGTACAGCTGTTTCTCTTGACCATAACTTGGGAAAAAAGGCATGACACTTTTTTCAAATAAGGGTAATCAATAGCCAGCTTTCAAACTGCAGGTAAAAAATATGTGTTTCTCAAGACAATTGGTAACCATTGCAAACACAGAAACTGCAGGAGCTGATTTTAGAACTGAAGAACCTCAATGGTCTTTGATTTGCCTACTTCTCAAAATTTAATAATTAGTTCTCGGGTGTCATAATTTTATGTTCTCTTGCTTTAGTTTACGTGTGAATGTACATGACAAATCACGTAACATTTACTCTTCTTAAGTGAAATTCTCTGACCATTTAAAAACTGCTTTAGGGTGTGTTTATACAACTGCTTGTGACCATAATGAAATGGTTAAAGAAGCAACTGTCCCTCAAGATAATGTAAGATCACTGACTGCGTTCTTCCAGACTCCTGCAATGCAGAATAAAATGTATCTGTTAAAAACATCACTGGGAGACATTCACATATCATTATTTTATCCAGTATTACTAACGAGGCAGTAAACAGCAACTATGGAGAAGCAATTTTTGCCACTACCTGAAATAAACGTTCATGTCATCAGACTTACAGAAATCTATCCTGTGCTGTGCTAGCTCATTGTTAATTTTGAAAAACAACATCATTTAACCTTTTAACTTATCAAATGCAAACTCATTCTCAAAAGTTCAATCTTAGTTGAAAAAATCTCACTATAAAAACTCAGACACAAGAGCTGACAAATGAAACAGTTCTGGTTTACTATTTGTTTTTGTTATTTCTTTTTTACCATTAGAAAACAATCGTATTTAATAAATGTATACATATAGTATTTTAAATATGTCTGCATATACTATTATGGGAGGAAAATCAGCTCAACAATCTGAAACTCTCCTTCCTAACTCACAGCAATGCCATGGCACTACATACATGCATTATAAACAACCTAATGGTTTAGTTTCCCACTACTGCCATCTTTTCTCAGTGTTTCACAGTTTACTTATCTAAACTGATTCACAATAAATCTAGATTTCATAAAGCTTGTTCAAATTATTTGTATACAACAAAAATGTAAAGAATAAGTCTAAGACATTATTTGTTTATCATTTAGCACACTGCCACTTTCTTCATTGTTTTGATCTCTCATTTGGTGTCCAGTCCCATCAATTTCTCTAGTTTCTTTAGCTTGAGTATTCCATAGATCTGTTTAACAGTAACCTTTTTAACACCCTCAAATTCTTGCTTCGAATGTATAATTAACCACCCACCAAATCAGCATCTTTATAGCTGAAGTACATGTTCATTCATGCATGTGAGAATTCCCACACTGAAGTGAGAATTGTTTTAAAACCGTTCCTTCTAGCATCGTCCTTGTCCAAAACAGAGTGATGTCTCTTAGGTTTTTTCTGCTTCTTTTAATCAAAATTTAGTGTCTTCTGGATTAAAAATACATGTCAGGTTAAAACTCAGTAACAAAACTACCCCTTACCCTTGAATTTGCTGAGAGGTATATCCATTCTCTCATTGATAACTATCATTCCACAGTTAACGTGCTGAATCACCTTCAGACTCACTTCCTGCTTATCCTTTGAATTCATGTAAATGTAATGTGGAGACTCACATAGACTAAGACTTCATAACCCTAAGGATACTGTTAGCAGATTACTTTGCATGATGGTTTTCTGTTGCTTGTTTTAGCAATTCTTAACTGCAAATACAACTTAACTCTATTCCTGATCTATCAGTTCTCTGTGGTGTGCATGGTATAACATGTAAACAGCTTCATGTAAAACATCTGAAACCTAAAAGTAAACGATACTCCAAAGCTTTGCAATGGAAAGAGGGAAAAAAGAGGGTAAAAAGAGGGTTAATAAAGTCTGACTAGTCTGGATGATGACTTACAGTTTCTTCTCTTTTGGAAGTGCTTTTTACTACTTGGATGATTTATTAAATGGATACATAGCCCTAGGCCAATTTTCCTACAAAACATGAGCATGAAACTTCCTTAGGGACAAGACTATGTGAATCTAATTCATTTGGAGAACATTAGAAAGACAAAAACACACAGAGAAAGTGTCAGGAATCTGACTCATAACAGGGACATAAGGAATAACCACTTTCATCTGTTTACCTAATAAAGGAAAAAGAGCCATAACCACTTTCAAGCAAGGTCTGTAAAATTATTCAAGATTTGAGTAGTTCTGAACAATCTGGGGAAACTACAACAGGTGAGGAAGTTCAGAAACGTGCTGTTTAATAAACCAAAATACAATGCCATACACTATGTTACAGCATGCAACCAACAGATACAGGCCAGGTTACCCGCATTTATTATTATTTTGGCTACACTTCATTGAATGGGTAAGGTACAGATGGCTGTTAGGCATCAGGACATTTCCCTTCAACAACTTAAGAGATACATGTATTTTCACAATTCTGTTTATATGTTTATGTCAACCCTGTATGAATAGACTAAGACATATTTGGCTAGTAAACTAATTATTTTATTGTAATTCCTATAAGCAAAGTCCCTAGAACTCCAGTAGAGAACCATATTTACTTCTCCTGGATGGAGAAGTGAATCTAGACAACCTCTAAGGTCAAATTAATCTTCTTATGTACCAGAAGTTTCAACTGAAACTCAAAAGACATTTTGTGTTCATCTTTTCCTATAATGACCTAGAATATGTTCTTTGCCTCACTGACATATGTCAAAAGTGTTTGCAAGGAAACACGAAGATAAGGAACTATGAAAACCTAAGTAAACTGAATTGTTTCATTCCTTCACTTAAAGCTCAGAAAACAATTTATTAATTAACTCTACATAGTGACAATGGCTGCTTCTTCAGTGTAGCTTTTTTGGGGGTAGTAGCTCTTGTTTACTGGATGTCGACAAAAGAATTGTGAATGTGATATGAACTAAGAAAATCAAGATAGTTTTCCAGATTTCATTTTATGAGAGAGAGGTGTTCATACATTTCCATACATGAAAAATCAGGTATACATACAAAAATGAACACATCTCTTGCAAAAATTATTTACTAATATATGAAAGCATCAAGTAATGTTAAAAAGCATATCAAGGCTTATACATGAAATAATGAACAGTTGAGATTTCAATTATTTAAAAAATATTCAAGACTATTTATTTCAGCTATTGACATAACTGAAATAATAAAGTATCAATAACAAATAACCTGAAATGTTTTCTACTTTTTTCCCTTATAATTGCTTGCTAGTTTGTACTGGAAAGGTAATAAAAAAACCTGAATCACTTTCTTTAGTGATACTGTAATATATTAATTGAGTGAACTCCAAAATATATTCAGAAAAACAATTTTGTGGAATATATTGTCATTAATACTTATCTCTGTAAAAGAAGTAAAGCTAGAGAATCTAACCTGTCAAATGTTCGTATCAAATGATAACTAAAATATTAATGCAGACTGTAAAATATCTAAGATTTGTAATATGGCAAGGAAATTATGTAATTCTCCTCAGATCAGAATACTTCTGAATTGTCCTAATCACTTAAGAGGTGTTAAATACAGAACAGATAGCATACTGTCTATCAATGCATTCATTGATGAAAACTATTTACATCTTTTAGAGATTGTAACTAGACATTAAATAACTGGGATTCGCTATAGATGGTTTCATATCTATTGTCATAAGAGATGCATTTCTAAAGTCTCTGAAATGATTAAAGTTTTACCTGTCTATTCTAGATGAAGATTTTTCAGGCTTTTCTCCCTGCTGCTCTCCCAAGCAGCACATATTCACTCAGATCAGTTCCTGGATAAAAATGAACTGTCTCTTCTGTTTGCTTTAGAATGTTTTTTGTCTTTTTTAATCACTGAACACTGACAGCAAAATTGAGGCACTAGAGAGTTTGCAGTCCAGCTGTTATGGCATGAATCAATATTTAAAATGCACAGTGGCAATTTTTCTTCCTTTGAAAGTAGGACTTTGTGTCCTGAATCTCTTGTTGTAAAATTCAGAACTTCATCAGTGTTGAACACAAACCCTAACATCGTTTGTATCCAGAAGCACTACTTCAGTGATAAACTAAATAGAACAGTAATATATTTCTGTGATAAAGTAAATAAAACAGTAATACAATTGTTAAATAATGTTTGACTTTGTGTTTCTCTGGAGGAATTTTCAAGCTATAGTGTTTTATGAATGAGCAGTTAAAGCATTCCAGCTTGAGGGAAAGAATTTCTTTATTTCTTGATTTCACAAAGAGTTAGTGTAACAGACTTTTCATAGCTTATGAGTGTATGGGTAAAGCTGGCCAATGCAAAGAGTAACTGGAGGAAAATATGATCTTTTTCATCATCTACCTAGGGGAAAAAAATCTTTTTCTAAGATACTACTTTATAAGGTACAGGTGGATTGCAGGCATTCTGTGTATCATCTTATTGCTGGCAACTTTTCATGCATAGGGATTTATGAGCTAGCAGGTGATGATATGCAGTTTTGCCCCCATATCCCTCTACCTGTCACCATAAAGCTTTTAATTCTGTAATTATGTCCCAGATGCAGTGTACTTCGTGACACCCCTCCCAAGTGGGCAGATGTTCCTAAGCAGATCTCTCTGTTGTGAAGGAGACTCCCTTGGGTTTAGCACTGTCAGACTGCATTAAGAGCAGATATAAAAGGTAAGAAGCAGATGCGTAGTGCGATTTCTGTTTGACACACTGTCCCTCTACCCAATGTCTTCTACTGGTGCAGCAACACTGAGCCAACAGGCTAATGAACGGAGCCTGCAGAATTAATTGTTAACCTGTAACCTCACCCAGGCTGCGCACAGTCTAAGCCTGTATTCCTGTACTGATTCACGCTCTTGTGTTTACTGCTGCCACACTTGTTTTGCTTTATTTTGCTGTCAGGGCTGCACAACGGTCTCAGAACCAAAATACCAAGGTGAGAAGACCCGCACGGGAGCGAGGGAAGGAGGAGGCCATGAGAGGCAGTTAGTGACCTGCCAACTTACTTGCAGGAGGCTGACTGAGGCATCTCTTTTTCCCTCGTCTCTTCGCCCTCACGGCCCCAGCGCACAGCTGCGTCACAGGCAGGGGGGTGGTGGGGGTGGGGTCGCTGAAAGGCGCTGAGATAGATAGAAAATTGTAGACCGAGGACCTTGACAGCCTCACAGCCGTGATCCACCCCCCCCCCCCCCCCGCCCCCCCCCCGCCCCGGGCAGTGTATATAAAAGAGCCTCGCTTTCTCTCTGTGCCAGCTCTTGGGCTTTGCCATCCCAGATAACTGTAGGCATGGGACTCCCCTGAGAAATGGGCTGGGAAGGGGAAAAGCGGAGAGGGGCTTCCAGGTGACTTCTTCCTCTCTGGCTGCACTCGGTCACGGAGCTGTAGGAGACGGAGGAAGAGCCGCTTGGCTCCCGCCGTGGCTGCTGCCGCCGCCGGTTCTCTCCTGGCTGTGGCTCCGCTCGCTCCCCCGTTAATCAGATTAGCACGTCTTCGCAGCCTGCCTCACCCGCTCTTGCCTCTCAAGTGCCAGTCTCCCCTGAGAGGTGTCTCTCATTTCTGCCTCTCTCTCCTCCCCTTTCCTCTGATCACCGTGCAATTCTCGTCAGGTCTGGGCATCTCTCGCTCTCTCCTTCTCCCTTCCCTGCCGGGTGTCTTTACCTCCTCTCAGCTCTCTGCATCACTCCATCCATCCTCTCTCTCTCCCTCTGCACTGGTGTGTGCGCGCATCTCTCTCCTCCTGGCGGCGACCACCCCTCGCCCTACAGGCGCGGCGCTGTCCGGAGGAACCGCCGCCGCCGCTGCCGGGAGCGGGGCCGCCCCGCGCTGCCGCCGCCGCCACCCGGCCCTGCCTGGCCGCCGTGAGTCCCGCCTCAGCCCGCGCCCGTCCCCCGCCCGCCGCGGCACCATGTCCGGCTCCGGCAGGAAAGACTTCGACGTGAAGCACATCCTGCGCCTCCGCTGGAAACTGTTCAGCCACCCCTCGCCGGCGGGCGGCCCGGCGGGGGGCGGCTGCCTGCCGCCCGACAGCAGCTTCGAGCACTGGGGCCCCAGCCAGAGCCGCCTGCTGAAGAGCCAGGAGAGAGGCAACAGCGCCTTCTGGAAGAAATCCGCCTCCTCCGCCGCCTCCTCGGCGGCCACCACGGCCAGCCCGCCCAACGGGACGCTGCTGCCTGCCGGCGGCCGGCCGGCCGGGGGGCACGGGCTGGGGCACGGGCACGGGCCGGGGCCGCCGCCGCCCCGCACCGTCTTCTACGTGGAGTCCCTGGAGGAGGAGGAGGAGGCGGAGGCGGTGCCCGGCGGGATGGAGGTGGCCCGGGAGCCCGAAAAGCCCTTGGCGCCGCCGGAGCAGGAGGAGGCTCCGGGGGGCTGCGCGGATGGAGGCAGCCGGGCAACAGGTGACGGCAGCGGGCACAGGTAGGGAAGCGCGGCGAGGGCCGGGGGGGCGCGGGGCGCCATCGCCTCCAGGCTGTGGGGGCGGGCTGCCGGGAGTGACGGGGGTGGGGACGCAGGTGGGCACGCAGGTGGGCGAGTGCGCGGGCGTCCTTGCGGAGGAAAGGTGGGGCCTGGGGGCGGGAGGGCTCCTCGTTGGAAATGGCAGGTTTGGGGGCGGAGGGGCGCCCGCTGCGCGGGAAGGGCGGCGGCGGCTGCCCGAGGGTTCCGGGCGAGACGGGCCAGCCTCGGGGTGCTGCGGGCAGAGAGTGCTGCCCCTGCCCCTGCCCTGCCCGCGGGGCTGGCCCGGGCACAAGCTCCCCTCAAACGCCGGTGCTCCGCGCTGCGGATCGTCACACCCAACTTTCTCAGAAGTTGATTAAAATGCTGGCGGGAGGTGATGTTGTTCCGAGTGCTGGGATGCCAGGTGGAAGCTCAAAAGTAGAAACATCCGCTTTGTTGGAACTCGGCGACTAAATCGTGTCACAGCCTACCTCAGAGAAAAACAGGAATTTGTTTTAGGAGTCATGATACCCGAGTTGTGAGAACAAGCTTGTGTTTTGTGTGAAACTTCTGTTAATGTTGAATTGCTTTTCCCTCTCAGTCCCCGTCCCCCCAGCACAAACAGGTTGCAGTCACTAGAAGAAGGAAATGTAGCTAACATAAAGCTACGGTGATACAGATAAATCTTGAGTATAAACCCCTTCATTGGTTTAACTCTCTTTGCCCCCACGTCCACATGTAATTTTCATTTCCTACAAGGAATTTATTACTTCTTCTATGGAAAGAAATGTATAGTTCTCTTTCAAAACATTAAAAGAATGATTTGTGTTCTTCATATTAAAAGTAAAGCATGTGTTATTAAATATTTAATTAGATAAAGAGACAGCACTGTACATATGTTTGGATTAATATGGCTGCAGATAAACACTGAGTGTGTTAAGGTTTTTCAGAGAGACCTAAAACATATATTTTCTACTTGAAACTTTTGTCAGTTAGCATAGTTCATTTCGTAGGAGCTACATTGTTTAAACAAATGTGGAATAGCTAATGAATGACGTGGGCACATTTTTTAAGAAAAAGTGATGCTGAAGTTTTCACGAACACTGGAAGTGAATCGGAACAACAGGAAGATGCATATTTTAGGATTCAATACAAAATGTTGAGATGCACTATAAAGACAAGTAAAATAAAATTATCCCTTCAAGTTTTCTGAACTGAAGAGGTTAAAAACTGGTAGAAATACCACCTCATTCTATATTAGGTATTTTATATTAGGTGCGTCACAGATCTGAGAAACTTCAGAGATCAGCATACTGAAAGAAGCTTGATTTGTCCATAAAAGTTGACTTGCTAGAATTAACTTCCTTGTCACATATGTACTCAGTGATAATATATATCTGTTCTATTCTTACTGCACTTGGGTTCTTCATTCACTGCTCCTGAAACAATACATCTAGTCATCAGTAGCTGCTTAGTCTTGTTGAAGGAATATGCTAAAATTTGTTCAGATTTAAAATAACTTTGGCAGGGAGATACCATTTTATTGTTAATGAAAATGCCACCTTTTGAGCTATGAAAATGTTTAAGATGGTTTTAGAGTCTGAGACTTTCTCTTTTTCCGTGTAAGAACCTTTCATTTACCTATGTGAATTTTGAATGCTATGGCAAGAAGTGGTCAAGTGTTGCAAAAATGGTAGTCCTGCGCTTGAAAATTCTGTGACCCAACAGAATTCTAATCCTCTGACAAGTTATGTTTCTCTCCTTCTGTAGAAATTAAGCTTTTATAAATGGTGCCAACTTCATTACTTCATTAGGAGTACAGGATATGTAAACTGCTGTTCAGTCCTGAACAATAAATACTACCAAATACATAAAAAAGACAACTATGTGGAACTTCCACCAAGCCTTTAAGCATACACCTGGATGTTTGGTACAATGAGTATAAAATTGTTAACTCCTGGCTCGGCTTAGTAGTTTGTCCTATACATATTTAGCAACTACTTTAATAATTTATGACTGTTCGGAAAGCACTAGTTTAGTTTTGTGAAAGCAGTGAGAATTCAACATTTGGATATGTTCCAATATAGACCATAACCGCAGTATTTCTGATATTGTGAACAGGAGGTCTCTGAATATTAGCTAGGAACCCAATGGCAGGACATAATGTGAGGAGCAGATTGACAAGGTGGCTTTGGTTTTATGCTTGAGATTAATAAATTTGTTGTTATTTTTACTCTTCATTTGTATGTGCAAGTAGTGAAGATTGCACTTTTTTCCCCCCTCTTTCTTTTGTCTTCTACTTAGGACCCTTGTATCCCCAAAAGAGTTTTGGTTTGGTTTGGTTTACTTTGTTTTCGTGGTTGCTCCCCTCTGCTTCATACATGAATTCTGTACTGGAAGTCTTTTGCAGCCCGTCTCATGTGCAGAGTTCCTGGTTTTGGCTGGTGGTGGATTTGCAGTTACTCTGTTTTCACATATAAGTTAAATGCTTAGCTGAATGATCTTGAATTCTTAATTTTTCATTGAGTATTCTGTTAGATACTATGAAATGTATTTAATAAGAGAGCATGGTTGGGTAATAACAAGTACATTCTACTTTATTGATTTTTGTAAGCTTCTAAAGAACAACCTGTCATGTTAATTGTACAGGTACTTATACGCATAAGTAAGGTTATGTGGATAGTCCCATTGGCATTAAGAAGACTAAAGGGTTAGACTTCATGCTTGATATATAATACTGACATAATTGTTCTACATTGCATGTTGTATTGTAAAAAACAAACAAAAAATTTTTTACAGTTAACAGTTAGTGTTAAAATGCTATTTGATCGCTTGAAATTGCTTGAAAACTTGCACCAGATTGTTTTAGAGCTTGCATGAAAAATTTGGCAATAACTGCAGTAGATATTTAAATGTAGGTCCTATGTTGATCTTAATTTTATAATAATATCTAAATAATGAATTTACAATTAAGATCTATAAATCAGTTATAAATCACTTGGAAAATACCAGTGCTAAGATTTTCTATATAGTCATCAGTTTCTATGAGTTTATAGTGGGAATTGTGCATGATCATGATAGCTTTTTTCATGTGACATGTTTATCAATTCTCAACATAAATGGTATTCAAATAATAAGCAAAGAGTCAGTACTTTCTTTCCATTTTCTTCACGTAATGGTGGCATGCTTTACTTGGTTTACACTGTCCAAATCTTATAAAGACATAATTGGTCGTAAGCCCTCAGTGCTGTTCACCGCTACAGTTGGTACATGCCTCACAAGCTAGTCATGGGTTTGTCTTTACAACAGCCCTATTTCACAATGGAGGGGTAAAACAGAAGGTGAGACAAAAGTGAAGAGTTGAATTGCTGGTTTCAGAGCACATAGCATTTTTCATCTGCTATTTCCGGTGTTCTCAGTTGCACCCATAAATGATGATCCCTTTTGCAAACCAGTCTGAGACTCTGGCTGTGTGCAAGAAGAATGAGGAAGACAGGATTCAATTAACACTTTGTGGAAGAGACAGCTCCGAGAAGGGGATGCTAGATATGCCTAATGCACAGAAAGCAAGCACTGACAGTGCAGAAGTCTCTTTTAAAACTTAGAAGTATTTGAAGATACAGAGAAGTATTTGAAGATACAGCTTCTGAAAGATGGCAAGTCCTCCGACCATTAGATACTGTATAGTAGTGTTCTGTAAAGCCAGAAGTGAAAGTACTGAGTACTGTGCCCTCCTCACACGGCAGAGTTGCACACTCTTATCTTGGTTTGCTAGAAAAAGTAATGAGGAAAGAGCGTTTTCCACTGTTTCTGTTGAACCTGTCTCTGGGAAGTAAAAAAATCAGTATTAACTGGAATCCAAATGGTTAAAAAGTGAGAGCATAATTTTGTAATTCAAACATTAACTGAGAAATTTTGTTTACAAGTCTCTGTGCTCAAAACTATTTATTTAAATTAAATCATTATTTTATAAGGAACAATGATAATGATTAGGGTAGAATCAGGAACATAAAAATGTGTATTTTTAAACTATTGGATCAAAGCTGTTGGGTATGCATTTCTTTCCTATTTTTCTGTTCTCATCCCACAAATCTGGCTTTTTGATGCTTTTGCCCATTGGTCTCTCCTACTTTCAAGTCTTCCTCCTTTTCTCTTAGCGACATACCAACTTGTGGTTAGCATGCTGATAAAGAAAGTTAAGAGTTTGAAACTTGTCAGGATGAGCAAGTATTTCAGTGCAGCGTTCTAATTTAATAAGAAAATATTTTGATCATTTTAGAAAATGTAGATAAAATTGTCATCAAAATTTACAGCTTAAGTACTTGATGTACTGTTGTATATATATCTAATCTCAAGAGAGGATTCTGGGTTCTGGTTTCTAAGTAAATGTAGTTTCCCATTTACAGCTTTGACCTCAGTACCTGAGTTTACAAAAAGAGGGGAATCAAGACACCTTCCTGTGTCTGTCTGTCCTGTGAGCTCTCGTACCTTTAAGTATTTATCAACTGAACATGGCTATGGCCTTTCTGAGGTTCTATCCCCTTGGTATTATTTAGATATCAAAATATGAACTGTAGATACTGATGAGATAGCCAGATCCTAAAATTAGATACTATAGATTAGCAGCTTTTCCATTGACTTGGTTATCTCATGTAGGCTGCTCTGTTAGCAATGTAATTGAATGCTAGGGGTGGAATATGGATCACACAACTCTTCATTTCTAGGTTATGGAATCAGAAGAGAGTAATTTGTTTGTCTTTACCATGAACTGGCTTTTCAACTCAATTATTAAACTTTGAAAAAATGGTTGTATAAGTTTTATGCTGTTATACTTACACTTTTGACTTTCACAGCAAAAGAGGCAGAGTTCGTACACAACGCAGACCACAGACCTTTCTCCTCCAAAGTTCTGATTAATTCTCAGAGGGGTATATCTTCTGTGTATGGGCTGCAAAATAATCTGGTGATAAAAATAGTGCATGATTATACAGCTAAAGACTGTGCTGATGGAATTATATTAAAGGAAAATCTAGATCCAGAATTTCCTAACTGTGAGTCTCTGGCTGTGTTGCTTCTAGAACAGTATTTCTAATGTGGGTTGTTTAGCAGGTGGGTTTTTTTAAACAAAGGAAACAGAATAACATGTCAGTTCACGTGCTGTCATTTCTTTTGTCCACCACTTGGATGCAGGAGTGAAACTTGAGGATTCACTATATATCCCACTGCCACTTGGAACTGGTAGAATAACTGCTAGCACAAGGAAGTTCATACTTTTTGTGTGGATAGTTACAATGGTGATTGCATACACTCTGCAGAAAGATTGGGGAATATGACAGCTGAAGGGATATCAAGTCAGTCTTCTGCTGCATTTGAGATCCTAGATTCCTTTTGTTCCACCCTCTTTAAACTCTTTTTGTCTTAATTATGTGTTCTTCTTCTGGATCTTATTCTAACTTCTTTTTTTCCCCTCCTTTTCACAGTCTCAAACTATTCTTGACTGCTTTACTGAAATCCTAGGTTCCTTACCCAGACAGCGTTAGTTGATTTCACTGTCTTCTCTTATGATCAACCTCTTTGCCTTACTTGCCAGGTTACTTTAATGCAGAACTGTCCATTCATTCTGTATCTTGTCCTGAATACTTCAACAAGACAAGTTCAGTTGTTCCCTAGTTCCTTAACAGGTTGTCAGACCTCTCATTCTTCTGTTTCTCTGTCACTGTTTCCTAATCTTTGAATTTCAGTATCCTTTACTCTTTCCTCCAGCTGCTTTGTCAGTTTTAATGGAATCCTGATAGAATTCCGATTCCTATGTTTCCTCCCCAGCTCCCACTTTTTCTTGTGTTTCTCTGACCTGTTTCCTTAACTGCTGCCAAGTTGATGGTACCATTTGCTACGTTTATGGGTCAGTAAGACACCTAAGTTTGAGTAATCCATTTTGTCAGTGATGGGGATTTTTCTTATCTCTTTCTGAGATGCACATTTTAGAATAAGGTGAATTGTCTTCCAGACATGCCTATTTCTCTTCATTGAGTGTAACAGTCATCTAAAGTGGCTTGTTCAGATTTAAATGTGCTATTTAAATGTTTAATGTTCAATTAAATTTGAGGAAATTAACATCATTTGAAGTCTGCATTGCAAATGCAAACTGTTCTGAAAGGATATAACCAAGTAAATCTTGGTAGCTTTTCATAGCGTTAGTAAGGAGAGTGTCTTTCATCCCAATAAATGTAAAGGTGCTGCTCTGAAACATGGGCCCACTAAACCCACCAGAAAGCAAGACTTGACAGTTATTTTTGTTGTGGTTATCATTATCCATGCACATTAAATATTGGCTAAACCAATATTTTTTTTCCCCTCTGGGCTTATTTTTAGAAATGCTTGCACTGTTTTGCCAGAATATTTCCAAAAGATGCAACATGAAGAAAAGATTTGGCAGTGAAAATATCAGCTGCACAGAGTGGCTAAGTCAGAAAAATACCTCTGAAACTACGGTTGTCTTAAGGGTAACATCAAACAACATTAGAAAAAGGAAATGCTGTTCAGCCTTTCCATAGTAAAAGGGAAAGAACATACAGAGAAGAGTAGTAATATGGACATATATAGGTCTGTGTGTGCACACAGACATCTAGATCTGTATCACTTGTGTTTCTTTATATAAACATCCTAATACATACATATATATAAAGTGCATATATTTATAATTATTTTTAATATTTATGCATATACACATATTTTTAATCTTTATATTCATACACAGTTACTAACTTGTAGTTGATTCACTTATGCTATTTTTGTGAGCGGTGAAGTTCACGTAAATAGTGTACATGGAAAAAAATCAGAGCATATTGGAAGCTGTGCTAAATTTGTAAGGGTTGTGCTGCTACATATAGGTTAGCATATTCTTAACACGTGACCATTGCTTTCTAATAGCTACTTCTTATCCTTGTGACACATTTTTTTATATCCTGTTGCAGGTTGCTTAAGAGATTGCTCTTTCCTTTTATTTATCAAACTTGCGTTTTAGGTGAAAACTGCTCCTTAAATATTATGCTATGATGCTTTGGCAGAATTTCCTAGTATACAAATTTCCTGGTGTTTTTAGAATACAGGATTCATGACCTCAAATAAACTATTTGCACTAGGGAAATTCCTACATGTGTGCTATTAAAAGCATCAGAAAGCAAATCTGTTCTGTAAAAAGTTGAGAACTGCTGTAGCTTCCATGGATAGATAAGTAACTGTGTGGTCATGCCTAGTAATACTGACACAACCACCAGCAGCTCCTGCTCCGCCCCCCCCCCAGCCCCAGCCCCCAAACCTAAACTTTACCAAAAATAAAAATTCAGCAGTGCCTAAAATTTCTGATTTTTATTTCAAAAAGTCATACCTTACCAATAATATAAGCCAAACAAAAATCCAAAATATTAAAATATTATCAATTTTGTAATAGTTTTACTAAAGATTATAATTTTTAAAGAAGTTTTCCCGTTAATCTTTTCAATCTTTTATTTAAAAAGAAAATGTTAATTTTAACTGTACTAACAGATTAAAATGTCATAATTTACAATTTTAAAATACTCTTTCATGTATTACAAAATTGAAATGAAATTACTTAGCTGCAGAATAAACAAAGAAATGTAAGTTTATTCAAAGTTACTGTTAAGGTTTATCTGGAAATTTCAATACATGCTTTCAATTTATGTCAGATTGTTCTTTCCTGTAGCTTTCGTTTCTTTTGTCAACTACAAGAAATACTGTATTATCTGCAATGTATATGACTCTAATTCCATGTCTTCTATTTCCAACGTAAATCTTGAGTGTTGGTACTGGCAATGCTGAGGATTACTGTAAGTTTAGACCAGTAGTCATAAAGATACATATTCAGAGCATCACAGATCATTATCACATGTGGTCTGCTTTTCCAAACCACATTTCTAATCATACCTCCTATTTCTTCAGTCCTTTACTGTGTATCTCCCTGCCACATTTTGGCGGTGTCACTTACACCTTTTATAGCAGTAAGGATCCAGAATCCATCCTTTCACTTACCTAGGCACATGTCATTTCTAGATTTCCATTTTCACTACTTCATGTGGAGTTTGATCTGTCCTACTTGACTGAGCTGGGTTGATGTGTCTGGAGGCTTTAAAGTTAAAGATTTATGCATGCCCTAGGAGTAACTCACAGAAATCACAAGACAGTCATCCTAGCCTAGTGTCTGTACAGAAACTGCTTTTACTTCAGACCAAAGACATCAATTTACAGGAGTTCATGATAGTGATATTTTTCACATGAAAAATACTGACTTTAATTAATGAAAAAAAAAAAAAGGAAAAGGATGAGCACAAATATTTAATACTCAGAAACAAACCAACGTAATTGTGCACAGAGGATGAAGGCTTAGTTCAGCATGGTGTGTATTCCACAGTTTGGAATTATTTGCTTTAACTTGTATTAAAATTGAATGTTAGAAATGAAATATGTAAAATTAGATCTAGGAGATTTGATCTTTCAGCCTTTGGCATTGTTTCAACATTTGCCATTATCTCAAAATGAGTTTGAAGGATGGAAATGTCTGTTTCAAAAATAAAAAAAATAATTCTTGACTCTAAACCAAGAATCTTTACCACACTAAATTGATTGAATTTAAGGCACTTACTTTCTTCTTGTCTAGTACATGGCTGGGCTCACTCTGTGGAACACATTACTTGCCATTCAATCTTTTTTGAACTGTATTAGGCAAATTTTCTGGTTTACTGTGTCCTATCAACATTAAAATGTTCAACCTTTTATAACAGTTGGATTTGCCTGTCATCTGTTTTTATCCTTCCTCCCACTCTAAACATATGGAAAACCCAACATTATTTTGACCTTATGGTACTTTTTTGCTGCTATTTTAGTGTTGCTTTGTGCGAAGCTCAAAGAGGAACCCAAACCCAAATGAAATGAAAGACCACAAAAGATCCTTCCATCTGAACGGGTATAATCACACATTTACACCCTCTTTGCTGAATGTAATTCTAGGACTGAATCCTATTTAGACTCCTAATTCTTTCTAGTGATTCTTAAACTGTGTGATTCATACCTATAAATAGAGTGTAGGAATAAAGAGAATAAATACAGGATGCATACCTAATACATAGTTTTCCTGTGCTGTGCGGTTTTGTTGAAACTATCTCCTCCCACAATAGCTTAGCTTAGCAGTGAAGAAGTTCTTTCAGGGCATAGAAGTTGTCTTACGTTTCTTGGGCAAATGTTGTAAATATGGAGAAAACCTGCAAAAAGAACAGTGTATTTGTGTTTGCAAGAATGTGGCACTTTAGATGGACACTCTACTTTCTGTCCTTAGACTTCTGGCTGCCTATGGAGACGTAAGTTCTTCTTATGTTTTAGACAGGAGATAGGTACATAACTAATCCAGGCCTTCAGGCTGACCTGGTTCACCACTTTTTCCTCAAATTTCTTGTTATTTCTTTACCTATAAATTGGAATATGGAATAATATTAGTATACATCCATTCATTATTAATCTATACATGCACTGTTATGTTTTTATGCATGCAGTTGACTTATGATAATTTATCAATGTCTGAAATACTATTTTTATAAAATTATTTTCCACATAATTTTGTAGTACTAATCATCATGCTAAATATACACCCTCTCTGTAATGTCTGATGGCTCTATTTATGTAAGTTGATATTTTTGGTCAGTTCTTTTGTCATAATTTTTATTATTAAGTTATCCACAATGACAAACTACTTTTTATATCATTTATCTGAAGTTCAAATATAATTTGACAAATTATACTTTTGTCAAAAATGCTCCAAAATAAATTAAAAATCTACCCTAACGTAGCAATAGTAAGCTGAACTTCAAAATATCTAAGACTCAAAACAAGGAAGGAGGTAGGAGTAAGAAGGGAGAGAGCAGTAAAGAGTGGAATAAACAATTCTTAATATTTTTCAGTTAGTGGGAACAATTTTGTAAAATCTTTTTAGTCTTCTTTTGACAGCCACAAGGACTTCAAATTAGTGCCACATTTTGGAAGACTTTTATAGATACAATAATCTTCAGTAAATAATTTTTTGTTAATCAACAATGTCTTCACCAACAAATTTGATTCTAATTAATCCTCCTGAATTGAGTTTTGCATATCTTGACTTTTGTTATTTAGAAGATTAATGACTTTTGTTAGAAAATGTAGTAGTCTTTGAGAGGATTGAAATTTAGATGAAAGTGAATGCTTCTGTACACTGTTCATCTGAGGTGGAAATGGAATTTATGGAAACTATTATAAAAGGGGTGCAAGAGGAAAGCCATGTTCACATGCAAAATTAGGAACTGTAGTTGTATCGGTTGGAATTCGTGTGTTTCTTTTGGCCCCAGTGCTTTCATTGTAGTCACTAATGACTATATAATGAAGTAAAGCATATGCTTCTTATAAAAAAGGATGAAAAGAGTATTAGAGGATTCAGCAGTGTGTTACAACAGAGAATTAGAATGCAAAATAGTCTTGAAAAACCAGAGATATCCTCTGAAAAAATGAATATGGAATAGTTCAACTTGCTATCCTGTCACAAGAATTGGCAGCAGAGATACCCAGTGGGATCAAATGTCTAGATAGCAGTTTTACAGAAGTTTTGCAGTTAGTAAACAGCAAGTAAAATGAGTCAACAATGTCACGCTGCTGCTAAAATGTAATAATAGGAATCTATAAACAGATAGACAGACTGCAAAACAACTCGGTTCCTCTTCTCTGACCAGTTTTCGTAGAGCCTCAGCAATACTCTGTTGTACAGGACAGGCAAGAAATGTAGGGATTGTTGGAGAAATTCCAGGCAAAAAGTCACCAGAATTTTAGGAAGCATGTACCAAAAAAAGATTACCGTAGGAAAGAATTTTTAATTTTTTAATTTATTTTTTAAAAATTGCTAACATTATTCATTGTTACCAGGGAATGTTGGAAAGGACTTAAAGGATTTAAGTCACACATGGGATGATCAGTAAGAAAGTGATTCTACAGATACTGATGCACAGGAACAGATTTCCTGGGAGTGGTGTGGACTACTTGATACCTGGGATTAGAAAAACAGGTTAGACAAATGTCTGTCAATCATGACATATTTAAGCATGACGGCCCTTTTGCCTTGAGGAAGGAAGTGCATTAAATAATGTCTTACGAACTATCAATCAGCAGCTTTCTATGAAAATGTTGGCTACAGTTACTGACATAGAGTTGAAAAAAACTCTTAACCTTTTGTATGGGGTTTTTGTCATCCTGTTTTTACAACTGTGGTGGGTTGACCCTGGCTGGATGCCAGGTGCCCACCAAAGTCATTCTGTCACTGCCCTTCTCAGCTGGGCAGGGGAGATAAAATATAATGAAAGGCTCAGGCATTGAGAGAAGGACAGGGAGATCACTCAGCAATTACTGTCCTGGGCAAAACAGACTTGTCTTGGGGAAAATTAATTTAATCTATTACCATTCAAATAAAAAAACCACCTTCTCCCCACCCCTCCCTTCTTCCCAGGTTGAACTTAATTACCCATTTCTCTGTCTCCTCCCTCCCGGTGGTGCAGGGGGATGTGGGGAATGGGGGCTGTGGTGAGTTGATAACACAGTTGTTTCTGCTGCTCCTTCCTCCTCACACACTTCCTCTGTCCAGCCTGGGCTCCCTCCCACATGAGACAGTTTTCCATGAACTTCTCCAGCGTGAGTCTTTCCCACAGGCTGCAGTTCTTCACACACTGCTCCAGTGTGTGTGTCCCCCATGGGGCGCAGCCCTCCAGGGGTGGAGTGCCCCATCTTGGGTCCCCTGTGGAGCCATGAGTCCTGCCAGCAAACCTGCTCCAGGACAGGGTTCCGTTGGGTCACAGCCTCCTTCGGGCATCCACCTGCTCTGGCTTGGGGTCCTCCACAGCTGAAGGTGGGTATTGGCTCCACCATTAACCTCTGTGGGCTGCAGGGGCACAGCCTGCCTCACCATGGGCTTCACCACAGGCTGAGACCAACATCTCTACCGAGTTGTTGGTCTCACATAGTCTCACTCCTCTCTCTTGCTGGTGCAGATTTTAATTTTTTTTCCTCCTTCTTAACTTACCATCACCACCGCTACCGATCGGCCTGGTCTTGGCCAGCAGCACGCCCATCCTGGAGCCAGCCAGCGCCGGATCCACTGGACGTGGGGGAAGCCCCTGGCAATCCCCCCAGAAGCCACCCCTGCAGCCCCCCCAAAAAAACCTTGCCATGCAAATCCACCACCATAACATTCTTTGAATATATCTTTTATAATTTGAGTACATCTCTTGACGTTTTATGGCTTCCTCATTTGATTTGCTCTTCCAGTGGAGTACTGTGGTGTGCCCAATCTCATGACTACGCATAACCAAAATTGGTCCCTAATGTTAGGCATTTAACATACACACATACTCATATCTTAAAAAGCTTAGAGTTTAATGAAGTTATACAAACTGGAAGTAAATTCCAGTACTACGTCTGTTTTTTAAAGACAGAATACTGAAACAAAAATAACTGAGTTACATAGGGAAATTTATAAACTGAAACTAGCTGTTTCTCAGTCTTTAAAGGCAAGACCCTATATCTTCTTCAAATAAATGTCATAGTAAAATAAATTCATCCACAGTACTCATAAAAATGAAGTATATAATCAAAACTTGTGAATTTGGTTCCTCAAACTGTAGAATTTTTATAATGTGAAATTTAGTTTGCTCCTTTTTTTGTACCATCTTCATTGATATCAAACCAATGAGCCCATTCAGTGGTATATTTCTCATTATATCATCTTAAGAAGATTGTGCAAAATACTGGTTTTTGCTTCCAGAAACAAATAGTGAATTAGATACAAAATAAAGACTAAGACTTAAAAGTAGTTTTTTATAGTTTCCTAATACCACTAAATATGCTCTAGTACCATCTGTTTCACCACCATCTAAGTTGTTAGGTTGATTTCTTTTCAGGTGACACTGTTTTCGTGACAGGCTTCAAGCATTAATAAAGCTCAGAGTTTAAAGATATTTTTATGTGCTAGGCTCCTAATCCTGTCATAATAAGAGGGTACACAGCATTAAGAGTGTAACTCACAGAATCAAACATGGCTGTCTAATCCAGGAGATTTTTGTCTGAAGTGGCTTGTTTCTTTTGTAGTGGTGGTTGGGAATTATGTAGCAAAAAACCGGCAGAGAATAATTAAGAAGGGAAAGAATTTGCCTTGTCCTATGAACCCTCTTCTATGAGACTTCCTTCTGAAGGAGAAATTTGTTGGAAAGTTAGGTTCTGTCAAAATTTCAGTGATGAAGAACTGATACAGATGTTTCTTAAATCGTTTGCTGGAATTGAAATTAATTCCCTTGTGCATGACACAAGAGTATCTTGAAAAGACCAATGAAAAAGTTCACGATATAGGAAACTGAAAAAATAAAGAACTCCCCCCTCCTTTTTGTCTGCAGACTAATTGTTATAGTACAACAGTGGTGTATCTAGGCATAGGTTACTTTGCGAGGTAAAGTTGAATAACTCACTGTTCAGGGGCTTGTTTTTTCTCTCTTGCCTGTTTGTGTAGTAGTCTAGACAGAGCTGCCCATGATTACTGTGCAGGAGGAAAAGCTCAAATACACTTGAGGATTTTTATTTTTATTTGATTTTTATGTAAGCATATAAAACAACAGTTTTAAAAAAACAACCACCCAACAGATAGTTTGAGCATTGTTACAAGTAGATGATAGGTGCTCTGACTAGTACTATGCAGATAACATTGTCTGCTAAAAGCTTGAAGGAAGTATGATAATTACCTAAATTAGGCAGAAAAAATGTCAATATGTATTGTTCTTATGTTAAAAGGTGAAGAATCTGCATATTTCAACATATGCGTAGTTGTATGTTTCTGTGTACCTAAACATAGATTGACAAGCTGGGAAATGAGGAACATACTAATACCCAAAGTACTGCTGCCTCTATATAAATGTCATGTTTTGATTATATGTCCCAAACTTTGCTGTCAGGGCTAAAACACTTAATAAAACTTGCACCTCTGCATGTTTGAGCTTATAGAAATGCCAAGTAAATGGGTCCCAGTTTACTTGCTGATTTGTATTTATTTTTATTGTTTATATTTCTTCATTACTTATTCCAATTTTCCCTGGCAAAAAAAAAATACCAATAATGATATTGCCTTTTTGTCTTTTCATAAAAACACTACCTTGGAGGAGACTCTGGTGGATCTCAGAAAAATATATTTCCCCTTTGCATGCAGCTGAAACTTAATTTATCCAAGATTCATTACCATTACCATTACCAGGCAATCTCTCTGTTAGAGATTGAATTCTAGCATCCTTTCAGAGTAAGCAATAGCTGTAACAACTTCTTTTCCAGTTTTGTAGGTCTTTTTCTCTTCAGGAACAGAACACTGTCTAAAAACATAAGTTAAAAAATGAACCAACCAAACAGAAACCTCATGTCATGTACAATAGACAAGTTTCAGAATATGAGAACTCAATCTAAAGCTGGTCTAATGTAAAGAGAAATGATCTCTCAAAACCAGGTATCCCTCATGACTGTTTCTGTAAATTATATATTGTGTGCTTTGCCTTTGCTGTTTGGATTTTCAGAAAATCTTGTAAGGTTAGCTGCATTTTTGTGAGTTTTTCTGTACTTTTTATTCCTCTGTAATATTAGTCTTCTTTTTATAAACTTCTGGACAGAGTTGAAGTCTGGAAAATTTCCACACTGCACTGTGGAATTTTCAGAACATTATTAGGAATTGGAAACATGGCTGTAATTGGAAAACTGAAAAACAGCATAACAGAAATCTGAAGCAAGAGCTTCAGAAATAAATGTTTGACAGCTTCCAGTGTGTACTGGACAACTGTTTTAAATATTTTATTTTTTTTATTGTGGCCAACCATATGTTATTAAGTTTAAAAGCATATCTCCTGCCAAAATTTAAAACTTACGGCTCATGTTGTAATAAATGATAACAGAAAATAAAAAACTTACAAGATTATTTCTTTTATTTTTTTTTAGTCCCTGATTTGCTTTATCTTTCAATTTACTTCTCATGCTAATTTTTATAATAATGTCTGATTTATAAGCATGTTTTTTAAATCAGTCCTTCTTATACCAGGTTCCTTTAGGCTTATATGAAAATTATTGGAAATGAAAATGTGTTAGAAGGGGGGAAAAATAGTCCCTGTGTTTACAATGTGATCATTCTATTCTAAGTCAGTTCACTGTGGAAGAAGGGTCAGCCAGAAATGTTTGGTGTTTCTTTCCTGTACACAGAAGCAGAGATGAACATGAATTTTCCATGAAAACTGTTTTGTAACAAAATAAAATACTTTTTAAAAAATAGTGGGAAGGAATGATTTGACTGCATGATTTATTGATTTAAAATTAATAATTAAGAAGATTTTCAAAATTACTGAAGTGTCCTTTATGGCATTTGAACAAAAAGCCTACAGTCTCCTTTTAAAATATATTTTTAATTTGAAGATCATAATTAGATAGTTAAAAAAGCCTCAGTAAACTGTTACAGAAGCTAATACTATATGATTCGAATTTGTTGAATTGAGCTGATTAGGACTGCATTGTCAGAACCTTGGAAAATTATTCATCTCAAAATCCCATCAGGTGGTTGAAGAGATTGTTACAAGGTTAGTGGAAAAAAGAAAATACATTTTGTTATTAATTCTGAGATCACAGGTTGTGTTTTGGGGAATTTTCTCCCATATAACTGTTTTTAAAATGTGTACTTTTTTGATGATACAAGTTTTTCCCTGTTTATAGTTATCTCACTTCAGTAATCTTTTAGTTTTTAGTCTCCTAGATTTACACAGACTTGACAGATGATTGAAAAAAGGCAAGGATTTCAATAAAAATAATCAGTTTTAGATGGATAAACTTTACAGTATTCCTTGCCTTTTTAACAAATACACAAAATTAATCTTATATTAAGGTTTATCGTTTACTATCAATCAACTTCATATTTCAACCTTCGTTTCCGTTACTGCTAAGTACTCAGTAAAATGTACTATCAAAGGGGAATGAGCCATAGCAATTTTATATCAGAAATACTACTTTGGTTAAAAGCTTAATAGGGGCAAAAAAAGCAGTATTATTCTTCTGCTAAGCCTTTTGTCACATGCTGTGTATTGTCCCTGCTGTATGACCTTTTAAAATGGCTTTTCATTTTAAATCTCTACATTGCATTAGAAATTAATTTCTGAGAATAAGAGAACAACTCTTAGGTATTAGAAAATTTAGAAGAAATGGCATGCAAGCAAGGGAAGGAGTATTAGGTTTTTAGTAACCCTCTTCAGACTACCATAACTTTTCCTAGTAGTATTTTTCTGTATGGGATTACCAGGTCCAAAATAATTTAACAACATTGCCAAATTTTCTTTGGTAAAACTGCAGGCGGTCAACATTGATGAAGGTTGTTTTAGCCTTGTTTTTACAGTGATGTATTAGTTTACTAACGGGAGTATGATTTAATTTTATTCAATTAAAAGACATCTAGTCCAGTAGTCAACTAGCCAACCTAATGGACTCAACAGCTGAATGTAGCTTATCTAAACAAAGATGTGGCATGTGCTGCACAAGATGAGTCCTCTGTCAGTGTGATGAAAGTACTACATGCATTAGTTGAACAAGTGAAACAGTCCAACTGAAATGGTTTTTATATGGTCCAAATCACAGAATCATAGAATCATTTAGGTTGGAAAAGACCTTTGAGATCATCAAGTATAACCATGAACCTGGAACCGCCAAGTCCATCACTAAAACATGACCCTGAGCACCGCATAGTTCCAATGTTTGACCACCCTTTCAGTGAGGAATAAAGATAGCTTGAAATGGTTATGCAAGTGCTAAAATGTCTGACACTCAACTATTTGGATGAAACTTGGTTGCTAGTATTCAAACAGTACTACTGTTAATCTGCTGTAGATGTACCACACAATTAAAGATGTCAAGGTAAGTTTATGAAATAACAGTATGTGAACATAATACTTGAATCACTGAACATTTGTGTCTGAATGCCTGCAGATCAGATTTTATACCATGTCAGTATGGTTTTGTGTTGTACTTCTTGCATCCCATTTTTTTCTGATTATTGTATCAGAAAAAAAAAGTTTATATATATTTGGATAAGTACCTAAAATAATTTTGTTCCTACAAGTTTTGTGACATACTGTCACCAATGTACTTTGTGACAGGATAGCATATATCTCTGAAAAGTTAACAGAAAATCTTGTTCTAAACCAACCCAAAGAACAAAAATGCATAAGTAAACAAGCCTCACTAGTTCTGGTGCTCACAGAATTGTATGTTTAATTTTACTACAGTGTGATTTTTTTCTGTATGTAGAAGAGTTTTAACTTCAAGTTAAAATGTTAACAGCCAAGTCTTGGTTAAAAACGAACCTCTCACTGGTGATTGTTAGGACTCTACTCTTCTAATTTGTAATTGGCTCTAAATCACTGTAATGATATTTTAACTGAAAAAAAGTAGTACTGAGAAGGTGCAAAACAAAACAACTGAAGAAACAGTTGTAAGGAGAACTTGAACTGCTACTGTCACCATGGCAGTTTAATTAATTTTACTTTACAGCTACATCAGTTTAGGAGCATTTGCAGGGACAGTTATTGTGTGTCAGCTGAGAAACGGTAATATCTTAAGATAGGTCAGCTTGTTCACTTGCTACCATCTGCCTGTATCCTAAGACTGAAAGTTCTAAATATTCAGAGTTTCACTTTATTCAGTAAAATAGAGGAATGAATGATGTTAGCTGTCGTATTATCCAGTACTCTTGATTTACTTCTAGGTTAGTATCCACGGACCTGCAAAGTGATGTGAAAGGAGTTGGGCTTGGATGTGAGAGATAATTCACTTTGCTCCAAAACTTGTGAAGGGCTCTACATTAGTGATCTAGAATTAAACCAGGATTGTCTGCAGAGTTGCTTAGAAGAGTCTCAGGTCTGAAGCAGAATTTTCATTTTGATAAGAGAAACTGAAATCTTCAGTGTGGTAGGAAGAGGCATTTTTAGGTTCTCATATTACAAGGGAAGCAGGATCACAAGTCTCGAGTGAGAAGATTTTCATTGAGATATAGTATCTCAATTGATTTTATCCATTTACATTTAGATTACTTATTTTGGTGTGTCGTTCAATGCTCTCTAGCCAACAGAGAGAAATACGTACTTTAAGCCATGTTTCAGATGACATTTATCAGATGTCTACAGTAATACGGAATGAATCATGCTTCAGAAGTCCTTAGATATGTATTGTGCCCATCCTGTGTCTCCATAATGGTTCTCTATGTATAGAATAATGTAGAATAGACTGGGGCAAGACAGTATCTGAATTTTACCCTTCTAATGTGCTTCCATTACTGGGAAGGCAGCCCAAGCCTCATCAGTTTAACCTAAAGTGATGGAAAGAATGAATAAAAAGAGAATAAATATGCTTTTAACAGTACAAGTAAAGAATAATTTTTAACTGCTGTCTTTCATATGTAGGCATAGTTACTTGAAATTACAACTACTACTAGAAAAAGGAAGACATTAGGATAAAAATATAAATGCATTTGCAGAAAGCTGTAAGTAAAAGATAGAAAACAAGAATTGCACAGTACAGTTCTTTATAATGAAAATCCTGTAAACTACCAAAATTGCTATACAAAATAAAAATTTCAGAAGGTTAAAATCTTTAAAGCTACTCTTGTAATTCAAGGTAACATTTGCAGTCCAATGCACATATTTATTTACTTATGGGGAAGTAGAAAAAAAATATATTTTTTTTGTCACTTTTTAACATGGCCAAAACTTCTCCATTCACCTATTTGAGTTATTTTAAAACTTGCTTAAGAGCTGCATGTAAGAATTTCATATAGAGATACTGCTTGGAGATACTAGATGAACATTTCTGAATTCAAACGTGTTCAAATTGAGGCCCAATCTTACAGAGTGCCATAGCTATTGACAATTACGCTACTAATTTTGACTAAAATGTATTTGACCTTTAGTGTCCAGCAGTGCCTGATCCAGTCTGGGGGTGGGTCAAGACAAAGTAATTGGAAGTTCTGAAAGAAAGTGTGTAACAGTATAATTTTATTGAAACTCCAAGGTTATTTTCCTTTTTTTTTTTTTTTTTTCTGTTATGCATTTTCCAAAAATAAATTTAGCATGAGGAGAAAAAAAAAAGACTCAGAAAAGCATCTCTGTGAAACAGCATTGCAATAAAATGTACATTTCTATCCTTTTTGGTAGATATACTTGCTGTCTTTTAAACATATCACAAACTCAACTCTTGTCTTAATATTTTATAACCTTAAACCTTATAAAACTTTAACTCTGGTATAAAAGTTTAATACATCAGCAGAAGATAGTTGCTGAATAAGAATGTTTTGAAAGGGATTCTTTAGCATAAAGAGGAAAGCACTGAAGTAATCTGTGAATATTTCATGTTACAAGAACCAGCTTCAATATCAGCCTTCAGTTTTTTGACAAAAAGACCATCGAAAGGTTAGTTATGACCTTTGGAAAAGGTTACTTCAGTAATACCAAACAGAGCCATATTAAATGTTTGCAAGCCTTTGTGATCTTAATATGCATGTCTCTGATGTCAATTAAAAATATGATCGCTGAGGGATAAGTGCATTTTGAAATAAACATTGGTAAAAACTACCCCTTCCAGAATTTTTATTTTAAAGGAAAACAAATAAGGATGAAATTATTAATATATATTTCAGATGGAAGTCTTTGAATGGGAGTTAAATCATATCAGTTGAACTAGCTTTCAGTTAATTCCAACTGACTATACCATTTTACCTGGCTGCAGTAGTCCCACTAAAATTAGAAACCAAAATAATGAATGACAACAACAAAGTTCTAAGGAAGTCCACCTAAAGAATCATCTCTGAGACCAAGAGTATTTGGTCTCAGTTGGATGGGATAGCCTCATTCCACCAAGTTCTGCCAGCCACAAGTAGGCTGCTTAAAGCTATGTTTTGTGGTCCTATATTAATATAATCTTGCCAACTAATATGATCCATGTCTCTCCAATGTTTTTGTGTCCAATCCTTGACTTAGAAATACCTTCAGGGACTGAAATGAGGGACATTTTATGTTGATCTGTCATTTCTCTATTTCCTCTCCATGCTCCAGTTGCTCTGTAGTTCACAGCAGTGTGAAATACAGGTCACCTTTCCACTGTTCACACAAGTTGTGGCAAGCATTAATGTGAAGAAGTTGTGTTCAGAATAAAGGAAACAGCTTCCCGAATAATCTTTCCTTCTTTCTTCCTTTCTGTCTCCCTTCTGTCTCCCTTTCTCTCCTTTTTCTTCTCATTCCACAGCATTGAGCTGTATTGCTGTTGTTGCCTCATGAAAATATTATTTTATGTACTGCGAACATAATAAAATTGCTGGTCATGACAAATGACTTAAGTCAGTCTTTCCTATTAAGTCTGCGTAATGGCTCTAGTATGTACTGTGCTGTACTGTAAAATAAAAGACTATAGCCTCTGTAGGAACTGTACTACCAGTTTTCCCCACAAGTAAATCAAGACAGCCGCGAACTGTCTTCCTCTATTCATAGTGTCTACTATGAGTTTTCTGTGGAGGCAAAAGTTCCAGCTTGCCGGAACCCTACACATTGCTGGAACCCTGCACAGCTTCTGTGTACTAGTTTTTCTGTTATAAAGGTCTGGTTCTAATGTCATTCTGTACAAATTTTCATGGGGACTTTCAGAAGGTTGCGTTAAAATAAAATTATATAAAATTTGCTCTTCATTTTACATATGGAAGGAGTAGAGTTGGAAGATATTGCTAGTAACAGACTTACTAAAGGAAAACACAATGCAGGAAAGAGAGAACAAGGGATAAGGTGCTTGCCAAGTAGTCTGCTCCGCATCGTCTTAAATCTATGGCATGTGATTCAAGAGATGATCATAAGAAACATTTATTTTAAATACAATCAGTGTGGTGGTATGCATTATAAAGCACACATAGACACATACACAAAGATATATTTTTTTTTCCATTTTCACAGAATAAAGATACTGGAAAACTCTCAGAAAGAAATTGTGCTTGTATTGTTAAAATTTTAGGAAAAGAATTATCTTTATTAAAAAAGTAAAATGTGAATGCTAAACCAAATAGGATTAAAATTAAATCACTATCACATCACCTTTTTTGAGAAGTTAAAGACAAACACCTGCTGCCAGATCAAAGATCCTAGCATCTGACTTAGGAAGTAGCTGCTAACATATATTAATATAAGGAAAAACTATCAAATGCTTTACTGGATTTCTTAAGAAAAAAAGTATTATCCACAATGAATCCAGAGTTTTCTTCTAAGCGGTAATAGCCACTTTAGATTCTGTTGCTTTTCATGTGTGTGATTCTTTTCAAGTCTTGACTCTGCAGTTACCAACACTGAATTTAATCTACTTTTGTTAACACTCAAATATATTACTCAGCCACTCAGAAACATGAGCTCTATCTTCAAGCTCTATGATCAAGTTAGAAAAGATTTTACATAGTCATTTTTCTTGGGTAAATAATCAACAACAAACCCAGCAACACAGATTATTCAGGGATGTCTCCACAGAGGCCTTTTCATTATGAAAAATGACCATTTATTACAAACCTTTTTCTGTCTTTTACCTAGTTATTAATTCATTAACATTCTTCCTTTTACTCTAAAACATGATAGGTTCTTTCAGAGGCCTTGATGGGAGAAGTCAAAAAAAGTTCTGTTGCAAAACAGAGTATGGCTTCCTCATATCATATTCACATTCTCGCTGATTCCTTCACATCACTGAACTAAAACTTGCAAGGGCAGGACTTCTTCTATGGAAGCCAATTTGAGATGTCCAAATGTATTTTATGTATTCAAGTGTATGTGAAGGATGTGCCTAATTTTAGTTTTATATCAGTTCCCCTGTAATAGAATTCAGACAATGTCTGGACCTCTTTTTAAAGTTGGTGTCACAGCAATAGCTCCTATTATTCTAATGCCAAAGCTGATTTAAGTAATGGCATATACTGCAAAACTAAGAGTTTATCAGTTTGCTATGTATTTCATAGAAAATTAGTGGGTGAATAACAAATTATCCAGACAATTTATTATTTTCTATTTCATAAACTTACTCCAGAATGTTTTCTTTTAGCAATTTCATTTTGTGACTACTTGTCAGATTTTGTGTCCAGTAAAAAAAAGACACCTGGTCAGAGACCCTACATATGTTCCCCTGTGACTGAACTCTGGTATAAATAGTAAATGATTAGGAAAGATTAAAAACCCACAAGAAATAAACACAAAAAAAAACCCCAAACCAAGCACACACACACACCCCAAATTCACAAACCCCCCCAAACTGAGTGAAGCCATGATAAATGCATATTTTTATGCAGTTTCTTTTCAGGTGTGATTAATCTTTTCAGTGTCTGGCATTACATTATTTCTGCTATCAATTTCTTGTTCTTTGCTAAAGCTACTGTCTTTATTTCAAATGAGACTCAAAAAAAAAAAAAAAGAGTAACAGGCATCCAAGTGCATAGAACTGAAAGGTTGTTCAGTTCCTACCTTCATTCTGACAAGCTTTTTTAAATGCATCAAAAAATACAGTTCAAAATAAGAAAAAAGAATTGGAAGGAAGACTTTTTTAAAAAAAATAATCTGTCATGGTCAGTATGCAAGGCAAAGTGGGAGACATAATAAAGACTTGACTTCTGAGTAAAACCAAAGATTAATTTTTTGTAGAAATGTGTAATTATTAAATTAATTTTATTTAATTTCTGTTATCAGGTGTATAGTAATGACTTAAAATCTCAGCAGCTAGCCTTTTGCCTTCGTTAGTACAAGGAGATACTGTGACATCTCACACATAGATCATTTGATGCTCAGTAAAGCTTATTTGAGCTAATGAAATTTTACTGTTTACTGACAAAAGGAAAGGATCAGATTCCTCATGATTTTGCATTACTCATACATAACAAAGCATCTTTTGGAAAGGAAGAGCAGAAGGGAGGAAACCAGGACTAATTTAAATGCCATTTAAATGTTCTCAGCATTTGGGTATTCTCCGCATGAAAGGTCTACTGAAGTATACTGTCTCTTGTGTTAAATACCAAAGTTCAGGAGGCAGTCCAAGCCCAGGACATAAAATCCGAACATACCTGTTACTGATTAGGTTGGGTGTCTAAACTCCTTGGTGTGATGGATTTTTGTTTGTTTGTTTTTTATTTATTTGACTTTTAAGTTAGTTAAAAGAAAGAAAACTGCGTTGCTGCCAGAATTCTGATAGATACTACTAGTTAATATTGGCTCTTGAATCTGCTGGAAGTTTCTAATTTTTCTTACAAATGCAGGAAAATAGTATGAGAAAGAGATTTTCCCTTTTGAAAAGGTAAGTTCAACTGTTTTGATTATTATTATTTCAATGTCTCTGTTTGTGTAATACAGTAACTGATAAACAATGGCAGAATTATAAGAGCTTGTAATATGATGGCAAGTTAAGCCACTAATGAATTCTGTGACCAAGATTTTTCTGTCTTAATTTTAGCCAAATTGAATTTAAAACACCCCCAACTTAAATAACAGGCAAGCCCCTACATTTTAATTTAATTTAATTTCTTATTTTAGGAAATTCTGAAGGAATGTCTGAATTACTTGTACAAGCTTGTGTTTATTTTTATAGGATTTTTAAAATATTATTTGTGCTGAGTAAGGGATTGTAAAGGTCTTCATAAATATAATAGACCAGATTAAAAGCATAATTAGGCAATTATATAATCACACCTAATTTCCTGCACCTACTAGGAAAAAATCAGACTAATTTACAGCAGACATTTTACATGAAGCAAACATTTAGGCACAGACAATCTCATTAACAAAAATATTTTTTCTAGGTTAGCTTGATACATATATGTATGTATATATTTAAATCTGTATGTGTATATATTGTCAGATCATACTTTTTCACTCTATGTATGGAACTCTGGATGGGATATAGGGTTGGCTGCTGCAACAGCAAATGTTCACTTCTGTCCACTAGTGATCCTCCCTCCACTGAAAGGGAATAGAGAACTGGAAGGCTGATGGAAGAGGAGATTGAATAGCCCCATCTGGTCTTGTGAAGAATCCCTGAAAGTTCAAATACATCCTATAACCTGTAACTTGAAAAAATGAATCTATTATAGTCAAAACTAAATTTGAAAGCTATGCAAAGTAGTAATACTGTAAACTCTTTCTATAATTGATAATATTGCATTCAATGCAAAAAGTCCCATAAACCTTGCAAAGTTTTGAATTGAGAGTTCATCTCTTTGTAGCCTTACTTATTGCAAAGTAGAGCATATGCAGTTACTATAAATTGATTCCATGTGTTAAAGCATTTGTGTTTTAAGAGTGAGATATACACGTAAAATATTGGTGTGACATTTTTTTTTTGTGCAGTGCTTGAGATCAGCATGTTTTACTGAACATATGAAAATACTTAAATTATTTATATCATTCATCATACACCATTTATGAATAGAATTTTTTAAAATTCTAGTTTAAATTAAATAATAAATCAGAATGTTTGGAAATAACATGCCAGGTTTTTTGACTCTCAGAAAGGTAGTATTTTATTAATTTATGCCAGACAAGCAATGCTATTGGAAGAACCAGTTTGATTTCGATCTGATAAACATTATCTCTACTATAGTTCTAATTTTTAATTATTTTATGTAATTTTTATTTTAATTACATTGAAGAAATCTACTGCAATTTTTAAGAAAAAAATGGGAGAATGTAGACATGCACATGCACACAGGAGAGCAGTGACCGTGTATCTGTGGGAAACTGGTTTGACTGATGTAAATATCCAGTTTCAAGGATATATTTATTCCTACCTGAATATTCAGTGATTTCTCAGTCTAACCACTGTTTCTTGGTTTAAAAGCATATGAATTTTTGATAGCAACTTGAACAATATTAGCTTGGTTAAGTCTGCACCACACTGTGTTCTGCACTGCGTAAGCAAACATACTTTGGATTGCTAAAGTGGATATAACCTGATTTTGTTTCTTCAAATTGTTTTAAAAATCCAAGTAATTGTAATAATTTTCTGTAGTCTATAGATGTTCTTGTGTTTTGGACAGGCACATAAGCTGTGAATTCCAATAAGTAAAGCCCACTTTTCTCCTCTCTCCCAAAGAATATTTGCTTGGTATGAATATTAACTCCATAAACCTTTCAAATCTGTCACTGAAAATAAATCAGAAAACAGATAACAGGAAAGTGCTCTGTTTGCCCCCTTTCTGAAGTCTGAGGCTTCATTCAGGAAATACCTTCCTGAAAACTTAATAAGTCCCCCCAATTTAGAAATTGTATTTGCTTTCATTCATAAGAGTTTACATTAATAATATCTTAATTTCAGTTGGTTTTCACCAATAAACAGGAAAAAAACCAACAGCTATCTATTATTTTTTCTAAACAATATTCTTAGCAGTAATAAATTTGTTTTGCCATAAAAGTAGCAAGCAAAATTTTACTTGCAACTTCTGGCCACTGAATCAGATGGAATGGAAGAAGGCAGTCCTTACTTCATGAAAGCTCTACAGAACAGTTGTGTTAAAAACTGAACAATCAATTGCTTACCTTTTTAAACAAATAGTAATGTTCAGAGTGCTCTTTAAACAAAACCACAATAAGGCTTTACCAGAGAAAGCTCATGAATACACAGCTTGAAGTCCTTATCCTGAAAAGGTCTAGGAGCTGTTAAATGTTACTAGTAAGTATGTCAGTAGGTAAGACAATGTATGTGTGAGTTTGGGGGCCAAAAGGAGTGTTTCTCGTTCTGCTAAATAGGGAAGTGAGGGCAAAAGCTGTTTCCTTCCCATGTGCCTCCCCACTGTGTTCACAGAGGAGCCCATATGTGGCTCTTGGCCTTGACTAAGCATACCTAGCTTTAGGTGTCTATTTGAGGCATGAGGATGAGGAACACGAGGACTTCTTGTAACGGTAGAAGGAAAATAAATCTAGCTCGTTTTAGGTCCATTACGCAGCTAATTCAGCGTGGTAAGTTGAGCCTTTCCTCATTATCACCTTCAGCATTCTGACTCCTTCAAAGGGAGGTAAGAGAAAATAGGGGAACATATGGTAGTGTTGTAAAATGTATACAAGCTCTATTTATGTAGTTCTGCAAAGACTGAGAAATCGGTCCCAGCAGACACACTTCCAAGTCTGTTCCACTCTAAGCCATTACTCTCAGGTCATTATTAGGCCACGGGGTGGGACACCGTGTGGAATCCTGGTTAAAGGAAGCATACCTGCATACTTCCATGAGTCCAAGATTATTCCAGAAAATTAGGTCTGCTGTGGTATTAAAAATCTTGTAGGTGTCTCTTCTCATCTTCCTTCTGCTGTACCTCCAGAATAATTTACAACGTGAACATTAAAGGAAGGTGCAAGTAGAATTCAATGTCAGGCAGACTAAACAGCATTTGGAAATAGCTTTATTTTTATTATGGACAAAAATATAAATAGGTATAGATTTTTACCTTCTAATTTAAAGGCATAAATCTGCTAACCTTCAGTGAGACTTTTATTCTTAATATTTCAAATACCTTTTTGAAAAATGCATGAGATTTTAGAAATTCAGAAACAATACTGTATTTTTCTACTAATCCAACTGAACAAATTTGTTGTGTTAGCCATATTTAACTGAGAGTGGTCTGCATGCATATGGGTTCAGTGCTGCAAAGCTGTCATCCATTATGATGTTTATTCTTAGCATAATACTAGAATAAACTGAGTCAGTGTGCCTAATGTCAAAGGAAAAAGTATATAAAACCAAACTGATGTCCATACATATGAGTGTACAAAAAGTGTTCCAAAGACACCACATTAAAAAGGCGCTCTTTGGAAATATACTGAAATGTTTCAATGGTTATTTCTTGTATAAACACAAACTGGCAAAAACCAAAGTATTTTTAAACCAGAGAACAGGTTTATGTAGACTTAAATATTACTGAATTAATAAATAAAACTAAGTAAATCTAAACTGCTACATAGTGGAAGTCCTTGAACACGGGCTATCCATTCATTTCTTAAAAATTGCTGTTCATGGGTTGAGGCAAATGAACTCTTCCTTCCCTTCCACTGTTTTGTTTGCCTTAAGGTTTGTTGTTCAATCAATGAAGAAGTACTGCAGATACCTCTTTACAATAAAATTGGTAACTAAACTCCTTATCCTTCAGCATTGAGTTGCACGCTGCTGTACTTAGCCAGCTACACGTCAACATGATTTGGCAGGTAGGCATTGATATATCAAAGTCTCTTCAAACATCTCTACTAAGACGTTTTAAAAATAGCCCACTAATATTTCATTCAGCAGAGTAAAACATTTAAACCTTTATTGCTACTCTTTTATTTCATGTTACTTCTTAAGGAGGAGATTCAGCTTTGTGATTCTGATACAAGAGTTTATACTTTAAAAATATTCATTAATGTATCACTTTCACGAAGTGATGCATGGGAAATCATAATATTGCCATGTGCTTGTTATATGAGACAGCTGATGGTTTGCGTGCCACTGTCTACCGACTATATGCAAATAACTGTTGAGGATGACAGTTGTGTTACTCCCACTTAGCAGCTTTGGTGGGACCCTTTCAGCTTCAGTAGAGATTTGTCTTAAAGAACATTTATGAGATGTGAGCAGTTAAGAGAGTATTTATCTACTGATTACTCTGTATGTGGCTACTATAAACCTTAAATTCAGCAGTTGCCTTAGTTGATAAAATGTGGAATTCATTTTTGCAGGCTTTGCACAAATGCAAGGCTCTGAGCTTGTATTTCATTATTTATAATTCTTATTGCATAGCTGGACACATGTACTGATCCTCTTCAATGCTATTCTTGTTGTTAATTTTGTTAAATAATAATTAAGAGGAAGCTGTAGCAATGTAATTATTAAACTCAAGGAATTACAACCAAACAAATGTTTATTTTATATTTAATAGTCAAAAAAATACCTACTCAGATTCCTTCTTTATGTATTTTTAAATCTTTCTACAGGCTTTTCAGGAGCAGACTTTAAACTGGGATTCATTTTGGTTGACTTCAGTGCCTGTAATGTACATATTCAAATGTTGTTAGAAGATATTCACATGTTGTTAAAAGAAAAAGTAGTTAAGGCATCCAGAGAGCTAGTCATCTCATTGCTACAATAAATTCCTGTAAATGTCCAGATGAATGGTTTTTTAGGCTCCAGTAATAGCTTAGTTCAGTTCACCATGCATAGATACCTAGTGTCATTTGACATGCCCTAAGATGTCTAAGATACGTCGATGCCGTTAACAGATACTACACTAGATCTAAAGGATACCTTGCTTTATGTATTGCCATCAGAAGACCAGACAAGATACCTGAGAGTATGTGGGCAGCTGAACTCATATCTTATAACATAAAGAATGTCATAAAGTGACACCTTTATGTTCAAGGCATAAAAACTTCTGTCAGTGAGTGCTAATTTTAAATGTACAAAAGTATCTTGTGTTTACTTAGTGAGCAAGTGTACTGTAGAAAAGATTCTTTCATAATCCTGAGTTTAACATCACATGTTTTACTAATTTCTTTATTTTAAAACAGTGTGATAATAGGGTAACATAATTGTCTGTGATACAAATCTTCATTCCTTAGTTAATACACACATACTGCAGCCTCTGTTGCTGATTAAAAAAACAAACCAAAAAACAAGATATCAAAGAGAAGATGGACTGTACTGTAGTTTGTTTTTGACTATTGTAATTACTTTCAAGGAAAGAATTGTTATGGATCATGTTATATTCTGATTTATGCCCACATAACACAACTATAGTAAAAAAAATCCATGCTAAACACTAGAATTAGGTACAGTGTTTCAACAGAGAATTTAAAGTTGTTATTGGTGATGGTGAGAAGAAAACAAAAAACATTCCTAAAAATATTTGAGTTTCAAATTTCAGATCTATTTCTATTTCTTATGTTCTTGCCTATATTGTGAATTTTTTTAGAAACATTTGTGGCTAGAGAGCAAAGAAATTAATTAATTTTTGCTACACATTTCTTTAAATATTCTAAGTTCTTCATCCTAAATTGGTCATTCCAACCTGAATGAAAGAATTTACTTTCAGTTATTTGAGGGAGACTATGTTGTATGTTATTCATACTATATATTCACTTAAGATGCAATGCTAAGAAACCATTTTGGTGGGATCCTTTCACTTGCAGGAGACAGTGGACTACAGAGTTTTATTTAATGGGGTTTTCATTGAACTTGTTGCTTGAAAGGAGTGCTGTCTTTTACATCAGGAGTTTGAGAGCTGTGAGTAAGTGATGGATTTATAAAAAATATGTCTAGAACGGACCATTACATTGACTTCAGTCACATAGAGCACATACACAATCTCACTGATGTGCCTCTATGCTCAATAAATAAACACCAATTTTATAAGATTGGGGTCACAAAATAAAACTTATCGTCCTATCACCAGTAGGTGAAAAATAAATCATGTCTAAACCATTTTTGTTGGATTGACTGTCCCAATGAATTAAAACCTAGGAAAGATTTTGGTACTTCAGTGCTCTTGTAACTGAACTAATGACATATGATAGAGGTATAATCAGCCTCTGGTGAGTGCTCAGCTGCTTAAAAATCACTCATGGAATAGGTATTCAAGGGTTGTTGTTAAGCTGGAAGGACATTTAATACAGTTATGTCCTGAAGCCAGTTTCATTCAGTATTTTAATTGCTTGAATAATATAATAAAAAACATACACATACAACCTGCAGGTGAAAGACAAAAGTGTTTGAAAAATGTTTGCAAACCTAAGTCTGAGCTCACATTGATCTTGGACCATTTGGGAGCAAAAAGGAGAAAGTGAAATTGAAATCCAGATGTTGGAACACAAGGTTCAGACACACAAGCAAATTACTAACGGGTACAGCTTTAACAATCACAGATGTGTATATCCCACAGCAAATGGAAGGTAATTTGAATTAACCTAGTCCTCTTGCAACAAAGGATAAGCTATTTCAGATTTGTAGTATCTGTGGCTAAGAATAAAAATTTTGACCAGTTGATGTGCACTGCCTTTTGGGAACACATTTAGCTAGAGACATAATTAAACACTGAAAAATATTATCATAAATATCTGTGAATCTCATTCACTGAAAAGGTTTGAGTTTTTAGAATTAGGCAGACATCTTTCAGTAATTGTCTAGGTGCATTTAGTTCTGTCTAGGCAGATGGCTAAATAGTTTTTCAGTATTTATTAAATGTTAATATTTACATCGTTCTCTGGTTAGTTCTTTCAATTCTCTTGAATTTCTCTTGAGAAATTCCAGGGGAAAATGTAGCACAAAAAGACCTAGAAAGCTGGAGTCTCTCCCATACTATTCAGAAATTTTTCTTTGTTGCTCCATGTGGGTCATCACCTACATCTTGGGCTTTTCCCCACAGAGCAGTCTTTGTTTCTGGAACAATGGATGTAGACTGGCTTCAAAGAATCACAAAATGATTCAGGTTGGAAGGGCCCTCTGGAGGTGCCAAGCCCCTGCTCAAGCAGGGACACCTAGAGCCAGCTGCCCAGGACTATGTCCAGATGGCTTGTGATTATCTCCAGGGACGGATACTTTACAACCTCCCTTGGTGATCTGTGCCAGTGCTCAGTCACCTTCACAGTAAAAAAGGTGTTTCCTGATGTTCAGGAGTGTTTCAGTTTGTGCCGCCTGCCTTCTGGTGGTGACACTGGGCGTGACTCCGTACTCTCTGCGCTCTCCCATAAAGTATATCATCAGCACAGGCTTGCACATGCTGCTGATGCATAGATCCTTCTGGAACAAAACAGTTAAATTCACACTGTAGAAACTGTTTATCAGTGTTCATTCTATAAACTTCAGTGTGCATTCAGCAGCCCACAGGTACCTTCAGAGACAATACTAAATATAGTCCAGTGACTATACCTGTTTCCATGTATATCACATGTATATCTAATCATGGGCTTTATTGTAAATTATTTTTAGCAGGTTATTTTTTTAGTTCTACATCCTCAGGATTATATTTGAAACCCTTACCATGCAGTTGTGTTGTCAAGTTCCTGTCAGTTGTCAAGTCAGATTTTTTGCAGACATAAATTGAACCTGGTTTAAGACTCACATGGTTTGACCGAGGCTGGCAACTGTAGCTCACCAGCTCCCCTGCCCCACTAGCCTGGTGGGATGGGGAGGGGAACTGGAAAAAGATAAAACCCGTGGACTGAGATAAGAATAGTTTAGTAACTGAAATAAAATTAAAACAAACCCAACCAAAAAAACAACAAACCAAACAAAACCAGCCAACAATACTAGCAATAATAATGGAAAGGAGAGACAAGAATAAAACCCAAGGGGAAAAAAATACCACAAGTGATGCACAATACAGTTGCTCACCACCTGCTGACCAAAGCCCAGACAGTTCCCAAGCAGTGATTGGCAGCTCCTGGTCAACTCCCCCCAGTTTATATACTGAGCATGGCATTCAATAATATGGAATATCCCTCTGGCAAGTTTTGGGTCAGCTTCCTGGCTCTGCTCCCTCCCAGCTTGTGCACCTCCTCACTGGCAAAGCATGGGAAACTTGAAAAGTCCTTGATTTAGAGTAAGCACTACTTGGTAACAATTGAAACATCAATGTGTTACCAACATTATTCTCATCATAAATCCCAAACACAGCATTGTACCAGCTACTGAGAAGAAAATGGACTCTATCCCAGCTGAAATGAGCACAAAGAGAAAACTGTTTTACAACACTTTCACAATAGGTTCAGATTAAACATTTAATCATTTGTAGCATTTTCTGCTTTTAAGTGCTTAACTCTTTAATTTTGTACGCCTTTGGTATGGAATGCAATCGGATCAGTTAAAATTACTTTCTTTTGGTTTCTCCTCATGGAAACCTAAAATCCCCTAGAATAAGCCAGTCTTCCAGTTCAGTTTTCAGCTAGAAGTCATTTGAACATTGCTAAAGATGGGGCGGGGGTGTGTGGGTGTGCAGATGGTATCTTGAAAGTTATCCCAGTCTCACAGTTACAGTAGTCATGATTATAACTTCTGAGTTTTTCTATGGTTTTGGCACTTTGGGTCTCTCAGGAGAGTAAACAGGTCACGAAGCTGTACACTGCATGGGAAATTGTCACTGCATCTGTTTCTGTATTTTTACCTTTTTGGTAACTAGCTTCTGAATGTTTAAGGGACAGGCTGAATGGAGATGGCAGTATGAATTGGATCAACTCTTTGTTTTGTTATCAGTAAGATGACACTGAATGGTTGTACTTAGCTTTTCTGGCTCAGGATGCTTTTCAGCTTTATTAACATTTGTGTATTGTGTATTTGCATCTTTCAAATCTAATAGGAAGGAGTAATCAAGCAACCATATAATAAGCATATAGTTTTTCCCTTCTGAGTTACAGATACAGTTGTAGCTAAACTGCCTATACCTTTGTGTTTTTAGTGTGGAGATTTGGGGAAATAAGAAGCAGGAAGAAAAAAAGCTAATTATCTTTATAAAATCTTTTAGGAACAATAGCAAATAGAAGAATTATCTACACTACAGTTTAGCTGCTCATCCCCTATATCATAATCATGTATCTTCCCACTACAGTTAATATAATGAGCATATGTCATGTCCTGTGCTTGTCCAAATGCATCCAAATGATTAGATGTTCACCAAAACTCCTCTGACTCACCCCTGAGGAATGCTCCCTCCCATCCTCATGCAGTTTACAGTCACAGAGTTCTCCAGGAACACCAGGAACAGGAGCGTCACCCCCGTTGACATGTTCTGAATTTGTCAGACCATTTAATGTGTGGTTAAAATAATCTGCCATGTGTTTATAAATGACATCTGTGTACCAGTACTGTGGTCATACCGATGTTATTCAAAAGATATAAAGTCCTCAGCTGCCCCCAGCAAGCTAATGCCAGATCTCCTAAGCAACCTTCTATGACTCCTTTACCCATGCTACCTTCTATTAGCCTTCAGAACCCACTGTCCAAGGACATTGTGAGTGCTGTACTTCTAAACTAGCACCTCCTGATACACAGCTAATGTGTGTATGTATCTCCTTACTAATCTCAGGTCAGTTTGGACTTGTTCTGTTTGCTGATAGTATCATCACACAAAGAAATTGGCTGCAGCAATATGTGCAGCAAATGTGTGTGAAAAAATAAAGAAGCACGACTGACAAAACTAATTAGTATATTGCTGTGGCTTGTTTTGAGATCAGAATAGCAGCCTCTCTCTGCTCCATGTCTTTTCTCACCTCCACTCACATTACATGTTAGTTCAGTTAGTTGCTGCTGCAGACGTTTCACAGGAACTCATCCACAGGTGTCAATCTCACAGCTATTATCATTTTTATTAGCCATCTTCCCTTCTGACAAGTCAGCATCTCCCATGCAGTCTCATCTTGCTCCCTGCCTTACTGTCTGCTTCTCAGGATTGCAAGCTGCTAATCAGTTTTCCTCTCAGTAACAATAAGTTTCTATATGCAGTTGCCATTGACTGCAAGAAAAGGAGGAAGAGCTCACCTTACTGAGCGGCACCCAGGCACTGGAACCAGCTGGGATGGAAAAAAGTGATAGAAAAATATGTAGTATTGTTATTGTCAAGCTAAGATACTTCTACATAGAAGCTCAAGAAGGAAAAATGCATTATTCCTCAACGTGTGTGCAATCCTATGATCATCCTTAAAATTCTGCTATGTGTCCTAATTTAATGTGCAGTTCTGCACATACGTGTATGTGTATATGGACACAGATGTGTGATGCAGAGATAGCCTTGAATGCAAATGCAGCACAAACCATCTTGGCAAAAAATGCTATCTACATCTTGATGAAGTCTATGCTGTTGTGGATTATTTATAAAGAAGACAAAAGCAGACCTGGAATTAGGTATTTTATTTAGGAGTTCAGAGCATCTGACTATGTAACAAAGCTATTTACCATAAAGTGGAAAACTTCTGCCGCAATTCTGAGAGTACATTTATTCTTCTGCTCACCTGCTCTCTCATTCCAAAAAGTGAGTGTTGATGGAATGTATTTATCAAAAGTATACTAAATTTTTGTACATACCTTTTATTTATTGATGTTTTCCAGCTTTTTTAAACATCAGAGGACCGTTTGTTTTATTTTATTTTAATCCACATCTCTAGAATCTTTGCAAGAAGCAATCCTTTAATAAGTATATAGGTTTCTCCTTGTTAGGATACAGTTGGATAGGTAAGCGATCAATCTGTGGACCAACTTTTTTCTCAGTATAGCATATTTTCTCAGGAATCAGCATGATTCCTGCCATAACTATAGCTAATGAATGAATACTTCAGAGTCCTTCTATTTATTCTTATTTTGGCCACTGGTAAGTAGGCCATTGAAACTATAGCTTAACTGTGGCCAAATCTATCAGAAGAAAAAAAGTCCATATATTGTATGTAGCCAGCAATGAACTTTACAGAAGCTTAAAATCTTTTTCTGAAAAAAAATCAATTGCAATTTAGCAATGCTGTATTTTTGCTGTTGCTGCTATTGTTAGGTCTATGCTGAATGTTGTTCACCAGCTAAGAATGCAGATCTCAAGTAGAAATTCACTTTTGTGTAGCATAAATGTGGGGTTTTTTTAAAATACATTAAAAATTTATAATTTGGATATATTAACAAAAGCAGATAATCATAAGTAATTTATGCTACTGCTTGTCCTCATCAGACTCGTTACTTGCAAAGTCTTTCATCCCTCTCCCTAACTGGAAACATAAAAAATATCTTCTGAAAGGCCCTGATCATAGCTATTCCCTTCCCAACCCCCATCACTGAAATACTCCTATAGAAAGGTAAAGAGAATAAACTCACTAGACTTAAATGAGAACAAGGTCTGGAAAACAAGCTCCAGCTTTGATTTGCCATTTCATCCAGAGTAGTTATTTCTCAAGGTCAAAACATAGTTTAAGTGTATGAGGTTTCCTGTGAGATACCAACAGAGAACAGGGTGGAGGAGAATGGGAAAAGAAAGTAATAATAACCTTCACAGACCATTTTTATAGAACTTTCAACTCAAACAGAAAACAGCCAATGAGTTATCTTAAAATTCTCATCTTACTCTAACTTCAAGAATAGGTCTTCACAAATGTTCTTACTGTGAAGTTATTTCTCATATTTTTGGGAGAAAGGGAGATCAGGAACTGGTCCGTGTGGGAAAGTGAACAGGGAGCCATGGGTGACCACAGCACGGACAGTGCCCCCATTGACGGGGTACAGCAGCTGAGCACAGTAGGCAGAGCCCAGGGCTGTCAACTGGGACTGTTGACATCCCCAACGTGGAAAGCAATGAACCGGGGTCAGGGTCCTTCAGGGCATCAGGAGTGAAAGGAGACAAGGCCAGAAACAGGACTGGAGATAAGAGCACAATATAGAGAGCAGTGTTTTCCTTGTAAAACAATTAAATTTCCTCTTTAACTGTTTTAAAATATGAACTATATTCCTGCATCCCTGCAAAATCAGCAATAACTCAGGAAACTCAAATCAAGCTTATCTGACCACCACTCTCCGTAAACATTAGATGGAAGAACATTGTTTTCCAGTTCTCATTCCCCCATGGAAATGGTCTTGAAAGGTGCTTGTGGGTCCTTCAATTTAGATACTTCTAGTGTCAGAGACTGCAGTCAGGAACTGCAGGCTTATAAAGGAGGTTAAAGATACCCATGAATAATTCTGAGCAGGATTAAGAAAAAAGGATGTTCTAAAAATTAGGAGTAAATGTATTTTACTGACAGTAGAACTCAGTATTACATACTGAAAATGCAGCAATCTTATGCCTGAAATGGTGCACTTGTATTTTTTTCTTTCATTGACATATTTCCTGATCTGATTTTAATTTGTGAGGATATTAATAATTAACTATTAAAAATAAATAATAGCAGACATGTTAGCAATATACACATTTATTAAAACTGAACTCTGAACAAATCTTTGAGTTAGTTTGATGAAAAATCAGAATGCTGGGGAAGATCCAGCAGTGTAAGGAGAAGTTTGTTCCTTCAAATATTTAAAAAGGATGCTACAGGCTAACTAGCCTCACATTAATCCTAAGGAAATAATATAGAAGTTGATATGATAATCACTATAAACAAATTAATACAAAACAAAAGATCTTCATGGAAGATAAGTCTTACCAATCAATTTCATTATCTTTGTTAAAAGCAAGAGATGGGTACAATCTTATAACACATTAATACATTTTGACACCTGTAAGGTTTTGTATTAGCCTTTCATGAGACTAACTAAAAAGGAATTTATTTTTTTTTTACCAGAAAAATGAAGTATGTTGCATTTATTTCATTAATTTTAGGTGCTTTGGACTTTATTCTGTCAACATGCATATATAATTGATCTTAAAGAAAATACATAAATAATTTCTTGATCTAATCTGCAAATGATTCAGAAATCATGGAATCTTACATGATATTTACTCCCCTCACCCCTGAATTCCCTCTGTCACTGTTGACCTACAGTCTTTTAGAGGAAGCCAGGAAATTTCCTGAATAGTATCCCTTAAATAATGTAATTATATTGACTGGTAGAGGTATGAGCTCTGTGGTGTATTAATATTATCTGTCTGCCTTGTCTGCAGAAAAACAAAGTAATATGGAAAGGGAGAGAAGGAAAAATAGAGAAGACAAATTATATTTATTTCTGATTCTTGTTATTTGTTTACTGGGGGACCATAATTCCAATGAAAAGTATGGGTCTCAAGCCACTGTACTTTAGAGGATTTTACAGTGACTCTAGAAAAAGATTTAGCTAGGCTTTTTTTTTCTTGGTTATAGTTAGCTTTGTGAAATACAAGATTTAGATGAAAAGTAAGGATGGTTCATTGAAAGATTGTATTAATACACAGGAGATTTAAGTTCAGTTTTTTCCTTTACCTCAAGCATTCAGTGTAATTTTGTGGACAGTTCACTTAATTTCAAAGCTTCCACATGATGTATAATATAAAGATATTCTGATGTTATTTGTATTATGCTTCAAGGATGGTATTATTCTAATAGTAAGTGACATTTGGCTCTTTGAGAATAGTTTTTGATGTACCAATTACAGCAAAAAATGTAATTCTACATCTTTACATTTTGGTAAACTGTACTATTATTAAAAAAAAAAAGAGGTTAAAAAACACTACTAGAAAAGGATAATTCTTTAAGAAGCAGGAGCAAACTAACAAGTTCTTATTTTCCTTTCAGAGGATTTTCTTGGGACAGAGCTATGAATACTGATGTGTAGATGCTCTTGTTTCTTCTCCAGCTGATTTGTTGAAACTTGTTTGAAAGAGAGGGAGAACTTGAATCCATAGGATGTTGGCATTGCGATTTCTGTGAAATACTGGTGAAAATGTTAATTATTCTGATAAAATACTCAACACTGAGTAAGATTATTAAGTCATTATGCAACTAAAACCAATTTCTCACCATAAACTTACCAGTTTAAATTGCACTCTGTCATCTTTTGGTTATTTGAATTTATCATTAATCTTTATAGCATATAAACAAAAAAGTATAGTAATTTTCAAATATGACAGAGAATGAAAGTCTGGTATTAGTGAAACCGAAGTCAGTGATCAAAAATAACTGAATGATACTCTGTCATAACTTTTAAGTGCTGTACACTGACATGCTTTTTGGCTGTGTATTGTATGAATTTGTCTAATTAAGGTTTGCCTCAAACAAAAGCAAGCAAGAAAAATAAAACTGGTGCAACATAAACTGCTTCCTTGCTTACACTGGAGAAATAAGAGCAATTCAAGACCCATCAAAAGACTGTAAGGATATTGGAGAGTGGGAGGGGAAATACTGAGGAATAAAGTAATCTGCTTGGATTGAGAGAGATGTTTTTAAGTGTTGACTGTTTATAACTCCTTTTCTTTGTCTACATTTTTGTTTTCTTTGCTAAAGGGTTTTCGTTTGTTTAAAAAATCTGTTGTGGGGTTTTTTATTGTTTGGGGTTTTTTTGTTTGTTTTTGTTTTATTCAGGTTTACAAAGCTATTTTTTTTTTATTTTGAAAGGCACATTTCAGTTAGTGGGGAACACTGCTTAAACCTCAACAGCTCCAAAGAGTGATGTTTAGCTCAGTCTGAACAAGAGCACTTCATGAAGGCATGAAGTCACACACCCTGAGGGTTGTATCCAAAGACATCATGAAGGGTGCAGCTCTTCTGCTAAACCGTGTCATTCAACATTTATGCCAAACTGTAACTGTCTCTTTTGTGTTTCTAAAGTATCCACTGATATAGTACAAGAGAACTTTGAATTATTTGCATTGTGCCAAGGAATCTTAAGATGCTGAAATAGTTAATTCTGCAGTAGTCAGCAAGTAATGTGAGGTAGTTAAAAAAAAGAAGAAGAAAAAAAGAGATGTTTCTGCTGTGCTGAAAAATAAATACTAAAGCCATATCTGCTGAAGGGCAGATAGCTTTGAAGAAAAATAATTATAAAAGAAATAATTGTCTATGGTTAAAGGGATTAAAATACATTTGTGTGCAGTATATGAATAAATGTGTCTTTTCAACATTTGTGAAAGCAGTTGGATTAATTGTTTCCATCAAAGATGTGTTTGCTGTTGACAAGATGGTATGGAACAGCTTAAAGAGTTTTCTGAAATTAATTGTGAATACAAGCTTGAATCCTTTAGAATATACAGCGCATCAGTATACATAAAATGAATGCGCAGAACAAACATCTATTCAAAACACATTAAAAGCTTGAGAAAAATTAACCCAGTCAACTGATGGCTAAGTCTTTATTTGTACAAAGCCTAAAAGTAGTGCAGCGGGGGAGGGGGAAGGGGAAGGAACCTTGTTTCAGGTCCTTGGTCTTGAAATGAAGTATCAAAAAAACCCGTTATTCATACTATGAGCTTGGCATTGTATACATTAAAATCCCAAGACAAAATATGAAGGCAGAGTTGGTGAGGATGCACTGTAATAATAGGTTAATTTAGGAACCTTCAACAGTATGATTAGGAAGGAGAATTTATGTTGACTCCAGACAGTCTTTTCAAGTGGTTGTAGTTTGGAAATGTGTACTGAGCAAATGTGAAGTACACTGAAATAGGCTTTATGCTCTTTGTCCGTTTATAATGTAGAAGAACGAATGGACAGCAATAGAAGAACACTCCACAGAACAGATGCTGTTGTGTTTTTATTCAGATAGATATGGTATCACTTATGCATAATACTAAATTTCAACCTTAAGAAAGTATCAAGCCACTAACTGAAATTCTTTCTCTTAACTGATCTTCTCTAAAGCCATAACTGATACATTTCGGTTTCATGATAAGACATAACCAGTGATGTGCAGAGGGGGCTTCCAGATCAGAGTAGTGTAATCAAATAGTAAAAAGTTTTTCTGGGCTGAACAGCTGTACATAGAGAACCCAGGGTTCTGGGTATAGGGCCCAGATGTTCTGCTGTCTGAAGAGATTTCTCTTACCCTGAGCCATTAAGGGCTGTTACTCTTCCCAAAAGCAAGTAAATAGGTGAATAACTCCAGAATGAGTCTGCGTTGCATATCTCAGTTTTATGTTTGTGCTAGTCTGCAGTCACGAGGGAGGCTTTTCCAGTCATACGGTATAAGGAAATGCAATCTCATTCCTTTCATTGGTATTCCCTGCTGGCTGAATTAGGTGTCCCAACCTCTGGAACATTAGCTGTTACAAAAAAAAAAAAATGTTTTTTTTTCTTTTACCACTCCATCTATAGGAAAATTAGGTGCACTGTAATAATTTCATGTCTGGAATTAACAGGCATTTTGTTAGACATCTGTAATGTCTATGATTGTACTGAACTCTAATTTAGGCTTAAATTCCTTGGATTTTGTTCACCCTGAGGCACATTTTACCTGGCATTATTTTCTTCCTAGCTGAAACGGTCTTCAACCAGTCAGGGATGAACTTATAAAATGTTACAATATATGCTATCTTGGTTCTTAGAATCTGCTAAATTTGTAGTTTTACAGGTGGATCAGCCTGCCTTGTTGCACACATCTGCAAAATTTAGATAAGAGGTAAGTCATTGCTGAGACAGTATATCCAGGAGTAAAAAGAAAAAGTAAATTTATGTTTGTTTTGGCAGTTGCCAGGGCATGGCAACAAACAGCTGTTAAGATCATACTACCATGTTTCATCAGTGAAATACTATCCATTTGGACAGCATAATAGAGCATGGTGAGAAGGCTGTATTGGCTGTTTCTGTGTCTCTTAGGTTTAAAGGGTTTAAAGCTCTAAACTAGAGAGTACTATAATTTGGGGTTAGGTATTTATCAGTGTAAACTGGAAATGACTTAAGGTGCAAAGCTAGTCTAAAAATATAGCATAAATGTACTTTTCTGTTGCATTTGGTTCCAACAGCAAAATAGCTGAAGGTTTGGTATGTAAGCGTACTATGGTATGATTAATGTGTGTATGTATTCAAAACTTTGTTAGCACAATAAGCACCTTTTTGTGGTAGGCAGGTTTGGAGGCTTTTTTAATTGGAAAAAGACAGGGATTTAATTTTGCTCAAGTTTTTTCATCATTTCTTTCTGTAAAAACAATAGCTTATATTTCCAAGGACTTTTTAAATTATTATAAAAGCCACCAGCAACTGAATACACATTCATTTTGTCTGAGAGTAGAGATGTTTTGTATATAATTGTTTATTAATGTCAAAACCTTTAAATAGTTTAAGTAACTCTATCGTCCTTTTAAAATTAAGTCAAATCCTTTCCCAAGGATAGAAAGTGAATTAATTTTAAAAGCAAAATGTACTTCAAAGTAATACGTAACTGTATGTACCCTATATCCTCCTGGATTTTGCAACTCTGAGACATTGCAATATTTTTTGTGTGTTTGTACTATAGTTACACAAAAGTCTATTCAAAGTCTGCTCTCTTTAAATTATTCCATGAATCTACAGGTAAAATATGCCTGCCCTAATGAGTAATCACTAACAATCAAAAGTGCATACTGAATCGTAAAAGGAAACCTTGCTAAATGGATTAATGTTACAGGGTCTGAGAAGATGGGAGTCTTTCCTTTCCCCTTGCTAATAACTGTAGCATTCTTTTTTTCCTTTTCCTTCCTGGAGAGGCTCCCTGGGTGAAGGATGGCAGTGTGCCTGTAAAGAAGTGTGAACACTCAAGTATCAGGCTGTTTTTACTTAGAACAGAGTAAATAATCTAAGTATTTTAATATGATTTGAACACTTTGATTTTTTTAAAGTGTTATTTTCCATACATTGTTTATGTTATTGTTCTTTAAATTAGCTCCTCAGCTTAATGTACTTAAGCTGTTCAAAGTTTGCTTGCAGGCTTTGAAGTTAGTTTGTCTGTAACTCAGAATAATCTGCCAGTATGTTTGAACACATGGCTTTCAAAAATACACAACATGAAAGTTCAGACAAATCTTTTCATTCAGTAAAACATCCTCAAAGAACTTTCAAAATGCAATCCATACTGCTGCCAGAAACCCAAACCCTATTGCTTGTCAACCTAAGCTATGAGGAAACGTGGAGTCAAATGTTTTAACTATTACAAGACTTCGCAAGACAAGACAAATGTATTGTTCCAAATGCAACTAACACATATAAAAAGTTTAATACTATAATTATTAAATCTTTTCACCAAATTATGGTTAGAAAAAGAGGGTGTCATTAAAGAAATATCACTCATCTTGTGTAAATCTTTTTTCAAAAGCATCACATGCTAAGAAGTTAATTGCTTCTGGGCTCTTTAATTTAACGTTATTTGAAAATCACTTCAAAATATAAAGGCCAATTCAGGAGATACCTTTTTTTGCTTTCTGTGTGATCTGTGATGAACTTGAGGATTCAGTGGGGAATAATTGCACCTGGATAAGTCTGTATTGTAAACAACACAGACCAAAACATATGTCATGGTGTAGGTTTGTTACAGTGTCTGGGCACAATCTAAGAAATAGCACAGCCTGGGGGTGGTTCCTAATAGAGAAAATCACCATGTTTTGGGGTGGGAGGATTTTAGCCTAACCAAAGACAGGTTCTGATATGTTTTGTTTACTACTAGGGGTGAAGCTATTGTAATTCATTACATTTGGTTGCCTAAATTAGATTATTTACAGAAAAGACAGCATTGTGCTAAACTTCTAACACCAACTGGTTCAGTCTGACATTTATTGCTTCATCTTTTATTAGCCAGGTAGGGGATTTTTTTAAATACTTCATATGTTGATGACACAGTTTCTCCATTACTAAAATGCACTTAATAATGACAGTATCCTTTTAAGAGCAGTGATGCTGAATGTGCAAAATATATCAAGGTAATATTTGAGTGTAATGGAGATATTAAATTGGTAAGAGTAAATTAAATTATTAAAAAGGGTCATATAAAGTCATGATGTGCTACACTAGTGTTAACCTTTTAAACCATTTTGTCTTCAAATGTAAGAAAATTAAAGCAGTTGCTTACATATTTATGCCCTTCCTAAATGTATCACGAATGAAAATGCTTTATGTGAAATGATATGGGTTTTTTTATTATTATTATTCAGCAATAGGTGAGCAAAAATCTCTGGTTGAGAATAGCTTGATACAAAATCCAATCTAGATAATGCTACCATGAGTTCATTAGGTGAGCTCAGCTGAATTGATGTACAGTGGATTACCGGTATCTTCTGAGAACTGCTGGCCTAACTACAGTCCTTGAGATCCATAATAACATCATGAACTGTACCAGGATTTCAACAGGCAGATGATGCAGGTCACAATGCAGTTGTGTCCCAATGTGCATTCTTGGAAGTTTTTCTTTCCTTTCAAAGAATCATTAAGAATAACTAATTCTTAAAGCTGTCCAGGTGCTTAAAGTGAATTCTTAAAGCTGTCCGGTCTAGAGAATGTCACAAAGCCATGTTCTAGTCTGACAGCTGTGGTCATAGTTATTGTGCAAAATGCATGTGAAATAGGTGAACTTAGCCATGAATCACTTGAAACTTCACAGATGATCACCAGCCTTATTGAATTCTTCCTGACTCTTTAACTCAGCAATACTGCTAGCACTATTAGCAGTACTTGATAAAATTATACTTTAATTCATTCTTTTGATTTGCACTGATCATCTTTTGTCTTAAATGTAAATTTAACAGAGTAATGTGCAATACCAATGACAATTAGAAAACAAAAATCTGAAATACAAAAACTTCTGCTGAGTGGATTGTATGTATGTGTCTGTGTGTGCACATATATCCCAGGTTGGATGAGGCTTTGAGCAACCTGGTCTAGTGGAAGGTGTCCCTGCCCATGGCAGGGAATTTGGAACTGGATGATCTCTAAGTTCCCTTCCAACCCCAACCCATTTCGTGATGTGGTTCTCTGAATTCTCAGTGAATAGACTCAGTGAAGAATATAGTACATCTCTGTTAGACATTAAGCTTGAGGCCTTTCAGATGTTTACAGGTGCAAAGATCTTGTCATGAGTGCTTATAAAGTGACTATCACAGTAGGCTTTTAGGCTTTGGTCAAGGCATTTAGGTAGTATAATGTAAACTGCTACTATTGGTAAAATCAAGCCTAGTTTGAAAGAGCAATCTTCATATTTTTTCACATATTTACATGTTTTAAGTATATTTAAAATGTATTTAAGATAGCAGAAGGAAAACAGAATAAAATTCTGTCAAATTATTTTTTAAAGAGTTCATATCATTGTAGGAGGAATGAATCCCTCTTTTTGACAGATAAAAGATTATGTCAAGTACAGTGGAAAAGACTCAATGAAATAGGCTTTCTTGGAAATCTGTGGCCCATCAGTAGCATAATGCATACTTGACAGATGTCCAACTACAGTGGCTGAGAAACCCAGAAATTAGTTTGCATGCACATACTAACATTTTAAATGTTAATGCTTCATCATAGCAAAGGTTGGCAGAAATCAAAATCATTAGCAGCTGTAATTCATTAATAAGAGTCAGTCTCATACACAGCTGTACTTAATGTCATGATGTATCTTATGTAATGATTGTGATTATCTAAAAAACATTTATTAATAACTGCTTTATTATGGTCACACACAGACCACAGAAAATTTATACAGGTTCATTGGTTTATTTAGTAGTAGCTCTTGTTTTAGTTTCTGGCTACTAAAATGTCATAATAATTTATATTAGGATTGTCAAAATAATTTGGAAATAAAGACGTACTCTACTAAGATAAATCAAAAATTGGTACAGGTGTGTTGCCTTAATCTTTCATTAGCGAGGAACTAAAGATCTTTATCAACTGGGAAAAAAAGGTCTAGTTTGGAATTTACTGATGTGGGGTAACCATTTCTGAATTTTCACTGAAAGTGCCAGTGTTTTATTTAGAATCCATGAAAGAAATGCATAATCAAGTACTTATTGTTAATGTGCCTTCTTGGTTAAAAAAAAAAAAAAGCATGGTGTAAAGTGATAGACAATTTATTTTCACTTTGGAATAAGAAGATTGGTGGAAACCTTTGTGTTTGTTTTACAGCACTCCTAGTCAAACCCAAAGTATGCTCATAGGTATTGATTTATCTGCTAAATTTGTGTATGTAAGTTGCTTGGGTGTAGAAAGAAAGCTAACAAAAAAACTTTCTTAGCCTGAAGACGTCTTTGGCTAAGAGACTAAGCTATAACATTGCCTAATTGTCACACTCTGCCCTGAAGCATGTGTGGGATAGTTTGATGTATTCCACCTTTTTATGCATGTTGTTTTTTTAAATGACAACTAAATGAAATTAATTCCACAATTAAGCTCTCTGTAACTATGCACTGTGTAAACTGCTGATCTCAGGCAGCATTTTCACTAGTGAAAAATTGTCACATCTTTATCATTCTTAGAGGTAGGCTAGTAATTATGGCATTAATGCCTTTGTCTTATAGCTGCGAAAAATATGGAAACATTCAATCATGACTGAAAACGGCTTTTCAACAAAATAATCTCAACCAAATAAATACATATATATATATATGACAGCAGATAATGCTTGTGATAGTTAATGTATATTAGCTGCTGAATTAAATAAATACTGAATCTACCAAGGCAGTGCACAGAACTAGAAAGGCATCAATACCAATGATAGAGTTATTTAAACTATTTCAGACTGGAGCAGTTGCCTATAGTTTGGATTGTGTTTTTTTCTTTTCAGTTTTTTCCTCTTTTATTTTTTTTTAAACTAATGGCAGGAATTCCTGTTACCATTCCTGTTACCTATAATTTCCTTCATCCTCTCCTCATCCCTGTCCCTGCCCAGTGATCCCAACTTCTGATATGGAAGAGTACTCTAGTAGCACAAATTCTGTCGTACACCAGCAAACCTTGAGGAGCTAAACCCACCATTTCAGGTTTGCTGAGATCAGATTGCCCCAAATCTATTAAGTCCAGAAGTGAACAGTCCCAATGACCTTGCAGATTAAAAGATTTCTCAGGGATACCCTATGCTAACACACTCATTTGGGCTCCATATGAAACATAGTGAGGCCAGGCATGAAATTATGATTGTTTTATTGCTTACACATTGTAATGAATGCAGTTTTGTAGTACTATTATGTCTGCGGCTTGGCTAGATTTAAAGCGATTGAAGAAAAATCTTAGCTGAGCTTCAGTATTACTGTTGTATAGATTGACATGTTTGATTTGGTGAAAAAGCAATTTTTATGTAGTTTTGTCTATCTTGTATATGTAGAACAACTCTTTGATCAACACTTTGACAATTGTGAAGGTGTACTAGAAGACACAGGGGAAGCCAGTATGTGTGCATGACTTCTATTTGAAGTAATGTAGGCCAAAAAAAAATTCTAAATATGAATCTACTTGTTTGCATTCTTCCTGATTTTTTGGCTGTTTAAGCCCAGAAGTTGGGAATAGCTTCCTCAAGAATGTCTGAGGTATAGAAGACATGGTCTTCACTGTAGGCAACATTTTCCGTATGTTCTGATTCATGTGAAGTAATAGTACAAATATATTCCTAGAACTTCAGTTATCTAAGGAAGATTACTTCCATCTAAATAGAATTTAAAATGTCAATTTCCATTTAATTGAGGTAACATTTATTTTTTAGTTCATAAGTTAATTTAAGGTGCCTTTATACATCTTTCTTTTTAAATGCACTCAGATGTTTGCTATTGTATTTGCATTTTTACCCAAAGAATAGCAAAGAGATTGATGAAAATCTTTCTTTCTAATCTGGTGGTGCAGATGTAGGCAGTGTTACAGTTATTTTTAAAGTAGCTTTATTAGAAGTACATTTCTATTCTCTATTTTATATTAATCACCACCTTTCCAATGACTATTAGGTTGATCAAGAAAGACTAAAAAAATATTCAAATGGATTGTTGTCTTTTATAACATTATTATGATAGAATATAATGTAATATATTTTAATATCTGGTATTGTGATGAGAAGAACATTCATGACTTACTATTCTATAAGATATTGCACATTTTCAGCTATTTTTCTTTTAATAAGTGTTATAACTAGAGAAGTAATTAAAGAGATATTCTACAATTACTAGTCATTTTTAAGTATGTTACCACAGATACTGATTATGATGGATATCACATTAATTATGATGAATTAATAAACCATGGTAAAACTATGTAATTGATTCTGAAGAATCTAAGTAGTTTGGTAAATGATTCAGAATTTGGCTTTGTTAATTGTATCTTGAGGCTATTTGATAGCTTTATAAAGGTTGCAGGAATTTTTGAAGATGTAATCTTTTTAATTCATTTTTTATGACTGATATGAACTTTAAATTTTTGTCTTTTCAAGTTGAGCTAGGATTTTATTTTTATCCCAATGTTAAAGAAATATATAAGTAGGGAAAAATGTATTGCCAAATCAGAGGTCTTAACTACTATTTGAATAATAATATAATTCACAGCTACATTGTTCTGTATAGACTTAGTTTGATATAGATAATGAGGGAATGGAAGGCTCAGAAAATGAGTCCATATGCACTGAAATTAGCTTGGCATTTGAAGGCATACATTCAGAAAGCAAAGGAAGCATATTAATAAAAAAGAAAAAAATCAAGTAGACTTTAGACTTGAGTAGGCAGACACTTTTTGTCTTCAAACAGTGACAATATAAATTAGCCTGGTTTATAACAAGCCTGGTTAAAATGAATCTTACTCTAGTCATTAATTGTTAATATTGAAGTGGTGTAGGATTCACTGAAACTGGTTGGAAGTTCATGCTTGCAGTTTTGTAGACCTGAAAAATAAAGGGGTTACAAGTTTTGTTACAGATGTAGGGATTTTTTAAGCTTTTTACAAGTTCAGAAATATTCCATATGGAGTAAATGTAAAATATAGCCAGGTAGTCATTGCTGTCATTCTTTAAAGCTGACCTGAGACAGTAAAGGAATTTGTGCAATTTATGTTATGTCCACAGTCATCAAAGGTATGAAAAAGGTGTGAATAATTTTTATCTCTATATATATGACTTGCAGTTTGTTTCTTCTGTTTTCTATCTAAGGAACACATGGGAAAGAAAAGAATGAGAATGGCCTCAAAAAAATTTGCTGTGATATGATAGCCTAAGGAAAAAATCAGAAGCATAAGCAGAAATCTTAGTGTTGTTAGGGTAGTGAAGACAAGTACTTCATGTACAACAGTGTCGCATTAAATGGAATGTTTTCTGAACAAACATCGTTCAGAAATCTAGAAATTCCATTTATTATCCCTGTAGCTCAATTTCTGAAGGAGACTTTGTTGCTGCAGTGTTAAGTACTGGAATGCCTAAATATTGGGTACCAACCATTAAAAAAAGATACCTAGGTTGCTTAAATGTTTAATGCAAAAGGCTAAGTACCACAAAATGGAGATCCATAGAAGCCATCATACTGAGTGACAGTCCTCATAAAGTAGACAATGTCGGCTAGGTGGAGGAAAAGCAATGCCTTTCTTCAAACCTTGCTTTTCTTCATATGTATTCCTGGAAGTACCTTTATCTGCTTGGGAGACACAGGCAACTGTGTTCATCACTGTATCTCTTTAAAGAAGTTAAACATTCACATCTGTTGTAATACCTTTGCATATGCCCTGTGCAAAAGGCCTGATTGCAAAGGTCTGGCTTCTCTTTGCTTTTTGCAGTTAGCTTTGTGGTCAGAGCATTTGTGCTGTGGACTGCATTTCTCCTTTGCCTGTGGAGGGGAAGGTCTTACCTACTTCGGGGTCTACAGACTAGTCTGTGGAGGAGAAAGAGCATGAAAGTGTCACAGTTACTTCATCTTCCAAGAACAATTAAGCCAAAGGCAAAGGGGTACAAAAAAAATTAACTTTCCTTACACAGAAAAAAAAGTCTGAATTCCAGGGTTCACTTTTAAGTTTGTGTCACACTTTGGATAAAATATGTAAAAAACCTTTAAATGGCAAACAGTAACTTGTAAAAATCATGTTTTTTCTGTTCTATAAAGTAAGCCTTATTTATGCCACAGGCTGCCCTGTAGCTCTCTGTAACTATACATAATATTGTGGCTTTGGCTGGAGATTCCAAACCTACAAGTTTGCAAATTAAGGGCAGTAATTAACTTGGATGTGTGTGTACCTACCTTTTTAATTCAGCAGCCTAGCATATCATTCTTAGTGCCTGATTTCAGCTTGTATAGATAATAATTTTACAAATACTGTGATAGACCAAAACTATTAATAGCTAGGTTTTTGTACTACCGTGCATGTGTATGAACAGTTCATTAGACCTTTTTCATATTGAACACACTATGAAGAACATAGCTTGAGTATGTGCGGGGTTAACAAGTGGTAGCTGTTGTGGAACATGAAGTTCTTAATTACTTGCAAGTTAAGTTCCCAGGGTTATAGTGATCCTGTAGAACAGGAGCTGAATATATCAAATGCAAGTTAGACAGCATTCACCAAACTGTCAATCTTAATTACTGTTTTCAAGATTAGCAAAAAATGTATTAACACTTCAAAAGCGTGTGGCAAAATGACCCACGATTTATTCCCTTATTTCAAACATTGGGTTTGCAGATGCAGGCAGGCATGTCAGGACCATGAAATTTGTGAGCTTCACTGAAAGATATGTTACACTTGATAGGTCTGTAACAAATAGCAGGAAGAGACTGTATACTGCTTGCTACTGAATGCTGTGCAAGCTCCCTAAAAGCTTGTCTTGGAAAAAGATGTATGTTGAAGCATCATTCAAACAGTTTACTGATCAGGTGTTTGAGAGGTGGGTATGCATGCATGTGTGTTGTGATCTCCCACCTCACCAAGTGCAGGACTTAACTGAATCAGCATTTTAAGCTGGGATTTTTAAAATTCTGCTTCCGGTGGTCTTTGACTTGATTTCCATTGCCAGTCATAGGCAGTTTTAAGCTCTTGACATGCTGCTTATGCTGTGGAATGTCAGAGCACAATACAGTAACACACTGAAATTTTATTGAAATAATAAATGCAATAGTAATAAAATAGGTGCTTGTCCTGTTTTGTATGCTATTTCCATCATTCACATATATGTTTTCTCTTTATATAAAGTGCCTGTATCATAAATTAAATGCTGGAAGAAAATGTCTCTTAAGAAATATCTCTTAATAAAAGAGAATTCTGCATCCTCATATATATTTGTGCACACACTCTTAATGAGTAACCGTATTAAACTTAGTTTATCCATATAGATATGGCCATTTGTTATGACAAGATAGTTTACACATGACACTAGCATTTCTCTTAAGCATAATGCAAGCCTTCCATGCCGAAAATACAACACTGTTGTAAGGAAGGAAGTAAAAGCAGCTGAAAAGGGATTGGTTGGAGCTGGGGTGGAAAAGCCTTTCTCCCGTTGCATAACAAGGAGTGTACCCTGCACGTCATCTTTTTTTTAATTTTTTTTATTTTTATTTTCTTATTTTTTCTCCCCTCCTCCTTAGCCATCCCATTAGTAAATCCAGCACTGCTCTTGTATAATCTGAAGTTGCATTATTCCTAGAGTAGTTATGGGACTAATGTAGAAGAGGGCAACTATGTTAGTGACACTGGTTTTCTAAAGTTCATTATAAAGTGGCAATTGTTGGAAATACACCACTGGTAGTAGCAGCTAACAGATTTACAGGCAAAGCTACCTGAAAGATGCTTTCCCACCACAGTATATATTAGTCTCCTATGTGGTGTTTGTGTCAGCTGTTTCTGAATGTACAGTCCAGTGCCTGTATTTGTAAAAATCTCATTTTGTGTGGAAGTATGTACATAGATGATGTGTGGTCATAAAATCACAAGTGAATAAGGTAAAACCACCTCTGAATTAAAATACTATGTGATGTTTGCTCCTCATTATACTTAAGTCTGAAACCATCCACTTTAAGTGCTCTGCCTGTTAAAGTGAGTTCATAATACCACTGTTCCGTATTTTTATCATGTATCTATAGATTTTAGGGAAGTAAACAATATTTATTATTTTTTATGATAGAAATCAGAAAATGTAGTCAATACAAGGCAGTTGCATTTATAGAATCATAGAATCATTTTGGTTGGAAAAGACCTTTGGGATCATTGAGTCCAACCCTTAACCTAGCACTGCCAAGCCCACCACTAAACCATGTCCCTAAGTACCACATCTACATGTCTTTTACATACCTCCAGGGATGGGGACTCAACTACTTCCCCGGGCAGACTGTTCCAATGCTTGACAACCCTTTCAGTAAAGAAATTTTTTCTAATGTCCAATTTAAACCATCCCTGGTGCAACTTGAGGCCACTGCCTCTTGTCTTCTTGTAGTATTTTTAGAAGTTGAAATAATACAAGTGTCAGTGAATGTTAGTTTGTATGGCCAGTAAATATTGTCAAGGCCCTATTATCAAAGACAGTGTCTTATAGTTTTTATCCTTTCACCTTTGTAGTCTTTTGTATTCTCTTTATTCACTTACTTAAAGTCACATTTAGTGAAACCCTGAATTTTATCTATGACTAGGTAAATTTGAATAATAAAATAGAAAAATAGAATCAGTGAATAAAGATGGGTTTAAGAATTATTCTGAAATACTCTGCAGAATTTCTTATTTATTAAATGAACCAGAGTTAGGCCATCCTATTAATTTTAATACCATTGTGAAATAGCTTTTATCATCTATCAAAATATCAACTCCTAAAACCACATACTTTCAGTTGTAACTAGCCTCGCCAGAAGGTTTTTATTTGTGAGAAGCACATCTGGGGTCAGGCACATGACCTGAGTCTCTTTGTAGACCTGGAAGCACAGTCTTTCCAGCTGCTCATAGTTTTTTCCCCTTTTACAAAAGTTACTAAGACAGACTGTGCATAACAATATCCATTCACACTTATCTTCAGGCTCAAATTCAGTCCATTTTTTATAGCTGAGTTATAAAGTATGAACATGCTTGGCATTTGCCACCTGGTAAAACATGGCATTGGGGGATAAAGGAAATTATTTAATGATATGGGAGAACTATTTTGGTATATTATATTTGACCACTTAAGTAATTCAAAAAGGCTCAGTGCAGATCATCATCTGGAATAAGTCATCATAACAAGTAGAAATCAAGGAAACTGAAAGTCTGTGCTTTGTGAGAGTGCAGCGTCTGTGTCTGCTAGTGCTGCTCAGCTGATAGTGCACAGTGGTACACAACATATTGTCATAAATTTCTTGAGCTATTAAGAAAGGAAAAGGAGTCACATCCTCTGTCATTTCCACTACGGCATCTGCTTTTTAGTTTCCTTCCTGCACCTGTCTGCTTATTGCTGCTTCTCAGCCACAGGAATAAGCAGTCGTCATGAGCACTTCACATCTGCAAGAAAGACAGGAAAATACATCTCCAACCTGCCACATTTAACTACTCAGGCCACTAACTTTAGTCTCCTTTACAACAGCCTTTACCCTTTGTCTCAAACTTCTCATTTAATAACTTCCACTGCAAATGCCACAGCAGACACAAAGTTCTTTTTCATCCAACTTAAACCTCACTGGTGGCTGTCTGCCACGGACAGCTACCTCATGTACTTTTGTTGTTTGCCTGGATTCATTAATGGATAGCATCAAAGAAAGTGGAGAATTTATTTTAAAGGAATGAATGTAAATTATTATTATGAAACAAAAGAATAAAAATAAAACACAGAAAATTGCATGTATGTCACAAACAATGCAGAAAGGATATAATTTTGGTGTTACTTTTTAGAACTGGGAGGACTTCAACTTTTGCAGGGAAGTAGAGGTTAGATTAAAACTGAAGTTTTGAATTTCTGAGTCATAATAATGTTTTTCATTCAACTTTTGGTTGATAGAAATGTGGAATCATTATATGCTGGAAAATATTTAACCAGAGTATTGAAAAAGTTTTATGGTGACAATCTGTCTTCATAATGGAGAGGGTGTTTCACCATTGCATTACCAATTGGGTAATTGAAGTATGGGTGTATTGTGAATGCATTATGAATACTTGATGGCTGTGAGAAATGCAGGTCACTTTCCTGTTTTATGTATTTATCTGCCATAAGGGGCTTGGAATATCACAAATCAACATTTAACAATAATTTATTTTATTTATTTATTTTTAAATAATGGGAAACGAGCATTCTCACAAATATAAGGGATTGAATTTCTGCAGTGGCACAGATTTATTTAGTTATTATCTGTACTTGGAGTCTAATTCTTCATTAACTAAAGATGCATAGTGAATGAGGGCAATGATTTTGGTGGGGCTGGGGAGGGAGGGGGAAAGAATGCCTATCTGAAGAAGCAGTAACCATATTCCTGGTTTCAGGCTAAGCTGATTCCTTACAGCAGGGATTTTGTCTACTTCTCTAATACTAAAAGGAAGGAGTGAAGGAAAGCAGGGCAGCTGGGTCCTACTTAAATGAAGGAGGCTCCCTTGAGTCTTGAGCTAGAAATAAGAGAACTACTGACAGTAACCCAAGGAAAGGTGGTTGTACTTCTTCCTTATTGGTTGTTCTCCAATGGCATATGTATTTAAAAATTGAGGTCTCCTGTGACATTTTTCCTGGTTTCTGTTTTCAAGAAGAATGGCTTGCCTCCTTTCAGGAGGCCGTTTCATAATGTAGATTTATATGCAGCTAGTATCTGCTTGCAGGGCTCTGTACTTGTAAGCTCTCTTTCCTGTATCCTCCAAGATACAAAAAATAAATTCAGACATCCAGTATGACAAAAAGCTCTGTTAGCAATGTCAGTGTGGAAAGTATACCAGTAACTTTCCAAGCCATTAAAATATGTCTATGTGTATCTAGGAGAACTGTGTGTTCATTTAAGTTAATCATCAGCTGTCCAAGAACAGCTGGAGCAAACTGCTCCTCTATGTGGGCGTACAGAGCTGAAAAAGCAGTGGATGCAGTATTATTTGTGGATGGGAGAGAGCAGTCCAGCCAGCGTCGTTTCTCTGTTGCTGCATAGCAAGACTGTTTAGAGACAGAACAGGTCAAAGATGTGGGAAAAAAGTGTAACTTGTCAAGGAAGTGTGAAGGCTGTTAACTTGAGACAATGGTTGGTACAAGTACAATTAGTACTACAGCTATCACATGCCTGGTGTGACTGGGATGATCAAATCTCCTTCAAAAGTTTTCTCTGGGTTTTAGGAAGTGATGGGAACTTGAAATAGGCTTTATGAAAGGATCATCTATATGTTGAAATGAGTTTTGGAAAGGATAAGGAGACTGATTTTAGGTACAAAAAAATGTGATACATTGCAGTAAATGTTAAATTTTGACATAATGAGAAGAAACAGTAAAAGGTCTTAGTTATGTTTCACAGACATCTTAAAAAGCATGCTTTATTTTAATCTATGAAAATAAAGTAGACAAAAAAAGATAAAGATAGTGTCTTGCTTTGATCAACGGAGGTTGTGCAGAACAGACAAAATACTCGGTATCTTAGATTCTGAGAGGTGTCTCACCTGTCAGAGGGAAGGTTTATTTTCTGTTATCAATTATTCGTTAGTCATGATTTGGAGATTTTGGATATTCTAGGGGAAATACAAACAGTACAAAGTGTTTTACTGTTGTGTGGTACAGGTTTCTTGGTCTCTTTCTGCCCTTTGCCATGGCAAGGGCTCTGAGGCCACCAGACCTTTATTGCTTTACTCTTACCCTGCCCCAGTCAAGTGTCTTCCAGTGGACTTTCTGGTCTGTACTTGAGTGATTTGACAGTTTTTATAGGTATTATCTGAATAATTTTCATTGTAATGGCACAGTTGTTTTATTTTGTATTGGGTTTGTGTGGCAAGGTTTTGGTAGCAGGGGGCTACAGTGGGGGAGCTCCTATGAGAAGCTGCTAGGAGCTTCCCCCATGTCTGCCAGAGCCAGTGCCAGCCCAGCTCCAGGATGGACCCGCTACTGGCCGAGGCTGAGCCCATCAGTGACAGTGGTAGCGCCTCTGGGATAACATATTTAAGAAGGGGGGAAAAACCTGTACAAGGGCAATTGCAGCCAGAGTGAGGAGTGAGACTATGTGAGAGGCACAGCCCTGCAGGTACCCAGGTCAGTGCAGAAGGAGGCAGGAGGGGATCCAGGTGCCGGAGCAGAGATTCCCCTGCAGCCCGTGGTGAAGCCCATGGTGAGGCAGGCTGTGCCCTGCAGCCCATGGAGGTGAATAGTGGAGCAGATCCCCACCTGCAGCTGTGGAGGACCCCACGCCAGAGCAGGTGGATGCCTGAAGGAGGCTCTGACCCTGAGAAGAACCCATGCTGGAGCTGTCCCCTGGCAATACCTGTGGCCCTGTGGAGAGAGGAGCCCAGGCTGGAGCAGGTTTGCTGGCAGGACCTGTGACCCTGTGGAAGGGACCCATGCTGGAGCAGTCTGTGAAGCACTGCAGCTATGGGAAGGCCTCACATTGGAGAAATTCATGGAGGACTGTTTCCTGTGGGAGGGACCCCAGACTGGGGCAGGGAAGGAGTGTGAGGAGGAAGGAGCAGCAGAAATAATGCGATGAACTGACTGCAACCCCCATTCCTTGTCCCCCTACACAGCTGTGGGGGGAGGAGGTAGAGCAAAAGTAAAGTTAAGCCCAGAAAGAAGGGAGGGGTGGAGGGAAGGTGTTTTTTAAGATTTGGTTTTATTCCTCATTACCCTGCTCTGATTTTATTTGTAATAAATAAAACAGATTTCCCCAAGTTGAGTCTGGTATGCCCATGAGGGGTAATTGGTGAGTGATCTGTCTGTCCTCTCGACCCACAAGACTTCTGCTATATTTTCTCTCCACTGCCCAGCTGAGGAGGGCAGCGATAGAGCGGCTTTGGTGGGCATCTGGCATCCAGCCAGGGTCAACCCACTAGATGTTTCAATAGGTTTATTACTAAACTGTCTCTTTCAGGGTGTTTTTGGGTTTTTTTTTGGTGTGTCGTGTGTCCCCCGTCACCCTCTTCCCCATGTTTCCCCCTCCCCCTCCCTTGTGAATGGCATCTCATTTGAAGCAAAATCATTAACCTTCCAGCTGACATTATGTATATATGTGGACATTAATGAAAGGGGTTTTATATCAAGGTCACTTACAAATACTTAATATAAAATTATAATTACAATTCTTAGCATAAACATGCTGTGTTCTTTGCTGACAGAGGATTTGAAGAAAGGTAGCTTTTAAATTATGTCAGTTATGACAATCTGAACAAATATGTGAACTAGTCATCTCCTTATACATTAGGTGTCTCAAGGGCTGTTGAAACGAAATCTGACATTTCTAAATTAAAAAAACAAAAAAACCCAAACTTGAAAGACAAAAGTAAATAAATTATCAAAATGCAAAACTAAGAGAAATCAGGTCTGCAAACCTGCTTTTTACTGAAAGCATGCTTGCTTGGGAGTTCTGCATAACTTGAGTAAAACATTTGCTAACAAGTTTTTTAACTGGAATGGCTATATAAAATGGATATTCTGTCAGTAATGACACCACTTCTGTCTGGATTACCTGTCATTTTACCTCTAAAAATAAATATGCTGGAAAGCAAATGCCCCCATTAGTAGGACAAACCTGTAATTTTTTAATGTTAATTAAAACAAAAAGTTTACATTTATTTAAATTTTCTGCAGATAATATTCTATGGTATTTTAATATTTTTTCCAAAGTTTACTATCAGTCTATTGGTATTTGTAGCTGCTTAATCTCAGTCTTTATTTGGAAGTTCCATTTTTTTGGCTATCAGAGCTGTGTTGCACTGCTGAGCCCATTTAGTTGTTCATCCATGGAAAAGCATCTCATTTGCTGAAAGCTGTAAAATTTGAGAGAGAGAAGCTGAAAGTAAAATTGAGAGAATTTAGGGCAGAATATTGGTAGGCAGGTACTAGAAGTACTAGTGAGGGGTAAGAAAAACCAGGTAATTTTTAAGACTGGATACTGGACTGTGGGGAAAGGGGAGAATAGGAAAAGTTTGAAGTAAGTGTTTAGAAGACTGTGGAGGCTGAGAGGTGAGAAAGTGAGAAGAGATAAAGGATCAGTTGAACAGAATAATTAAAAAAAACACAAAACAAAAAAACCCTTTCTGAACAGTTTTAAGTGGTTCTGAGGGCATAGGACATAACTGATAAATTCTGGAAAAAATGGGGGAAGATAAAACATTTGTCATTAACTGAATTCAGTAAGAAGTTTCTTGCAAAATCATGAGATTTTTCACTAATTGTTCATTAACTGAATGAGTTCTCTTTCACCTTTTTTTCTATGAAGAAAAAGCAAAAATAAGATTTTTTTAAAAGGGCTGAGAACTAGAAAACAGGTATTTCAGGAGGCTATGGAATCTTTATGCATGTTGGTTTCTCACCAATAGAGAGTGTGCTTGTAGCTTAGGTTAGATAATTAGGGGTCATAGATAAGAAAAATTCCAGTTGAGACTATTTTGAAGTGAACCAAAACAAAAGCCTTGCTGTTTATATGTTATTAGTAACATGCAAGAATCGTGGTGTGCACAAACTCTTCCTTCTCTAACCCTACTTCTACTTTTTTTTTTTTTTTCCTGTCAGCTACTAAACAAGAAAAAATATTTCTTCTGTATAGAAGCAATTTAGTATAGCACAGTGATCCCTTCTTATTGTTCTTTTTGTGTTTCTGAAGAGCTGCTTGACCAATTTGCCGGAGATCACACACTGGTAACTAGTGTTTTGTTTTTTGAGGCTACTAATGTTCTTAAAGATGCACAGATACATGGAACAGCAGATGAATCTGTGCTAGGCACACAGATGTCTTTGTGACTGAATTTTGCCTTATGGTGTCCAAAGAATGAGTTACATTACAAGTAGTTTGCTCTACAAATTTAACTTTAGCAGGAAACACCATTGTAAATGATACATTATGCAGGTTTATCTATGGAATGAGAATGAGTTTATAATGCGCATTGGGCTTAGTTTAATTTTGGTTTTTTTTAATCTTTTTTTTCCCTCTTTTTTTTTTTAACATATAAAAGGAACTCTGAGACAGCAGTAATGGATCACTGAGCTGAACTGCTGTAACTAAAAGTCCTGATATTCTGATTATTTTTTTACCTGGTACTTCTACCTAACTGTCTTTTATAAAAGACATTTATAGCAACCTGCTGAAACACTGAGCAGAGCCTTTAATTGCAGATACAATGGCTGGTAGTAGAGTGAAAAGCACACTTTTTGATCACAAACAGAACTTTTACCCTGCTGTTGCTATAATAAAATGGTTTTAAGTCTTTATAAAACTCTCTCTTGCATTTATGAGAGCCACGACTTTTGACAGTCCATCTCTAATTTTTTAAGTGCAGTTCCACAGCTTACTGATTTCTAAAGCATTCAATAACCAATTTTTAGAGAACCAGTTGTGTGAAGACTTGTTCAGTCTTACATATGGAACACTTCCTATATGCTTTTGCAATTTATAAACAGAAAAGTAGTATTTTTTTCACTGAAGAACTAGACATTGTTTTTGTTTATTGACTATGTACTTCAGATATCTGTCCAATAATATACACGTAAGTTACATTGGACTGGTTTTGATAAGTTAGCATGATCAATCCTGCATATGTGAAATGTGGAAAAAAAGTTAAATGAAGCAGGATTTACTATTCCAGTAACAATGAAATGATACAACATTTTCTGATAGAAGAGTTCTTTATGAGTCTTCAGTGGAATGCAGAAATATATTTCTACTGAATAAGTGAAATGCCTAAGTACTCTTTAAAGTGCTACGTTTTATACAGTGATATGAATCTGCTGTTTTCCGCACCTCTATGAATATAATTTCCAGAATGGAAACATTTCTAAATCTAAGCCTTTGTTTACTCAGAGAAATGCAGCACTGCTTCAAGTCATATGAATTCTCTCACCTCTATTTCAAAGTACTTCCTTTATTTTTCCTTTTGAAACTTACTCAGGGAATGGTTTTAACTGCTGCTGTTTGCTATTCCTGTTTTTAAACTTTTGCACCTCAAGAGTGGCAGTTTTTCTGATTACTTTCCATTTCCTGAGAAGAAATAGACAGGGAGCTAAACCTGTATGTGAGATCCTGTTCTTCCTGGCATTTTCTCTTTAACTACCTGACAGCATTACTGTAAACTAATGGTTTTCATTTCCCTATTATTTATGTTATAGCTTATTTCTGTGTAAAGTCATGAGTGAAAATCATCTGAGTAGTATGGTCTTACTGTTTATAAGAGTAAACAACTGTATAGGGGATAGCAGATTAGATATCTACATAATTGTAGGGTACTAACTAGTCTGTCTGAAATATCTTCTGAGGATTAATCTGTTTGTCTTTCCACACAAACCCAATACATACATGAATAAATCTAATCTTGGACAAGAAGGATAAAGGTCTTAAAGTTGTCCCTAGGAGACCTTTGGTGGGAGTGCCTTTTCCTTCTTACTCTCGGTGAGCCACCATAAGTACTTACTTAAAGGGTTGTTAAATTGAGAGAAGAATCAGTAGACTTCACTTTATTGGGATTTTACTGCTGCTTTACCTGTTTTTTCACAGAAGTTAGGAGCAGATAAAAGGTGATTAGAGTATAGCACCCTTGTTCAAATCAAAGTGTTTTGTCCAGGAAAAGAGGAGCACTGTGGAGTGAGATGTTGCAGATCCTCAGCTTTTATTTCTACAATTTTAAGATCTGTAAAGGCTCAAAGGCTGAATTTTCTCATAAAAACTTTTGGGCTCTTAAAACATTTCTCTCCTTAGGACAGCATGATGTTTTTAACACTGAAAATTCATCTGGACAAACTTGCTGGGGTGGATCCCCCCCCCCCCCCCCCTTTCTTCTTAATGTGATATATACTCTGGTTTGCCATTTCTTAAAGAAACATTTGAGATTATTGCTCATTTGCAATGTCGATAATTTTTGTTAGCCTTTTGTTTTCTCATCGTGTAGTATCATCCTTCAGTATTATTGTTGTAACATTGGTTTCCTTATTTCTGTACTATTAACTAAGTTGTTTAAAGCTAAAAAAAGTGTTCCAGTCTGAACAACCCTTGGATGTTTGAAATTCCTATACCAAGTTCAGGTTTTGCACTTGCCAACTGAGAAAGATTATGGAAGAAGCCTGTCTGGAGTCTGTCCTGTTCACTGATTACAGCATCTCAAGGTACCCAAGTGCTAAAGGGAATCTTCCAAGTGAATTTGTGCTAGAGTTCTTGCAGAATGCAATCAAGAAGCCTCTCGCTGCTTGTGTGTTCAGATTGCCTGCACCTAAACAAAAAAACCCCAAACAACAACAAAAAAAAATGCAAAGAGAAAATGTTATCTTCATATTGCTAATTAGTCGTATGTGCCTATACATGCCTGTCAGGAACTGGCAAAGAACTGATAATTGCTGGCTGAAACTCTTTAACTAATTCCTATTTAACAACCTGCTGACTGAAGGAACTTAAAGCATTGATTATGCAGACAGAGCATTTGTAATGAAAAAGAGGTAGCTCCTGAATAGGAGAAGTAGCACTTTTTATCTGGGCTTTCTTAGAAACCAGATAAAAGATTAACTTACTGTCTTCTACTATTGCATGCTAGTTTTCAGGATAATAATTTAAAATGTACTGGACCATTGACACTTCCTTTTGAGTAGTATTTAATGACTTGCTAAGTGACAGATAGACTGATGAGTTTGAAGGTGCAAAGTGTTGGTTATAAATGGCAATCAGAAATGAGGACAAAATTTGTGGCAAACAGTCTAGCCATTCAAGAAGTAGACTAAGCTCATTGTAGCCCAATCTAATTTCTCAGGACTGGCATAAATTCAGTATTTTTCTGACCTGAAAAGGGCAGCACGTTTTAATTAGCCAAGAAGAGGCAGGATCAGTACTCTGTTCAAATATAAACTGACTTAGACTTAAGTTCTGAAATAACAAACAACACGAACCCATTCAGTTCTGTTCAGTCCTGTTATTTTCATTTCTGTATATTTGATTTCAATTCCCTGCAGGAAGGAGGAAAGGAAAAAAAACCCCAAACAAAAGTGTCTCTTTAACCCTAACAACCTTGTTTATTTGGGACTGATTTATTTCCTGTAAATTACTTGTCACTAGTTCTTCAGTGATAAAACACTTTGTAGGGCTACAAACAAATTGAGGGGGGTGGGGGGAGAAGGAAAGAAAAAAGCTGAAATATCTACCCACTGCTCATACTGAGCTTAACTCCATCATTATAGTTTTATGTGAAAGGTATGATATGAAAAGATATGAAAATAAACTTGGATTTCTGATCAACATTGGTTGGCAGTCCAGGTTATATAGGAACACATAGCATATTATGTCAGTCACAGAATGACTATGTTTGTTTTATCCTTTAGGAGGAGTTTGCAAGACATAGTTAGCTAAAGTACATGACTATGTAACAAGATTGACTGTAGCAGAATTAAGGAAATGTTCCTCTTTAAATCACCAAAACAGTTTCTGTTGAATCATGGTTAATAAAGTTTTGGCAGTTCAGTTTCCTTCCTATAGATAGCCTTTCACACATATTGTAACTGTATCAGCATACAAATGACAATATTGATTAATTTAAATCAGCTGGTGATATCTCAGGATAGATATCTGAAGTTACTGTGAGTAAGAAATGTTAAAGGTAATTCATTCTATTAAGTCAATACCTGTATATGGTACAGAATAGATGGTGGGGTGAGATACAGTGGTAAACTGTGTTCCCTGTAAGGGGGAATCTGCAGGCCACCTTCAATTACGTAGGTTTCCAGCTACTTTAAAGGAGCGCTGTGAAGCCTAGCGATTACTTTGACAGAAAGATGGACCAGCCTTTCCTCAAACCTGTGGACCCTTGCACAATGACTGTAGGAGAGTGTGAGGAACACTTTTGGACAAAACTAATTCAGAAATAAAGCACTAGTATATGTCAAAAGGAAATATTATTTTTCTGAACTGTGTTATAGTCTACCAAGAGTCAATAAAAATACTACTTTTTTCTTTTAAGCTAACTGTATTTCAGTTTAATAGCTGATTTTTAAAAATTATCGTATTTATGTACTTTTAATTTTTTTCCAGCACCAGGATTGCAGATTGCATTATAGGTCTGTTAATATAATTCTTAGAACATAGTACCTACAGAATTCAAACCTTAGGTAATGAAACTGCTGTACCATTACTGTAAATTATCAAAATTTCTTCTGTGCTCCTTAATACTTATCTTTCAATAGAATATATATAGAATGAGATTGGTTTGAATTAGTTGATAATATAGTTTGATATGCTGGAGTAAAATACATCCTGTGTTGCTCTTCTATTGGTTAGGTAAGCTTTTTTGTATATATCTAGTTGAAGTAAAAAAATAATCAGCTTCAACTATGAAATCCTTCATTTTCAGCACCACAAGTTATATAAAACCTTGCAGCTGAAGCAATCTAATTACATATTTGTAAAAGAAGAGGGTATCTTGTCAATTACTTGGAAACACTTGCATTAATTTCTTCAAGGGCTAGTACTTGCTGACACATTTTCTTATTTTCAGTAAAAGTCTGAACTGGAAACACCGAATGGAGTAAATTTAAACAAAGAATATATGGCTATATAAAGCTATATAATGAAAAAATATTTGCATTTTTTTCCTGTTCTATTTCCTTTTTTTTTATTTCATATTTTTTTAATTGTAGATGTCATTAGCTTTGTAGCTAAATTAACTTTGTATTAATGAGACTTTTGGTTAAAAACTAGGTATGTAGTTTATCATTGTGGAAATATTACCAATTCATTACAAATTAAGTCAATTAAGTAGATAATTTTATTTTTCTTTACCATGTGCTGTAAAATAAATGTGAATTTGAGGAAGCGAACTATAGTAGGCACTCTTAGAATCAGCGGAAAGATAGTAACATGAATATACTGAATTTCTGTTTATTGTTCATATTTATGTTTTTAATAACTTTATCAGAGAAGAAAGAAATTGATTACTTCTGTGTCTGTGCTAAAAAACCCACATAATGTCAGTGTTAACAGATTTACAACTTTAGTTATCCCTCCCAGTGCAGTAAGATTTTTCTGTCTTGCACTTGTAGTGATGAGAACCGGGAAGGATGCATTGATTACTTTTATCAGATTCTAGAAGTCAAGACACTTGGTCACATCTTACCAACACAGTTTCTCTTGTGGTTTACAGACTGTCAGGTGCCAGCCACCCCTTGCCACCCCACTGTGACATGGATTCATGTAGCTCTGAGGAGTTCTATCAGGCTGTTCACCATGCAGAGCAAACCTTCAGAAAGATGGAGAGCTACCTGAAGCAACAGCAGCTCTGTGATGTTATCCTGATTGCTGGGAATCGCAAGATACCTGCTCATAGGTAGGACATAAGCAAAAGATACTGAAATTACAAAAGTAAATGTTTTGGCTATACTTACTTCTCAGGACAGTGCTTTCTGTGGCCTCATATGACTACTTCCTCGTGCTTTAAACACCACAAATGTGAGTGGCTGCAAAAGGTGGTATTTGAAGGTTGGGCCTTTGAAGGTAGGGGGGTTTTTTACACAGATTTCAAAAGTTCAAGTAGCACTCAGCTAGCAAACTTCTCATGAGTGTGCCAGACATTCCTCCCTGCTGTGGTGCTGTTCATATGTGAGAAGAATGGAAATTTCTGAAATGAGATGCTGTACAGCTACACTGAACACAGTGTCATTTTGCCAGCTTAGGATCATGATACTCTGATAAGTCTGTCATACAGAGGGTCTTAGATACTTATAGTAGAATAATACTGAACATTTGCTTCCCATGACCTGTACCTTTGAATGAACTGAAAAGTATCTTTATTATATTTAATGGTAATTATTAATATAAAAATGATAATGACATTATAATTTCTAAAATTCTACACAATTATCTGGTGTTAAGGCAGCCAGTATATATGAAACTGTGCTTGATTTTGGATTGTAATTAGAGCTTAAAGTAGTTACTCTTCATTAAGATTTTGGTCTTAGCTATAACCTTTGATTTGATGCATGCAAATAATAATCCAGTCCTAGGGTTTAGATTAAAATACAGGGAATGCTTATGAGTCTCCAGGTTAGCAAGTCTTTTTGCATTTGAAATCTACATAAGAATGCAAACTAAGGGTGACCTATTCCATACTTGTACCCTGGTTTCTCTGCTGTGGTACGAAATTCAGAGCAAGACTATGGCTCGCCAGCAGAAAAACAAAAAAAACAGCCAACGTATTTCTGAACTCATAAATGAACTTTCTGGTGTAGAGGAATGCTAGAAGGTCATCTTGGCAACTTGAGCCTTAGAAAGTTCCTTCTCCCTAAGTGAAGATGGACTCAGAGATCATTGTTTTTCTGTTGCACAGAAAATGTGACTATTCCATATTACGACTCCCATAATAATAGTTTAAAGGTGCAATAAGCAAGACTGCAAAGCCAACGCTATTGTTCAAATAGTAAAACCAGACAGAAACCTTAATTGATATATTTAAGTTGTCCTAATAGTTGTAATAAATGAGAAAATATCTCCACTTAACAAATGGCAACATTGATCTAGGCAGTTTGCAGCACACGTGAAGCAGTCCACTTAGTTTCAGATTTGTAGCTGTAATAAATGTAGAAATCTTTCCTCTCTTATTTCAGCATTTTTCATTCTAAAGACTTTGTTTCTACACTCCTGTCTTCTAAGAGCTGCTATTTTTTGTGTTCCTCCCTTGCCTTCATATACTCAGGTTCCCAGATGTCAGCTAAGTCCCCAGTAATTTCTACTCACTGACTTGGCAACTGACACAACTTCTGTGTTCCAGGCTTTTTGCCTCTGTTAAATGGCACTTTATGCACCCCTAGTAGTTGTGTTTTGATGCCATTTTTATCTAAATGGCCAAGATGAGTATACTAAGTACAGAGGGAGTAATATTAAAAGTCAGTCCCTCTGTCCATCCATCTGCATTTACAGTATTCCAGATCTGCAAGATTTGCCTAAAGGTGCCTCCCATCAAAAAGAAAACCAGAGGGATAATAATCTAAGGCCTTCTTGTGTCCAATTTTACATCCCTATACATAACTGAAACTAAATAAAAACATTTTTTTTCAGAAATAATGAGAATTTTGTTGCTCCTTCATGACAGTTACTTGGCCTATTCTTGCTTTTCACACTTTTCAACACAGTTGAGGTAAAAAAAAATAAAAAAAAAAATAAATCAATGTCTGAATGTACATTCTTAAATTGATAGAAAAAATACTTACTAGATACATAGCAATATTCCACAATTGGTATCGTTTGCTCTGTTTAATATGAGTGATATAAAATATACAGTTTCTAGCAGTATATTTTTTGCCTCTTGAATATTTTAGTTAACTGCATAGTTTGTAGAGAAGGAGACAGAGGAAACTGTAAGGTTTTTTATTTTCTCAGTTCATTTCCCCCACTATTTTTAAGACAGCTGTTCATATTTGTGTGCCCACTTTTCAGTAGTAAGTTTAATTTCACATTTTTCATTTCAGTTCTACAGTATATCTAAATTCTTCTGGAGCTGGAAGAATACCTTAATACAACAATTGACCTTGAAATAATAGCCAAAGTCTTACTTGGATTCTCTAATAAACTTTCAGACAACGTTACATTTATTTATTTACTTTGCTGTGGTCTGCAGTCAAAAGAATAAATCTCAAAGAACTGGCAAAACCAGCTGTTGAACTATGTAAAATTGAAAATTCTACAGAATAAACTAAAATTTTGTCTGACAAGGTAAAAGAAAGGGTGTTCTGAATTTCCTGGTTTTGTTGGGGTTTTTTGTTTGTTTGTTTTTAAATTGTGTTTATGTTGTTTTAGACAGATATGGCTGGAAAAGCACAAAGCTGTTTATTTTTACTGTGGCCATTATGATCCCAGAATATAACTTAATTTGGAAGAGACCTCCTAAAGTCTGATTCTGTGTCTTTATGATCAGACAGTCTGATATCCTCACTGTCTTTAGTGACCATATATGTGGCTTCTTGGCAAATTTGCTCCATGACTCTCTCAGTGAGGCAAACCAGTCTATAGTTACCCACATCTTTCTTCTGAGGATGGACATGGAAACTGACTTTTTTATTCTTCAGAAACCTCCTGCAATTATCATAATCTGGTAAAGATAAGGAAAGTGGCCTTTCAGTGATATCGTTGAGCTACCTCAACCATTGCTTCTTGAATGTATCTGCTCTGGTGTCAAGGACTTGTGTATGTCCAATTCTGTTAAGAGCAGCCTAGGTACATCTTCCTCTATTGTGAGTGCTACCTCACAGATCCTGCCACTAGGCACAGGGGCTTGAGAGGCCTGAAGAAGACCATGCTAAAAAAGAAAAAAAAAAAAAAAAAAGACTGAGGCACAGAATGCTTTATTGAACAGTGGACAAAATTTTCCCATGTTCTTCTTTTGTTGCCAAGGTTAATTACAGAAGCCTTTCTTTTCCATCACATCCCTTGATGATTTCATCTGCACCTGACCTTTGGGCTTCCCTAATTCCATTTTTGCATGTTGGGGCAATGTCTCTGTATTTCTGCCAGGTCATTCATCCCTGCTTTCATCTTCTGTGTACTCCCTTCTTGCATTTGACTTTAATCAGGAGTCACTTCTGATGTCCAGGGTTGTAATTTGCTGTTCATTTTACTAACTTCTCTCAGGATCTGTTGTCTTAAATTCCATTGTCTCATGGTCACTGCAACCAAGTTTGCCATCAGATTTCACAGGTCCTTTTATTTTTTTCCCCCAAATTTGTAATAAGCAGATCCAGAAAAGTGCCTCCTCTAAGAGTATTACAAAGTAGACTAGGTAATACTCATTTTGCATTCCTGAGAACATAAAAAAAGCCTGCTTGCAAAGGCTTGCATGATCATATTTGTGGAGTTTTAAAATGCGATACTACATGACAAGTTTGGTAGAGCATTCCCTGTACAAAGTTTATAAAATCTTGTCCTAGATAAAATGAACTTACATTTTAAAATCCAATTAAAACATATTATAAGCCATGGCTTATATTGAATATGCTACAAATTAATAAATACAAAATACTCAAAATTATTGCCTAAAAATTATGGTTCTTACATATTTTCTCTTCTTTTTAATATAAAAATTTTAAAAAAATTCAATAGATTCAATATGCTAAAATATAGTACAATAAGAATCACTTTCAGAAAACCAGGGCAAAACTTTGTGTATGTTTCAATTAAAAGTACAAAATTATATTTTTCTTCATTTTCCTCTGATTTAGAACAAATCAAAACAAAACAATATCAAAACCAATGAAAGAAAAGTGTTTTATGTAATAATGTAGTCTCGATGTCTCTATTTCTATAAAAGTAAAAATTCAGTTAAGAAATGCCAGTATACTGCATCGAATGAAGTGAAAGTCACCAAAAATCGTTACAGTGCCAGTGGCTCTTGTGCATCTCTCCAGATCCCTCCACAGTTCATTATCTCTGTGTCATTTCTGGTTTCATTCCTGACAGGACTTGCTCTTTTTCCCCCTCTTCTGCAATCACATATTTTGATTCTGTCTTTTGATGATCTATTTAAAAAACTTCCTCTGGAGGAGGAGTTACTGCTGTGCCATAAGATATCTAAAAGCTGGTACTTTTATAGAAAGAATGTCAGGTAAGCTCTGGTCATAGCCTGAATGCTGCCAAGTTAATTTTGGTAATTGGTGTTGGTTTTTTTGGGTTTGAGTTCTTGTTGTTTTTTTGATTTTTAGTTGGTTTTCTTTTTTTTTTACCTTTTTAATTCTCACAAAAAAATTAGGAGAAAATCAAATTAGAAGGAAGATCATACAACGTAATCACTGAGCTCTGCTTCCCCATTTGGAGATGCCATGCCAAACTCTCAGCCTTATTATAGCTGCCTTTCACTGTTTGGGTGACTCAAACAACTTTAAAGTTACAATGTGTTTATGCTTTTTGTTGGCTCCTGAACATCGCATTTGTCTAATCTCATCTTCCATTAAACAGCTTACAGGTGTAGTCTTTCACATGAAGGAATAGCAAAAGGAAGTACAAGCCAACTAAGTATTGTAATGATGAGCAAGTAACCAAAAATGGTACTGGGAAAGTAGGAAAACAGTTGTAGAAGGCATTTTAGAGGGGAAAGTAGCTGACATTTAAATAAATTTGAAAAATTAAGTAAACCTCTTTTTTTTTGTTACTTTGCTGTAACATATATAGGTAACAATAAAATATAAAAATGTAAAATACCTTAAAGAGAGGGAAATGCTAAAATAAAAATTTCCCTTTCATTCTGTTAAATGTTACACTATTAACAGTCCAACCTAATTTTAAAGCATTATGAACGTGCCAGTTTGTAGTTTTTCCATTCACTCTGGAGATATATGCTGTATGTATTTTTCTCATTTTCTGTACCTCTTATTTAGAGTAGAAAGTCTTTCAGACAAGAAACATATGGTAACTTGGCAGTGCCTGAAATAGAAGGAACTCGGGTATTGCTGTTACAAAACAAATGAATAAAAACAGCCCACTGTAATTGACACTTCCTTCTTCTATCCAGGTTACAATCAGCCACATGCAGTTGTATCTAAAAATCTAACTAGACTGCAGCTGGTGTCACCTGTAACAAAAAAACACTGGGATGTAAAAGGTATTCAGGATTATAGTGACATGATCAGAGCACCAATTATTTCCAAGGTATAAGAAAATTCTTAAGCAATAATTAATAATCATGAATTTTAGCATGAAATTAAAAATACATATTTGCCATAAATAATTTGGTTGTTTTGAGTGAAGGCAACTCACTTATATTGCACTGTTTTTAAATATTACATTTGAAATGGGGTATTCTTCAGCTGCTGAATAAACATCAAACATGCTGTAAAGGAAACAGCGAAAGTCAATGCAGATGATAGACAGACCTCTAAGATTTGCACTGGAGAGTTCATTAGAATTTCCAGCTGGGATTGTTATAGGCAGCTTTAAAGTCAGACTAAGGTTTAAGCCATGTTAGATTCTGACTAGGAATGGTGCACAAAGCAATACAGGAACTCCGTGCTGGGGGCGGGGGGGGGGGGGGGGGGGGAGAAGAAAAGTGATAAAAGCATAGAATTTAACTATCCCTGTTCAGTTAAAATGTTTGCTTATAACAGAGACTGAATTACAATAAAACAGAAAATTCAGTAAAAACAGAAAAAGCAAAAAATGTACAAGAGTTACATCCTCAACTTGCAATTCTGACTTTCATTGTGCTTGGTGAGAACCCAACTGTGAATGAAAAGAAACCAAGAAATCTACTTTTGTTGTTGTTTTAATATTGTCAGGTATAGTTGAGTTTATAATGAGAAATCTGAGTTCTTTATTTTCTCTTTCCTCTTAATAATAAAGAAACATAGGCATTTGTGTTTCTGATACTCAAGGTAAGGGTTAGGGGGGGACTTTTACCATGGTGGAAAAGGTAGCATAGAATGGTTAGACAATTAGCACTTACATATAAAACAAAGAAATACTGTAAAATGGCTACACTAATCTTTCTACAAGTGTTTGGGTGAAAAATTTCTTTCCACACAAAATTAAAATTTTTCATCATAAATACTGAAATGAATTCAACTGAAGCCTTTTTTTTTTTAATGCTTAACTCTGAAGTAGTGCAGCTTTTATTTATTATTATCCTAGTAAATTTATGAAAACTCTTTCAACAAACTTTATGTTCTCTCCTGTGGTTCTCTAAGGAGAGGGACCATTTCTTTCAATGTATTGTGAATACTACTGTAGAGACATGAAGTTTAAGAAGAAAACCAATATCAATTAAGTGAAAAGAATGAAGGGATGATGTTAAGCTGAAAGGAGAGATGAAAAGACAAAGAACTAGGCAGAGCAGGAAATACAGTTTAAAGACAGGGGGTGAAAGAATGAAAATGCACACCATACAGTCCTCAGATTCAGCTTGTTTTCTTGCATTAGTCTGTAACAGATGCTGGCGGAAAGCACGCAGTATAAGCAGTACAGCTGCCCTATTTTCATTCCCAGATATCTGTAATTAAGGTTTGAGGAACTTCCCGTGACAAACATTGCATCTAAACTGTGGTGTTAAACACAACCTACTGATCATGAGTTTAAAAACAAATTATTCAAGTAGTATAGCTGGGTCAGAACAACAATACCACAAGCTCCTGCTATCAGAGGGAAAGCAGCAAGGCAATTTAGATAAGCTTTCAATATTAACCTTGATTGATAATTTTTTTGTTTGTTTGTTTGCTTTTAAGATAAACAGTATTTCCTGATACTGAGAATGTCATTAGTATTTTCACAGGAATTTCTGTGATTTCCACAAGGAACTCTTTGTGAGTTATCTGTACCTTTCGAAGCCATAAAACATCTTAAGTTCACATAGTTGAGTATATTCCAGTTAAAGATTTTGCACATGCAAAAATGGGCCTTGAGTTTTGAAGACCGTTTCTGAGAATATGAAGTTGGTTATTCAGTTGAGTTCTGGTTTGGAAAGGGCCATGTGTCTAATCTCATTGTAATCAATGGAGACCTGTAGCTTAAGTTACTTAACCCCTCTGTCTGATTGTAGTGTGTTGACCTTGACTAGTTGGCAGTTGTCCACCAAGCCATTCTATCACTTTGCCTCCTCATCAGAACAAGGGGATGGAATTAAAATATGGAAAAGTTCATGGGTTGAGACAAAGATAGGGAGATTGCTTACCAGTTGCCATCATGTGCAAACCAGACTTGACTTAGGGGAAATGAATTTAATATAATACTAGTTAATACAGAGTAGGATAATTAGAAATTAAACCAAAACCACCTTCCCCCTACCTATCCCTTCTCCTCAGGTTCAGCTTCACTTCTGACTCTTATGTCTCCTCTCCATGAGTGGTGCAGGGGGAAGGGGAATGGGGGTTGTGGTCAGTTCATCACATGTTGTCTCTGCCACTCCTTCTCCTCACACTTTTCCCCCAATCCAGCATGGGGTCTTTCCCACAGAAGACAGTCCTTCACTAACTTCTACAGTGTGGGCTTATCCCATGAGCTGTAGTGCTTCACGAACTGCTCCAGTGTGGGTCTTTTCCACAGGGGGCAGTCCATCAGGAATGGACTGTTTCAGCATGACTTCTGTGGGCCACAGGTCCAGGCAGAAAACCTGCTCCTGCATGGGCTCCTCTCCATGGGCCACACCTCCTCTCAGGAGCCTGCTCCAGCATGTGATCTACACTGGCTGCAGGTTCTTTCAGGGCACATCCACCAACTGCAGCATAGGATCCTCCACAGGCTGCAGGGTGGATATCTCCTCCAGTGTGGTCTCCTTTCCTCCTCTGTTCCAGGAGCTGCAAGGGGACAGCCTGCTTCAGCCTGGTCTGAATCTCTGCTCCAGTGTGCCTGGAGCACCTCTTCTCCCCTCTTCTTCTCTTACCTTGGTGTCTGCAGGGCTGTTTCTCTCACATTTTCTCATTCCTCTCTCACAGCTACTGTTGCATAACATTACCTTTTATTAAATATTCTCCAAGAGTTACAGGAAACAGGGTTTCATCAGGCTGGAGGGCAGTCACCAGTGGGGTTCTCCAGGGCTCAGTTTTAGGGACAGCGCTCTTTAATGTTTTTATAAATTATCTGGATGCAGAAGTCAAATGTATATTAAGTAAGGTTGCTGATGATACTAAATTAAGAGGAGCTGTGGACTTCCTCAAGGGTAGAGAGGCCTTACAGAGAGTTCTGGATAAACCATAGAGCTGGTCAATCACCAGCTGTATGACACTGAACAAGAGCAAGTGCTGGATTCTCCACCTAGGATGGGATGATGCTAGTTGTATATACAAATTCAGGAATGACATCTGGACACCAGCTCTGTTTAAGGAGATCAGGGGTTTGGTTTGATGGCAAGCTGAGTATGAGTCAGCAGCGTGCCCTGGCAGCCACAAGGGCCAACAGTGTCCTGCAGTGCATCAAGCACAGCACAGGTAGCTGGTCAAGGGAGGTGACTGTCCCATCCTCCACTGCACTAATGAGGCCCCACCTCAAGTACTGTGTGTAGTTTTGGGTGCCTCAGTGTAAGGACATCACACTGTTAGAGTGTGCCCAGAGGAGGGTGACCAAGACGGTGAAAGGCCTTGAGCGCAAGACTTAGGAGGAGCAGCTGCTGGTCACTTGTCTTGTTCAGCTTAGAGAAGAGAAGGCTGAGGGGTGCCCTCATCTCAGTCTGCAGCTTCCTCAAGGCAGGGCCATTGAGGTGACCATTGACAGGACACAAGGAAACAGAATGAAGCTGTATCAGGGGAAGTTCAGACTCAATGATCCCTTTGAGTCCTTTCCAACTTGAGATTTCTATGATTCTATTAAACTATGGTACTAATGCTGTTACTTTATGGAGTGGAAGTAAGTGCAGTAGCTGGAATGGACATTGAAGAGTGAAAGAAAGAAGGATGAGGTGTCTTAAGAAGAAAGGAAAAAACAACATTCAGCTGCCTAATCTCTCCTGAGATGCCTTGGAGTACCCTGCCTGGCTTTTGTCATTTGGTCCAGAAGGTTGCAAGGTTTTCATAGGTCTGCACCAGGCCTATACTGATGAATCAGATACTCCATAATATCTTTAGGGCACTGATTCCCCTTTCAAACTGAATTAAAAAAAAAAAAAAAAGGAGAGAAAAAAAAAAAAAGGGAGAGGGTATAGGCTAAATGAAATAGAATATAAAAATGAAACAAGAAGCAAACAAAATCAGGTAGATGATGGAATGACAAACAAGGCCATAAAAGAGTAACTTGGGTCAGGAAGACTTGACAGCCTGCTATCAAAAAAGGGGTTGAAGATCACACACAGGGATTTGACCAAACTGAGCTCTTTGGAGATATGAGTTGTGAAGGTAAATTAATAATGATGCTGTATTGTATAATTTTGTGAATAAGTTCTAGAATGAAAGAACAGGATGACAAAAAGAACGTAAAAAAATCTAGATAGTTAGGCAGTCACTTATGCTAATGACTTCACAGATCTATCCCTGTACTTTCATCAAGCTTAATCTCTGTGTTTCTGACATTTCTCCTGATAGTTCAAAGGAGCTAAAATTGAACTTTTCCTTCTACCAGCTTTTTTTTCACTTTTCCTTGTGGAGCTACATAAAGTAATTAAGCCCACAAACAGAGGATCACAGTTCATTGTGTTGTCTTTCTACATTCAAATATATATGCCATGTCTGAATATGTGGGTTTTCTGGAGAAAAATACTGAGCTTTGCTTTGTATTTGTGTCACAATGGATCTTCATCAGCTGTTCTCTTTATCACTGTGACATTTTGCCTGTCCTGCCTGTTCCCAAATGTTCAGAAGTTGCTTGTATCCATATTGTCTCCTCTCTCTTTTTTTGATATTTTTTTAATTAATCTTTCTATTGGTTCAAAACAGCATAGAGTTCAAAATATTGGCTGCTGTAGCAGATACCTTCAAAACCGTCACAAGGACACAAACTGACACTGGCAAAGTGTTTTGGACAATGGACTTTGTTATTAAGTCTGGCAGCTGTGATATGTGCATTATTTGTGGTATCTGGAAAAATAAAGCTATGGTAGACATTGCGTATTGTGGAAATGATGATGTCCGATTTGTGTAAGGTTCTTAAAAACATGGCAATTTAAGAGATATAATAAGTACAATTGTGTGTTTGTACTATAGAAGAGATAAAGAGCCACTTAATGTATTTACACTTAAATGCCTGGGAGACAGGGAAAGAATTAAAAGGACATGAAACAAGAAAGAGGAGAATGTAAACTCCAAAGTCATGGCCCTCAGGACAAAGAGGGAACATTGTTTAGATGGTGTAGATTACTGGTGTCACTTATACTTGTAGCTATGTGTTGCATAAGACATTAAAATGGAAGAAAAACATGTTTTGAGTAAAAACAGAAAGGAAACTTTCATTTTTCAGGCTTAATCGATTCTTTTTAAAGTTCCATCTGCCTGTCTATGGATTTGGGGAGGGAAATTTAGAAATTTTCATTTGTTTGTTTTTTTGATTTCTTGTTTGGGGATTTATTATTATTATTGTTATTATGTAGTTGTTCTAGATAAAATTGCCTTTGCAAATAGGTTAGTTTATAAATACTGCTCAGATGGTGAGGGGGAAAAAATTATCATCTAGTTCCGTTCCATTTTTCTCCAAAATGAGATAAGCACACAGGACAGACTGTCAATATTAACAGTTACGATGGAATTTATAAGAAAATTCTCATTAATTTAACTGTTATATACTCACTGACTGTTTCTTTACCCAATAAGTGTGAATTTCTAATATGTTAATGAGTTAATCTGATGCTGCTGAACTATTATCAAGATGATTGCACTGTGATAATGGTTCTGAGTGGATGCAGAATCCCAAATTAAGATTATCTCCTGTTTGTTAACTGCACAGGAAGAGCTTTCATTTACGAAGCCTGGGGAAAAAAAGGAAATATTTAGAATTTTCCTATGTGACTTCTGGCAGATTTTTTATTTCCTTTTTTATCTGCAAAATATGTATTTTTTCAATTTGACAGATACAAATGTCAAAGTGCACATATATAGCTATACACTCATATATATGCATTCATAAATATAAGAACTTAAAAGAAGTCTTCAATTTTAAGCTCTGAATTCTGAAAGAAAGAATTTTTCAATTAACAGTGGAATGATTCACACAAAGCATGTTTTTGAGAAGGCAGTTGAATGTATGGTAATGTTGAACTCTAGTTGCTTTTGTGTACTGTTCAGATGACGGATACATAATCTGAGGTTTTTGTTACTACTAATTGGGTTCTGTTAGTCACTTAAAGCCTAGAGGTACATAGATTCATCAAGTAAAGTTTTTCTACAAAGTTAGAACTGACAGTTCATTAGTTTTTCTTTCTAATTGTGGTTCAATCTTCAGTACTGTCATGGCTTGCAATGGGATAGCGTATATTAGATATACAATGTTTCCTTTTGTGCCCTAAGATTGCACATTTTCCTTTGCCTGTTGACTGTTAAAAAGTAAATGGATTCTGTTTTGAAGGATCAAGTAATGGCAATGTAGAAAATTGAAGTAACTGACAATTTGTTGGCAAGCAAGTCTGAGACTAGAGGAAAACTCAGTTTCAAGAGGGAAAGGAGTTCATGAACAGATCAGACAATGGGAAGAATAGGCAATGATTGACTGCACATATTCTTCACAGGCAATAGAAAGGAGTAGCACATGCTTTATTAGTTCCCAATATTCTTATAGCAAAAGCAGGTTTTGAGTTCCACATCTTGAAGCATAAGTAACATAAACACTTCAACACCCATTGCTGAATTACGTCTTAGGGTCTTCCAAACCAGAGGTGGTACCTCCCTACTATTGAATGTATCGTACCTCCTCTGAATATATTGTTTCAGAGAGATTGAGTACAGTTTTGGTTTTGAGAGGAGGATAAACAAAATGTGAATCCTGGAGAGACTGCAAAAAGGAACATGGACACCGTTTTAACCTAATTGTTACTGTGTTGTCACTATGGAAATTCCTGCAGATGTCTCTGATCATCCAGTTAGTCCATGGAATCAAAAGTGGCTGCTGTAATTCACAAGAGGAGGAGGGAAAACAGTCTATGAACAATGTCTTTAGGTACAAACTGAAGGAAAAGCTTGCAATTTATAAGTGGTTGTAATGGTTTAACCCCAGCCAGCAACCGAGCACCACGAAGTAGTTTGCTCACTGCCCCTGACCCAGAGGGGTGGGAAGGAGAATCAGAAAAGAATGTAGAACTCTCAGTCACTTACCTAAATTACATCTCTGGTAGGTGTGAGACATTGAATCTCATACAAAATAGTTGTGGATTTCCCTTTTTGCTGTGACTTTTTTTTTTTTTAAACAAGCATCTAATAACAGTGAAACAAGTCACTTATTTTTAAGTGGTCAGAAAAAAGTATTTGAAGGAGGGCTATAAGATTTTTAGTTATCTTTGTTGACTAAATACACGCTTGTGATACACAGTTGAGATAATAAATAAACAAACATAGAAGTAAATGTTCCTCAGTGGTGAATAAATAAATAAATAAATAATGAATTAGGAGTCTGTGGTGGTAGGAACAAAGTATATTTCTAATTTCATCTTTTTGTAGCTGTCCTGTCTCGCTTGGTGGCAGAAGGGAGAGGTTTTTAATTCTTGGAGAGGCAACTAGGGATAACTACAGTTACTTGGAGACTTAGGGTAACACAGCGGTCTTTACTGTTTTATTTACTTATTGCAGTTGGTACGTGGTGAAGAAAAGGTATTTGTAAACTTGAATTCTTAAATCTATAGCACGAGAAAACAGACTGATCTATAAACTTGAACTCTCAAAATTCAGATATAGGGCTATTGTACAAGCCAATAGGGAGGGAAAGAAGGAAAGAAGAAAAGAGAAAGTGTTCACCACCCCTGGGTCCCATGTTGTCTTCATCTGCAGGACCTGCGATCCTGTCTATGGATTGCAGGTAGTCCTTAGGCAGTGGGCACTTGTGTGTGCCTATGTGGGATGCATTTTTCTGTCTTTGGTCTCTGGCCAAACTGAGGCTGGCGTTTAAGTATCAAGGCACATGCACATTAAGGCTTGTGGGAAGTTCTTGAAATGAGTCACGGGATAGTATCAGGATCTGGGGTGTCTCCAGACTCCTGCCAGAATCCCCTTTGATTGACGTTATTCTCAATGCACAGGTGCTTTGCCTCAGACTGCATGACCTCTAGGCTAGGTTGTGGGCACAGAAAAGTGCCGCCTCACCTGTGCAGAGTGTACCTGCACCTTTCAGTTCTTAGTATGGCAAATGTTTAAGACATTCTGAGACTTATGGTCAGTTCTGAATAGTCCTTCACAGTAGCCATCTATTGGTTTTATTAATTACTTGAGTATAAATGTGAACTGATTATGAATTAGGATCTTTACTTCTAAAATTCATGATTGCTAGAGTTGAACAGAACATGAAAAGTCCTAAAACTACCACACCTAATTATTCATTGCCCATCATTTGAGCCAGAGTAAAAATCATAAATGTGTTCTCAAGCTGTGCAAGTTGCAGGTAAAATATAGTGGCTTAAAGCACTGTAAAGTTATGAAGCCAATTCAAACTGTCGTATTTTACTTTGCTATTGGGATGAGCTAAAAGAGCAAAAGCAATCAATTACCTTTTTTTTTCTTTTCTTGAACAAAATAGTTAACAGTATACAAATGGCTAAATATTGGAAACCTCTTGGTTTCCAAATTCTCCAGTTGTGATTCTTGTGCCTTTTTTCAATGTGTTTATATATATTACGTTTTCAAATTAAGCCAGAAATGTGACCATCTTTTATGGAAGCCTGTGGTACACTATTTATAGTTGTACCACATTTCTAGCTCAAGATCATCTGTGAATATTTATTCCTAAAAAAATCATAATATTACTGTAGATGGTATTTAGAAGAATGCCTTAGCTTAAGGCCCCAGTAATGACTGGTACTTGCTGTGGCTTTAATTTATCTAAATGAGATCCCTAAACAGGCCATGCATGTTTTGTAAGTATTTTGGAATTATTTTCCTTTGGAAATGTTTCTTAACAAAAACATTGCATTACACCATTATTGTATTTTTTTTTAAAGTCTACAGTAGCATGTTAAGCTACTAACAGTTTTACTGAAGGTTGAAGGATTGTGTAAAGTTACATGCTGTTAATAAAGTGTATAAAAAAATATGCTTTTAAGAACAATGAAGGGTACCTCTAGAGTATGAAATGTGTTTCACTAATAAGTTGTATTTTATATGAAGAGGTTATCATGTTAACAGTTGGGACATCTGCATGACTGGAAAACTATCAGAAAAACAGCTCTAATTTCTATGCCTGTTTTCTAGTCATATGCTAATCTACCACTTGGTTCATATCGCAGGACAAAAAACCAAATTAGAATTAAATGTCACGCTGTATTTTGCTGCCTACATGTATTAATAATATATTGCTTCTGGTAATTTCTAATTACTTAGAAAAGATGTTTTTTTAAAAAGTGTTTTTTATTAATATATGAAATTTCTAATACATATCACAATGTAAATAACACCAGTTTCTAACTTTTTTGCAGACTTGTCCTCAGTTCTGTCTCTGACTACTTTGCTGCCATGTTTACAAGTGATGTTTGTGAAGCCAAGCAAGAAGAGATCAAAATGGAAGGCATAGACCCCAATGCACTGTGGGATCTTGTTCAGTTTGCATATACAGGTATTGTACTGCATACATTATACAACCTATAGAGAAATATGTTAATAGTTTTGTTTGCTACATGGCAATGAATTGTATTTATTTTCTAAATATTTCTTCTTTTTAATCTCAGTCAATCAAAATGCTTATTTACCACTCCTAGGGCTGAATTCAGATTGTTATCTCTAGTCTCTGAACTGTTAATATGTCAAGCTTGGTAAGTACAAGAAGACAGTCCAGAAATTATTTTTTTTTGTTTGTTTTCAAATACTTAGAAAAGTGTGCATCATATGCATATGATTCCGATTACATGAGTTCCTTGAAGGAGCAGTTGTGTTTTTTTGAAGAATAGCTCTATATTCCTGACTCAGTCAAATTTCAGTTAAAAAGTTACATAAATCTTTTAAAATTCCAAATAATAAAACATTTTAGAACGTTTTATTATGAGTTGGGTGTTGTCACTTTCATTTCCTGTTATAGGCTGTTACTCTGTTGAGTAATGTAAACTTATGAATAACTCATAACTCAGAGTTAATAACTCAGAACTTCCTTTTGACTAATTATTACATTTTAATGCATAATAGATTTGGGTTTTATCTTTCTAAAACAAGCTGTTTTGTACAATGTATGTCAAGTGCATTAATATGACAAAATACTAAAGTTACAAAACAAAGTAATTAAGAGAAGAAATGCCAATAATATTTGTAGTCTGAATTTGTCTCCCCTTGCCTATGAATCATGTAAGTATAAAATATATGCTGTTTTCTATTCGTTTCCTTAAAGATATACTCATATCGTTTAAATTAAGTTATATCATGATGTTTCTGTTGAATATTTGATTTTAGCTTCAATTTTAAATGGATAGCCCATACCCTGCAGTTTTAACGCTTTCTAAATATACATATATTAATTTGATCATAAGTTGCTGTTTGCTTTCACATATTTAATCAGGATATGTGCTGTTTATTTTATGAAATAATAACTTTACTGTCTTAATAGGAAACAGAAACTGTAAATAAACATAATTCAAGTTTAAAAATACTCTTTGTAAGAATCATGTTTGAGAAATTCAGATTCTAGGAATGTTAGACCATCTTCACTTAAATAGTACTCTACATGTTCAAAGGGTAGTGCCTTCTCCCTTCATCTGTGGTTTTGCCGTTCATGAATGTACATCATCCAGAGGGTTTCAAGCTAGGGATCCATGAAATGAAGAACATGTAAGTAGTTTCCATCAAGCATGAGAAGGGTACAATCTGGCTAGGTATGAGTGTAAAATTAATGGCACAGGAATACCAGGGCAAAATCAAGAATACCTTGCTGCAGAATAGTGAAAGACCTTACTGGTAATGTTAAATCATTCTGTAACAGGAAAGTAAAAGGAAGAGGAGATAAAAGGAAGAGGAGGGACAGTGGTGTTCCCCTGGGAACAGAACTGTGGAAATACATAGGTACGGTGTAGTTCTTTTGCCTCAGTTTTCACTAAAAGATCACATGCGAACACATACCACAGTTAATATTGACAACAAAAGACAGAATGTAAGTGTAGATTAAGAAAAGAAAGAGATGCAGAAGGAAGCAAAACAATACCTAACTGTTTTCAATATGAATGAAGCTCCCAGAATTTTATTGGTTATCTCTGAGAACTTTGGAGACTGAATAACGTCCTGAAAAACAAACTCTTTCCACTTTCTGCAAAACATAAAGATTTTCAGCTGCTTTTCGCTCCTTGATTTGTCTATGTCTTGTAATGTACTGTGTTTATTATATGGGGTGGAAAACTTGGAGGTTTGTTCTTGGTGTTAGGTGAATAAGGACCGGCCTTCACAAATGAATGAAAAGTGTATACCTGAGGAGTGTAATTCCAGTGTTTTCTAATTTGCCTCATGTGAATTTGCATCTGTAATGTTCTTTCATATAAACTGTCACATAAAGCCCAAACTACCTTAAAAATGGCAACATTATGTGCTATTGTAATGTCACATTGAAGAACTGGAAACTTAAGTTGGTAACAAAGGTCTCTAATTTCTGTTACTTGCAGTGGTAAAACTAAAACATGATCTTTTTATTTCTAATCCATTTTGGAGACCAAATAAGACTTAAAAAATGTCTTCTTACATTTACACTTCAAAAGGAAATTTCACAAATACTTGCTGACAAGGTAAGAGTGATGAGATTCAAGAAATGTGAGTCCATTTTGTGTGCTAAATAAGAACATGTATTGGATACCATGGACCTTTCTGGTTTTGATTACTTGGTCTTGCATTTCTATTCCATCAGGTTCTTTGTCCTGACTTACTCTGCTTTATCTTGATGTATTCTCAGCTTGTGTCCTTATCTCTTGAAATTCATGTAGGATTATTTCTTACCATATCCCTTCTCTCTGCATCAGATGTTTTTATAAAACTCCTAAATTTTCTAGCTACAGTTATTCTACTAAATTAGTGCTAGGGAACAATTGCAGGCAATGGAAAACGATCATATATATTGATCCTGGCAGCGTTAGTCAAATCCAACTAGCAATCTCTAACAAACGCTGGGTATAGCCTCAATAAGCAGGCTCCTCATGAACGTGGCCAGCCTTTTACAGAGGCCAAGAGCACTGAAAAGTGCTATGGGCAATCCAGTGATAACTCACAGGTGATCAGGGAATTCCTAGAACATGGTCCCAAACTTACTCAGTTTATTGAAATTAAACACAGTCTTTTTTCTTGGTTAATCATTCAGTTTTCCAATGTTCTTTGCCAAATCAAAACCTGTCCCCTCAAACCTTATTTTTATCCCCTTCCCTTTCATTCTGCCATCTCTCATGATTTATCTAGCTTCATAGTTTCTTATATCTTTTCTTGCCCTATCATTTGTTATTTAACCATAGAATCATTTGGGATGGTAAAGACCTTTAAGATCATCAAGTCCAACCATTAACCCAGGACTGCCAAGTCCATCACTAAACCATGTCCCTAAGCATGACATCTATGCATTTTTTAAACACCTCCAGGGACGTTGATTCCACCACCTCCCTGGGCAGCCTGTTCTAACGCTTGACCACCGTTTTGGTGAAAATTTTCCCCTAATATCCAGTCTAAATCGCCCCATGTGTAACTTGCAGCCATTTCCTCTTGTCCTATCGCTTGTTACTTGTGAGAAGAGACCAACAGCCACGTCGCTACAACCTCCTTTCAGGTATATGTAAAGAGCGATAAAGTCCCCCCTGAGCCTTCTTTCTCCAGGCTAAAAAACCCCAGTACTTTCAGCTGCTCCTCATAAGACTTTGTCTCTAGATACTTCACCAGTTTCATTGCCCTTCTCTGGACACACTCCAGCACCTCAAGGTGCTGATGTGTTTATGTGTTATGATGATGTGTTTATTATCAAGAACCATTTCTTATATAGATATTGGAGATTTTAGAAAATCTTATCAGGTAGAAAAATAAGTAATATCTCAATGGACAGCAAAGAACAACTAGCTGGGTAGCAACACTAGTTAATTTAATTTAGAAAAAACAAACAAACAAACAAAAAAACCCCCACCAACCACAAAAAAGGTGTGTATTGTCTCTTTGCCAGTTGCGTGAAGTCGGGATATTACTTACTTTGCAAAGGAAAATGAACATTTTTAAACTCTAATGAGCTTCAGAAAAAACTTGCCATCTGTGAGAAATCAGCATGTTAAATAAACCCAGTCATGTTTTCAAGGCTCTATGTATGAGTAAAGTTGGACAAGTAAGATACAATGTTAATTTTGGTGGTTGTTGTTTGGGTTTTTTTCCTTGCTTCACTTTTTAAAAACTTTTTCTTTTCTTCTAAAATAAGCAGTACTTTTGGACTTCTTTATTGTATTTCTTGTTAAAGCTATTACTGCTCTGGTAAATAAAAAGAGTCACAGTGCTTATTGATATTATGAAAGGTTTTATACCATGGTAAATTTTCCTCCCTGTATCTGCTGAAGAGGTAGATGCCAGAATCATGACACAGTATGAAGCCGGACTGTGTTCACTCATGTGTAGGCAAACAGGCTTCTAAATAATTGGCAAAGTAGAATTACATGGTGACTAGCAGAGCATCAGGTCCTGTACAGCCTTGATAAGAGTAGCTCCTGAGTGAAGGCAGGTGTCCATCGACGAGTAGTAACAGGAAGACAGAAAATTAGTCTGCCAAAAAAGCTGATTTAAAAATAGTTAAAGTTTCTGTGAAAATTCAATGTGACTAATCATAAAGTTAATGTGATAGATATACCTATAAAAGACAATTTGATTAAAGCTGAAAAAAATTTAGATGTGTTAAAATGTGTACTATAACCTATATCTTAGATAGGCTTTGGGGTTCTTTTGGAAGAGTTTTTTTAACACATATATAAAGGATTAAAACTGAGGAACTTAATTTTGTAAATAAATTAATCAGGCAGTGGCTGCATATGATTTTATCTGACAAGCATAAAGTTTTCTAATTATATAAGATAAATTATAATGTAATTACAAGTTGTACAGTTCAAAATATATTTATATGATGTAGATTTATTAGTAAAATGCTGCATCAAAATTCTGTGCTTCTTGTAGTTTGCATAGATTGTCAAGGGTAAACCACAAAGGTTTTCTCAGTTTTTCTTTTGAAGGATGTATTTGACCAGTAAAAAATATGCAGCTTCAATACAAGGTACAGGTTTTAATCTATCCACACTTTGCTGCATTTGATTGGTTTATTTAAATAAACAAAATATATTTCATCTGTAATATAACAAAACTATAATTTAAGAGGAAACAAAGCTTCCTCTTTTGTGTGTCTGTTGACTATTTCATGTCAGCCAGCTGAGGAACTCTGAAGCCAACACTTATGTGCAATGGCTTATGCAGAAAGTGCTTCATTTTTGAAGCAGAAAGGTGACTGACAGCAGAAGATCTAGGATTAAGCTCCTAATGCCCTGGGATACCTGGATATGCATTCTTTGATCTTTTTAGAGTTCAAGATAAGAGCAGTAATACAGAAGAGTATTTTTTTACCTCATTTTCTTAGGTAATGCTTCTTTCTTGATCTCAAAACTTGAGTTTTCATTATTTGCAAATATACTTAAATGTTTTAGATAGGACTGGAACTAGAGATTGAGTTTCTGGTATTATGCTGCCATTGGTGACTCTGGGAGCCTTCCTTTGAAGTTACAATAGAGCTGTGAATTTACTATAGATTTCCTCATACTGCATCAGACTATCTAATTAGTATGCATTCCCAACAGTGATCAGAAGAATAGGCTGGTGCTTTCATACCGTTAATGAAACTGAAAAAGCAAAAATCAATTAACTAACAAAAAAAATCCTTGATTTCTTTATGTACATGTAAAAAAATGGATTGTGGATCATACGTGGAAGAGCCCTACTGTATAGCTTTTAATTGTATTTTATTTGGGAGATTCTTTAATTAAAGTACTGTCAAGTGTCTTCTCTGTCAGTGTCATAACACACAGGGGTCAGACAGCAGGGATGTAGCAAGAAAGAAACTGCCTTTAAGCACAAGGACCCTTAGATTCATTCAAAACAGAAGCTTTATTATTTAAATATCCTAGGGAGGTTTGGTTTTTTGTTTTGGGTGGTTGTTTTTTTTTTTTTCCTTAATTGCTGAAACTCAGTTTTCTATATGAATAAACAATGAGAATGATTCTTAGCACAGTTTTGGCCTGTGCCAGTTTATAGTGTTCTTACAGTCCAGGGGTTGTTGCAGCCACAGGATTGTTCTTCAACATGAGGTTTGACTGTGACTGCTGTGGTTTGGAAAGTGACAGGGTTTAGTGTGTAACTGAAGACATTTCATTCCAGTTAGTCTCAGTACTAGAGGGAAGTCCCAGACAAGCTTAACTTAATAAATATAAGGCTATATGTATATTATTAAAGGCATCTAATCAACCAGACAATCCCTGGCTCTTAGATGATGGTAGCCTGTTTACAGTGTTTCAAGCTACTCCCCTCTAGAGATACCAATCAAATTGAGAACTAGAGACCCCTGATACTGTGCATATTGTGAAGGTCTTTGCCTCTAATTCTGTGACATGTTGAGTAAGTTCAAGAGCTGTTTATTCTGTGGTATCATGTTAGAGATCCCTATGAACATGGACCATCTCTAGCGCTTTTTCAGGAGACTGTTACCTGCTGTTGTCCCACTACATTTGCTCTGCTATGTGCTTGGCTTTCTCACTACATTTGCTCTGGCATATAATTGATGGATGACTTTGCACTTTCACAGAATAAGCCCTTGTGAATTTCCATTCACTTTAGATGGGAGATCAATTGTTCCAGGAACTCTTGGATGAGTGATAAAAAGGACAAGATAAGGTAATTGAATTGACCTGAAAGACTGTTAGGCATTGTGTAATGGACAGTACAGAAAAATGGTCATAAATCATACCAGATGATGGTAGATCTTGAATAGACTTAACTACTGAATATAGAAGATCCTCTGTGAAGTTCTCTTCCTGGAGCAGATACTTGTCATAAACTTATTCAGGAGTCAATAAAGAGAGAGTTACAATTATCCACAGAAGCCTTGTTAGTTAGGGTTGCTCTAATTTAGGAAGTGGGAAGGTGGTAGTGATCTCGTGATCTGCAAAGCCATCATTCAGATTATCTGTCCACAGATGTTTTGCATTGACTACACTTCCAAGATCATATGTACCTTCGCTCCAGTTACGTTTCTTACTAGTGCTGGAGCAACTGACAAGATTTAAGTTTTCATATAGTGTGCCTCATTAAGTTCTTACTTGTGCATCAGCAAAACCGTAGTGCAACACTAAGGATTATTCCTGGATTGAATTATGAGCTATACTGTCTGTGTGTACAGTGCAAGAATCTTCCAAGGTTCCCCGCTGTAACTGTAGGACTAGACCGTCACCCTCCTCCACCTGGATGTCAGCCTGCTTGGAATCAAATACTTCACTACATTGACTCTCTTTCTGATCCTAAAACGACCTGTGGGTTTTCACATGACTCAGGTCTGTGGGAAAGATTTTATAGACCCATTTAGTTTAACCAACTGCAGAGACTGTCTCCTTAATTTTTTTGGGTGGTTAATTCCTGCTCTGAGGATCTTGTGTCCAGCTGGAGCAGATGTTTTCCATTCCTGTCACTGAAACACTACATCCTTGCTGACTTCTGGAGTTACACAATAATATGAACTGTTACTGTTCCTCCTTTTACCCAGGATACTCCCTTAAGGGACAGAATTTGCAGTTATGTATTAGGAACCAGCTGTTTTTTCAGTCTTTTCATGCAGTATATGAAAATTGCTTGGAAAAGAGCTCTGAACTAGATATCTATAAATTGAGTATTCAGAACGATCAAAACTGTCGTGGGGAGATAGCCAGTGACTGTGTCTCCTTGTACTGTGGTGCAACCTGGTAATCCTGAGAAATCAGTAAGAATGAATTCAGGCAGACCCTGGGAAGCACTGAGTGTGGAGGGGGAGAACAGTTACCTGAGTGCACTGGAAGGTGCATTTGTAAAACTGTGCCTTGCTAGGTTCAAAGTTCTCAGTCTCCAAAGAGAGAATAAACCAAGCACTGGAAATTCATACAGGACATGCCTGAAAAGTGGAATGCTATCCCTCTTTATTGTCAATGTCATGCTGTTGCCTAAACAGCATCAGTGAAGTGATCAGACAGGCTGCAGTAGCATGATCTACCTCCTTGATGTGCTTATTTCTGGAATTCCTGCAGTGGAGACGTGTACCTATATCTATTCTGCTGAGCTCAGCTGCCTAGCTCTATATTCACAGTTCCAAAAAGAAGCAAAAAATTCAGGAAAATCACAATGTCAGTTTGTGAAAGAGGTCCTCACCTTTCAGGTGTTTCTCTGCTGCTGTCCCTACATTGTAAAACATACTTTCATTCCCTTTCTATTCTGTGCCCATCAAACAGCGACTGTGCTGAAATGTACCCACAGAACAGTATTCATTTCTCCCAGCAGTGCCATCCAGCCCAAAGTGAAGCAGATTTCATTAGGCTGTTGGGTGGACTCATAAGCAAAAAAACTTTTCTTGGCAATTGATGCCTCCATCTCTGTAACTTTTTGTTCTTTAAACATGGATTTGAACTGCTCGGTGCTACCACAGCACAACCTGCTGAAGCGTCACCTGAGAAGATAAGTTCATTCTGACAGAGGTATTTCTGTTTCTGAGCCAGCTTCAGAATACTGCTCCTTCAAACCTGTAAGCTGAGCTCCTTTGTCCTTGAGACATTTTTACTTTTTTTTTTTCTTTTCCTCCTGCCCACCCCCCCCACCCCCCGCCCCACAGAGGTCAGAGCTTGATTGTGTTCAGTGTAATAGAAAGGTTATGTCTGACTGAGAGATAGATACTTAGCGTGTGTATTGTGTAGTTTTGATTGTGGCTAAAGGACCTGTGTGAGGCAGGTCATTTGGGATATTTCTGGAAGCCCGGGCCATGCACTGGAAGCCAAAAATGATATACCCCGCTTCATGCCATCCATAAAAAGTGACCACTAGAATAAAATCTCCCTGAAATGTACCTAGTGTCTAGTACAAGCCTTTTGGAACGACGCCCTCCCCTACCTCCACCCCCTCTTTGGTATGAAATCTGCTTTTGTTTACAAAAGCAAATTCCTGGAGTGGTTTTCAATGTGTGCAGCATTATGAGAAGGACCTGCAGGCTGGAAGTAAATCTAAGTATTCAAGTCCATTGATGAAGAAGCATCAAGGGAAACTAAGGCCTTATGTCTGAAATGAACTTTTGGGAGTAATTCATCTACCACCTTATTTGGTACATGAGTGCAAGCTTTGTTCTGTTGGCAATTTAGTTAGTAAATCCTGTTTATATTTGTGTATTTTTGAGGTAAGCTTTGTTTTGGTATTTTTTCTTTGTTTGTTCCAAAATGTGAGGTTTCTATTCTTTTATATATAAAATGAAGCTTAAAATTTCCAAATATAATGACTGTATAATAGCTGAATTATTGGTGATGTAATTATTAATATATTAATCATCTACTTGGGTAGAAACTAGTAATCTTTAGTAAATAAGTTCATATTCTAAAAACTTTTCTATAGCCAATGGAAAAACATATCTTCAAGTGTGTTTCAAAGCACTAATGTATCTTTCATCAGAGTTTATAAAATATGAAGATAGACTCACAGCTAAAATTATTTGGTTTTATTCTTGTTATTTGTGTGTATTGCTTACAGGTGACTAAGTACTAGTATCTAAAGTGAGATAAGGCACATGAATGGCTGTTGCTTCATAAGGAGAAAGTAGTATCTTAACGACTTTTTCTAAAAAGCTGATATGTATATTTCAGTGGACAAAATTTCTTTAAAAGGATGACTTTTCAGTTATACAACAGAGATGTTTTGTTGGTATTTTTCTAGACCAAGAGATGAAAAGGTACCACATATTTTGGCTAATACACTTTTCTGATCTTTAGCCAGACGTTTGCAAGAAGGTTCCTGTCCAGGGGGGATTTTAAGTTGTTAATAGGATTTCCTTATCACTCTGCAATATTGTAATTTTCTGTGCCATTTAAATACAGTGGACTTTGGCAGTACTCACAAATGACCATGTGATTAGGTCAGTTTAGTCTACTTAAACAAAGGTGTAGCATGATTAGGGTGTAAATAATCATACAGTTTTTTAAAAAGAGTGAAGCTATTTGTTTTATAAGAATTCTCATATTACTGTGACAGAGGTATTTTCATTTTTTACAAACTACATATTTTTATGGCTGCAGAAACATTTATGACATTATTTTAATACATAATTTAAAAATAAAAATTTCATATAAAAATGTTATTGGAAATTAAAAATTCTCATTATTTTGAACTCATGTTAGGTAGTGAAGAGTTCAAAGACTACCACCATAGCTGACAACGTAATTGTAATCTAGTCATAGTCGAAAGATATATGTGAATCAAGTGAGTGCTTTCCTGATTTTAACTTCAAATGGTTTTTTGAGATTATTTCATAGAAATGTAAATTGAAATTACTTTTTAAAAAAATCATGTTAAGTCCCCTGTGTGAAAAGGAGTTAAAATAAGTTGTCCTTTTCAAAAGTCAATTTTTATCCACAGGAATTAAAAAAGAAATGTTCTATGAACAGAAAATCAAATCTGTTCCAATCAGATGATTTAGTTCAGTTCGAGTTGAGGGGGATTGAAGTTCATCAGGACAGGAAAGGTTTTGTTAGTGAAAAAAATAATATCCACGGAGGAAAAAGTAATTTTCTTAGTTAAAGTCATGTGGTCTAACCTGTGTTTCATTTATGGTGGCTGATACGAAAATAGCTGCCAAAAAACCCAAGTGATTCTTCAGCACCCTCAAGTAAACATATCTTTGGGTCATACATACTTTCAGGATTAATTTGTATTTAGTTTAGGTTTTGGCTGCTAATATGTAATGACTAGATGAATAGTCTGATAATAGGGAATGGGCAGACCCTAAGGTTATTTCCCCTATTTAAGTTGCACTATCTGTTTGTGTAGGAAACTAGTCCCTTTTGGGGTAGTATTTATTTGTTTATTTGAGTATCTACAGAAAAAAAATGAGCTTTACGAATTTTTACTGATGCTAAATGCCAGATCGTAAGGAAATTAACACAACCAACCATAGAGTGCCTGTCTCTGTCACTTGCAGCTGATGACCATGATCTGCAGCAATTAAGAACAGAAAATAAAGCAGAGTTTGATCAGGAGAAACTTCTCCAAAATTAATATGCTCTGTCATGTTTTCTTTTATGAAAACAACTTCACCTTTATGAAAATTGTGGGAGATGATACAATGTTGAATTCATCTTTTAAGGCATAGGTTAAAATCAAAACTTTAACATACACTTGAGAAATCATCTGGAGACTAGAAGATGTTCTGCTACAGGGAAGATACTTTTTATTGCATTCTTCATTGGCTGCTCTTCATGGATGGACATAAAAGGTGATTATACACATTATGTCATTACCAGGAGTTGACAGTAACAGAGTGATCAGCATTGGACCCAAAGAGTTTTTAAAGGTTGTAGAGCATTTCCAGACATTTCATCACCTGATACCTGATGATTCTGATGATTCCAGTACTGTGTGTTTGGGAGCAGATGAACTGAATTTGTATCAGCAGATATAAATATCAACAGTGTCTCAGTAAGTCAAATGAAGGTGCTTTTTTTTATAGTTAAAGCAAGAAATAGCCACTCTTAGGGAAAGAATCTCATTCTAAAGTAGATGACTTAAACAGGGCAGATGAAAACTGCTGTAACGCATCCTGCTTCTCCCCATTTACTGTGAAAGGAGATCTCAGATGATTAGCTGAGGTGGTTGTTGTGGATGGAGTCATGCACTTCATTCATAAGAGATAAGCAAAACGGTGAGTTAACAAATTTCAGTGCTAAATGTGTCAGCGGTTTAACAAGATTCAATGGCAAAGTACTCTTGATTACTTACCACACTGAGGACAGGGCCAGACAAAACTGTCAGGGAGACCCTGCCGTTGAGTCATGAGGTTCAGGCAGAACCCCCTTGCTTTCTAAATTACTTTTCAGAGAGAAGTATAGGTGTGGCTGGATCCAATCCTAGTCCCAGACTTGGTCAGCAGTTTACATCTAAAGGATTGTATGTGCACAATCAATCCTTTGTATTAGCAAAAATTTCCAAATTTAGTGTGCTGTTAATCACTTATCAAGAATCCATTGCATTAAGGAATCTCTCAACCTTAAGGACTAACCTTGAGGGGCGTCCCTACTTGAGGTGAGATCCTGGTGTATAGGAAAGCTCAACAGGCCCTGGGCTGTCCACAGTTTTATAGAGTAAGGTGATTGACTTCCAGTGATATTTGCATACCAACAAGATGACCTGTTCCAGACAGCCCTTGGCCACCATGTTACTTACCATCCATCCCCCAATATACAGAGTAAGCTGGCTGAAGCCATCACAGCTCCCACTGGTGCTTATGGCTTAAGCAGGAGAGGAAGGCAGTGAGGAGGAGCACACTGCCACAGTGGCTGCCTGGCAGATACCTAAGATTTGGTAATTTTAATGATAAGCAATGCCAAAAAAAGTCTATTACAGCAATGTGAAGCATAACACCTTTTTAATAAGATTTTTTCTGGTCTTCATTGGAACTTGATGCTGTTTCAGAACAGCAATTTCTTCTTGTAACCATAATGTAAGCAATTATCTACTATGCAAAATCTAAATAAATATTATCTTGATACCATTTACTGCCTTTATTTTTAAAAATGGAGACCTAATATAGATTTTCATAGTGCATTCCTATGACAGGTTAGCCTATGGAAATCCATTCAGAAACTCTTAAAAACTGCAGCACAACTGGTCAAGGCACATGCAGTAGAAAGGTTAAAAAGGTAAATACCTTATTAAAAGGTATTAGTTCTAGCCTTTGTTTCTAATTCCTTGACACTTTCCATGACTTCACTGGTACACCCTTATTCCCAGCTGTCTTAGGAATTTTGAAGTCTTGCTATGAATGGATAAATGTGTAATTACAGGAGAGAAAAAAATTTACTGTGCACATGAGGTAAAATGATATGACCATGTGTTAAGTATCTGGGTTAAAATATGTCACTTATGCACAGAGCAAGTGAGCCGTACCTGCTGAGTGGTCCCACCATATTTATGTTGATACCTGCTGGGCAATAGCTGTGGGAGGCTGATTCCTGTGACACGCACTGACCTTATTAACATCCTGCAAAGGCGGTCAAAGATGCCATGATTCCCTATACTGAAAATTAGTTGTAACAGTGTAGCCTAAGGAGTAGAAATGAAAATAAAAGCAAAAGGAAAGATTTAATAAATAAATACATAAATAAATCCCCAAACTGTTCCTTAACTTGGAGAAAGGTTTAGCAAAAGAATAGAGATATCAAGGAATTTTTATATATAATCTCTACTTCACACTTGGCAATGAAATAATAAATTTTATATATTCATTACAAGAATGCATCCTAAAGACAGGCATTTTAATTTCTGTATAAGCAATGCACATAAAATTTGTCACAAATAGAACTATAATTTAGAATAATAATTAGAATCCATTAAAGTTCTTTTGATTGTTTTTTCTCGGTTTTTTTTTAATCTTAATGTAATACAAAATGAGATTTTTAAGCTTTGGTTAATTTGTTTTGCTCAGATTTAAGTAATTCTACAAGCTCCTTATTGCATAAAAATGTGAGGCAGAGGTGAATTGAAGAAGCAGTAATATTAATGCCCCCCTGAATAGCCTATTAAAGATTTTTAAATAGATGCTTAGATCTTCTAATTGTCAATATGAAACTGTCTGAAGAGTTGACATTGTATACACTGAGCCTCTTCTTAACAGCTTTTTCCTAAACTCTCACCATGCTAAACAGTTGATATCTCAGAGGAATTTGCATGAGCATGTCATAGCACTGTTCTGAAAAAGTGAATACAGCCCTTGTGAGCAAATTTACAAAGGTGTCTTGATGATTAAAAATGAAGAAAAGTAAGACTTGGAAGGCATTTAGATGGAATAGGTACTTACTCACTGAAGCTTATGTTTTATAAAAACAAGATCCTAGAGAGCCCCATCTTCTTATCATGTTTGTGCATGGAAAAAAAAAACCCAAACCAAACCAAACAAAAAAAACCCCAAAAAACAAAGAAAAAGGGCAGTATGGCAGTATAATGCAGTACTGAAAGAGTAAACGCCTAATTCACACTAAGTGTAATTTTCTAGCTCTTATCCTAGATATATTAAGTAGTAAATAAGTGTTTCTGAATTAGTTAAAAATAAGTTCAGCTATAATGTATTTATATCCTCAGGTATCCCAGAAGCCATTGTATGTTTACTCCCTCAATTAATATTTAAGGTGGAAATGGTCATGTTGGTTACATAAAAAAATGTCTAATTTATAAAGCAGATAATTTTTTTGACTTAAACTTATTTTAATCCTACGAGTTCCCAACCAGTACCCTACCAGTAGTAATTTTCCTTAAAGTTATTGGAAAATATCTTCAATTTGAAAATAAATAGATTGATGTGGTTTCATCTGTTGCCTTTGGGTACTTCTAAGGCAACATTTAGCGATAAAAAGCCAACCGCGATACTGCTACCTTTCTTCATAAAGGCTGGTGTTTTTTTTAATACTTGTGTCATTCTGCGAAAGTTATCTGGGACAGCTTTTTAGGGCCAGAGACTTCTCTGAGCTCATTGTTGAAAAACATAGTGTCTAAGAAACAGACATTTAAAACTTGATTTTTCTAATTTTCTTTCCATCAGCACATTTCTGAGTCCATCTGTGTTTCACAGCTGTTTTGCACATTTTGATTTCTTTCCCTTCTGGTACTGGGATGATCAGGTTTAACCTGAAAACAGCTATCTTTTGATAGCTTTCACATGATACAGTGGAGCTATAATTCTAGATAATGAATAGGGTGTTGAGCCCAGTCATGACCTGCAAGCATGCAACAAATGTGGGAGTGTCATTGGTAAATACATGGGTCAGCCAAGAATCAGCTGCTGCGTGTACCTTCTGACCACATCACATAAATGTGTGGTGGATGGAGATGATGAGAAAAAGTCCGATAACATAATGAGAAACTAATGTGACATTAACAGAAGCAAAAAAATAAGCAGAGGAAAACCACTGAAATTATGCTGTGTACCTGATCTGATGCCCTAGCCTTTGCAAAAGGATGTATTATAAACAAATCTAGTACAGTATAACTTCCCAGTTTCCATCTTACCTTAAAAGCTCCAAATAGAGTGAAAGGAGAAAAGGTCAGATCTTCAGTGTTACTTTTATTGTATTTTGGGTTTGGTATTACAATATAAAGCAGCTTTTCTTTTCAATGGCATTCTGTTTTGAAGTTGAGGATTTTAGAACTCCTTAGTGCCATGTGACAGAATGATTAAGATTTGTAGATTTCTCTTCATGTAACAATGAATACAAAATTTTTGTGGGAAAGAGTGAGCTTATCTAACTGTTGAACAATATTGCTCTGAACTGAAAGATCAATATACACTTAATCCTTTTATAGTTTGAAATTATTTTTCCAAGCACAGCAAAATAAAACCAGGAGTGTTAGGTTCTTACAATTTATATTATATTTATACATTTTAATTTCCCATTTTTTTTTCTGGTTCTCTAACACATCCTTGTGATCTCTAATTTATAGTTTCTGAAGTTGTTAATGTGAGAGATTTATAAGAGATACTAATATAAAAAAAAACACAACAGAACAATAATGGTTAGCAGGCACCATGATGACAAGAATAATGCTTATTCCTCACTAAAAGAAATTATTTTTTTAAGTTTTATTGTATTCTGGTTTACCTTTTATTCATTAAAAAGTGTATCAGTCTGCAAGATAATGGTAATGGCATGTTAAATTACAAAATGAAGTGCAATATGGAAGATAAATATTATGCATTGATGCATTGATGTATGTTCTTTTAGCTAATATAAAGTCTTTTAGAAGAACTATAAGCTATGAGAGGCCTAACATATATTACTCAGCTAAAACTAATCCCAAAGTCACATTACAAATAAGCAACATGAAGTTTGAAGATTTTAAGCCCTATGCTGAAGATATTTTAGTGGTTTTAGTTATACTACGTTAGGCAGTTATTTCAGGGAGGTAAATGGCAGTGAGTTTTGCTCTGTACCACTGAAGATAATGCAAGTTTTATCACCATTTTCAATGAAAAAAAAATAAATCCAATAAAAAAGCCTCAGAACACACAGCCTGGTTGATATCCAGATACTTACTCAGATTTTAGCCTCATTATAGAAACAAAAGCAGTATTCCTAATTCTTCTCTTCCTTTCCGCACTTTACAGTCTCCCTTTATATCCCTATTATATGGCTGAATTAATAGTAATTTAAAAAGAAATATTTCTAATACTGTAATGTTCAGGTCACTGAGGTGTCCAGTCAGAAACCCTAATCCTCCTCTTCACTGTTTCTGTAGATTATTTCTATAGAGCCAGGATTATTTGTAAAAGGTCTTTTGATACTGCATGTTTTGTAAATACCAAGTAAATAAGTTTGCATGTGTTATTGATCCTTTTTTTTTAGGCTGCTTAGAGTTGAAAGAAGACACTATTGAAAACCTTCTAGCAGCTGCCTGCCTCCTCCAGCTCCCACAAGTAGTAGAGGTTTGCTGCCATTTTCTAATGAAGCTTTTGCACCCATCCAACTGTTTGGGAATAAGAGCATTTGCTGATGCCCAAGGATGCACAGAGCTTATGAAGGTGGCTCACAACTATACCATGGTAAGACAGTTTTAGAATATCAAAATGATGATCTTGTGAATCCTTTGTATCTTCTGTAAGTAAAAGTATCTTGTTAGGTTTTGGCTTGAAGTCATTCTGTACTTTTATGGAACTTTATTTAGTACATGTTCCTTTTGAAACTGTAGGAGTTATGAGAATTGGCCTGCTATGAAGAATGCACTCTCTGCTGAGTAAGAACAGTATGTGCATAGCAAAAGTATTTGTAAGTCCTTAGAATACTTTTAAATAATTGTTCCTTTTTGTTTAGCCTTAAGGCAGCTTTGTAATGGTCATTGTTCTGCACAGGAACAATATCAAGGGAAGCTTTGGGGTGTATTTTTGTCAAGAATTATCCCTCCTTTTATTCGTCTGTGATGTACATTAAGACAGAAATTCGAGGACAAATAATTTTATTGGACACTATTTGAATTTTTCAGTTACATCTGACAGAACAGACATGGCATTAACATTAAAAATTATTCAGAATCAATGAAGCAAAAATATACTACTTATTCAGAAATTAATTCATAATCAATAGCCATTTGATTCTTCATAGTTTCACAAAATTAAAAACATCTGGCTCATGAAGTTAAACTTACATAAAGAGTAGATTATATGTAATTTCTGAGAAATAATGGTCCCTTAAGGTCTATATTAAAATTATTATTGAAGTAATAGAGCAGGATTCAATGAATCTGCTTTGCTTCTGCAGCAGTTATGTCTTTATTTTATTTATTCTTTTCTGTGACTACTACGATGTTGTAATTTACAGGTTTAACTGCATTTATCTTATCACTGCAGCTCAGGTAGTTATACCCATTTTACGTTTATGGAGCTTGTTCTGTGGCTGGTTTTAATTATCTCTGTATTTAGGTATCTAAAACATAGATTTCCAGGTCCAAGATAGTAATTTTAACTTTCGTCTGTCAGTGGAGAGTAATAAGCTGTTAGAACAACATTTATATGATCTACCTTAGAATGAGATTACATTAGAATTGAACAGGTTTAGGTTAAAAAAATTCAACCTTTTTTAAAAAAAAAATTATGTTTTACTTTGATATTTTCACTTCTTTATGAGTGAAAAGCAATATAATGAGTAAAGAAAAAAAGTAAAAAACCCTAATAAAGAAAACCCTTGATTAAAAAAAAAATCCCCTGATTCTTAAAACAATTTATGGAAATATTTTTTGGGTGAATATATTGCTCATTATTGTACATTTGAAGACTTATGACTGATACATATCTTACGTATCACAAAGTTCACAAAGATATGTTCACATTTTTAGGATATTAGGTGTATTATATTATCTACTATTGTTTTTAATGGTCACGTCTAAAACCTTAATTATGTGTAATAGGCAAATCACCAACAAAGGCTGGTAGATCAGAAAGGAAGTCAATTGTAATTAAGCAGGCTCTGATGTAATTATATTTACATTTGCAAGCACGCATGATAGTCACACTTTCTCTTTGCTACAAAGAAAAATAATCACATCTATTCAGTTATGCAATTACAATATGTTTTCTGTACATGATTAGACTTCCAAGCCAGTGAAAACATAATCCTAAAAGTTAAGCTTCATAGTGCATGATATTTTCATAGGCATTATGAAAAATCTCGTATCTATTTCATTTACTGTTTTGTGTTCAAGGGTGTGGATGATCAGTTGTGAGTGGGGGAAGGGTGTCTTGCCTGTCTGAGTACAAAACTGATTCAGAGGGAATCTATGTAAAAGAAAAGTGGTTATTTCTTCTACACATGTGCATAACTGGGAAAAACTTCTACAGTGCAGGGAAGATGCTCTGGAGAGTGTGTTAGAGGAACAGCAAACAGACGTTGCCGTGTGAAGAAAGGGTAGGAAAGCAACGAGCAGAGTAAAGAGCAGATGCATAGTCTCCAAGGTGACAGAAAACATTATTTTTATCTTCAGTCTCCAGAGAAATAGTATGAACTGTGATGAGAGCAAATGCAATGTAGGGCAAGGGGGGGTTTCTTAACAATCCATGCCGATCCTATGCAGAAGATTTGAGGGGAAGCTCTCTGTAAAAAAAGCATGGGGAAATCCTTAATTTTAAAAAGTTCTCATGCTTTCAAGATAACTTTGAGGTCCTGCCTTTAAAGCCTATCAGGGTGCTTTCTTTTAGAGTTGGAAGTGATGTATTTCAGATTCTGGCTCTGTGAATCCTCTTCCAAGGTGTCATTTCAAAAGCTTGTTTGTTGTGCATAGGTAGTAATAGTACTTCCTTAACTCTGTCATTTTATGTCATTGTTTGCTCCTAAAAATTCACCATTCTTTGAAAGCTATAGAAAATAAATAGCTTAAGAAGTTTCTGATATGAAGGCAGAGTAATGGATTAGTGGATGCAGCTTTCAAAGTTTGGGTGTTTCTGCTTTCTAGAGAAAAATAATTTTTCTCCATGAAAATGTGAAACATTAAACAGGTGAAGAGAATTTTCCTTAGCTTATTTTCTTAAAAATTTACTTAAATTACTAATCATATAAACAGTGGAAATTTTAAAGAATTAACCTCTGATATATGAAAAGGACATACTGGGACAAAACTTGTGGGGGAGGGAAAGGTTTGAGAGAACTCTAACAGCTTTTGAAGAGAGAAATAATATTATCATTTTTTTCTACGTTTTTTTCAAATCCTTAGAAATATTGAGTCTCTTTCTGGATATTTAGCACTATAGTGCCAGAGAAGGTTAATAATATATCAGTTCAGTGAACAGGGGATTATAGCTGACTGTCTGAATAACTAGTTCTAGAATGCTAATTGTCATAATATTTTTTTTAATAAAGTACAAATAACAAATCTAAACGGAATTGATACAAAGTAAAGAAAAAGTGATGGTAATGACAGAAATTGTATACCTTTCATCTTATTCTTACATCTAAAAAAATATCTACTCTACATTAGGCTCAAAAAAACTTTTTTACTCCACTGTATGTCTCTTAAATATTGTAGCCAAAAATTGTCAAAACCAAAATTAATAATTCTTATTCTACTAACCATAATGCTATAGAGAAATACAGCTAGGCCTGACCCAAAAGAATAGTGCTGTACCATAAAGTTTTTTGAGGTAAAAAACTTAAAAAAAACCCAGTAACTCTACAGGAATGAGGAGCAAGACAAATTTTTTCAAGTATCTTGCAAAAATTAATTTGTAGACATGGCATATGCTATAGAATGTCTAATAATCTTGAGCTATGACTCAAGTTAAATTTCATCTTGGAATAATTTTGCTTTTTAGTTAATTACATGGGTTACATTGATTATTAATTGATTCCTAATAAATAAATAAATAGATAGATAGATAGCTAAATATATAAATAGTACTCATTCTCTGTCCCCTTAGTTGAGGTACTTGTTTGAAGTGCTGGAACATTAGGATAACTCTCTGACTGCCTTGTACCTGGTAAATGTCTTACAGCTTTCCTCCACCATTTAGTTTTAAGTAGAAAGTCATTCACAGTTGTTTTCACAATAGCATTTTAATGAAAATAATTTAATTTTCATGAAAATGGTTTGCTTCATTGAATTTCCATAAATGTTTTAATTTTCATTTTTCAAAAGCAATTTCCTTGCCTAGTTTCAGACTTGGTATTTACAGGTTCTAAATTGCACTGTTGTTCATCAAACATAAATAATCTATATATATATACAAATCAGCTTGCTTTGTGCTTCTACATAATGTGTTATGAGGGCAAGGCATTTGATCTTGGATATTTCTTATATTGAAGAAGAAATAGCTGCTAAAGAGCAGACTAATGAATTTTAGAATACTGTTGACTTCAGGAGTTATGTTGTTTCCAACACATGTTTTCTGTCACATTAAATAACTTTAATTTCCCTCAATTATGAAATCTGTGGAATCCATGAATATGAATTTTTTATTTGCATAATTGACAGAAGTATGTCCAGACTTAATTCAAATGTGACCAACTTTTTTTCAAAACACAGGGTCATTGCTGAGCATGGAGAAAGCTTCTAATAGAAGTAAAATTCATGAACTGTAGAGGTACATACCCATTTCCATGAACAGGGGTATAATATCCCTGGTATTTACTGAGATATTTAGTCTGCAGTGTCAAATATCAAATTGTTGTTTTGAAATGCAGAGTCTAAGCGAAGAAAATAAATTGTATGCATGGAGGATGAGAGGCAGTGAGGAAATGAACATCAGAAAAGCCGTGAAGCAAAACATAAGAACATTTGAAAAATCTTTAGAAAATACACTGGCCAAATAACAAGTTATGAGGTTAGTGGGCAAAGAGAGGAAGGCAGACTTTGTAAAAAGTTGGAGATTTCTGTTTGCATTCCCAGTACTTCTTATAAATGGAACTTGGATAGCAACATTTTAAATTAAAATATTAGAAACAAGAGTTTAAAAATAAGAGCAAAAGTTTCCTTGGTTTCTTTTTTTAGGCACATCAGATTTAATGTGGGTTAGCTTGTTTCTGAGGTATGAAATTGCCCTGGCAATGTTTTATGGTGTGATTTTTCAGGTTTGTTGTTTGTTTCGTTGGTTTGTGTTTGTTGGGTTTTGTTTTGATGTTTTTTGGTTGTGTTTTTTTTTTTTTTTAAATGAATCAGCTAATTTAAATGGAAGCAGAAATACCCTTGTCCCTTTTGATTTGAGACTTCTGTACTTAATTACAATCTGGGCTTTTACTAGCTTGTAAACTTATAAATTTTCAATATGCAAAGCCATATGTCTGACAACTTTAAATTCCTAATTTATTGTCAGTTGTATGATAGTACAGTGAAATGGATATGTAATGTCTTCTAAAAAACTCCCCCCCAAAAAAGCAGCAAAATGGAACTTATCATTATGCAGATGCAATCTTCTAACAAGCATTTTTAGTGGAAGTCCTTTATTATTCTAGTTATCAGGGTTTCATATATAGGGAAGCTAACCTCTGAAGTCAGCAGTGTATCAGCTTGTCATACTTTCCAGAAATTAGAGTCATAGTGTATGGTCTTACCTGTTTCTTTGTAATTCCAGTCTTAATTCCAAACTGTGATGGCAACCTTGCTGGGATGCAATTATTTTTAGAATGTTACTTTTTATAATATACTTTATTTTGAAGTATTACATATTTACTTCTGAAAGATTGTAATAGACCATGCCAGTTTAAGAACTCTGTGGTCTTGATATATCATTAAACCTTCTAATAACAACTACTTTTCTACATTAGTAAACATTGAGAGAGGAAAAGTATGTTGCATTTTTCCTTGAAAAGATAATTGCAGTTTGGTTTTAAAACATGGGAAATTCTAAAAAATTTATTCATACTTTTAAGGTTTTGAATACAACTGTAGTTTGCTTTCTCTCTCCCAGTAAAGAACATGGTTCTGCTTGTATTATGATTTATAGGTAATGTTTAGTAATTCAGAATATGACATTCCAAGTTATACTACCAGTTTCTTCATTTCAGTATCCTGCCATTTAACTGAAGCCCAATTTGTTTCAAATGGAAAACTGAAATACTCATAGATACAACTATTTAATTTCAGTGCTTTACCTCTCAGGAAACTTTACTTAAACCTTGGTGATCATTCTGCAGTCTTGAAATCACAGTTTTAGTATTAAGATTATAGAGCTTGTTCCACATTTTTATTTACCATATTCCAAGATGAGTTGCTAAACAAAAACTTGGAAAATCTTCAAATTACTTTGATGCACTGAGTAGGAGGATGGCCATAAGTAAAATTTCCGTTACCAGAAGAACATTTATGCATAAAGTGATTGATGTGTCTCTAACCCAGTCAAAATGTTAGCAATATAAAGGAACCTAACATATGTTGCAGTTTCAAGCCCAGGAGTTGCAGAATGTTTGCGAGTGCCTTTGAGTGAAGTGCTAGAAGGTGTTTAGTCCCTCATAGACACAGTTCTGTGCTTCACACTGCAAGGGTCATTAGTCCCAGCACAGCAAAACATTATTCAAACTTAATTATAAGTGCGTAAGCAATCTCAGTGACATGTACTGACTCTGTAGACCCTTTAACTTACTGAGAATTCTGATTATACTGCAGATGGAGCAACTATTTCATTTATGAGAAGTGACTTATGCAAATTTTTAAATTATCTTTTATGGTGAAGAGCTTCAGTAATCATGCTATTAGTTATGTTTATTTTCTAAGTCATAGAATTTCACAGTTAAAACTTGGTGGGGTGGAGTGGAGAAGGAGTGACTTCTAAAACTTTCCTATCCAGTTCCATTTATAACAGCTCATCCTGAAGCATGTTAAAATATTGTAACAATATTCCATATCAAATTAAGAAAAATATTATTGAGATATTGATAGATGGTGATGACAGTCATTAATGAGTTGTGGCTGTACATTCAGACATCAGTGGTTTATTTCAGTGTTAATATGGCTTTAATTAAGGTCAGATAACAACTGAAGCAAGCAAACGATCTAGTACTGTGATTTTCAGTTCTTTAGCATATGCTGTTTAACATGATTTATATACATGGTCATCAGCTGGCTTTCTATTTAAAACAACCGAATAGATACTGGTCAATAGATACTGACCAGATATCAGCTTTATTAACTTCATATCGTATTTTGGTTTGACCTCCTTATCACCACATTGGTGACATATGGATAGATAGAAAATGAGATGGCTGGAAAGCTGACTGGACAGACAGATGCAGAGTGGTGGTCTGTAGTGAAAAGTCCAGCTGGTGACCAATAAATAGTGACATTCCTCAGGGATCACTTCAGGGTCCAATACAGTTTAAGAACTTTATTAATGCTCTAGATGACAGAATGGAGTTCTCTCCCAGTGAGTTTGCAGATATTGCCCAACTTGCAGGGGGAGCTGATCAATGTGTTTGAGGAGAAGGCTGCTATTTAGAGGGCAGGCTGGAAAAATGGGCTAACAAGAACATCACAAAGTTCAGCAAAGGGAAACATGCAGTCCTGTGAACTGAGGACAAATAACTAGATGCAGTAGTACAGGCTGAGGAGTGACTGTCGAGGAAGCAGCTCCGCAGAAAAGGACCTGGGGGTCCTGAAAGACACCAAGTTGAATGTAAACCAGCAATATACCCTAGCAGCAAGAAGGCAAACAACATCCTGGGAGGTATTAGTGTGAATAAGCAAACTGAAGGAGGTGATCCTGATCCTTCCCTGTTTGGCACCCATGATACCGCATATGAAGTGCTGTGTTTACTTTGGTGTTTCTCAGTACAGGAGAGACTTGGATCCATCAACCACTTTATTCATAAATGTTCTTCTGGTCATGGAAATTTTACTTATGGCCATCCTTCTACTCAGTGCATCAACATGGGGTAGTTGAATACTAGAAAAGCAAAACCCAGTGCAGTTTTTGGGATCTGTTCATGGAGTTATCCAGGACTTTACTGAAAGTGTTGCTGAGTAACTTGACTTAGATGTGTACTGAGGAGGAAGTTTGGCTAGATGACCTCCAGAGGTCACTGAACCAAAATTACTCTTTGAGGCTATTAAATGTATCTCCTGTACATTTTCAATGCTCTTAGATATCAGCTGTGTAACCAGGGAAACATGAAGCAAAAGTTCAGCTATTTCTATTTTTTAAAAATTTTATTTTTTAATCAATGTGCAACAGATGGGATTACTGGAGCTAACATTTAATTGACTTTTGTTAGCAAAAGTATTGGTAGCATGTTGACAAGTTAGCAGTAACACACAGAAATTTTAAAGCATTCTGCAGTTTTCTGTTTCTTATGTTCTGTCAGGCAAACATTTCCAAAATATATTATTGTACAACATGCCTACTTGCACTGTAAATAGCAAATACAAATGTGCAAGAAGACTTGTGCAGGCTATGTTCAGACTTTATGGCATCTTACACTTAATGGATGCTCTCTTAAGATTTTTTTCATAGGACAGATAGTGTTCATAGAAAACTAGAGTGACTCCAGACAGCAATAGAACCTTTTTTCATTTGTTTTCTTTTCTGTTTTATCATTGCTTCTTCAAAAGCCCTATTTAAACCTCTGTCCAGCCACCTAAGAGTATATTGTGGTAGATTACAATACTCAAGCAACTATGGAAGAGAATGTGTCACACACCGGAAGGTGACATCATTGTTATTCACACAGATGAACATTTATTTGTCTAAAATTTCAATATATTATGTTCTTAACACTTGGAGGGAAAAGAAAGGAATAGTTTTGAGGAAAATACTTTAAGGAAAAAACTTTTAACATAGGACACTTCCATTCATAGCAGTATTTATTTAGTTTTTTAACTCGGAAAACAATTATTTACTCAACTGGAAATGTTGCAGCTACTGTAGTGTAATGAGAATATTGGTTTTAATGCACATTACATGCACTTTTAAAAGTGAATTGGTGTTGCAAGATCTGTTTAAGTTTCTGAGATTTTTGACTCAAATTTAACAGAAATTAAGTATGTGCAAGAAATTATCTTGGGACGTGCTGGGGGGGGATCAGTGTTATTTAATTGGAACATAAAATGACTCCATATACCTATGACTAAAGTGGACATAGTAACCCACTGAACATGTTTTTCAGGGGGAGAGAGAATTGGAACCAGACTCTCTTAAAAAAAATGATTAAAAAAATCAGATAACTTCACTTGTCTTTTTAAATTCTGATTGTTAAAGTTGTTATTTTTACATTCCAACTGTTTTGAGTTTTAAGACCTTTTTCTCTCCTGCATCCTTTGGCCCAGTAAAATTAAGTTGAAAATATTCCAAAGAAACCAGAAGAAATTAGATAACTAATAAAACCAGAGATGCAGAGATAAAAGAAAAACATTTTGGAATTCACTGGATCACTTACATTTGAGCTGGAATTATATATTTTGAGTTTAGAATTTTCTCCATTTTACCACTTTAAAGCCATACTAGCAATACACAAAAGTAAAAAAGACTGAAACAGTGCAGACACAAACAAGAGCCCCAAAATGCTTACTACTTTCAACCAAAACACATTTGATCTTTACATACAAAACTAAGCTTAAGCTAGTTTATTCATCTTGATCGTATGACTTTCTTAAAATATGACAGTAGTATTCTTTTCTTTTTTTTTTTTTTTGGTCAGGACTCTAAACTTTTATTCTGACTATTGTTATGACTCTTGCTTCCAATTTCTCTTTTTTTCTTCTTTGAAAAGAAATTGTACTTTGTAGATCACTTTTCACACTTTAGTATTTTTCAGATTCTTGTTTGAAAGTAATAATCAGCACTTAGCACAGTGTGCTGCTTTGTTACAAGTTCTCCTTAGTACAGCTGTGACATGGCTTGTTACAGTACCACTCCATCAAGACACAGTAGGAGGAGACAAAAGTAGGAGCATTTCAAGAACTAGCATATGGACAACAAGATAATTAATATGAAACAGAGAAGACAACTGCTGGTAGTAAAATGCTGTGAAATCTACAGGAAAATAGTTAAGCAAATAGTCTATAGTGCATAATCACAATGTGATGGCTTCTTTGTCATCAGGAGCTTCAATTTTATTGCCTAAATGCCGCATTAAAAAGGTTAGTATGGCAGAATGCTGTATTATTCCTAGAGAGTGCTGTGATGAAAAGTAGCACTCCCATCTCAGTAATCTTTTTACACTATACACAGGACTCAACAGTTCCTATGGTTTTAATTTGTTTTTCAAGTTTATTCTGTTTCCAGAAACCTGAAAATTCAGCAGCAACATTAATATCTCATTGAACTAATACTTATTATGCTTCAGAGTGCTGGCAGAAATACAATTTCATATTAAGGGTACTTTGATATGTCTCTTCTTTCTTCAGTGGGTCTGGTGATGGTTTGTCTGTCAGGTCAGCAGATCTACATCTCAATCTCTCGAGTGAAGAATATATCAATTTATAAATCCTGCTTCATCTTACAGAACTGTAGACATAAATATATTACTGTCCATAGAGGTAGCTCAGGGCAAGCAGGCTGAACCTAAAAAGCATTGGTGGGTACCTAAAATCAGTTAGCATGAGTCTGTGTCAGCACATACGGAACTGCAAATATCACACTAAAAAAGCACTCCAAAGACAGTGAATTTAGAGGATTTTCTGGGCATTCATGGAAAACAGTGAAGATGAGAATCAAGACAGCTGAATTTTGTAACTGTAAATTCAAAGCCTTTGAATCTGCAAACTAGTGTAAAATCAAATACCTGACATGTGTACATGTCTTCGGCAAGATTGAAGGCTATGTTGCAGTACCGGTGATAAACAGTCTTTGTTTTCATTAAAGGGAAACCAAGGGTGACTAAGTAAAAAGCTCTTGAGAGTACTTAGATTGTGTATGTAGTAGAAAATTAGAAGTGGAGGACTAAATTATCTGAAAATGCAATATGTAGTGAAGTTCCAGTTCAGGGGTACCAAGAAAGCCTGACATAACTGTAAGTGGGTTTTCTGTCTACTATTCCCCATACTATAGGCTTTAATAGAGGTTCTTTAGTGTAGAAAGAAGACCAACGAGTCCTTTCTGTGGGCTTCTCAGATAACAGAGAAGGGGAGATAGCCTAACTGGAATACCTAGCTGGTAGGAGGGGACAAGGAATGACAATGTACAGGATGATTGAACTGAAACTAACATGGAGACCTCTGGTAGGGAAAACAGAAGAAGGGAAGATAGAGGAATGGGACACAATAGAAAAATGAATTGTAAGCATTAGGCTATGATTGAGAAAGTAAACAGAAAAGTTTATGACCAATAGAAATCTTTCTCTGTGGAAACCTCATAACCAAGAATCTCTTCTCCAGTCATTGCTCTGCTTTCTGCAATTATCAGTGGGTCACATCCTCAAAATGGCATATTCTGAAAGCTTAAAACTTAGTTTTAATATTATTTTAATTAAATTTTGATATATAACACATTCCATTTATACAAGTATCTCTTAAGCACTGGGTGGTATATAAAGGAGTATTTACTGTCAGTCAAGAGGAGACTATGATTTGTCTTTCAAAAGAAAAAGATTTACTGAGTTACTGATTTAGAGATGGTGCTTTTCATTTCCACAGTTAAGGCATACCTGATGGCTAATTTTTGGTAATAATAGCGAAAACCTGAGATTCATCTGTCTGACAGTAACTCTTTCAGTATAATGCAAAACAGAAGGCTCATTTCTTTGTTGACTAAATCAGGAAGAATTTGAAATCATACAAAAATAAAGTTAACATCTCAGAGAATGATACCTCTTTTGATGCTTTTGGTACTGTTCAGACAACAGTTCAGAGTAAAGGTTAGCGCAGCTGTCCCCTGAAACAGCAGAAACGGAAGCTTTACAGTGTTCCATCAACACACATCCTTCAGTACAATAGTGACAGATTAGAGAATCATAATACAGAGATACTGGGAAAAAAACATAATCTGCAAGTGTTTCTTCCTAACTGGAGCCAAGGGAGCAGAAAGAGCTCCATATATATTTCAAAAAACCCCTAATTATTGATAGACAAGACTTGGGTCTTTCCATCTCATTGGCATATTACTCCATCCAGAGCCTAAAAGTTGTGGTGAATGCCGGTTCATAATATATTTTGTTATTCACATTTAGAACATTTCTTGTGGTATTGCAAACTTTAGGAAAGTTGTTTTGGGTTTTTTTTTTCTTTCCTCATGGGAACATCACAGCCTTGCCTTAATAAGGAATTGGGTAACTAAATAGAATGAGCCACAGCTGACAATACAATGCAAAGAGTGTGATAAGCCTTGGTACAGGCTGTGGCTGTGGGTCAGCAAAGGAGAACAAAACCTGAAAGTGCCAGAAAGATAAATAATATCGTCATGGACTGATTTTATTGGCAGCCTGTGCGACACCCCACTCCACCCCACACACACCCTGGTAGTAGAGACTGGGACCAGAAGGACAGGGGAAGGGGGGATACTGTTGTGCAGGCATCCAACACTGAGCTGGAAAACGTGTTGCATTTCCCCAGGCCCCGCTGTGCCAACTCGCATTTAGGGCCAGCTTCAGTAACTGGAACTGTATGTGGGTTGTATGTGTGGGAGAGTGAAGTTTTTCTTGACACAGCTTATCCGCTGCTTTGGTTCAGTTATTAAATTGTACTTTGCAGCATCACACTGTCTAGTGCTCTTTCTGCCTGCCCCCTCCCCCTTGACAACTGTTCATCATGCTTTTTTCTTGGCACTAAGAAATACCATACTGTCATATGTTGACTAGAAATCTTCCTTACTAGAAGTACTTTTTTTATTTCTTCATGGAAATATGTACTGTGAAAACTCTTAAATTTTTGTAACTCATTTAGACTTAAAGGTATTGAAGATGTTGTAATAGATGATACCCACAACGAGGGCAGTATTAAAAAAAATAAATAAAATACTCTGAACCATGTACTTTTATTTAAAAATTAGAAAGTTGCAATTGCATCTTTATTAAAAAAGCTGAACTGCATTGGATCTGCTTTCTTTGTACAGCTTGTTCTGAAAAAGAAAATAAGAATGTATGCAGCACCAACAAGATTCAACATGCAATTTTTATATGATCAACTTGTAAAATAAATGAGAAGCATAGACTAACAATTGTAGCTATATCTAATGTATTAGATAATGTATTTTTTTGCCTTTCCCTGTCTTTCACACTACCATTTTTTTTCACCTTTCCCTCCTCCTTCCTTCCTCTTTCCTTCCTCTCCATCTCCCTCCTTTTCACGTTCCCTCTGCCCCTTTCCTCTCCCTCCCATTCTCTTCCGGCTTTGCTGCCTTCCTGCCCTCCCTTCTTCCTGCCTGCCTCCTTTTCTTTCCTCTTTTCCTTTCCCTTTTCCTTTTCATTTTTCCTTTTTCCTTTCCTTACTTTTTCTTTTTCTCCTTTTTCTTTTTCTTTTTCCTTTTCTATTTGTTTTTCTTTTTCCTTTTTCCCTTTTCCTTTTCCTTTTCCTTTTCCTTCTCCTTCTCCTTCTCCTTCTCCTTCTCCCCTTTTCTCCTTCTCCCCTTTTTTATTTCCATTCTTTACTGTCTTTCCATACAGCCTGTGTGGATCTTGCACCTCTTGGTCACTTTCATTGCAGCTTGTTGTACTTCTTGGTTACTACTACTAAGTAGTAATGCATTTTAATAATTGTGTCTAGTAATTGTGTGTTACACAGAGACTGTGTAACTGAAACCTTAAAAATTAAGCTAGAAAGGCAGAAAACACAGAGAAGTCAATAAGGATTACTGGAAATGACAATATATGTGAGCTTCAGCTGTTTGGGTATGCTGTTCATTCATTGCCTCCTTTTCTTCTGCTCTTTATGGTATGTTTTCATTGCCTCCATCAATTTCATGGGAATTGTAGGATGAACAGTAGGATTTTCCAAGTATCAATAGCAAAGTTGTTTAATTTGGAGATTTTCTGGGAAAGTTCTTCATCACTGTTTGCAACTTGTACACTTAAAAATAAATTGTATTATAAGCAGGTGTTGAGTTACTGCATCTCCCTATTATAATTGAACTCTTACTACCTTACACCCTTAATAGTACTTAGTAAAATTCTCAATGAGTTCCTCTAAATATGAGTACTTTTATCTCCAGCATAACGAAGATGAAACCAAGATACAAGTAATTAAAATTACTTAACCTAATCCCATCAAATACTAAGGCATTTAAATCTTCATTATATTGAAGTCCTACACATTTTAACAGATATGTATCTGTTTTAACGGAAGTAATCTAATTCTACTGTGACTATGTTCACCTGTTGTGGTTTAATCCCAGTAGGCAACTCAGTCCCACACAGCCACGCACTCACTCCCCTCTGGTGGGATGGGGAAGAGGATCGGAAGGGTAACAGTGAGAAAACCCAGGAGCTGAGATGAAGACAGCTTAATAGGTAAAGCAAAAGCTGTGCACACAAGCAAAGCCAGACAAGGAATTCATTCACCACTGCCCATGGGCAGGCAGGTGCTCAGCCATTCCCAGGAGAGCAGGGCTCCATCACGCGTAACGGTTGCTAGGGAAGACAAAGGCCGAACTCTGAAAATCCTCCCCCTTCCTTCTTCTTCCCTCAGCTCGATATGCTGACCATGATGTCATATGGTATGGAATATCGCTTTGGTCAGTTGGGGTCAGCTGTCCTGTCTGTGTATCCCTCCCCCCAGCTTCTTGTGCCCCCCAGCCTACTCACTTGGTGGGGTGGGCTGAGGAGCAGCAAAGGCCCAGGCTCTGTGTCAGCCCTGCTCAGCAGTAACCAAACCATCCCTCTATTAGCGACACTGTTTCCAGCACAAATCCAAAACATAGCCCCATACCAGCTGCTAGGAAGAAATTGGACTCTTATCCCTGCCAAAACCAGTACAACCAAGAAATTTGTTACTTTCTAAGTGTATGTGAGAAACTGGTTAACTTCATAACTTCAAATGCTCATAAAAATGTTTCTCATATTTTCTGAAAATATGACCCATGCTGACATGGAATGAAAGCAGTAATTTTTTTCTGTTGCAAGGGTTTACATTTTATAGAGAATAGGTAACTTCTGTCAGGTAGAGAAGACACTTCTAAATTAATAATTATAGCTAATCCCCACTCCTTTGCCTGCATATTGTCTCTTTTCATGATCAGGCTTGTCTTACTATTTTATGATCCCCTATATATGTCACCCCACTTTTGTGACACCCAGTGGACTTGCAGCCTAGCAGAAAAAAAACAACTTTTCTATAGCATAAGAGGAGTGACTCATAAACTAAAAAAGAAAGAAAAGAAGGAAAGATAACGGAGAAAACAATTTAAAACCCCCAGCTTTTTATTTAAGTGTTAACTTTAAATAATTTCTAACATTTTGGAATTGCATTTCCAAAAGCATTTGAAGAATAGTGCTTCTGAATTACTTCAGAAATTAAAACATGCTTCAGAAAGAAGTACGATCAGTTGCTTCTTAGAAGGAAATAACCTTACTTGATTTTGATACCACTGTTACATTGACTACTAAAAAGTAATTAGAGTAGCAAAAAATCATCTAATTTAAACTGACATAATTTTATTGAAGTCATTAGAGCTATGTTGGTGTATGCCAGCTGACAAACCTGTGTACTTTTGGAATCACTCTGTTAAGATTGTTTCAGCTTTTTTATGTATTGTATATTCCTTCATAACTCTTTATATATTTTATCTTCATTTGTAGCCCCCTAGAATTATTTGTTAAAAATGGTGGCATATTAACATCATACTCAGTGTTAACCTATTTAGCTAGTGTGTTACAGTGTTGAACATACTGGTATAATATGAGTGTATTCCATAAGGAAAACATTACCAAGAGCAAGATGTAGAGGATTATATGGATATTTCTTGGGTTTTTCTGTGGGATGATGATGTTTGGGAAATGTATCACTTAGCACTGATGGTGTTAAACCAGAACTTGTGAGGATATTCTGTACCATTGAAGTGCCCATGATAAATGACTGGCTGTTGACAGTGGTTAAATTTTATTTACTTCAGTAATTCCTCAAAAATACTCATGCCACCGAAGATTAGAGTCAATGTCAAAATGCTGCATTTCATTCTCCCCTATACCAGTGTTTTGGAACTGGACGTTTCAACTTCAAATTGAGTCCATACTTGCTAAACTCTCATTTCCTTTACATAAGCTTGACTAAAATTCTAGTGCTCAGTAAAAAGTGTGAGCTATTGATAACTTGCAAGTCCATATGTAAGTTGCATACTTAAACTCTTTTTCCAAGGGTTCATAGTTGTTGTCAATAGTTCTATTTTATTCATAGAACTCCCTCTGGTGGATTATTTAAAATATGGACATACTTGGTTGTTTAACCAAAAAAAGTCTGAAGGCTATGACTCTAGAACCTAATTTTATGACTTAAAGTACTAAGAAGATTTCAGTCAGCATTTTGTACATATATTTATAATTTATCTTGATAGTGGTTATATATATTGTTTACCTTGATATTAATTCTTAAAACACATCTGGGGGCTTTTGTTTATGCTAGTAATAGATATGGATGTTTGTGTCTTTGTACATTAATATATACATAACATATACATGTATTGATGTGTGTGTGTGTATACCTGCGTACGTGTCTACATGTATACATGTAATGCTGCAAACACATGGGGTTTACTAAAGTGAGATCATGTCAGACATCCAACATCTATCTATAATTAGAGGACTGAGATTCCTGAGAAAAAAGAAAAATAATGGAGCTAATAAGTTTGCATTTCAGGACAGGTACTATCTGGACATTGTAGCTGAAGCAGATCAATACAGGAATAGTCTGGATGCGATGGTGGATTTTGGAATACATCGTGTAGTTCTGATGTCACCATTTTTAAATAGTGCTTGACATTTGGAGGGTGTGAACACAAGAGACACACAGGATTACAGGACAAGAAAATGAGTTGCAATAAGAGTCTGAGAGTGCTTGGGCTATTTCATCTTATTAAAAAGAACAGAAGATTATTTACTTGATTATAGTGTATCTCCACAGGGAGAAACTGCTGTGAAATAAAGAGCTCTTTAATCTAGTTGAGAAACCTTAGGAAGAGCCAATTCAGTTTAGACAGACTGGAAATAAGGTACATGTTTCCATGAGGAAGGATGGAATAGTGTACTGGAATAGACTAGTGTAGCCTCAGAGAAAAGTGTTGAGTTCTCCATCTCTAGATATTGTCATATCAAGATTGAATGCATTTCAATAAAATCTAGGAAAAGCAGAATTTTTTCTTAGTCCCAGGGTAATTGGTGAACTCAATGTGCAGAATATATTTGATATACAAGGAGTTAGATTAATGATCTAACCCGTCTTCTTGGCTTTAATTCTGAATATCTATCACAAGCTAATCTGTTTCCTTGTTAGTGTTGATATAGCTTATGTCCTGTTAAAAAGATGCAGCAGAGAAGCAGACTGCCTTTTTGTTAATCACAAATACTGAAAACTGAGTGAAGTGGAATTGTATGGCATGAAGGCCAAATTCTCCTTCAGAGGTTGCTCAGCAGAGGGAACATTTTGGAGTTCAGGGTTGTCATTAGAGAGATTTTGTTAAAGGAGGAATCCACAATATCGGAGAAGATAGGAAATTCCTTAGCTGAGTAGGAAGCAGATAGTCAGTTGAAACTCAGATAAAAGACTTCTTTCTCACAGGAGATATGCAGAATTTGGTGTGGCACATGTGTATGTTGCAGTTCAGTCAACAGGAAGATAGTTATTTTTGGTGTGTTTACTAAGGGAAAGGTGCAAGGAATTTAACTCAATGCTCCATTCTGTAACCTTTCTTAGTATCTAACCATTCTTTTGAAGCCTTTGTCAAGCTTTCAGTAGCAAGAAGGTATGACACTCACACACATCTTATGTAGCCTTAGTAAACTAAATATCTTACTAGTTTAAAGAACAATTTAACCTAAGGACTAAAAAAAAATTGTACAGAATTATGTAAGTCCATGTAAGGATACTAGCTCTCCAGAGAACAAATAATTGATTTATATAATAAATAAAGCATCAATATTTCTGATACAGGAGAATAGTACTACTTAGATGTTGCACACTGAAAACTGACAAGTTTAAATTCAGACAGTTACTAGTTTACCGGAGATGCAATATTTTTACCTGCTGCCATTATACCATGGTGATAATAAAGAAGAGATTCCTTTTCACTAAAGAGTTCAAAGGTTTGTTTAGAGCTAAAATGTTTCTAAGGTATATTTATAAAAGACAGTGCTACAAGGTGGTTTGCTTTAAGAATAGCAAAGCCTGAAACTTCCTTTTAACTTGTATACTTGAGGATTTATCTTTCTGTCTGCAAATACAGAGACACGTAAAATGTGTACAGTATGTGGTATCATTTAAACAGAACTTCAATCCTGTTGCAGATTTCAGATGGTAAATTTAGCTTGTTAGTATATTAATAGCAACAATAATGATTCTTTTTTGTGTTCTGCTTTTATTAACAGCTTTAGAATAGTGTATCTTGAGCTGAAAACCACTGTAGAAAAATATACATCAGACTAGCAAAATTTACTGCTGTTTCTAATATGTTTAAATAAATGACTTAGCATTAAAAATATTCATACAGCCTGCATGTCATTTTCAGTTTTCACTGCAACCATATTTGTCAGTAATGAATAGCTTTCTCCAAATAAAATAAATATTAGTTCATCCATGAATTCATACTTACACTAGTGCAAACTTCGTATTCGCCTTTTAAATTTCAGACTGTAAATGAAGACTGACAGTTAGCTTGCATGACTTGGTCATATTAATGTTAGTTGACTAGTTTACGTTTGGTGTCCAGGCTTCGTCTGTCGTCAGTGGAGAAATGGAAGCTTCTTCAAAGGACATTTAAATGCCATCTGTTTTGTCTCAAGACGATAGCTACACAGAGATCAAATATGAAACATTTTTTTTCACGTTTAAGAAATAAAGTGCAATTTCTCACTCATCAATTCACAGTTTTAACTAATGTTACCCTAAATTTATCTAGCTGTTTCTGTTTTCACAACATACTAACCTTTTTGGAGCATTCTGCCAGTCATAATATCTTGCAAGCCGGGTATGTCTCTCATGCATGCTTTGCACCACACCCCCTGACCCTGGCATGTCAACAAAAAATAGTTCAGCTATTTCTAAGAAAATATAAAAGGAATTTCATTTTGCTGAACTTTTTTAAAAGGCAATTAAATGTAAAATAATATGCTCAAAAATATTGTAATACAGAATCAAGTATTCAGACTCCAGAATCAAAACTGTGTGAGCAGCCTTAATTTGGAATACCTGAACATATGCATTATAATGCAATCTTTAGTTACAGAATCATTAATAATATTTTCCATGAAGTCTTTTTCTTTCAATACACAAGATAAATAGAAGTAATTTTGTGTAGCGAAAGACTCTCATCCTGTTCGTAATAAGCTTTTTGTAGGTATGCAGTTCTTACGGAAACTGAATATTGCCTTTATTTAGATACATGACTTTTTAATCACATTTCTTTCTGTGTAATATTAAATAATTTAAATGACACTCTTTCTACAAAAGTTCACTAAAATAATATTTATCGCTTTATAGCTATCTTGCTTGAAACCTTGAATGAGAAATCATTATATGGGAAATGTAAGAGCCTTTATTTTGGGGTTTTTGAAGTGTTAGTAGTGCTTTAAGCAATGTAGTCCCAAATTTTTTGAACTGGACTTTTTGGAAAGTTGTAGTCTATTTTTCCCCTGTAAATTCTCAGTATTTCTTTTTCTGATTTATACAGTGGAGATAATAAAACTGCTTAATAGCTAAGAGAAAGTGTGAAGAAAAATAAAAGTTGGTGGAGTAATCATACATGGATGGATTGCTCCACAGGAAAGTCAGTTAGGTAACTGATTAATTTTGTTTGTAAGTAATTGCTTTGCTTGGAGTAAATTTTGCTTGGAAAAATGTGTTTCACAATAGGAATAAATTAGAATATTAAACAGGTTGTTCTTTATTGATCATTATCCATACAGATCACTGAATGTGATTATTTAAGGTTTGGGGTTTTTATTATTGAACATAATAGCAATATATAGCCATAATACCAGAAACTGAGCGTAGATGTTAAATGAAAAAACCCTTTAGTTATCCAGGTATTTTAAGCATTTAAGAAAAATGTAATGTTCTGTAATTTATTTTGCATAATTTAAGCATTCAGGCAAAATCTTCAAATACCAAGCCACATCCAGTGTATTTGAAGTTTTGTTAGTTTTCTTCAGCTGGCTTGGGTGCAGTCCTAGAATTTGGTAGATGTGGATGCAAAGACACAATTAACATTGAGTCTCCAAGATCGTCAGTGAATGCTGTAATGATTATATATAAAGTGTCTTCTACATCCTCATTTATGGAGAAGAGTGAGCCCTGGTTGTTCCTTTCAAAGAGTAACGTTCTTGCTAATGGTTCATTCAATTCCTGCAACCAGATCATTGATAAAAATACTGAAAACGCCTGGCCCTAGAATTAAGCCCTAAGGAACATGGCTGGTGATTAGTCACTACCAAAACCTGGCTCTGTCACTATTAACTGTTTGGATTTCCCTATTTAGATTGCTTTGTACATGCAGAAATCATAAGCGCCAAACACAGGCCTCTGGATTGTGATCCAGGACCCAGATATTTAAGAAGTTGCCAAACTATTTGAATTCTTTTCAGGGGGTTCAGATTTCACTGGAAAAAGTCATTCTTTGAACCAAAGACATTAAATTCTAGTGGTGCATGTAATTGTACATAAACAAGGAAAGTTACTCCATTTTCATTAGTTGAGTAAGCAGCAATTTCTTATTTCCTATTGTGATTTAATATTTATTCAGCACTTATTTGTTCTGTAAGAGGGCAGGTTATAATTTCAATCATTCATTTCTTTTATAATAGAAAAAACTCTTGTGGACTGATTTAAGAAAAGTAAGGTGTAAACACTCATGTATAATACAATTTCAGTTGTCAGCAGCTGTGTATAAAACCTGTATATTGATTTAGCTTAGAAGAAAAAAATCTTCTTTTCCATTATATATCTCTATACAACATACTCTAAATAAACAAAAATGTTAGCCAATATCTAGAATACAATAAACATAAAAATGTAAAACTATCTTATGATGTTTCTTTTCTTCTTATTAACAAGTTTTCTTTTTCAGTATGACAATGTTATATCATGGAATCATAGAATCATTTTGGTTGGAAAAGACCTTTGAGATCATCAAGTCCAACCATTAACCCAGGACTGCCACATCCATCACTAAAATATGTCCCTAAGCACTGCATCTATGCGTTTTTTAAACACTTCCATAGATGGTGATTCTACCACCTCCCTGGGCAGCCTTTTCCAATGCTTGACCACCCTTTCAAATGGTTTGGGTTGGAAGGGACTTTAAAGATCATGTAGTTCCAACTCTCTTTTCCTTCCACTAGACCAGGTTGCTCAAAGCCCCATCCAACCTGGCCTTGAACACTTCAAAGGAATAGGGCATCCACAACTTCACTGGGCAACCTGTTCCAGTGCCTCACCACCCTCACAGGAAAGAATTTCTTTCTAATACCTAATCTAAGTCTACCATCTTTCAGCTGAAAGCCATTCCCTCCTTATCCTGTCACTACATGCCCTTGTAAAAAGTCTCTCTCGAGATTCCTTGTAGGCCCCCTTTAGGTACTGGAAGGCTGCTATAAGGTCTCCCCGGAGCCTTTTTTTCTCCAGGCTGAATAACCCCGACCCTCTCAGCCTGTTTTCATAGGAGAGGTGCTCCAGCCCTCTGACCATCTCCCTGTCCCTCCTCTGGACTTGTTCCAACAGGTCCATGTCCTTCTTGTGTTGGGGGTCCACAGAGCTTGATGCAGTACTCCAAGTGGGGTCTCATGAGAGTGGAGGAGAGGGGGAGAATCACCTCCCTCGACCTGCTGGCCATGCTTCCTTTGATGTAGCCCAGAATACACTTGGCTTTCTGGCCTGCAAGCGCACATTGCTGGACCATGGTGAGCTTCTTGTCCACCAACACCCCCAAGTCTTTCTCCTCTTATCACCCAGCCTGCATTGGTGCTTGGCATTGCCCCAACCCATGTGCAGGACCTTGCACTTGGCCTTGTTGAACTTCATGAGGTTTGCAGGGGCCCACCTCTCAAACTTGCCAAGGTCATTCTGGATGGCACCCCTTCCCTCCGGCATGTAGACCGCACCCCTCAGCTTCATGTCATTGGCAAACTTGCTGAGGATGCATTAAATCCCACTGTCCATGTCACCAACAAAGGTGTTGAACAGCGCTGGTCCCAGTACTGACCCCTTGGGAGTGCCATTTGTCACTGGCCTCCACAGTGCTTTGTGGAGTATATGCTTTATAATTATGGAAATTTTATCTATCAGTTTTCTAGCATGCTGAGATCAGAGATGCCTAGGATGAAAAAGCTTTAGGAAAGAGGCTTATGGGTTTATTTAAATAATGAATGCAAGATGCAAACCAGTCTGCATTTGTTCATGTTAATGTAGATTTTTATTTCAGTTCAACAGTGATTTACTTAACTAAGTCTATATATTTTTGCAAAGTTAATCATGAAAATGTGCATCAAACTCAACTCCTCTTTCTGAACCTTCTCTGAGTAAGTGCGTTTTCATCAACGTCTGTTTTGTTTTCTCATATTGGCAGTAGAGTTCTGTAGTCTTCCCTGCTTACAATGAGTTGCCTAGACAAAGCTACTCCAGAAATTAATCTGGCATGATTTATAAAATCTGTTTTATTTATATTAATTTGAGGTCCTGTTAATTTAACATGTTATTTTAAACTTCTGATAATTTAAATTGATCTTCCTAAATGCAGGATGTTTCACAGATGTACTGTAACTTCTGGCATAAAAACTGGTGTTCTTAGGTACTGATATGCAAAATTGTATCTTGGAGAGTGTCAGGGAATTCCTTTTACTATCTCTGAGAGGGTGCAGCAAGGCAGGGCTGTGTTGTGAAGTCATTCCAGAACTGGATAGATTAATAGAATTGCAGATGCGCTTTTCCATTTGTGAAACTATGCTATGCCTGGTCTATTAATGTATCACATCCTATTGCAATTAAGGAGTTGGGATGTAATTTCTGTTTACGTTATTTAACTTCAAAAAAAAAAAAGGAAAAAATATAATTTTTAAGTTATGTAAATTAGCAGAATGTATATTTTTATATCCCCAGTTTCACAAAAACAAATTGTGCCAGTTGTCATGGTGGATTAGTATATCCTAGTGCAAAGTCTTCAGTAGATCTAGACCTGTCAGATTTTTCTGTCGTTGTAAGAGCAGCATTTTGTGCTTGACAGCAATATAATTGTTCAGAAGGTGAAGTGCTGTGCACTGATAACATTAATAACAGAACTATCGCACCTTTCAATCCCTTTCAGCAGTTACATGTAGTCAGTGTAGCTGCTGTTTACAGTGGAGTTAATCAAGTAGAGAAAAGCCTTATGATGCTGCTATCACCGCCAGATGGGTAAGGAAATTGCTTTTCCCAAAAATACAAAGGTTAAAGAGATTTAATAGTTTCAATTGTGTTTCATTAAAGATGTCCCTACAGGTAGTATAACCTAATCCTCTTCTTCTATATCTTACCCAGAATTAGGTTCTTAAGACCTTTAGTTAAAAGTTCAAAACAACATAGTCTGTTGTAGTAGGGCACACTCAATTTTTTACATAACTATTTTGAATATTTTTTAATAGCAGCAATCTAAAATTCAGGCAATACAAATATATATTTAAATTAGATTACTTTCTGTACAGAAAACTTTAGGGACTGCTTCCCATGTATATAACATTCCCAAAAGAGCCATGTATTAGTTGCTGATATGAATCTTTGCACAAGACTACCTTTCTTAAAGTATTCTAAGTCTACTGGAATCCAGAAATAGTAGTAAGTGATTGGAAAAGATATTAACTTACCAGGGTAAGCTGTCTTTACCTAGCACATCAGAATATCCTTAAAAGGAATGAGAAAATAATGAAAAATAAAATGAAAGAAAATTGCAAGGGTGTTTTCAATGGCAAAATCATCTGTTAAGCAGCCCTGTGTGTGCTTTAGGTTAGGGTAGGCCAAGTTGTTAATTGGCACCTGAGACCTGCCAGGCACTGTTTCTTTAACTTTGCTCATTTTAAGAGAAGGTTGGAGGAAAGAAAAGACAAGTTTTATTTGTAAGTCCTTTCCAATGTTTTTTGGTTTTGTTTTTGTTTCCAAAATGGTATTTGGTAATATTGAGATTTAACTTCTCCTTTAGATAAACGTGAACTGCCCCACTTGGAATAAACATATAAATAGAGAATTTCTCTCTATTCTGCACTTGGAATAATGAGCCTATTTGGCTCATATCCATTTTGCAACCATGCAGGTCAGGTACTTTGTTCTCTGTTTTGTAGTATTAATAATTTTGGTGGTGTTTTACCTCCAAAGATGTCTACTGAAAATTTGATTGACTTAAAAAAAAAAAAAGTGTTCAGGTTATTCTTTTAAAGTTTTTGGTGTTTGTCTCCTTATGTGAATGCTGAAGATTGAAGATGTTAGGAAAAAAAATCAAAATAGAACAAAAACTTAAATATTGGGGAAAATCACAGGAAACTTTGTCTTACATTTTTTTGCTGCTTTATCTGAAATTTGCCATTTTATGGTTTGTTTTAAAAATGTTTGTTTTCATATGGATAGCAGAAAAGCCGAAAGATGATTTAGTGATACTGTTCACATTACTGAAATAGCATAAAAGGGAAAATAAAACAGAAGAATATTGTAATGGATATAAATTAAGTAAATTAATAATTGCAATGTCTTAGTCTTGATTTGGAATAATTCCTTTCTGCATACACACATATGTATTGTTATAAATATGTAAGTTACGTATAATGTCTCCTGTTGTTCAGACAATTACATCCTTTTATTTTAACATCGCTTAAACTCTCAGTATGTGTCAAGAAGGTGCTGATGCATCGTTTCCCCCATATAGTTAATTTACACAGCAGGGCTATTAATCAGCATGCAGTAATACTGTAGTTTGCTATGAATAAAATCAAGCTGAGTCAAGGCTGGTTTTCTTTTATTATATCTCAGGTATTTTTATGTTGGTTTTGTTTTGGTTGGTTGGTTTTTTGGTTGGTGTCTTTTTTTTCTTTTTCTTTTTTTCTTCTTCCTTTACCTATGGTGCTCTGAATTTTCTGCAAGGCTTCAAAAGTTTAATCAGTGTTTGCATTTCTCATGTTGGTAAAACATACCAGAATGTTATGGGTTTATCTTGATGTATTCTTACATTAACTATTTTGCTATAACTTTTGATTTAACAAAAAGATATTCTACAGATTTTATGTTGCCAAACAGAGAGCATTACACAGTCTACAGACCATCTGAATGACATGCAGCTAGTCAATATTATCACTTTTTAGCTGTGGAGGCTCACTACTGAAAATATTCGGAATTTTTCTTCTGATATTTTGTGCTCCTCCTGTATGAAGATTAACCATATACTCATATTTCATTAGCCAGCAGGTTGCCTTAACTGGAATGCATTTTCCAGCTGGTGTCATTTCAATTCAAGAGCAAATTGAACCAGCTATGAAGCTGAAGCAGGAAGCACATAATATATGAAGGGAAGCTGAGGAGACATACATGGAAGAAAAGAATGCTAAGGGGGGTTCAGTATTTTCAGCTACCTATCAGGGGTTATAGAAAATATAAGATCATTTCCTTCCTGAAGGTGCACAATGAGAGGACATTGAGCAACAATCCAAAGTTGCAATTTCTAAGTGAAAAACATTTCTTCACAGTGATAGTAGTACTCATTGTAGCAGTTTTCTCAAAGAGGCTGTGGAATCTGTGCTTGGAAATATTCCAGGCTAGATTCCACAAGGCTGTGAGCATCCTGGCCTGTTTGAAATTAGCCTTGATCTGAGGAGGGGTTGGACTAGGTGACCCCAGATGTTTCTTTCTACTGGAGTCAATCTTCTATCAGTCTAGTGCTTTTCATAAACAGTGAACACACTGATTGTTTTGATTCTAAAGACATGAGCCATGTACAGAAACACAGAGGAAGCACTAAAAATAATGCTAAACTTCTCTGCTAGCATGCTGAGGATCAGCATTTTAAAGACATTCAAACTTTTTCTTTAAGCTAATTTAATTCTGCTGTAAAACCTACTCAGAGTTCATTTTGATGCTTGTTACTGCTTTGCTTAGGTTTAGACAAAATCTGAGATAGAGTTGTGAAATTCCTAGAGGTGTTTAAAAAGAGTGGTTAAAATTTTCTATTAATTAGGATTTTATTAAAATTTTTGAAAGGTGTGATCTAAGGATTTGTTCAGAAGTGTGCCCCTGGTTGTTTTCCTGTTTGCAGTGAATCTTAGAATATTGCCATGACTTTCTTACCTTTCTTATAAAAGCCAGTATCACAATGTGCTTCCACGAAAAGGATTTTGCAAGCATGTTTTTAAACACTTGTGCTTTTTGGGTGTTTTTTTTTTGGGGGGTGTGCGTTAAATTGTATTTGAATAAAATATGTTGAAGTAATCTTAGTTTTTAACATTCTTAATCTGTTATATCCATCAGGACCTGCTGAGATGTATTGCAGCTGACATCATACCATTGGTAAAAGCCTCTTCCATTTTAGAAGTGATTAGTCATATCTGGGATATATTTTGGAAATGCATTACCTAATTTTGTACCTCTTAAATACTTTTGTAAAGTACCTGCTGGAAAAAGTAAATATATGAGAATATAGTTACTGTGATTCTTTTTCATACAGGATGTTCCTGTACAATGACATAGAAATGCAGAATATCTACTGCTGTCTGGTTTTATGTTTAATTAAAATTGAGAAGGGAGAAGAGCAGCCAGAGTTTGTCATCACCTTCAGCTTTTCAGTAAAATTCTATGTTAGTTGAAAATTTACTTATCTTAAATAACGCTGTATTTGTTACGTACTATTTTTCTTAGTAATAAGAAAAAAATAATTGTGCTTGGGAGAAAGTGACAGTTACGAAATACCAATAATTTGTTTCTTTGTTTTTATTCTTATCTTATTCTTGCTCCTATTTCTACCCTTACTTTTACTATATTTCTTTTGTAAATGAAGGAGTGTACAGAAAGAACCAACACGGTATATTGCAATGCATGTTTTGCCCAAGCCTGAGCCTTGCATCCTGGCTCAGAGATATTTTCTTGGTGGTGTTCACAGGAAAAAAATGTGCACTTAGGTTACACTATGTGCATACTGTGTTCCTGTGCTGAGACAAATACACAAATTTAAGTTAAAATGCAGATGCCCCAAAGTTAGTTGGAGGAGGGTTTAGTCTGTTGTATGATGGGGAAGCACAGAACTCAAAGCTGTATAGCCTGAGCACACCACATTTCATTCAGTGTGGACCCAGTTTAGTCCACTTACTCCTCTGTTCTGCACTGTGTATGCCACTATCTTCTGTCCATACAGAAATAAAGCAGTTAAACTTTTCTGATTTTTTTGTTTCTGATTTAATAAGACTGGGGTGATGAATAGGAATTCCTATGAAACTGTTACCCCAATGAACTAGTGTTATATAGGGTTCCAAATCTGAAGATAACTGATTTAAGACTTGAAAATTTTAGTATCTCATCTTTTGTCTTAATTGAATAGTCAGTCCACTAATGATGGCAAAAATGTTGATGCACAGAAATATGTTCAAAATGAGCTTCAGTGAGAGTGTAGTAAATAATGTCTTGTTCATGAAGACTTTGAAATTTTTTTTGGGAGCTGATGAAATAGATTCATTCAGAGTGAGGGTTTTCTTATGCCCTAAAATTTCTCAGATAGATATTTGAATTATTAAACAGTTCAAAACATAGACATCATACTACCATAGACATACATGGTACCACATATTTTGTCAAAATTTTGTGGCTTGCCTTCTAGAGAGGATTTGTACTCCATAGTCTGAGTATCTTCACTGCAGAAAGAAGGTGGTGTTTAAAAAATATCACATGCCATGTTTCCTTTTGGCTGATTCAAAATAGCATCCTCTTTAATATACAGGATTTTGACTTGCTGTTTAAGGACTGACTTTGCTCATGCACTACATAGGGAGCCTGAGCAAACAGTCTGGCTTTTGGATTCTATTACTCTCAAAAGCATTAAAACCAAGAATCTTCATAATGAATCTGTAAGGCTGAGATAAAACAGATGTAATATGAATGTTCAAGGCAGGTAAAGCAAGAGACAGGGATCTAAATGAGTTGTTTACATTCATATTTGGTACCAAGGGTCTTAGACCATAAATTACTTGGGGTTTTTGATTTTATTTTTTTTTTAAAGTAGGTGAGTCAGAAGACTTATCTCAAAATTATATGCTGACAGATCACAAAGACCATTTGATATTGAGCTGAGTATTCTGAAGGAAATGTTGTCTGTGATATGTAACAACATATAAGTTGTCCTTGGTAAAATGAAAATGGAAGATGATAAATGTGACAACAGTGAGAGAGCAAAGAGGGGGAAAAAAAAGAAATAGAAATCCCATAGAGAGCCAGACAGCAATTAGCTTAATTTCTATATAAATTGGTTAAACCATAATAAAGAAGAACAGGCTGAAAGATGGATTTAAAAAAATGGAAAAGCGTGAAAGAAATGTTGGTAAGGGAAAACATATTTCACAAACTGATGAGAGTCTGTGGGCAATTTTTCTGTTATGTACTTGCACTTCCAAAAGTCATTTGATACATCTTAAAGACATATAGCATTAAAGGCATGAAAGAAAAGGTGCTCCTGCGGATTAATATCTGGTTACCAACAGGAAACAAAGTATCAGAATGAATGTACAGATGTCACTGTGTAAAAAGTTACCGATAAGAACCACAAGGGAAATACGTTGTAAATTACTTAATTAAACATTTTTATAAATTGTATAGAAAACCAGTAAATAATGAAATAAAATTGGTTTATGGACAGCATAAAATTACTGAGAATAGTAAAAGCCACAAACTGTCTCTAAGAAGTTGCAAAAAGATCTTGTGAAGCTAAGCATATAATGCCAAATAAAATAAAATATTGATAAGGTAAAAGTAATGCAGATGGAGGAATAATCTGTATACATAAAGTGGCATCGTAACTAGTTATCTCTTACCGGGGAGGGAAAAAATACAAACAAGTTTTATACATTGAGGTCAGTTGTCTGCTTATGAGAATGTTCACTGAGCACTTAGGGTGGTTGCAAAAGAAAAGGAATGTTGTGATGTATTAGGAAAGGAACAGAGGACACAACAGGAAATGCCAAATCCTTCTCCAGGCCATGGTTTGTTTGCACCTTTAATACTGCTTGTAGCTGTAGTTATATAATCTCTCAAAGAATATATGAAAACTAAAAATCACTAAAAAAAGTATCAGTGATGATTGCATCTAAATAAACCTGTGAGTATGTACTACACAGTGATCTGAAGTCTGAATCCTCTGCCATCCAAATCAAATCCTGCAGCTTAGGTTTCCTTTTCATGGCAAGAAGGGTGCAAGATGAGGCTTGTTAGTGTTTTCTCTCCTTGGATCACCTGGGCTAAAGTCATCTTGGAATGGCATTGCCAGGGCACTCAGTTTAGCTGTAGCTAAGAATAATAGTGTAATAATTGAAAACATGGGAAAGCCCCCTATCTCCATAAAGAAGAGAGGTGTGGTGGTGGTGGTTTTACTTGGGGTTTTTTTGGCGGTGGGGTAGATGAGGCTGCTTGGGAGGCTGTAATAGACACATAAGACAAAAATGGCATTCAGAGAATGGGATATTATTTCCCCCAGTTCAAGAACTGATTGTCATCAAATCTATTTGACCAACAGATTTAAAAGCAAAGCAAGGGAAATAGTTGTCTTTTACAGATATGTGCTTAAGTTATGTAGTTGACTGAAACGGATTCCATGGAGACAAAACCTAAATCGATTCAAAGTGTTATTAAATGAAGTCCACAAAGGTTTTCTAGACATCTCATACAGGAAATCCATACAGTCACAAATTTCCAAAATCTATGATACCCACCTTTACCTACTCTAAACCCATACAGTTCTTTTTATATTCTGTGAGCACTTAAGCACTAAGTAACATCTAGGTACCTCAATTCTGTGCAAGACTGTGTCAGCTATCAATAAGCTTGTCTGAATAAACAACATATTTTTAATATAATGAGTACCTTCTGAAGCATTAGGGTATCATTAGATACAATCCTAAAAAATCAGCACATCCCGATGTTGTTTTTATTTCTTTATCTTAAAGATTGTTATAACTGTTCTGCTTTAAAGTCAGCTATGTTAGGCAGCATAACTTCAGGTGTAAATCTCATCTAGTATTGTTCTATTTACTTCTAGAAGAAATGATCTGTTTATTAGTGTTGATAAATTAAAAAAAAAAAGAGAAGAATTTAGATAAGCACTAAGTAATCTAGAAATTTATTTTGTTTTGGTTTTTTGGGTTTTGGTTTATTTTTTATTATTATTATTATTATTATAGGAAAGGTTTAATTATGTAAGGAACCACTGGCTTTATAGTAAATGGCTTGTGAAGTGGAGTTTTGATGCAGTTTGCTCAGATCGTTCTTTTAAAAAATACAGATGATATTTTAAAAGCATAGAATGATAATTAATTATGTGAGAACTTGAACATAAGCTAACGAAAAAAACCCACAAAGCAACGAACAGCAAGACACAGCTATAAAGTTCTCTTTGTCTCCTCCCTCTTCCCAATAAAGAACTGTTGCTAAGAAATTACTGCATATTATAATTAGTTGAGAGCATAAGATTATTTCATGGTAGCATACAGTCTTGGAGGGAGTGAATCATAATGTCTCTTCCTTCCAAATCTGTAATTTCCAAAGTACCAATAAAACAAGAGTTACTGTCAGTTTAATCAGTATTATGTGCAGGGTGACAAATGTTATACCATTTCACTTCAGTCTGAAATTTGTCTTTTGGGATTAACACAGTAGGTTAATATATTTTCAGCATTCATTTTAACAGTTTTTTTTTAAAATGTTCTATCAAAGACAACAACTTAATGTGACAAGTTTTCGGCCACCTTGTATCTTGAAAAACTATTTAAGATCTAAATACAGTGGTTATTTTACATGATAATATAGACCTCTATTTTGTTGGGAATGGTATGGAAATCACCGTTGTTAATGATCAGACATCTTTTGTGTGAATTACTGTTTTCTGAAATACTGTGGATTACAAAAAAATTCTGTTGTCTAGGTTGGGGGTATGTGTGGCTATTTTAATTAACTTTGTACCATAACACTATGTCTTTAGAATTAATCTGGATTTAATAATGTGCTTGAAGGCTGTAAATGCTGTCAGAAAGTAATTACCATTTGACTTTCTTCAAATCTGCTTATGGAGTAGAAGTGTTTGGAAGTTCCCCTTACATAGAGAGGTGGTTCTTCCTCGTAATGCTTTTTGCTTTCAGTGTTTTTCTAATTTGGAATATATTCTTTTCTTTCATAGTAATTAAGACTTTCAAGAATATTTGATATTATGCTGGATGTTAGTTGAAAGGTAGATTAGAGTCCAACAATGAAAAACAAAGTGTGTGAGCAAATGATTCAGGCACATGATTCAAGCATTTCCTGAACTTCATATTTTCTGTATGATGGGCTATTTGTTTTCCAGAGTGCTTTTGGGATATATATACTTTTTCAATACAGTGATTTGCTGTAAATTAATCAGAAATGCTAAAGTTTTCATATGTCTCTGTTGTAATTTTTTAAATATTTGGTTTCATTTAAAATGACTACTGAATCTGAAATAACATAAACTACCATTTTTAAACATTTCACTTCTCAAACAAAACTGTAACTAAAACATTCTCCAGCAAAAGCATATATCACACGTGACACAGAACAGATATGCTTTGAGATAGCTAATGAAGACAGAAAAAACACTGTTGCAAATCTTTATAGTGTGGAAAGGAGAGTAATATAAGAAGGCATTTCTCCTCAATGATCGTGCAATTCCCCATGGTTCATTAGGTGCATTTTCATTTTAATGGCTACTTATTTTTAATTCAAGTTTGGAGTACAGGAATACAGAAAAGATTTCATTCTAATCCTCTGACTGAGGCTTCAGTTGCCTTTTGGTATATTATCTTAATTGCAGTATTTATTAATCATTTATGAACGTGGAAGCTTTTTTAATATTCATGACCCTGCATATGCCTTCAGCCTTTGCTTTGTGCTGTATTCCATCACATTTCACAGGCTAAGTAGAGTCAGAATAGGTCAGTGAATTATTATGAGATTACCAGTGAATTTGTAGGTGCTACTCAAGAAACAGTGTTAGTGATTAAGTATCTTGTTTTCACTCTTGAACATTACGACATGGTGTTACAGGACACAGTACTGTGAATAAATTGTAAAAACAAGGCCATAACCACTCAACTCCTTTGAGTTATTAAAGACCCAAGAGATTATTTGGAATCTTTTTAAGTTTTGGTGCTAATTGCTTCATTAATCAGACTGAGAAATTCATAGTAAGAACTGGTATGTATGAGTAAATGACAGATGAGTTCAAATTAGGCACACATTTTAATGCTGAGGATGATTACCTCTGAAAGCTACTGCAAAAGTGGCAAATTATCCATCTCCAGATGTCTTTAAGATGATACCTTTATACAAAGCAATCTTCAGTGGATCAGATGTTATTAGGTTCAACAGAAGGGTAACTGGGTTAAAACAAAACTAAAAGGGATTCCAAGGCAGTTCCCTGCTGCCCAGCAAAACCACCTCACGTAATACCTCTTGTAAACTGTGTCCTAAATTAAAGCAGACCTGTTCCCTGCCCACCCACTGGAAATCTGTTCTAGAGCCTGATGCTTTAACAGCAAGATATTTTTCTTTTTTTTTTTTTTTCTCCCCTGATTACCAACTGTCTTTTAAGCAGATTTGATTTAGGTGAAGTTCCTGTTAGTCTTGTAACCCTCTGTTTTCCTTGTTTTCCCTTTCTATGCCTGTTGCCAGAGTATAGAAGACAGGGCTCCTTAGGACAGGAAAATATGTGCTTACCTTGACACAAATTTTGAAAGGTTACACTTGTGCTTTTCTGCATCCAAACACGGTTTACGATGTGGTTCAGATGCCAGATTACACAGATTTTTATGGACCTCTGTAACTGAATACCAATATCCTTCCTAGTTTTGGATTCTGCATAAGTGGAGTAAACTATGGTACAGAGGCTGAAAGAATTACTGATTTTATTAATCCACAGGTCTTGGCGCTAGTATACACCACAGTCATGCACAAGTTATGTTAAATCTTGAGACACACTTGTAACCTTTGCTGAGCAACCCAATGTGTAACATTGCTGATTCTCTAACACTAATTTTATCTTTACTCATCTTATTTAAGATGCCATAGACTGCAGTTCCATCTCTTGGTTGAAGTCATAAATGCTCCAATATGGTGTGCTACCAGGCCTGATTTGATCAGTATAGGCTAGTACCTGCTGTACCAGCTACAGGATGTGTATGCATGTATATTCCCATCCTAAGTGAGTTTTAATATATCCATAGAGTATTCCAGCAATGGCCAGAAGCTGTGGGAAGTATTGATGAGGAAGAAAAGTTGATGATGTCTTAGTGGAAGACATCCCTTTTCCCTAAGCTTATTATTCTATCCTGGTATTATCCTGCCCTGCATGATGTTGTAAGTGATGGTCCTTATGTCCTCCTATCCTGTGAAATGGTTCTGTTTCTCCGGCTGTGGGTATACCAGTTATGGAGTGGTTTATCTCCAGTGATTGCTTCAATGGTTACTTGAGTGTTTTTCATATAAGGAGAGGCTGAGAGAACTGGGACGCTTTAGCCTGGAGAAGAGAAATCTGAGGCGGAACCTTGTCAATATGTATAAATGTTTGATGGAGAGGATTGAGGACAAGGCAGGCAGACTCTTCTCAGTAGTGCCCAGTGACAGGACAAGAGGGAATGGACATGAAATAACAAACATGAAATTCCATCAGAACATGAGAAACATTTTTTACGGTGAGTGTGATTAAACACAGGAATACATTGTGAAGAGAGGTTGTGGAGTCACCTTCTGTGGAGATATCCAAAACCCAACTAGACACAGTTCTGGACAACCTGCTCTATGCGATCTGCTTGAACAACATCATTAGAATAGATGATCTCAAGAGCTCCCTTGCAATCTAAACAATTCGGTGGTTCTGTGACCGACAGTTTACAGTGTGGCCAGACTGTAAATTGAACGGTAGTTCTGGATTTGGGCAGCAAACTTGTATCAAAGCATAATTACAGGAACAAGATAAGGAAGAAAGAGGAGAGTAAGAAAATGAGAGTATCATGATGACTACTTTCCTGAGGTGTTACAATTTAAACCCAGAAAATTCTTGTTCCATGATCTAGGTGAGAAGGGTTGCATTCCTGCTGTGCAAACAGCCTGATTTAGAAAATTGAGGCAGCTCATATTTTCCATATTTGGGGAGTGCTAAGGGTACATCTCTTACGAATAAAACCAAAACAAGACAATTACCAGAGTCAATATAAGTGTGTATCCACACTTTACAATACTTTACCAATGTGAGAATTTGCACTGTGAGTCTCTATTTTTGCCACTTTTAGACTTTTTAGTCCAAAATACCAACTCTGGATGATTCACAGTGCTGATCTCTTTTGCTATTTCTTGAAATTGTATTGAGAACCCTTGCAATGACAATTATATCAATCTGGGGCAATTCAAGTCAAGAATCACAAACATTCCCATTTTTTAGGTCCCAAAGACCCGGAGGGGGGGTGGTGGGGGGGTGGTGGTGGTGGTGGAAGAGACAAAAAAAGAAGGGAGGAAAAAATAAATAAATAAAGAAAGAAAGAAAGAAAGAAAGAAAGAGAAAAGAAAGAAAGAAAGAAAGAAAGGAAAGAAAGAAAAAGAAAAGAAAGAGAAAGAAAGAAAGAAAAGAAAGAAAGAAAGAAAGAAAGGTGGAGTAATGATTAACAAGAGAACTGTTTGAAATGCTACTGGAATTAGCATTTTTCTAGATACCATGCTAGGAAGTACAAGTTATGCATGCACTGGGGCTTAGCACCCAAAAATTCCAGGGTTTATGGGATACAGAACCTTCCAGAACAGTGTTGGAAGACTCTTTCAGTCAGGGAGAGAAACATGGGTAGATGTCCTCATCCATTTAATAAGTTGTGTGTTTTGTGTACAGGTTTAGGTTTCCTGGATCTTCTAGAAATGAAGAAGAATATATGCAGCATGTGTGATCCAAGATCCTTCAGCAGTGCAGAAAACAGACAATAACCATTCTGACATCCCTTTTGTGGCTGGTGCTGTTGTGAGGGTTTGGGCTTCTATGAAAATGGGACATTTTTTGACAATAGCTTGTTAGGGAGAGATGGGATCCACCTGTCCAAAAGAGGCAAGGGAATGTTTGGCAGTAGGCTGGACAACTTGGTGAGGAAGCCTTTTAATTGAGCCAGGCCAACCAGAACAGTGATACATGTTCCTTTAGCTGCCCACCAGAAATCCAACCACCACAGGGGTGTGGCTATGGTGGATCCTCTTGCACGTCTCCTGGGAAACCTGCATGCTCAATTGCCTTTCTGAAATACCGGTAAAGCAATGTGTACAGCATGGGAAATAAACAGGAAGATAGACGCCTGTGTGCGGTTGCAAGACCATGATCCCATTGCAGTTACAGAGACATGGTGGGATAGCTCACATGACTGCAATGCCATCATGGATGGCTACGTATCTTAAGGAATGACAGGCCAGCAAGGCGAGGTGACAGACTTACTCCTTATGTGAGAGAGTAAGTGAAATGTATCGAGCTGTGCCTAGAAGTGGATGTAGAACAAGTCAAGAGCTTATGGGTAAAGATTTAAGAGGCAGGCCAACATGGGTGACACTGTTTTAGGTGTTTACTACAGGTGATCTGAACAGAAAGAAGAATTCAGTTAGGCCTTCTACAGAAAATTGGAGGTAGCCTCATGATTGCAGACCCTGGTTCTCATGGGAGACATCAACCATGCTGATATCCATTGGAAAGACAACACAGCTAGGCACACACAGTCTGGGAAGTTCCTGCAGACCATTAATGATAACTTTTAACACACATGGTGGGGAAGACAAGGAGGTGAGGTATGATGCTGGACCTTGTATGAACAAAGAAGAACTGGTTGGGGTTGTGAAGGTCGGGGGCAGCCTTGGCTGCAATGACTGTGAGATGGTAGAGTTCAGGATCCTGCATGGAGAAAGCAGTGCAATAAATAAGATTACAATCTTGCAGTTCAGGAGACCTGATTTTGACTGCTTTAAGGACCTACCTGGAGGAATTTCATAGGTTACGGCTCTGGAAGGTGGGGAGTCCAACAGAGTCAGCTAATATTCAAGCTTCATTTCTTCCAAGCTCAATATAGGTGCATCCCCATGAGTAAGAAATCAAGCAAAGGAGACAGGACACCTGCATCAAAGAGCAAGGAGCTTCTGGCAAACCTCAAACAGAAGAAGGAAGTTTATGGAATGTAGGAAAAAGGGACAAGTGACTTGGGAGGAATATAGGAACATTTTCAGAATATGCAGGTAGGCAACAAGGAAGGCAAAGGTCCGTGTGGAATTAAATCTAGTGAGGGATGTCAAGTACAACAAGAAGGGCTTATTCAACTACATTACTAGGAAAAGGATGACTAGGGAAAATGTGGGCAAACAGCTGAATGAGGTTGATGCCCTGGTGAGGAAGGGCACAGTGAAGACAGAGTTACTGAATGCCTTCCTTGCTTCAGTCTTTGCTGCCAAGACTAGCTTCAAGGAATCCCAGATCATGGAGGTAAGAGAGAAGGTCTGGAGAAAGGCAGACTCTCCCTGGGTTGAGGAAGATCACATTAGAGAACACTTAGGCAAACCTGACACCCACAGATGCATGGGTCTCGATGGGGTGCACCCCTGAGTACTGAGAGAGCTGGCAGATGTTATTGCCAAACCACTCTCCATCATCTTTGAAAGGTCATGGAGAGCAAGAGAGGTGCCTGGGGACTGGAGGAAAGCCAGTGTCACTCCAGTCTTCAAAAAGGGCAAGAAGGAAGGCCCAGGAAACTACAGGCCGACCAGCCTCACCTCCATTCTTGGAAAGGTGAGAGAACAGCTCATCCTGGAGGTCATCTGTAAGCACGTGGCGGGAAAGAAGGTTATGAGGAGCAGTCAAAATGGATTCATCAAGGGGAAATCGTGCCTGACCATCCTGATAGCCTTCTATGGTGGAGTGATTGGCTGGATAGGTGAGGGGAGAGCGGTGGGTGTTGTCTACCTTGGCCTCAGCAAGGCTTTTGACACGCTGTCCCGTAACACCCTCACAGGTAAGCTCAGGCCGTGCGAGTTAAATGAGTGGACAGTGAGGTGGCCTGAGAACTGGCTGAAGGGCAGAGCTCAGAGGGTTGTGATTGATGGTGCAGAGTCTAGCTGGAGGCCTACAGGTAGCGGGGTTCCCCAAGGGTCAGTACCGGGTCATCGTCTTAGACTCATTCATCAATGTCCTGGCTGAAGGGACAGAGCGCACGCTCAGCCAGTTTGCTGATGAAACAAAACTGGGAGGAGTGGCCAATACACCAGGAGGCTGTGCTGCCATTCAGTGAGACCTGGACAGGCTGGAGAGTTGGGTGGAGAGGAACCTCATGAAGTTCAACAAAGGCAAGTGTAGGAGGAATAACCCCACGCACCAGTGCAGGCTGGGGATTGAAGGACCTGGAAGTTCTAGTGGACAGCAAGTTGACCATGAGGCCTGGGGTGCATTAGGAGGAGCATTGCCAACAGGTTATCCTCTGCCTCTACTCTGCCCTGGTGAGGCCATGTCTGGAGTAGTATGTTCAGTTCTGGGCTCCCCACTTCCAGAGAGACAGGGAACTACTGGAGAGTATCTGGCAGAGGGCTCTGGATTTGATGGGAGGACTGGAGCATCTCCCTTATGAGGAGAGGCTGAGAGAGCTGGGCCTGTTTAGCCTGGAGAAGACTGAGAAGGGAACTTACCGATGTCTACAAATATCTTAAGGGCAAGTGTCAGGAGGATGGAGCCAGACTCTTTCCAGTAGTGCCCAGCAACAGGAGAAGGGGGACCATCTGAATATGAGGAAAGACTTCCTCACTTGGAGGGTGACAGAGCACTGGAACAGGCTGCCCAGAGAGGTTGTGGAGACTGCTGCTCTGGAGACATTCAAAACCCTCCTGGACATGGATCTGTGCAACCTGACCTAGGAGAACCTGCTTTAACAGGGCGTTGGAATACATGATCTCCAGAGGAGATTGTCTAATTAAGGAAAAGGAAACATGCAAGATTAAGGTGCTCTGTCTTGAAAGTTTTAGCCAGTTTATTGTGATGAAATGGCATTTCAGGAAATGTGTATTTCCAGCTGGTTGTGAACTACATGTAGATTGTGAAATCCCAGAATGCCTCATGGTATTGATGATGAATTAGACTATATTCTGTCTTAACTCTGCAAAGGCATATCCTAAAAGCTAAGAATTTTGGAAAGAAAATAAAATTAAAAGTTGCAGTAAAAAAGGAAAATGTTTAGATTGTGGTAGTCATCTAGAAGTCTCAGTATGCTGTGTGAGCTGAATTCAGTGTAGCACAACAGCAGTTGCTCTATACTGTATTAGTTTCAAGCTTTATCAAAATCAAAATTGGCTTTCAGGTCTTTAGCACTTCAGAATGTAATGATTTAATATGGAAATCAGATGCACTATTTGTTCATGTATTTAAATGTTCTCATAAAACAGGTTCTAAACTAGAAGCAGTGCAGGCTTAAAATACTCGTTGAGACTAGTGATGTACTATTTTAGTGAAAGGCCAGCGTACAGATACATTTTTTTTCAGCATTATTTTGTTTCTCATTTTTGTATTTGAAGGGCCACAGCATCAAAATCATTACAATGTAAAACTTCTTAAATAATACCCTTACATCCAAAACTAAAAAACCTGCTAAGCATTTTACTAGCACAGTAACTCCAGTGTAGCAGGTTCTAAATAGCACTCTTGGAACATGACATTCTTTTTCAGGGTATGGAATAATTTCATATGTTTTATAATACTGAAGAAATTATTCTCAGGTTTTTCCTTACAACTGATGCACGCTGATTAGTGAAATCAATGGCATAAACATCAATGAGAACTAGCTTTTCCATGATAATTTGATTCCATGTGAAATAATGATCATTGCAGGTCATGATTAAAAAAAAATAATTGTATTGATAACACCATTATAAAGATACATGCAGTAGAATTTATTTTTTTAAATTCCATTTGGTGATAATATAATTTCATTTAAGCATTTGTGTTCCTATGATGCCCAGTCTGTTAGACTCAGATACTCAGGTGCTTGCTTATCTACACTTAAATGCAGATATGTTTTGGTATGTGACTCTACTGTGCTAAAACTTTATGGTCATGTATTTCAAACCCTGTGTGCTGGTGATAACATTTAAAAGTGAAACAGCTTTGCCATGGAAATACTATGACTGCACAGCAGTGGTTATTGCATGATCATTTTAGAGAAAGTGGAAGGGAAACTAAGTGACACAACTTTCTCCAGGTGGGTTCAGAGACTTTAATACTTCCTACTGTAAGTTACCTTTTCTAATTTAAAAGTAAAAAATTCCCTTCTCTGCTTAATTAAAACATTACAATTCTTGCTGAAGAGAAAGGCTTACATGAATGACCCATGCTGGAGAGGCATTAGTCACAGCCCAGTTGACATTATGAGACTTAGGAGACAGTGAAGACCAGATCTACTAAGCTTAAGCATCAGAGTCAAAAGTCACAGGTTCTGAAAACTCATACATCTCTGTCACATAACTCTGGACATGCTTAAACACAGAGTACCTTTATTCTCAAAGTTAAGATTTCTCAGCCTGTAAGGACCAAAGCACTCCTGAAAGCATTTCACTAGAGCAGGACTGAGTAGCTGAATTCCTATCTTGCACCTTAATTTCAGGAGAATTTAAAATTTATTTTATTTATCCTGAAAATCATAACCAGTAGATCACAGATATCTTTTGAATCCTGTTCCCTAAATTGCAAAAATGGTGACCAGTTATATTTTAAAAAAGGCATATATTTTTTAAAAAATGAGCATATAATAAATTATTTATGTTATGTTAAAACAGCAAGCCATTGAAATGTGCTTTGCAGCTCCAAATGACTTGAAACTCTAGAAATTAAAATGTGATCTAGGAAGTTCTAAACATTCAATAGTCAATTTAGGAAATGCTACATATTTGAAGGAGAAAGTTTTTAGTCTGAAGATCAAGAACCTGGATTTTATTGCTGTTTTGTATGTATAAAATAAATATAAGCATAGCATATGAAAGGAGATATATATAATAACATTAAACTAGTGTAAGTCCACATGTTTAGAAGAACAGATCTGAGCTCATATGTTTTGTCTGAAAGCTTTCTTATATTTTACTTTCAGTCAATGGTAAATCATGACAAAGGCTGGCATAAATTCTTCTTAAGCGTATATGCAAATGAAAATAAAAATTACAAAAAATCTCAATCAAACCTAAAATTACTAGTCTGAATTTAGAACCCCTGCTCTAAATGTTATTCAAAATTAATTAAGTTCTGTGAGTTCATAAATTGTATTCTACCATCGCAGTGTTTCTCAGTATTATTAGGTCTTCGGATTAATATGCTATTGCAAAGTTTGATGTTGGTTCCTATTAAGAAGTAGAGTTATATTTTTTTCATAATGGGATTTAATGTCAGTTTAACCAGCCTTAATGAAACTTTGGCTTATAAATCAATTTATGGATAAGTGCAATGAAATTTTCTGAGTTTTATGGCTTTTTAATTAAAATGAATTAAGCCAACTTGTGTTTAAGTGCCTGCAAACTAGTTCCCTTACATTTCCAAGTTATTGTACAATGTTCTAGTCACACAATTTAAACTTTATCAGGAGTCAATAGATTAAAACCTTCAGCCATAAAAATCTAGGTTTTATGTACCTGTTGACATTTAATCAAGCAGTTTTAAAAAAGAACTGAGTCATGTTTTGATCTAATTATAAGTTATTTAAAGATAACATAACAGCACCATTAATGTAGACAATGACCATATATATATCTTTGATTGTCTGTTGTGTCAACATCATGTTTTGGATGTATGTGTTACCCATTGAAAGTTGAGTTTTACATGTAAAAGTGTTCACATTCATAATAATAAGCATCACTTTCAGCTTTAGCTAATTAATTATATTTACACATATATATTGGATGTGTAATTACATTACACATTTCAATGATCTGTGTCATTATATTGTCACATCTATGTGTTATTAAACTCTGATGCCTTATATAAAATAATATGCTGATAATTTTTAATAGATTCTTTCAAGCAGTAACTTTCAAAAAATATGAAGTTGGAGAATTAAAATAATAATTTCCTTCTATTGCATGGGACAGGGGGGAGGACAACATGACTTACTAAGGCAAGAGTATAATTCTGATGTTTTACATCTTGCACCATTTCCCACCCCCTATCCCACCCATATTAATTATATTATCTCAGTAATACTGTGTTATTCTATTTCAGTTCCTGATGAACAGTCAAGTCTTCCCCTGGCTCAGACCCAAACAAGCAATTACAGACAGCATTAATTTGAATTTTGATATGCTAAGGACTGAATTTAGTGGGCGTAGCGGTGCAATTATCCACTTCCCTCAATTCTGATGTTCTTACACTTAAGTCCTTACTAGTTCTGTCATTCCTTCCCTGCTTCTCATCTTACTTTCATGAAGTCTATCCAAAATAGAATTATGAAATTAATTATTATATTTTATCTATCAGATATTGTAGCTTACTTCTCCCTCCAACACTTCTTACATTTTTGGTGTATGTCAAAAATTAGATCCTTTTTCAGGAGAGGGTCTTATGCCTTCAATCTATACCTACTTCATTTTCTTCTGGTAATTTTCTGTGAATCAGGATTATGAGAACACATTTACAATTTCTCCATAGAGATCAAGCACCCTAAAAAGAAATAATATTTGGAGAAAGGCACGGTGCAGAACTGTGCTTCTGTTGTGTCCTGTTAATGTAGGGTAGGTAGTTCAGAGCACACTTAATTCAGTCCTAAGGATTTAGTCAACTAAAAGACACATTTTTCTTTAGTTTATATATTTTATATCTATATGTTTTTATACAGTTTATATAGCTTTTGTTTAGTTATTTTATAGTTATTCCTCTATGTATTATAAATGTCAATACTGTGAGGCTTTAATTGTTTACATTTTACGTGTTAGCTGGATGTTAACAATCTGTTCTAAACAAGTTCAAGAAATAATGCTAAGTTCATGCTGTTGATCTTCCTCTCAGTCTCATCATATGTATAAACAGCCATCACTTGGACATTGATAATATAACTGTATATGACTGACAAGTTTTTTAAGAAACAGAACATAGTGAAAAAAATACAGGAAAATGTACCATGTGCATGTGAATATTTACAGCGTACTGAATGTGCTCAATTACAACTGAGTTTATAAAAAATTCAAACAATATGCAGATCTGCCCTAGCCTTTACTTACTAATAGTGAATTTTTTTAGTTACAATATTACCACATAATCTTCATATGGATTTCTGAGTATATTCATACATGAATTGCAACTATAGCTGTCTAATATTCTTTGGTTTGTTTTTCTCGTGAGCTGTAGAGGGCTGGGTATGGCAGGTATTGACTATTCCTATGGGTTTATTAGTTTTAACAGCTGTTTTTATTTTCTTACAGTATTACTGAATTTGAAATTCTTTTTCTCAGGAGAATATAATGGAAGTTATAAGAAATCAAGAATTCTTACTTCTACCGGCTGAAGAACTCCATAAACTCCTTGCTAGTGATGATGTGAATGTTCCTGATGAAGAGACCATTTTCCATGCCTTAATGATGTGGGTCAAGTATGATACGCAGAGGCGATGCAATGACCTAAGTATGCTACTTGCTTATATCAGATTACCGCTGCTTCCACCTCAGGTATTTTATAAAATTATTATTATTTTATTTTAATAATCATAGTAATACTATTAAGAATAATTATAATAATAATATCACTGTTATTGTGAAAACTGTCATTGGTTTATAATCTGCAACTGCTGAATACTCTGGATGTTTAAAAGCAAAGCTGTTCAGAATCATAAAAAAATAATGGCAGCCCTTTTTTGTTCAATTTAATGTGAAAATTAAATTATGCACTGGTGTTTGTTTATAATTGAGTACTGCATCCTATAAACAGAAAACAAATAACATAAAATTATTGTGAGCTGGAAGGTGAAAATTTACTTTTTGTTACCAAAAGGTGAAATTTTTCCTACTGTGTTTTATACTTAAGTCTAAAACAAATAAAACAATCATTGCCATTGCACTGAAAATTAACTGAAGACCTCCCTGGAGGAAAGCCAGGTCAAAATTAAAGCTAATCACTGGACCCATGAGGAAAAAAAAAAAAAAAAAAATTTGGTTCCTTACTTTTAAATTCACTAAGAAAGATGAAGTTGTAGACAACGATTATTAACAGATTGGAAAGATTGTACTGAGATTCGCGTAAAATGAAGGCTTAAATTTATAGCCTGAGTTTTTATGATACCTCATTTCACTGTCAAGGTGCAGTAATTATATTGGCAATGTAGTCAGACTTGAGTAATAGAGTATCAGAGAATATAATTCAAAATTCAATAGAGGAATTAAGGAGAAGCCAATCAGTATTAACATATTGAAAGAAGAGTATAATGAAGCTGAAAATGAAATAATAAAACATGCAATGTTGCCATAGAACCTGAGTTTAATTTTGCTCCTTTGATTTGCCTGAAACCATCTGCTAAATTAAAGTAGTTTGTATTTCTTCATTCAAGTCAGACTAGAAAGATTGGTGGTGTGACCAATATAAGAAATTATTTCATGTTATAATAGGTAAGGTAGTTACTTCCTTTCAAGAGGTGTTTTAAATTATTTACATTGATGTTTACAGAAAATATCTTTTAATTTATGTTCTTTTTCACTCTTAAAGGATTAGGAGAGAGTAAAGATTGGGTGGGAACCTTAAATCTTGTTAATGCTGAAGTATTTTAGATTATTTATTTGAATTGTTCATTTACAAGCTTATCATAAATATTTTTTCTGGTGGTTTTTAATGGAATTCTTCACTGAGAGTAATTAACAAACAAGTTAAGAAACAAACAACAAATACAATTAATCTGACATTATGTCAGTTACTCAAAAACTCTGAGCTACTTTCTTAGTAGCTTAAAAAGTGTGCCTAAAAGCTACTACAGTTGCCCTCAATTTTCAGCAGTATTTTAAAATGAAATGTGAATAAAACCTTTTTTAATATTTTTAAAAGTGAAACAAAATTAGTACATGTAAAACAAAGCAAAACCACTAAAGACAGTTTGTGGATATATCCTTTTTTGACATGATATAATAAACGCATGCATAATCGCATAATCACAGAATCACAGAATGGTGAGGTTGAAAGGGACCTCTGGAGGTCATCTGATCCAACACCTCTGCTCAAGCAGGGACACATAGAGCCAGTTGCCCAGGACTGCATCCAAATGGCTTTTGAATACCTCCAAAGACTGTGCCAGGGCCCAGTCACCCTCACGGTAGAAAAATATTTACTGATGTTCAGACAGAGCCTCCTGTGTTTCAGTTTGTGCCCACTGCCTCTGGTCCTCTCACTGGGTACCACTGAAAAGAGCCTGGCTTCGTCCTCTGAGCACCCTCCCGTCAGGTATTTATGCACATCGGTAAGATCCCCCTGAGCTTTCTCTTCTCCAGGCTGGACTGCCCCAGCTCTCTCAGCCTTTCCCCATAGGAGAGATGCTCCAGTCCCTTCAGCATTTTTGTGACCCTTCATTGAATTCTCTGTAATATCTCCATGTCTCTCTTGTACTGAGGAACGTAGAACTGGACACAGCACTCCAGGTATGGCCTCACCACTGCTGAGTAGAGGGGAAGGATCACCTCCCTTGACCTAGTGACAATACTTTGTGTAATGCAGCCCAGAACACTGTTAGCCTTCTTTGCAGCAGGGGCACACTGCTGGCTCCTGTTCTGCCAAGATGTTTTCCAGCTGGGTGGACCCCAGTGTATATTGATCATTGGATATATACACATACACATATGCATATACGTATACATTTAGTTCATTCCTTTATAGTGGAATGTTCTTGTGAATCTTTTAGTTAGATGTGAAAATCTGTTGTTAAGAAAAGAAATGCCCGTTAAGATCTGGCTAGAATAGCTAAAGGTTTTCTCACCTAGTTCCCTGACGGCTGTCCTGACCCAATATCTAATGACTACATTCCTCATGATGCATGATGTAGTGTTTACCATCCCCACAGCTCAAGGAGCAAAATGGTTCATTTGAATCTTCACTAATTCTATATAGACAAAAGTCTAACCTTGTCTGCGTTTCTAAAACATTAACTTCTGGCCCTGAAGGCAAACAGTATAGAAAAGTTTATTTCTGTATCACTGAATTCTCCTTATCTTTCTCTCCTCCTTTTCCAAAACAGAGTGGTTTCTTTCTCCTGTGCTTGTATCTCCTATTCCCTGACGCAGGCTGTACCTGGAAACATTCAGTGCAATTCATTAACATGTTTGAGCCCTTGCCTAGATCTGTTTTGTTTACTAGTGATGTAAACACATTTACTGAAGATTAAAAGCTTGGTTTTGCTGATTGTCTGTACACAGTGTAATGTATCTGTTAATGTTGAGGCTACAGCATGAGCCAAGAATGTGTGCAGCTTCTATTGGGCAAAACATTATTTTTATGGTGTTTCTTAAAAGTCTGAGAAGTTGCAAATGACAATTGGGCTGCTAAAGAAATTTACAAGCAACAGGAGTTAATGGATGATAGCGAGTGCCTAGAATAGCAAGAGTAAGGAAAGAGGATGTTATGTTTTAGTGTTTCTCAGCAAAGATATCTATGATTTAAAAAGTACAAATATTTACTTGAAGAAATGATTAAGTTAAATATAACTTGTACTGCACCAGTGTGCTAAGTTTCTAATGGATATGTTTTGCAACTCTTTTTAGATCATTAGTTAACTATGAAATCTAGGAAATAGCACAGGGTAAAAACATGGATATTATTGCCTTTTTGTCTGCAACACTTTTAATAATACCACTTTCAGAGGCTTGCAAAGCACATCAGTAGGATAATGCATAGTCTTTGAGTATTAAATACACTGTGGCTTAGATCCAGTGAAAATAATACAGGCATCTAAATTAAGTTACTTGCCCAGGGGAAGAAACAATCCAGTCCTTATAAAGTGAAGTACTTAAATACCCTGTAAATCACTGGAGAGAAAGTGAACTGATCCACCCGGGTCCTGTTCTTATTTATACAGAGATGTTGTAGGGAACCTGTAGGAAATGCTAAAGCCTCTAAATACTCTCAGAATGCACACGTTACGTCTGGTCATATATGATTTTAAGAGTGTATATTAATTTGCATCTAATAATCAAGTGGAAAACCTTTAAATCCTGGTTTGGATAATTGATGTTCTGAGGCAAACATGTAAATTCCACAGCTCAGCTAGAATTTGACAAAGAAGTATTTGTCTGTACTGCTAAAAAAAACAATTAACCAGGCAGCTGTCAGACTGAAGTTCATTGAGTTCTGAACTTTTCAATATATATTGGGCTAGATGAAATAATTGAACGATCCTTTGCTTAGCAAAAATTGAGGATATCGCTCAGTGTTAGTCAATCTCCACCTTTCTCCCTCAAAGCCGTTTTATTAATACGAATTGATAAAGTTTTTCAATTCTCTAGCCATCTCTAGTTCACTAAAGAAGTGCTGCTGTGAATTCACACTTGACTAAAATTCCAGGATTTTAGAGTGGTTCTCACCTACTGATCTGGTGTAAATGCTGTGTATACTCAGTCATCCTCTACAATGTTTTGTGAATTCTTTCAATCATTTCTAAATTAATTGGATGCCAGGAGATAATAATTTTCATCTGAAAGGACTGAAGGTGTGATTCAGTTTCTTGTTCACCTCTACATATAGACTTCACATCAGCTAGATTCCTGTAGCCAATGCAGATTTAATGCAGTTCCCATCACGTAGGAACAAAACTATGTGCTGATTTGAGAGGTGCCATGGATTATCCTGCTGCTTGATTCCCAGCAGATTTTCTGAAAGCATTCCCTCATAAATATCATGCCATATTTACTGGCCCTGTGTAGATTCTTAGGCACCATGTGGCATCTCAATTGGTGTTAAATGCTTGGGTTTATGAAACTGATTTAAGCAGTCACTCAATTTGAATGTTGACCTTTATCAGAATAGTATAAATTTGGAAATGCGAGGAAGTTTGATAATATTTTTAATGTAATTTATATGTTAAACTCAAGCAAATAAAAATAAATTGGTTACATTAAGAAGTAATAACATCTCATTCCATAAAAAAAGTAGGTTTCAGGCATGCTTCTAAGAAGATCTACATATTCCTCTATTAGCTTATTAATGTAGGAGAAATTTGGGACTGAAACTTCACTTGCCTGTCAAATGGCAATTCGTTGATTATTGTCAGTACAAGCAGAAGACTGAACAACACAAACAGACTCTGGAGGCATGAGAGGATGTCTGGGGAAAGGCAGACTCTCCCTGGGTTGAGGAAGATCACATTAGAGAACACTTAGGCAAACCTGACACCCACAGATGCATGGGTCTCGATGGGGTGCACCCCTGAGTACTGAGAGAGCTGGCAGATGTTATTGCCAAACCACTCTCCATCATCTTTGAAAGGTCATGGAGAGCAAGAGAGGTGCCTGGGGACTGGAGGAAAGCCAGTGTCACTCCAGTCTTCAAAAAGGGCAAGAAGGAAGGCCCAGGAAACTACAGGCCGACCAGCCTCACCTCCATTCTTGGAAAGGTGAGAGAACAGCTCATCCTGGAGGTCATCTGTAAGCACGTGGCGGGAAAGAAGGTTATGAGGAGCAGTCAAAATGGATTCATCAAGGGGAAATCGTGCCTGACCATCCTGATAGCCTTCTATGGTGGAGTGATTGGCTGGATAGGTGAGGGGAGAGCGGTGGGTGTTGTCTACCTTGGCCTCAGCAAGGCTTTTGACACGCTGTCCCGTAACACCCTCACAGGTAAGCTCAGGCCGTGCGAGTTAAATGAGTGGACAGTGAGGTGGCCTGAGAACTGGCTGAAGGGCAGAGCTCAGAGGGTTGTGATTGATGGTGCAGAGTCTAGCTGGAGGCCTACAGGTAGCGGGGTTCCCCAAGGGTCAGTACCGGGTCATCGTCTTAGACTCATTCATCAATGTCCTGGCTGAAGGGACAGAGCGCACGCTCAGCCAGTTTGCTGATGAAACAAAACTGGGAGGAGTGGCCAATACACCAGGAGGCTGTGCTGCCATTCAGTGAGACCTGGACAGGCTGGAGAGTTGGGTGGAGAGGAACCTCATGAAGTTCAACAAAGGCAAGTGTAGGAGGAATAACCCCACGCACCAGTGCAGGCTGGGGATTGAAGGACCTGGAAGTTCTAGTGGACAGCAAGTTGACCATGAGGCCTGGGGTGCATTAGGAGGAGCATTGCCAACAGGTTATCCTCTGCCTCTACTCTGCCCTGGTGAGGCCATGTCTGGAGTAGTATGTTCAGTTCTGGGCTCCCCACTTCCAGAGAGACAGGGAACTACTGGAGAGTATCTGGCAGAGGGCTCTGGATTTGATGGGAGGACTGGAGCATCTCCCTTATGAGGAGAGGCTGAGAGAGCTGGGCCTGTTTAGCCTGGAGAAGACTGAGAAGGGAACTTACCGATGTCTACAAATATCTTAAGGGCAAGTGTCAGGAGGATGGAGCCAGACTCTTTCCAGTAGTGCCCAGCAACAGGAGAAGGGGGACCATCTGAATATGAGGAAAGACTTCCTCACTTGGAGGGTGACAGAGCACTGGAACAGGCTGCCCAGAGAGGTTGTGGAGACTGCTGCTCTGGAGACATTCAAAACCCTCCTGGACATGGATCTGTGCAACCTGACCTAGGAGAACCTGCTTTAACAGGGCGTTGGAATACATGATCTCCAGAGGTCCTTTCCAACACTGTCTGTTTTGTGATTCTGCAACATGCTGTCATTTCTCTGCTTTCTTATATAGGTCAAGGTAACTTTTTTTCTATTTTAATAGCAACTTCTCTGGCTTTGGAGGTATCTTGGTAGCTGATATTTTATCTGAAGTAATAATTGATAGTTCAATGCAGATATGATCCAAAGGGATCTTTTTTGTCTTTTAGGTAATTCTAAAATTGTCCAGAAGTGCTGTCAATAGGGCTGGTTTTTCTTACGTAGATAAGTGATAGTGTGAACATTTGTAAAATATTAAAATTATAACCATTCAACACAGTTAGGTGTGACATTCATTTCCAAATACAGTTTTCTAACCAGTAAGTGTCATTAAAGTATCAGTAAATGTTTTGAAGCTGTCATGAGATGCTGTTCAAATGAAAAGTTGTGGCAACATACTGCTATAATACTATTTCTTTATCCAGCACACAGGCAACTTACCTAACTTTTTATTGTGTCTTATTTTATACTGAGCATATGGTTTTCTACTAAATATTTTGGGATAAATTTATTTAGTGGAAGAGTGGATCTTCACCGGGTAAATCACTTTTGTAGATGGTCATAAAACTATTGGCGAGTGATAGTGATGAATAGAAAATACAAACCTTGCCTCTCTATATTAATTCTGCATTGCCAAATGTTCAGAACAATAAAATATTCTACTTCTGTTGCTCTTTCTGTGCAATTCATTCTGTGTGAAACATTTATTCTCATAAATGTCTCCATTAGACTGTATCGTGTGTCCATGTGAAAACACATATTTGTTGATAATTTAGATTATATTAACTGTCCAAATCAATTATAGGCTCTGATCATATATAAGACCATATATTTTCTGACCAGCACCATTTTCATTGCATAGTTACGTGTAATACAATTTTATTTGCATAAAGTAAAGTTTTTAGTTTTGAGAAGATGTTTTGCGTGTTGTTTTTACAAGGTCGTATTATCTATAGTCATTATTTGGCACTTTTCTGTCTTTCTGTCTTAGTGACTGTCAGATTGTATATTATATCAGAACGTTGCAGAAATTGCACAATGTGTGTGTGTGTGTATGTTGACTCATCCTCTTTGGCAAACTATTTTTAAGTTCTTTCAATAAGATTTACAACTGTTTAGGTTGCCAGGATATTGTAACTGACATCTGAAAATCCTGTATGTTCAATGAAACTATTAAAATAAAGGCAATGGGAGTGGGTCAAGCAACAGTAGTGTACCCCATGCCATTTTCTATTTCAAACTCTGGTTTACACGCATTATTTAATCTTAAAAATAAACAGCATCATAATGGCTCACATGGATCTCAGCAATGAAAATTAGTATAACTAATTTTACTAATAACTAATAACTAAGCAAAGCTCCACTGTCATTTAGGCATCTACTTGATATGCTGAGACTTGCCAGTGTGCCTAACATGCAGCTGTTCATAGCAATTTTAAGGAAAATGGATAGGTGCTAAACACTTTTAAGTCTGCCAGTGTAGTTTATGCTTCTAAACAGAGCTGCAAGTTGCTGACCACTATTAGAAATCTTGTTTTGAATACCTTTTCAGATATCTTTTTCCCTTAGACCTGTCCTGGCTGTGGTTTCATCTATGAGCATACCATCAGATTCAAACTGCACTGTATATAATGAACACTGTAGTTTCACACTCCAGTAATATATTTTGCTTATGAGTAGCAATAATAACAAAAAAGCAGTGCTAATGAATTTTTAAATTATTTTGTGGAATTTATCTTGTAATGGACTCTATTGTGGTTGATGAGGGCAACAGAAATTGGAGAGTTTTTCTCACAGGAGAAAAACAAGCTTTCTGCAGACTTCACAGTTCTGTTGGGATCTAAACAAGGTAACAAGACTTTCTATGTGGGTCACAAATACCCCCAAACCAGAAAGACATTAAAATCTGTCAATGGAGTAGATTTAGCCTGTGTGCTCAGGAGCTATGTTGTAGCTATCTGGGGAACCGCATGCTGTACAGTCCCTGGAAGGCACAGCTTAAATTGCACACCTAATTACCTGGAAACTGACTGTCTGGGTCAAACTCAGATAAGCGTACCTTGTTATAACATATAGCACTTCTATATGTGTTTAATGCAACCTGTACTTATTTTCTACTTATAATCACAGAATCAGAATTGTTGAGCTAGGAGTGGACCTCTGGAGATCATTGGGTCCAACTCCTGCTCTTAAGCAGGGCTGCCCAGAGATGGTTGCCCAGGACCATGTCCAGACAGCTTTTGAATATCTCCAAGGAGGGAGACTCCACAACATCCCTGAACCTGTGCCAGTGTTCAGTGACCCCTGTGGTCAGTAAAAAAATGTTCCTTGATGTTCAGATGAAACATTGTTGTTTCAGTTTGTGCCAGTTGCCTCTGGTCCTGTCACTGGGCACCACTGAGAAGAGCCAGACTGATAACATCACTCTTTCCTCTATGCTGAACTGTCCCAGCTCTCTCAGCCTTTCCTCATAGGTGTTAAATGTTCCAATCTGTTAATCTAAACAGCCCTTCTCTGGACTCTGTAGTCTCCCTTACTTCTCTTTCTCTTATACTGGGGAGCCCAGGACTGGACACAGCACTCTAGATGTGGCCCCACCAGTGCTGAGTAGAGGGGAAGGATCACCCACTTTGACCTGCTGGCAATACAGCAGCCCACGACACCTTTTTGCCTTCTTTGTGGCAAGGGCATACTGCTGGCACCTGTTCAGTGTAGCGTCCACCAGGACCCCAGGTCCTTTTCTGCCAAGCTACTTTCCAGCTGGGGCCCCCCCAGCATGTACTGGTGTTAGCTGTTCCTCCCTAGGTGCAAGACTTCATGCTTATCCTGGTTGAACTTCATGAGGTTCCTGTCAGCCCCTTTCTCCAGCCTGTTGAGATTCCTCTGGATGGCAGCCCAACTCTTCTAGTCACTGTCAGCCACTCCTCCCAGTGTGGTGTCATCAGCAAACTTGCTGACAGTATACCCTGCCCCATCATCCAGATCAGTAATGATTTCTGTAATTTAGTAGAGGTATCTTAGATAGGTTTAGAGTAACGAGCTTATCAGGAATGTAACAGGGTGAGAGTTGACCCTAATCAAGATTAAACTATCCTATATGGCAAGTTTTGCTGCTGGTTGTTGGTGTTTCATAGATCATGCCTCCAGGTGCCATGCAAACATAACTCACTGAAAGTAGTGAAGGCAAAGATTAATCACTACTTTCAGCAACTATTAACAACAGGTAGTTTTAAAAGCAGAAACCTTTATTGCTTTTGACATCATTTGAAATCTGCCACTTTTAAATATAAAAGTGGGAAGAACAAAGGGATTGCAGATGCTTGGACTGGTACAATGGAGTATATTGAATGGTCTTCCTGGAGAAAGGGTAATGAGAGGTCTAAGAGTGGGTTGGACTTCCCTTCCCAAATGTTAAGTCCTTATTTTTGCAGTTTTCTGCATCATTCATTCTCCCTTAAATTGATTCTGCATAATATAAAAACACATAATCAGAAACATTTTCCTCTCTAGTTCTAGTTGAGCCATCAACATTTTGGAGATTATGTATGTACTAGAAGAATTCTTCATATTAGACATTTGTAACACTTATCCTTGAAATATACTATATGGAAAAGGTGTTCAGATAGACAGTTCCCCTTCTGCATGAGGTTTTCTTACCCATCTTTTTTGCCTGTTTCAAAGACCCCAAGATCATATTTGAAATGGGAGAATTTTATTTAAGGAAAAGATGTTTCTTTTGTATTCCATTTCTTTGTACTTTTTCTCTTATAGGAGTTTTGTGAAAATTACATCAATTTTGGTAGGCTACCATTAACCACAGTTAACTTCAGTTAAAAATAAAACCCCCAGTAATTTTCAAAAGTACACTATTCCTGTTATTGACTGAATAACATTTCTGTTCCATTTGTTGGCATTTCTCATACTTTTACCTAATCTTCTATTCAATTTATCACTTTCAAAAGAAAAAAAAAATGATTCAGAAGAGTTTGAAATAAAAACTTTTTCCTTTGAACCAAAGGAGACCAGACAAGAACATTTTGTCACAGCCCAACCTTTTTGTTTCTTCTAGTGTTGGGGTAATTTAATTTTTTTTTTTAGTTTATCTTGGTTTTTTTAATGTGATTTTTTGGTTCATCTTCATTATGAATGCAATTTGACCTCTAGAACTTACTTCTTATGTAGTATTTTAATACTATTGCAAAATATGCACGAGTCTCAGAATTATATTGCTTTTTTCCTCAAGGATTAGAGAAGAAAAACTACAAAGTACTATGAGATTAATCTCACCTAACTAGATACCTGGAAAGTGAATATCTAACATATGAAATAGTTATTCACTTTAAGAAGGGATTTGTCTTGAAATTATTTTTTTTCTTCTTTTGCTGGAGAGAGAGCATGGTATGATGATGTTAAACGTAGATCTCTGCATCAGTATAACTAAGACTGTAGAAAGCTTGCATCTTGGATTTTGCACTCTTTTTTTTCAGCCACGATGTAAAATACACAGAACAATAAAATCATTGTGAAAAGACCTCACTAGAGGCAGAAGCTAGGGGGGAGTAAAACTATTACTATTCTCCTAAACTGAATAACATTTGACTGAGCAACACATCAGGATGATAAGTAAATTGATCAAATTAATATCAGTTTCAAAGATAGACCCAAAAGTACTAGAACAAAAGTCAGTATGTATGCCAAAAAAGCGAGGACATATTTACAAATTAAGATAAAATTAAAGTTGAGCAGTGCAATAAAAGATAAAAAAAGACCACTTATAGAAAATAATATTGAAGATTTTAATAAATGGGCTCATTAAATCATAAGCTTTGGGGAAGTGTTAATTTTGTGAAAGTGGTTTCAACATCACAGTTTAATTACTTACCACAGATGCTACCAATGAATATTCCAATCCCAATACTTAGTTTATTGAACAGTGTGGGGGGAAAAATCAACTTCTTGATTTTTATATCAAATGTAAAGCCTCAGAGAATGTGTGTGTGATTGTTTGTTTATCTAACATATTAATTTTGGTAACTTAATGATAGGTTAAGGAAAACAAACTTCACATATGCTATATTTGTTTTGGGTTGGGTTGGGTTTTGTACCCTGATGGGGGGGGGCGGGGGGGGAGGGGAGAATAGGGAAGACTCAGATTTATAACTGCAGGGTAGAAAACCAGTTTAAAACTTCTCAATATTAAATTATTTTTAATTTGTGGTGAAAAAGTTGGAATTTCAAATCAATTAAACACTGAACACATTTCCTCTGCAAATGACTTTGATCACAAAAATACCAGCTTAGTGGATGTCAGTGTTCAACTGTTAGATGGAAAACACAATTAGATTTCTTTCCAAAATTCTGGTCCAAGACCATTCACTATTTCCGCTATGTAACTTTTCTCTTTGCAGTATGTTATCACCTCCATGCATACACAGGTCACAGACTTTCCACAGACTAATGGAAGATTTACTAAGCAGTAATTCTTAATGTAGATTATTTGTAATAGAAATTATTAGCTGTATGCTTCAAGAAAGAACTAGAGTTTCTTAAAGATCCTTAAGTCTGCTGCATCTTATTGCTGAGAAAAAATAACATCTCTCTGAAAATACAGGAATCTGAGGAATTTAGTATATTCTCCTTTTTTAGGTGGTTGAGCAGCTGGCTTGACTAATTTACACATTATGAATAATTTAGTTCATGAGCAACACAAATAATGAATTTCATGTACTGAATGTTTGTGTTACTACAGAAAAATGCCTGGAAATGTCTCTGAGCTCAAACAGGTTTACTGAAATAATTAATTAAACATGAATAAGAAAGAAAATTCCAAACATCGAGAATGTTCAGTGAGCTGAAAGGAAATGGTAGGAAACAAAACAAAATAAACATGCTAAATTAGAGAATTTATTAATTCCAAATATATTTCATTATTTTATTTCTAAGTTAATATATTGAAACAGTTATTCTAGAAACAAGTAAAAATTAAAAAAGATAAACTTTAGGTGTAAGCCTTTTAAAAAAAATAATTCAGTTTGAAGCCCCTAATTACAAAACAGTCAAGTGAGTAAAGCTGATGGTTACATTGGATTTAGCTCAGTTCATCCAATTTCTAGTGAAACAAAAAGGTCTTTCAGTGATATTGCTAAGGTTCAGCTGGATTAAATGGGATTTAGAAATGGAGTTTAAACTTCAGCTCCATACATGATCAGTTTCTGACCGTGTGATCTCTACATTTAGGAGGCAAGAAAAGGTAACAAATTTTGTATTTTTTAAAAGACCTGAGGGAGTCAGGGAATTTTTAAGTATTTTAATCTGCTTCATTAAAAATCTCTTTGCAAATCAGTATCAGGATAAAGTATGGCAGTTGTTAATACCTGAACATATCCACAAAGTGAAAAAAATGGTGGAAGGTAATTTTATGACTGCAATGCAATTTTATTTTGCTTTCAAAACATAGTAATTTAAAAGTAAGACTTAAAAGAAGTGATATAATGTATTTGTTACAAATTTACAATTATACTTTTCCCGAAGTTGTACCTCTCATTATGCAAAATTGGGTGACTTGTTTATGTACACAACTGATCCAACTTTCAAATTTATATGCCATTTTCAATGTGGTTTTCTAAGCAATAGTCTAAATTTTAATCTAAATTTTAAAGGGTTTTTTTACTATATTATTTTTCTCTGAATATTATTCTTAAACATGATAATAATTCATGCTTAATAGCCCCCCAAAACTCCACTTCTTCACATAAATAGTGCAAATGTGCTACTGTTCTCATTCCTGTTGTCTTAGTATTTTTTTCATTAATAAACAATTTGGTATGTATAAAAATAAAAATTGTTGTGTATTCTTCCTTATTAGAGGACATTACTGATGACTGAGATATCTTGCTCATTTTACTTGAGAATGGTTAATAATATTATTAGTGGAAACTATTTAAATTCTAATGCAAGCTTTTAAATTTATATCTTGCCTGGTCAAGAGAGCCATAATTCCCTCTATAGATGTTTAGCAAGAAATTCACTTAATGTTGCAAGAGGAAAAGTTAAAGTGAAATTGAAAGAAAGAAGCCATACTTTAATTCCATTCCCCAGTACCTTTCTGTAATTAATTTCATAATTATATTTCATTTTTACCTCAGACAAAAGAAAATTATTTTGGAACTAACCTATAGTATTGGAGGATTCTTGATTCTGAAATGCTTTCATCTATTTTTTTCAAGCATGTAAGCACCTTCATACAGAAACTATGCAGTAAGGATGTTCAGGATTGGAGAAGCTGGTGTCAGGATTTAAGCCCAGCTGGCAACTAAGCCCCACACAGCTGCTCCTGCATTCTGCCCCACAACCCCACCCCACCCGTGGGTTGGGGGAGAGAACTGGGAGGGTAACAGTGAGAAAACCTGTGGGTTGAGATAAAGACAGTTTAATAAATAAAGCAAAAGCCATGCATGCAAGGAAAGAAAACCAAGGAATTCATTCACCACTTTCCATGGGCAGGCGGGTGTTCAGCCATCCCCAGGAAAGCCGGGCTCCAGCACACATAATGGGTACTTAGGAAGGCAAATGCTATCAGTTTGTACCTCCCCCCCCTTTCTTTCTTCTTCCCCCAGCTTTATATGCTGCCCATGACATCATATGGTATGAAATATCCCTTTGGTCAGTTGGGGTCAGCTGTCCCAGATTCTTATGCACCCCCAGCCTCCCTGCGGGTGTTGTGGGTTGAGGAGCAGCAAAGGCCCGGGCTCTGTGTCAGCCCTGCTCAGCAGTAACCAAACCATCCCTCTATTAGCAACACTGTTTCCAGCACAAATCCAAAACAGCCCCATACCAGCTGCTAGGAGGAAAATTAACTCTACTGCAGCCAAAACCAGCACGGCGGTTCAGAAAATGGGCTGTAAATTTTCAACTGAAATGGGAGATGTAGGAAAAAAATATAAAGAACCGGGACATATTTTCTGCAGGAAAAAATACCCACATATTGTAAAAAGGTTTTAATTCTGATACCAGTCCAAAACTCAAAACCTCTTAATTTGAAAGTTCTGGTATTTATGGAAAATGTTTTCTGTCTTGGAGAAGAAAAAAAATCACTGTAAGGTCTCTTTCTTTTTTGTGGTATATGGAGTATTATGTATGTGTTTTCAGGGCTATGTGGCTTTGTGAAAGAGATCACAGAAAAAGGCAAGTAACATGTTTTGTTTTGACATACAAGGGAAACTAGACAGGAAGAGTTTGATAATTTGTGATGTTGTGTCTCTTGTCATTGAAATCCTACTCATGCAACTTTTCGAGCCCCACAAAGCGTGTTTGCATGCATAGTTCCATTCTAGGGTATGTCAGGCCCTCAATTAGATTGAATCTGCTTGCAATGCCTGGTAGATAATCACCATAAATGTGAAAAACATGCATGCCCTCTTAAAGAAATGCCTGTTTGTGAAGGATAATTTGTAATTGGTAAACTCAAAATTACTTGTAACATCATACTTCCCAGCAGTGATTGCTAAGTCTGAGTTTTCTCTGTCCATATTATATTAATTTCCAGAATTTTCAGTATGTTTTTCTTGCTGTACTTTGTGACACTAAGTAGATAAAATGATTTAGCATAAAACTTAATGTGGTGAGGTTTGGTAGTCACCTGGAATGTATTAATCTAGATTAAAAATTACACCTCTGCATCAGAATATCAAATTGATATGAGCAAAGCCTATCATGTGTTCCAGAAAAAAGGCAGTACCTTTGGTATGCTGTTTCATTTCTCAACCTTATGAAAAAAACAAAACCTAAACTTCTGTCACTTCTAGAATAGAAAGTTGAAGTCCTTTATTACCTAGATCATGAAAAGCAAGATTTATAATAATATAAAATCACAAGTGAAACCCTATTATTCCTGATTTAAACCTCCTTAGTGAGATTAACATTTCAATTATATGCCATAAATTTTATTTAAGTTTTTAACAATGGCTGATGTCTATTCAATAACTGTAGACTAAACCAAAGATCTTGTTCATATCACCCGTCATTTTAATCCCAGAGAAGACATGGATATATTTGTTCAGGCAGAATCCTGAATTAATTAATGCGTGACAGAATGTATACATACAGAAGTAGATCCATTGGGTATGCTGTTAATAACATTAGCTCAGCATACTGTTGTTTCCACCTAGAAGGTCTAGTTTAAATGAAAACAATAAAGTTTGACATCAAGCTGTTCTTGGAAAAATAAATAATGAAACTATTTACAAACACTGAAGAAATGTCCTGAAAACTATACTGTCTCCAAGATCAGTTTACCTATGAAAAATGTAAATAAAATGTAAAAAACCCAACTTGCTGATCAGTTGCCAGTTGCAGAACCTATGTTCAGCTCTCTCCAGGAAGTCTGCAGAATTATTTTTAAAAATGGACCATTTCAATATATTTTTAAGGTGAAACAAAAAATGAACACAATTAACTCACTATTATTTTCTTTTATCATGTAGGTTGAAAAGTTTTAAAATAATTTAATGAAATTTAAACATTATTATACACAGACTCTTTATAACAAGAGGGTTTGCATCCAAGAGAAGTAGCTCAGACTATTCATTCTGTAAAAAAGAAGTAACACTTTGGGGAGCACATGTTTTTATTTTGTTCCCTTCATGTTTGCAGTGGAGCATAAATATCCTAACTGATATTTCTTAAAATGTGTAGATATGTAGTTTTAATCAGATTAACAATGAATTAAGTTACAATCAGCAATTATGATAGTATTTACAGGCATTTTTTGCAGTTCTCTTATAGACAGAAATTACAGTGTCAAACAATTTATTCAATTTACCGTTATAGGTAACTAAAATGCTTCCATTCTTATACCTGTACAGTGATGTAGGAATAATTACTTCTTCTTCTACCAGATAAAAAATCATCATTTTTTCCAAAAATGCACAGCGTTTCCTAACAGCTAGAGCAGCATAAGTATGAGAAGACTTTGAAAGTGGACTCATTTTTTTTAAAAGAAAGTTTTAAAACAGTTTTTTATACTTTCCAGGAATTCATACAAGTCCTTGATTTGGTTTTCATTTTAATCTGGCCAAAGAACAATCACGACCTTTCATTTCATAAGCCTTTATGCTTTCCTGGTAGCTGCATTACTGTGATCCTCAATAACCAACTGTAACACATCTGTACATGCAAGAAGACACATAAAGGAATAATAATGGCTAATCAAATATCTCTCTTAAAAACCATTCAATATGCAAACTTTAGGTCATTTCTTCTTCAGATTTTTGTTTCATATGGTAATGTGCTTTCTGACTCAAGGTTGTCAAGTAACTTCAGATATATTTTGGATCAAGAAAGAGACTCATGGGCTTTGGTAAACAAAATGTACCGTAAAAATCCACATTTACTCACAGTTCATTTAAAGGATTTTAAGCTTTCTGTTCTTCTGTTTTGATCATTAATACTATTAAGATAAGGCTAATCCTGTATTCCGCATAACATTGGCATGTAAGTTTCTGAGGGTACAGAACTCTTCAGGGTTTTTTAAAGGAAGAATATATCTAGATACTGGAGTAATTATGAAAGAATTGGAAGTTGCTTTCTGTCTACAATAAAATTAATGTATTTGGGTATGAAATTAAATACTATTTGAGGTATAAAATAATTATGTGTTGATAAGGACTGTTCAAGATTCTAAATCAAAATCCTAAATCAGCGTTCCTCAGTGGCTGGTATAGGGACCGGTGCTGTTTAACATCTTTGTTGGCAACATGGACGCTGGGATTGAGTGCACCCTCAGTGGTATGGTCTACATGCACGACCTTGACAGGCCTTGAGAGGTGGGCCCCTGCAAACCTCATGAAGTTCAACAAGGCCAAGTGCAAGGTCCCGCACATTGGCTGGGGCAATGCCAAGCACAAATGCAGGCTGGGTGATAAGTGGAATGAGAAGCAGTCCTGAGGAGAAAGATTTAGGGGTGTTGGTGGACAAGAAGCTCAACATGGTCTGGCAATGCAGGCCAGAAAGCCAAGTGTATTCTGAGCTGCATCAAAGGAAGCGTGGCCAGCAGGTCGAGGGAGGTGATTCTCCCCCCTCTACTTAGCTCTCATGCGACTCCACCTGGAGTACTATGTTCAGCTCTGGGGCCCCTCAACATAAGAGGGACATGGACCTGTTGGAACAAGTCCAGAGGAGGGACATGGAGATGCTCAGAGAGCTGGAGCACCTCTTCTATGAAGACAGGCTGAGAGGGTCGGGGTTGTTCAGCCTGGGGAAGAGAAGTCTACAGGGAGACCTTATAGCAGCCTTTCAGTACATAAAGGGGGGCCTACAAGGAATCTGGAGAGGGACTTTTTACAGGGTCCTGTAGTGATAGGACAAGGGGGAATGGCTTTAAACTGAAAGAGGGTAGATTCAGATGAGGTATTAGAAAGAAATTCTTTACTGTGAGGGTGGTGAGGCACTGGGAGAAGTTGTCCAGAGAAGCTGTGGATGTCCCATCCCTGGCAGTGTTCAAGGCCAGGCTGGATGGGGCTTTTGAGCAACCTGCTCTAGTGGAAGGTGTCCCTGCCCGTGTCAGGGAGCCTGGAACTAGATGAGCTTTATGGTCCCTTGGAACCCAAACCATTCTATGATTTTGTGATTCTATGAAAGCACAGTAAATAGACATGGGCAGATAAAGACCATATAAAGCATAATTTTGAATGAGCCTGTGCCCCATTTGGAAGCAACTATCACTTGGAAAAAAGAGGATGAAAAATTTTGCATGTTCTTGGTATCTTACTTTGGCCTGCAGGGAACACTTTCTCACTTTGTTCAGTTTCAAAGCCCTGACACATCCTGAAGGAAATATCCAATTGCTTCTTTTTAGTGATAGGAATCCTATGGTGTTTCCTCGTCTTCCCTTTTGGGTGGTTGCTATGTCTGATGCACGTACCAAGGTGGTGGAATTTGAGATTTAGTTCACCCTGACTGAGCAAATATTGTCACATTTCACACATTTCACAAGGTAGGAAACTCTACCTAAATAACCAGGGCATGTTCTGTGCCTCTTCAAAAGGATGGAGGTGCCATGAAAGTTTTGGTGAGGCAGTTATCTGGCTCTTCCATTGTCTTGTAGTGTCTTCCAAGAGTGGGGTGCAGGAGAGGGGAGGATGATTATTTCAGTTCCAGGCATGTGATATCCTGCCATTTTCACAGTAGTCACGGAATATCATCCTAGATGCCACACATTCAATGGGGAAGAACAGGACCCGTCCCATTGCTCAGATGATCATTTATGTATAATATGTGGGATTTAGCTTAATATCATTCAAATCAACTAATCAAATCACTAATACTCTCACCTGGGTCATAGCTGCAAATCATTGGGATAAAAGAGGGGCTGGGGGAGATCTGTCAGGGAGCTGTAAAAGTAGAGATGCTCCTCATGGAAGGAAGGTGGGAGCTGAGGGTGACAGCAAGGCAGGCAGGAATAAGGGCACAGTCCTGTGGTGCACCCAGTGTCAGTCACTGTACCAGTACCAAACTCCTCCTTTTATGGTCTTCTTGACGTTCCTTTTGACAGTACTTGAGTACTTTTCACTCCAGATCTCAAACTGAATGCTCTTCAGAGTTGGAGCACACATGCTGTCTGCAGCATTCTGTTGAAAGTAATTTAGAAATACAGCTTGGAAAGAACTTGGTGGGGAGTTTAGCTGGGAAAAATGAGAAGCGTTGTGGCACAAAGTTCTGAAAAATTATCAGGATATTGCTATTCTAAGAAATTCTAGCATTGCTAGAGGTAGCTGTGTTGAAGTAGCACTGACATGGGTCATCTGAGAAGCAACAGCTCTCTGAATTTCCACATGTTAAAAAATCCAGAAATCTGCAATAAATATTAGATACAATTCTCTTTTAATGATGTCATAGCCATGGATGAGCAAGCAGAACATAATATGGTTTCCAGGGAAACATCCCTATTAACTGAATTTCCTGATCGAGTGCATCCTGATTTAATAAAAATTATATTGATTACTTTCAGTTAATAAGGAAAGATAACTATGGAGTAGAAAGACATTGAAGCAGATTATTAAAATTTAGACGATATAAACCAGCTTTATATGACATTTAGTTTCTAAACAGTAGCTTTAATTTCAACCTTGTTTCTTTTTCCTCACTCACGGGGTTTAGCCATTAGGACATTCAGAAATACAGTGTTTATCACAAGTCAGTCCATATGTTAAAATGAATGGGTAGGAGAGAGGTATGAATATTTTTCTCAAAAGTATTTTCCCATATCCTCGCAGTTGGGATGAGGCCTTGGAATAAGTATGTTTTACACCGTAAGATTATTTTTCTTTTCCTTTTACCATTACTTTTTAGTTAGGGGTTTTTGAACAAAATTTTTTTTATGATTTGGCCATTGAGGTGGGGATCTTTTGTTTGCAGTTGTTTTTTGTTTGGTTTTTTTTTGGTTTTGTTTTTGTTTTTATTTTTTTCTTGAGGGAAATGAACACAGATTTCTGTCTGCTTTTAAAGTTTTATTTATACAAGGTTTTTGGTTTGTGGTTTGTGGTTCATTTCCCATCTCTAGGATGAATTTCTGATTGGCAAGAACAATAGATTCAGCCTTTATTTGTGGTTGAAATTTGTGCATAAAATCTCAGAATTTTGGGACAGGACAGTGTTCACTGATTAATTACTTCTTTATTTGAAACATCTGGCATCTCAGTTGAACAATCTTATAGAGTTAAATACTTGCTTTAGAAGCTTAGGCACAGATTGGAACATCAAAATAAAGAAGTAGCTGTCTGATAGGAAGTCACCAGATATGATTGTTGGACTTTGATCCTTACCAATATGATAAGCTTGCCATAAAAAACCTTGTCATCAATTCCGTTAATTCCGTTAACCATTAGGAAGTATAGGTAACTTAATACATTACCTGATAATTTGATTTCTCAGCTGTCTTGTGCCTGTATTCAGTTAAATTAATAGTTGACAGAATATACTGTTTGGTTCAGTAGTTCTAAATATACATTAAATCATTTTGCAAGAGAAGATACCATCTTGTCTAAAATGTGAACATGATTTGTCTTCAGATGATTTTTAATTTATTGAGTAGTGTGCAGATAATTTCAAAGGGAAAAAAAAAAGTTATATTAAAAATCTCAGTATTACGAATAGTGTTATGAAATATACTTAATACCGCTGCTTATTAGCACACTTTAGTATTCATACTTAATAATACTAATTGCATAATAACCAACGCCAGAAATTGCATGTACACAAAAATTCTCATCATATCTAGGAAACAAATTGCTTTTAATTTATTGATTCTCTTAAGTTTCTGAGCCCTTCCATTGATATCATGGGTGCCAAGATTATAAGAATACACTCTTTGGAAAGTTATTGAAAATAGTAGCTTAAATAACTTCCTGAGAATTGTGTTTTCCTCTACACACTAGGTAAAGTAAATACATTTGAAAATTAATTGGACTCTAACCATAAATTCAGTTTTGGTGGTGCTCAACTTATATTTAGAAATAGAGTAAAAAATCCAGTAATTATTCTACTGTTCTTGTACTGACCCTAGCTTATTAATATTAAATGTAAAAACATACAGAAATGCTATATTTTATGTAATACCATTACAGTCAAGTGTGAAAACACTCACCAGCCATGAGGGGAGAGAATAGAATCTTGATTACAATCATAAGGTTAGACATGAAGGTTCTATATGTTAGATCATAATACAGTTCAACAAGTGTGTCAGAGTAGTATACATTTTAATGCACCTTCTGATAAAATTTGAAAGGGCTGCCATTTGGACTGAAAATAGCAGACTTCAGGAGTTGGCCATTTTCTGAAAGGAAGATGTTAATGTCAAAGTTTAAGGATATTTTCAAATATGATTTCACCTCAACCATGTATGGTGACCCCTTTTAAAAATACTGCCATCAAGGAACACAAATACCTCTGCTGGTTTTTGCATGTGTCTGTTTCTGTTCTGCCTGTGCCTCATATACTGTTTTAATAAGATTCTTGACAACCCAGTGTCTTGAGCCTTCAGCCACAAAGCGTTTATGTTATAGATGTATGCACACATTGTTTTAAGCTGACCATAGTATTAATGCCTGTTTAGTGAGCTTGTTTTTCCAAAATAGGCTTTTTTCTTGTTAAAATTATCTGAAATCTAGACACAGGCAAGTGTTTCTGATGACTAAGCCTTCAATATGAGATAATTATGTATATGGTATTGGCTTCCCTTTACTGAATTTCTGTGGTCAAAGGAATATGACCTTGGAGTATATAGATCAGTAGAAAATAATTAGTTTAAAAGATATATATGTGCTAGAAAGGTGCCAGAATGAGAGTTTGTAACAAATTCAAAAGATTTAATTTCAAATCCTTTTTGTAACATTTCTCTGAGACAATTTATATTAGCCAATCTCAGTATTTTTCTTGGTTTTGCAGTCAGTCAGTTATTATTCTGCTGGTGCTCTTTCAAGGATGTTTTAGTAGTTTCCTAATACAATAACCCTGCACATTTACAAAAATGGATATGATAGGTACTTTTGTTTTATTAGAAAATAATAGCAAATATAGTTTTAGAAAACAAATATATGGGGCGGAGGCTTCTATACCTCATTTTCCATGTAAGATGAAAAAACTGTTTGTCCCACCAGGCATAGAAAGTTGATATGACAATTTTCAAAAACCTAATCTACCTAAATGACGGAAAGCATATGAGCTGTTCATTATTGATTGGGAGGAAACTTCAGACCTCATCTCTTCATTTATTATTACATTAATCCAGATTTGGCACATTGACAGCTATTTATTCAGAGATACTGAAAGATATTTCAAGTCCCCAAAATATATCGATACATAAATTTTCAGCCCCTTTGTGTCTTACCTGTCTTTTCCTTTCATACATTTATTTTTGCTTTCATGATTGTGGGATCATTTGTGGTTGATGCATAATCTATTTGCGAATATTTACATAAAACTAGTAACCTGTACCATGTTCAGTGACGTTTTCTGATAATATTATAATCAAAGAACACAGCTGTCTTTTTGCTTTCACATTTTTATTCTTTTAACTTTCTTGTCTCTTAGGTGATAAAACAACAGTGTTGTGTTTAGTCCATAGGTTTAGTGACAAAAAAAAAAAAAAAGTTATATTTGGTTTAGCCTTCTTAATTGTACATTTTTGATATAGCATATATTTATTATAGTATTTTCTTTTACATCCTAAGAGCATATGAATATTAGGATTACCACAATTAAGATATTTTAAGTTTATTATTTGTGCAGTCATTGTGCAAACTAATAAATCCTGTGTTTTCCTTCATATTACCTGTTCCCTCTGCAAGAATGGAATGGAATGGAATGGAATGGAATGGAATGGAATGGAATAGAATAGAATAGAATAGAACAGAATAGAATAGAATAGAATAGAATAGGATTCAGTTGGAAGGGACCTACAGTGATCAAATAGTCCAACTACCTAAGCACTTCAGGGCTGACTGAAAGTTAAAGCATATTATTAAGGGCATTGTCCAAATGCTTCTTAAACACTGGCAGGCATGGGACATCAACCACTCCTCTAGGAAACCTGTTCCAGTGGTTAGCTAACCTCTCTGTAAAGAAATGCTTCCTAATGTAGTCTGCTCTTAGCTATGAACCTAGGGGCTTTTTGTGTATATCTAGCTTTCCTATGCTAAATTCTCAGACTTTTAGTCGTACTCCTTTTCCCTGAAACTAGCTCAATTACTTTGTGGGGAGGACTTTTTGTACCTTTCTGTATCTCCTTCTACTTTTTCTTTGCTTCTCCCCCCCTTTTTTTTCATTGTTGTTTATTCCCGACCTGTTGTTCTCTTTCACAATATCGATATATGGATATTTTATGGTACCAGATGTCCAGGAAGTTGGGTAGAACCTAGCATGATGTGTTATCTGCAAAAGGCTGACAGATTAACAAAGGACATTCATGCATTCTTCAGCAGCCGTTGAAGTCCAGATGAAATAGATGAGTCCTTGAAAGAAATCCAACTGCCAGAATGCATACATATGCATATACATGTCTGTGAGGGAGGTACCTCCTCATAGACTCTGGGAACTAAATTCTCTGCTTCCTGGCCTTCAGCTGCTTCTCTGAAAATAATTGGGTCTCTCAGATAGTTGTTCTCTGAGATCTAGAAATCTACCAGATTGTAAAGATATGCTGCCATTTGCAATTTAAACCTGCTCTAATATTATAGTCAGCAGAATATAGGGATCAGCATCTAGAGGTAATACTCAATTGCCTAAACATAAACATTGAGAGTTGATTGAATTCTGATGCCTTAGGGTATCTGAGATATCAACATGGGTCTGGCAGATATGGCACAAAATCTGCCTAAGTGTTGCACTCTTCTGGCCTGACATCAGTGAGATGATAGAATCACGGAGTCATTCAGGTGGGAGTAGACCTCAAGAAGTCTCTGGTCTAACCTCCTGCTCAAAGCTGGGTCAGCTATGAGGTTAGATCAGATTGCTTAGTCCAGTGGGATCTTGAAAACTTACAGGGTGATTTACAGCATCTCAAAAGCCAGTAAATATATATACACAGGCAAGTGAATCAAACACTTAAAATTTACAACCTAGAGGCTTCTTCCTTGGAAACAGAATGGAATATTCTTTCAGCTGTATGCACTGAGCCTCTCTTTTGGTGACTACTGATTATAGCTTTTATGCCAATTGTAATGGTAGCTAAATTATCTGGATTTTTAATCCTTATTGTTGCCAATAATGCAGCAATACAATAGATTCAAAACCTGTACAAGAAAGTTCTTTTGTTTGTTTGTTGTGTTTTGTTTGTCCATTTGTTTGTTTGTTAGGGTTTTTTGGTTTGGTCCGGTTTCGGAAATAAGGGATGTTCCTGTAAAGTATTATAGAAACTATTGTAGAATATTGTTATGTTATATGACTGTTCATTCAAGAGGCTTTCAAAGAGATGTCTTCTGTATCTTTTCAGTGTTATGTTGGAAACCATTAAGAATAAGTCAGGCTGTAGCCTACAAGAGAATACTTAATTTTTTTCAAGGTCTTCAGTAAGAAAGTAGTTAAGACTGTAGTCTTAAGGGATGGTGAAACAGTGTCTAAAAGTTGCCCAGAGTCTTTAAAAAATCAACTAAATACTTATTTTCCTGTCCATCCTCCAAGAAAACTATCCCTGCAAACTCCTGTATTCTGCAAGGAAGTGATATATTTAACAGCATCCATTTTATGATCTTCTGTCATTGTATGGTATTGCTTTTCTAGGAATTTCCAGCATTTTTGATTCATGATCATGTCATTTACAGATATTGGCTGACCTAGAAAACCATGCACTTTTTAAGGATGACCTAGAATGCCAGAAGCTTATTCTGGAAGCCATGAAATACCATCTTTTACCAGAAAGAAGAACTCTCATGCAAAGTCCAAGAACTAAACCTAGAAAATCTACAGTTGGGACACTTTATGCTGTTGGAGGAATGGATAACAACAAAGGTATTAGAGGATATTTGTTACTTTATAAAAGTCATATCACATTTTTTTAATTAAAAAATAGTGAAATAACTTTATATTCCAAGATTGGGGTCAGGGTGTCTAAGTCAAGAAATGCTGCCAAGACTTTTGGTCCAATGAAAATCTACTGATATTTACAGAAAAGTATAATACTGTTAAAGAAAATAAACAGTTTTGAGTGCGTCCTTTGTTCAAATTTATTACAATTTCCAGAAATAATTTTAACAAAAAAATCCAGAGTAACGCTAATTTACCTGAGCTTCAGCTTTCTAGAATTTTTTTTTTATTTATAATTAAGTCAAATGTTTATGCACCTTTTCTAATCAATGAATAATGGCAGTTTGATATGCAGAGTATTCCATGCTTAAGTAGTTATCTGAAATATTATGGATGATTCAGGGACTTCCAATGCAGAAATGTGTCAATATTCTATGAAATAAATCTAGACAACTAGCTTAAACTAGATTACCACTTTGTCAACAGCTAAAGGAAGGTGAAATTATCCCTGTCCTACTGTGAAGAAAAGTAGGAAGCACTGGAAATTTTATGGAAGTATATTGTTGTTATTTGTTGGGAATAAGAATTATGATGATGTGGTTTTATTTCTGGTAAGGAGTCTAATCCAATGATTTCTTGTATGGAATGAAATAAAATGTTTGAACTAAAAGGTAGCTGTGTTATAAACCTATACACTCAGAAAGGCTTTTATTATTTTTTCTTGAAATTCCCTAAAAATTCCACAGTATCTTACATTTTCATGTCCATATTTAGATCGAAGAATGTCTTCAGAAACATTAATTCTAATGTAAAATAAACTGTACTTAAAAAAAAGTAAAATATAAAATTAGAACTTCAGTATTTCACAACTCTGTTTTTGGATGTACCTATTGTACTTGTTTCACCAAATAGCTGTGGCAATATCATCTGCAAAAAGACATTGCATGTTTTTCTCATAAAATTACACCAATGATAAAGATGTATGATATTGGTACTTGTCTGGAAAAGAAATATTGCGAGAATAGGAAAATGTTGAGGAAAGAAACCAATGCATATATCTTAGTATTATAGTTGTGGATTATTTTTGTCCTTTTAACATTTGTAAATGTTTGTGTAGCTAAATGTTAGGCATGTTATTGCACAGAACATTGCTTTTGGATCATAAAAAACCTGAAATACAAATTTCCTCTTACTTAGGGCAAATGACAACAAACACTTTAAGTATTCAGGTAGTGGAAATGACCATAAACCTGATTTGGGTGCAGCTGTATTTGTTCTAGCTTACTATACAAATCTATTCCTTGTTTGTATAGCAAATCAAAATACAGAAATATTTAGGAAAAAGGCACAGAGTATAGCACTGTTGCAGCATCAACATGCAGCCTATTTTGGAGGTTCAGGTTACGCAGAATTGGTTTATTTCTGTAGCAGCAGGAGAGAACACAGGGCAACAGAGGTTAAGCCGTCTCTCAATGCAGACTCTGACTGAAAACAAAAGTACCAGGGCTTACATACATTTATAGCAGATAAAAACTGCTTTGAGAGGGTACCTGGTATGTCAGAGCAGCATCTGTGTAGTAGGAGCCTGTGTTACAGCTGGTGTAATATGTATTCCCAATAAGCCAGAACCTGCAGCTGTGCAGCCTTGACTTGAATTTGCTCAATCATCCCTCTTGTGATGCTGCTGTGTCCTTGACCAGCTTTTATGCCCAGCGAGTCTTGCTTCCACATGTCAGTTCAGGAGGCCTGAGTGCTGGTTGCATGTTTTGAAAAGTCACTGGGTTCATAAAGCATGCTACAATATTTGGGCTGTAAGGTGATGCTGATACTGTGTTATCTCTCCTCAATTTTTTTTTTTTTTTGACAACTTTCTCCACTGAAATGCTGACATGGATGATTGCAATTCACAATGATGTATTTTTAATGCCTCCTGGTGTTTGCTACCAAATATAAAACAGTTACATATAAGAATTAGATGAGCTAAGTAAATTAGCGGTTTATTAGTTAGCATATAAAATAGTCAGTAAGTGCTAGTATTATGAAAATATTTGAAGGTTATGTGGCCCATCACATAAAAAGTAGCCTCGCATGCTATATCAAGTTTGGTTTGAAACCTGTTCTATAGCTATCTTCCTTTTCATAAAAAAGAGTTGATAATTAAATTCCAGCAGCCAGTGACTGGAATTATGACTGACATGAAAAGTTAACAGAGCATAGTACTAACTGCATAGAATAAAAAAGAACAAAGTTAGATCATTTTTTAATTTTCATTTTAATTTCCTAAATGTACAAAGTCTCATTTAAATCTCTGTGTCCACATGCCTTTGTTATTTATTGATTTAATTTGAAAGGCACTTATAAAAAACAGCTTTTATGTTTACAGTATATGTTTACATTATGTTTTTATGTTTACATTAATAATATGCATTGTATTAATAGATTAGAGGTATATGCTTCTCTACAATGTTCCATTCAGCTTACCCATTCATATTGTCACACTGACTTTTGTAACTTGGATTAGCAGGATTTAATCATCTAGTAGTATACAAAAGCTAAGCGCACATATAAAGGAGAATGTTAGACGGAAATAAATAACGGAATGCAAGAAGTGGACATACACCAATATGTGATACCAGTAAAACACTTAAACTCCCATGTAGCATATTTTGCCTTTTCTTTAATGGTTTTTATCATTTGTAATCTTTTTTTCTTTACAAATACTGTTTATCATATGTGTTTTATTACTTATGTATCATTATGTCACATGAATGTCATCTATCATCTACATGAAGTTATTCTTTTGCTCTGGTGAACTTTGAAGTTGTCCTGTTTTTCTGGGCTTTTTTTTCTTTTTTAGTTTCTACCAAGACATTTCTCACAGCATACTTCACTTAAACCTTATTTAATTTTATGTATTTCATTCTCATATAGGCATACTTTTTAAATAGTTGAAGAAATATTGGACAAGCTATTGTAAATACTGTAAATAAAGGCAAAAATAGGGAAAGATCCTCTTTTTCCTCAGGTAATACTTCTTGCTTTTAAAGATATGTATCTGAGAAGTTTGTAACTGGAAAGTCTACCTACCTCCTTTATCTTCAGTTTATTGGGAATTTTTTAAAAAAAGAAAAAAGTAAGATCGATTAAGACTGTTTCATGGCATTTTGCAAGTTGTGGAAATCACTACAAATGACTTTGTCTTCACATACATAAAACATTTGACAGAATTTATTATCTATTTGTTTGCTGTACATAACTGTCATGAGAAAACATCTTCATTTTACTTGAATTTCCATTCAAAATGTACAATAACTAAGTTAAATTGTCAGAGTGTGAGTGCCTGTAGTCCTTGTATTAGTGTAATACACAAACAGCAAAACCTACTAAACAAGGTATAGCTTTCTTTTTTTATAAAAGAAAAAAAAATGTCCAATATGTGTATTACAGAACATTTCTCCCTGTTGTGCTTTTTGAAAAGTTTTTTTATAATTATGCGTACTTTCTAAGTATACGTAGATGTGTGTATATATATATACTCATATATATAAGTAATATGAATTATTGCGGTGTTCTCTTACAAGTTTAAGGCTGCAGCATGGTAAAATACCCCACCATATCTGTTGTATTTAAGCCATTTCTTAATCCAGTATGCAAATTAATTCATAGCTAGGCTTCCTGCATGTAATAATACATCGTCTTTATAATATATTTTTGTTAAGATTTCTTTTTTTTTTTAGTAAGAACTTGGTATGTTTTCTTATTTCTTTTCAGGTATTAGAATACAAGTAAATAGTGTCATGCTTACAAACTGTTAGGGAAAGTTCAAACAGCCACTGGCTCCAGCTGCCCTGGCTCAGGACCCTCCTGCCCAGTTGCTGGAGCTCTAGCACCAGCACGATGTTCCCAGGGACCCGGGGTCTCTGCTTGGGCTGAGGGATGCTTCTGCTGTTTTCTTATCAGCAGTTTCAATCAGTAGCAAAATTAAGTATGTGTTGCAGACAGGCACAGACACACGCAGATACACACAGGACATGGACGTAGCCATCCACACAGACGGCCACAGACAAGGCGCTGCCCCCAGCAGCCCCCACGTTCAGGTCTCACACCAGACACAGGCACAGGCAGCCACGTCCCCTCCTCCTCTGGGGCTGGCAGAGGCAGAAGGTCACCGGTGCAGCACACACACCACACTCTCCAGGTTCACAAACACATGCACATTTGCAGATCCTTCAAACACCGACACAACCTGTCTGTCCTCCTCACTTGTCCTGGTCCCCCCCAGTAGCTGGTTTTTCAGGATGCAGTAGCTGAAGGTTGAAGACCCCACTGGTTCCAGTAGCTGACACCACAGACCAGGGACATACAGAGCTCTGGTCTGACTCCAGGAGCAGCCCGCATGAAGCAGCAACAGAAACATGCTGTTATTACTTGTGAAATAACTAAGTGTTCACAAAAGATGAACCGAGAAGTGAGAAATGGAATGTCCCTTTTGTAATCCTGCTCTTTTTATTGATGATATCATATACCTGTCCCCACCAGTCCTCTGTATGAGTTTCTTCTGCCTTTAGTGCTAGTTCGTTTTCACCTGTATGTTTTCCATAAGGACATTTGTTAAGTTAAAGAATCATTTAGTCATAGCCTTAAAATACCTCAATGCCTCTGACATTCCAAGCAGCTGTCTGCCTACCACTTTTATTCAGATATCTGCAGCTGTCCTCTGAAATCTTGCCTGCTCTATTTAAGTAGCAGTTCTGTCTCAGCTACACAATTCCAGTGTTTTCAAATATCATGAGTGATTTACTGGGATAGATGATTTTAATGGGATGTTTACTCAGTTACATGTAATACATGTTAATATTCTTATACTTTTGGGAGTCCATTTTTTTCCAAAATATTAACACATTTAGGTTGTTTGTTTGATTGGTTTTTTAACACAAAAACATGTTTTAAAACACTTTGAACATAAATGTAAAAACATAAAAAACAGAAATCCAGTGTGTTCCCAGTCATTCTTTAGGTAGCAGTGGGAAAAAATTATAGCATAATTTACCTTAATTGTAAAATGCACTGATAAACAAGTAGTACTACATTAGCTTTGTTAGGTCAACACTGTGTACCAATGACCATCTCTGTTATCCTTTTTTCATTCTTTTTAGAAGATTCAACAGAAAAAGAATAATGGAATATATAAACAGCATTATCAGCAAAAAGAAGTATCTCTCATCAGAGTCATTAACCTAGCCTAGTAATGAGGTTATCATGGTGGGTTTTCTCGAGATTAGAATACCAAAATAAGACACAGTGAAGAATGAATAACTGAATTTTTCAGTATCTGTTTTGGCAATGTTTATCAGAACTTAATTTTCATTTTAGATTGCTTAAATGGAACAGGCAAAAGTTAGCTGTTTGAAAAAAAAATATTTAAATCCACTACTTTATAAAACAGAAAACAAGACAACTGATTTTAGGAGCATTAGTTTATCTATTGCAGAAATTCATATTTTCAGTCATTCTAATATATTCCAAGAGTTCATCATTGGATAAATGTTTGATAAACTGCAGAGAGTTTGATTTTTAGTTTCATTCACACAATAATAAACTGAAAGTGAAATGAACTGTTTCCATTCTGAAGAAATATGTATATGTTATATTTAGCTGGCAACACAACATTCTGGGGAGCAAAATCATAATTAATTAGATAACGTTAAGTAACCTCATGAAGTTCAACACCAGGAAGTATAAAGTCCTGCACTTCATCTGGAGGAACAACCCCAGTATATGCTGAGGGGCACCCAGCCGGAAAGCAGCTTGGTGGAAAGGACCTAGGGTCCTTTTTCCTCCTGCACCAAAGATCTGCGTAACAATTATTCAGATATATGGATATGCCAAAATTATACATGCAGATGTGATCCCTCATAACAGGCCTAGGAACAGAGGAAGCCGTACAGAGCAGCCATGCTCTCCGCCCCACTGTCTGCTACATGGCAGACCTTACCTGATGCATTTCTGCTGCCTACAGAGGGGGAGATGTGAGGGAATTATTCTTCCCTGTCTTCATTTGATTTTTGTTTTTCTTGAAGGCACTGGGAAAGGTTTGCCTCAATACTCACTACAGAGTATTGCCAGCAGGTCGAGGGAGGTGATCCTTCCCCTCTGTTCAGCATCGGTAAAGACACACCTGGAGTGCTGTGTGCAGTTCCAGGCTCCCCGGTATAAGATAGAGAGGGAGCTACCAGAGACTCCAATAAAGAGCCACAAAGGTGATGAAGGGACTGAAGCATCTCTACCATGTTAACTTATAACTCTACGAGGTTAATGGAGCTGGGACTGTTTGGCCCAGAGAAGAGAAGGCTCTGGAGGGGATCTCATCAATATTTATAAATGCTTGAAGGGAAGGTGCATAGAGGACAGAAAAAAGTTCTCAGAGATGCCCAGTGACAGGCCCAGAAGCAATGGGCACAAACTGAAAGACAAGGATTTCCCTATGAACATCAAGAAACACTCTTGTACTGTCAGGGTGTCTGAGCCTGTGAGCATGCCCAGAGAAGCTGTGGAATCTCTGTCTTTGAAGATATTAAAAATTGTATAGACAAGATCCTGGGCAAGTGGCTGTAGGTGTCCCTGTCTGAGCAGGGGTGTTGAACCAGATGACCTCCAGAGGTCCTTCCCAACCTCAACTGTTCTGTGATTCTGTAACATGATAGTGTAATTGCAGAGTAAAGGTGGAGCTTGGCTAATTACTTCACCAGAGGAATATGAAATACACTGGCTAATGACTAATGAGATAATTACATGCATAAATCACACTAAAATTCTCTTCTCAGCCAGTTCTTACAAGTGTTAACGTTATTACTTGCTTCTTTTCACTCCTGTGAATTCAGTGTGTTTCAGAACATTTAGACTCACAGGCCAATTTACAGTTACAGTACTGTGATTTACCTGTGCATTTCTAAGTAGAAAAAAATCCAGATTGTAACACCATCTGGTAGTTTTTCAGTACTAATCTTGCATCATTTAGTTTCTGGCATTTTTCAGTGTAGTTAACTTCTGAAATTGCTCATTAAGTTCTGGTTTAAAAAAAAAAAAGAACCTGAAGTGATCTGTTCTGAAGCCTCCACAGCTTCAAATATTAGGGAAGAGCCAGTTATCATGCAGAAGAAAAATGTCGTCACCCCACAAACTCCCCACCTTGCCCATCTGTTCCTCTGGTTCTTATTAACGCCTGTTGGTACAACCTATGGGGTCAAGCAGACAGCACAAGGGGTGGCTGCCTTCATAGGTATATTTGAAGGATTATTCTCCCAAGAACACCTCTGTGTCCATCCTCATTACTTCCTTGCTGCTTGCTATATTTTCTGACATTACCAGTGCAGAAATTTTATGTCTGAGTAAAGTACACAGAGAAAAAAAAAAAAAAAAAAAAAAAAGGAAACCTTGTATATGATCTAGAGAAGAGACATACAGGCATTTGGGCAATTTAGAGAACCTCTGATTTTCTCTAAATTTAGAGAAACCGTAGCTTTTCCCATACACTAACCAGTGTTCTCTGGTCACCCAAGTTTTATTAATGGTTGTTACTACTGGGATTGGCTTTGGAGTAAGGCAAATCATTTCATCCAGCACAAATCCTGGATGTTGTTCTGGAGGCAATTCTCTGCTGAAACCACCCCCAACAGCCAGTGTGGATAAGACTTCAAAAATGTTGGTACCTCCTGTCCTGTGCAGTCCCCCAGCTCTATTTTGCGTCTCATAAATCTTCATGCCAAATTCTAGGAAATGCTCCAAAAGGCTGTAGTCTCAGGCATAAGAACATCCAAGTATGCTTCAGTACAGCTCTCATCTTATTTTCAACACTCTCAACTGGAAAATCAAATGAACAACATATTTATCTCTTTGGACTACAGAAGGCACCATATAGAGCCCATTGGGTACTGGGTATTAGCTGGCTCCTATCCATGTGAGTCAGGGATAGCACTATTTACAACACATTTACCTTAGAGGGAAGTAATTGCAGTAAAACAGAATCTCCCAGGAACTGAGCCAACAGCTAAGCAGTGTGGATGAGCATCTGTACAGCTATAATGATAAATAATAAAAGAAGGCTGGAGGTAATGGGAAATTGGTGATGTTGCAGTGCCACACTGCTCAATTCACATCATTTAAATGAAATCATGATCAAAAGACCTTATTTATTTCTTATGATACATAATTAACATGCAATTAGATGAACTATGTGTTAAGGATCAATATCAGTCATGCAGTAGATAAACTGCAATACGAAACACTTACAAAATACGAATTAATTTCTTCAAATGTCTGAACACCTTCTTGAGCAAATCCCTGAAGGTTCTAGTCATGGACACACACGTACACACATGTATACACATACACATGCACAAAAACAGATACATGCACTCCCTTTCTCACAGCTGGTGCAGGTCACCACCACCACCCCCAGCAGTGGGTGCTCCACTGGCTGCATCCCCCTCCTACAGGACATGCAGCTGTCCCAGCATTTGCTGCTGTCCACATGTAGAACTTTTATTTTTACTTTTAACACCTTATTTGCATAAGTTCCAGTGGGAGCAGGACTGCTTTTAAAAGAGGCATGTGTTTTGCTGATGAGCAAAGGTAGACTAGTATACTGCATGATATAAGTCATTAATACAAGGGGCTTTTGTAAGTTTTAGACCAGATAAAAACATAAAATAAACCATGAATGTTTTATATTGTAAAACATAATACTGTATTACAAAACAAAACACCCAACACTAAAGGCTTTACCTAAAATGACTGTCAAAAAGCTGTCATTTTTGATCTCTTTAAAATATAAACGTTAGTGGAAAAAGCTGGTATTAGTTTTAGAAAATTCTGATCATATTGAATAACTGAACATTCCCGAAAGTGTTCTGACATTTATTCATGTTACTTTATGGCAAATCCTTATAACATTTTAATTTTAAATATTTTTTTTACTCAAAAATGTAAGATATTTTTGTGTACAAGATACAGATTTTTGGAGTGCTTAAAGGAACTTCTTACAGTCTAACTAGAGTGGTGAACTGCTGCCCTGTTTTCTGTATACTTCTTTCTTTACCAAGAGATTCTCCTCGATATCTGTGTCTGTAACCTATTTACATTTGTTCCACTTGAGTAACTGCCTTTTCAGTTCAAAATGTAATGTTGGAGATCACTAGATCAAGGTCATAATTTTGCACCTACTCACAGCAGCATCTTTAAATCTTGAACAAAATCGTCAGAGTACACGTCAGCAACAGCTTTAGTAATAGAAAAATCAGCAGAAAGTCTCACAGGGAAAAAAGAAATAGAAATTTTGTGATTATAAATTTAGAACTCCTGCCGTACTTCATGGGTTTAAATACTGAATCATTCTAGCTATGAGGAAAAAACGTACCTTTATGGTGGAAATGTCTGCCTTGAATCGAAGGTGGGGTCTGGGGCAAGGGGAGATGTTAGGTATTTGTACCTGCTTCTGAAGTAATTTTCACTTTGTGTATACCAAAATTTCTGCAGTTATACATAGCTGAAGTGAATACATTGCTCTCGTAGTCTCAGACAGTCTTCTTGAAGTTTATCTGATTTCATGCAGCCTACATCAGGTTGTTCAAAAATACTTGATAACGTCTTTGAAAGACAGGCTCTAAATATTTCTTCATTTGACTTAAAACATTGTGTTACAAACAATATTGCAATAAATTTCTTCTTTTTCATGCAATGACCTTGCTATTTGTCTTCAATCATCAATTATGTAAAAAATATGAGAATGACAATTGGCTTTATAAAAAATTCTTGATTTACAGTCATTATCAAGGAAATGTAATATGCCTGGCTTCAGAAAAAGAGGAAGTGTAATAGGAAGATAATTAAAAGATCACTTAAAAAGGTTTCACTTGAAAAGGTTTCACCAAAAAATTTCACAATTTCACAAGCTTACAAATGATAATGAAAACAAAAAAAATAGAGATTTGTATTGTGCGATGCTGTACTGACTTTTAGATGAAGGTAAAATAATGAGATCTAGTACTTGTATTATTTCATCAGAAACGTTAAATGGTAGAATCACATACACCCATGCTGTGTACACAGAGGAGCTGTCAGCAGCAGTTGGACCATCATGAAAAACTACCCTGATCATTTACAGTACTTTCATTTAAAACATTTTTTCTCTGTAGATCTGTCATTACTTCATAAACCTTTATTAATCAGGGCTTATAATGCCCTTGAAAGTGTGCACAATACACAGAGCTAATCTCATCCAATACTCAGTTGGACCTTAAGTAGAATATAACTTAAAAAAAAAAAAAAAAAGATTGAAATATATCAGGGACATCAAGAAAAATACTTAACTTATCAGAAGTGGTTTGTGCTGCCACAGTCATGGTATAGGTTTTACATTTGCCACACACTGTTGTTTATTATGCAAATAGCTATTAAATGGATTCTGTTTCACCTCTCTGTTTTTTTTTCATACTTTCCAGTACTTCAGTATTACTCACTGAAATACCTCAGGATTTTTTAGAGATCTATACCTCTGAGAAACAGGTGTTTGTGCATGTGTATGTGTATATTAATTGATTAAGTGTGTAGTATGTTTATTATAAAAGCCTCAATATTCCATGTACTTGCTTTTCTTTAATCTTTCATATCCAATATCTTAAAAGCAGTCTAATGTCATGTTTTTCCTTTTTACCATTAGATGACTAAAAAACCACTGGAGTGATACACAAGTGAAATCAACTATAATAGAATACATTTTTAATGTAATTTCATGTAATTTTATATATGTAGCAGTATTTTAATTTCTAAATTACATTTATAAATTAAACCACTGTGTTATACATCTGTTTTGTTTTATAGGAAAATACGTCTCTCTCTGCATAATCAGCACATGTGCTGCAGCCAAAAATAAATATTGATTTTTTGCTTTGTTTGGTTTATTCATATCTTCACATTTTTGGAAGAAAATATACCACAATGTCTTCCCAGATGCTTCTTTCCATACTGCTATTCTTAGGAAATTGGATTTTCCAGTTTTCTGAAACATTTAATCAGAATTACTTTGGCTTTTCCATGGGGATCAGAAAGAAGTAGTTGTCTACAGATGTCTAACATTGGTAAGACATCCTGTCACAGCCTGTGTAGACTGGGGTAGGCAGTACTAACCAACATTGCTAATTTTTTTGAGTCTGCAGTTTGCAGAATGCTTCAGTTAGGAGTTGGCTTTGCTGACTGCCATTACTAGAGCCAACTCCTAATTGAAGCAAGGTTTAAAATATGTTGTTTGACTCAAGATATGAATCTCACCTTAGAAGCAGTGAACGTGAATGGGGAGAGAGACCCTTCCCTCTTTCTACTAGATGCATATGTCCAGGGGATACTCTATAGTCCCTCCAGATCAGGTGGCAAAGAGTGACTCGTGGTCCTGCAATGTAATTATTGTTTATGCATGCACTTGTTCAGAGTTAATGAAATAATGTGAGGCCTGTGTCACAGACAACTAGAATGGTGGGTTTATATCAGGGTTTGGATGCTTAATATTGTGTAGTTCTTGAGCTTAGAAAGACTGCTAAGATGCTTTTCAAAGTTAGTGCAGGATGGAACGAATCAAACATGCTGCATTCTTATCCGGTCTACCAATGAGAAGTGAATGTTGCACCCAGGTTTTCCTTCCTTTTTTTGTGTCACTGCTCCCACCAGAACATAGTAAAGAACAGATGAATGAAATATAAGCTTTCAGGACCAGGGAGTGAGCTGGAGGCCATGCTGTTTGGCAGTATAGATGCATTCTGTTCATCTAGTTACTCTTTGCTCCCAACTGAAAACTGGCTGGATGTAGACACAAGGACAATGCAGTAGTTTTACCAGCCCAAAGTCCAGGACTTATGTACAGGTCAAGTACACAGCTTTAAACAAATAATTTATGTTGTAAAAGGTAGTAATACATTACCTATCACAATGCTCCCAAGATACTCAGTCTTTAACATCTTTGCCTTTTTTGGTATGAAAACATTGTTATCTCTTTTTATTTATAGGGAAACTCAAGCACAGAGAGGAGAAAAAAAAAATCCCCATATTGGATTTAGGTACCAAAATATTAAGTGTGGATATAATTTATCATTAAGTGGCTACTTCCTAGAATGGATTCCTATGTGAAGTGCTTTGCTTTGATTTACAAGACACAGGAGAGTAAGCTCAGTGGATGGGAACTGTGAACTTAAGTGCATCTATCAAGATGTTGTCTACAGCTAATCAAAAGGGAAATGCAGAAGTCAGAGGTGTCCTAAGTCATATGCACTATGCAACTTCTGGATTTTGCTCATGATTCCTATCCCTCACCTTCTTTTCCTGACTGCTAAAACTGAAAAGAAAACAAGAAAACACACAGCTCTTCTGCAGAAAAGATTGTAAAAAGCATTCATATAGGAACTTTAGGATAAACATTCTCCTCAAACTCCTGCTCCAGAAGATCTTAAATTCCTTTGTATAATAAAGAAACAAATAAAAGATATAAAAGTGAAGTTTCTAGAATAGGTCCTGTAAGGTCAACTCTTCACAGACATGATGGGATTCAAACTTTCCGATTCAGGAGCAGACAAGAGAAAGACAAGTTAGGATAAGGCTAAGAACACAGTTGATTGTCTTACTCTATTCCCTGCAACATCCTGGTTTTATGTCAGCACAAAATTCCTTATTATCTCTTTAAATTTTGTCAATCTTAGACATCACTTTAAAATGTAATGTTTTCTTCATGGACTACCTACAATCTTTCCTCTCAACCCTCTGTCTCTTAATCTCCTGTGTGTTATCCCACATCTTTTGTCCCTCAGTTACATCCTTGGCTCCATTTCTTTGCATGTTTCTCTCTTCTGACTTCTATTTTTCCCTCCAAATGATTCTAAAATATTACAAGTAATGTATGAGTAGTGTGAAGTGGTGCTGTTATTTTAAAGGGTGTAGATAGTGGCCTTCAGAGAAGAAATAATTATCTGCAAAGTCCCTCCCCCATCCCCCCCACCCCACCCTCACTCCCAGGAGTTTGGGGAAATTGCAAAGGATGCTGTAAAAGGAGCCTTCTATGAAACGGCAAAATACATAGGGCAGAGCATGTAAAAAAACAGATGGGAAAAGTGGTGATGTAGCCATGTATACTGTATGGATATGTCGGTTTGGGGCCAGTAATTGTCCAAATCACAGGGATTTGCATAATTTAAAAACTACCATACAGCTGTGGGTCAGTAACTTATGAAAAATCTCTATATGCAAGCCGTGATAATTTTATTGGAGAATCATATTAAGTAATATTTGAACCAATATTAAATTCAAGGTTATAATTACTTAACAGCAGGAGTAGAACCATCAATGAGTTGAAAGTAAAAGAACTATGAAATATTAACAAAGTTTTAATTTTATTTTAAAATGTTATGAGTCACACTTTGCAAATTCTATACTTGGTTTACAATTAAGGAGTTATTTTAGTCACCACTCAGAGGGCAGGGTTACTCTTTCAAGAGTAACAGCTTTTCAGGACAGAAATTTTATCTTCGAGTCCTTTATAAAGCACCTTCCAAATGCTCAGTGAAGTACTGGGAATGAACAGCCCCTCGGCTCCTGGATAGCTTGGTGAATGAATGTTGAGAGAATGCTACAATCCATCTATACAAAGTAGTTTGGAACATTTCAGTTCCCTAAATTGAGTAAGTATCCTGGAACATTTCAGTTCTCTGAACTGAGTAAGTATCCCTCCTTAAAAATTATGTGTTTTGAAGATACATCTTCAAAGTTCTCAACTATAGTAGCACAGGAAAGGGAACAGGGTACAATAGCAGGCAGTTAAGGGGCTTGACAAAAAAGCATTTTATTGTCACTGTATCTGTTTCGAACAAGAAAATTAAAATCTGCAAGAAGTAGTAATAAAACTATAATGAGTTACAAATGCTGAAAAAAATGTTAACTTGGTTACTTTAGGAAACATGCAGCGGTGGTACTACATAAAAATGTTATCTAATAATTAGAATTTGTGAACATTTAATTCTTCACACCAGAACTCTAGAAAAACAAAAACATTTGGACTACAGTTAATGAAGTATGTTATGTATGTGAACCAGGTTATGCTTGAAAAATGAAGCCTGAAAATAGTTGTTGCCTCCTAAAACTTTTGTTTTGAAATTATCTATTAATTGAAGTTATTTTAAAATGTCAGTGGTGTTTTATCTAAATTCTCATAAAAAAACAAACAAATGCAATAGAAATAATTGCCAAGGGTCTATTTCCTTGTCTTTAACTGCCATAGCCTGCATCATCAAAACCTGTGTGGTCTTTCCCCTTTCATTCTAATGTAGGAAGGTACTAACAACAGACACTAGAACTAGAATGTGGTTCACCTAAATTTTAGTGTTTACACTATAGTTCTGTACAGCTAAACTATACACTTAATGCTCACTATAGTCAATATGGATGGAGATAGTACAGTTGGTCTCGTAAGACCGACATTTGCTAGACCTCTGCAGCTGCGCAGAATCTATTGGCAACACAAACAAACCAAACTGCAGATACCTACATTTTCATGTTTGAAGGTGTATCCTTCCCCGCTCTTGATAGGATGAACTGAATGCATCCTAGCTATCGAAAACAACCAGGAAATTGAACAAAGGAAGAAACTGTGTCTGTTATGAGAATATTATAGCACTGTGGCTGTAGTGGAGTATCACTACTCTATTTGTACTGTTTAAATTAACCTCCTACCTATCTGTATGTGCCTGCATTCCTGCACTGCAAAAATATTTGTCTGTTTGTGGAAACATCACATCATCTCACCTTCATGTTACTATCTGCTTTTATCCTTTTCCTTTCATTTCCCCCTCCCCCCCCCCATTTATTTACCTCTACCTAGTTAAATCTAGCAAATAAACATATGGCCATAGAATTAACCAATATTTCCAGCTATCATATTATTTATTTTTGTATGCCTTACTACTTCTGCCTGTGTCTGGTTTTCAGTCTGTAATATATATAGAGAGAGTTGATTTTTCAATTGATTTTTGCAGTGCCTAGCACAACAGGACATATTTGTGAGTGCTTCTATACATACTACCACATTAAACATGATTAATAATGTATATTTTTCTGGCCCTGAAATATAGAGCCTGTTTAAATACTGCATTTATTTGTTTTCATTTATTTAAATCAAAAGTAATAAATTTACAACTATTTGCAGTTTTAAGTGCACCACCACATTGTTATTAACACAATAAAGTCACATCAACGTTAACAGTAAATTCAACAATAAGCTTTTCATTGATGATTTCAGTTTCCTACAGCTTCAACACAGTTTAGCATCACTCTTTTCTTTACATGTAGTGTTGAATTTATTTATTTATGTTTCTTCTCCTTTCTGTTCATTTTTTCCCTATACTTCTGACAGTTTTCTGTGGCATCTGATAAAATCGTTACTTCTTGAACCTGTGAAACGGAGGTTTAATCTAACACCACGGGGTCTCCGACAGAAAGATCACTGTTACACGTGCCTGTTATTTAGCTGTACCATGAGAAGACTCCTATAAGGTTTTATATGTGTATATATATATATATATGTCAGTATCTATGTTACTGTGAAAAGCCTACAGAGAAAAAAAAAACTGTTATAAAGTTTGCTAGACAGTTATACACCCTTTACAACCTGTAGACAAGTTGGAGCATATACGGTCTCTCTGTTTCAATCACGTTTCCGGTTTCCTGTTTTTTTTTCTGATATCATACTAGTTTAATAAGGGACTTGCATATTTCTTCTTTTTACAGTCATGTAAATGTTTTAACAGTTTGTAGAGAACAAGTATGGAAGTTGATATGACAACAGAAATGAATGTTTTCATGAAAAGCATGAAAAAAGCAAGATTTCTGCTAAAACAAAAAAAGCAACATATTTAAAGATGTGTTATGGACTAAAATTACATCAACTTCTGCTGAGAAGTAGAGAGATGGAACGTCAATAAAAAATTGAAGTACATACAAAGGTTAAGTTTAATGTGACTCATAATTTACTCTTAATGACTTACTGATTACTTGCTGTAAAGACAGGTGTCCATCATAATCACTCTGACCTGCTTAATCCCCAAGATACTTATAATACCACTGACTGCCTAAAGTCAACGGGTGTCTCTTGTAGAGAATATATTTGGAAAAATATCTCTCACAGTAAAATGATGCAATACCTGCCATATTTCATATTTGTCTGAAGTTTTTACATCGTTTTTACTCACATAAGTATGCTTGCAATCTGTGGTTACTGCCCCACTACTCTTTTAAGTGAAAAAACAGTCTTTTATAAACATCCATTAGTTTCTTATTATCCCAATTTTTTTAGGGAAACAAGTTACACACTTTCATGCATGATGACAAAGGCTATAACTTGGCATTTTATTTTATGTTTTAAGGATGTATTTGTGACTAGCATAGTTTCCTAGAGCTTTGTGCAGTGAGCTTTTGCAGTTTTCTGCTGTGTTTTGAGAGTCGGTTGGATTGTTGAGTTGTCTCTGTCTATTCATCTTGTTTTGATAGCTCTAGTCATTCCACTGTCTCAGGGGCTAGAAACCAACACCCTCTGTCAATATTGAAAGAAAAAATTGCGATCAGGAATTGCTCTTATTACATACTTTTTAAGGAACTCTTATACTCCTGTTATTATAGTATTTTAATTTCTTTATCTCAAAAATAGAGACTTAAAGATAGACAAATACTCTATTCTCCTTTCCCCATTTTATTTACAGATTCAAAATTGACATGTATATTTAAAAATATATGCATGTATCTCAGTATAAAATGTATGCATTATATATAAACATATGTATATATGTAGAATATTAACTTGAACTCATGCTTGCATTCAGTTCAGGTTCTCACCTGCCTGCACGTCTACACCTGATAAGAAAATGTTGTGACGCTATCAGTGATGGACTGAAATTGTATACCTCTATTTTGATATTGCATTTCACCTCACCATTGCTGGTTTACTCTCAGGCTCTACCATGACAAATGTCCAGTGTCCTACCACAGTGGAGTGCGTGCTGCAATTAACAAAGCAGTTCTCATTTCTTTGAAATCTTTTTCTGACAGTATGGCAGGACTGCTGCAGGGGCTTGCTGGGCACAAGAGGGCTGTCTTTACAGCAGCTGTTGGGTGCTGTGGCCACAGTCCAATCGAGCTGGTATTAGAGGTTTAGCTGGACAATCTAATGGATTTATTCCAGTCTGTAACCTAGATTTATTCCCTTTAGAAAGAAAGGTTTGTAGAAATGATTGCAGATAAGGAAGAATCCTGGTGCTTATCCAGTTACTGTCCAAGTAGGGGACCGGAAATCAAGAGAGCTGAGAGATTTATCAATATGGATATGACCAAAGAAACAGTCTGGTTAATCAGCATCAGGAAGAAGATTTTCAGGACAGAGTTCAGGTTTATGCAGAAAATGAATGCTGCTGCCTGGCAGTTGCCTAACATCTTTGTTAACAAAAAGGCCAGCTAATACGAGAACAAGATGACAATGAGAATAACCTATTCTAAAGAGAAGTGTGGTCTTCTACGGCAATGAGGCAAAAACCTCTGTAAAAGGATTTTCAAGAGGTCCCTGAAGTACAAGCCTCTGGAAGAGCTCTGACTGTCACAGTGCACTACAGCAAGCCCCACAGCTTTTCTCACTGAACCAGCCTAATGTATAACCTGCTTAGAGAGTGAATCTGGCAGTGAGCTCCTGGAGCCTTTTTGCATCTTAAGTTATCCTCTGCAGTCAGGCACGCCTGTGTCAGGAACCAAAATGCAGTGAATATTTTTATATGTATATTTTGAAAAAAGGACAACAACCTCTGCATAAAACTCCAGCCATCTCTACACAAATCATGCCTCTTATTTGCTACCTTCCAGGGGACCATGTGGTGTGGGTCCAAACTGCTGAGACTGGCATGCAGAAGAAGATACAAAATTGAGTTCAGTATCCAAAAGACTGCCAGAGTGCTGGGTATTGTGAAATCAAAAAATGTTTGCTGACATACCCTTTCACTCCCACTGCAGTTTCTCTGGGGTTTTGCTGGTCAAGCACCGCTTACTTGTCAAATTCCTATTGCATGTATTTTTTGACACCTGATCAGCTTCATCCTTTTCTGCAAGCCTTGTTTCTAAAAGATAATAACTTTCCACAAAGTAAAATAAACTTTGGAGAGGTTTCTCCATTATAGGGAGCTTAGTCCTCCATATTGTAAAGTCTAGGAACAGCCACAAGAGAGGATATGGAATGAAAGTCCTGAAGGCCAAAGGAGCCCAGGAAGGCTGGACATTCTTCAAGAAGGAAATCTTAAAGGTGCAGGATCAGGCTGTCCCCATGTGCCAAAAGATGAGCTGGCAGGGAAGAAGACTGGCCTGGCTGAACACAGAGCTATGGCAGGAAAAAAAAAGGAGGGTTTATGACCTTTAGAAGGGAAAAGTAACTCAGAACTATAAGGATGTTGCAGGGAGAAAATTAGAAGGGCCAGAGCCCAACTAGAACTTAATCTGCCTAATGCCATGGAAGACAATAACAAGTATTTCTATTAATATATTAGTAACAAAAGGGTAGCTAAGGAGAATCTCCATCCTTTATTGAATGTGGGGAGAAACATAGTGACAAAGGATAAGGAAGAGGCTGAGATCCTTAATGACTTCTTTGCCTCAGTCTATAATAGTTAGAAAGGTTGTTCTCCAGGTAACCAGGCCCCTGAGCTGGAAGACAGAGATGGGGAGCAGAATGAATGAAGCCCCCATAATCCAAGGAAAAATGGTCAGTGACCTGCTACACCACTTAGACATACACAAATCTATGGGGCTGGATGGGAATCACCCAAGAGTACTGAGGGAGCTGGTGGAGGAGCTCACCAAGCCAGTCTTATTCATTCATCAGCAGTCTTGGCTAACTGAGGAGGTCCCAGTTGTCTGGAACTTAGTAAATGTGATGCCCATCTACAAGAAGGGCCAGAAGGAGTATCCAGGGAACTACAGGCCTGTCACTCTGACCTTGGTACCAGGGAAGGCTCATCTCCATGAGCAGATCAGCTTGAGTGCCATCACATTGCATATACAGGACAACTAGGAGATCATGCCCAGCCAGCATGGCTTTATGAAAAGCAGGTCCTGCTTGACTAACCTGATCTCCTTCTGTGACAAGGTGACTCAGTGGATGAGGGAAAGGCTGTGGATGCTGTCTACCTGGACTTTAGTAAAGCCTTTGACACTGATTCCCACAGCATTCTCCTGGAGAAACTGGCTGCTCACAGCTTGAATGGGTATACTGTACACTGGGTAAAAAGTGGCTGGATGTCCAAGTCCAAAGAGTGCTGGCGAATGGAGTTAAATCCAGTTGGTGGCTGGTCACCACAAGTGGTGTTCCCCAGGGCTTGGTATTTGGCCTGTTTCTCTTTAATATCTTTGTTGATGATCTGGACAAGGGGATTGAGTGCACCTTCAGTAAGGTTGCAAATGATACCAAGTTGGGTGAGAGTGTTGATCTGCTTGAGAGTAGGAAGGCTCTGCAGAGGGGTTTGGATAGGCTGGACTGATGGGCCAAGGCCACTTCTATGAGAGTCAACAAGGAGAAGTGCTGGGTCTTGCACTTGGGTCACAACAAACCTATACAATACTATAGGCTTGCGGAAGAGTGGCTGGAAAGCTGCCTGACAGAAAAGGACCTGGGGGTGCTGGTTGACAGCTGACTGAACATGAGCCAGCAGTGTGCCCAGGTGGCCAACAAGGCCAACAGCATCCTGGCTTGTATCAGAAACAGTGTGGCCAGCAGGACTAGGGCAGCGATCATCCCTCTGTACAGGGCACTGGTGAGGCCACACCTCAAATACTGCATTCAGTTTTGGGCCCCTCACTGCAGGAGGGACGTAGAGGTGCTGGAGTGTGTCCCAAGAATAGCAACGAAGCTGGGGAAGGGTCTGGAGCACAAGTCTTAGGAGGAGCAGTTGAGGTAACTTGTTTAGACTTGAGAAAAAGAGGCACAGAGGAGACTTTATTGCCCTCTACAAATACCTGACAGGAGGCTGAAGCATGGTGGGTCTCGGTCTCTTCTCTCGAGTAACAAGTGATAGGACAAGAGGAAGTGCCCTTAAGTTGCATGAGGCAAAGTTTACATTGGATGTTGGGAAAAATTTCTTCAGTGAAAGAGTGGTCAAGCATTGGAATAGTCTGCCCAGGGAAGTGGTTGAGTTCCCATTCCTGCAGATATTTAAAAGATGTATAGATGTGGCACTTAGGGACATGGTTTAGTGGTGGACTTGGCAGTGTTCAGTCATAGAATCGTGGAATAGTTTGAGTTGGAAGGGACCTTAAAGATCATCTAGCTTCAACCTTCCACTAGACCAGTTTGTTCAAAGCCACACCCAGCCTGGCCTTAAACACTTCCAGGGATGGAAATGCTTTCTAATGTCCAGTCTAAACCTCCCCTGGTGCAGCTTCGAGCCATTCCCGCATGTCCTATCACTGGATAGCAGGGAGAAGAGCTCAGCACCTCCTTCTTTACTTCCCCTCCTCAGGAAGCTGTAGAGAGCAATGAGGTTGCTCTCCACCCTTCTTTTCCCCAAACCAGACAAACACCAGGTCCTTAACCATTCCTTATAGGACAGTCCTTCCAGCCCTTTTACCAGTTTTGTTGCTCTCCTCTGGATGCATTTGAGTACCTTAACATCCTTCTTAAATTGTGGGTCCCAGAACTGCACACAATAGTGAAGGTGAGGCTGCACCAACACTGAATACAGCAGGTTAATCACCTGCTGTGACCTGTTGGTTATACTGTGATGCACCCCAAGATAGTTTAGAGCTTCTGCTTTTATTCATTTTCAGAGCAAGTTAATTAATTCATAGCATTTCTGTGATGTCAGCATTTGACAATGTAATACTTTCTTTCTGAAGTATACGTAAATCATAAAATACATGATGGATGAAAAATCAATATTTCAATGTGTTACTAAGTTTATAGATCCAGAGGAGCCAACACTATTTTAAGTAGCTAAACCGGTTTATCTAGTGAAATTCTGTTTGACATAATCAAGGTTTTGCCTCTTCTCCTCTCCTAGGTCCAGAAAATCCTTTTACATTCAAAATCAAATCAGTTGAACTAAAGAATCTATTACTTTGTCAAAAAAAATAACCCAGTTTTATTCCTAGGAAAGGTGGATGATTGTTCTCTTTTTTCAATCTAAATTCTCCCAGTACAACTCCATTTGTATGGGTACAAAGAATAGTCTAAACATTACTAAAAAAAAAAAAAAAAGTAGGCTTAAAATGCAAACCACCTTAGTATAATTCTTATTGACTCCATCTAGGGTAAATTTACGGAATCATGGGCTCTAGAGCTAGATGAGAAATCTCGTGTCATGTGTTTGGATCCCCTGTTTTGTAGGATTCAGTTTAGTATGGTTGAAATGCGTTTGTTCTCAATAATCTCCAGTTAAAGATATCCTAAAAGCTATGCTGATAACTTTCAGTGGTTCTGCCAGCTTTTTATTATTTTTTTTTCCAGTTTAAATATTAATCTTGCAGAGCCATTGCAATCAAAACAGTTTAGAACAGAACAGCACTAGGGCAAGACAGGGTGGTTTTTTGTTGTTGTTTTTGGTGGTTTTGGTTTTTTTTTTTTTTTAATTACAGTTCTTTGGTGTTTTGTTTCCCATGACAAGTACCTAACCAGAAACAGTGATCTATATGTCGTTAAACCAAATGTAATTCCATGACTTTAATTATGAATGGCTTAATGCTTAACTGTTTTGTGTGTGTTCTTATAACCCATCCAATTTGAAAAAGCACATTTAAAACAGTATTAATGTCTGATGTGTGGGGTAAATTTTCCTCTCTTTAAGTTAAACAGAAGACTTCTGTTTAAGTAGTTATGTTGAGAGTGACAGTCTGTAAGGAAATGTTAAGCTTTTATTTCATGACTATGTATTTTTTTCATTGATAGTTTTTTATGTAAATAGCAAATAAATAACAAGAAATTCAAAGAAATATATGACATACTGGAAGGTGAAGAGGATTGCAATGGTCCTTTATTCACACAGTATTTAATTTCACAATCTTAAATAAAATTGTATCATATATGAGGTTTTACCTTGTTAGAAGTAATTCATGCCTAGGAAAAGAAACTGATGGCCACAGCCTCCATCCCAAATCGTGCAATCACAGACTCATAGGATAATTCGGTTGGAAGTGACCTCAGGAGATCTCAAGTCCAACCTTCTTCTCAAAGCTATGAGATCAGACAATATCCATTTTCCTCTTGAAAATGCTCAGTTTGCTTGACTGTCTTCATGGTGAGGACATGGCACCATTTTTAAAAAATTAATTGGTTTTTTGTTTGTTTGTTTAGACAAGCTTATATCCAGCTGTATACTAAGACTTCTCCATGACAGGACTGATGTGTTAACAGAACAGGTGACGTTACTTCATTTTGTGGTTGGGGCTATAAACAGAGGTCACAGCTGCTTCACTATTTACTGTAGGAACAGGGGAGATACTATAGGTGTTTCCTACACAGCTGTTTTCTGTTTAGGCTTTGTTGTGTACAGCTTTAGCTGGTGGTTGAGATGGTCTATTAAGTTTTACTCACTTTAAAAGTTGCAGGCTTATCGTCCATGCTGAGAGTCACTAAAGTCAAGGAATGACATTCTTTCCTTGGCTCAGTGTTTTTTGAAAAAAGTCTAGAGAATACAAGACTGGTATGATGTGATGCAGCTGGCCTGAGTGCAGTGATGGCATGTACTAAAAAAACCCTATAGTGACTAGTGATTTCTGATAAAAAATCTAAGTCTAAAGCTCTTCCTGTAGGAAGACTGTTATCAAAGTTAAAAAGATGTCACTTCCATGTTCTTGTTCATGTGATCTTAGCTCCATGGAAAGTCTGTGGGCATTCCACGGTTGGGAACTGAACTGACTGGTGTGAATTAAATAGAATTCAGCCAAAAAAGACTAAAAATATGCTTTTATGCACATTGGCAAGATATCTATAATGTTTGGTTTATTCCATGATCTCTTCTTCATCAAGAACCATGGTAACTTAAGAGGTCTGTTTCTGCCTGCATTGCAGTTTGGAATGTATTATATTCATGTTCTCAATACTAAAGACCATTTCATAGGACTGGTACCTTTTCTACTTTTTTAAAAAAACATTATTATTATTAATATTATTCATATTGTTGCTGTTGTTATTACTATCGTTAGTAATATTACTAGTATTACTGGTATTATTAGTATAGATTAGCAAGGCACCTTACCAGATAAACAGAATTCAGGCACTCCAGGAACTGCTGGATTAGATGCTCAATATGTAAATTAATAAAACATTGTGGCAAACTTAGACTTAACCAATATTAGAAAATATATAGTTGAGTATAATTCAAAGACTGTATTTGTTATGTTAGTAAGATTTTCTGAAATTGGAATGACAAAGCTTGTAAACTGTACTTTTTAACATTGAAGTAGACGGCATTATATAACTCACATGCTACAGTTCTAGATTTTAACATTAATAGATTTCAGATGTAAAAAAATCAAGAGTTATAACTTCATTAATACGCATCATTATTATACTCCCTGCAGCACCACCAAACAACAGTATCAAATAATCTGTATTTTTTTTCTTTCTAACCTGAAGATTAATACGTTTACACAATTCTCAATTTTAAATTAGGGGCAAGAAAATAAATAAATATCTCTCTCTCAAAAGAACACAAAAATTGCTTCATCTATCTTATGCCTTCATGAAAATAGCAGGGGGTTTAACACATCCAGTTGAATTGTACATTATTGCTGCTCTGCTCCACTTAGATACAAATTGAATTTAAATTATAACTTTTTTAGTTCAATTAACAGAAGTATTGCTTTCATGATGTTTGTTTGCACTTGGTTCATTGCTTTTATGTTACAAAGAATGAATGAATCCTAAAGGAATTATTTCCCATGGAATTCTAACCTTTTATTATAATCCACATAGTTAGTTGGTAAAGCTTAATAATTACGTTGATCTTTTCTGTAGGAATATTTAAATTCTGGAAATGAAGCACTGTGTGTATGCAAAAATAAAACATGGGTTACATTTCAAATGAATTATCAATGCTTTCTCTTAAGGATCAGCTTAAATCCATCTGTCATTTAAATATTTGTGCTTTTGCTGTACGTTTACTTTTCCTACATTCATGTTACAATTAATAGTATGCATTACTCTCACTTTCTGGAATCTAGTTATTAATTATACTTCCTTTATCCCTCTGTTTTTGTTAATAAACACTTAATTTTATATCTCATCTTTGTATAATACATCCAACTTATTTTTAACAGCAGAGACTTCTTAATGACTTTTTTCATAATTAACTGGTAAGTTATTTTATACATAATGTTCTTTTTAGCTTTTAAGTTCATCTGTGAAAGTAATTCAAATTACTAAGCTCAGAAGAAAATTAATTTGATGGTATATGGAAATGTTCTTTAAAAATTTCGCCTGAGATTTAAGTACAACATTCTGTCCTTCCAGCACAAACATGTCTGAAAAAAACTATACGAGTACCTAAAATAAGAAAGAAAATATGAACTCAAACTAAAATACTACTTCTAATCTTTGATGAAAATATTTCACAGGCTTTTTTAATGCTTTATATAATATTGGAATCACTGCAACAATATATGTTAGCTAGTTGTGCCACTGAACTGTAAAAAGATATTGTAAAGTTAGAGCATACTGTTATTCAGACTTGGAATACTTTGATTTTATAGGGGCCATTTAGGTGGTGGTGGGGGGTGTGTGTGTGTTGAGTTTCCATGGGGATGGAAAGAAGTAATGTATATGTGTACACACACATACACACACTGCAGAGACTACATTATCTACAGAAAGAAAAAAAAAAAAAGTAAAGATGTTGGAACTAATCAGAAAAATAATATTAAAATTTTGACACTTCTAGGAAAAAATAAAAGTAAGCCAATGCCATGTTTGTACATATTTTGTATGTATTATTCTATTATTATGTCTCACCAGGTGCTACAACTATTGAAAAGTATGATCTCAGAACGAATATATGGATACAGGCTGGAGTGATGAATGGCAGGAGGCTTCAGTTTGGTGTTGCTGTCATCGATGACAAGCTGTTTGTCATTGGAGGCCGGGATGGTTTAAAGACATTAAATACTGTTGAATGTTACAATCCAAAGACCAAGGCATGGACTGTGTTACCACCAATGTCAACACATAGACATGGCTTAGGTAAGAAAAAAAAATGTTTTAAAAACATACCACATTTTTTGGATATGTAATTTGTAATGGAAAACAGTACTTTTAAGCTATCATAGCACTCTGAACAGTAGCAATAACTGATTACACTGTTCTTGTTAGATCACTAAGAATATATAAAAGGTTAAAGTACATTTTCATAATTTAGCAAAATAATACTGGAGGACAAAAAAACCCAACAAATGAAAGGCAGAGGAACTGGGAAAGAAATCCTGAAACTTATGTAAGTTATTGATAAAATTAAGGTTCGTATGCACTGATTTTGAAAAGTAAAATATTTATCAAATAATCAAGGTATTTATTTTTAATCAAAGCATTATGTGTTTTCATTTATCCAGTATGATAGAAAATGAAGGCTATAAACACTGTGTCAGTGATGGGCTGATGTACTTTAAAAAGTACTTGTAGCAATAGTTTTGTCATGACTGACAGCATATTTTCCCATAGCCTTTTTCAGATAAATTCTTTTTTGTTTTGGATTGTTTTTTTAACAGTATTATCCATACTACTGTCAGCATTAATCAAGCCACATTGTATTCTTGTTCTCTACTAAAAAAATATACATTTGGTAGGGTATTTTTATTATTTTTTAAATTAAGCAAAAGACAGAGATAGTGTTTTCTTGAACAAAAAGGTAGTAATTCTGTGTATCATATATATACGTAGAAAAAACCTCAAATTTATTCAATTACATAAATAGTTTTTGACATTTCAAAAATATCCTTTTTTATTTTGAATTATAGAGGGATGAGATTTTTTTGCTTAAGGAAAGGAGTTTGGAATCTATAGGACATACCTACCAGGATATAATTTTTATAAGGTGTATAAAAATGAACTGTTCATTATCTATTCTGCTAAAATTGCTTGGTGTGATAGAATCATTACAACATCGTGAGAAATAAAAACAGAAAAGACATGCTAGGTTATCAAGCCCATTCCCTTCAGTTACAATCAGCAGCAAGTCCTTTAGTGTACTACTGTGTCAATATCTCACAAAGTGAAGATGCTTTTCTATTTCCCCCCTGCTATTTGACACTTCTAATATGCATTTGTACAGTGGCTGGCATAATGCATTTTTGCTATTAAACATGTCCTGCAATAAAAAGTAGTGATGGGAATCTATGTCAAATGGCATCGTAAGACTAAATAGGTCTGTGATTTAGAATTGTTTCCGAAGTTTAATTATAGTGCTGTAGAAAGACATGCAATTTCTTTTTTTACCAGTGTTCCAGAATTTTACAGAATCTGTTATTACTTTCAATGGTGTTCCCAAGGATGGGAAAAATGCAACAGCTTCAGCTATAACACAGGAAAGTATTAAAAAACCATTAGGGAATGCTTGATAGAGAGAAAATTTTTCCCACTGATAAGAGGTATGGAACCATGTTTGAAACCCCTTTGTGATCACTTCAAAAAATATGTATTATTTTGGGCTGATAATTCTACAGATGTTTTTGGTCAATGGATTTTAAAAATACCTTTATACTTTAAGTAAAGCTGTTCAGGAATGTTGATGTTATGACTGGAGAAAAAAACGGTTTATTTTCTATAGGAGAAAAAAGGGAACACACAAAGAATTTGACCACTTGAGGGTTTTTTGGTTTTGTGTGGAATCACTTCTGAATTTTTATATTGCAGAAATTGGGGCTTTTTGTAAACAATGCATAAAATGAGGAAAGAATTGTAGCCTGGGATTTTATTTGTGATGATGAAAATGATTAAATGCAGTTGTTTGGGAAGCAATAGAGATGTTGTCTTTTTCTTTATTTGGATTTGCCTGAGTGTCATGATATATTATTCCCTGAGAAGTTTAGTTAATAGAATTAAATTGCTTTTTAAATTATAAATATTTGAGTATTTTTCCAGGAATCCCATAAAGTTATTGTTTTGAGTAAATGCCCTTTGTAATAAGAAGTTAATCTGCAGTAAGAAATCTTTTTTCATTTGTTTTCTAAAATATGTGTTATGTTATATTCATGTAGTGATAATGCTAGAGCTGTTCATATTGGATTTTGTATACAAGAATAGAAATATGCACCCATCCTTTAGAGTGATTTTTTTTTGTTGACATCAGCAAAAAAAAATCAGATGTAATTCATTGTAACTAAAGTCACAATGGAGCAATACAATTCGCTTTATTCCATCTTCATTTAATCTTCAGTAGAACTGTGTGTGTAGAAGTGGATGTATGTAGGAATGAGAAATGAGAAAATGAGAACTGACAGGTCTTGTAGTGAAAGTACACAGTGTAGGGTGTTGTATGTTAGTCTCATCGCTGTCAGTGGAAGATGACTGGAAGCTGTGGTAGGGGTGGTGCTTGGAATAAGTGATGCTAAACTGCAAAAAAGAAAGGGTGGGCTGTGGGATCCAAAACTAGCATTTCAACAGTGATTCTAATATCCCTGTCAAGTAGGCTATAGAACAGTATGGAATATGAAAGAGTAATGAGAAATGTTAACAGATGAAAAGATTGTGGAGAAACTGCAGTATCGGTCGAAAAGCTGGTAAGTTACCTCACAAAGGGAATAGGTAAAATTAGAGCTAACAAATAAAAAAAAAAGATAGGACTTTCTATTTATTTTGGCCAGAATCAAGGACATGATTACCCTCTTTTTGATCCATAAATAATAATGGTACCTAAATACATATATATGTATACCAATTCCAATATACATGATACGTGTGTATATATATGTATACATGTCCATATAATTAATATATATTATGATGCACCTGTGTGTATGTACATATACACACACACACACGTATCTGATTAGTCTAAACTTATTGCATCTTTTTTTCCTGTGGACATTGTGATTCATAGCACTTTCAGTGCTATATATATTTCAGTCCATAATACAGAACTAGTAGCATTTTACAGCTTACAAGTTATAAACTACCTTCCACTTCATCACAAAGTAAATGAAATCAGTTTACCTGCATTAGAAGTATGCATTTATTTCCCAATCTGTGTGCCTGTGGAAAAGCTGTAGGTCCTTTCCTTGCATTGTCACCAATTATAGAGTATGAAATGTCCAAGTGTGAAGAAGTTTAACTGATAGCTGAATTCCAAATGCATCTGTGTACTTAAGACATTGCTGAAACTGATAATATTAAGGAGGTTTGAATGTTTATTAAATACTTCATTTCTTAGTAATTTTACTTCTCATAGAGGACTGTTTTTGAAATAATACATTTAAAGTTGATGCTTCTATTCATTTAAATTTTCTCCTCTGCACGTCAAGTACAAAATTGAATACAGTAATATTTCCTAAATCATGAGGCACAATTAATTTCATATGGATGTAAATTTGCATTAAACACTAATGACAAAAATGATAAACCAAAACACTGACACCACTCAAGGTGGAAATTTGCAATAGAGGCATGCAGATATAGATTTCCGAAACTATTGTTGTGATTCTTTAACAGGACTATACATACGAAAATTTACAGAGAATAGAAATGCAGTTAAATGTGTTACAAGTTTTAAGAATAATATATGCTACATAAAGTTTAATAAAGTGAACTGCTTACCCAGCAAGATATTTTTGGTTGGTTTATTTAGGGGAAAGGGAGGTTATTTTGCTGTGTCTTAACATAGAGAACTAACCGCTATGAATTATCTAATAATGATAATTAAATCCTGCCTATTCAAAGACAAATTATGAAACTTGCTTGTATTTTAAAAAAAATAATTTTCTATTAACTCTGAAAAATTTCTAGAAATACTAGGCTCAGTTTTCATCATTTCACTCAGATGATTATTTCTAGTGATCTTCTATACCCCACAGATATAACTCTTAAGATTTATGTGCAGACTTGCACATGATAGAGTTATGTCATGAAATCACTCTCAATGGAATGATAGTGAAAATTCTTAAGATCTTTTGATTATTTGTGTCATTTAAAGTTCTTAAGATGAAAACCTTTGGTTAAAAGAAAAAATATTACTTGGGACTAGATAATTTTACTGAATCTTTCATTTCCATTAAAGTAATGCTTATTATATAGTAATTCAAATCCTTGTTAACTGTTCAGAATATTCTTACATTTTCTATCTTTATTTTAATCACTATCGATAGCTGTCTGGAGAAAGTGTGTTAAATCAACATGTCATGGGAACATAGTGTAATAATTTCTTTATCAGAAACTACTTAAAGAAATTATTCATCATGAGAAATGCATGATCCTTATTACCAATGATTCATGACCCTATACTGATGAGTCAACATAAGATCCTGAGTATTAATAATGAAAATTAGTACTGAAGTGCAGATTGATGTAAATTTAGCTTTATGCTTTCATTGATGCAAAATGTCACAAAAATTTATGTCCTGCATAATGAATCTGTCTTGGCTTTGATTTTATTCTAACTACATGGCAAATCTCAGAAGGAAAATACACGTAGATGTAAATATAAAGACATTAATCAATTTAAGCCTATACATTTTAAAAATAATTAAATGATGGTTTATTTTTAACTACTTTTAAAAGAAGTATTTCATAGCTGTCATGTTTTAAAATTAATGAGATGCTTTCCAAAGAATTTTTAAATTTTCAAAAAGTAATTACTGTTTATCAAATATTTTTAAAGTGTGTGATAGCTTAAGGCATATTTACAAACTCTACAGCTTTAAAGAATTAAGAATTTATGGTAGGATTCATCCCCCTAGGTAGGAATATATATAAAATAATAGAACAACTGAACTGGCATAGTCCCATTAAAAAAAAAAAAAAATATCATATTTAGGATTAAACACCTGGAGCAGTTCCTGCCTCTCAAAGTAGAAAAAAGATTATTGGGAAGACTGTAAGCTGGAAATCTGCTTACTGAATCTGCCTTTTATTTGTAATAAAAAAGCCTACATCAATTTTATCCATATTGGAAGTTGATTGTCAACCTATTACCAAGTTTTGTACTACTGAAAGAAAAAAAAAAAAGCTAACTTTATTTTTTTATATTCTATTTTATATGTATGATTGAATTAATATATAAAAAACCTTTCAAATTGGAAGGTACTTCTTGTGTAATTAACAAAGAACATCTTGGCTGGGCTGTACAGTTCATTCTTACAACCATTTCAGCAATGGTCTGTCATGATTGCCGTATGAGTGTGATTACACTGCTGCTGTTTGCTTGAAAGATCTCCTTTCAATTTACAGTTTATTCATGAAGTTGTTAGAGTGAATCTCTTGCTGTTTGTTCTCTACTTTTTGACTGAATACTAGATAACATTATTGCTAGGAACCACAGCTCACTCACAAAACGGCAGGAATTCAACTGATATTAAAGAAGAATTAAATGTTAGGAAGTTTAACCTGGAACTGGGATGTTTTCCAGGACTTTAATCCTTTAACTTCTAATTTATTTATTTTTAAAAAATCTAAAAATGACTCCTGAAAATAATTAAAAAGCAAACAAACAAACAAAAGATAAATAATCTGTAAGTTATTTACATCTTCAAAAATCTTAAAAAGCTACTTGGGTGGTATTAATTTAACCAAATATAGATATCTGCATCTTAGTAAACTCCCTTTATAGTAACAGAGAAAAATAAATGACTCAAAGATGGATGTCATCTTAATTTAATAGATCCTAGGGTAAAAGGTTAAAAATGAAAGAATGAGCATAAACAAGGACCCACACAAGTCATATTGACACTTCAGATGCAGATAACCTTTGCACAGCAGAAGACTGCCCACTTGCAAGGCTGGCTACCATCATTCAGCAAAATATTGTATTACATTGGTTATATTCCACTGAAGTCAAGTTAAAGTCTTAAAATAAAGCTATAAATCTTTTGGTTTAGAATTTTTGTGAAGCCAAATGTTAGTACCAATATAAATCTTTTAATCTACCAAGAAATTCCCAGAATCAAAGCATCATATAAGAGATCATACTTGGACAGTCTTCCTAGTCTTTAGAGACAGAAGACTCTAAATCCTTTCTTTGTAAGGGCATTTCAGTCTACAGCCTGAGAGATGATTTGAGTACCACAGCTTGAATTACCTTATAAGCTGTACTTGACAATAGGCAGGTCTTTTTTTCATTTCAGTGAAAAATTAAAACTAATAGATTGGGCTAACTTTATTCAGTTATACAGAAACTAAGAATCTGGATTTGTACAGAAACAGACTCAAAGCAATAACAGTTCCCTATAGCTCAAATTTTTTTATCATGGCCATTGACTTTGAAATGTCATTTTACACTTCTGGCTTTAGATTTGATTTTTGCCTATAACAATGTGGATGAACAGAGTAAATGCACCAAGCGTAGTTGCAGAATCTTGACAACGTTTTCATTTTCCTTTAAAACACAGAAGAAAAGACTCATAAGTAACTCCTTCTTAGCCAAATGTGACAGAATATTCTCTGCTATTCCAATATAGTCCTATGTAGTTGCAATTGTTTAGGTATAGCCTAAAGAAAAAAAAAATATTGCAAAAATTAACAAATGTTGCTTTCCAAAAAGTAATCCACTTCTAAGAAACAAGACTGAACATTTTTCTAAATAAAGGTAGTATTTGGCAATTGCATTTATATGAGAACATATAGAATCAGCCTGTTCCTAGCCTTATGTCGCTTTTAAGTGCTTGACATAACAGAGTATAGCCAAAAATCTCACAGAGAAATCATTGCATTTGGTCCTGGACCAAAACGCTCCCTGGGTAATACTTCATTGGTAGATTCAGCCATTGCATTAGTCCTGCAGTGAGGATTTGGACTCGCTGCATAACATTTTTCTTAATAGCAACATACTAAAATTAAGCTTCAGGTCAATACAAGAGTTTTCTATCAAATATGACTAGAATAAAAGCTTCAGTGTTGGCCTATGAAAAAAAGAAGTGTCATTTAAAAAAAAAAAGTCTGGGTTGTCTTTTTATAGGAATATTTTATGTTGCTTGCTGTGCTAGCCATGTATAAGAAAACTTGAAAAATTATAATTAAGCATGAATAAAAATATTTTACAGTGTAGATAGATCAGTTAGATTATACTTTGGACTTGTTAAATTCAGAAGTGAGTTAACCTAGAATTTTCTATTGAAAATAATAATAAAAAAGCCATACTAAATAATTTTAAATATTTGGTATAGCAAAGCTAACTTAGATTCCACTAATGAGTTGCACTAGAACTTTTAAAAAGAAACCCAAAGGTGTCGTATTGGGTATTCATGCATGTGTGCATGGATGATTTTAGAGATGTCCAATATAGAGATATTCTTGAAAAACTGTTTAAGGTACAAAATTGTAAAACAAAATGAAATAGGAAATTTGTAGGAAAACTATTTAAATAAAACTAACAAAATAATGAAGTAAGTGATACCTTAAAGCTAGAGGTAACATAGGTAGTATCAATGGGACCACTTACCAGTTTAGTACTTTCTGGTGGAATTATTTCTTAATATATAATAAAATGGGTGGAAAAAAAACCTGCCAACACAAATAACTATTAAAATAAATTTATTCTACATAATAAAAGTTCAACAAATAAAATAGTCATGAAGCAAATATTTTTAATTCCTTTGCTTTCACGTGATGAAATAAAGAAAAAGTCATATTTTTAACAAAAAATTTCTAAAATTTCAGCAGATTTTAAAAATATGTCTTTAGTGCAAATATCAGAAAAAGTTTCAGATACTGGAGACCATTATAGTTCCATAATAGCAAAGCAGTATCTGATCATATTGAAACAAGTGAAGGAGAAACCATAGGTAACGCATAGGCTGATAACACAAATTTATAATGAACAGGTCATTACAATAAGAATTATGCAGATTAAAGATACAGTTTATGAGGACAATATGGAGAGTGATCGCCTTGCTTCATTTAATGCCAAATAAACTGTTTGGAGACAAAGCCTTTAAAGACTGAGTGTTAATAACATTTTTAAAAGCTTTGACCAGGAAAACACAAGCTAGAGGATTCATGAGCAGAGTAGATCAGATACACAGCAATGTAGCAAAACCAGTTATTGTACAGGTTGGCTGAGTTTTACCTGAGTTTTTCATAAAACATTATAAAATACAGATTATTGCTTGTTCAACACTGAAAATCTAATGATAAATGAATGATACCACTCCTTAGTCCCAGATTGAAGGATATTTCAGTGAAAGTTTAACTTTCAACTTCTATTTTAAAAAAAATTGCCATGGCATTTAAGCGATGATGTTATTTTAGATAATGCTGAAGTCCCAATAAATACATGTTTGTCTATGGAGTTACAATCTATCAGAAAAGCCTTCAAGGTACAGTAGAAACCATTAAAGTAGATTAGAAATATAAATAAAAATTTGATACAGCCCTAACATTTACATCCATGGTAACTGTAAAACAAACTCCGAAAATGTAGAGAATAAAGGAGATTTTTTTTTTTTCTTTCTTCACTAGCTTGCGGGATAGCATCTTTTTATGTATTGCTGGGCTACAAAGGAGGCAAAAATGGCAAATTCACATTTTCCATTAAAAGATAAACAAAAATCAATAGGGTTGGGTTTGTTTTTTTGGGGTTGTTTTTTTTTTTTTTTTTGGGGGGGGGGGGTTGGTTGGTTTTAAAAGTTTTACAGCAAAGTAATTCCTAATTCTATGTATGCTGCATGGATGTAAAAGAAACCACTATGGGGAGAGAAAAAAGTAGAGAGGTCATACACAGATGCATGAGAATCTGAGATTCCATTTTAGACATCAGGGCAGATACAAACCTGCAGTGTACTCATGCACAGGAGGCTGGAGATGAGAGCTAGGAAGAAAGAAATGTAAGTAAAATGAGAAGAATTGAAACCAACAGGCTGATCTTGTAGTACCTCATACCCTATTGGTACGCTAAAGCTGTAATTATTTATGGTTAATTAATTTAACCAAAAATGCTCTAAGCACTTTTAAGAATTCTTGAAAGATATAAGCATATTTTTTTGCAGAATGTTTACTACAATGCCAAGAGATAGAACACTGGATAAAGGAAAATTTTCCAGATACTAGCTTGTTAGAGTATACTGACAGCTCAGAACAATATAGCCCTTCATACTTCTGCACATGTATAATACTGACCAAATTCTACTGCATTAGGCAATGTCATTCCACATTTCCAGATGTATGCAGCTTCATTGTTGGATAAATACTCTGAGCAAATGGCCATGATATCTGTTCAAATCAAGCTTAAATCAACAGAGCTCTGAGTTTGATGCATTCTATACATGTAAAATCTGCAGTATATTCTGCTCATACAGGACGTCTGAGATGCTTTTGGACTTTGACATATGGACAGTCATAAACAATACTCTCAGTCATGAAGAATGCATTCATGTATCATATATGTGCTTCATGAGTACAGAGAAAAATGTCCGTCACTTTGGTATTTGTGCAACATGGAGTTTCCACCTTTAATCTACCCCTTCTTCATTTACAATCTTGTACAAAACATTACCCACTAGCATTAAGTTAACAGTATGAATGCAATGGGAAAGAGAACAGGTCAAGGAGAAAGACTCATGTCCCAAAAAGGTTCTGTGAGTCAAGATCCTGTTGGAAATACCTTGCTTTTCTGCAATGGTAAATCTTTCCGGGTACATCAGCACCTCACAAGGCAGTGCTATGCTGGAGGTGTGCGTTCTCCCTCTCTATGTGGTGATTTCTGTGCACAGAAAAAAAAAAAAGAAAGAAAGAAAGAAACCAAACAAGCAAAAAAAAACCCCAAACCTATAACCACCTAAGCATTGAGTGGAATAGTTCATCAACAGACTAGCTTACCAGAGCACAGGAATACTCTGACATAGCTATATTGTTTACTCTTTCAGAAGCAGCTGTTGAGAGATTAGTCTGAGAATCTTTCTTTTATGCTATATAGACTAGTACCTCTATGTTAAATTGTTGTTATTTTTTGAATGTTGAAATCTCAGGGGAAATATGTCATTCTATCTGCTTTCACTGTTTGTTGACAGAAGACCTGAGCCTTTTAAAGTATTTTCTCTGCAATATTGATTTGCTTGTATATTAGATCTTTGCTTTGGATTTTTCTCCTAATCATTGGGAACATTACAGGGATATTTTTTTCTGAATTATTAAGTACCTTCTCATTGTACTTTGCACCCTTATTAAGTAGTAGATCATGACCCACTTCACTAAAGAGCTACAAATCATAATGGAAGCACTTATAATAATTTTTGAATCATGTTCTCAGGATAATAGTATGGCAGAGTTGAGAATATGGTGTCTCATCTACAAAACTGAATGTAAATAAAGAGGTGGCAGGCAGGTCTTTATTTCTGTAAATTTCCATTATATTAACATGTCAGTATCCTATCTTCTGGCCCAAGAGGGCAGGGATGTTTTTAAAATTCTTTTAATCAGCCTTTATAACCTGTCTGTGAATAAACATTAGAAGAGATATTTTCAACAATGTGTCATTGATTATTCACTAAGGAAGGTAGGTCAGGTCTAAATTATCACATACAAAATTCCCAGCTTGGCCTACGGCAGTCCTATATGCAGCATCCAGAAAATGATACTTGTATTCCACACCCAATGAAGATTATGGTTGTGAAAATTAAATAGCAGGTTTAAATAATTGATGTATAATTTAAAACAAATTGGACTTTACCATCATTACTTTTCTTTATGTTGACACCAGTAGTATGGAAGAAAAGTGGTTTAAGACTTGAATAGAACAGAGTAAGGAAAAGCAGCAGTATTAGTTACAATTAATACAGAATTGTCTAAGTATGCTGCTGTGGATATGGGTGAGAATGTGGTAGAAATTTACAGCTACCTGGAAACTAAATAAATGCAGAACCTAAAATGGTGGAATAAAGCCTAGGTGTTACTTAATCATGTTTAATACTTGGATAACCATTCACTGATTGATTTGTCTCCTCACATTCAGTGTTGTGATACCATATATATCTGCCCTCTTCTTAAAAGGTAACTTCCCTATTTAAGAAATTAGTTGTTGGATACAGGTTTATCCTTCCCAGTTAAAATTCTGTGTCTCTACAAATACCTAAATGCAGAGACTACAGTAAAGCTAACAACACAGCCAGGGGTTTTTTTTTTCTTCCATTTCGTATCCAAAAGTGTCAGTATGAATATTTCCTGTTATTTTGTAAAAACTGATGCTTTTTAAAATTTCACTGTATGAAATCAGGTCTATCATGCAGATAAGGAAATGCAGAGTTAAAAATATGATAGGCAGTGTTCCCTTATTTTGTAACATCACAGTAAAGCAACTTAAAAATCCCATTCCAATCTCCAAGCATAAATAATATTGAAACTGTACAGATCTCAGAACCTAATTAGACATAATAGGATTTTTGCTGCATAGCTTTGTGAAGGCAATCAAAAGGAATATGCCTGCCATTGCACACTGGACAATATTCATTTTTAGTTCTCATTTAGCTAAAAAATAACACAATAACACTGTTGGCTGTCATAACTCCCCAAGTCTAAATGCTTAGGAGAACTGTTTTCTAGACAGAAAAAATTTGCCTTCCCAGTGTATAGTAACATGGTACTACAACTTACTATCCTTCTTTCTTGGACTGGGTTTTTTTTTTTTTTGGTGTCCGTGTAAATTTGACTCCAAAGTTTATGTTACTGTTTTAATTTTTTTATTATTATTTTTTTTTTTTTTTAGTTCAGGAATCTGCCAGTTTCAGACTGTACTAATGAAAAGCAATATGTTGGGACACAATTTACCTAGGGCACTTTTTAATCAAGACTATATATATTCCCAAAAAAGCATCTTTATTACAGGAAACAGTTCAATAGGTGCTGACTTTTGTATGACTGAATAAATAGCAAACATTGAGTTAATAAGCTTTTCATGATTTTCAAGGAAACATTGAGATTTCTTTGTACTGTAGTGACTGTATCTAGTTACTCAATATACTACTAGAAAATATCTCCTCTGAAGAAAAAGTTGTTTCCTTTCCTAGAAGAAATACTCACAGTTGGGTTTCCAGTCTCAGCTGTCCAGCAACTGTACGAGAACTAGCAAAGCCAAACTGTTCAGAATGTCATGAAAATGAAAGTAATTAATCAAAAGATGGATAGGATAAATTAGTCCCATAATGTCAGGATTTCTACAAATTAAAAAAGCATAAGATCTGATTCCCTTAATTTCCGGTTTCCTTATCCAGATAAATAGTAACCTTGATTCATTTTTATGTAATTCTCTTACAATAAAAGCCTCCCTTTCTGGATATATGATTGCTTTTCTCAGCAAACAACAACAGAGCACTATTATCATGTGGATTGTGAAGTCCAAGAGGTTTTCTTCTTTTTTATGTGCCTTAAACTGGTTTTGTCAAATTGTTGAAGTTGAGGTGCAGGAAGAAAAGTTGTGAGTAACTTCTGACCTTTCTCTTACCTTAACAAACAGTCCTGAAAGAGCTAACAATATTATTCTTGTGTGCATTTTGCTTAATGACAATAAGACTTGAAATGTCAGCTGGATATTAGATTTTTCTCATTTAGGAACAGGAAAAGCCCAGTCTATATAATATGTTTTAATAAAACCATTATCTACATTCGGAGTGTAACTATAGATGGATGTTTATTATCTAGTGGGCATAGAACACAGAAACCAACAAAACGCAATTATGTACTATGATGCCACTCTAGTGTAGGACACTTACAGTGAAAATGAAAATCTTCATGATTCAAGATGAACTCTGATCTTCTAACACACTGTTCAGTATCTTGACTACAAAAAGATGAAAAATCTTATGTCAAGGGACCATGCAGAAATTGGCTGTACCAATTAGAAAAAATGAAATTTATATAGAGTTAGTACCTTTGCTCTTTATGGAGGAGGAATTCTGCAGCGTGCTAATAGGATTGGAATTCTGACATTTCAACACAGACTACTTAATTTTATTTTTTTTTTCTATTAAAACAAATGACCTGAAACATTCAGAAAACAGTTTGTTTCATCAGTTTTACTGGAAAATATTTTGCTTTGTGGTCTTGGTAGAATGTATCCTTTAAGACCACTGGGGGCACCTTATGGCAGCCTTCCAGTACCTCAAGTGGGCATACCAGAAAGCTGGAGAGGGACTTTTTACAGGGGCAGGTAGTGATAGGACAAGAGGAATGGCTTTAAACTGAGAGTAGATTTTGATTAGATATTAGGAAGAAATTCTTCACTATGAGGGTGGTGAGACCCTGGGACAGGTTGTCCAGAGAAGCTTTGGATGCCCCATCCCTGGAAGTGTTCAAGGCCAGGCTGGATGGGGCTTTTGAGCAACCTGGTCTAGTGGAAAGTGGTCCTGCCTATGGCAGGGGGGTCAGAACTAGGTGATCTTTAAGGCTCCTTCCAACCCAAACCATTCTATGATTCTATGATTTCAATTGCAGTATTGCCATTTGTGGTTATCATGGACTGTTCAGTAACTTCAGTACAGGTTTTGATACAAAGATAAGATGTACTGCACTCCGTTCTGTGTGATGGGGAGGCTAAAGGTAACACCTTTGGGGCTATCCTTTAATTCATATATGTGATATGAAAATCCCATAGCAGTTCTGGCATCTAAGCTCCAAGAGCAAACCATAAGAACCAGTAATGCTTGAATATTGATTTTTCTTATATATGACACCATCTGCTCTGGAATTCTTCATTATGACACAGTCTGCTGTAACGTAAAGGCTGTATTTATTTATTTATTTGCTTAGGGTTGGAGATGTGTGGGGGTGTGGTGGTGGTGTGTTACCATATCACTACTACTCATTATAATTTTTTGAAACATATGGTGCAAGCACGGCCTAATGGTGAAAATAAATATTTCTGATTGCTTAGAACTTTTCTAAACTTGGCTTCTTAGGAAACATAATGCAAGAATCAGACAGTGGGGTTTAATAGATAGGTGCGTCCAATCACAGGTAATAGGGACAGCCAACAAATGCAACAGTTTTTGCAGCACGTTCCACAAAAGGTGGCCAGAAACTCTACTGAGGGCACTGCAATGGTGGCTCCAAGGAATACGGCTCTGGAGACAAGAGGGGCCCAGGAAAGCTGATAGTTTTTTCAAGGATCACCTCCTTTAAGCTCAAAGAATTTCCATCTTGGTGTGCAGGAGATCAAGCACAGGCAGTAGGAGGCCTGAGTGGATGGATGGAGAACTCCTGATGAAATTTAAACTAAAAAAGGAAGCATGCAAGAGGTGAAAACTGGACAAGTGACCCAGGAGAAGTACACAAGTGCTGTCTGAGCTCGTAGGGATTAGGTTAGGAAAGCCAAAGGTCATTTTGAGTTGAATCTTATGAATGACTTGAAGAGAAACAAGAAAGGCTTCCACAGGTCCTTCAACGGCAAAATGAAGACTAGGGAAAATGTGAGCTCACTGCTGACTGGGCAGGGGACCTGGTGAGAAAGACCACCAAAAAGGCTGAAATACTCAATACTTTCTTTGCCTCAGTCTTGTAAGACTGGCTTCAGGAGTTCTAGGTCCCTTAAACCAGAGAGGGAAGTCTGAAACAAGGAAGACTTACCCTTTGTTGGGGAGGATCAAATTAAGGAACATTTAAGCAAGCTGGACACATCCAAATGCATGGAACCTGAAAACATGCACCCACAAGAACTAAGGGAGCTGGCCGATGCCATTGTGAGGCCACTCTCAATTATCTTTGAAAGGTCATGGTTATCAGGAAAGGTTCCCAAGGACTGCAAGAAACCAAATGCCACTTGTGTCTTCAAAAAGGGGATGAAGGATGTGGAAAGATACAAACCAGTCACCCTCACAATGAACCATGAGAAGGTGATGGAGAAAATAATACTGGAACTCTTTCAGTCCATGTAAGGGTTAGAAGTTGACTGGGAATAGTCAACATGAACTTAAAAAAAAATATAAATAATTCCTGACCAACCTGAGTAGCTGAATAACTGCCAGGATCAAAGAGCAGTAACCAGCAGCACCAAGTCCAGCTGGAAGAAGCTATAATTGTGATGTTTCCAAGGGGCCAGCGTGTTCGTCATCTTCATTAAAGACCTATATGATGGGAAAAAAAACACTCTCAGGAAGTTAGTAACAAAAACAGTGAGGAGAGTTGGCTATGCTGCCATCAGTGAGATGACAACAGGGTGGAAAATGAGCTGACAGAAGTCTTACAAGTTTCAACAAAGGCAAATGCCATGTCCTGCAGTTGGAGAGGAACAACCCCATGTTCCAGTGCAGGCTGGGGGCTGATTGGCAGGAAAGCAGTCAGCAGAAAAGGTCCTGGGGGTCCTGGTGGACAAGAAGTTGGACAAGAGCCAGTAATGCCTGCTTGCAGCAAAGAAGGTCAACAGTATCCTGTGTTGCATTAGGACGAGTGTTGTCAGCAGGATGAGGGAGATAGTCTTTCCCCGCTACTCAGCCCTAGTGAAACACACCTGGAGTACTGCATCCAGTTCTGGGCTCTCCACCACAAAAGAGACATTGTCGTATTGAAGTGAGTGCAGCAAAGGGCCACAAAGATGATTAAGGGACTGGAACATCTCACGCATGAGGAGAGTCAGAGAAGCATGATGACATGAATCTCACACCAAACCAACATTTTTATTTTGGCAGTTTTCTAACTGCAACATTTCCTTGTGTCAATGTAAGATTAATTTATGTGGAAATGGAATTGAACATCATGGTAGTAAAGTATGTAGGACATATTCAGTAAGGTCAGACAAGTTCAGAGAACACCATGAACTTTAAAATCCCATTGAATTCACAACACAACAGCAAGTGGTAAATGCAAAGTAAAAGGCATTGAGGAAAAAATCTGAAGGAATCATGCATCTCACAGGACTCCACATGCATTGTATAAACCTAGTAAAGTTCTCATGGAGAAGGCAATGAAGACTATGTTCTGTACAAAGCCCGGTTAAAGAGCACAACAAGAGATGCAGAGAGAAAATCCGTTACAACAATGCAATGAGCTTATCAGCTTCCATTGTCATAAAAAAAAAAAAAAAAAAAAAAAAAAAGTGCTAAAATCTATAAAATGCAGAAAACCACTATTTTGGTTAAGAGGAAAGCAAATTTTCTATAAAAAGTGACTGAAATATTTGGGATGGCTTCATTTACAAAAGGAAAAAATACGAGAATAAAATTCAAATATGAAAATATGAAAGGACATAACAAAAATTTTGAAACAGTGGGTGAGATAAAAAGACTAAATTGAGGACAGCTATGTTCTAATGAAAGTGCAAAGAAGATATTCAAGGAAGTAAAAGGTGGAAATTTCAAAACTGATAAGATATATTTTGATGTGCATCATAGTTTCACTGTGAAATTCACTGCATATTACAACTCTGCTTATGTGTGAAGGTGAGATGTTTGTGTGTTTATCTAGACACCAATTATATATGCATGTGTGTGTATAGAAACATTCTTGCACCTAATCTTTCTTTGCATATGATTATTTTTTTATCCCAAGAAGAATTTTATTATTCAACTTTGCATTAAGAGTATATACATGAAAAGCTGGAGTACAGTGCTGTTATATATAAAAAAAAAAAAAAGCAAATACTTTTTTGACAATGTAAACCTGTTTCTTCAGGATTTAAGGTTTTTTACAACTATTAGATATTAAAGTAAAAAAACCACCACCACAACAAAATCGACCAAAAAACTCCCACAACTACAGCATGTTATCCCCTGATTTTCTATGTGAACACTGACACATCTTCCCACATGTTTGCTGCTGGTTGTGTTCTGAGATAAGATATTGAGCTATAGAGATCATGACTTCAATTTAATATCTACTTTAATATTCTTGAAAAAATATAGATGATACATGTGATTGAATAAAAAGCATTTATAAGCAAGACTTCATACCAGAAGAAATTGGAGAATTTGTTCAAAGATGATTCTGCAGAAAAAGACGAGGCTCAGACTATAACAAGGGAGATTTCAGTAAGGGTTAATAGGGTTTTTAGTTTATTTTAATTTTTTAAAAGTTTTAAAAAAAACCCACAAACCAAAGCCAGCACCCAAAGCAGAGGAACACTTTCTGTGAACACTGAGACAAGACTTGTTCAAGCTTACTGTTAAATATGGTTTTAAAGTCAAATTAAACATTGAAAGAATTACTTTTCTGAAATAGAACAAAACAGAGTTCTACGTAGGAAGTGGAAAGTTTACATTGTTATAAATGAAAAAAATATATTTTTCTGCAATGAAAAATAAACCCATTCTCTGAAACTGTAATGATCTACTGTTTTCTGACTTTTTGATGAGTTCATAATGTGAAATGGAGTGGGGGAAAAAAAAGACACAGACTTAGGAATATGATTGGATTTAGCCTGAGATTTTTCGTAAAATGCTCATTTGGGATCATGGATTCATAGAACGGAATTACTGAGCTCACTGTACTGTGACAAATGGTGCTTAGCTGTAACATCTTCCAGAGCCTTCTAAACTTAACTGAAGATATTGTGAGACAGAGAATTCTTCAGTTCTTTTGAATGTGTGGTTAAACCCCCTCATAGTCTGTTTGTTGGGTTTTTTTTAATTCTTTAAATTTTTCTCACTTCAACTTCCATGCTTTATATTTTGTTTTACTTTTCTTCACTAGATAAAAGAATCCTTATATATCCAACATTATTGTCTTGTGAAGGTACCCATTCTCTTGTTATTTCTTTTCTCAATAATGTAAATTGATGAAGCAGCTTAAGTTTCTCACTGTAAATCACTTGCTGTAGCCTTTGAAAATGTGGGTGGTTTGTGGTTTGGTTTGGGGTTTTTTTTTGATTCTGTGCCAGTCCACCAAGCTTCCGGCTAATGAAAAATTGTATATTTTCTTCTATGTAATTGATAAAAATGCTGAAAACATCAGACTTAATCTTTCTGTCCCCTGTGGAACCCAGGTGGAAGCAATTCCATTCAGTGAAATCCCCCTTAGGTTGACAATAATTTGAGATCTATCAGGCATCTAGTCCGTAATTTATTTATCATGTGCTTTACTGATATCCTGAAGAGCTAATTCATGATCAGAATGTTATGAGGTCTTGAGTTAAACAGTAAACAGATATCCAAGACTATCACATCATTGACAGGTTATTCTATGAAGTAATGAATCTTCTCAAGGAATGAAATTAGGTTGGTATGACAAGACCTATTTTTCATAAAGCCCATTTTTCATGTGGAGTGGCATTAATTTTATTCCTGTTTGTTAATCCTTCATTAATCAACTCTCAAACTGGTGTTTCCATTTTTCACTTTGAATATGCAAGTTCATTTCTTAGCTATGTTTTGGAAAACTTTTTTTTTTTTTTTTTACTATTGATGGAGAAAGCATACTTATATCTTCTCTCACTCTCTCCATTTTAGGAGTTACAGTGCTTGAAGGGCCTATTTATGCAGTGGGAGGACATGATGGTTGGAGTTATTTGAATACAGTTGAGAGGTGGGACCCTCAGAGTCAGCAGTGGACGTTTGTGGCAAGTATGTCAATTGCCAGAAGCACTGTTGGAGTAGCAGCATTAAATGGCAAGTGAGTAGGGTATTCTTACATGGTCAAAAGACATTTCTGGAAGGGTAACTGTAACATATAGAAGTAAATAACTTTTAGTATATTGTATTAGAGGGTGTCTTTTAAAATAAATTCTACATACCCTCTTACATCTCATGGCTTTTACATTTATTTGAAATAACTAATTTGCATATATTTTCTATATTATTTTTGTTTAATATTTAAAACAAATGCTTAAGAAAATACATGTGAAATTTCAGTGTCTATGGTGTAAACCAGTTCAGGACAAACTGTCCGTTGATTTATCTAACTCATATATGTCAGTTCTAGTTAACCAGCTGAGTTTATGCATCTAATATACTAATGTACCTAGTGATAAGATATATTGTATATGCATTTCGTACCATGCTTCAGCCAATCATTGAACCATAAAACCTTCTTTCTCTGAAGGCAACTACATTCACACCGCAAGTAAACAGAAACTTGATTTTTGTCAAATCAGTCATTAAACCTGTAATTCTAATAATTTTCAGATTCTGTTTCTCTTTTATAACTTTCACTTTTCAGAATTTTAATGTGACACTTATTAAAACTCATTTTATAGTAACGCAATATTATGTATTTCTTGTTGCTTTTCACTTTTAAAGTACTTGCTTTTAGCTATGTGGATAAAAAGAAAATGGTCTGAACAACAATAATTTAGAGGTGAGGGAGGAATTAATCACATCTGACTTCAAGTATTTTTCTACAGACATCTGCATCTGAGCCAATCATCCTAAGCTCACCTTATAGTCAGTGGAAGAAATATATATTTTAGGATATCATTTGTCTTACTTAATTTAAGCATTTATTGTCAGGTCAGGATGAATTGTGCTCTGTAAATGCCCATTTTTCTCTACTAACTATATAGGAATCCCGAGGACTCTCTTAAAATCTGACCTTTTTGGTTTTGATATTTAAGTGGGGAAGAAGAATCCCACTGTAGACAACTGAACATAAATAAAGTGCAGTCCATAAAGAATCCCTTGGGTATGGTGGGAACAATGGAGTATGGCAGATTCTGGGATACTATTTTCCTCATACTTTATTGCTACTGAACAGTAGGGAAGAAAGGATGAGAAACAGCTGCAGATGTGGAATGGAATGAGAGAGTAAATGTTGGGGACATTAAAAAATAGTTAATAAATTTTAGGATAAAAAGTATATAGGAGAAAAAAGGACTTATTAAGGCTATTTGGTTTCATGGTAGACTATGCTATTGCATAATTCAACAACCTACTAAATTTTGCCCAGTGCATTTCTTTCACTTGCGAATCATTCAGTTTTGATTATACAGTTGGAAAATCTCTCAAAAATCTTCCGTATTAGGTTGTGCTTATCATACCGAAGATACAGGCTTGCGATAAGTAGGCTGAATTGATTTCTGGGATTGTCAGACTCTTTCCACTGACTTTGAGAGTCACTAAATACGAGTCAGACAAGGAGCTTAATTTAGCCCACAAACAACTGTCACAAGACCTATAGGAGACTGTGTACCCTTCTGCAGGAGCAGTAGGAAGCCTGACATCCCATAATACCATCTTTATGACAATATGTATATAAATATATATGTTTAAATTGAATCTCAAATTAATTAAAACTACAGGCTTTAAAAGTGTTATCTAACTTCATGAGTTTGTCATATTACAGTTGTGTCTTACTTGCAGAGTAACTCTGGATTAAATAGGTTTTATTGGATGCTTTCATTATTAAGATTGTATTTAATTCATGTTATCATATGCTCAGGTGATACGCCTTTCATCTATGACATTAGGAGTCTATTTTATATCACCGAAGCTTAAATGTCATTGCTTTCCCTTACTAAGTCACAGTGGCACTAAATGTTCCAGAGTAGATCAAATGGACAAAGCTGCTTGAATCACCCTGTTACTCTAAAGGAGTGTGGTTTCAGTAGTGTATGAGCCATGCAGCAAACTAACAGATACAAGATCTAGACAAATAACCCTGCAAATATAAATAAAAAAATATGAAAAGCTGCATATGATTATGTATATATATTCAAGGTATGTTTCTTTTGCACAGCTGAGCATGTATTCAATACTTCTCAGTTAATAAAAGCTCAACTGAATTTTGCAGAATTTACATAGAACGCTTTAAAAATAAACAAGATGTTATCTGTGTCCCAGAAAGCCAGAATGACACCACTGAAAACTGAAAAGCACTGGTCTCTTTGAAACAAATAGCAAATATACTACTGCTATTTATCTTTTTTTTTTTTTAATCTGAATACCACCTTTAAAAAATACCCCACATGCCATGAACTGAAGCTTGAAAACATGTAAGAACCAAACCTTTCAACTGGCTGGTGCCATTCTTACTGCACTGCTGTTTGACACAACTGACATATGCTGCGTTCCTTATTTTAGCCTTTTGCTTTGAAATAGTCAAACCATTATGGATTATTATTTTTTTAAAAATAAATTCTAATGATGTCTCAATGAGAAACACGATGTTGGCTTTAACATTCAAGAAGGGAGAAACTAGTTTAATATGGAAGTTCTCAGGAGTCTCTTCCTGGTTCTTCTTTATGTTTGTTTTCTTCTGCACTGAATTGTATAAGTACATAAATAAAGAGCAGCAAGGTTAGACTATCTTTGAAGTGAGAGAGTTAGAAACTATTCTATGTGTGTATGTCCCAGAGTGTTTGGGCGTTTTACTTAAAAGGGATATTGTATGCTAAATAGCTCAACTGTGAGCTTCTTAAGTACTTGAAAAAAAAAAAAAAAATAGTCTCTTCTTTTGTCTTTTAATGTTGGAAACTATTCCATTTGTGATTTTTCATACCCCTGTGCTTTGCTTCATTGGTTTTCAGGTTAAAGCCATTTTAAGCAGGAAAAAAATGATACATTTTACCATAAAATTGCATGTAAATTATATTTTTCCATAAACTTGTGGAAATAAATATAAAAAGAAAAACTTTTAGATACTGATCTCCTTACAGTATAAGATGATTGATTTGTAACTAACTTCATATTAGGTCTTATTGAACCTTTTTATGCTTTTGAAGCTTACTTGTACAGTCTGTGCAATTAGATTATCAATTATTTTGCTTCTCAAATAAATGGAAAGCAATAGTATCTGAATTTGACAAAACAGGGTACACAGAAATGAATGTTACTTCACCGAAATACATTTTTAAATTTAAACTGAGAGTGCTATATTATATCCAAATCTTTCCAAAAATGTGAAAAACAGTGTGCTAACATATGCATTATAATCCAGTTTGAAAAAACCTTCTTATTTGCTGAAGCCATAAAATCCTGCTAAATTTGTCAGAAATCCATAAAAGTAATTATCTGATGTACTGAGTCCAGTTGACAGGGTTTCTTTGTATAATCAGGTTGCATTATTACATTTTGAGGTTGCAGTACTGTTTATCACTGATAAACATAGATTCTGGGTAGTGAGAAACAAAGACAGAGTTTAAAACACCACCTTTCTTCCCCACTTTCCCTGGCTTCGCTTACGTCTTTCATTCCCAATTCCTCTACCCCCATCCCTGACCAGTGCAGGGGGATGGGGAATGGGGGTTGTGGTCAGTCCATAACTACTTCTGTCTGTGGCTCCTTCCTCCTCACGCATTTGCCTTGCTCTATCATGGGCTCCCCATAGGCTTCAGTCCTTCAGGAAGTGTCCTGCTGCTCCAGCATGATGTCCTCCACAGGCTGCAGTGCAGATAAATGCTTCAGTGCCATGGAGCATCTCTTCCTCCTTCTTTGACTTTGCACTTCCTTTTATCCCTTTTCACTCTGCATGTGTGGCTTTTTTTGCCCTTTCTTGTTACATTTTTCTCCAAGACACCATCACCTTGGCTGTTTCTGGCACGGGGAAGCCCTGGCCTCTCCTCACAGAACCCCTTGCAGCCCCCCACTGCCAGTGTGTGGGAACTTACAGACAATACAATTGAAATACTAATTTTTTGCACACTTTATTAATTAATTACCACATACAGGACGTTTTTGTATTAAGTTAGGAGATCAGATTTCCTGTCAAATGTCTAAATGGAGTTTGGAAAAGCAAAGTTTATTAGAAACCAGTAAGGAAGCCATTTAAATTAGGCAAAGGTGAAAAATGAAGAATGTGGATGGGCTTCAAGTACCCAACCAGCAGGTCTATCCAGGGGCAAATGACCAGCTTTGGCCAGAGTTCACCATTTTTATAGCATTTTTGAAAAACGCTAAGTTGAACATTTTTAAAACAGCTGAGCTTTGAGGAGGTTGGTACCCAAGTTCTATCTGTGGTTCTTTTTTCCTAAGTTTGGTACCGAAGAAAGTAACCAAATGCTGAAACACTCTCGAGGGCATGCATCACAATTTATAACCTCAAGAAAGATGTCAAAATTATGACTGCTAATTTTTTTTAGGCAGGAAAATACAATATAAATGCTAATAGTAAGATGCTTAAACTGACCCAGAGATGTTTTATTTTATGGGAACAAAATCCTAAACTTAGATCCTCTTAATACAGTGCAACAACTTTAGTATTGGAGTTGTTTGGACAGCCTCATCTTTCTCCATCAGCTGTGTTTCCTTCCTTTTTCCTGTTTAGCCTAGTTTCCAATATTTGAATATGTTTCCTTTTCATATTTTTATTGTAAGATAGTCCAACATAAAAATATGAATTTGTGGTTGTGTCCTTTATGAAATTACTTATTATCAGTTGGTAATGTTAGATTTTGTTTGTTGCTTGACAGTAGTGGATACAATTTAGAATGGCTTCAACATTCTAGTAGTTCTGCTTAAGCATCCATAGAAATAGAGTCTACCAATATATTTTTTAAATGCATATATATGTAAATATTTACTGTCATGTCCCTTCACACCCATGCAAATTCATTTGTTATGCTTTCAACTTCATTTGCTTTAATAACATTTAGCTTTGTTTCTAAAAATTGTTTTTTATTTATTTATATTTAGTTACATTCATTCAGTTTCACCGGTTTTGCAATAGTTGGATTCATTTAGTAATGCATTCCCATAAACTGGATTATTGTCCTAGCAGTAATTTTCCAGCTATTCTCTTTTTTATTCTGAATGGGCAACAGAGAGCTGGCCCATACAGGCTTTGGCATATGTGCAGGCAAATGTTTTGTTTTCAGGTCATTTAATGAGGCAAAGCTGGAATGAAATTTGTGTTATTTAGATCAATAATGTGCCTGTGGTAAACAGCAGTTGCTGTAGTTTAATATGTCCCTTATGACTATTATGCATTATTACAAAGTGAACATCAGAAAATTTAGCTTACTGAACTTTCATTCTCAAGAAAACAGCAAAATTCAGACCCAATCAGTGTGTGCACGAGAAAGGTTCTCAAAATTGTCTTGTAGTTAGTCGCTCACAGGAATATATTTGCTGTGTACTGACCTCAGAGAGGCATAAGTTAATAATTCCACAAGGTCCTTAATAGCCATTCAGTGTTTGGCACAAGAGAATTAGTAATGTATTACATTCATATAACCACCTACAAAACTTGATTGCATGGCTGATTACAACCTCCTTCAGTTCTGCTTCTTTACCTTTCATGTATCATATAATAAACTATCTGTGACATTTTCTCTTAGCAGAATCATTAAAGCTTATTACTAATTCAGTATCCTGGTCTGTCTTTTGTACGTTTGCACACAAATTCATATTTCCTAAGTAGGGGTCCCATGCAGCTCAGTGAATGTGCAATTCAATTCAAAATCCATCATATTCTTTCTTTTTCAAGCAAGATTTAACTTGGTATTTTACATCTAGCTTGTAAAATAGGAGCCTTTGCACAGGCTTACTTCTTTTTATATGGCTAGGCTAGCCTTAAAAAGGGCTGGAACAGATACAAGCTAGGTAAGTTTATGTGACTCTTAGAAGACGACAATGAAAAATTATGAAACTTTACAGTAAAACCAGTATTTTTCCCACAGTCCAAAGCAGATGCATATGAAGCTAGGATGTATTGCGTTTCAGAACCATGCTAGGAAACATGGCAGATGCTAAAGACATCTTGGTTGCAGGGTGGGAACTTGATGAGCCTGTTTTCTCCTGAAAGACTATGTTCAGGTTCTCAGATGCTTAGGCAACGTTTCTGTCTTGTATGTGTTGTTGTTTTACCCCAGTGGGCGACTAAGCGTCATGCAGCGGCTCGCTCACTCACCCCACAGTGAGGTGGGGGAGAGGATGAGAAGAGTAAAAGTGAGAAAACTCATGGGTTGAGATAAAGACAGTTTAATAGGTAAAGCAAAAGTCGTGCATGCAAGCAAAGCAAACCAAGGAATTCATTCACCACTTCCCATGGGCAGGCAGGTGTTCAGCCATCCCCAGGAAAGCAGGGCTCCATCATGCGTAATGTTTACTTGGGAAGACAAATGCCATAATGCTGGATGTCCCACCTTCCTTCTTCTTTCCTTAGCTTATATATACTCAGCATGATGTCATATGGTATGGAATATCCCTTTGGTCTGTTGGGGTCAGCTGTCTGGTCTGTGCCCCCTCCCGATTTCCTGTGCCCCTTCAACCCTCCCACTAGCAAGGCCTGAGAAACTGAGAAGTCTTTGACATAGTATAGACATTACCCAGCAACAACCAAACCCGTCAGTGTGCTATCAGCATTGTTCTCACACCAAATCCAAACCACAGCGCTGTACCAGCTACTGAGAAGAAAATTAACTCTGTCCTAGCTGAAGCCAGGACAGCATGTTTACTACACATCTACATCTTTTGGCGTGTACACCCACCGTGCACTTCTCTTCATCCCTCACCCACACAAACAAGATTTTTGGACTGGCTGACTGCTGAATGGCATACGGCTGTGTGACTGTTATTGGCTGAAAGGCCTGCCATTCATATTTTGTCTATTATTATATAGTTCTTTTTTTCTTTATATTTTGTAATGAACAACAGATTTTACATAGTAACATACTGTAATATGGTATGCATTAATTTAGGAATGTAAATGTACTTCAGACCAAGCAGACATGGTAAATTAACTTCCTGAGTCCTGATGCGTGACAGGAAAAGGCAATAGGGTCTCTCCACCTAATTTAAGCTGAAAGTGTCACATAGATACCAATCTGGACGGTATAGATAAGGCAGTATAGATAAGGCCTAGAAGACACACAGCCAATCTTTTAATGATGCAGCTTCCGCAGTTAAGTACAGACTTTTAGAAGGCATTCACCAATCACTGTCATATCTCACATGGTCAAAACTGCAAAAGGTATTAGCATCCCACATTCTGGAATATTCTGAAAGTCTGGCTTTTAATTATTATTTTTAGTGGGAGATGAATTATGAGACTCCCAGTCTGTCTCAAACAGTACCTGGTGCCTGTGTGCTGGGACCTGAAGGAAGCCCTTGTTCACGGCAGTCAGAGAAGTCTAGAGATACTCCCCTGACCAAACACAGGCATTTACTGGAATTATACACACACATCTATACACAGATGTATTTGTGTGTATATACATGTGTATACACATACTTTCTTATTTCCACATGGGTGTGGAAATCTGTGGAGGTTATTTAAACATCTAAAACTTATTGATATGTGGAAATCTGTGGAGTTTATTTAAACATCTGAAACTTAGTGAATTTAAAGAAAAGTAAATATCTAGTTTGATACTACACTAAATATCTTTATGGGCAACAGCCCTTACAGCAACTCTCGGATATCTACTATAGTCACCACAGCAGAATATCGTGCCATTTCCACTGTTAACTGATATTTCTATTTTTCTAATTTGAAACTTAACTTATTAATAACTAATATTGGGGTAAAATGAAATGTCTTTTTACTCGATAGACCAGCCTCAGCTGAATCTTTCATTATTGGTTGAATTCATTGAATTGAGAAGGATTTGTTCATTGTGAAGGTCACAGACTAAATGATCTAAGACTTTTTTTCAAGTCATCCATATAATTGCAATGCACTGATAATTTTCATACTTAAGTAAAAACTAGGGAACTGGTTCAATATTAAATCAATTAAGTATTAATATGCTGCAATAGTGATTTTTAAAGCTGAAGTAGCACTTCAAAATTTCATGTCAAGCTAATGTTTTTTTAACATATTTTAACATATTCTTCCTTAACTGTGGAAACTACAAAAAGGTGTAGATTTTAAAAAAATATTTTAATCAAAACCATGCAGTAAATGGTTACTGAGACAGAACAAAGTGTAACAGCTGTATGGTCTAAAGTTATTAAACTCTCAAAGGAGATTCATATTGCAAGCACATTAGCTCAGTCCAGCACAAAGTAATTCTGTGAATTCAATAACAGATCCACTGTGTCTTTAATAAATAACAGAGCAAATAAAAGGCCTTAAGCTTATGCTATAGGAAATGATTAATTTACAAAGACTATTTAGCCTTAACTTTCTTATAGCCTGATATGGGCATGAACATTTTAAACTGGTGGAATCTGCATTCAGTCACTGGTCTTGCAGAGATAATGTAGCCCATATAATTTTGATTAGAATTAAATTTACTTGAAACAGGTTCTTTCTATTAGGTAGCTATACTTTCTAATGTAGGAAGTTAAACTTTGCCATAATTATATTATCTATGCAAAGGGTGTTTTTCTCTCAAATTTTTCTATCAGTAGTTAATATTTCTTTAAGTGCAGGCACTTTATTACTTTTTTTTTCTTCACTTTTTTTTTTTTTTTGGTCAAATTGTAGGTATTCTTAATTTACTCCACTACTGCATTGCTGCACCAAACACATGAAATACCATTCCAAATTCACACACAGATATAAGACTTCCTTAAAACTTTCAATTCAGAAAATTACCATTTTTTTCAACTTTTGGCAGTGAACAGCTGTTCATTAGCATAACCAAGGCAGCACAGATAGATATCTTTCCTCTCCTACAGTCCAATTCCTGGATCAGGTATGGACTGATTGAGCAATATGGAAGTCCAGCACTGAGGAAAATTATTACCTTCCCCTCGCTTCTACTGGGCAGATATCCTTCATGCCAGAGTAATTCTGTGTTGCTCTTTCAGGCACACTGAAAGGACAGAGAAGGGTATAAAGGGGTCTAAGCAAAAGACTGTATATGGTCTTTGATATTCACAGTGAAAGAATTTTGAAAGGCAAAACCTCATTAAGAAATGCAGTAAAGGCATGATTCGACTGTTTTCACAAACCATGCTACTTCACATCAAAGGCAGTCTGGTCTTTTGAGGCTGGCTTGTCAAACTGAATTTTAAAATGGCTTTTCTGATTAGTTATCAAAGGTTGGTAATGATAGAACTGAGGTAAATGCTTTTGATCCATCCAATCATGATTTCACCTAATGTCTCCGAGTTGGAAACCTCTGCTGCATTTTCTAGCCATTTTATACGTGTGCGTGTGTGTACACACACACACGCACGCACGCACGCACGCACACACACACCCACACCCACACACCCACACCCCCACACCCCCACACACCCCCACACACACCCACACCCACACACCCACACCCACACACCCACACCCACACACACCCACACACCCCCACACCCACACCCACACCCACACACCCACACACACCCACACACCCACACCCACACACCCACACACAGACACACACACCCCCACACCCCCACACACACCCCCACACACACACCCACACCCCCACACACACCCACACACACACCCCCACACACACCCCCACACACCCACACACACCCACACCCCCACACACACCCCCCCACACCCACACACTCACAGAGAAATGTTTAGGAATCTCTATCCATCTTAATACAAAAAGAAGCAACCAAACCCTAAAAAGACAGATTTCCAGCTCGGAGGAGACTGAGTTTGTTCTCAATTCATATCTACGTGCAGTGTCTGAAGAAGGTGAAATATAGAGCACTGGGGAATAGAAATCTATAACGTCTCCACAGGCAAAACTTCACTGTGATCTGTGGAGATAAAAGTACTCGGTACTGGATGCTTTCATTTTCTCGTTGATCTTCCCCTCTAAACGGTGATAATTATGATGGGAATCCCAACAGATTTGATGGGATGCACAGTAAGGTGCAATTCAGTCAACAGAGTATTCCCAGCTCAAAAAAGAATGAAGATGTGACTGTTATATAATGTTGATTGTGATTATTTCTCAAGCTTTCTTTTTAATTGAGTAATGTTTAAAATAAAGTCTTAACAATACTGTAGGTACTAAAAAGCTATTAAGAGATATGACATCTACAAGAAGTCTACAGACACCGGTAATGTGGGAGAAATAGAAAAAAAATACTTATATGTTTGATTCTAATTGAAGTAGTGTATAAGGAAAGGTGAAATTACTACAATAATATTGTAAATAACAACGTGAATTTAACAAACAAAACAAAACTTGAGGAACTTCATTTTACAAAATTCAGATTCACTGGATTATCTTTCATCTCTGAATTCTGAAAGATGATAATGAAAGTCTACTTAAAAGTATTTTCAAGAAATCATCCAGAGCAGAGGTGGTACCTGGTAAGTGAAGTAATAGAATCTAATATAGTTAGGAGGCATAAAAGTAGCCCTTGCAATTGCAGGACTGATATCTGATCTTAGTAATGACACATTTTCAGGCTTTTTTATAGAAATACATTATACTTTCCTTATAGAAAATTTTACTATAAACTGTTACCAAGAAAGGCAAAGCTGCAAAAATGGATTACTTCTAAGTCATCTAATAAAACAGGACCCTGAGCACTAAGAAGGAAGTAAGACTACTAAATAACTTTGGATTTAAGTATTTCAAAAGTTTCATTCAGTTAGCTCTACAGTATCCTGAATTTCCTGAATGGTTAGAGTTGTTCAGCAGTCATTTTGGGCCTCTGTGTGATTAGGAAACTTGGCTAAGGAGGGGAAGCAATTCCTGTCTGAGGTGTTCATGCTCAGTAGCAACCAGAGCATTAAAAAATCTGATTTTGGAAATTAATTTTGTTTTGATCTGAATAGCATGGAGGGTTTTAACAAAAACTCAGTGGTCCCAACCACTGGCTGAAACTTTTATTAGTTACTTATGAACAGCATTTGCTGTCTCTTTGCCAGCAACTCTGGAATGCCTTTAGCTATATTTTACTAGCTGTCTGAAACAGAAGAATGAAAAAGTGTGCTTCGCTTTCAGTGTGAAAATATCAGCTTATAGATTTATTTCAGTTGAAAGACAACGGAATAGATGATAACTTTTCATGACATAAAAGAACAAAGTGGTGGGTATTTAGACCAGGGGAAAACACGGTTATTCACATTGGACTCTGCAGAAGTGTTGGTACTTTGCATTTTTTACAATTGTGTGAAGTGTTTAGGTGTCCAAATATCTACTTAGAAATCATTTGGAAATCTCAGGCTTGTTAACCATAGTCTTCGTTTTTAGAGATCAGTTATCTTCTCTATATGTAGTTGCTTACTGCCATTTGAGTTGCCTCAGGATGGCCTCCTTGGCATCCCGCGATCATGCAGGTTTCTCCTGTGTAGTCTGTCATAACTGCCAGCCTGCAGGGGATTTCACTGTACCCTAGATGTCACAAATAATGTTTGATCACTGTCTGCGGGCAGTGGAACCACATCTTATCTTTGAAAATAAAGATGACATTCTTGCAGACACCTATATGTAAATGATTGTATTTACATTCATATTAATATAAATGCATTCAGATTGCATGTTTGATTTTTTTAGTGCTGTTCTGCAGTTCTTATTCTCTGATGAGAAAAAAAAAGTATGGATGTGGCTGGTGAATCAAATTGTTCTTTAGGGTCGGCTGAGTACCCTGAGCATAACAGCAATTTAGACATTGTAGACACACATATTAACACATACGTGTAGGTGTCTTAATCTTGAATTGGATCCCACCGGTAGATACCTGATAATCATATAGAAAAGTAAAAGCCTTAGGGCTGGATCCACAGAAATAGTTGCAAAAGAATGTATTTGCTTTAACATCTCTCATACAGGAGTATGGATTTTCCTGGCTGTGTCAGACAGAGCATAAGTATGTCTGTCAGGCAGTACCAGAATGTTCTATGGCTTCAGTGACATATTTAGCAGTAGTACAGTACTTGCTTGTTCATCAGCATCTATGCCAACACAATGTAATGGTAAATGCACATTTAAATAGCTCTGAATTCATGGAGCGCTTAAGACAGTAAAAGCTTCCAAATGAATAATTGCTTCACACAGACAGCTTTTGCATCCTAAATTGCTCAGTGGTTGGACTTTAAAATAGCCTGTGTTTCTATTAGTTAATCTTTAAGCACTATAGAAAAGGCAACAGACTGCGAAAGGATTCATATAAGAAATGAATGCAGCATGGTAATAGTGGGAAAAAAATAATCAGAACTGTTTCCTCCTGGGAACGCTTATAAAAGGGGCAACGAAACAAGTTTCTTGCCTGCAGATGGTTATGAACACAACATATTTTTTTCTCAAACTACATTTTTGCCATTTTGAATTTAAAATATTTTCAGTTTTCTATGACTTCCCTACAGAACAAAATCTTTGCAATATATTCTGATGAAGGAAATCAACATACTGTGCCTGGGGGTATCATTTTCTTACTTGCTGAGTAGACATGTTAATGTTAGTGTGGTCAGAACTTTTCTTCAATCTAACCAAGATCCTCAAAACCAATGTAGTACTTTTTAAAAATCCATGTTTAAAACATAAGGTGATATTCTTTTCTGCAACGCACTGCATATTTGATCTATACCATATCATAAGTGTAAAATTCTGTCTGGACACAACCATCTCATTGATAGTTTTTCATGTGGAGTAGGTTGAATACTAGATGAGAGTCTGGCTACAGTTTTCTGTATGGTTTATACTTTAGCATACAGAGCTTATGAGGTCCTTTTTTTTTTTTTTTTCTCCCAAAAAAGGAGAACTAGAAGCTTGTGAATCTATTCACATATTAAATATTAAAATACGTGACAGCAGTTGTCAGACTAATTTCCACAACTTTGGTGCACAATAAAACCACAGAGAAACTGTAATAAATGGATTGCATATATCTTTGTCTAAATTATCAATTGTAAGTTAGCACTTCCACTTCTACCTCACTGATGATGAGCAGTTAGGCAGCAACCCTGCTTACATGATTTATAAATCTGTAGAGACATGTCTGCATGGCACTTGTGGCACTCTTGGCAGTATATGCTATAATCGAAGAATGAAAATGTCCATTACCAGAAAGAAAATATCTTCCTTTCCATTCAGTTGGGCAAAGCACTAAGTAGAATGTGCATTTGGTAATAATATCAAAATTATCTGTGTTTGCTGACCATATGAAATTCATATGATTTTGGGAGATTTTTTTTTTTTTTCCTGTTTACTAATGTCAGATATAAAAAAACAAAAAACCAAAACAGACGATCCTTGGGTTTAGTTCTACAGTTCTGAGCTCTTGGTTTATTAAAATTTTTATTTGTGTGGACTTTCTTAGGTTATATTCAATTGGAGGTCGGGATGGAAGTTCGTGTTTGAGTTCAATGGAATATTACGATCCTCACACAAATAAATGGAATATGTGTGCTCCTATGTGTAAGAGAAGAGGAGGTGTAGGAGTGGCTACATGTGATGGATTTCTATATGCAGTTGGAGGCCATGATGCTCCTGCTTCTAACCACTGTTCCAGACTGCTGGACTATGTAGAAAGGTACCCAATTACACATGCATTGTTTGAATACATTATAATGTCCAGTAGCATAATTTTCTTAGGTACATGATGGTAAAGTTAAACTGATGTTTTTACACCAAGAAATGTCAAATAATTACTTACTAGAAAATTCCACAGAAGTTTATAGAATTCAATTTTTTTGAAGGTTATTTTCTTTCCCTTTTTTTTCCCCACAGTACTATTATGTAATATCATGGACACAAAAATCCACTCTTCACCTCTCATTTAAGAAATCCTGGGTTTTAAGGCACAATACTACACATTGAAGAGTAATAAAATAAACTTTGCAGAGACAAAAATTCAGCCTTGAAATAGTTTTGTAACACCAAATTGTTAGAAGCATTTTGTAACTAAAATGTAGCCGAGCAAAGAAGAAATATAGAACTGTTTAAGTGATAGATATTTACAGTACATAGTATTGCTTCCTTTAGCAACATCACCACTTTCTGATGTGTCGATACAAGCTGTATACATTCTATTTACAGTACACTGATTTTTGCAAGTGGGTATTCTGCAAATTCAAGAAGATCTAGTAGGGCAGTAAGGCACAATTGGAGTGATTATAGCATTCAATTTCGAGGTACTCTTCAAATGTTTCAATGGTTTGACTTTTCCTTTTCTGTATGCTTTAAAATAAAATAAGGAAAATACACTCTCAAAATATGTACGGGTTGCAAAGGTTAAAGTAAGTATGTTTGAGCAGCTGGTTTATCTTAACATAGAAGTAAAGATAGGTGCTGGGAGAGATTTATCTATTTATTTTCTGATGGGGTTAAACTTTAATTGAATGTCAGTTATTTCTTCTGCTGAATGTGGCTTGGCATTTAAGTTACCCAATATGTAATCCAAAGATTATAAGTTAAAATTTACTCCTTATGTTATCCATATGTTTTTGCTCAGTCTTAGACTCTTTTCCATCTCCACTGCATATAAGCAAAGGTCACAGACTGCCAAATACAATAATTCTTGCCTCCAACAGATGGGAGTTCATCAGAAAAATACCATGATGCCTGTGCTTACAGGGCCTATCTTCATGGACCTCTATTTATAAGGAACAATAACAAGAATTTTCAGTGAAATAAATTTATATTAAGACTATTACTGACAATATTAATACATATGAAATCTTTCCAACTACTTCTGCTTATTGTAAGGGAGCTTTACTTTCATTTTGCAGTCTCTGAAAGAAGACCTTTCTGGAGCTGAAGACAAACCACCTCCCATCGCATTTGTCTTTCTCAAGGGGATATTGTGACAACAAACTAAACCACATATACTTAAGCTATTTTATGTGCTTGTATCTGAATGACATTATACAGTGTTGCTTGTCTTAAGTATTTTTGCAATGATAGCAAAAAATGTGAATAGTATACTTTATGGGCAGTTAGCTTCCAGAGTCAAAGTTGTGACTAACAAATCAGAACTTGTGAGGCTATTAGCTTGCATAAAGTGGATGTGAATTATCCAGTGAACTCCAATAAAACGTGAAAAAACTGTCATGGCCCTCACAGTGATTGATAAGTTTATAAGGTAGCTAGGATGTGATTTAATGTGTCTATTTTTACATTAAAAAATAATGCATCATCTTCAAAAAATAAAACCTGCTCAATAATTTAGGAAACCAATGACTAGTAAGTGGTAAGGTCTATTATAGTAAATTATTTTATGTCTCTGAAAGTTTTACTTTCTGTAAATATCACTTTTTTAACTCCCTCCTCTTCAGTCCTTTTGTCATTCTGATACAGCCTAATAAGATGTGCTTTATTCAAATGCCAGTTTGCTCCTCTTGAACTGTTGAACCAGACATAATGTTTTTAAAACTATTTTTGAGATTACGTAGATCTAGTGAGAGCAGATATGTGTTTTTTAAATGCTACTGCTTAAATTCTGCTCAGTAGTTACTAGGAGTCCTAGTTTGATCTCTTTGAAGGTTGATGCAATTGTAAAGGTTTTCCTATGGATTCAAGCATTCTAAAAGAAAATAATAGTTATGCTTGTCAGCTCTTCACAAGCTGGGCAAATACAATGCTGTATTCTTATTTAAAGTTAAAATATCTAGTTCCTTTTTAGGAATTACAAAATTTTGGAGATATTTTGGCAGATTTTGTGAAGCAGCTTTATTTTCCAAATGTTAGTCAAAACTTTACAGCTATTAAAAACATAAGCAAGTGATCTATAGTTTTTCCCCTTCATCTCACCTTGATTTCAAATTGATTTCTTTCTACATTCAGGAACTTTTACCATAACCCTTCTCACCCTAGGGCTTACCTGGTTATTATAAAGATGAAATGTACAGTTGTTTTTAGCAGAAGAAAGGATATAAAAAATCTCAGACATTTTCCTGGCAATTACAAAAACCTAGTTCTTGTGCAGTTCTATTTTGTTGTCAGAATTGAGTTACAAGAATTCTGTTTAACTTTTATACCTGTTAATTAAAAAAAAAAAAAAAGTAAAAAAAATATAAATTGTTTTTAGTTTCCCTGCTTTTACACCTCCTCACCTTGGTCCTTATAATTCAAGTGTAGTATATCAAAGAGTCTATTAAAGAGTCTTTAGGCAGGTGAAGATACAATGCACACTGGTGCATTTCACTGGCTGGGAAACTCAGCTAGAAACAGACAATGCTGTTGTTGAAAAAGTCACACAGTCTTTGAAAAAGTCACACAGTCTTTGAAAAAGTCACACAGTCTTTGAAAAAATCCATTCAAAACCTATTTTTTTCTTTTTTTGGCTTATTACACATACATTTCCCTTCCACATATTCAAGCATTGCTTTAAAGTATTTTCCTCTCAAGTTTTAAAATACATTTATCAATATTTAGATATTTAACTCAAAAATTCTTAAGGAAGGATAGAATAGAAAAATGAAAGAATGTGAATAAATAAAATAAATTGTAAAATAATAAAATAAAATGAACAACACAATCAATTTAATGGTATTTTAGATGTAAAAAATCAAACACAAAATTTTAACATCTTATTTCGTGAGGCATTCCGATAAAGCCAGAAGGATTAGTAGTCAGTACATGAGCAGATTTTTTTTTTTCAAAATTTATTCGGCTGTCAAGAACAGTTTCATCAGGGTTAAAGACAATTCTTTTACTGTCTAATTTGAAGGCCATATTTATGAACAACAAGGCATTTATAAGCAAAGTAGTATAATGTTGTTGCAACATTTATATTAAAAAGTTAAACATTTCCCAGTATTCACGTGTAACATGGGACTTCAAACACTATTCCTACTAGTTCCTTACTGAAAATATGAATGACTGAAATAGCTACAAGAACCCTTACAATCAGCCTTTGTATTGAAAGCCTGAAATTTTCCTTTTTTGTAAAGTATATGTATATACAGCTTTCTGTAGGATTATCAACTTCTAGTTAATAAGGTTTAGAGTACAAGTAAATATGTTGAAAGAACTTTACTATCTCTAAAAAAATTAATCTAGAGCTAATACTGTCTCTTAAAGGTGTAGGAGATAGTGGTTTGTAGTCTCATAACAATATAGTAGCTAGGGGACTTGTAAATAAAAAAGATTTTTAGCCAATATAGAGTTCCTTTATAATTATTTTAGAGAAATTATCATGCCCAAAATGTGATCTACCTTACACTTAAGCAAATGTCTAAAGTCAGTCAAAGGATTTGTGTCTTTAAACTGTTTGTCAAGTGATTCTGCTACATAGTAGGGATGCTTAAGGACAAATAACATTAATTCTTTTATAATGTGAAACAGTATTCTATTTTAGTAATATCTGTCATCTAAAAATGAGGTATCTAGTTTAACCTACTACTCCAGACAGTCCTAGTAACAAAGTGAGAGGCACTATCAAGAGGTGATTAATTTCTGTTTTACAGATGTCTAAAATAGATATAATGGAAGTGCTTCTGAATTTAATTGATTTTTCTTGTTAATGAATATCTGAATTAATGGCTTAGGCTAAATGTTTAATTTTAAAGTGACTCTCATTATACAAAAGGAATTTTGGCCTCAGTTTTAACAATTCCGTGGTGGTTACTGCTTGTACTACTCTCCTCACTTGAGCAAATGTCACGAGAATCTAACTCTAATGCAGTTAAGCATATGCCCTGAATACTTAGGAAGGTTTTCTGGCTATGAACATTGTGTAGGATAATTGTAGAAATTAAAATATGGTGTAATAGAATTTTAGAAAAAAACATTTTTAATGTGCTACAAGAAATATCCAATTTAAAATATTTACATTAAAGTATACATACATCCAGATATTGCTTTTATATCCTTCTCAAACTGCTTTTTATGACACCTTATCCCACAAATACCCTGGTTTATTCCAAAAGGTTAGCTGAGCAAAAGTTCATAATCAACATTTAGAGGTTTGAATTGGGAACACAATAAATGTGTGCTAAATAGGATGCTAAAGGATTCCACCCACCCCACCCCACCCCCCACTGGAAAGTGAAGATCAGCATGAAACAACACTTATCTTCTCCCTGGACATTCAGTTTCCTTTCTCTTTCCTCAGGTATGACCCAAAAACTGATACATGGACAATGGTGGCTCCACTGAGTATGCCTCGAGATGCTGTTGGTGTCTGTCTCCTTGGTGACAAATTATATGCAGTAGGTGGCTACGATGGTCAAACATACCTGAACACTATGGAAGCTTATGACCCTCAAACTAATGAATGGACACAGGTAATCAGAAAGTGTTTGTTTGTTTGTAACATATTTTGATAGTTGTACATAAAAACATTACTTTTCTGAAGAAAAAAAGAAAAAAAAAAAGTAGTATCTGAGGTTGCCATAGCTCTAAAACTAGTCTTAGTAGTTTATCAAATATTATGTCAGGAGTTTCCTCTGAAGATAAAGAAGAGAGAATTAGATTCTAAGAAACTGGAAAAAGACAGAATAAGCAGTCATTAGTATTATCTTGTTACTTTTCAGACAAAATTCCTGTTCTGATCAATTTTTATATCATTTTTTTTTCTTCATGCAGAAGAAATGTCATAAAAAGTGTCAAAATGGATCTGAAATTTTAATTGGTAACCAGTATGTCCTGCGGATCCTCATATGAAAATTTGTTTAGTTTTTGTAGAGAGCCAAGTTTTCATTTCATTTTTCAATTCACTTTTTCTTGGTTTTGTTGGATATTTTGAAATGTGTGCATGCATGTTCCTAATTTTGAACCATATACAAATTAATAGGTATAATAGAAACAGTGGTATAATGCAAGAATCTGGGGATTAGTGATTTGGTTGTAGAAAGAATGTATTTTATCACATCACAGTAGTGCTTGGAAAAATTTGGATTCATAGCAGACTTAAAAAGAAACAAAAGATTATTTCAACACTTTCTGTTATTAACTCTCTTTTTAGACTTTCTGAAAAAGTAATTTGTTCCACCAGTGTAGATGTCTACATCTGAATTAATCCCCCTAAGTTCCCTTTAAAGTTAATAAAGAAAAATATATACTTCAAAAGCATGATCTTATCCTAAAATAAATGTTTAAAATAGGCCAGATGTATTGTAATAAAAAAATGCCTATTTCTTTTTACGATTGTGAAGGGGGGCTTCTGTTGTCAACTTTAAATATAGACATACATGGTGTAAAGTTAATGCAGAAACCCATCTTTTTTACCTACTATTAATTAAATTAGAAGAGAACATTTTTATGACATTCTGTACGAAATAAGGAATTTTTGGAAGGTTTCTTTTCCCAAATCCACCAGTCCATGTAAAAAATCCATGAATAACCACATTTGGACAGATAGTTAGGAAATGTGTAACAGCTACAGCCTACAGATTATTGAAAACCCTCGCATGTCAACAGTACACAAAATTGATGACAGCTCTAAAATCACTTCTTTTTTCTGTTCTCACACTTTTAAATGAAAGATGTCCTATGTAAGTAACTTAAAAACTACAGTACTGGGATATTGTGGGTTGTATTTATTTTTAGCAGTTTATACTCCCATTAGTTTTGACCATTTTAGAATAAAGTTGACACAGCACTTTTGCAATCTCTTGCATGGCTTTGTTCCTGTTTAGCTAATTTGTATCTTTTTTTCTGCAGATGGCTTCCCTAAATATTGGAAGAGCTGGTGCCTGTGTTGTAGTCATCAAACAACCATGACTGTCAGCACTGATTAGAATTTTACTGACTGTGAAATTATTATTTTTCTATCAGACAATAAGAATGATAACTTAATGAGAACAAGGATTTAAACAGTGAATATGGTGTTGATCACAAACTTGAAGAAGTTTGGAAGTGAGAAAGATTTAATTATTTATGCCCTATAAAATCATAAAACCTGTTCATGATCAGTGTTCATGATCATGAAAAAAAAAATCAAGCTGTTGTAGGCATAAATATGTGAACATGGAGTAGTAAGTTCAGGTACTGTTCTCATGAATTTGTTCTGGAGAACTGGATAATCAAGGGACAGCTCTGCAGAAGGAGCAGGAGGGAATACAAGAATGGTTTTAATGTCCACAAGACTTTTAACTGCAGAAACATTAAAGTACATTTAATCACTTTTAAACTGTGTTTTTTTAAAAGACAAAAGTAGATAGTAATATAAAATCATCTGTTTAGGTCTCGTCTTCAAATGGGTTATGGCCTTTTCATTTAAACAGACAGTTTGGTTCTTACTGAAGGGAAGAGGTTGCAAAGTCTGGATATTCAGGTTTCATTCATAATGACTGACCTGTTGCTCTACAGTAGGAAGAAAAAAAAGAATAAAAGTAAACCTCCAAGGTGACTCTTTTTTGGTAACTTCAGATTTTACCTCCATGCCTGTGTTAATATATCGTGTAAGGGAGCGTATTGAAAGGGAAGCCTGTGTGTTTAACCTAATTGTACACAAAGCAATCCTTTGGCTTCACTAGGGCTTTGTTACAAATATGGGAGGCAAAATAACAGTTTCCTAATTCTTAATCTTATATTCAAATTAAGCATGTGGGTTCTGATCTCGTTGTTTAATGCATCTTCTGCATGTTGGAAGCTCATGAAAAGCTGGAAAATTAATACTGTTCCTTCACTGCATCATGTAACCAATGAACCATGACCAGAACAGTTCATAGAGCCTCTTCTAACATTTCAGGAGGGGTAAAAACACTACATTTTATTTATTTCTAATGCTTGTACATACACAACTTTTCCTGATTAAAGCTGCCAATTTATGACTTTCCACTTATGACTGAGAATAACTGCAAGGAGGGAATTGAAAATAAATGCAAGTCGGATAAGGAAAATTAGACCATTTGATCTAATAAAGTTCATATGGTAAATATACTAGTGTCATCTGTGCTTCCCTTTAGGGTTGACCATTTCTGGCAGTAAGGATGCTTTGAGCTTTTGCCGTGGCAGTAGATTTGACACTGATGCTTTCTATCTGCTCAGCTAAATCAATTCAAATCCTAAGGCCACTAATGGAATATGAAATTCTGCTATTCAGAGAGGCATAGGCTCTGGGAGAAGAACTACTAAGTATACCTCTTCCTTAAAGCCTAGCTGATCTTTAAGGAAACATTTCATGGTCCAGAAGCAGAAACCTCACAATCCTCTGTCTAGCAATTTTGAGAAGCAATTCTGGTTGTAGTTAAAAGAGTTTTCTTAGCAAAACCCTTTGAAACCATTTGAGTTTAAAAAATACATACAGCCACCTACTTGGGACATTTGATTTGACAATCTGTCTTTCCTTCTAACAGCATCAGCATGGATGGAGATCTTTGTTCCCTGACACAAATTGAACTTCAGTTGTGAAGCCTAAGTGTATTGGTTTAAATCTTTTAAATGCTTCTCTGTTCTAATTAGAAATCAGCTGCAAAATCTTCAATATTAGTTTTCCCCAGTGAGTTGGTTTATGAATTGCAATTAGTCTTCCACAGAGAAGCATGTCCATTTTTACACAACTATAACAACTTATTGAATAAAAGATGTTACAGCTCTACAAATTTTGCTTCACAAAATCATAAGCTTCTGAGACTAAACCAAGAAGATTCTAGAATTATAATTACAATTAAATATAGAAATTAGCATTTAGTTCACCTACAGATACCTAATGAATTTAGGAATTTAATTTTAACTTTATTCCCTGAACTTCCTTTTGATTACATTATATTCATACACAATAGAAATATGATTACTCTACCTATATACTGACCTTCAAGAAAGGATTACTTCTATTAATTGCAGCCCATGGCAGATTTTGTTTGTGTACCTTGATCATTGTTATCTTCAATTTATCCTCAATTTATTTTTTTATTCTCAATTTCCTTTTACACATTTTCAAATTGCCTTTATTTATCCAAAAAGAAACATTATTCCCGTGATTTTTTTCATTTATTCCACCTCTCTTATGCTGAAAGAATAAAATTATTTATTTTTTTATTTAGATTATGTAAAATCTAGCCACAATAAAAACCAAATCTGACTTCCAGATTCCTTTTACACACCTACATCAATATATTCTGCAGTTTCTTCTAAACAGAATTTAGGGATAATTTTTTGATAAAATTTTAAGTTTTTCTTACTGTTTTGTTAACTCTGCTGTTATTAAAAAAATAATAGTTTCACCTTTTATTTCAAGGGATTGGATTAAAAAATATATATATAATCTTAGTCTTGGTTTCTGTGATCCATTGAGAACCCTTTTTTATGTCTAAGACTTAAAATTGCTTCTGATAGGCAGACTTGTACTAAACAATATTACATTATAGAAATTTATCTCATCATTGTTAATGTATCATGGTACCTTTTCTTTCATATGATCCCTTTGATTTCACAGTATGAAAATCACCGTGGAATCAGATCTGCAACAAATATTAATTTCAGTGAAATCAATAATTAAAATCCTCAAAATTCTGCTTGTAAATGTTGTAGCTTATTATCCTGAATATTTCTGAAATATTAGCATTTTCTCTTCACTCTTCCATTCTTTTATTCATTTTAGCATGCTTTTTTTCCAGAATGTTAACTAGTTTTACTAGAAAGTCTGTTTCACACTAGCCTGTGCGTATACATAGGCCTTATACCTATTTTCTTCCTGTTGCCCAATCTTATATAAGAACACCTTTTGTATTAATCTAACATAAGTAAAACTAATAAAAATTAAGGTCCTCAGGGGTAACTCAAATTAAGGTCCTCTGGGACTACTGCAAAGCCTTGCATTTCTCTGTTCTATGGGTCAAAACCTCCTCTTTTTTATTTATTTATTAGAGATTTTATTTCTTTATTAGAGATTTTATTTCTTTCATTCTTGCTGCTTCTGGTTTTGAAATAGGAGGAATGTGAAGGACATAATGCTAGAAAATTTATTTATAAATGGACAAGTCTATACAGATTTTTATGTGAAGACAGGGAAAACAATACTGGCAGGAAGTAGTCATTCTTGTGCCTGAAGACTTGTATTCAAAAACTGGCATAGACATAAGGAAATCAGAATCATAGAATGGTGTGGGTTGGAAGGAACCTTAGAGATCACCTAGGTCCAGCCCCTTCTACTAGACACCTTCCACTAGACCAGGCTGCTCCAAGCCCCATCCATCCTGGCCTTGAACACTGCCAGGGATGGGGCATCCACAGCTTCTCTGGGCAACCTGTTCCAGTGCCTCACCACCCTCACAGTAAAGAATTTCCTTCTAATACCTAATCTAAATCTACCATCTTTCAGCTTAAAGCCATTCCCCCTTTTCCTGTCACTACTTGCCCTTGTATAAAGTCCCTCTCTAGCTTCCTTGAGGTACTGGAAGGCTGCTATAAGGTCTCCCTGGAACCTTTTCTTCTCCAGGCTCAACAACCCCAACCTTCTCAGCCTGTCTTCACAGAAGAGGTGCTCCAGCCCTCTGATCATCTCCATCTCTCTCCTCTGGAATTACTCCAACAAATCCGTGCCCTTCTTATGTTGGCAGCCCCCAGAGATGAACAGAGTACTCCAGGTGGGGTCTCATGAGAGTGGAGTAGAGGGGGAGAATCACCTCCCTCAACCTGCTGCTCATGATTCTTTTGATGCAGCCCAGGATATGGTTCGATTTCTGGGATGCAAGCATACATTGGCAGGCTATATTGAACTTTTTGTCCACCAACACTACGTCATTCTCTCAAGGCTGCTCTCAATCCACTTATCATCCAGCCTGTATTGCTTGGGATTGCTCTGACCCACATTCAGGACCTTGCACTTGGCCTTGTGGAACTCCATGAGGTTCTCATGGGCCCATCTTTCAAGCCTGTCAAGGTCCCACTTGATGGCATCCTTTCCTTCCAGCATGTAGATCGCACCACACAGCTTGGTGTTGTTGGCAAACTTACTGAGGGTGCAGTAAATCCCAGTGTCCATATTGCCAATAAAGATGTTAAAAATGTCAGTCCCAATACCAGCCCCTGAGGAGTGCCACTTACCACTGGTCTCCACTTGGATATTGAACTGTTGACCACACATCTTTGAGTGCACCCATCCAGCTAATTCCTTATCCACTCAGTGGTCCATCAATCAAATCTGTGTCTCTTTACTTTATAGACAAGGATATCATGCAGGACAGTGTCAATTGTCATGGTGGATGACATCAGTCACTATTCCCTCATCCTTCAATGCTGTAACCCCATCGTAGAAGGCCACCAAATTTTTCAGGCCCAATGTGCTTTTAGGGAAGCCATGCTGACTGTCACCAACCTCCTCCTTAGTTTCCATGTGACTTAGCATAGTTTCCAGGAGGATCTGCTCCATGGTCAGAGGTGAGACTGACTGGCCTATAGTTTCCTGGGTCTTCCTTTTTTCCCTTTGTAAAAAAGGGACTTAATTTTCCGCTTTTGCAGTGAGGAGAAACTTCACTGCACTGCCATGACTTCTCAAATATGATGGATAGTGGCTTAACAACTTCATCCACCAGTTCCCTCAGGACAAACAGATGCATCTCATCAGGTCCCATGGTCTTGTGTACCTTCAGGTTCCTTAGACGGTCCTGAACCTGATCTTCTCCAGTTGTGGGTCGTTCTTCATTCTCCCAGTTCCTGCCTTTGCATTTTGTGACTTGGGCAATATGGCTGGAGTACGTGCTGGTAAAGACTGAGGGAAACAAGTCGTTGAGTACCTCAGCCTTCTTGATATCCCAGGTAACCAGGTCTCCTGTTTCCCTGTGGAGAGGGCCCACATTTTCCCTGCTCTTCCTTTTATCACTGATGTATCTGTAGAAGCTTTTCTTGTTGCCCTTGATGTCCCTGGCCAGATTTAATTCTATCAAGGTTTCAGATTTCTTAACCTGATCCCTAGCTGCTCAGACAATTTCTCTGTACTCTTCCCAGGCTGTGGTTGAAATCTCCTATGAGAACCAGGGTTTGTGAATGTAAGACTGCTCCTATCTGTCTATAGAGGACCTCATCTGCTTGGTCTTCCTGGTTGGGTGGCCTATAGCAGACCCCCACTATAATGTCAACTGTCCCTGCCCTTCCTTTCATCCTGACCCATAAACTCTTGGCCAGCTCCTCCTCTGTCCCCAGGAGCTCCATGCACTCTGGCTGATTGTTGACATACAGGGCAACACCCCCTTCCTCATCTCCACTGTCTGTTCTTCCTAAAGAGCCTGTATCCTTCCATTCCAATGTCTCTGTGATGACAGTAAGATCATAGGCCTGCAGGTGTGTGCACATCTCTTAACATCTCTAAATGTTGTTTCTAGACAACATTTGAGGCTTTATAAATATGGAATAATTCAAATTGAACTCAATAGAAAAACTGATCAAGCAAAATAGGTAAATATTTTTCTATTACTCTGAGGGTGCCATTTTCAAGTTGTTTTTACCAATACAGTAGTGTTAAAAAATCCATTTTGGAAAAGAAAGACTATCGTGTGATCCTCTGTTGTTTATGGAACTGTTGATTACCTTGTAGTTTTGAGCCTTTCCTTTTAGTTATTTTTTACATTTACATTTTTTATTATTGACAGTGAGGGATGCTAGAAATATAATCAGTATTAGTGAAGATCTATGTAGAAAAACGTAATTTAATAGTCATTATGTAGTAGAGCTCTTTATTATTGCCATTTTGTGGTCCAATGTTATTGATATTTTTTCATTGAAATCAAAGCCACAAACAAGGCAATAAAAACATTTGAAGGTAAGAATGTTGTTACTTTGTCCTTAAATATAATTATTCAATACATATTTGTACATGTGTTTTTGCAATGAAAATACTAATATTGTTTAAAAGTAAAAGTAAATGTTAAAAAATCATTTTGCATATAGAACAGACTTCTAATCATATGAAACTGGGCAAATTATGAAGGCAATTTAAGGATGCTTTCAGGAAGTTTCCTGTCTCATAACATTACTCTCTTAAGCTAACATTAATTGACTTAAGGGAACCATTTTGGCAAAGACAAAGAATTATTTCCTTGAATATCATTCTCTTCTACAATGAACTGCCATTAATTAACCATTATTTAAAAAGCACTCATGTTAAAATGTATCTAAAAGGCTCTCTATATTATTCAGATTGTTTTATATGTTTAGCAGGTCCAAATAAATTCCCATTAATATATTTGCCAGTGACTTAAACACTTTTCAATTACATCAATAAAAATAACTCACAAATGAATTTGAAGTTATGCAAGTTTTAATGGCTCAGTCCTTGATGTCTCTGAACAAACACCAGAAACGTGCATCATGATTATGAACAAAATACAAATTTTCTGTAACAGAATTCACACTCTAGAAGTCTTTCCTTATTACTGTGCTCACAGTGGACTGGATATAACAGAATGTACCCTGTTACATATGACTTTGAAGTAGTTATTTCACAAGGAATGAATAGAGAAGGCAATTCTGCAAAGGCTTAAAAAAAGTTCCTGTAACTGTTATCAAATAGCAATAATAAATTACAATAATTCTGTAATATTGTGGGAAACTTAGACAATGACTATGTGCATGTATGGAATCTGGTGACACAACACCAAGTATGAAACTGTTTACTTATATAAAGTCCACAGCCTGGAACAGGACCTAGTGCACTTTTTTGACATTAAATCTCCCATACATATACTTGTGTTTAGTTTTATGTCCTCACAATCCAGCTGCACATTGGCTCTTGTAAAACACTGCTTTGCTACCTTTCTCCCTTCCCCACTCCCAGTTTCTGTTTATATTGCAGAGGCTTTCTGCCATTAGACGTATTTTCTCACAGATTTCTGATGAAAGCAAGAAGTATAATAATACACTATACCAGTAACAAATTACTTACAACTCTATATGCAAAGTGGGTGTGCATGTCATAAAAATAAAAGGTTTATTTTTCTTTTCCAAAGTAAAATTTCTTTGATAGGTCTTCAGTCTTTTAAATATCTACACATTGAAAAAAAAATGTAAACTTTCTAAAAATGTAAATATTTTTAATATGGAGCTTCCAACTATTTACAAATTACTCCAACTTTACAAAACTGTGTGTTTAGTCATGCAATATTTATCATGATCCCAGTGCTGGCATCCAGATCTCTTGTAGATGTTCAGGTTTGTGAATGTGTGTCATTGTCTCCAGATTTTTTCTATTCCAAAGGACATCTCGAGTTGAGTGAATAAAGTATCAAATGCAATATTTGGAACTCACATGTGAATCTTCTGTGTGGTATGCACAAATCAGAAATCAGGATCCCAGCCTGCTCAGAGAGCATGTTTCCAACCTTGGTAGAAGTTTGATTCAAAGTTAGCTTTCCTACCAAATAGAACATCCAGTGTAATTAGTATAATATTTATCAAAATACCAGAATAGAAATATCGTGTGAAGGATAATACAGTAGAATAACTGTATCTCAGAAATGTAAAAGGAATATTAGGGAAACAGATGTGTTTCTTGCAAGAAGACATTCCCCAGGGGTACTGGATTTTATTGCCAACAGAAGTGGTTTGATTTTAGGGAAATAACTTTGCAACCAATCTACTGGCTCATAAATTGAAATACTATTTGAAAGCAGTCATATTGCTGCATGTAAAATAGGGGCTTGACTTTGTACATTCACCACAACAGAAAAAATGTTATTTATCCCAAAGTAATCCTTAAAACCTCAATATTGAAAAACAGTAGCTCAGGTATATCTTAGAAGTCAGTAACTAGCTACATACTTTAAATTCTGTGAATATCAGGTTCTTGGAGTCTTTTGCATCTACTGCACCAAGCAGATATACTAGGTATTACAGGCTCTCTACCACCTCAGAGGAGAATCTGAATATGTAAAAGTAACTTCAGAAATACTTCATGTTGAAAAACAGTTTTTCCGTGCAATGTATCTGTTCTAACTTAAATGAGAATGTATAAAATATTCAACAGAATAATGATTCTTCAGCCTTATTCTAAATCCAGTGTAAAGCTGGTCAGATTGGTATAACCTTACATTTCATTGCAAATTCCCTCGTAATACCTCTGCTTCATAGTACATGGGGATTAGGTACACTTTAGAGGCAGAGGCACTGTGCAAAATCCTTCTATCAGCAAAACTTTGATTTCCACGTGTAAGACCACAGCTGCTGGAAATTAAACCATAAAGAAAATCACTAGCATAAGTAAGACATCCAGTGGTAGGGAACAATACAGCCCATAATTACTGGCTACCCACAGCTTCCCCTTGAGGATCTATGGAAATACTGTGGCGCGCAGTAGTACTAAGCAGTACTAGAGACTCAGCACTGGTGAGGCCGCACCTCAAATACTGTGTTCAGATTTGGGCCCCTCACTGCAAGAAAGACATTGAGATGCTGGAGTGTGTCCAGAGAAGGACAGCAAAGCTGGTGAAGGGTCTGGAGCACAAGTCTTATGAGGAATGGCTGAGGGAACTGGGGTTGTTTAGCCTGGAGAGGAGGAGGCTCAGGGGAGACATTGCTCTCTACAACTACCTGAAAGGAGGCTGTAGCAAGGTGGGTATTGGTCTCTTCTCCCAAGTAACAAGGAACAGGATAAGAGGAAATGGCCTCAGGTTGGGCCAGGGGAGGTTTAGATTGAATATTAGGAAAAAATTATTTACTGAAATGTTTATCAAGCATTGGAACAGGGGTGCCCAGAGAAGTGGTTGAGACACCATCCCTGGAGGTATTTAAAAGATGTGTAGACATGGGACTTAGGGACATGGTTCAGCGGTAGACTTGATAGTGCTAGAATAATGGTTGGAATCAAAGATCTTAAAGGTCTTTCCCAACATAAATTATTCCATGATTCAACGATTCTATGATTCTACGATTCTATGGAGCTGTCAAACATGTCACCCTCTAAGGGTTTGAAAAGCAGTCAATGCTGAGGTATAAACAACTTATAATTCTGTCACACCATATTTTCCCACATTTTCCATGATTACACGATGCTTAAAAAATACATTAAAATAATTAAAAAAATAAAAATGAAGGTGCAGAAGTCTAGGACTATGACTAATTCAGAATTAGGTCTGTGAACCAGGTTCGTATTCAGTCTTCACTTAGATGGGTAGGTTATATCTAAAGTCTGGTATCCTTAGTGAACTATTTTGAATTTAGAGGCTGTCCCCAGCAAAATTCACTGGAGAGGGCTACCTTTGAAGGCCTTCAGGAAGAAATAGTGTTTCAAAGGTGAGATATTATAATTAAGGAGATGAGCATTCAGTTTATTTGCCTCCACTTAAGTGTCTAATACCTTCTGAGATGCCCAGAATTATCTAAGATATCCACACTGGGCTAGTAGGTATGACACAGATGAAGTTTTGGAGTGGCAAAAGAAGTTCAGATGGGAAGCTCTAAAGTATCCCAGATGATATTAAAGTGCTTATGTATAGGCAAATAAAATCGATGATCCCTCTCACTCTTTCTATATATACATATATAAGCACCCAGTGCTATTAGATATTTGAAGGTGGCATTTTGCAACCCACCTAGGTGATAAGAAAGGCTGAATTTAAAAATGTTTTACTTCAGTTGCTTAAACCTGAAAACATTAACCTTGATTGTCCAATGAATGACACATGTAGTGTACATAGGTGTGAGAGCACACTCAGTACTCATTAATACTGGCATAATATGATTAAGTATGGGAAATTCTAAGTCAGAGAGATCCTGTTTATCATGAAAATTAGCTTTTGTGCATTACTTCAGTCAGAAATTCGTTCTGTAAGCAAATCATGAGTAAACCAGCCTTACTCAGCAGAGCTGTTAAAAAAAATCACCCATAGTAGTTGGTATTGCCTAATGTAAAGTTCTTGGTTTGGTTATTTTTTTGTTTCTATTTAATAGTAAAATTTGTCTGAGTGCGGTTCTGTAAAGATTCAGACAGCATATTTCAGTCACATAATGGAAAATCTCACATGTAGGCATAGTGTGGAAACAGAGTCTATCAGGGTTTAGGATTATTTTTTTTTTCTACATCTGTATATTTTCCAGCATATCAATTAATTGAAAATGGTAATTTGACCCATATGAACAGAAAAAGAGAAAGAAGACTTGCAATAGCAAGGTGAATAAATAAATATCCAGTTCTTTATTTCATTAATATCGTGTTCTCAAATATAGATAACCACTGTGTAAATGTCCACATTAGGATTATACATCCTAAGCTTTTTCTTATAGCTAAAGTAGCAAAATCAGTATTTCTAGGATATGATTAATCTCATTCTAAAGGTGAAATAAATCACACTTTAAAAGTGTGTTTCTGCTGGCTGCAAAAGGAGCCTAAAATGGCAAGTTCAAATGCAGACATTCACACTGTGCACACCTACATTTCTTAAGATAACTTTTAAGTCGGACAAGATGAATCTGTAAAATCTGATAAATGCCCAGAAGGAACTGGCCACACAAACATTTGTTTCAAATAATTATGACAGGAATTCCATTTAGAACATAACTGCAAGGCTCAACTACATACTGAACAAAAACAATTTCCCTGTTCTGAAATCAAGCACTATTATGATCTTCAGAGAGTGGATATTTTTGAGCTGCCAAATGACATGCAAAAGAAGTAAAAGATATGTCTTCATTAATAGAAGGAGAAAAAAGTATTCAGAAAATTGTAGCTGCAGCTCGTTACCTAAGCTGTAGGTATCCAACTAAATTTCAGGGATAAGGGATCAATTTAATACAGTAAGCTGCAAAACATGTCCATATAATTAAACAGTAAAAGCCTTCAGAACACAGAAATAAGACTATTTAAAAATTTTAGATTTATTAGATTGCTGTAATAAATGGTTATTAGTTATTCCAGGCCCTTGCGTAGGAAAACAAACTGGAGAAAAACAGACACCTCCCATCGGATGGTTCATCTCATATAAATACAGGCATACAGATAGATCACCTATTTGACATGCATGGTATTCCTCTGATTTATAAAGGTGCCAAAGTGACTAACTCAAATTTAGGCACCTAAATTTGTAGAAATCTCAACAATGAAGTGTAGAAAAATTCCAAGTAGTATGATCTGTCTAAAATCGTAAATCTGTTTGACTTTCTTATAGATTTATCCATGTTATCATTTACCTTGCAAATAGTTTACACCGTACTACATATCCTTTACCAGCTATATGTAGTCATAATTTAAGAATTATATTTTTTTTGTGATTAAAGACAAGTTTTGAAATAACTGATCCATTGTGCAACTATAGTACATACTTTTTTTTTTATGCAAATTCACAATCTTTCTTTGTGAGGTTCTGAAAAACTGGATTTATTGTTCATTTCATTGTAAATTGTGAATATTTAGCACTTCTTAAAAGCAAAGACAATTTTCTTTGCTCTTTAAATTTAGATGCTTATTTTTTATTCCATTTTTTGAAATTGTGGCTATATTTTATTTAAGATGTTTATGTAACATGTTTATGTGTGTGGAACCTTGCAGAAAAGTATATGGCAGGATTCTGCTGGAATTAGATTACACAACACATAATCTTTTCAAAACATGTTTTCTATGCCAGGAATCGAAGATAGTTTTGGTTATGTTTAGTTGAAATTAGGGAACTGAGAGTCATAAAAAAACAAAACAGAACAAAGATGAAACCAAGTTCTTCAATGAACTTAACTTGCTTGACTGCTGTCTTTCCCTTCTTCCCTCCTAAAAAGTCATAAAAACCCCCAAAACCTTCAACCATTAAACAGATAACATCTATGTCCTTTTTAATTTTTGTGTATGTTCACTAATTTGTGTTGTCATAAATAATAAATAAGCATAAAGTTACAATTAGACAGAGGAAGAGCCTTAACTAAAATAGCACAGAAGTAACTGTTGTGCACAGGATGAATGACTTCATTAACTGGAAAAAAAAAAAAAAAAAGACCTAAACAAAAACCAAAAGTAGTATTTTTTCTAGAATGGTGACATTAACATACAGTGTCTGTAGATTTATGCTGATGGATGACTTAATCTTTAACTACAAAGCTTCTGCCTTCACCTTGCATACCAGGAAGAGCTGGGATCAGATTATGGCTGCTTGCTCCATGTAAGAGACTGGAAACCAAGAGCTGAGTCTTCTCTGCCAATGGGAGATAGTTGAAGTAAGGATGATGTGGTTAGCAGTATGTCGTAAATATGAACTTTCCAGTGCTGTCATATGAGTGTGTTTTCAGATGTATTATATGAATTCTATGTCAAACTGGTCCAGTCAGAAGTTTTGAAGTTTTAGTTGAAAACAAAACTGTCAACATCTTGGGATGTTGAGGTATGAGTATATTTAGTATGGTAAGGAACTACAGAGCAAAATAAGTGCACAATGGTTTGGAATGTGAGAGAATAAACACATTATGAAAATGTACAAATATAGTTGTAAATACATTCAATTAAGCTGTCCTGAGTTTTGCAATATTTGCAGAGCAGTTTACTGAATGTTATGCTTTTACCATGATTCCCTTATATCTTGGACATGTGTGTATAAAATGCAAGTGAAGACATAGAGCACAATGTTAAATTTGTAACCTGGCTTTATTTAATATGACTTGTTTTTAAGGAATTTGAATCCTGAAAATCTCACTGCACAAAAATAAATATGCCTGGTTTTATGTTGCACAGGTGATTCTTTTAAATGGATATCGTAACACAATTAGGGTTTTAGCTTGCATGTCTTAAACTTGTCCATATCCAGTTTCTCTTAAGTAAATTCAAAGGGCAAGCATTTTCAGACTATGATAAAATTTAAGTCATTTATCCTTTTCTTAAGTCAGACTATCAAGACCATAATGAAATGACACATAAAATCATCAACAATTGACACTTTCAACTTTTTTGATCTCCTTTTATTGGAAACATAATGAAAGAACTTCTCCCCCTCAAAAAGAAGAAAAAAAAAGTCTACATGCACAGCCACATGTTTCAGGATTTAATTACAGTAAGAGACATGAACTGCAAGTGAGTCTGGATGCTGTTTAATATGATGATCAAGAAGAAAATATATTATCAGTGTCAAAAAATGGACCTGTTCAGGCAAAAGAGATGTCTTGAATCACGCATAGTTGGAATGGTTTAGTGTCTATAATGTTAAAAAGTGATGTAAAAAACCCTGTGTTATAGGATCTAGGAGTACTTCATATTTCCTGGGCCCACCTGTACATTCCAGATTTATTCTGACTTCATCCTACAGCGAGATCCAGCTGCACTCTCCACAGTTTGGGTGGACAGTTCAGATTGACCAAGATTCCATCAAATTTCTTTCTTTAGTTTTCATTTATAACCTAGGACAATCATGTATTCCCTGTTCTTAAAATCCTCTCCCATCTCTGTGAAACATGGATCATACTATATACTTAACATACACAGGCTTTATAAAAAGATATAGTAATATACGTTGATGACGATATGAAAGGGATGCATGACAGATAGGTTAAAAGTTCTGCCAAAGTCAAATCTGAATAGAGACTCCTGAAGCATGAAGAATGCACATACTAGAATTTGCATTAAGTGATTAACTCCTTGGAGAGACAAATACTTTAGACATGACTGCATCAATAAGCAGGAATTTTGAATAACATTATCAGACTTTCTAAGATGGACAGTTTAAATGCAGAAACTTTGCTGAGAGCATACTTCTCTAACATTTATCTTAACCTATTTTGGATGAGGGCTGCAGTGTCAAAATTCCTTTCTATAAAAGATGGTAGAAAATATTTAAGAAAGAAATTCTCATGTTCAGCTGAGTTTAACTTTTGATACAATAACTTTGCCATAGAAATCACTTTTCTTACTGTCTCAACATTTCCCTTGAGAAACATACAGTCAAACGTTGGGCAATTGTTCCTGATTCAAATTAATGAAAAGGAAGCTGTCAAATGTGGCCATGAGCTACATTCTATATCCTGGTAATTCACGTAATTTTTAATCTGTCAATAAGCTACATGGTCAAACCCGTCTGGCATGCTAACCTAACTTTTCGAAAAGTAATATGATAGGTTTTGAGCCCTGATCACTGTATTGCGGATTATGAATAAGATCATACACCAAGGGTCTTAGAATAACAAATCATGATGTTATATGAGGAGAGATTTTATTTATCAGAGATATTAAATTATTTAATACTTTGTGGTTCAAGATTCAGTTTTGAATCCTTGCATGAAAATGTAAGACCTAGAAAGGAACTGTATTTATGCTTTCTTGCTACTTTTTTATGCATTTCCTCCTTTTCTTTATCCATGTTTCATCCTATTCTCACTTCTAGATTTCTGTCCCATTCATATCATCATTTCTTTTTTCTAATGTTACAGTGCTTTCTATTTCCCTCCTTTTTCCAATTTTCTTCTTATTGTTGCATTCTACTTAGCCCCCAGGAACTTAAACTTTCTTACTTCTTTTTGTGGTGCGTCTCATTGTCTCCTTCATGCCTCATTTAATTGGAACTCGTAGTTTTCTTCTTCCTCTCAGTACTTTTCCTTCAACTTCCTCTTGTTTGTGTACATGTACTTCATCAAGAAGTCCTGCTTATGTTGTATTGGAAATGGATACATTACAGCTATCTATCCTTCCAGAGCCTTTGTAGTGACTTGACCTTTGCTGGATGCCAGGTGCCCATCAGAGCTGCTCTATGGCTCCCCTTCCTCAGCTGGACAGGAGAGAAAAATGTAACAAAAAACTTGTGGGACAAGACAAGGACAGGGAGAGATCACTCACCAGTTACAGTCATGGGCAAACCAGACTCAGCTGGGGAAAATTAGTTTAGTGTATTACCAATCAGATCAGAGTAGGACAATGAGAAATAACCCCAAAACTTAAAAACATCTTCCCCCCACGCCTTCCTTCTTCAGCTTAACTTTACTCCCATTTTTCTCTACCTCCTCTCTGCAACGACAAAGGGTGTCAGGGAATGAGGGTTTCAGCCAGTTCATTGCATGTTGTCTCTACCGCTTCATTATCTTCAGGGGGAGGACTCCTCATGCACTTCCCCTGCTCCAACTTGGAGTTGCTCCCATGGGAGACAGCTCTCCAAGAATTTTTCCAATGTGAGTCCTTTCCATAGGCTACAGTTCTTCATGAACTGCTCCAGTGTGGGTCCCTTCCACCGGGTGCAGCCCTTCAGGGACAGACTGCTCCAGCGTGGGTCCCACACAATGTCACAAGTCCTGACAGCAAATCTTCTCAGTTGTGGGCTCCTCACTTCATGGGGCCACAGGTCCTGCCAGAACTGCTCCAATGCAAGCTTCCCACAGGGTCACAGCCTCCTTCAGGCATCCACCTGCTCCAGTGGGGGGTCCTCCACAGGCTGCAGGTGGGGATCTGCTCCACTATTCACCTCCATGGGCTGCAGGGCACAGCCTGCTTCACCATGGGCTTCACCACAGGCTGCAGGAGAATCTCTGCTCCAGCACCTGGAGCACCTCCTGCCCTTCCTTCTGCACTGGCCTGGGTGTCTGCAGGGCTGTGCCTCTCACATATTCTCACTCCTCACTCTGGCTGCAATCTGTTGCACAGGGTTTTTTCACCCTTATTAAATGTTATACCAGAGGTGATACCCCTTTTGCTGAAGGACTTGACCTTGGCCAGTGATGGGTGTCTTGCAGCCAGCTGTCCTTGGCTCTATTAGACATCGGGGAAGCTTATAGCAGCTTCTCACAGAAGCCACCCCTTTACCCTCACCCCACCCCCCAACCTTGCCACACAAACCCAATACAGCCTTTCCTTTTGCCCTATTATAAGTATTGGGAAATGATTTTCCTTTTGATGAAGATGAGTTATTAGTTACCTTGACAGCCAAAAAATGAAAATAATTGCTAATTATAACATCATAAAGGCTTTTTCTCCTTCTATTGTCCAGAGCCATATTGCACAATATTTTCGTAATTTGCCCATCAGAAAGTTTTTGTATATATAAAGAACAAGCAGTTATTACTGTATCTGTTCATTTCCCTCTGATCATTCATGTTCAATGAAGTATTGTTTCATGCTGGATCAGTTACAAGGGGATGGACAGGAGGATCCAGAATCTACTGTACAAGGAGTTATTGTTGAGCACAGTGAAATTAAGGATGAAATAGACCATGATTACTGACTACAAAGGAAAAATAGGAAAAACTGATCACAAAGAGAAAGTAATTATTTACTGGATCATATTGGGCAGGTGCCATGATTTAACTCCAGCCAATAACTAAGCACCACATAGCCACTCACGCAGTCCATCCCCCACCTCCACAAAAGGATGGGGAAGGGAATTGGAAAGGAATGTAAAACTTAAGGGTTGAGATAAGGAAAATTAAATAATTAAAATAAAATTAAATTTAAAAAACCCTCAATAATAATAACAACAACAATTTTAAAGAAAAAGGGGGAGAAGGGGAGAGGAATAAAATCTAAATGGAAGGGAGAAAATGAAATAAGTGATGCACAATATAATTGCTTACCATCCACTGACTGATGCCCAGCTAGTCCCCAAGGGTTACTGAAACCCCAGCTGCTGTGAAAAGCACCTACTTTCAGGGGTCATTTCTGTAGCTGGTCACTAGAGGAGAGTGATCACATCAGTAAGGCTTTTCTGAGCAGCCATCAACAGGCCCCAGCCAACTCCCACCAGTTTATATACTCAGCATGACTCCCCATGGCATGGAACACCTCTTTGGCTAGTTGGGATCAGCTGTCCTGGCTGTGCCCTCTCCCAATTTCTTGTGCCCTTCCAGCCCTTTCACTGTGAAGGCCTGAGAAATGGAAGAGTCCTTGACTGAGTATAAACATGACCCAGCAACAACCAAACCCATCAGCGTGCTGTCACCATTGTTCTCACACCAAATCCAAAACACAGCACTTCACTACCTACTAAGAGAATTAACTCTATCCCATCTGAAACCAGAACAGCAGGGAAAAAAATTAGAGTGGTTAAGAATAAACTGTAGACAGAAACTAAAATAAGATGTTTAAGCAGGAGAAGACTAAAAATATGGAGCTACTTTCTTACAAGAATGCTTGGAAGCTAACTCAAAAATTGATTCATAAATGGCAAAGGATATAAAAACATACATTGTTCCTGTCTTAGATATCCTTATGCCTGATACCACTAAGCCCATTTCTTTACCACATTTTGGCCAGGCCCCCAGTCGTCCTGGGAGGACACTTATTGCCTTGCAACTTTGAAAAGTAAATGATGACAATGGAAGGTATCTAAAGCTGATACCATTCTTTACAAACTGTAAAATAATATCAAGGTTCTTAAACTAATACAGAGCAGCTTTTCTAGTAAAGTCCACAAAGTTCTCTGTTGCTCTCTTTTCACAGAAACATATTAATTTTGTTTACAAAAAAAAAAAAAAAAAAAAAAAAGCAGAAACAAATCACATTGATATTTTGATCCACAATTTCCTTTCATCCAAGGACTGAAAAAAGTGAATTTTTGTGAATTCATGATATTATACTCTCTCTGTAACATCGTGTTTAATTTTGTCATTTCCTATACCCATCTACCTTGCTGTTGGTGCCCAAACTACGATTAGGAGATTTCATAGAACACAATCTCCGCATTGCTGCAAACATGTCATTAGGTAGCACAGAATGAGAAGTTCATTGGGCCAGAGAAAGAAAGCATGAGCACCAGTGTGAGAAGGAGTACAACTCTCTAATTTGTTAATGTGGGTGTTCATCATAAAAAAAATTCTGGCTTTTGTCTCTGCATAAGATGTTTTATAGATTTTATAGATTTCAAAAGGAATCTGTAGATTTCAAAGGGAAAAATGATTTTTTCAGTAGCAGGCAAAGTGCATTTTGATTTCAAGGGACAGAACACTGTAATGGTCACAATGGTTTCATAAACCATTGGTTCAGAAAGCACAAAGTATTGCATTTTATGTAAACAGAAATTATTAAAAATATGCCAACAACGTAAGATAAATGTCTGAAGGCTTTTAAACCCTAATACAAGACAAATATTGTGGCATAGTTATGATAGCTTTTGCCATCAAAGTTAATCATGAATGTTGAAAAGGCTTCTGATGCATGAAATACAGACTAAATGGAATTTTCATCTCATTTCAGTCAGTTGACTTGAGCTAAGAAAAGAAAAATGTAACTTGAGTAAGACCAGCTTACTCCTTATCCTATACGTGAATATGGGCATATGATATGTTTGATCAGAATCTTTTCAATAACGTGCCTATATAAAAACTCATAGGACCATAAAGATGAGCTTGTATTTTCAGAACTTTAAGACTGGTTTCTTAAAATGAATAGTAAACTAACAGATAGGGATAAATCTATTACTACCACAGTGGAAGAAGAGTCAAATGGCTCATATTTTTGGCCTGAGATGTGTCTGATGATAAAACAGATGTCTTACCATTAGAACAATTACTACATACTTTTGTGGAAACTACAGCAGATCTCAGAAGAACAAAATTCTTTCTGCACAGCCTTTTTCTTAAGACTTTCTGAGTCTTCCTGAAACATTGTATTGAGTACAGAAAGTAGCGGAAGCATTATAATAGCTACAGTGGACTATGAGGAAATGTGTTTATTTTAAATAATCATATATTTGAAAAGTTAGATCTTTTTTTAGACCTATTATACATATTTGCCATGCAGTTCTGTGTTTTACAGACAAAAAACTATTAAGGAATTAATATAATAGATTGGTTTACAATTTAAATGAAAAGTTGCATAGCTATGTGTACTTGTCATTTTAAAAATTCTGTGGTAGAAGTCTTATTCAAGAAGAAAAAGAAAAATGACTATGCAAACAAATTAGCTTAAATTATTTTATCCAATGACTGACTTTCTTTCCACTCTTTACATGACCCTTAGCAGATCACACCTTTTCACAGTCCTTCTCAGTCTCATGTTCATGATCGCTGTCCTTTCCTCCCTTAGGGCTTCAGCTTTCCATTCCTTCGGTCCCTGTTTATCATTAAAGGTAAAGTTCCTGTATTCAAATACCTCTTGCATATATTCTCCTCAGACATTCCATATTCTACAATAACTCTTCCTTCTTTTCCTGTTCCTTTCTCTACTGTTTCACCTTAATGCTCTTCAGCCATATTTTAGTTTATGAATGTTAAGGCATGGAGGTAAACTATAGTCTTCAAAACACACTACTGGTTTAAGCTGAAAAGGAAAAAGCAATAAAAATATTTCATAGGATCTAGCCATGTCTGAAGGCTGTCTGGGAGTGATTTGTTGCATTAGGTGAATGAAATTAGATAATTAAGGAGAGGAATAATACTAGAATTCTTTCTTCCTTTTTACTTTTTATAAAGGAAGCATAATTAAATAGCTCAGATACACACAGTTGTGCTGTAGATGGCTAAAATTAAGTGAGATGAATACTGCATGAAATGTCAAGTTTTATCCTAAAGTTCAGATTAAAAAACTATATAGTGGCTATCTTTAATAATTAAATCCATTAAATTTGATAACAAATCTCTTGACTCAGAGCAGCTTCTGATTGCAGAGTCATTTACAGTAATGAAAATTGACAGTCATAAAATTAGTCTCTAGAAATGTTCATACGGTAAGATAATGACAACGGGAAATTTCTGTGCAATGATTTGTAAACTCATGTTCCTATGCGTTGAACCCAGCATTGCTCTGTCCTTGATGTTACTTCCTCTTACAAGAAATGAATGGCTCAGCTGGTATGCTTGGAGGGCAAATGCTCATGATGAAAAACTTTGTCATACCAACAAAATTTGTTATATGGAAATGGAGTGCTTATAATAATAGACATATACCTTAAACATAAAATTAGAATGTAGCATTATTACATTTCTGTAACAAGGACATTGTGTTGTATCTTTCTATTAGAGAAGGGATCAAAACAGTCCTTTTTTCTTATTCTAAAAGAGGCAGAAGAAGTCAGACTTCTTTATGGAGGAGATCTGCATTGGTAGAGACAGTCACGCAAGGAACAGAAGTTAATCCGATTGGGAAGAATGAGGAAGGAAATTACAATGTCTAGGACTTGCAGATGAAAACATAGAAGATGCAGAGGTGTGAGACCCACACAGGTTCTGAAAAATAAGGATATCATTATTTTACTCCAGAAAGGAGACACTACGTGGAAAATAAAAGTTTTCAGTTTAAAAACTTTGGCCCTGTTTGGAGTTTCAGTTTAGGTTATGGTTACCACAGAATATGTTTTCATGTGAAGAACTAAGATGACAACCAGCAGGGGAGGATTTAAAGCATGGCTACTCATCCATAAAAGAGAGATTAGAAAGTTGTTATGTGAAGCTGCCTGTTTTAAAAAGCAGAATGTAACTTCTGTTCTGCTCCTGTAATAGCCTCCAGCATTCCCCCCACTGCTGTAGTACCATGGACCCTCACAAGACCAGGACCCCAAAAGTCTTGTGCAACATGATACAGGACCCTGTTCTCACCACGATGTCAGTAGGACCTTGGAGTATTGGTCAGAACACTCTCTGAAAAGGCTAAACATTCAGAACTGGTTTTAATTCAGACACTGATGGGGAATTATTTGGGGTTTCCTAACATCCCTGAAGCCCAGCTTAATAGTTAAACGTTAAAATAAAAATTAGAAGTAATTTGTTTGCAGAATTCAAACACAGATCATAGAAATATTTGTTTCTAAGATGAATGCAAGACTATATGAGAAAAAACATGCTTATATTTACCTATACTTTAGATTTAGTATTTCAGACTTCATAAATATTTTTTCCTAGTTAAATTTTGGTGAGATGAGTCCCACTTTTGTTGTATAGATTTGCACACTATTTAAATACAATTTTTATAGATGTATGTTTGTTTTGTCTACAACTACTCTTTATACATATATAAATAAGAACATGGATGTTAATCATTCCAAGTTACCGGCTGAAACTTCAATAGCTGCACATGTAGTTCCAAGGTGGTCTCACGTGACTCCTTGTTCAGCTTTGAGGGATGCCAAACATTAACATACATCACGTGATGAGTATGGCAATAAAACTGTCCTGATTAATTTGTCATGACTCCTAACCAACATCCTTATAAGCTCTAGCACAGAAAGTTGTAAGTATTTAAAGATGGCTGTACCATGACTATTTCTTACATAAATTCCATCAAATGACAGTCATCGTTTGTGTCATAAGAATTTTTTAAGGGAAATCTTCTATTTTGTTGTCTTCATTCCCAGAAACAACTGAACACAATTCTTTGGAAGATTTTCTGAGACCATCCTCAAACACCAACTCTTGCTTCTCTGGGAATACCATTGATTTTAATTATATGATATCAGGCTTCATCTAAAGATAGATTTTTTTTTCTTCTTAGCCTTTTGTTTGGTATATAAACTGACAGATTAACATCTTCTATGGAAATCCACATATTTACAGGTCTATATTAATTTGAAGTGTCTTGGAAGCCTTGTAACACCAATAGATAATATAAGTCTAAAGTATCTTTTTCAGCAGTACCTAATAACTAGCAGTATTTTTATAAAGCCACATTAAATCTTCTGGATTCACATGTAGATAACATAGTTTGATTAACTTGAAAACAGCTGTGCAAACTCAAAAGCATCCCAATTCACAATAAAGAAGGCAAATAAAACTTGTAAACATTTCTGGGGTTTTTATTGTTGTTGATTTTCTTCTCTAACTGCCTGAGATAAGATGTTATATCTATACCATATAATAACGGGAGATTAATGAACTCAGGAACAGCACACACAAAAAATGAAAAATCTGGCCACGTCAGATAGGAATGCTATAACTCTGTGTGCCTCAGAGCAAACTGAACTGTGATTGTTAATCTAAACAGTGCTTACATGTCATTCAAAGTTGTATTGAATCAAGTAAGGCAACTGTTAAAGAAATATACTTCTCAACATGTATGCTTGTTCTTCAGTTATGATGTTTTCATGGATTTCTCTCTTCCATCTGTATGCATTATGCTTAGCAAGTGCTCACAAAGAAATACATTCCATAGGAGAATAGCTCACAAATAAATAATATTTTCAAGGTAAAAAATAGTGAAACAAGTGCAACTATAATGGAAAACTTCCCTGCATCTCTGTCCTCACCTCCCTTCATTTGCTGCCACACAAATTTTCTTACTTTTACATTTTATTACCTTTGTGCTTCAGACCCTTTATCTCTGTAGAGAAGCACATTCTCCTTTAATAATGGGTAAAAACTGAATACAGTTCCTGTGAGTTCCTGATCATCCTGAGCATAGCCCTACATATAAATGTGGATTTAATACTGCTGCAGTTCACTGAACATCTGAAAAGAAAAGATAAATGTTCACTGCATAGACTACTGTAGTGACTTTGACATTGCTGGACATACATTTCCCCAGTAGTGACATTCACTGAGGAGACAAAAGAAGGATTAAACATTATAATTGTACTTTGACAAGAACATATGACTTCTGGGATGGATTAATACTCCTGCACAGGATTTTATTACTGCAACTGACAATACTTCCTCATGAACTTTTATTCTGGGTGCCTTTTTTCTTTAGCAGTCAAATGACATATGGAGTGCTCTGAACAAACATTTATCTCTCTTCCAAGAAAAATATACTGTAAGTTCATTAAAGGTTATCCAGACTTCTCCACTGCTCAGCAGAATTTGGTAATCTCAGTTGACCTTACAGCAGGTCATAGATTCTTACTTTTTACCCTGGGTGGCCTCTTCTTCTGACTATAGTGTCATATAACTGAACCTTAGCTTTTTTTTCCTGCTATGTAAATCTGATTTGCAGAAATCTATTATAGGGTCCGTTTAGGTGCTTGACCAGTCTACAGGTAAGCAAAATCTTTCTAGGCATAAAATTTACATTTCTTCTGAATCTTTCCAGGTGGCCAGATTCATATCTTCCAGAGTAATGACATTACCTTGAGTGATTTCAGTGGGACCCTTATTTAGCTGGAGCTTTGAAAAAGATCTGTAGATTTTTGCTTAAAGAAGTACTCCAAAATGACCAAAAAGGCTTTTAAAATAAAACCAGAAATGAACAAAACAAAACACATACACCAGTCCCCAAAAAGAAACCAACAACAGAACAGAAAGTCTAAAAAACATTTCCTTTTCACTATATCATAGGAAAGAATGCAAATCATAGAGTCATAGAATGGTTTGAGTCGGAAGGGACCTTAAAGATTATCTAATTCCAATCCCTTCTGCCATGAGCACTAGACCAGGTTGCTCAAAGCCCTGTCCAACCTGGCCTTGAACACTCCCAGGGATGGAGCATCCACAACTTCTCTGGGAAACCTGTGCCAGTGCATCACCACCTTCGGAGTAAAGAGTTTCTTTCTAATACCTAACCTACATCTACCCTCTTTCATCTTAAAGCCATGCCCTCTTGTCCTATCACTACATACCCTTGAAAAAAACCCTCTCCAGATTCCTTGCAGGCTCCCTTGAGGTACCAGAAGGCTGCTATAAGATCTCCCTGGAGCCTTCTCTTCTCCAGGCTGAACAACCCCAGCTCTCTCAGTGTGTCTTCATAGTAGGTTTGTTTCCAGACTAGGTTTGAGCTTAAGGTTAGTCTCTCAGTGGCTTCCTCAATGGGAACTAAGTCTATAAAGTCCCACTTGGTTCCTTTGAAACTGTCTTCTGTTTGTGGGATGTCCTCCAAAGCACATTGGCCTGCTGTCTTTCTCCTTACAAGTGTCTCAATCAGTGCATGATGGGCAAACTCTTTGTTCTGTGCTAAAATCTCCCCATTTCTTCTTTCACTGCCCCAGGAAGGACCTTATCACCAAGCATGCTGAAATGGCTATAGAAGCACATCAGGTTCCCTTGGACACCCAGGAGATCCACTTGACCTCATTCTTTCCTTAAGGGTACATAATACCAGGGGAGTAAAAAAAAAAAAAAAAAAGCCATTATATTCATACTTCTCTCTAAAATGTTGCACTAGGAAACCTCACTGATACCTTTTGAATTACATGGAGGCAGCTAATATATATTTTATCTCAGTAAAAAAATATTATCAGCAGTTTGTATATTTTCAGATATATTAAGTAGTACCTGCAGGTAATATGAATTGGAATCACAGTGCAGGTCTTGAAAGATGCATCCCTGTTTCCAATTAACTTCAGTTTGACCTCACCCACTTTGCATAAAGGAGGATTTTCTCATTTCTGTCTTGCTCTGAATTTCAACCAAATTTGTGGGAGGATTAAGTAAGGGGCCTAGTTGTATTATTTAAGTACTGAATTTAATTGGAATAAATTTGAGTCTTATTTTATCTATTCACCTCTGATTCCATGCATTTCTTGTGCAACCATACAATTATGTGTCATTGGAGAGGCCATACTGCAGCATTTCAAAAAGTTTGCTGTAGCTTCAATAGTGTGCCAGGATATATAAAAAATATGTAATTGTCCAATGAGTCTAGTACATTGGTAAAATTGCTAGAAATGAGCTCTTAACAAATAACAATTTTGCCAGTAAAGCACCTTACAGTATTTACTGATCAGCTTATTATACATTTTTTGCCTTCTGCATATGTATGCAGTATTACATTCAAAATGCTACTTCATAATTTCTGCTTTTAGCAATAGAAGGTTTTCAAACTATTGTAACCCAGGGTGACTTAAAACATCAACACTTACCTGATATTTCTTAATAAAAAACACTGACTTTGTATCAGCAGTTTTAAGTAATAAATCCTTGCAAAAAGCTTACCATCCATTCTAAAACACCACATAAAGAAATGGTCTTACTAAATGATGCACCAAATGGACCCAGTTAATATCAGAACCCAAGTATGTGCTTCCAGAAGCTTCCATAAATCTGAGTGTCCTGATTCACCCTCAGATCAATTATTTAATGTTAAAACATTCATTTTTATATTCTTTCAGTCCTATCCCTTAACCTCACCTCCTTTTTACAGCAAACATACTACTGATATATGGATATGTTGGGTTTCTTTTAAAATTCATGATTATCTAATTTTTCTAAGCCTTTTAAATACTGCTTTATGTGTATCTTTGTGTATTTATTCTTTTTACTGAAATTTATTCTGTGATACTTTCATTTCACTGCGAAGGAAAATATCTTCTTCAATAACTTTCTTGGGCAGTTGTTCATCTGGAAAAGGAGAGACATGTTTGGCCTGAGTAAAAATAGAGAAATCTGATCCAGCCTGGTTTGCTTCTGCATTTCTCTGAGAATGACATAACTCCTTCTTTTTCCACTCTCCCCCAGCCATTTGCTGAGAAGGAGAGTGAAAATTAACTGGGATATATTATGCAGTGGTATTAAGGTGTGCTAGGCCAGGCTAGTGTAAATTTTCTTCATAGCAGCTTATATGGTGCTGTATTTTAGATTTTGCTAGCTTTTGCTGAAGTGTTTGCACAGCATCAAGTCCTTCTCTGTTTCTCTCTCTGCCCCCTCAGGGAATATATTGGTGGGTGTGCAATAGACTGGCAGAGGAAGCAACTGGACAGATGACCCAAACTAACCAGAGCTATTCCATACCATATAATGACATGCTCACCAATAAAAGTGGAAAGGGACAATTTTAGAAGGATTAACCATCTTTTGCTCAGGAAGTGGCTGGACATTGGTATACCCATGGGAGTTGGTGAGTGATAGCCTTTGCATCATTGTTTTGTCTTCTGTTCTCTCTTCTACTTATCCTTCACATAATAAACATTTTTCTTTGTTTTATCTTGCTCCAGAAGTTTTCTTGCTTCTGTTTTTACTTTCCTCTTCCCTTGTCCCATCAGGACTTATGTGGGAAGTGAGCAAGTGTCTGTGTGGTGCCTAGCTACCCACTGGGGTTAGCCCACAACAGAAGGATATGATGGGTACTGAGCATTTCAGGTCTGATAAACAGGTAAGTGAGCACTTATTAGTCTTTTAGGGGCTCTTGTGGAGTCCTAATTTACACTGATGCCTCAGGTTTGTGTCAGATATGGCTTATGATTTGTTATATTTTCCACATTAATAGTGAGACCTGACTTAGATTAGTAAAGTTGGGATAGAAAATCTTAGCTTCTGCTAGTGAACAACACAAAACTAAAGTAGACAGTTGTGTCCTGGCAAGGGAGTGGACAGGATGATGGGCTGGCAATGAAATGATCCCCAGTTTCCTTGATTCATTGAAAGGGTAAAATTGACTAAATTTGTAATCTGTGGTTTGATTTCCACTGTTGGTGTTGACAACCTGCACAGTGTCAATACATCTGGTCCTTTCGTGGATCTCATTATTTTTTGTCATACTCTGTTGTTAAGGATAAAAATCGCTATCTATTGAAAGGTCTGTGTGATTTACTGCAGTGAATCCATAACAAAATCAGGTGAGTCTGATTTTATTTGGGTTTAACACCAGCTCCCTCATTGGTAGTGGAATAAGGCAAATTATTTTTGTCTAGATTTTTATGAAAGTTTTCATTCTAATACTATCATGGTGATTTACATGGATGTTAATCACACAGACCAGCGAGTGTAATAGTTAAACAGGAATTTGTTTCAAATTTCTTTAAAAGGAAAATGAACACATTAACAAAGCTGTAATTACAGAAATTTTAATTCACCTTTTTGGACAGTGAACCAGTAAAAACAGTATGACCAGCTGGTGTCTTATCTTAACTTTGCAAAGTGCCAAGACTCCAGTCCTGGACTATTAGGTTTGCTATGAGCTTGTTATGAGAATATGCTGCTGAGTCAGAGCTTGATATTAGGTATGTTTAGCTATTGTGTGGACTTGAATGGTAGAAAGGTAGCTGCATCATTCTCTGAGGGTACTTACTCCTTCCTTTGCTGATAAAAAAGACTAGATGACTAGTTTTGACTTGATTTATGCGTAGATGGCTAAAGTTTAGTGAGACTCCCACCTACAGTGTACATAGGTCAGATTATTCACTGAGCCACAGAAGATATTATGGTTTCCTGCTCTTGCTGAATATTGTACACATGACCTGAGATCTCGGAACACTGAAACCCAAATAAGTTCAGTAATACTCTTGCAAATTTTAAGATTTCTTTACACAAACCTCTAAAAATCATAACCTTTTAGATGGATATCAATATTAATATAGAAGCTGTTTCTCTAATTTATCAAAGACTCCTTATAATGGGAATCTGTCTTTCATGTTTTTCATGTGATTCCACATGAAATATGGATGCAGGACTTGAATGTACCATTACCAAGTTTGCTGATGATACCAAACTGAGAGGTGCTGTTGACTCTTTTGAGGAACAGGAGACCTAGCTAGGAGGGTCTAGCTAGATTGGAACACTGGGCTGTGATTAATGGGATGAAATTTAACAAATCCAAATGCCATATTCTGCACCTAGAATGGAGTAATGCCAGGCACAAGGATAAATTAGGAGAGTGGCTGGAGAGCAGCCCTGCAGAAAGGGATCTGGGGGTGCTGGTCGACAGCAGGCTCAGTGTGAGTCTGCAGTGTGCCCTGGCAGCCAGGAGGGCAAACCACATCCTGGGATGCATCAAACGCAGCACAACCAGCCAGTCAGCGAGGTGATTATCCTGCTGTATTCAGCAGTGGTGTGGCCGCACCTTGAGTGCTGTGTGAAGTTCTGGTCCTCAAAATTGAAGAAGGATGTGAAGGTACTTGAATGTATCCGGAGGACAACAGCATAGCTGGTGAAAGCTGGAAGGAATGTTGAGAGGAGCAGCTAAGGACTTTGGGTTTTTCTAGACTGGAAAAAAAGGAAGCTGAAGGGAAACCTCATTGCTCTCTACAGCTTCCCGAGGAGGGGAAGGAGAGAGGGCGGTGCTGATCCCTTCTTTCTCATATCCAGTGATAGGACACATGGGAATGGTTCAAAGCTGCTCCAGAGGAGTTTTAGACTGCACATTAGGAAGCATTCCTTTACTGAGTGGGTGGTCAAACACCGGAACAGGTTTCTTAGAGAGCTGGCTGATGTCCTAAGCCTGTCAGTGTTTAAAAGGCATTTGGACAATGCCCTTATATTGTGCTTTAACCCAACAGGCAGCTAAACATCACACAGCTGTTTGCTCATTCCCCTGCAGTGATATGGGGAATGAATCAGAAAAAAAAAAGTAAAATGCATGGGCTGAGATGAAGGCAGTTTAACAGGACAGAAAGGGAAAATAACAATAATGATAAAAGAATATACAAAACAAGTGATGCACAATGCAGTTGCTTACAACCCTCTGACTGATGCTCAGCCAGTCCTCAAGCAGTAGGTCACCACCCCCCAGCCAACTCCCCCTAGTTTTATTGCTCAGCATGACATCATATGGTATGGAATATCCCTTTGGCTGGTTGGGGTCAGCTGTCCCAGCTGTATCCCCTCCCAGCTTCTTGTGCACTCCCAGTCTACTTACTGGCAAGGAAGTATGAGAAGCTACAAAGTCCCTGACCTAGTGTTAGCACTACTCGGCAACAACTGAAACACCAGTGTGTTATCAACATTATTCTTATCCTAAATCCAAAAGACAGCACTATAGCAGCTACTAGAAAGACAATTAACTCTGTCCCAGCCAAAACCAGGTAACCTTAATAGCATGCTTTAACTTGGTTAGCCCTGAATTTGTCAGGGAGTCGGATTAGGTGACTGTTATAGGTCCCTTCCAACTGAAATAATCTCTTCTCTTCTCTTCTCTTCTCTTCTCTTCTCTTCTCTTCTCTTCTCTTCTCTTCTCTTCTCTTCTCTTCTCTTCTCTTCTCTTCTCTTCTCTTCTCTTCTCTTCTCTTCTCTCTATTCTAGTCTCTTCTATTCTATTCTAAATATGGCACTAGGTTTCTCAACTACTTTGCTTGAGTGGACTGGACTGGTGTTTGGATTTTTTACTTGAAGATTGTTCTTGCAGAGTAAAGGAGGTTATTGTCCATGGGCTCCTGATATTACTTTTTATCACACCTGTAATAATAGGATGAAGTTCAATGGTTTTAAACTAAAAGAGGGTAGGTTTAGATTGGCTATAAGAAAGAAACTCTTTATGATGAGGGTGGTGAGACACTGGAACAGGTCACCCAGAGTAGTTGTGGATGCCCCATCCCTGGCCCTGTTCAGGGTCAGGTTGGACAGGGCTTTGAACAATCTGATCTAGATGAAGAGGTCCCTGCTCATTGCAGGGGTTGGACTAGATGACCATTACAGATCCTTTCCAACTCAAACCATTCTATGATCATTGAAGCTTTTTTACAAACAGAATTGTAGACAAATGTTTGCATGTACTTTTCTCATTTTATGTTCCTGTAATTTTGAAGCTGGTATTTATTAAGGAAAAGATATTTTTCTGGATTTTCAGATGTCCTTGGTTTTTTTCCCTCTTCACAGTGTTTTAAAGAATCTTTAAAATTTTAACAAGGTTAATTTAGTAAAAATTTTCTTAATTAATTACATTTCTGAAATTATATTTTTTTTTTCATTATTAAAGTTATTCAAACTCCTACTGAACACACACAAAGAAAGAAGTTAACATTCCAGAGTGCAGTTTGATTAGTCTAAGGATTTCCCAACAGATGGTGCATCAAAGCTTTCAGACATAGCAACTCAAGAAATCTCAGATCACAGAAGAATACACCCACACTCATGTGTCAGGTCTGTTTGAAGGAGACATTTTGAGATTCATATACTAAAAGAAAAAGAATCCTTTCAGTTGCACGACTTCAAAGTTTCTCTAATATAAATCAGATCTTCACAAATACTGAAGTCCCAAAAGGCAGAAAACGTCCATTTAAAAGGGAAACTTTATCTCCACCTTGACAGTTGCAACTAAAACTAATAAATTTTTATTTGTCAAACAGCAATATTATGGTAGTGCCCCCTCCCCCCCAGACTGATACCATATTAAAAGTAAGTAATTTATTTAGAATAAAGAAGTATTCATGTCAGGTTTTTTGTTTTGCCCTTTTTTGTTGTTGTTGTGTCTGAAAATCTGATTAAATAGTACATGTATATGTGTAAACACTCACAATATACATCATTCAGACCACGATTAGCTCTTAGGAGCTAATTATGTCATTACATGATTATGTACACAGACGATACTCATTGTTATCTAGCAGTCCTACAAAGAAAATTATTTTTCTGAAGTACTGTTAAAATTCAAGACAATTTCTAGCATGTTCAAAGTCCACTTAAAACATTGAAAAAATGATGAATAGTTCAATATGTTATGGACCATTCATATGTAAACAACTTATTCTTCCATCCATGGGGACTGAAGGAAATGGGAAAGCCACTAAGATGCTAAACCTTTTTTAAAGTAAAGGTACATGAGGTTGAGAATGAGTGGCACTGACCGTACTGGGAAATTCTGTTGCCTAGTAAATGTGGGGAATGAAAGAATAATTAGTCATCCTCTGACAGCCTTGGAATATGCCTTGCCTGGATCTTAGTCCAAGTGGAATGGTATCATTGCTACTGGAACCCACTCAAACTTTGAGAATTCCAAGCTGGTTTGTGGCCAGGTTGGAAATTTACTTATGACTATGATTTGAAGAATCAGTCAGCAATATACAGGCGAGTGGAGGTTACCTTTATTTGGCAGCGCTGGGTGCATGGGGGATTGCTCCACCAAAGTCATGCACACCGAGGGGACTCTTCAGTCCCCCCTTTATACAAGCTACTCATACCTATTCATTAGTTTTTCCAGGAAATTGTTTACATATTCATTACAATTCTGATAATTCATTTACATATCTTGTGCCTGCGCAATGTCCTTGAGGAGTTGTCTCTACGCAGACTCTATTCCTTAGCGGCCATGTTTAAAGTCTTCATCTTCGCCACGTTGCATGTACAACAGAATCTAAGACAAAGTGTACCTTCTAAAGATAACCAACCCAAGGACTTAGCAGTCTGTACATCCATCATGTGGCAATAAGGGTACTTGGACATTTCCCAACTTTTAACTAAACATGGGTGCGTCATCCTTTAGATAAGTGGTACGGCATTCCCTATTCAACTACAGCTAATCACCTCATGACCCTGTAAACAGTGGTCCTAAGTGAGGCCTTTTGAGGTCTCCTGGACCTCAATGGGCTGTGACCAGCATTTCTGTCTGAGTGGGATACCTCTCAGAGCACATAAACTCTCAAGTTCGCAAAGTTGAGAGGACCATTGCCAAATCTTACAATCCAGCCTGGGCCACAACTCCTCAAGACTCAGCCCTTGCCCACTGAGAAATGCCCAGACACTGGAAGTGAGAATTTCACTGAATTCAAGGGGCACTTTTAACAGGTATGCCTATCTTTGTGTCTGTGTGCACGTGTACGTGAATTGGTTTAGATACCCTATAGCAAGTACATTATGAATGTTGCCATCTCATATCTGTAATTAAGTCACTCTTATGATTGTAGTAAATTCTACTGATTCACTTTGTAATTGTTAAATTAGTCAGTAATTAAGTACTGCTAAAATCTTGTGATCCGCCATAAAACTGTGAACAAACCTTAGACTGCTGCTAGATCAAAAGCCTTATAAAAATTCCATCTCTGGTGAATTGATACTTTTACGATATCATGTTAAGATCTTTTGCTGATACCTTGGATAGTAATTCTTTAGGTGATCCTAACTGATTACACAACTAATCCTTTAGATACAAACTGTTGACCAAGTCTAAGAGTAAGATTGGACCTAGCTGCATGTAAGCTCTGATAAGATCTATCAGGAGTTTAGAAAGCAAAAGGGTGTACTCTGAACCTCATGACTCAATGAGAGGGTCTTCCTTACCCTTTTGTGTCTTTGATCTCTATGTAAATCAGTCTAGCTCTATTCTGACTCAATTTCCCTTTAAGAAGTTATAGAGCAAACATTGCCATCAACTTTGTTAAGTCACACTTCTACAAATTCATATTAAAACCAATTTGCTAATACTTCTGATGGTGATTCTTTAAGTGACCTGAACCACTCATTCATAACAAAGGGAGACATGGACATAAGGGAGCAGATCCAGCAAAGGGACACTAAAATTATTAGACTGGAGCATTTGACACATGAGGAGAGGCTGAGAGAGCTGGAACTGTTTATCTGGGAGAAAAGAAGGCTCATGGGAGTCTTATCAGTGTGTATGAATAGTTGATGGGAGGGACTAAGGAAGACAGAGCCAAACTGTTCTCAGTGATGCCCAATGATGGGACAAAATGCAAGGGACATAAACTGATAGATAAGAGATTCCACTTAATCATACACTGCAAAGATGGTCAAACATTGGAGCAGGTTGTCCAGAGAAGTTGTGTATGTCCACGAATTTTCATGGGTAATATTTTGCTGCTTTAGTAATTTGCATTCTCTCTTCCTTTGCCCACATATGAAGCAAACCACTCCAGACTTTCTTAATCAATTGTCCCTAGTATAGTGTTCTTTTTTTTTTCTGGAAGAGTCTTTCAGGTCTGAATCCTGACCATTTATCTGTGAAAGTAGTGGGTGAACAACCTTAACAAGATATATTGCAGTCCAAGACTCAGAAGACTAGGCTTTTATTTCTTATGTCACTTAAGCTTACTATTTCTATGCAAACATTCTGTAAATCGTCACTAAATATAATAATATACATTTCACAGTATTTTTTTAGATTACATTGATTTAAATACCATATTTCACAACGTATTATCTTGCAAGGCTACTATCTTTTCTTTTTAGCACTTTAGAACAGAATATAACATCCTATCCTATATTCAACAATATTATATTTAATTCATCAATTGAATCACATTGTTTCAGCATATACATGGTTTAGGTTACATGATGAAAGTGACCTATATGAGGCTGATAAACCACACACATCAGTAAGGCAAAAGGTGCTAAGGAAATCATTATTCCTCTTACAGTAATAATCAGAAATAGCTGCTATAAAAGGGATGGTGAAGATACCATGTCAAAAAATCTGCCATATGAAGATTTTTCTGATACATGTTAAATAAAGTTGTGGTATGAACAACATGGAGAGAAAGGATGATAAGCAAGCACAATGTGGGCAGTCAAGAAAAGCAGTACCTCCTAACAAGTAAGCTCACTGTAGCAGTTAAGGCAGATATGCAAAATATTGTCTCTCTTCTACAAAAGTAGTAAGAAGTCCCAACTGGGGAAAAATCTGAAGGCTGGACATACAATCTTCCAGCCTTTGTGGTATGAATTTGAACTTTCCAATCTTTGAACTGTCAAGAAGACTGCAGTTCCCATCTACTCAGGTAAAAACAATCACAAGTGACAAAAATTTTTTTTCGAAACATGCATCCTATATGTTTCACAGTCACTGCAGAGGATTTTGACATGATTTTATACCTTTTGTTTGCAAGCTTGATGGAGCATTAGACTTATGTTTCATAGTACTTTCGTTTCCAGTACAAATGTACCTCTTAGAGGATTATGCCGAGAGAAGATTTTGGGAAAGTCAGTCAGAAAGCCTTGCTTTTTGTACACCTTGAGAAATATTACATATAGTACATATTGCACAGTAATAGTACATACATACCTTCTCCTCATTACCTGGTGTCCTGTAAAAGAGACACTCAACCTCTTTTTATTGCTTTTTATTGTTTTTTAAACCCAGGCTAAAATTTTGCAAATTCTTCTTCCTTACTATGTTACTTCTGATTTTTACAATGAAGAATAAAGATAAAATTATATTGAATAATTTGGGAGCAAATAACGGTTTTCAGGATGTTACAAACTACTATGAGTTGGGTGCCAAAACTGTTGTCATAAGTGGAGATCTATCCCCTTTCATTGACAGAAGATTATGTGAAACAGTTGCAATTTCAAAACTAAGTAAATCATTGCTAAAAGAGAGACAGTGACATAGACATTTACAGAATAAAGGAACAGCATCTATTTTTACTCATCTATTTAACCCATTAATAGGGATAAACTCTACTATTACCTGATATACTTTAATGGTAAAGCCCTATCATTTAAAGAGATCTTCCATCATTCCTTTTAGTTCATGGCTTTAAAACCATGAGCTATTGTAACTTACATCTTCTTTTTGGTACATCCTTAACATATAAAGTACAATTTCAGCAGAACTATACTGATTATCCCCCTGGTGTTAGAATATAAAGCAGTAATATATAGTAAAATCATAAGGTCTAATGTGTGCTGCATGAATTCACCAAGTGATTTGTTAAATTAAAGCAAGGCAGGCAATTAAGTGAGCTTCTCTTACTTACTGAAAGGGTTTAAACCAACTGGATGACTATGACTATAACTATGCAGGAAAATAGTGGTTAATTCTCATTTGCTTTACTTATGCTTTCTGAATAATACTAAAAATTAGATGGAAAAAAGATTTCAATTTAAGTACCTATAGCACTGCATATACACACATATATATGTGTATGCATACATCTATAAATACAGCATTTCAATAATGCAAAGAAAAGCCTCACACAGGACATGCCTGAAGAGATTCTTTTTTTCCTCAAATATTTTTCCCTTTCTTTGTTCTTCTACAAAACTGAACACCCTCCCACAACTCTTCACCTTGCAAAAAATTCCCCTAAAACAAAACAAAAAAAACCCTGCTTGTGATCAATGTTTCAGGTCTTCAGCAGCATCAATCAATTAAAACTTCATTCCTAGCTCACCTTACATTGGAAATCAAGCTGAAAATATAGCCAGGTTAAGCTCTTTAAAAGATATCTTGCATTCTGTACAAGGGTAAGGATTTACTATACATTTTAAATACTTAGTATAAAGTTTGGTGCAAAGAAACTTAAGCTCTAGACAAATATGAACTGACAATCTTTTCTTCTATTCTGTACCAAAGAGAAAAATTTCAGACTGTATAATAATATGATAATTAATATTGAAGATTACAATTTTTTCCTGCTACTTATGTACAATTATTTGAGTCTAAATGTTAACAGACTGAATGCAAGATAAATTATTTCTATGTTTGAATTGACTCTTTTGCTTTGGAGCACACACTTATTGTCTAAGAACATGATTTTATGCAATCGCACCATATAATTTTGTTTAAAAAAATCAGTTCAGAGGGGATCAATACAGAAACTGACGGTTACACTAGAGAAAGGAACCTGGGCTTATTTTGAAGAGCTATCAAATCCAAACAGAAGACAAGATAAGCTGCAAAAAGAGCGGAGCTATGTTCATAAGCTTGCCTCAGGCAAACCAAATGTTCAGTTCACATTTACTCCTTATTTGCCACAGAAAGGAACTATAAAAGCTAGAAAAAGAATCTTTGATCATATTTAATTCCTATGGGACCTCACTGTATCTAAAGTGATATGCTATGTATTTGTGATGGGAAGAGTGATCTCTGGAAAGTATCAAGTCCATTCCAACCTCTTGAAGTGGAATTTTGGAATACAGTATTTTGAGGACACAGCACCTTTGGAAATAACAATTCCCTAGGGTATCAGGAAGATGTCGCTCTCACTGTTTTTTAGGTAGTTGGCTTTAATACGCTTCAGCTGCTACTGGAGAGGGGCAAAATCTCTTTATTAACAATGTATCTTCCAAAGTGCTCTCCCTGATTCTTGGGAGGAGTTAGAACCAGCTAACCCCTTAGCAGGGATCTGTTATGTTGACTGAAGTACAGAGCAGTTAGGGAAAAAAACAACCAACCAACAAAAAAAACCCTAATCCTTTACAAGCCCACTCAAAGGCAAATCACAAAATAACAAATCTGCATGATTTGAAATACCCAATAAATGGTTATGGATAATTTGTACAGTCAAACTTACTGCATTTTATTTCCATCATGTTTGCAGTGCAGGCAGATGGAGAAGGAGCTCAAATGCACAGTGTGCATTTAATCTTCTCTGCTATCCATTCTGCCAGTAAGACAGATTATAACAGGTAACAAGTGAAATGGAAAGGTGAGGGAAGAGGATACAGCAGATGAACATAATATTGTTAGAGCTAGCATGACTGCATAGCTGATAAATGAAAGCATGCCCTGTAAGTGAGGGAAGATTTTGAAAGAACGAAGTGCAATAAAATTTCATATTGCCACATACAAGGACTCCCCCAGCCCTAGACCCTCTGGTGAACTTGTATGCAAGCCAGGCCATAACTGGCCAGTTCAGAGAGCATGCCTAAAGTTCACCACCTGGAGCAATGCTGGCAGAAGGGTACACGACAACCAAGTCTGAACAGCAAATAGGGCAGCCAAGCAGATTTCTCGTGAGATACTTGTGTCTACAGAGAGACCCCTCTAGCAGCTGACGGGCCTAGCTGATTTACAGAATGATGATAGCAGAGAATTAGTAGAATGAGGAGCCACTTGAGGAACTTTTCAGAGATCAAATTATTCTTCTTGTATTTGAGTTTGATGAATGAACAACTGTCTCCTTCCTTCACCAGAAGTATGAATTGATGCCACAGGTTTGCTGGCATAAATGTACAAGAGAGGACTAATCCTCATGAAGCTGTCTGAGTTATCACAGAGGCCATAGCTGCACTGTCCAGAGACCAGGGGTCTGAGAGCTGGAGACAGGATGTCCCAGCCAGATGCTGGCAGGACGCATGCTTGTGTATGTGCCTTAGGGGGTGGTGAGATCTGCCAGCAGTCTTTGACCAGGAGCAAGTAAGAGCAGGATCAGGCCGTTTTTGTTGTTTACACTTAGGTCAGTGGTGTTTGGGTGTAACATGATGTCAGTAAAGGCACTGCTATTTGCTCATCTATGGGCAGTTGTTTGTGTCTATAGAAGGCATATGTGTGAGCATTTATGTGCATGGTAGCACAACAGGAAGGACATCTCCCTCAGGTCCTGCAGTCCATTGGTTTCAGTCAGAGCTTAAGGGTTTACACAAACATTGCTGCATCTACATAATTAGGTCAATGAGACAGAAATGATGCAACAGCTAGTGCAATCCACAGAGACAAGGAGAGTATTTAGGTAGTACGACAGTACTTTGAATGCATTTTAATAGACCAAAAGAGCCATAAATTGAAGATAAAAATAGTAATGTATTTCCTGTAACAGATGCAGACTCATATTCCCAACTGTAGCAGTGCAAATGAAATCTTGTGACAAAACACTTTCCCTGGATTAATGCACTATGCAGTAAATATAAATGTTACTACTTCCATTAGGTATTCATTTTTCATTTACAGTAATCAAGTACAGAAGTACATTATGTATAACTATAATCTGGAAAACCAAATTTTCCTGTGAAAACAGTGTGTTCAATTGCTATTATAGCTTTTATATTTTCAATGTTTTAATAGGATCATATGTCAAAATTTTCTACAATTACTCGTCAGGTTTTCAAGTATAGAAATAATTTTACTCAAGGCTTACTAATGATAAATCTTGAGCCAAACATATTAAATCTTTTGCTTAGCAGTATTAGCCTTATTTACTAGATGAATTTGGAAATTAAATGGATTATATCAGTTGTTCCTGTCAGCCATGATTAATTCTCTCAAACAAATAATTAGTTATTTCCATTTCTGTAGAGATGTCATATGCAGAATGCACTCAGCTAATTTTAATTCAGTAATCTCTAAATAAAGTCTCTCAAATGAAGATAACAGAGTATCTTAGCAGACAAAACCCATCTGTGCTAAAATGTATTTGAGAGTAGTAAGTTCTAACATTGCTATACTCCTTCTAGAGTACAAAAGGGCTGTCACTACTGGTGGCACCTGGATTTTTATTTATTTACTGTAGTAATGATTATGAAGTAAAATGGCAGATCCAGATGAAGTACATATGGCCCAATGTTAAATGCATATGGGCAAATTTGTATTATTCATTGTAAAATATTTTTATGTCCAGAGAAAAGAATGCCATAAAAAACCATACTAATATTAAACAACAGAACAATAATAGGTATTGATACTATGCCAGAAAAATAAAATATATTTTCTTTAAAATCAGATGCTCAAAATCATAGCAGCTGAATCAGAATTTTCTTTAGTTACGAGGCAATGGTTACCAAACCTCTGAAAATACACTATTTTCATCACTAGCACCAGCTAGCTGGTAACTAGACCCTTTCACATAAGAGACATTTTGCTTGCTAGGCCAGTTGCTTACTTGCTTCTAGAAGCATACTTTAAATAGCATACTTTAAGTTTTGGAGTGACAGTTGTCATCACATCAGGCTTGCTTAGTAAATAGAGGAAAATATTGCCTTTCAGTTTCATTCAAATTCACACCCTTTATACTTTCAGAGGAGAAATGACAACCTTGGAGCAACTGAGGATTTTGTATATATATCTTGTAATACCATAAACTTGTAAAATATTAAGTATTTTACTGCAATTCAGATGCCAGCTATTTAACAGCTCAGTTTTTAATGACATAAGGTTAGGTGTTAAACTTTCAAAGCAATCCAAAGGGATTTATTGGTATTATTACTGGATTTGAAGGCAAGTCAGAGACTTAATCCCCATGTACATCTCTGTTAAAAAAAAATAAATGAAAAAATCTAAAGAACTCTGAACAAAGAAGAGGATGTATATGTAACAAAATTTAACCTTGAAAGAAGGTAGAACAGTCCTATCATCTAGTGTTTGTGTTATTTTAACAGTGTATCTTGTTTCATCTGTTCACCAAAATTTGAGCTGAACAGAGCCGGCAGTTCTCTAAGGACATTATTCCTGGAGTGCAACTGCTCTTGATTCCCACATTTAAAACTGGGCAAGGAAGGCAGAAGACCAACATGGCTGAGTAAAAACATCTTATTCAAACTAAAATGTAAGAAGGAAATGCACAGGGACATGTATTCTGGGAAAAATATAGGGACACTACCTGGATTTGCAGGATAAGTCTAAGAAAGCTAAGGTATAGTTGGAGCTGAATTTGGCAAGGGCTGTGAAGAATAATAAGCGCCCCTACAGGTATGCTGGCCAGAAAAGGAAGATTACAGAAAATGTACTCCCCTTTAGTAAATAAGACAGGAAAAGTGACAATGAACATGGAGCAGGCTAAGGCACTCAACAATATTTTTGCCTCAGTTTTCAATGGTAATCTCTCTTCCCACATCTCTCAGGCTTCTGAACCTCAAGGCAAGGATTGCGGGAATGAAGTCTTTCCTATCAAAAGTGAAGATCAGGTCGAGACCACCTGAGGAACCTGAATATATATAAGTCCATGGGACCCAACAAGTTACAACACAGAGCCCTGAAGGAATTGGCAGATGCATTGCTAGATGACTCACCATTGCATTTGAAAAGTCATGGCAGTCAGACTATGTCCCCAGTGACTGGAAAAAAGGGAAATATCGCACCCATGTTAAAAAAAGGGGAAAAAAAAGGACCCTGAGAACTACTGACTGGTCGTCCTCACCTCTGCCCAGTAAGATCATGGAACAGATCCTCCTGGAAGACATGTCAAAATATATGGAGGACAGGGAAGTGACTAGAGATAGCCAACATGCTTCACAAAGGGCAAAAATGTTCCTGACTAATCCAGTGGCCATCTATGATGGAACTGAAACAGCAGACGGGAAGAACTATAGGTGTCATCTACCTGGACTCCTGTAAGGACTGTGATACAGTCTCCTGAAACATTCTTGCCATGAAGTTGGAAAGATATGGTTTTGATGGATGGACTGTTAGATGGGTAAGAAACTGGATGAGTGATCATGCCCAAAGGGTTATAGTCAATTGCTCAATGTCCAAGTGGAAACCAGTAAAGGCTGGTGTTCCTCAAGGGTCCATAATGGGTCCATGCAGCTTAATAACTTCATCAATGACATAGTGAGATTGAGTGCACTGTCAGCAAGTTTGCAGATTTGCTCTTACCACCAAGCTGAGTGGTGCAGTTGTTTTGCTAGAGCAGGGGTCCTCAAACTTTTTAAACAGGGGGCCGGTGTGCAGATGAAGCGGCAGGCAGTCATCTGTGGCTGCTTGGTTCCCCCCCCCCCCAACTCCCAGCAGGGGGAGGTGTCTGTAAATACTGGGGGCCAGATTGAGGACCCTGGAGGGCCGTATCCAGCCTGCAGGCCGTAGTTTGAGGACCCTTGTGCTAGAGGGAAGGGATGCAATCAAAAAAAGACCTTGACAGGCTTGAGGAGTGAGCCCATGTGAAGCTCATGAAATCAAGTATAAGGTGCTACACCTGAGTCAGGGCAATTCCCAGAATCAATACAGACTGGAGGATGAAATTGATTGAGTTAGCCATGGGGAGAAGGACTTGGGGATACTGGTGGATGAAAAATTTGACATTAGCCAGCAATGTGCACTTGCAGCCCAGGAAGCCAATTGTATCCTGGGCTGCACAAAAATAGGTGTGGCCAGCAGGTCAAGGGAGGTGCTGTCCCCGCTTTATCCTGCTCTTGTGAGACCCCATCTGAAGTACTACGTCCTGTTTTGGGGTCCCCAGCACAAGAAAGCATGGGTCTGTTAGAGTGGACTCAGAGGAGGGCCACAATAATAGTGAGAGAGCTGGAACACCTCTCCTACAAAGAAAAGCTGAGAGAGTTGGGATTGTTCACACTGAAGAGGAGAAGACTCTAGGGGGACTGGATTGATGGAGAGAGGCTTTTTTATCAAGGCCTGTAGTGATAGGACTAGGGGCAATGCTTTTAGACTGAAAACAAGTAGGTCTAGATTGGACATAAGGAAGAAACTTTATACGACAGGGCTGGTGAAACATTGGAACAGGGTGCCCAGATAAGCTGCAAATGTCCTATCACTGGAAGTGTTCAAGGTCAGGTTATAGGGGTCTTTGAGGAACCTTATCAGGTGTTGCTGCCCATGGCAGGGGAGCTGGACTAGATGATCTTTAAGGGTACCTTCCAAAACAAACCATGCAATAATTCCATGGTGTAATAATGATAGTTAAAGACTCTAAATTTTAAGGGTGGTTAGATTATTTTTTTTTTCAGTTGTGGGGGGAAAAGCCTTGTACAAATGTATGGGAAGTTATTTAGAAATGTAGAACTTTTGTTTTACTCTTTCTTTTGGGAACATATTTTCAACCACTATAAGAAGGTGGGTTTCCCCTCTGTGCACAACCTTCCTGTGGGAACTGAGCATGCTCTATCTTTAAGTGCACCTCTGCCACTCCTAACACCTTACTGATGCATACACTGCTGAGAAAGGACTCCATGGGCTCATGTTTGCACAATCAAGGTGTGGTCCTTGCACTGTCACCCTGAGTATTGCACCCTGCAGTGCCACCCCACTCACCAAAGTGCAGCTGCCTCATACTGCCCCATGGCTGCTCTGTCCTGAAAGGGTTGGGGCACTGCAGGGTGACTTCCAGCAGTGTCAATCCAGGTTTGACTGCTGCTGCTTACATTGCAAGATCTCTGAGCTCTGATTTATTTTCAAGTTGCCTCTTTTGTTTCAAAAGTCTCTGGTAATTCCTGGTTACTGTTTAATCCAGCAGATTGGTCATATTCCTTTTTACATATAAAAGCTTGTCTTTGGGCAGACATCCTCCAGAGAGTTTTGAGTACTTCCTTCACACTCCATTTTTTACCCTCATTTTTCCCTGAACAGCTGTTTTTTGCCAGTTATGGGCTGTGTGAGCTGCCCTAGAGATGCTGGCCTACACTGTAGTATTCCAATGAGATTGTATAAAAAAAATTACTTTTCAGCGTATAAATGGTCATCTAACATTTTTGAAACTCTTTTTCCATAAGATCACTGGACCATGGATAGACTTGATTTGAAGTAATATTCTTACAAGCAATATTTCAGTAGTGCTTGTAAGAATTACTTTTGGGAATGAATTAAATGTAGAACATAACAAAATTTGTGGTTTCTATTCTCTTGTTTTCACTGTGGGTTGAGTATGTATAGAAAAGACACCTTTAGTAAAGAAAATAACACATCTAGGAGTTGTGCTTTATAAGGACATTTCTTGATATCTGCAATAAATATAAATAAAAATCAATTTATCTCACTTTGTAAGTCTCAGATGATTCAGCAGTTTTTTATGCCTCCTAGAACTCTTCGCTGATCGTAAGTTTTTTCTGGTATGAAGGAAATCTTAAAAATGTTTTTAGTAACTTCAAGAAGTGTTCACCAATTTATTTCTGAGTTACAGGACTAACTCTGAAATGTATATTCAAATCACTCAGCAACTAAAAACATGTGTTGGATAGTAATTCCTCCAAGGTGGCTCTTAGTGCCGAAAAGGGATGTGAAACTATTTACTGCAGTCTTGTAGTCTTTGGTAAACATAAAATCAGTATCTTCCTAAAATGTCTGAGTGGTCACTAAATGAGAGTGGAAGTGTTGCCATTTCTTATGCTACAATCCTATTCCAGTAGAGGATAAGCACCCAGAAATACCCTGTATTCCAATACAATAAAATGCATTAAGTTTAATTATAGTTTAGAGCTATATGATTTTTCTCAGATATCATGTTTCCTCCTAAGGTAGTTCCCCTCTGATTTCCTCCTTCTCCAGCAAAAGCAATGGTGAAAATTTGTAGGGCTTTGGTCAGCATTTCTAAATTACCTGCATTACCCTCACTCCAATGTATTTTACTGTCTCTCCTTTGAATATGCCCATGCAATAGAAATGAATAGTTTTAGCTCGAATTATATCTCTTCTCATTTTCACCATCTGTCTTACTCTGTTTGCACAAGTGGTCAGTACTGAATGTGTTTTGCAAGTAAAAGCATCTCTAGTGATTAGGATGGACTAATACAACATGACTGATGTATTAAAAGTTGGTAGAAAATCTTTTCCCTTTCACACTGAGTCTAGAAGTTAGTGACTTTTACTAAGTGGCATTAGAGATTATAAGGTTCATACCATCTAATTTTAATCATCCAGTTGTAGTATTCTGACATCTCTGATGGTAATTTTCTTTCACTCTATGAGCTACATAGGGAATTAAGAAAACCTCAGTCTCATCTCAGTTACATATTTAAGGTAGCCCAAAGCACAGTGTGTATAGTCCATTTGGTTATCCATTTTTGCTGACACTCAAGATATGAGCTATTGTAGGCTGCCATTTCCCACTCTCCTCCACACATTAAAAACAACATTTGTGCTCAGAGGTGGGGTGGAATTACTAATGTTTTCTTTCAGTTGGTGTTTTCAGAACAGACTTCTGGAATTCTGCGATCCCCTGGGATCCATGGTTGTATTGGGTTTCAGTGGCAAGGTTTGGGTTGCCAGGGGGCTAGAGGGGTAGCTTCTTTCAGAAACCGTTAGAAGTTTCCCCTATGTCTGATAAAGCCAATGACAGCTGGCTCCAAGACAGCTGTTGGCTAAGGCTGAGCCCTTCAGCAACAGTGGTAGCACCTCTGGGATGATGTATATAATAAGGGGAAAAAAACCTGTGCAAGAGCAATTACAACCAGAGAGAGGAATGAGAACATGTGAAAGAACAGCTCTACAGACACTAAAATCGGTGCGGAAGGAAGGGCAGGAAGAAGTGTTCCAAGTGGCAGAGCAGAGATTCCCCTGCAGCCTGTGGTGAAGACTAGGGTGCGGCAGGCTGTCACTTTGCAGCCCATGGAGGTTAACGGTGGAAGACCCCATGCCAGAGCAGGTGGATGTGCCCAAAGGAGCTTGTGACCCTGTGGGAAGCTTGCATTGGAGCAGTTCTGGCAGGACCTGTGGCCCCATGAAGTGAGGAGCCCACAACTGAGAAGATTTGCTGTCAGGACTTGTGACACTGTGTGGGACCCACACTGGAGCAGTCCGTCCCTGAAGGGCTGCACCCGGTGGAAGGGACCCACACTGGAGCAGTTCATGAAGAACTGTAGCCTATGGAAAGGACTCACACTGGAAAAATTCTTGGAGAGCTGTCTCCCATGGGAGCAACTCCAAGTTGGAGCAGGGGAAGTGCATGAGGAGTCCTCCCCCTGAAGATAATGAAGCGGTAGAGACAACATGCAATGAACTGGCTGAAACCCTCGTTCCCTGACACCCTTTGTCGTTGCGGAGAGAGGTAGAGAAAATGGGAGTAAAGTTAAGCTGAAGAGGAAGGTGTGGGGGGAAGATGTTTTTAAGTTTTGGGGTTATTTCTCATTGTCCTACTCTGATCTGATTGGTAATAAACTAAATTGTTTTTTTTTTTCCACAAGTTGAGTTTTGTTTGCCCATGACTGTAACTGGTGAGTGATCTCTCCCTGTCCTTGTGTTGTCCCTCAAGTTTTTTGTTACATTTTTCTCTCCTGTCCAGCTGAGGAAGGGGAGGCATAGAGCGGCTTTGGTGAGACCCTGGTGTCCAGCCAAGATCAGCCCATCATGACAGTGATTTAATACTGGTGCTGGGGAGGAGATAATGTAATCAGATAACTAACAGAAATTAGTAATGGATTCTGCTTTTAAAGGACTAACACCAGACAGATGATAATCCTTTTATTTGAAGAAAAATCTCCTTTCTTCTATTTTGCCCTCCATGTGCATGCCACTGAACAAGCTTTTCACAGATTGCCATACTTGCCATTAATTAACTGGTCTCTAGTCATCGGAATCTCCCATGCAAAGCAAACAAACTATAAAATACAGACCTATTCTTTCAGGCTTAGATCTGCTATGTTAGTGCATTAGCAGAGCAGAGAACATTTCTGGGAAATGTAATTCAGTCCTTATATTTTGGGCAAAAATGGAACAAACTGTAGCATGGTTCTGGATTGGAACAACTAACATTCTCCCAGACAATTCCTGGGCAGAGCTCAGGAGCTGCTATGGGCCAAAATCACCTTCATGCTAAGTAGTTTCTGAGTGAAGACAGTTTATGGTATGAATATGGGCTGTTGGCATCAGTAAGAGACTGCGCCAGTGAGGCCCACCATTGCCACAGCAGATGTGTTGTCTCAACATTGCTAAACTCATGCCCTCACCACAGTGAATACATTGTTAAGGCAGGAAGATAACACCACTGCCACAGAAGAGCTTTAAGGCAGAAGATAACACGACTGCCACCACAGAGACTTATCTATACCTTGTTGAGAAGGAAACCGGCTGATGCCATGGAGTAACAGGGGAGGCTGATCCTGCAAAACTAACCAAACCCCTGTGCATGTGCCCAGGACTTGGGGTCAGGGCGGTCAAGGTGCCTGGAGGGCCCCTGAGGAATGTGGACACGTGCACCATTGTTGGGTGGGGGTGTGGTTGAGCAGAACAGCTTGTAACAACTCTATAAAAAATGGAATCAACTAACATGGGACGGAACGTTCCCCCACCAGACTTGAGATGAATTGGGACTGTCAGAATGCCGCAGCTCCGGGGTGGTAGCTATCGCTCGAACTCTTTCCTTTCTTTCCTTCCTTTCTCTCTCTTTCTTTCTCACTCTCTTTCCCTTTGCATTCACGGATTTATTGTTGGGCAAATAAAGTTCCTTGGCTCTTGACTCTGTTTTGAGTCTTAATTCTGTTCCCAAGAATACAAACAGAACTACACTCTGGTCTCAGACCAGCATGCAACAGCATCAGTGCCAGAAAAACAGTTCTGGGCATGTTTAACTTAGTGACAGCTGAGGTACTATTTTAGGGGATTAAATAACCGCTGCAGGTCTTCAAAGTTATATCTCTCTTGTAACCTTACTATAGATGTATGTTATGATACAGTTGAAGAATACTAATAAACCAAGTAGGGAGTTGCATAATAACGTGCAGATTGTAGGTGGAAAAGAGAGGGGAAACTTTGCTGGAAGATCAAAGATGCAGAAAACAGGAGTGGTAGAAGGGTTAGTATAGGTCATCTGTAATTGTACCACTTAGTTCAGGACTAGCCTATATCTATACAATAAACTTACTCATCAGAAATTGGTGATCTGTACTTAGAGAAGCAATTGGAGCTTGAAGGTTTGTATTATGCTCACCCAGGGGCACTCGAGAGTGAAGAATCATGAGGTAAGTAGCATTCTGAAACTCCTTATCATTAGTAAAATTAAGGAATATTTATGGAGAACTAGCTTAACAGAATGCTTAAAAGTAGAGATCTGTTAGTTTCTTTTATTTAGTTTTCACAAGATAGGTAAAAATACAAAGCATCATGTGAGATCTAGACCATGTCACAGAAGTCTCATCAGGTAGGAATCCTCTGTATTTTTCATTTTAGCCAGTGTGGGTTCCATATATAGTCAAAGAGTCAGGGATCAAATGAAATTATTCTTAAAAGTGAGAATTGTATTACATCTTTATTATTCATTTTCTTACTGATATTTGCAACGTTACTGCTAAAATTGTGGGGTATTTGTTTTCAAATATTCCATTTTAAGCTGTGTTGAAATTACTGGACTTTGTTCATTAATTACAACAAGCTTTAGATGAACTTCCCGTTAAAAAGAGATCATCTTGAAGAAAAATGTATAACTTTGATTAGCTTAGGCACTACTTAAATATGTTAATATTTCAATACATAAGTAAAATAATTTTTTAAGTCCCTGGTATGGAGAATTTACCATCAAAACCTCTAAAACAATACTTTTTTTTTAAAAAAAATCTGTGTTCAATATCCATAACCTGCATTTTAACTAATTTATTCTTTTCAAACACAGATATAATAAAAATAAATTCAGACTTCTCTGAATGAATATTTGTAAATTTCCGCTACTAGCTATTTATAAAAAAAAAGCCTTTTTCAAAGTAATTCAGTTTCTTTAGCTTTATAGTTAGCTTAATTATAATTAGTATTTCTTGTTTTAATCAGGTGATAACAGCCTCTAATTTTTTATTTCAATATATTTTCTCTTTCTCATTTATACAGAAATTGTGTATTACTTTTATTTTCCATTCTAAAACAAAGCAGGTAATATAGTCCAATTTTAAAATAAATTCTTGGGTTAGTGCAATTTTTATGGGACATTAATTTTTTCATACCATTGCAGTCTCCCGACTTTCAGAATGTGTTTCCTTTTGCTCTTGCTTGGTACTATGTACACAGCAAACCTGATTGCTGTTCTTTCTCAGTTCTCACATTCCTCCTAGTTATTGTGTTTTTCTGTAATGAGCAACTTTTTTTCTGAGCCTTCGGGCAGCTCAAATGACACTCCAGTATTTAGACATAGAATTTTCTTTAAGGTATTTTCATATGAAAATATACCGCTGAGTTACAAAATATTTTTTGTCCATGTAATCTGCATATTTGAAGTTAATTATGCAGTTTAGCTCACCCTCTGGTTAAGACTGGGATATTCACTCCAAACTCAGACATGAAAGTGTATTTGTTGATGAAGTCTGAAATTAGCAGAGCTCCATTACAAATGACAGAGATATATTTGGTACAGTAAGAGGAATCTGGAATGCTATTCAATTCTCAGTACTGGCGCACATTTGGTCATCTGAGAGGCATGTATTGCCATTTTGTATCTCTTTTTAGAGCACACAACTTCTCTAGGATACGTCGTATCTCCAGTCCTATGTGACAATCTCCTATGACATCTTAGATGCACTAAATATCCACGTTTATGTAACTGAAATGAGGTTCAGACCACTACAGACTACAGACAATACGTCATAATTTTAGGCAACTTGAATTGTCGTCTCAGTTTGAACTGATCCCTCTCTCAATAGTAATAATACCATCAACAAGTGTATGTTTCTGTGGTGTTTAATCAACGTGGGCATATTTACAAAATATCAGCTACACAAAATAATAAACATTGTTTCTTGTTTCTTCCTTCTGCAGAATGGATATTAAAAGAAAAACTGCCCATGGTTGCCCCAAGAGATTCAAACTTTCTCTGCAACCAAAGCAAGAAGATATAAAGCTCCTTACGACATTATCCTTGAGATCCTTGTTAATTATTTCTTTTTCCTTAGCTAAAGGAAAAAATAAAGACAAGTGTTCTGAACTGTCTGGGCTGGAACTGTTATAACCAAAAAAGGAGAGTGAAGAAGTATCAAACTTCTGAAGTTTAATTTTAGCTCTTATGAAATTCCAGCTAACACATCTTTCCCCAGACAATAGCAGTTTTGCAGGAACAAGTTCAGACATTACTTTCTTGTTAGTGGAAACAACATTCTTATGAGAATTGCTGTGGCATATGTAATGTAATGTGAAGTGTAATCTCAGTTGGCATTGTTGAATGGAAAACCTAAAATTGTTTAAAGATGATCGTGAGCTGTATCTGCAAAAGAGATGATCTGCCTAAGACAGCCAGAAGCTTATTTGAAGAGCTTCTACGTAAACAACATCAGAAAAGGTGGATGCCAGCTGTTTGTAGGTTGTGTATTTGGTGCTCAGAATTGTGATAGCCTTTAGATCAATCAGTTATAAGCAGACTTGAATGGAAAGTGGTTTTCCATATTGAGATTTTTTTTTGTAATTTGGAAAAAAAGTATTATTGAAAATATTGGGATGTATTTGTCGTGTAACAGGAATACACTCAATATTTAGACCCATGTTCAAGTCATGTCTCTGAGTGAGGCAAACTATGGATCTAAAGGTGGGTTTTCCCGTATCATAAATAGCATAGCTGTGTGTTGTTGGTTATTCCAATTTCTCCTCCATGATTAGTTTAAAACAGAAATATTGTCATAGATTTAGTAATACTGTTCCTGGAAAAGTTTAGCTGCAGCTGATATACTTAGGAAAGCATGAATTACTTAAAATTTAAAAACAAAACCAAACCAACCAACCAACCAAAAGGAAATCCTACCATCTTTTTCCTTCCTTCTAGAACATCTTGCAAAAAAGTACTTTGCTTCAGTAAATAATGTTAGACTTGACAAAAAATTAACTACATTGTGGAGAAATCTACTGAAGGGTCATACTTGAACTGGTCTTGGTCAATGTGGCTTCATCTCATTCAAAGTTTAAATGAACTTTGTTTCCTTTAAAGGCTAAGTCATAGTTATGAATTAAAAGCTACATATTACAAATGTTTACTATGTACATGATCATACTGCTTTTGAATACAAATCAAATAAAGATCATATCAGTTCTGAAGTCAGTTTAAACTAACCTGGGTCTAAAGAGGATACTCAGATAGTTGTCTGCAATTTAAAACAATAGTTCCTTTCAGTTTTCAGCAGCTTATTTACAGTATGTGAGACAATGTTATTTCTAGCACTTCATCTGCTTGACCAAACTACATAAGGAAGCTTAAGGTTATTTAAGGTGGTTTGTTCTTACGTAACTTCTAAAAATAATTAAAAATGTGTCATACAAGGACCAGACAGCCTAGGAATTGTAATCATCTGAAAGGGGAAAGTATTTGAAACAAGATTTGTATACTGAGAGGGAAGGATACAACACAGAGAAAGTATTTCCAGAGGCAGAAAGAGAAGGCACCTGAATGTCAACAAGATGGATTAAAATTACTTCATTGTGTTGTAGCCATACAAACAGCTATGGACTTTGACGTGATATTTGGTCAGGTAGCTGAGCATGTGTGAGTAGGTATCAGTGCTTCCTTAAGTCACAAGAATGAGGCATCTTAGCTTACTGAGCTGGAAATACTGGAGTAAAAGGCTGACATAGGCCCACAGTATGGCCTTCAATGTATTGCCATGTAGTTGTTAGAGATACAAATTCTGTCAAATAAAGCACAACCAGACAGGTGTTACAGGGGAAAAGACAGAAAAAAAAATATGGTAGATATTGAAGAACCAAAGTTTTATGAAGAACTAGCAACTTGCAGAAACCAATCAGTGAGCAACAATTCAGAGCAGTCCACCAACAAGCAAAGGCCAACCTATCCGGAAGATGCTATTCACCTCATAAAACTCGTCAGCCCCAGCCCAAAGGGCAGCATTACGACTCTACCTTTGGGGACACTTGACTGTGGAGGACCTCTGAGGGTTTCCAGGACCAAGTTCTCACTTCTGGAGCTGCTGCTGCTCTCATGTTCAGCTGCCTGCACCTCCTGGCCCCTGATATCCAGAACTTCTGTCAGCAAGGAAATAGGAAGTAGAGATAACCACTTTTCTGTAACTTTGAAGCATTCTTTGTATTGTTAATTGTTTTGGCACAGTGGCAATAAATATCCAAACTCCTTCACACAGATCCAGTTATTGCATAGCAGTTAATGTGTATTTAGTTTGTTCTCACCTAAACTACAACACAAAGGCAGAGCATATGTTATAAATTATTGCTGAAAGATTATTGTGTGATTAATATATGTCCATCACAATTTTGTATATATATCCTCCATATATTACTTTTGTTCTTAAATAACACATTACACATAACAAAAAGGTAGTAAATATTAAGTCTCCATTTAGTTATATTTATTCTCACACCTCGGGAAAGTTTCCTTGGGTAATTTTTTTATTTTGATACTGTAAAAATTGATGTAACATAATATCAAGATCATTGGTTATGACTATACTATCTAATACCTGAAATTCAACATTTGTACAAGCTTAAACTATTTTGCATACCAGTTATTTAAATTTACACTTTTAATCTGATTTATAAGATTTTGTGCTGAAGAATATGAAATTAGGCCAGTGCTACTTATTAAATGTGCAATCAAGTATGAATATTCCAATTGCATTTGTGAATAGATGAAAAGATTATTCACAATAAGATGGCAATTATAATCAAACACAGGTTTTTACCACATAAGGGAAAGGTCTTGGTAGTGTTACATTTCAATTCTAATAGAAATAATGCTATATCAACTATATTATACTTCATGGACACTTGATTCTTCACCTTCAGAAGACAACAGAAAATTCAAACATACCTGGAGAGTACTGAGGGTATATTAACTTTGATTTTTTTTCAATATTCAAGAGGAAAAAATACTTAGTTAAACATGGGATTTCACTCATCTAAATGTATTTAGCCAAAAATTAGTTTTGTTTTAAAACAGGACAAAAAGAACTAGTAAAGGTTCCTGTCCCTGCTTAACAGACCCTGCATTTCCAGGTTTGAAGTACATACTAATCTTTAAACTTAAAGTGTATAGACACATAAAGCATCTAGATGAATTCCCTTTCAAGGATATACACAAAAATTCCAAAGCTTTGGTACTCTGCCAGAGCTTCTTTAAAGACCAACAGTTAGTAAATGCAAGATTAAAACAACATTTTTTGGAGTGACACTATGTGACAGTCTTTCTTGGAATACATTGGTGGCCCAGGCGACCTCCTGAGGACCCTTCAGCCCTCTTGCACAACCCCTAGTGCTGAGAGCACTGGGGATATAGCTACTGTGAAAATGTACTTGGAATGATCCTGTGCAAACTAGTTTCCATATAAATGAGGTATTTAAAACCACTTTCTGTATCTTCATCTGCATGTCCAGAAAAAAAACCCTAGAATTCTAGTTTGTATCTCTCTCTTTCTGTTCATCTAGCTACAGACAGATCCATAGGTGTAGGTATATTACGTCTTTAATCCAGTTTAGGTAAATCCATCAGGTAAATTGTTCTTTATCAAATACAACCTATTGATTTTCATGGACATTCAACATATTCCATAAAAGAAAGTTTCTCTGCAGTTCAGTGAACATCTAGGGCCAAATGACCTTCACAGTTCTCATTAGTAAGGAAAAATATCAACAATTCTACAGTGCAGAACAACACTTTTTAGAAGGTACCTGACAGAAGCTGCAGTTGTGCCCTTTTAAAGCACAAAAGAAAAGAGAAGCGGAGTTTTACTTTTTTTCTCCTTTCTTTTGTGTTTCATTGATTTGATATTCTAATTTGTCAACTTCTTTTTTAAGTGTAGCTATTTCTGCATATGTTTCTATGTGCATTTCCCAAAAACTCCAAATGTGTTATGCTCCAGACCTTTAAGAAGTTACAGTACATACAGGCTGCAGCTTAAAATAACTTTAGATAGAGAATAATTCATCAGTAGGATCTTATATTCCAAAATGTGTTTAAATTACTGTTGTCTTCATGGTTTGAATGAAAAAATCCCTGTAGTGCTTATTTCACTATAGGGTTTTTGATTACCTTTTTGTAAATAGCTTTGGCCTTCTTTTATAAAATGTGCAGGGGGGTTATCTTTTCCAGGTGATTTACCATGGTTAATTTTTTAAAGAATAAATTCAATACTTCTTTTAACTCATATTTGTATGATATTGTTATGTTTTTGAAGACTTTGGAAAAGTGGTGATAAACAGTGTCAAAAATGCAGACATATCTTTAGTAGCTTAAATCTATATAGAATTTCATTGAAAAAAAAACCAAACAGAAAAATGTCTATTTCAACCTTGATGAACTATGAGTACAAAAAATAAATAAAAGAAAATATTGCATGCCCATACCAACCTGATTGTTTCTCCCTAGAGAAAACTAGCACTTTACTGTTTCCATTATAACATCTCACAAATGTTTGATTTGGAGCACTTAGTTAAAAGTTTGTAGTTCAATTAACTCAATTTCTGTTCTAAAAATACATTTCATTTGACCTAACTGTCTCTAAATCCTCTCTAAAAATAATACTTGTAAGTTATTAACTTTAATTTCCTCTATAGCAAACATTTTCCACACAAAATATGCTCAGTTTTCAAAGAACTACAGCTACTGTGTAACAGCATTGTGAAACACGCATCCCACATGCACTATAGATTTAATGAAAAAGTAGTTCCTTTCTATATTCTTCACTTTTCTTCTCTCTACTAACACAGAAGAGGAAGAAAGGTACATTTTTAAAGAACTATTTTAAAAACCTATTACCAAAAAAGCGCAAAAATCAATGGTTCCTTCCATAAAAGTCATGCGGGCAAACAGAAAAGCAGAATACTTTGTGAGTGACTGTACATCAGATGGCAGAAATCAATAGTTTCTGTAAAGAAGGTATCCTTAGGGATAGAAAGCGTCAAGATATGAATAGAACAGTAGCTTCTGTGCCTGGCATCTGCAGAACTGATAATACAGTTTCTAATCCCTGCCCAAGAGTGGGTAAAAAAAATACACTGTTTCCAAAGTTTTAATGATCCAGGGTGAATACATTACACTATGTTTCCTGCTGAGCGGCTTGAGCCCTTCTTTACCTGAGGGATATGTTAAAAGACCAATAAAATAATTCAGAAAACCATGCAGTTTAACCAGCAGGATTGGAAAGATGTTTACCATTCCTTCTGAATCCTCTAATGACTGCTGAAATCCCAAATACTTACCTCAGATAGCAGCTTGATTTTTCAGTAGCAAAGATTATGTTGGTATGAAGGAAGAAAAAGATTTTATGTAGTTTTTGTAAATCAGTTTTGTGCATTAAGCCCACCCTGAAGTATAAAACCCCAAACATAGAGCTTCCTAGTGTCTAGGAGTGTTGTCACTCCCTGACAGTGTTGTGGCTCCACATCTTTATTACCAATTTATCTTTTTCCATGTTCCAGGTTTCATGTAAAGGAAAACTACATCTGCAGGGTAATAGTGTGCCCCAGATGATAACATCATACTCTGCTGGCCAGGAACCATTCTGCTCTGCCAAACCTTGAGGGAACGGTGGTGTGTCCCCTGCATTCACTTAATTTATCAGTATGTATGTATGTATGTATGTATTTATCAGTATGTAGCTATGCAGCTATGTAGCTATCGTGGATATTGCATAGGGATAATTCCTAATATCAAAAAATATTTTAAGATATTCTTTCAACAAATTAACTTAAAAATAGCTTCCCTTGGAGATTTATTGATTGCCACTTTTAAACCGTAAAAGTACTGAAGACAGAGATGACAGTCTTTGAGGGGAATAACTTATCAGTCCTTTAGATTTACTTACCCCAGCTTGGGGAGACAGAAAAATTTGTCATCAAATTTTAAGCAAGCTGTAGTTATGCCAAGTCTATTAGGTATCTGTTCAACCTGACTTTTTGTCATGCCAAAATGAGAAGCATTGAAGAAGTTTCTAACATGTCTAAGAGGCTCCCTGCTAATCTGGGAATGACAAAGAGCTGCAGGTGTCAAACAGCACAGCTAAGAGCTCCAGAGCATTTTGAGTTTCAACTCTTTTTTTTTTTTTCTTCCATCACTGCAAGTCATTTGTACTATCTTTTCGCCATGGTATTTCAGAAAAAAAACCCCAACCAAACATTTGGCACATTGCATGTAAACATATGCTTGAAACTGTAGTCTAACCGTATAATATGAAAACTCAGAAAGATCTCAGGGTTGCACCAAAAAGGCTGAATGAATCAGTCTTTTTCATGTATTGAATCTTACCTTTTATATATAGTTTGTATAAACTTAGTGCTACAACTTTCATATGGTTTAGCATTCACAATAACTCCCAGTCCTTATCTGGAGTACTTGTCATGTCAAAAATGTACGCAGAAGAACTAGATAAGCAAATATTGATGTACACCTTCCAATCATTCTGAGGGCTGTTTGGGTGTTTCTTATGTGCTGTGCTACTTTTGCACGTTATCTGTAATAGGCAGGCTGATCTAAAATTGAAAGAAATGGCATTATAATTTTCACATTTGTCAGGTCTGAGGTATATTGGTTTTCAACTGGAGAGAAAATAAGACTATCTTCAAACATGTTTCTGCCATGTATTTCTGATGGTACCTATTTCTCTATTCTCAAAATACATTTTGGTAATGTTGCTAGCACTGTAATGATTAAGGACTGCAGGCATGCTGAATGTTTGTCATCTTTTTAGGGAAAACCTTCAGAAGTATCTCTGCTCTACACATCCTGCTGTGCTGAATGATAATTTGACTTTGCTAGATGAAGATGGTAATGATGAAACTTTTTGAAATTCCTTATGGCTGTTTATTTTAGCAAACGGAAGGGAAAAATACCCCTATGGTTATTTAAATTTTTAATATGGTGTTTTAAGAAGGAATAATGACATAATTAAAACGCTAAATAATGTCTAAACTTGCAATGTAAAAGTTTGCTAAAATTCACATAACATTTAAAAAACAAAATGGAATTTAATGATGTAAGATAACATTTCTTTTGCTGAGTTTTCTTAACACAATGCTGAAATTAGAATAACAGGTTTGCTTTCTGTGATGCTGAGTATTAATCTCAGAAATTTAAATATTTTCAGACATAAATTATGAAACCTTCCGATTAGTCTTAGGACACTTCGAACCCAGCCTTTGTACAATGAAACCAAAATAATGGAAAAGTGCAAGAAAATATAGCACAGCAAAAATAATAGTCTTCTAAAGCAACTGAAATTATATATTATTTCATACTGTTTAAAAGAAATAGCATTTCTATATTTCTTAGTACTTGAATATTTCAGAAAAAAGAATGAGGTAATCTGGGTGTGTCTATACAGTCAGATAATGTGAATCTACAGTCTGCTCTTGGGCCCTCATTTCCTGATCAGCTTATTTATTCCAAGGCTCTCCTTTGGAGTAAAGCAACACATTACCATTAAGACACAATATAATTGTGTTTCTCTGGAAAGTTCACTCCACAGGCACTCCTCATGCAAACAGTATGGATAATGTAGCCCCAGATTATTCCTCTTACCCTATAGATTAGAAAGCTGTACACCCTAGGTGCCACTACATTCTCTCAAATGTCACTTCAGGACATGCATATTTTTGGAACAAGAATATTACCCATGTGAGTTGTGATATAATCATATTTTTTCAGGTACTCTTAACTGAAAAAGTACTAAAGATGAAATGATTGTTGCTGCGGGTAGTGAAAGTCCCTGGGAAATTTCTTTGCAGCTAAATGTGGCCAGTCCACCCTGATGGACCTTAACTGATGAATGCAGGCACAAGAGATTCTGCAGTATCTGGCTACAGGACCAAGGGTTTATCTACCATGCCTTTAGTTATGAGGACATGGACTGTCTACTGAACTGTTCAGCTATACTTGAGAAAGGTTCAATTATTCAAAGTGCTCCTGAACAGCAGCTTTTAGTGAATGATTACTTTAGATACAGCTTCTTCTTTAATGATACCATTGCACAATCTTTAAAGCCACCAGAATTTAAAGTTGTATGGGGAATAGGTTCATTATAATGAATACCTAAACAGTACATTAAATGTTACTGTTGAATGATTCAATTGCTTTCACAGACTTTTCTTGGCTTTCTTAGAAATATATGAATGCTAGGTGATATTACTAGCTCTTTTAGTCTAGTAACTCTCCATCAATTTATGTTAGTGCCTGAGAAAGGATAAGCCTTTTACACTGTCAGCATAGGCAATTTGACTTTCAAAACAGCAGTAGTCTTGAATAACTAGAAACTGAGAAAAAGAGACAAAAGGAAAGATAGAACTTGGATGATGATAATTAAAGGATTATGTAGGTTAAGTTGAATCATCATCTCAGTATGACTTTAGGTAGTTTTGAAAAAATATTAGTAAAATCTCAAATCAGGACTTGTAAATTAAAATCATGTGAAATTACTAGACAACATGCAGCTGTGCTTCAAAATAACCAAACAAAGATCATGTGCTACTTTTGGTTTTATTAATATAACCATTCAGAAGACTACAAGCTCTAAGTATTTCTTGGTTTGCATTTCAGTGTGTAACAAATTATACAGTATTATTTCTTGTTGTGACAGCATGGTTTAGTAGAGCTCTGTTCTTCATGAGTTGTTTAAGACTGTAGTTTCAAAAGGGGTGAAAAAAGATATTAAATTGTAAAAAATAATGATAGGAAGAACACAGATATACAGACCTATCATAAATTAGCAGAATATTTTATAATGGTTCTCTCTATAAAATCAGCTTCCACATATTTTGTCTTATTCATACAAGTTAAAAATGAATTAAATCTATCAGGTTTTTTATGTAATTATTTAGGTAGCTTCTGAGATCTGCTTTGTACTACCATTTTTGTTAATGGTCGATTAAAGAAATCAAAATAAAATGTCCCTAATAAAATAGTCAATTTGTTAGTAATCTAAACAAGAAACACAGACTTTTTAAATTTAAATCCAGCTCCCTTTTCAATTGAGAAGAGTTTTGAGAAAATTATTGTGTGCTACCTTTTTTTTGTATTTGTTTGAATAATGAGCTCTGTGTAAAAGACACATAAAAGCTTTGTGAACTCAATTCAAGCATTTTTGCAAGTAGAGCATAATGACTTATAAGTTCCAAAAGTACTTTCAGTAGCAAAAAAGACACCAGATTATTTTTATGTTTTCAGCATGAGAAGAGCTTTGGAGGACATTTTAATGGGTGAGACTTACGCTTCCCATGGTGTGTGGTCAGAAGGCAACTCTCTTGTGTCCCCATAAATCTCCTGTGTGCACACTGAAATATCTATGTCAGTGGTGCATCTCAGCTGATAGAAATACAAATGAAATCTGTGTAAGATACAGCATACTTGAATTTGTATGAAAGAAAATTCTGAAATACTCTGTAATGAATTTAACCATTCTGTCTCGCTTGATTTGCCTAGCTGTTGTAGCTGAGATTGCCACATAGAATCATAAATCATTTAGGGTGGAAAAGACCTTTAAGATCATCAAGTCCAACCATAAACCCAGCACTGCAAAGCAGTACTAAACCATGTCCCCTAAGTTTCACATCTACATGTCTTTTAAATACCTCCAGGGATGGTAACCCAACCGCTTCCATGGGCAGACAGTTCTAATGCATGATAAATATTTCAGTGAAAATTTCTTTCCTAACATCCAATCTAAACCTCCCCTGGCACAACCTGAGGCCATTTCTTCTTGTCCTGTAGCTTGTTACTTGGGAGAAGAGACCAGCACCCACCTAACTACAACCTCCTGTCAGGAAGTTGTAGAGAGTGATAATCTCTCCCGCGAGCCTCCTCCTCTCCAGGCTAAACAACCCCAGTTCGCTTAGTTCTTCCTCATAATACTTGTGGTCCAGACCCTTCACCGCTTCATTGCCCTTCTCTGGATATGCTCCAGCACTTCAATGTTCTTTCTTGAAGTGAGGGACCACAAATCTGAACACAGTATTTGAGGTGTGGCCTCATGAGTGCTGAGGTCCAGGGAGATAATCACTTCCCCATCCCTGCTGGCCACACTGTTTCTGATACATGCAGGATGCTGTTGGCCTTCTTAGCCATTTGGGCACACTGCTGGCTCATGTTCAGTGGGCCATTAACCAACACCCCAGGTCCTTTCCCACAGGCAGCTTTCCAGCCACTCTTCCACAAGCCTGTAGCGTTGTGTGGGGCTGTTGTGACCCAAGTGCAGGACCTGGCACTTCTTGTTGATCCTCATACAACTGGCCTCAGCCCATCGATCCAGCCTTTCCAGTTGCCTCAGCAAAACCTTTCTACCCTCAAGCAGATCAAGACTAACCCCAACTTGGTGTCATCTGCAATCTGTACTGAGGGTACACTCAGTCCCCTTGTCCAGATCATTGATAAAGGTACTGAACAGAACTGGCCCCAGTAGTGAGTCCTGGGGAACACCACATGTGACCAGCTGCCAACTGCATTTATCTTCATTTACCACAATTCTTTGGGCCCAGCCAGCCAGCTAGTTTTTTACCCAGTGAACAGGACACCCATCCAAGCCATGAGCACCCAGTTTCTACAGGAGAATGCTGTGGTAGACTGCAACAAAGGCTTTACATCCACAGCCTTTTCCTCATCCGCACAAATCCACGCTGGCTGGGCCTGATCCCCCAGTTTTCCTGTACATGCTGTGTGATTACGCTCAAGATGATCTGCTCCACAGCCTTTCCTGGTAATGAGGTCAGACCGACAGGTCTGTAGTTCCCTGGTTCCTCCTTCTGGCCCTTCTTGTAGATGAGCATCATATTTGCAAACCTCCAGTCAACAGGGACCTCCCCGGTTACCTAGGACTGTTGTTAAATGATTGAAAATGGCTTGCTGAGCACTTCTGCCAGCTTCCTTAACACCTTTGGGTGGATCCCATCTGGCTCCATAGAATTATGTTTGTCTAAGTGGTGTAGCAGTTTGCTGACCATTTTATCCTGGATTATGGTGGCTTCATCCTGCTTCCCATCCCTGCCTTCCCACTCAGGGAGCTAGGCATGCAGAAAGCAATTGGTTTTACTATTAAAGACTGAGGCAAAAAGGCATTATGTACCTCAGCCTTTTCCTCATCCTTTGTGGCAATGTTCCCTGCCACATCCAATAAAAGATGCAGATTATCCTTGGCTGTCCTTTTGTTGCTAATTATAATAGAAACATTTTTATTGTCTTTTATGGCATTAAGCAGATTAAGTTCTAGTTGGGCTTTGGCCCTTCTAATTTTCTCATTGCATAACCTCACAATATCCTTGCAGTCCTCCTGAGTTGCCTGCCCCCTTCCTCCAGCTGTGATAAGCTCTCTTTTTTTCCAGAGTTCCTGCTAAATCTCTCTGTTCAGCCAGGCAGTCTTCTTCCCCAATGGCTCATCTTTCAGCACATGGGAAGCTAGACCATCTGACACGTAGTTAGCTCAAAGTGTTTACACAAGGTAACTCTTCAGCAAAGAAAATCCCTAAGCAGTAAAATTATCTTCAAAAGAACGTCCAAGTGATTAGGAAGTAAACAGATTTAGAAGGAAAATTATATTTAGTGATACAGCAAGTCCACTTTCCTTTAGAAAATTTATATTTTAAATAAGCTGCGAATGGATATTTATCATAAACTAATTAAAGGTTGCAATTTTTCAGCTGTCCAGGTAAACCACCTGATTTCAGCAATGTATCTCTTTCCAGCCTTCACATTTGGGCCTTTTCCCCACACAAATTAAGTTGTGCAGAAGAAAGTAGTTTTTAAGTCTCAATCTGCAATAATGTCAAATGCAGCTGTTCCTAGGCACGGAAGCTCAGAAGTGTGCACAAGTTCACCAGATCCGAAGATATGTCAAAGATTAAAGCTTTTATTTCTCTTTTACTTTAAATTAGTTATATACATCTGTAAAATGTAATCTGAACTTCTGGCTTTGTCTGAAGTGAGTGAGAGCTTTGGGGTTCAGGCTCTCAAGTACAGGAGCTGACCAAAATATCCATTATATTTTGTACATTTTATGCTAAGACTGTGTGCTTTCCTTGCTGATTTCTTTCGTACTTAATGCCACTGGTGACTAGCCTACTAACCCATGACACAGTCCTATAAGGTTGTAATCTGAAACATATCTTATACAAAACAGAAATAAAATATCTTTGGCTTCTTGCTTTAAGCAAGTTATTATTAAAGCCCCCTTTTTTAGGGCTGAATAGTCACTGAATTGACAAAGCAATCCTTTTTTCTTGTGATGTAAGAAAAGCAGAAATCTTTGAAGGTGACAGCACCATTCCTGCTTGAAAAAGGGATTGTATAAAATTAATTCTTAGCAGTTTGATGTAGTATATAAGTACGTCACTGTTACAGAGAGTGCAGCAGTATGCCAGACAATTAGGGTTTTTTCTTCTTAAGAAATCAACTTTAAAAAAACAGCAAAATATTTACTGTGACTGTGTTGTACTATATTACAAAAATAAATTCCAAACAAATATTTGGAAATACAGTATTTACAACAAAGGAATTTTGTTCCACTTAGTTAAAAGTAAAAGGATGAGGATATTGTTATTTTGTAGCACAAAAGTATGTATTCCAGTGATAATAAAACTTAATTTTTTTGGCAACATTTTATTTAGGCTTTTACAGATTACACATTTGTTGTCTCTGCCCAGGGTTGAGTTCTACTCTATTTAATGGTTTGTTTCACAGAAGCCATTTCAAATCATTTGTCATCTTTGGTAGTCTTTATACTTTTTTCTTAACTTCTGGATCCTATTTAAGATGGAAAATCAGAACTGCATACACTATAGCATGCAGCATCATAAACATACAGTTCACAGAGTAGCATGACAGTATTTATTCCACCATGGTTATTATTCTTATCCAATATTCTATTATTTCCTTTGAGTTTATGTTTGTCAACCTGAGCATAGAGATTGCATAGTAATGAAATTTTTTTATTTACCTCGAAAAAGGCATTTTTCAGTGACAAAGGTCTACTCAGAACACTGGGTATTTAGGAACATAGGATTGTATTTTTTCAGTGTGAATTACTTTGGAATATCTTTACAAAATTTTGTCTCTCAAAATATTCTTGTTTTCAAAATTTTGTTCTCAAAATATTTTTGGATGAATCCATAGTATAAGAACTTTCAGTAACTCTACTATTTGCACAAAATATGTGAATATTGTAATTTATGACCCTTTTCCCAGGTTATAAATGGCAAGTCCATATATTTGCTGAATGTGTTTATATTTAACAAGGATGCACACAGACATCCTCATGTCTCCAGTCCTTTTACTAGCCATTTGAGAACAATTTTATGTTTCACCCTTCATACCATATTTTCTTCAAGACCTGCAGTAAGGGCTCTATCTAACATGCTCACTAACACCTTCAGAGAGATCTGGAATATAGAACTGCCTTCTATACTGTTAGTCATAGACACAAACAGTGACTCAGATTTTCTCAAGGTAAGATACAGAATAGATTGATACATTGCATGATATGGAAGTAAACTCATAAAGATTAATACTGTTCTGGTAGCAAGTTTCCTTCCACATCAGTCATAGCAGAACACTTTCTAGACTACCATAGCCCAAGCAATGCTGATCCATAAATCTCTGTTCAGTATATTCTACAATTTATTGGTTCTGTTGTCTACAGTAAACTTGAAAATATGTTGGCAAATCATTTTTTGCTAATCTTTCTATAAAAAAAAAGAGAAAAAAAAGTACTTATATCTGCTAGTAGAGCAATAACATCTCAGAAATATACTGGCCATTCTGCATTGTATAACTCTTTTCTTAAACCCACTCAGTTCTGCAATACATTTTGCATTTTACAAATATTTCTTGACTACTCCACAATATACAATATGTATAAAAGCATTCTTTAAAAATACAAAACTAAAAAGAAAACGCTTTCTGGGTTTTTTGATTAGATTTTGAGCAGTGTTGCTTGGGTCTACACTTGAATACATCACCTAATAGCAGTTCTACATGATTATCAAAGTCTTAAGAACCTGTCCAGTTTTCTGGTAACCAAATGTAAAGTGCTACGAAATCTGGGTCTTCACTGGACCTTCCAGGATCTTTCTTGGGCCTGAGACATGCTTCATGGAGAGTTATTTTTCCATAATGCATTCAGACAAGAAAAGGTTTGTTTCCAGAAAAAAAGCATTTGTGTTTTCACTCACTGAAGATGTGCACTGCATGAAGAGAAATGTTCTGGGAGGACATATGAGTATATAACTGTTACTACAATTAAGAAGACAAATGGAGGAGTGCTTGAGACTTTTCCAGTTCTATACATAATAGCTATTGGATCAGTTCCTGATCTAGTCTTCACTTTCCTGGTTTCTTTTAAGAGGAAAGACCAAATATTTCTGCTACAGAGGTAATCTGACATTCCTGAAGGGCATTGTGAACAGATTCCTGACTGCTGTGTATATGAGGCTTGGAACAAGGACAAAAAATGTCAACGTAAACTGAAAGGGTCAGAAACTGATCAATTACTTGCTAGTACAAAATATACACACCATTTGAGCATAAAAAGCGGGGCTCAAGTGGTGACTATTTCTTGTGTTGACTTGCTGAGGTTCAGAGTTGCACCTTGAACAAAAACCTCCCTCTGGTACCCTATAAAATGACATTCTACAAGTATGCTGAGTTAGATTGTTTTCTGCCATAGCATGCTGCAGTATCAAGCTGATATGTTCACATACTGTAAAAATCAACATATAAATTTTTCTGTATAAGAGATAGTTCAGTACATTTTAGCTCTTTAGTATCTATAAAAATGTACTATCATTGGATGATTTTAAAATGAGATGAAGATTTGAAATCTACAACTTTAAATAGTTTGGATTCCCTCTGAAGTTCAAGGAGCAATTCTAGTAACTGACCTAAATTCAGTACTTTGTACGGTATATAATGGTCCTACTGCTAGAATTAATATTAAAGTGTGCCTTTAAATGTAGAGATTGGAGCCACCCTGCGCAATTTGCCCTCAAGCCTGGAGAACAGACTTGGAAATGTTACTGATAGTTTATGGGGCTTGGAAATTGAGGTATCCGGAGTGTAGGATTCTTAATATGCCATCATTTTGTAAATCAAGGGCCTCTAATTGTTCACTTCCTCATGTTTCACCTTTTTTGCCCGATGATAATAATGATTTTCTTTACTTATTGTATTATAGCAGCAATCTCATTTTTAACATAGACAGATATGTTTAGCATATCCTGTTTGAAGTGCTTTTATTTGCCTGTAATACACTAGTGCTATATATTTTAAAAAATATTACAACAAAAAAATCAGTTCTAATTGAAATCTTATTTTACTTTAAAGCACTTATTTTCTGTCTTGTATTTTAATTGATATTATTTTTCAAAACAATGATGCTTCACACTTAAAAGTTTTTCACATGGAATGAGTGCAGTTTTCCAATTTATGTCTTCACAAAGAGCACTGCAGTTTGTATTAGTACTATAAATGTGGTCCCTCCTGTTATTTACTTTCACATTTCCACATTTCCACTCACCACTGAAGTCAAGGTGGATTTGAAAATGAAAATAAAAGTAAGATTTAGCAAAAAATACCTGTACAATTGCATGCAATAACTGAGCATGCCATTAGAGATATGACACCTTTTTTTCAATTTAAGGTAATTATGGTTTTCCCCATCCAGTGGATCCAGGTAAGTCCCAGTTTGTTTCTTTGCCTGAGGGACAATTGAGAGGAAGAACTTTATCTCGAGATGAACATTTTATGGTGTCTTTTATCTTCAGTGGTAAGTCATGGTTAGAAGTGTTGAATGTTGATATGGAACATAAATGGCCCTGAGGAATTCTGTAGTTGAGATACATCTGCTTCAGCTTTGACATGTAAAAGTTAAGGGTCAGATGCAGCTTCAGATTTTAGAAACTTAATTATCCCTGTCTGCATACAGGATTCTACATTTTAGATTAAGCTAACTGCTCCCTGATTCCTTTAACTGTTGATTAGTGGCTCATTTCTGTTTCCACACTTAGTTATTTAGTGTTACTTGAGATATCTTGGGGTACCTTGGCCTTCAGCTGTCACCTGAGAAGTACAAAAGTCACTCCTTTGTAAGTCCTGCATTACAGGTGGTTATGATTATCTCAGATACCCTAGGGCATCTTAAATGTCAATATCCCCTACATGAGGACAGCCATACTGATATCTAAATTATCATTGACTGTACTCAAGGAGCCAGACAGATATACGGTCCTGTTCTATTCAGTTGAAAATAATAGAAACCTATGGAGGGCAGTTCCCTTCATTCTAAGGCACCACAGAGAAAACAGAGTTTTCTATACAGAGTTTCTATTTCTATGCCTTGGCTGTAATGATTACTAGATTAGATATAGATGTGAGGTATCTTAGACAGGGATATCTAAAGCCACATTAGGCAAATCTACCTTCTGCACAGAGGTGAAATTCCATCTGTATGAACTGTAGAGCAGGTATTTAACTTTTCCTGCTTATTCTTACTCTCTCTGCAGCCTCACTTTGTCATCTGGAAAAATCTTGGAGTGAATCCTCTTCAAACACTGTGACACGTTAAAAAAATTGACTGGGAACAATTTGTACGGATTTGCCAACCATAAGTCTTAAAGACTTGATTGCCTTATAAGACAAAATGACCCGATTTGCGGATGAGAGGAGAAGAGCAGGTGTAATTTCAAAGCAAGTCTTTCAACAGAGACTCCCACAATACTTTTCTATCTAAGATTATAGTATGGATAGATAGACAAACAGTGTGTAAAGACCTGGCTAGATGATTAGGCTTAGATGGTAATGGTTAATGGGTTGTACTCTCCCTGGAGGAGTGCTGCAGAGGCTTGTACTAGGACCTGTGCTGTTCAGCATCTTTATCAGTGACCTGAAGGAGATGATACAGTGCACTTTCACCAACTTTGCGGGTGACACCTATCTGGAACGAGCAGCCAATATGCTTGAGGACAGGGCTGCCTTTCAGGACAAACGGGAGGGATACCTTCATGAAATTAATCAAGAACAAAAGCCAAGCCCTGTCCCTGGGAAAGAAGACCTCATTACATCAGTACAGACTGGGGAAAGCCTGCCTGAGGAGCTGCTCTGTCGAAAAGACTTTTGGGACTGTTGTGATTTAACCCCAGCCAGTAACTAAGTACCATGCAGCGGCTTGTCCACTCCTGCCTCACCCAGAGGGATGGGGAGGAGAATCAGAAAGGAATGTAAAACTCGAGGATTCAGATAAGAACAATTCAATAATTAAAATAAAATAAGATAAAAGGAATAATAACAACAACAATAATAGTAGTAAAATAGCAACAATTATAATATAAAGGAGGGAAAAGGGGACAGGAATGAAATCCAAAGGAAAGGCAGAAAAGAAGTGATGCACAATATAATTGCTGACCACCTGCTGACTGATGCTCAGCCAGTCCCTGAGCAGTGATCAGCAGCTCTGGCCAACCCCCCCATTTTATATACTGAGCATGACATCCCATCGTATGGAAAACCTCCTTGCCTAGTTCAGGTCAGCTATCCTAGCTGCATCCCACCCCGATTCCTTGTGCCCCTCCAGCCCTTTCACGGGCAAGGCCTGAGAAACCGAAAAGTTCTTGACTTTGTATGAACGTGGCCTAGCAACAACTAAAAATATCAGTGTGCTGTCAACACTGTTCTCACACCAAATCCAAAATACAGCCCTGCACCAGCTACTGAGAATAAAATCAACTCTGTCACAGCCGAACCCAGGGCAGGGACCCATGGGGGACAGTGAACTGAATGTCAGACAACAGTGTGGCCTGGCACCTGAGAGGGCCCACAGCATCCAGGACTGTATTAACAGGACCACAAGCAGAAGACCAAAGGAGGGGATTATCCCCCTTACTCAGCACTCATTAGACCACATCTAGAACATTCTAACTAGCTTTGGGCCCCCCACTACAGGAAAGACATAGTTAAAGTAGAACAAGTTCAGCAAAGGGTAGCCAGGTTGGTCAGGGCAGGAGCACTTGCCCTGTGAGAACAGCCTGAAATGGGGGCTGGTTCAGCTCAGAGAACACACTGCTGGGGGTGGTGCTAAGAGCAAGCCCCCCATTACCTGCAGGGAGGTTACTGAGAATATGGAGCCAGGCTTTTCACAGCAGTGGATGGCAAGAAGGTAGTAACAAAGAGCATAAATTTAAACGAGAGAGTCACACTGGATATGAGGAAAATCTTTTTCTCCATGAGGACAGTCAGGCAGTGGAATAGGTTGCCCAGAGACATTATGCAGTATCCAGTCTTGGAGGATTCTTAGATCTGACTAGATAAAGCCCTGAGAAACCTGATTTGATTTCACAGCTGACCCATAGTTAGCGGGAGGCTGAACCAGGGACTTCCTGAGCTCCCTTTCAGCCCGTGATGCTAAGTTTAGGCTCCTGATAATTTTTCCAGATTTATGAAATAACATGACAAGAACATTGCTACATCTGGCCATTTATTTACTTTTTCTCACTATTTCAGCTGCTTTCAGTATGAACTTTTACACCTGAACCTACTACCTTGCTTGTTTTTTATAGTCAAGAGTTCTGAATAACAGTCTTCTGATCCTAAAGTAGATTAGATGGAACACATACCACAGTAACTGTAAAGGAAGTGTAGAGCCACTGAATTAAATGTAGAATATGCACTGAAAATATTTAAGGTCATGAAAGATCGATTCATATCCAGAAATATCTAATTTAGTCATCTGACTTCATGTTTTAGAAGTTTTGTGTGAAATGAAGGTCTTAAAAATTGAACTCAGTCTTCAGCTGGAATGAACACTGATACATTGTTCTCAATATATTGAAAGTTCAGTTTCTGAAGGACTTTTGTTGTTTTACTCAAGACTGAATCTTTCATGAAAATAATATTATCAGCGGTATGTTATAAAGACTTTGTAAGAACAAAACCAGATATCTGCTATGAAATTTTTGCTTGTATGACTTACAGTTTTCAGCAAATATATAAATAGCTAATGTCTGTTTCACAATTTAGTAAGTTATGAAAAGGACAAACAAAAAGAAAGGTGTATTCTATAATTCTCATTTAAATGGACTAACCTCTAATATTTTGCTTCCATTGTAGATATGATTGTCAAACAGTATATTTAACAGTGACTGCTACTGTATACATGGATCATGCAGCATCGTAAGTTCTTGTCTGGTGAGCCTTGCAGAATGAATAGATTGATAAAAAAACATTTGCAGTGAAGTCCAAACATATAAATGAAAGAATGTGACTTCATGAGAAAAGCTGCCATTTCTGACCAAAATGATTGGCATCTTCATTGTGAACAAAACACTCATTGTGAGGAAGATTTCTGCTTAAAAATGTGGAACAACATAATTTAGGTAACAGAGTCATATAATTTAACTAGGGGGAAAGACATATTATGTCATATGGCTTATCAGTCTGGTGATTTGAAATTGCTTCTTGTCATGTTTTCAACAGAGTTTTGCCTGATTTAGTTTTAAATGTTCAAGAGAAATAACTCTCTCCATTTCCCACAGGAGACTATATTGGCTGTGAGACCTTATTGGAAGGAAGTTTTTATTAAGTTCAGTCTAATACTTGTTGTTTCTATAAATAACTGAGATGATTTTTTGGATTATTATCTTAGTTTCCACTCTTTTCTCACTCGGTATGATAAATGCTGTTCTCATTTAACCCAGATGTATACATATATAACTTTGAAATAATGCCCCTGTCAGTGATCTCTTCATTTGCTTACCTGTCTATATTTATGTGGTAATGAAATGATTTGAGTTCAAATATTTTTAGACCTGGCTCAAAAGAATTTCTCAAAGAAAGAATGGTACTTGCATAAACTAAAACTGTGTTCAGAAGTTTCTGATGTGATTCATTGCGAAGTGATTGCTATTTCTTTTAGTGTTGCATTTGTCATTATCTTCTGCTTGTTACACAGCACCAAAGAACTACTTTTACTGGTCTGAAATAGTAGAGGATTTGTTAAATAAAGATCTCTGAAGTGAAAACCATTTCTGATGCTTCAGTGAAGATGAATGAAAAAGAAGTGTTAGTAGACAAGTTATACAGCAGGTCAGTGTGTGAGGACTGGTAGTGTGGACATTGGTATTGGATTTCATAAGTGATCAAGGCACTGATAGGTCATTAGCCAAACACTTAATTAGCTCTATTTGGTTTTAACATTCAGGGTTTGAATATTCTTTTGCATTGATATTTTTTGCTTATTTTTCCTAGGTTACAGTGGTCCCAGAGCCCCAAGACCAGGTACACCTGTATATGTGTAATGTGCCTAATAAATAAATACACAAGAACTTAGAGCTCTGCATGTACATATATCCTTGTGAAATTACATTCTCTGCTGCATTTTTTTGGAATGAATGTTATTTTTATCCTGGTTTATACATTTATTTTTTTTTTTTAAATCTTTAAATAATTTATAGCTATGTCCAATCTGGTATTGATATTTCTATTATCAGTAACAGCACTTCATTTTCTTTCCCCCTTCTCCATGTACTATGAATGTTACTCAAATGCTTCAATTTAATTCTATCAACTCTGCAATTCTGCTGGGGGAAAAAGACAAAAAACAACAAAAAACCCCAAGTGAAACAGAACAATAGCTATAAAATCACTTCGATGAGAAACAGTAAATGAGGGCAATCTTGTGCCTGTTTCCATAGATCTAGAAAAGAAAATTCAACCAGTGAACTTTAAAATGTCTTTTTGACAGGCTGTTGCTAACATCAGTAAGAGTTACCTCACACTTTCCCTCCTCTGTTTAATGATTACAAGTTTTTGATTAATACTTTAAATTATATAGCCTGAAGCAAAGCAGAGCAAACAAATGAAACAACCCAAGGGTGCTTTAGGTGACACACTGGTGTTTAGGAATACCTTAACTTTGATTGCTATTACAGTCTGCCTGTCTGGAGTACCTGGAACCAAATATTTTGTTTTATGAGCAAATGGTCCAGTTGTTTCGCTGTTATACAGCTGGAATCCTAATCAGCATGATGTATTGTGAAACAATACCAGTTCTTCCCCCACACCATCCCAAGAGTAGGCACACCTTCAATCCCTTACATTACACAGTTCCATCTAATTAATTCTGCAGCATTTTTGGAGTATTTGAATTCCCAGCTTTCAACTGTCTGTTTTACAAACAGGCTTAAGGGAAACCCAAATTGAATTCTTGGCTAACCCTGAACTAAGATTTGAAAACTGATTATGCAAAACTTGTAAAAACAAAAAAAAAAAAAAAATTCCAGAAAGGGTCACAGACAGTGCCAGAAATCTGCCATGCTTTTGTCCTGCAGCAATGCTCAGTGTGTACTGCCAACATATGCCTTATCTACTTTCTGGTGGTATTTAAAACATAAGAAGCAACCAGGTCGAAACAATTTCTTCGCCCTCAAGAATATAAAAAGACTTAACTTTACCTGGAACTGAGTTTCATTTCTTTTATATTACAGAAAATACTTCTACATTACACAGAAGGTAGTCCTAATTCTGAATCACACAATACAGTTGGTGGTTCTTTTCTGTGAAAAAGTTATTAAATTTCTTCTATAAAAATGTGGACAAAAGGGAATTCTGAATGAAAGAAGAATTTTCTGCATGATACATATGATGAGCACTTCATTTAATCTTCCAATCTGCAGAAGGTAAATGTATAGCCCATATACAGCTTATGAAAAATTTTTGTAATACATTTATATTTTCCATACATAGCTGAACCCAAAATGTTAAGAACTGAACTCATTTTTATTGATTTTTTTCCATTTATTATTTTTATTCCTGGAAAATGTACTTTGTTGGTAGTCACACATAATAAGAATTCAAGACAATGGAAGATGAAGATGAGTCTGATCACAATAAAATAGTTCATTTGTGCTTGGCATTTTTAAAACTTGGGGGCATGTTTAACATGAAATATTAACACAAGGTAATAATGAATTTCCTTCATTGAGATACATAATTCACCGATCTTCTGTTATGCTTTTGATAAAGATTTGGTAGACAAGGGAGGAAAGCGACTAAAAGTGCATCATAATGTGTAGGCACAAGTTTCAAAGGTATTGATCACACAAATTTAATCAAAAAAAAATATTAATCTGTTAAGGCTATGACTGTGTTTGTGCTGTTACACCTACCAGATCCTTCAATGCTATTATAGTTTCTAATGTGGACCTAATGAGTTTGCTTGGGAATAAAACAGAAAGTGAAAAATAAGTAAAGGAGGAAATAAACCCCTAATATAATGCTAGATATCAGGAAATTGAGTAGGAAATGAGAAAGTGCTTTGAAATATAAGGAAGACTGAAAAGCTGTATTTCACTTCATTTAACCTAAGAAAATATTCCCTTCTTTTAGATAATTGCAAGATCAAATGGAAACGAGTTTGGAATTGTTTTATTACTGTTATACAAGGAAGCATCTCCTAGTATTGGTAGAAAACAAGATTAAATTGATAGAAGTGGAACATCATAGAAGGCTTGAGCCTGTCCGCTGGATTTGCCTATATATAGAAAGTTATGCTATGTATATTATGATGGACTCTGATCAATTTGTGTTGCCCAAAAAGTTTAGTTGAATGACGAGGTAAATAGATGTGTAAGAGTTTTGTCATTATTCAGTAAAGGACTTATTTTTGGCCTAAAGCTACACTATGACTCTTGTCACTGAAAATAAGACTGTTTTACATACCTATTTTTCCCTTCTGTAAAACAGGGACAATGGAATTGACCTGATTTGATAATTGCTTCGAGACATTTTGACAGAAATATGTACTTATGTTAGGCAGCACTTGCTCGGGGTGGGGGGAAGAGGAAATTTTTATATATTTTGGACATTCAAAATAAACATCATAAATATATTAAATATTTTCCCTTTATAAGCCTCAGTGCAGTACCTTGCTTAAGCATGCTTAGTGAAAGAAAACACTGATTACAAGTGACTGATATCAACTCACCCCTTAAAAATTATTAAGGCATTTCTGTGGACTTACTGTAGAAAAATCCTAGTGGATAGACGATTACTGCACAGTCAAGGAATTGAAACTATTAAAAAGTTCACCGATTCCAAGTCAGATTCTTAGTTGATCAAATCAAACAAGATGGAACTTTGATGCATTCTATAACATAGACTTTGGAGAGTGTGAAAACATCTATTACTTCCCATGAATTTCAAAATCCTATGTGTGTAAAACCTCCTATTTCAGTGTTACATTAAGAACACAAGGTTTAAAGATCAAGGAGATATCAGCAAAAAAGTAAGACAAGAGTCTTTAAACTGCAGCATTGGCTAGAAGGAATAAAAGAGCTTTTAGAAAAATATGTGTAAAAACTCTAGTAAAAGCAGAAAAGATCTAAGCATGACCATTAAATAAAAGATTTCTAATTGCTATGACTAGCTCAACGAAAACTTGGAATGAACTTCTGATTTTCTTCTTCACATAAAAAAAAAAGAAAAGATATTTTGTAATACAGAGGTAAATAAGCAGTTACCTAGAACTGGTGTTTATATCCAATTTTTTGTAGCTAAACTAAATATTTTTATAATTAAATATTTTTAAAGTCCTGAATATCCAGCATTAGTACTGCCCATCAGCCTGTAATAAAATATACAGGTGTCTTTTGCTGTTATTTTTACAGTAAAAATACTTACGAACCTTAGAGGGTTTTTTTTGCAAGGTATTCTCTGGAAGACAGGTGGAACCTTCCAAAACAGTGAAGCTTATGTTACATGAAACTGTGGAGATCAAAGCACTAGACCTGATTGTTGTGGTTTAACCCCAGCCGGCTCCCAAGCACCACGTGGCCGCTTGCTCACTCCCCCTCACCCAGAGAGATGTGGAGAAGAATCCAAAAGGAATATAAAACTCGAGAGTTGAGATAAAAACAATTTAATCATTGAAACAGAATAAAAATGAAAGAACAATAATAACAACAACAGTTATAATGAGAAGAGGAATGGAAAGGTTAAAATCCAGAGGGAAAGGAAGAAAGGAACACATCGTGCACAGTGCAACTGCCCACCCACCAACCCATGTCCAGCCAGTAATGATCTGCCCACCCTGGCTAACTCCCCAGGTGTATATACCAGGTGTGACATCCCATGCTATGGAATAACACTTTAGTTAGTTCAGGTCAGCTGATCTGGCTGTGTCCCCTCCCAGTTCCTTGTGGCCCTCCAGCTTTTTCACTAACAAGGCCTGAGGAACTAAAAAGTCTCACATCAAAGCCAAAACACAGCATCCCACTCACTCCTAATACGATAATTAACTCCATCCCAGCTGAAACCAGGACACTGATAAAGAGGAGTCAATAAGTAACATTACCAACTTCTCATTTTTCCCAGCTTTCTGGTGCATCTCGTACAGAGAAGTGGATTTTGTTAATATTTTTTCTCTTAGTGGAGAGTAACTTGCCCTACATGTCATCCTCTTAACTTCAAAATGAAACATGGAGACTGTCAACCTCAGAGAAAGCCCTTGTAAATTTCACAAGAGAAAATATTAGTCTTGACCTGTGCTGTATATATGCTGCTGCATAATTTGTGTAAATGTCTCCTTTCAATTTCATGTAAGCCGAACAGTCACTAAGCCTTCTGCATTGTAATCAGTATTCTAAGCAAAAACCTGAAGCATCAGTCTTCCTGCTTTCCTAACTTGCCTTTTGCTTTCTTTCATCAAAATTTTGTATTATTTAAGTCACCAGCTTCAGCAGTCAGAAAGCATTGGTATGCTTCATTTTTATATTTCATTTTTGCACTATTACAATAAATTGACACACAGAGCAATAAAAAAATGCCTCATAGTCTTACTTTGGAATACAAATACATTTTATTTTCCTTAAGTTGCAGAAAAGAAAACCAAGACTTAACAGTATGTTGCCCTGGAAGTCTCCAGGTTACAATTCAATATAGATGAGTAGGCTCAATTTTCTACTTCCCATAATGAATTAATCAAATGTTACTGTTTTGATTAGGCTGTCTATTGTTTTGGGTCTAATTCATTTCACATGAGTGCTAAGAAATACACATATTTATTTTTAATTACTGGTAAACACACATAGGTCGTACCTATGTGGTACAGGGTATCCCTGAAAACCGGGAAGTATTCCTGGGTCTTAAACTGTACTTCTTAGTTTAGATGTTTGCCTTTGTAAATGTTGTAAAATTCTTCAATACAGCTCCATTCTGGTAGAAACTAAATATATCGTAGTTATGATTATATTTATACAATAATAAAAAGGAAATAAAAGCCTCCTTATGTGGCAGAATGCTCTTGAAAACTGTAAATGCAAACTGGAATGAAGTGAAAGACAAGCAGATTTTGCAGAGGCATTTAACAATGTTTTTGTTCTATCTGGAGGGTAAAATAAGCAAGTAAGTAAACTATGAATTGTTTATGCAGATAAGCAGAGGTGGTGAAATGGCTGGAACACTAATCATATGAGTATTCAGTGATCCTACTGCTGAAAACAATGAAAACTGTGGAGTAGTTAAAAAAGTAAAAAACAAAACAAAACAAAAAAGCCAACCAAACAACAACAACAAAACAAACCCCAAACACACTTCCCCCAAAACCAAAAAACATGAACATCCAAGTCTGCTGCTTCTGACTGCTGAAAAATCAGCAGACTGGCTCTAGCTGGAATCCTGATCAGCAGAACATGACAAATGAGATAAAATGGTTGTCACCTCATACTGCACCAGTGGTGACACGTTCCTGTGGGGAAGTAGGCTCTGGTTTTGTCAGGACACTATCCTAATACCTCTAAGTTTTGCCTAAGGCTTGCAAACAAAAGCTCTTAGACTGAATCAATACATCCCTGGAGGACAACACATGGTTCTCAGCCAGTATTAAACATTTGGACTGTTACGCTGAGCAACTTTCAGCCTCTGTGGAGAAAATCAATAGTGGGCGATACTGCAGCTGTTCAGGGCCTCTGAGGGGATTGCTTTGTGCCTCCAGGGACCACCACCACCCATTCCAAGAATCAAACAAATTACATTATTATTTTAGAAATAATATACAAAATACAATTTCCATTTCTTTCTAAAAGAAAATAAAGTTTCTTGTACATTTCATGTAAGGGTTGTGCATCTTATAGATTTAATCTAATTTTAGGTCACATAAGGCACTGATAAATCTTATGGGTAAAATAACAGAATTCTTTTAAGAACAGCATTAAACAATAATTCAGGAAAATAAATAAAAGGTAAAGCAATAACCATAGGAATGTTGTTGCTAAACTTCTTGGGCATAGATCACTGTTTTCAAAGCCACATTAAATAATTCATATTGGTTTGTACTTGATGCAATATAAGAAATACTGAGGATAATAAGGGGATCCATCATTCACAAAATTTAGGTAATGATTGGAAATTAATTATATATTCCAAATTTAAATTTTTATCTCAAGTATTTTAAAGAGCAATTTGAAGGAAAAAAATAAAAAGAAAATAAGAAAAAAGAATTGGAATTAAATTATTCTGTAATGCATAATTTTTCAGAGCTAAATGTGTTTGATCACTGTTAAGTACTGATAGCCATTCTCATTAAAACCTTACTACATTTTTTAAACTGTTCTCATTACACTCAGTGAAAATATCTGTTTATTTAAGGTAGACTGTAACTTCAGACTTCTTTTTGTTTTTGTTTTAGGTGGGGTTTTTTTGTGATGTTTTAGTGTATATTCTTAAAACCTTCAAACAAGGCCAAACAGGTCCCGAAACACCTTCCTAACCAAAGTCATAGTTAAAAACCACTGGACTTATGTGATCTATTAAATACTATGTCAGGAAATAAAACAAAGTTGTCAGTTTTAAAATGAAACAAATACACATGATGAAATTTTAAAAGCTAAACTGTCACTGATAAGATTTTGCTTGATCCTGATTTTTGTATGTGGATACATTTCATACAAAGAAATACAGGAAATCACTGAGGCACGTCAGTGCAGGTGCCAACTGCCTGAAAGAAATATCTGACTGTGATAGGCAGGAGGCTTATTTTCTTATTTTCATAAAGTATCCTAAAAAAAAGTAATCTGCCAGCAGATCAGACCCTAATGGTATTTTATGTATCCTGCTTCTGAAAGGTTACTGAAATAAAACCAGATAATAATTTAGGCTGGAGAGGACCTCTGGAGGTCATCTGGTCCAAACCCTGCTAGAACAATTTTGAAGCTGGAACTAACTTCAAAGTTTGATCAGTTTGCTCATAATCTTGTTCAGCTGATTTTCTAATATCCCTGAAGACAAATTCCACAAGCTTTTGTATGACATTCCAGTGTCTCATTACTTTAATTTGTGGCCTGTAGGGTTTTCTTTTTCCTGATGTCAAAACAGAATTTTACTTATTGCAACTTGTGTCCATTGTCCTACATCCTATAGCTGTGCCTGTCTGAGAATTGCCTGGATCCTTCTACATTGTAACAACTTATTAGATATTTGAAAGCAGCAATAAAATTATTCCTTAGCCTTCTACTATTAACACTGAAGAAGTCTAGATCTCTCATTTTTTCCTCATCTATCATATTTAAGAATCTGAATGTCCAGTGTCTACAGTGCACTTCTCTGCCCTGTATTTTCTGTTTTCACAAATAAAAACCTCAGAGCAGTTGTAACCAGCTAGTAGCCAAGTAAGTGCTAGATACAGAACCATACAGAATAAAAATTCTGATTTTTTGCCTGTCATTTAAAACGTATAAAGATTTTCTTTACACTGTTTTGCACTTTCTGGCAGCACCATCACTGACATGCAACTCTACATTTCTGTATTATGTATCAGAAGGATCATATTTGTGCTAAGGCACCTCTGTGTCGCAACATAGACGATTCTGCAATTATGTACTGCCATCTGGTGGGCGATTAACCAAACACTCAGTGCTACTACATGCTAGTGTCTCGTTCATTCAAAGTATTTGCAGTGGTTTTCACAGCATTAAGTTACGAGTCCTCTTTCCAGCAATACCTATGCGAGGAAATAAAACCTGAGTAAAGATTTAGTTGAAAAGATTTCTGTTTCGGGCATGCCATTTGGGAACAACGTATTTGCAAAGGAAGTCGAATTATCTTCTGCTTTTCTTTGAAAACAAATGCACCTTTTGAAATATGTACAACACCAAGCTGGACCATTCGGACAGATACAAGCATTTTCCCATATGTCCATCTGGTAGTATATGACATAGCTTAACCCATCTCTAGTTCAAAAAAATCCATGTTACAGCATTTGCTGGCTGCTAGTCCATGACACTGTTTAGAAGTACCTGATCCCAGCCAGATGCTGTTCAAGAATAAATGAGGTTGCTGGTGGACAGCAGGCTCAGTGTGAGTCTGCAGTGTGCCCTGGCAGCCAAGGGGGAAAACTACGTCCTGGGGTGTGTCAAACGCAGCACAACCAGCTGGTCAAAAGTGGTGATTACCCTGCTGTATTCAGCGCTGGTGTGGCCTCACCTTGAGTGCTGTCTGCAGTTCTGGTCCTCACAATTGAAGAAGGATATGAAGGTACTTGAATGGGTCCACAAGAGGACAACAAAGCTGGTGAGAGAACTGAAAGGAATATCCTGATGAGCGGCTAAGGACTTTGGGCTTAGCTAGTTTGGAGAAAAGGAGGCTGAGGAGCAACCTCATTGCTCTGTACAGCTTCCTGAGGAAGAAGCGAGGGATGTGCTGATCTCTTCTTTCTCATATCCAGTGATAGGACACATGGTAATGGTTCAAAGCTGTGCCAGGAGAAGTTTAGACTGACATTAAGAAGCATTTATTTAATAAGAGGGTGGTCAAACACCAGAACAGGTTTCTTAGAGACGTGGCCGATGCCCCAAGCCTGACAGTGTTTAAAAGGCATTTGGGCAATGTTCTAAATAACATGCTTTAACTTTTGGTCAGCCTTGAATGGGTCAGGCAGTTGAACTAGATGATCACTGTAGGTCCCTTCCAACTGAAACAGTCAGTCTAGTCTAATCTGTTCTATAAATCTGCCTAGCTTGCAGCAGTTTAAAATGATAACCCCCAAAGCGAATTCTTGCAGCTATAATTTCATTTTGCATACTCTTGAATGTGTTGCTGTTTGTTTGTCTGTTTTTGTGTTTTTTCTTACTTTAAAATAAATTTTCTTTTTGATCTTCCATTTCTCACTGCTGAGTTTCTCTTTTCTACCCCCATTCCTCCTAAGCTCTGGATTTTTTTTTTTCCCCCCTCCCAATTTTATTGCTCTTATGCTCTGTTGTTCACTGGTAAAATTAGTGCCACATCCATCACTGATGAAGCATAGAAATTTTAGTTGCTTCCTATATATTTTAAAGACTATTACTATTTCTATATTAGAGGACAACAGATGCTATATATTACCACAGACTGTTCTGTGAACAGATAAGCTGTATAAGATGGCTGGGTGCTTCAAAAGTTACGTGTTATCAAGAACATGATGGCTAAGAAAAAAATGAGTATTTGGTAGGAAAATACCTACAATTACCTATGTAAGACAATGTGAGAGGAAGATGAGCTATGAAATTAGAAAATGATCATTTTTATTACAGTATGTATATCTGGACTGGCTTTGACTTCTGATGATGTTTTATCTTTCAAGATTATTAGTAAGAGTTCATGAAAGTGTTTTTTTCAGCTATGTAGCATGGAAGAAATACCTAATTACTTTTAGTAGCTTAACATACTATGATTTTTTTTCTCCTTTGTAGCAATAATAAACAGGGTTTAAAATATAGTTTGGTCTTATGAAGATTAAGAAATGGATAGGACTAATCCATTATTTAGCCCTGAAAAGATCTCCTGCTTAGGCCATGAGGTGACTTAAATAACAAAAAAAGTTTCCTGAGTTTTCATTCACAGAAGTTCAACAGACTTAGAAACCTTTCCTTTTTGCCACATTCTATAGCTTATTTCCATAATAGGCTGCTATTACAGTTTGATGACTTATGTTGCAACTATGCTGTTAGTTTAGACAGTTGACATTCCCAGTTTAAAGTCATAAGAATTAAAAGGGAAAGATATCTTTGCCTACCAAAGGTGTTATGTCTTTTGACTGTCTTAAATCAGGAATGTTAATTTTAAATTCTGTTCAATATTCAGGAGAATTTAAGGTTTTTCTGTTGTTTTGAGTTTTTTTAATTGTTCTATTTTGTTTGATAAAATTGAGGCTAACACATAGTTACATGGCTTTTAAAGCAGAAGATTTCAGTGAAACAATGCATATAATTGCAGTAGAGAAAATATGCTGATATATCAATGCAAATCTTTGATTTGCCATGTCTTCATTTTCTGTTTTATGACCACATTATGTGACTACCACTGAAAACAGAATTAAATTTGTGGTTTTTAAAGTATGGAATTAAAAAAAGCTGGTACTTTGAAGATAGAATACAGGTAAACTTCATTTTGCACCTGGAGAGAACAAACCCACACATGAATACCTACACCGGAAATGCCAACAATTTGTATGTTTCATTTATTACTACTTTTTTAAAAATTATTATTTTTTCATGCTTAGAAATTAAATGGAAGTACTTGGAAGATGTAGGTCTTCTGCTGAACAGGCAAAATAGTTGCAAATTACACAAAAAAGGGTGAGGTATTGTGTCCTCTATGCCACAGTTTTCATGGGTAAAGTCAGTCCCCAAGTACCCACCTGAACAAGAAATGACAAAGCAGATTAAAAAAAAAAATCTGAGTGAATAATTTTTTATTTGACAGAGTGTCCCACACGTCCCTTGTTGAACAATTTAGTAAAATAAGACTAAAAAGACGTACCATGATGTGAGTGGAGAGCTGGATGAACTACCAAGCTCAACCCAAGCTTAAATTGGGGCGGTTAGTGATTCAATGTTGAACTGACAGCTGGTCACAAGCAGAGTTCCTTTAGGGGTTAATAATGAGCCTCTATGCTTTTGAAATTATCTGGGAAACAAGACTGAATGAGTCCTCACCAAGTCTCTGTATAACAACTAAAAAATAAAAAAGATAGATCAGCAGAAGGGCCACCACACAGAGAGACCTCAACAGACTGGAAAATTGAATCAACAAGAATGGCATGGGGTCTGAAAAATATAAATGTAATGTTCTGCACCTAGGACAGAACAATCCCAGCAACATAGCCTAGAGTGTAGTTCTTCCAAAAAAAGACCTCGGGATCCTGGTGGACAGCAAGGAGAACATGCAAGGTGGACAGCAACAGCGCACCCTTGGGTGTCCTCAGCAGCATCAGTAAGCATATAGTCTATAAGGACTTAAGGCTGCCCCAATGAGTTATAGGCTTGAGATATGTCAACAGACACAGACCAACAGCTTCAGGGATAAACAATCTATTCCTAAATACTAGTACTGTAACAAATACATATCAGCAGTACAGTTATTCAGGTCAAAACAACAGTAATTCACCAATACTGGGCTAAATATAATCTCCAGACATGCACAGACCATGGCTACCAGGCAAGCAGGCAGGAAGTGGGGCATAACTTCTCCAGACAAGAAACTTGGACCAGCCAATGGGCTCAGGGAATTCTGAATTCCCTCATCGGACTGCCTTTTTCACCATTGAGCAGCAGAAGCACTATCTGGTCTTTTTAACCAAATACCACTCCTCCTCTGTGCCAGCTCTTTCCTTGGTGGGAACTGAGGACAGAAATACCATACAAATCAATTCTAGCCCCACATGCCCTTATGTGCATTTGCCTGGAAATATTGTGTATTAAATAGTACAAGCCTCACACCTCCTTTGCTGTGCATGGACCCTGGAAATACCACATAAGATGATAGTAGCCGTACATATATCCAACCAATCAAGTGATCTACTTCAGCCTTTGTTAGGCCATGCCTGGAATACTGTGTCTAGTTTTGGTTTTATACAGATCAAGGTACACATGAAAAAAATTGAGATGGCCCACCAGGTGGGTCACCATGGCAATTAGAGGTCTGAAAAAATTGACATTTGAAGAAAAGTTGAAAGATTTGGATTTCTTTGGCTTAGAAAAGGTAAAAGAAGAAGTGCCAGGGGGATCTAATCACAATCTTCCAATATTTAAAAGGTAGTTATAGAGAAATTGCGCTTTTCAAAAGGATGAAGAGTGACAGGACAAGAAGCAATGGACAAAAGTAGTTGAGGAAAACAAGGCCTGAACATAAGAAAAAAATTCTTCACCATGAAAACAATTAATGCTGGAATAAGTTCCCAAGAGACATGGTGGAACCCCCACTGCTAGAAATACTCTATATGTTGTTTTTTTGGGTTTTTTTAATAGATTTATCTATAGGCAACTGCTTTTTTTACAAAGATTTACCATATTACTCAGAAACATTTTAATATATTTAATATGTAGAATTGCACAAAGAAAAGTTGCAGATGAATGAAAAAAGCTGGGGTTATTAACTGATGGCAGCTATGTTTCATAGGTTTTAATTTTTTTATTTTTGATAAAATGGATTTATTTTTACATTAAAAAAAGAAAGGAGTGTAAATAAATAATTTAAACTAATGTGTAATGTACTTGGAACACATTGGAAGAAACTAATTACAGTTCCATTTAGACAATGCTGAAAACCTACTATAGAAGCGCAAGGTCAGATTTGAACACACACAAAAATTTATCTAATGTTGTTGAGGAACTAAATACTACATGCAAGTATGTTGAGAAAGAAACATTTATGTTCCTAGTTGTATGCTGAGAATTTTAATAATATTACAATCAACTGCAAAGCTGTGGATGTGTTGGGACATAAATTCAATAATCAAAGACCTTTTGATCAGTATTAAAAAATTATGGAAGTGATGTTTCCGTTTAGATTTAGTTTGGAAAATAACAAGAAAAATACAGAGTGGTTGATCGTATCAAATAGCTTTGAATTGGCGTTGATTTACTTTATACTATGAATATATAATTCCTGAAATTATTACTGCAGGTAGTCACTCAGTTTCAGTATCTGTGTGCACCAAGGAAGCTGAAGATGCTGTTTAGCTGCTCTTCAAGGCTGCCCATTAACTGGGCTTCTACAAGAACTTCCTACCTTCTCAGAGGACTTGGAAGACCATGCAAGATGGTCCACATGCTTCCAGTATGTTATGTAGACAGATTCAGCACTTCTTGAAATAGGCATTCCTGGCCAGGGAAACATAAATGTGGATGAAATTTCAACATTCAGGATATCTGAATTGATCTGATCTGGTGACTACCAACTTTCCTCACCATCATGGAAGAGTAATAATACCACTGAACATGAGTCATCTTATCCTAAAATAAACATTTGTGTTTGGACAGATTAATCACACTCTCAAAATGACTGTTTTTCACCCCAGAAACAAAAGAGGAGGCACAGGGTGTCTAACACTCATATCCGCAGTACAGATCTCAGCGGTCAGATGAAAATACTCCCACCGTACTGCTTCATTCACTGATCAAAGCAAGAAGCAGGATACAGCATCTTTGAATGGGCAGCACATTTATGAACATTTAGGCAGAACATTTGCCTAAAACATGAAAAATAGGCAGGACTACCACTCATTACCATTGACATGACTTAAAATCTCAGCATGCATTTCACATTACCGCACCTTCAGCACTATGAATGTATGTCAGCAGGCTGCACAGACTTGTTTGTTTAAATACATATGTCCAGTTTGTTTAAAGATTTACCAGCTTGATCCTTCTTGAGCAAAGGTAAGTCTTTCTTGCCTCCAGACTTGCCTACTGGTCTCAGCTGCCTGCAGTTCCTGAGGTCAAACCTTACCAGTAATGATGGAGGCAAAGAAGGCATTGAGTACCACCCTTATCACCAATCAGACAAATCAGTTCAAGTGGGAACCATTTTTAAAAGGTGTGCAATATATTCTAAAATGAAACTCCAGTGCAATTTCATAAACGCCACCAACAATTTATTATTGTGCTTTTACAGTATGACTGTACTGAAAATGGCAATCATGCCACCTCCCTTGCCGAGGCCTGGCACTCCTTTTCTCTGCTTCTTACTAAGGATGTATGTAAAGGCTTTACCACAGGAAATGCCCAGTTCTAGTTCTTATTCCTTGGTATATGGTCCAGTTCTAAACTGAATCAGAAGCACCTGTGGAAATGAAGGTTAGTAAAAGGCTGTCAGTTCCAGCAGAGGGCTTGGAGGAACTTTTTGCCAACCTGCAGAGATAGGGACATCACACAAACTATTTCCCCACACCAAGTACGTTCCACATATAGGTACAGTAGAGGAATAGTAGATCAGGACCAGAGGGTGGAGTCTGGGAGCATTGCCATGTAGTGCAGTAAATACAGTCATGCCACGGGCAGCATCGGCCATGGGCTTCAGGCTGAGTTTGTATAACCTTGGGACTGAGGCTTGTGAGTCTTACTTTTTTAATGTTTTAAAACCATAGACATATAGCCTCTGAAGTCTTTCAGACTACTTATTTAAATAAAACTATTGACAATTTGCTATTATTTGTTGTCAGATCACAATATATTGTGAGAATTGTGACATTCATTGTATTTACTTTGCATATAATTGTATCTATATTGGGAAACTCAACAGTAGTTGGGCTTAACTCCATTTATCTTTTTCTCTCCAGATTTGATAAAACATTTATTTTAAGCCAAGAATGTAATGACATGTATTTTCAAACTAGTTTGGTAATCCTTTAATGGTTAGAAAAAATAATTAAATCACACCATAAATTCCTTTAACACTTTGCAGACCTCAGCTTTCACATCTATTCCATGCACAATCATTTTGTAGACTGGATCTATGTTAGTAACTTAAACAAAGCCAGGCAGGCGATCTCCAAGGAATGAAATGTAACTTTCATTTTTAAGCTTTTAGATCCTTCTCTGGAACATTTTTGACCTAGGCCAACTAGCAAGTGAACTAATTAATAGGTATGTTTTAGGAAGTTGAATATCCCAGCTACTGTGTCTAAATGTCAGCCAGCAGTTTCCATGCAGCCACTTTCTGTGGCTAAAAGCATTTACTAACAGATATGGGTCATTCCATTTAACACTGTGCCCAGGAAAGTTTCTGAGTTCTGTTTCATTTATTACTATTGACATAGCTTTATCTTCTGAGATTGGAGATTTTCATTAACCAGTTCTTCTAGTGACATTGGAACTACAGATTGGTGTACTTTGAAAAAAAACAACCACCTGACTAATTTGGAAGAACAACTTTTTAGTTTCTATTGTCAATTGTTGCCCTTTTTAGGAAAATCTGTATTAGCTATATAGAAACTTAGGAGCACATTAAAATCATTAAAGTGTTTGCAGGTATTTTTAACTTAATTTCTTCAGATTCCTTACATGAGACAATAACCTGTTTTGATATAGCATCTTGCATCTGAGGATCTCAAAGTATTGCTAAAATGTTAATAAATGAGTCAGTGAAACCTTGTAACATATCAGTGAGCTAGGGAAGTCTAAGAGTGGATTTTTCATTTATTATTTGTGCAACTACATATCAGTACACAGCTCTGTGAAGCAGAAAAGCCCTGTCAAACAAAGAACCTGTAGCCTGCTGGAAGGTATTTCATCACTATTGATGAGAGCAGGTTAGCAAAGAGTAATTAACCTACTTGCCAAACACTGGTGAGCATAAGTTCCATTAGTACTAGGATCCAGACCACTATTTTCTCCCTATTAAAGTGCCTTAGTTCCCATTATTCATACGTCCAAGTTCTTAATTAAAGATGAGGTGTCTGAAACTTGATAGCAATCACAGTTCCTTTATGGCACCATTTCCCAAAGGTGTTCTTCTTTGTTGCCTCTCCTGATGAGCAGAAAATTGAAAATCCCTACGTTCCAACAGGAAAAAGGAGATAGTCCAGACACCCAGGCCAGTAAGGGATTCCCAGAAGATCTCTTCTATGGGACTGAGACAGTTGTCACCCCAGTGCAGGTAGAAGGTTTGGGTCAGACATGAATGTAGTCAGAAGACAGTGTGGACCAGGTCCTCAGCACAGTTCACTTTAATGAGTACCTGCTATGTGATGACCACTACCAAAAGCAACATAAGAGAAGCAACTGGACAAATTGGCTCAAAGCCCTTTCTGAGCATCTCTCACCTGCTACAAGAATATTCTTGTTACAGAGGATTGCAGTGGTTAAACAGATGTATGTGGTTGCCCAAAAGAAGCAGCAACTCATCTTCCTAATTTTTCTTCACCACTTTAAAAGAGTTCGCCAGCACTGTGTGACTAGAAACCAGCCCTCCTAGTCATACGTTACATTTATTTTGATTATCCTAGCCTTGGTTTTGCACCATGGTGTGATTATATTTGGTTCTTGCCATCTTTTCTACTTTGGATATTATTTTTAGACTTCCTGTTAGATTAAATGATAGGAAACTATATTTTCCTATGTTCAACAGTCTTTATGCCTTGAAAAATAAACAGATTTTTAGATGATTTATTCAGATTTATATATAGGTTATCATTATCTGCTGCATTACTGGACAGAGAGGTTATTGTTTTTCCTATTACCTTAAATTGCAGTATAAAGTTCTTTCAAAAAGATCCTCAAAATATGTGAACTAGTTACAATGCAGAAACAGTTATAGCCACAAGAGAGAGCTCTTGTAAAAACATAAGGCTTCTTGAGAAATTAGTACATTTTACACTTTAACAACGAAAAATAGTTTTAGTAATTAGTGTTTACTTTAATTATTGTATTTCAGGAAATTAAACAGTGATGTAAATTACCACGGTATTCCCAAATCCATTTATATTCACCTTTTTATTTGTTTTTAATTAAAGCCAAGAAATAGTAAATAACATGTATGTAGCTACGTTCCTTTTGAAATAACGACAGTTTTGTTATGCAATCATATTTTCTCTAACATTTCAACCCTCACTCTTCACTTACACAGTGCAATGACCCTTAGAGAGAAAATATATCAATTCAATCTGAAAATGCAGCTCCAGCCCCAATAATGTGTTTGCTTTATAGAAAGGAGTTAACATTAGATAAACTCTTCCTTATGCCCTCTGTGGGTTAAAGGATACCTTTTTAGGTGCTTAAACAGAAGCTTACACCTTTGAGACCTTAGAAGGACATACTTCTCCATAATGTCCTAGCACAGGATGCTTTCTAAATGCAGAATAGAGCATGATGTGTGTAATCGTGTAACCCAGTGGAATTCTGCAATTTAACAGTAATTATCCTGGTGACAGATACCCTGCCTTGTTCAAAAACAAACTGAACTTTGTAGAGAGAATGGAATCGCAGGGGAGCTAGATCTTCCTTCTTCATCTGAGCTACCTAGATTTGCTGAAGATCAAAGGACAATGTTGCCCTAGTTTATGTCAGTGACTGAATCAATACGAATAAAGATCTGTCTCTGTCACATCTTACCCTCATAAAACTCATTTAAATCCAAAGGAATGAAGCTACTTTTGCTAACTTTTTTCCCAGAGAGTTGTTTCCCTGACTGGAGTACTTGACAAGTGGTTATGTTTAGCCCCTTGAAGTCCAATTTGTGTTTATAAAGCAGAAAACCGCATCAATTAGAGAATATGGTCTTTTATGTTTACAACCTTTTCTCACCACTTTTGATGACATACTTTATTCTACTTTCATTAAAATCAATCGCAAAGCTTTGTTTATTTCAGTCACTGCAGGATCTGGCCATTAATACGTTAATTTCTAATCTTCCCTTTCAAATTCTACCATCTGCTTTTTTCTTTTTTCTTTCTTTTTTTTTTTTAATAAAAAATGTGTTTTAAGAGACATATTTTCAGTTACTAATGTTACTACTTTCCTTATGCATGATTCTCTTAGCTGAACTTTCCAGATGGTATACAAGATCCAAGCATTTTTTCTTTAGATTCCTCAATTTAAAGTTGCTACTGCATGATAAATATTGAATTAGAATAACAACCTTTCTCAGGTACCAAAATAGCTCAACCTTCTGATCTCATTATTTCCTTCCATTCTTTCTCTAAATCTATTATCTTTCTGTCCTTGAATTGCAGTGCTTAAAATATCTATGACTCATTAATTGTAAAAAAATTGTCTTTTTATTCATTAGTAGTAGAGCTTTTCATTGAAAGTCCCAGCAGTGGCCCAAGACAATTTAGATAAAAACCATTATTTCTTCTGTCTAGACAGGAATTAATTTGTAGTTTTGCCCTTTTGAACAGGAATGATGGAGAGTTGTTGTCATTTGTTGTAATATAGAAAAGACTTTTTTTACCTTTAATCTGCAGATCAGATATTGTCAACATTCCTTTTATGACAAAGGTGGCCACCATTCAGCTAAATACTTGAACAGATGCTTTTCCTTAATGATGTAATTTCACAATAATTATGAATGTATTTAAAGTTACACTTGTGTTCAAGACATTGACTTCTGAGGTCTTTATTATTTGAGTGAAAAGACTTTACTTGTATTTTTCTTTCTTTTAAATAAAACTTCACTTTCCCTAGCAGAGATTTCACTCTAAATACAGATCACCAAATTCTAAGTCTAGAAATAAAACCCTTTACTCCATAACTAATCCTGAATAGCAGACAGAATCACAGCACCAGAAAATACTGCACGGCTTATGACATTCAGTAACTACAGACATCAATAAAGTAGCTATTTAATTAGAAGTGTTTCTAGAACATACTTTATATAAACCCCAAAGCACATGTACATTGCTGAATACATTATCAAACACAAAACCCAGACTGCATGATTTATTGACAACAAACTTTCAGTTTTGTTCGGATGCAGAAGGTATTGTCCATCTAAATTCATATCCAGACATCTTAAAAACTGCCCCTGTTTCAAAGATACTGAGAACCTGCTGTTGCCACTAAAACCAAAGGTTGCTAGATACCCAATGTACTTGTTATCACAATCCCATAACTATTTGCCACAGAATACTTTTACTGTTCATTAACTGTAGTTTACTTCTTAGATATTCTGGCCATATATAGACTGTTCTTATCCCCTGAAGCTGTATTGTAGATTTCCTTTCTCTTTCCAGAAATATTTATGATACTTTCCTATACACAACTAATATAAATAAATATGTTATTTTAATTTGAGATTCAGTTAAAGAAACAACCATCTTTCGTCAGAAATGCAATTGTACATTTGCTTAAAATCTGTTGGCAGGAGCCTAAGCCTTCTATAGATTCCATACTGAGTCTTAAAAATCTTTTGTTAGGCTAAACCATGGTAAATGCTAAAATTTATGCTGAAAATGATCAGTTACAGGATGTCTACTTTATTCTTCCAGTCACTTATTTTGTGCCTGGTTTCAAGGTACTTTTTCAGCTCTAGCAGCTTTTCAGAATACTGAGTATCAGTCAGGCAAGCTCCTGCCTACCCACAAAATATGTGCAAATATATTTGTAGTAACACTAAATAACATCAGTGCATTTTGTCTTCATTAATTCCTGGGTATGACCAGTCTCTGGTATTTCCATCCTCAATAGGTGCATCTGTGTTAGGTTGTTTTCAGGCTTTGCACATGTTATGATCACAGCAATGGTGCACTCAAGTGATTCCCCTCCTGGTGGAATCATGCTCAATCACTTCTGGGGCATGGGTAGGCCATACTACCAGCAATGTAGATGCAAGATCCTCCAGAGCTTAGCTTTTTTAGCTTTTTTGGGTGTATCAGTTTTTTTCTGGAGTGATATAACTGACACAGACTACATCCCTGGTAAACATGCCACGTGAATATATGGTCCTAGAACTATAATTGATGATGTCAAATCAAGTCCTGGTCCTTCACGCTTGGCAAGGTAACAGTTGGTTATGTAAGTGCAGTAAAAGAGAAGTCAGGTTATGCAGTGAGAGGTAAGGAGTATAAAACCTCTTAATCCTGTTTGATAACCAGAAGAATCTGCAAAGTATTAGATATTAAGTGCAACATAAATAACAAATAAGAGCATTTACAGGAATTATATCTAAGGAAATGTGAGTTAGAAGCAATGAGTTCTCTGCTTCTAACTATCATGGCTGAAGGGTAACTGAGTAATTTTAGTTGTTTTGTAGTGAGAAGTGTTTTTGTAATAATTGGTAGTAATTTGTTTATCAGTAATGTATGTCAACAGATTCTGTACCTACATAGATCTCCTTCCCCTATGGTGAATCATGTTTTTCAACACTTATTTTGTAGATTAAGCTAGCCATAGGTTTTGCTCTCATGTTTTAAAAGATTCCCTATTCGTCTATACCTCTTTAAACTTGTCATTCCTGACCATAGCTTGCCAGAACTGGGTGGAACTACACATAGACTAATAATGCCTTCTGCAAAGATATTACTAAGACTTCCATACTTTTTCAATTTTGGTTTTTTGTTTGTTTGTTTTCTACATGAAGTTCCAGAATTTCACTGCAAGAACTGCAGTACATGAGCAGCTTATTGGCATCACAGTTTCTCTTCTTCTGTTGTGGCCTCTAGAAAATAAACCCCTGGTTTACAGGGATCCTATGTGCTTTCAGATTACATCACAACTTCTGTTACATCATTTTTCAGCATAATTTTTTTCTTCCAGAGTCATGATCTGCTCTACACAGTATTGATAAAACTCTTCAGCCTTGTGTTTTACATAGATTTTATGACCTATGCCTGGAAACAGCCAATTATGAAAATACTAAATATTTATTGCAAGACTGAAGCTAAGGAATTCTGCAATCTCCCATACATTTCAATAATCTGTATTTAATACTGACCAAAAAGTCTATCCATTTTATAATTCCTTTATTAACCCATGGAAGATCTCCAACTTGAATAATGTTTTTTTTAGTGGTATCATACTGTTTAGTTATCAAGTCTTTTATATTAACCTTTTCTCAGAAATTATCTTATTAGGAAAGATATTTAATAACACTAGTGTGATCTGTCTTTTAAAAAAACATTTGTGTATTTTATCATTGTCTATTTCCTTCTGTCTCTGATAATACTGATATCTGATACAAACTGTTAAAAAAAATCATGATCCTTAGAATAAAGTAGCAGACCTGTACTCATCTCATTCTGCTTAACATTTTTTTTTTCTGAGTAAATTTTTTCTATTCTACTACTGTATTGCTGTGGTCCATTAATGTGTTGTTTAATATGATAGTCCTTTTAGTTGTCTGGATATAGATTTTTCAGACATCCAATATAATCATTATAAGCAGCTGACAGTTTACTCACAGCTCATGTATGATATTCTAATACCCTTCTCTCATTGTCTTTAGATTACTTTTCCATTGGTGCTACGTGCATCATCACCCTTATTGAAAACAGAAGTAAAACATGTCTTTAGTATGTTAGCAACACCTGCATCATTCCTGAGAAGTGTCTTTCCCTCCACAAACTCTGATCCATTCCTCTTTTCATCCTCTTTCCATATATGTTTGTGGAGAATCTTTTTACCATTCACTTTATTTACTTTAGTTTTTCCCTTAGATTTTATTTTTTGAACTTCTGAAATACAGCTGTCCTGATGATAGACATGAAATTAAAGAATCAGGGAATGGTTGAGGTTGGAAGAGACCTCCGGAGGTCATCTGGTTCAACTACCCTGCTCAAGCAGGAACACTCAGAGCTAAGGACTGTGCCCAGGTGGCTTTTAAATATGTCCAAGGATGGAGACTCCACAGCATTGCTGGGCAACTTGTTCTAGTACTCAGTCACCCTCATGGTAATATAATGTATCCTGATGATAAGAAGGAACCTCCTGTGTTTCAGTTTGTGCCCGTTGCCTCTTGTCCTCTCACGGGAGACTACTGGGAAGAGCCTGGCCTTGTCTTCATTACACCCTCCTTTCCAGCATTTATATACACTGGTAAGACCCTCCTAAGGTGAACCTCTTCTCTGGGATAGGCAGTCTCAGCATTTTTGAGGAGAGATGCTCCAGTTCCTTCATCATCTTCATGGCCCTTCGCTGGACTCTATCCAGTATGGCCAGTTCTGTGTTGTAGTGGGAACCCCAGAACCAAACAGAGTACTTCAGGTATTCTGGATAATCTCTGTCTTTGATATTTTCATTGCAGTTTATCTAATTCCCCCTTTTTTTTTCTTTCTTTTTTTTTTTTTAGTTGTTTATTCCTCCTAGTCATCTTGTAAACAGCAAATACTGTATAGATTTTATGATCTCTAGGAAGACTTTTACACACAATAATAAAATAAACTGAAGTTAAATGCATCTTGAAACCCTAAACAACATACTACAAGAAGATCCCAGGCACTATGGGAACAGAACTAATTTCTTAGCCTGAATGAACCCTGCAAAAGCTTGGATGCAGATTGAGTTGTAAACCAGGTGAGAGAAGCCCATAATTTCTAAATACATTTATGTTTTGTAAACTACTGAGCACTCATGACTCTTAATAACTTTTCCCTAATGGTTGGATATTAGCTTTTTGTTTCGTTTAACTTAATAATGAGTTGAAAAATGAACTAAACCCTAGAAACACCTCTTCCTGATGGATGGCTCATTCCTGTAGTTGTAAATTGACAATTATTTAGTATAGTATATATAAATACATGAGTGACTAAAAGGTTTTATTTGACTCAAACTTTGATATTTCCACAATTTTCATTAGGAGAAAAATTCTCTAGACATATTCTAATTTGGAATGTTTCCTGGATTTTTTAGTTTTGTTTCCCACTACTCAGCTTTATCATATTATTCTCAGTTTAATCTCATTGAACCAGTTTACTAAAAACTCTAGGATACACGTCATTAACCTGTATACAGATGCAATAATTCAGTGTTTGTCTGATGGCTCCTGATTATTCTCTTGATCAGCATGTTGGGGAATGAACTGGATGCGTTTAGAGATAAAAGCATGAATTTTCTTATCTCAGTAGTGAGGACAAAAAAGATTACAGACCATATACTCTGTGGATCAAATATTCAGGGAAAATCAATATGCACTGAATACTGGATTAAACTGCAGCTTACTGGAAGTGAAGTTACTTTGAAGTGAAAATTACTTTCAAGCAAGCAGTACAGAGACATGATCTAGAGGAAATCTCTAAACATGGTAATCTAGAATGATCTGTCACCTAAAATTTACTCCAGACTGATATGTTAGTCATATTTCACTCTGGAGCATTTTACTCCATTTTAGAATCTGTGTAAACATTGATACCCTCTGTGATTACCATAATTTTTGTTCCAATCCACCACTCTGAGGAATCTAATCATGCATGTTATTTGTTATCCTTTTCTTTCTCATTCCATCCTCAAACAGTTCATTATATATGTAGAGAGACTGATGTTCTGGGTCTATCAGATATCTTTCTTATCAATCTACCTCACATTCTGCAAGAGAACTCTACTTTTTTAAATTTTCTGCTCTCACATATGAGATCTAAGGAAAAGTGTTTCACCCTATAGGCAGCCTTAGACTAAAGTACTCTTTTTTTTCCCCAGCAATTTGAACTACTTGGGAATAAACTTTTTTTTTCCCCCTCCTTCTATTTTTTCCCATTTTTGTTTTTACTTTAACTTTCCTCACTCAGAGGTGTTGTTTAATATTATGCTTCAGGTGAAGTAACCAGCAAGTGGAAATCCAGTGGAAGTTATACCAGTCTATTTTCCATCTTCCTGAAATTCTCCCCAAGTTATAAAACCATGCCTTTAATTCATGCCTACGTCTACAAACTCTGGCTACATTGAGTTGAAGCATATCCAATGTCTGTAACTGTAGGGGAGAAACAGAAAATTATGTGCCTGGCTCAGAGCACTTTTGAAGCTGTACTACTGTGTTAACCAAGATATGTGCATTCCTTAGTACAAAGACTTTGTATATTAGATTTATACATCAATAGTCTTCATTTGATTGACTTTTAATACTTTGACCACTTTAATAAGCATCAAAAACTTACTGTAACAGCTAGCTCTGCCTCCTGGACCTCCTGTTGATTTTATATTTTAATTTATATTATATTTAATATTCCAAATCAATGCCATGAGGAGGTTTGAATAAGATACCTGCTTAGCTGAAAACATTCCCTGGAGCAACTAAAAATGTACTATTTTCAAAGGTTAGAAATATTTTTTCCACATAACACAAAACCATATTTTCATAGATTTGCCTTAAGCTCTCACAAACTTTCTTAAAAGATTTCTTTTTAGGAGCTAAATGTAGAGCTAAACACCCTTCTGGTATAGTAACTCCAGCTTTCCCTAGTATCTGACAAGAATAGAGGCTCTCTTCTGCACTGCAATGTTTTTGCATATAATTTCTATTCAAAGAATATGTTCCTGCTTACCTGCTGATATTTATTCCAGACTCCTTCAGCATTTTTTTTTTGGAAGATTCTTACTTTTATTAGATTCACTACTACATGGCAAACACCTTAGAGAGAGCTAAGTCCATCAATAGTGGGTACAATGCTAAAGTATTCTATTTGTTCTCCTGCCGTCTGAAGCAAGAGGGTATTGATGCTGAATACATGTGGCTATCTCACTAAGGTGCATAGATACAGCTTTTCAGTAGAGCCCTACTGAGACTGAGGATTTCCTCCCTACAGCCTCATCTCCAGCATCATCTTAGGGATGTACTTTTCCTGCAAACATCTTGCAAGGGACCTACAAGTACCTCTTCAGCACTGTACTTTCATCCTCTCTGGCATGTTTGCTTCTTCAGTAAAATCCCAGGGATGTTCATTCATCAATCTGTGTCTTTGCTGTGATTCTGCTAGTAGCCTTACTCTTTCCCGGGACCTAGGAGTCCTCTTACTTTCCTGTTATATCTGAAAGTGTTGTGGATAGTGACATGGCTTCTGAGCTCCCAAGACTGCTTTGGAACATATAACATTTCGTTCATATTTGAAATTTGGTCCACTGATCCTCTCATTATAATGATTTTGTTCACAATAAAATCCTAAAATCTGATGGTTTTGGTATTAAGGAAATGTTCCTTATCTGAAAACATTCTCTGAAGATGTATTTCATTATGAAAATGAATCAACAGTACTAACACATCTGTTTTAATGTTTATAAATTAGATTTTCAGCTTACACTTCACCTTACCTCCAATGCCAGCATTGGAAATTGATCCTTTCATGTCTTATACCCACAGCATATCTATCTCTGTTTTATGTGTCTGCAGTCTCTGCAGCTACCACCCTCCTTTACACAAGGTCATGCGATGTGTAGCCAAAAAAATTGCTCCTGTATGTTAAAAGTGTTTATGCAGGTAATGCCAAATGTTCATGTTCACATACTTATGGGTCAATTACATGCACATTAAAAGCTGAAGAGAGATCAGAGGGAAAGAAACTGAGCAAGACATTGAACTTACCTCCCTGAAAAGGGAAATTGCAACACTATTACTCTGCAGTTACTTTCCCTGTAAGTGCTCTTTCTGTCACTGTGGCAATGGAAATATGTAACCCATGTTGTTTACCTTCAGGTTTGGAGATTTCCCAGATTCTAAAAGTATCTATTACCAGGCAGATTCAGTTCATGCTAGTTACCCCATCTTACGCTTTTAACCATGTTTAAAGCATAATATAGAAACCTTATACATTATAACTGCATTGATAGACTTCTAGTAATATTTCTCTTTTTATTTTATTTGTTATTGTATTTTATTTTCAGTGTTGTAATTTAGTCAGATCCTGTTTGGTTAGAGAGATGCTAAGTGCCCAACGGAAATGATCTTCAGTAAAAAAGTTGTTTGTGATTCTTTCCTAACCTTGATCTTAACTGTATTATTATTGTTATTGTTATTGTTATTATTATTATCTCTAAATACATTGTCTTCTTCATTGTAAAATTTGCTTGATGTTCCTGACACTCTTAGCTCATCTTCTTACAGAAGATTTAAAGAAATCTTACAAAAGGAAAAGAAAGGTTGATGTAAGCTTCGAAGTGGAAGATACTCAGTATTCATCAATGGACTTAATGTCTGGTATAGTAAGTCAAAGAATAACAGAATGGTTGATGTTGGAAGGGACCTCTGGAGGTTGCCTCAGCCAATCCCCTGCTCAAAGAAGGATCAGCTAGAGCAGGTTGCCCAAGACATTGTCCAGTCAGGTTTTGAATATCTCCAAGGATAGAGACTCTATGGTCTCACTGGACAACCCGTTCCAAAGTTTGACAACCCTCACAAAAAAAAGAGGGGCGCTTTGGTTTTTGGTGTTTGTTTTTTTTTTTTTTTTTTTGGTATTACGTTTAACTGGAATTTCCTGTACTTTAATTTCTGTCCGTTGCCTCTTATCTTTTTGCTGGATAACACAGAGAACAGTCTGGCTCCAAATTCCTCACTGCCCTCCTCCCTCCCTCAAATCAGGTACTGATACACATGCATAAGATGCCCATGAACTTTCTCTTCTCCAGGCTGTACAGCCCCAGCACTTTCAGCCTCTCCTCATGTGAGAGAAGTTCCACTGACTTAAACATCTTACTAGCCCTTTGCTAGACTCTCTCCAGCAAGTCCATGTTTCTCTTGTATTTTGGTGCCTAGAGCTGTATGCAACACTCTAGTTGTTTCACCCACAGTGAGGGGAAGGATCAACCACCCTCAGCCTACTCACCACACTTTTCCTAATTCAGCCCAGGATACCCTTAGCTTTCTATAGCACAAAGACACACAGCTGTCTCCTGTTCAACTTGGTGTCTGCCAGTGCCTCCAGGTCCTTTTCTACAAAGCTGCTTTCCAGATGGTCAGCAACAGGCATTTACTGGTACATGAGGTTATTACTCCACAGGAATTTCCTGGGGGAAATATGCATTTCATTTTGCTGAACTTCAATAGATTCCTGTCTGCCCAAGCCTCCAGCCTGTCCTTCTGAATGGCAGCACACCATTGAGTGTACCAGCCACTCCTGGTTTTAAGTCATCTGCAAACTTATTGGGGGTGAATGCCATCCCATTCTTTGGGTAATTAATGAAGATATTAAATGGCTCCAGTATCAATCCCTGGTGCACACTGCTAGTGACTAGCCTTCAACAGGACTTAATTCTGCTGATCATCAGCCAAGACTTTCAGCATCAGGCAACAGTCACTGTATAGCTGCTTATATACATTTAGTTGAAGCTTTATCACCATCACTCCTAATGCCACTGGGTTGTTTAATTTTTCACAAGAAATAAACAGCTAATTCAAAATACTTTGAAACACTGTTAATCATACTTGAAGTATCTAATTGCACACTATAATGTTGTAATGTTTTAAACATAATGTATTTATGGAATAATTAATTTATTTCTGTGTAAGTATATTTAATCATATTAATGCTATAAAGACAAATTAAAGCACCATATTTCTTCACTATATATAGCCAAACCCAGCATTGAAATAGCTCCTAATGTAATTAGAAGTGTAACATTTTCCAAAAGGAGTATTACCATCACCATCATATAATCCTGCCAAGTTATTATCATAGTCCCTAATTCTGAGTAAACACATCATAAAATTCCAAGACAACAAGGGAAGAAAAAGATTAGAGAAAGCATCCTCGTATACTTTATATATACTCATATACTGGTCTAGGAGAGCAGCTTCATATATTTCAACAGAAGTAAGAATATATCAGAATATCAGACTATTAGAATATATGAACTCATTTCTCTTCACAGATATGGGGAGCCATGAGTTCAGGCACAAGTTCTGTGCGAGTGTCTTATAGGGCACACACTAAGATGTAACAAGTTACCATGGGAAAGGTGGTGGTTCTCCATCATCAGGTCACCTTCATACAGGCAGCAAAGAACGAAGGTAGAGACTTTCTCCTTCATGACAACAAACTCTTACATCTGTGTAAGGGTTTTCTCCTTACATGTCTTGTCTGAGGGCCAAAGCATAGCTCATCATTTAAATTATATGTGAACCAGGGCTGTCTTAACTTGCATGAGTCTGATGTCTGACTCAGGGTGCATGTCTTAACAACCTCAACTTTTTGCCCTGATTCCTTGTCCAGAAAATAACTTTGTGCCTGCATGAAAATTTTAAAATTCTTTCCCCTGCAGTCACAAAGTCCACTGTCTACTATGGGAATTAGCCCTTAGGATTTCCTACAGTAGTGCAGGCAAAACTGTGAGTTGTTGAGCTTTTCAAATCATGGTTAGAAGTGTATTCCAAGGAACCAGTTGTGCTTTAACTCTGAGTGGGCAGAGCAGGAGAAAAGGGGACGTGGAAAACAGTATCTGGAAGTTGAAAGGCACAGAAACACTAATTGCATATTCAGTATGGGAAAAAGGTAATTGGAATGTACCCACATATCCATTTTATACCTAGGTGCATGAGATATCTGAAACAAGGTCCAGGCTCAGGGACAGAACTGCTCTTATACTGGTGATGTAAGTAAGCACCTACAGGAACACTGTACTGGGTGTAACTGCTAGGCTGTCTGGGTAGCCAGTGGCTGCACGATGTCCTCTGTGGAGGAGGCTCAGAGCTGCTCTGGGCCAGCCACCGCTGGCTTTGGTGGGCTCTAACACTGCTGTAAACACCTCATTTTGCACCAAAATTGCAGCAAGGCAGGGAAGCTCCCAGTGCTCTGATTCATACCTGTTTAAGAAAGAGCAGTAATTACTGAAGATATGAGAAAATGGAGAAAGCATGTCCAAAGAAACTGAGGGTACACATGGAAGGAGGCATTGTTGGGGACAAAGCTGGAGCATTACTATTGAAAAGAGGCATTTATGCCAGAGGAGGTACCTCTGAGGGACTGCAGACTGCAGGTGACCCATGTCAGCACAGAGACATCACCAAGGGATTACAATCATGATCCATGCATAGAAATGGTGAGGAAGCAAGGATCAGCAGAAAGAAAACATTGCTCACTGATCCCAACATCCTACATGGCTGGAAGGACTGGCAAGGGACAAGTGCAACGTGAGTTGAAAACAAGGGAGGCGGATATGTGGAAGGGGCAAGACTCAATCTGAACACAAGGAGGAGAGGTATTTGTTTGTTTTCTTTTTTTCCTCAATACCCAAATAAACAATTAAATTATTGAATTAATTAGCAATAAATTAAATTAAGTAAAATTCCCCACTTTGAGACTGTTTTGCCCACAACAGCTACCACACCATACCTGAGGTGCCTGGCCTACTATGGACACTGCAGGAAAGGAGACAGATCTAGAAACAGCTACAACACTGATGTTGAAAAGACACCTAAACTGGTAGAAACACAACCTGTTTTGTTCAGTAACAGGAAACCTGACATTTTGCTTTCAGTCCTGAATATTCTTTACCAGTGAGGCAAGTTGTAGGTGGAATCAGAAATTAGCAGTGTTGACCATCATGTGGCAGAATCAACCAAGAATGTGTGGAGGAACATGAAGCTGTAGAAAATAAGGCACTACAGACCTATGTGGGTTGGTGATCTGATAACATCTGACTTGCCCAACACTGGATGAATGAACCAAGCAAAGGAACCAGGCAAATATGAAACAGAGATGTTGTCTTTCCCCCCATTCTAATGTAAACTCGCCTAATGTTTTCTCTTATGTAAGTTAACTTGAAATCTGTCCTTGCTTTCAGTGAGTGACCTCTAGAGGTCACATCTCACATAAAGTATTCTACAGTTATTCATTTTTAAATTTAGGTCACATCATATTCAGCATTTATTATAGATTTGCATAGGCAGTCACATGATTTAGCTTGCATACAGAAAAAAGTTCAAGTACTGAACTGTAGTCCACTATTCATCTCAGCTCTTTCCGAGTAACCATAAAACAAGATCTGTGTGACAGATGTCTGCCGAGAATGCTTGCAACATGCAGAATATTTAAATCCAAAATCTCTAAATGGAAGAAAAGGTCTATCAGACTTTTCATCAGAAAACCACCTATACAAGAAAAAACTCTTTGCGTTTCTCCAGGACAATGTGCCTTCCAAATTGTATCAGTTTTCTCAGGCTAGATATCCACTAGCACTCTACTGTGCTCAACTTTTCAAAGCCTTTAAGGCCAGAGATATTAATATTAAGATGTTAATATTTGGCAAAAGAAAAGAAATACTAATTTGTTTGTATCAAGTCCTAGTTACACGTCCTTGTTTCACTGCTTGAAATATCAGTTCTCTCTGAAATTTTGGAGCCATGACTAGATAACTTTATTTTCTAATCCCTTTGTATCTATGCTAATAATTATTCTGTATTTTAATACATTTTATTGCTAACTTGATTTCCTGGGTGAACAGGAAATCTATTCCAGAGACCTGAACCCTGGTGAAGTGTCAAATATTTGCTTGTGTCTGTCTGCTGATGGCTAGATGCAACTAGAGCAGATTGGTCACATCCACACGAGTCCTTGTCCCTGGTTCCCTATGCACAACAGATAGTCTTAACGTGTTGGGTTTATTCTGGTGTGGTTTTCCAGTTCCAAGCTTTTGAAATAATATCTTTGTGCACCACAAAGGTGGTGCTTTTATCATATGATAATACATTTTTGTTTTACGGTTACTGGAGTGTGACACAAATGCATGTGTGGGTGTCCAAGGGCACAAGGCTGGCATTGGAGGAATGTGCAATATTAACGACAAACCCAAGCTCATCTAACCATTGCTTTTGGGGGTAACTGTATATACCTACTGGCTTTGTAATCGTGTGTTGGAGCTGCACAAAGCAAAAATAGAGAAAAGTAGCACTGTGGATGGTCCAGGAAGACAGCATTCAAGCTTGCTTCCTGATCGTCTTTCTTTAGTAGCACAGATGTACTGAATTTTTTTTCTCAAAACTCATGTTAAAACTGCATCTGTGAAGGAAAATCTCTGAGGCAAAGGATTTGTTAACATATTCTGAAAGCATTTCATACCAACTATTTTTAGAAACATTATTTTACTGTTAAGTCTAGATGTAAAAAGTGGAAGTCTGACATAGTCTCACTGGTGTATGACTTGAGTGTTTACTACATCAGAATCCATTTTCTATTAATATCCTCCAATATTCTATAGTAAAAAAAAAAAAAAAAGTGTTGATCTAAACCTTGAAATACTACAAAAAGAAACTTTTTTCCTGTGGTATTGAATATCTCAATAAAGCAGAAATCTTCAGATATATATTATGTATTACCAGCAGTAATTTACTAGGCTACAGGGACTGAAGATACCAACACACAAGTTTCAGCACTTTCAAACTTCCTAGGCTTTTGCACTAAGCTTAACGGGCTACTTTATGCTTGGTTTTATCCATTAGTTGCTGCTGATGTTCTGTTATGAAGACTAGACCATAACATCTGGCTAACAATGAACATTACTGTCTTTGTAAACTCTTTACTCCTCCTGCTAAATTTCCCTAAGCATTTGATTCTTATATTCCTTTAGTTCTCATCTTGAAGTATCTTATTCCATTCATGGAGGACTTTGTTGTCTTCTTGGAGAGCCTACTCCTGACTTTGTAGGGCTTTTTACTCATCTTGAAGGGCCCTGTTCTCCTCTTGGAGGACGAATTTCTCCTCACCAAGGGCATTTTTTACTCCACAAAGTGTTTTCTCCCTTTCCTTAATAGCTTTACTGTCCTCTTGAAGAACCTTAAGCTGCTTCTTGAAAGCCTTGTTTTCCTCTCATAAAGCTAAAATCTTGCTGAAGAGCTTTTTCCTCCATGGCAAATGCTGTTTCTTGTCCTTTGAGAGCCTTAATCTCTTGAGGGCTTTATTTTGTTGTAGGACCTTTTACTGTTTCTCAAGATGCTTTGTTTCCTCTGAAGAGTTCAAGTGCTTCTGGTGAAGGATTTTATTCTCTTCCCAAAGGACTTTGTTCTGTCTTTGGATAGTTTGATTCTCCTGATAACAGGCTTTGTTCTCCATACAAAAAGCTCTGTTCTTTTGCTGAAAGTTTTGATTGTCTTCTTGAAAGGCCCAATTCTCCTTATAGTTTGGCTAAATTGTGTCAGGTTTAATTTGGTTAAATTGTGAGAGGAGATGACATATGGAGCAGCAGAGGCATCTGATCTTTCTTAAAGAACCTTTATCCTTTGAGTCAGACATTTTGTCACTTAGTTGCACCACTCAAGGGCTGTGCTGTATGGTCCAGAGGGGTGATTCCACCTTTCATATTCAGTAGTCATGGAACTGAGAACAGAGGTTAAGTGTCCATAAAAGCCTGCTCAAAATAACATAAAAATAACTAACTAACTAACTATAGCACTAACTGTGAAAAAAAAAAAAGGTAAAATAATATCGATATATGACAGGTATTGCATGTTTTTACATGTGCTGAAGTATATACACCAAATTAAATTTCACAAAACTGAGTTAGTTATATAAAGAAAAAGGAATGGATAATTTCTTTTAGAGTCCTAAAACTTTAGTAATTTTGCTCCTGGACATATAGCAAGGTGATACACATTCATGGAGGATCCAGATTGTTAATACATATCCTCAGCTGTAATTTGCATTTCTTTACTTTTTTACCTTTTTGCTTTCTTTTTCTTTTTTCTTTTTTTTTCCTTTTTTTTTTACTGTATGATTAAGTGATTATTTTTCTAGAACTGTCACATTATATACACTTGAATTTGCTGTTAATGTTGTGCTGTTTCTGTTGTAACTCTTGTTCCATGCCAGGGATGGCCTTGAATTTAAGTTTACCTTCACTTTCAGATAAATAAAGACCAATAAAACATAAATATAAAGTGACAAAAAATATTTATAACCCTTTCAGAGGTAGAGCTGGTTGAACCTATATCTTCAGACTTGACTTTATAACTGAGATAAGGTGCAATTAAGCACTTTTTGTTGTTATTTATTCCTTATTCTACCCTGCCAGGAGAATGCTAAATTGTTTAAACTGGAGTGAACACACAGGCTAAGTAGATTTTTAGAAGCTTAATTTCTATACATAGGACAATATCGTCATAGCAGGCATGTTTTGGATTTATGCCTGATGTTTGCTAGAAAGCACTAAACAATATATACATATATAATATAAAATATATACAGCTAAATACATATACATGTACATGTACACGTATATAATAAAGAAGCTCCCAGATGTTAAGAGAAAATCTATTTTATCAGTGAGTTATGCAGCAGGAAAATTATGATAAATCAAGGAAATTATACAGTACTTATTGTTGTGTAATCTTTGAATCAATATGCCATCTGGCAGCTCATGGCAGAGCTGTCAGGTGAGGCTATCCTCAATGACATCATTGCAAAATGAGTAGCAGCAATGAGACAAAATGAACAGCACTAGTGAATATAGAAGTTGCAAGGGTAAGCATAAGTATTTGTAGGTTTAAGATTCTCTAGCAAGACAGTCTTCGTATTTTTCAATATTTCTTTCATGTTTCTTTATTCATTATGTTCGCTCAAAACATTATTGTCGAGCTCACTGAATGGTTCCTGCCAGTGCTGTTGATGGCTGCCATGAAATATTTTCTTACATAGACTCTGAAGGTAAGCTTTTATTCCTAGCTACCTCAGCATAAATTTGGGCTAACTGTATTTGGAGTTATTTCTAAATTACAGAAATTTCATAGATGAAACAGTATATGTTCTCTATATGATAAAAATTAGACTAAGATTAGTACCCAAAATTACAAATGTTTGAATAAATTTAACAAATTTACATAGAAAGTGAGAAATAAGAAAAAAGCATGATGGTAGGTTGCCTGCAATCTTTGTTGCCCCACAGGCAACATTCTTGATTTCCAGCTCAAACAAAACCCATGCATCCTCTGACAATCATTTTGCTTTGAATAAAAGGATTAATTACTTCAGACACATGCACTTCTTAGATTACACCCGTAACTTGTCTACTCTACGAATTTTGGGGGACAGAGGAATACTGTATTCCAACTAGAAGTATAAACCTGTTTCCAATATTTATTGAGTGACACAACTGCTATTTTTTTTGCTTTTGCTTTGTTGTTTTTTTTAATCAAACACTATGTGCTCAGGATATGAAAAATAGTCCAGTGATCTTATAATCAGATTGGGTGGTTTTGTTTAAATCACTGCACACATCACATCATCTCTTTGTGCTGTCTCTCAGCTCTGTTCTGCATGTTAATTAGGTAGGGAATGGAAATATGGCATGTGAAATGCTCAGTAGTCCCAGGAGATTAATATACACAACTCCCACCAAAAATGTTGCAGATCAGCCCTCTGAATCCTTTTCTCCAGGATATTTGATTCTCCTGCCTGCACACACAAATTAAATAAGCACAGCAAATGAGTAATACTGAAACCTATATCAAACAAGATCAATATCATGGGTTCATGTATCTTTCCCAGTCCTTTTCCTCACTTTAGCTCCTCTAGGACAATTTAAACCTTATTTCTTCCATGCTTATCACCAATTTAAGTCTGAACATTATAGCTCAGCTAATTTTCTCTTCTGCTTTCTCAGAAATGTCAGTGTGATTAAGCAAAAATGGTTCAGGTAGGTCAGTACCTGTTGTAGGTGTTTTCATGTTAAAATGTGAAGTTAAAAGTAACATTGGTTATTTTTACATGTAGGACACTTCCTTTTATATTTTAGAAATATAAGCAGTAAGGAAAAGCTGTCAGTTTCAGCAAATGACAAAGAATAAGGCAATATTTCCCTCTCAAGATCTCCTGTGTCTTACACTCCTGATTTCTAAGGACCCTGCACAGGAAAAAGAAGGATAATCTGAGCTTGGAAAACAGAGTTTTACTAACCCAGTCCATAGCTGAAGTAAAACAATGCAGCTATAATTACACCAATACTGAGTTACTCCACTAGACTTTCTTAACATTATTTTCCCATTAATGGAACAAAATTACTAAAGTATTAGGTATACCAAGAGTTAGCAATATTTATCAGAAAAAATGAAATGCAAGTTAGCTTGCAATATATTTTAAAGGTTTTTTTAAAAGGTTTTAAAATGTTTTTGAAGGGTTTTCCTCAGAGATTCTTGTGTGATACCTGTATGATCACACTGCTGTTTGCTAATCACAGGAGATATGAAATATAGCAGAATTCTAAGATAATTCAAATTAAAAAAATATTTAAACTGGGTTTTACAATCTTTCAGACACTACATTTTACTATTAAAAGTAATTCTTGTAGTGAGCACTAAGAGCGAAGGCAATGGGAATATATCACTGCAATGTAAGGTGCAGATGCTGGTTTTCAGGGGACAATGTATGTAAGACGTGATATAACAGTGAAAACAATAGTCTAAGCAAACTATGATTTCAGTTTACCAGTTCTTAGTTCTGGTTGTTCTGACCAGAAAGCAAAAATTATGTTTTTCAAAACAAAGTTTTAGTCTAGAAATTTACATTACAATGAAATGCAACAATGCAGACTTTTTTATGAGATCCACTCAGTGAATGTCTAACACAACAGCACACATGGCATCCACGAAAGATGCAGAAAAAAAAATTTGAGTTCCTACTGTAAGCCAGGCAATAACTCAAATACAAACCAGCTTCTCTTTCATCCTTTTTGGATGTCCCCACCACCCACATTTAGCTGTGCTGCTCAGTGGAAATAAGTAGCACAGCAGGAGCATTAACTTTTCTGGTGACACTAGCTAACAATTCAATCTCTGACCGCTACCTCAGAATAGCTAGGCCTACAAAAACGTAAAGTACATGCAAAGAAAAACAGCACAGTTCAAGAAAGTAAGCTTCTAAAATCAAAACCACACAGATTTGATATCTTGTATTACATATGTTAGTTGCTGTTGGATAAACCTAAAAACTCAGACTGGAACCTAAAAACCTAACTCGCATATTTGGCCCATCTGGCACTTCTATTCTGACAATTTTATGCTGATGTGGCTTCTTTTTTAGGTCATTCAAACTCATGATTTTCTCTCTCAAGCAGATATAAAATGTCTGTTGCTTCCAGGAGACTGAAAACCTGGACTAAGACAGATCTTTGCTCTACCTGCCGGCGATTAGCAGTGTACCGCAGAGAGCAAAAGTTGATGGTGTTGTACATCTGTGCATTCAGCATTCAGTGGCACTAAGCCACTAGTCTCTTTTCTGCATGACCAACTGACTAATTACTGTACTTGGCCTTTTTGAGTCCCTTCAATTAATGCAATGTGCAGTTGCACACAGTGATGGAGTCACCCATACAGAACAGAATCTGGGCCAGAATTAGTCTCTAAGTCCCAGAAGCACCTGTTACAAATACAAAGTGTCCAGATGGTCTGGTCTTTGTGGGAAAGTGTCAAGAATTGACTTATCTGTCTTTCTTACTTTTGGTTTAAGGTCATAAACATGATTCTTTTGAAGCAGAAAGCCAATCACATTTACGGGATGGGGAGAGAAAATAAAAAATAAAAAAGGAAAAAAGAGAAAGGAAACATAGGATAAATGCAAAACCCACTCCATTTGTAAATCTTAATGACCCAATAGAGCTCGTTGTTATCATGTTCTGGACAGGCAAATGGGTTTAGCCTGTGATTACAATGCAGCCTTCAACATAATTAGATAGATTTATTTAAACACAGCTGTAAACCATAAAAATGTGAAATATTAGTGATCGTAAATTCCACAGTTTGTAAATTCAAACTTAAATCTCCAGTCAGCTATTTTGCTTTGGTTTTGTTTAGAAACACTAGAAAATACTGCTCTTCTTTCACTGTCTTTTTTATGGATATCGGTTATTTGAGTTTATAACAGTCAAGATTGTTCCTGAATGCTGATTCACTTTTTAACAGTATGTTGCTTAATTCATGAGTGTTTTTCCTCCTTTGAAAATGACATTTGAGATCAGTGACTCCACTGGCAACAACCATGGTGTTTGCATCCCATGCCTTCTCAGTTGCGTGAGATGGAGGAAGAAATATGCAGGTTTTTTGTCAGATCCTGAAAGCAGTTAGGTTATATCAAACAATAACCAGGAACAATGGCAATCATGGCTTCCTAATATGTCTGTTTTAATAGAAAAAATAATGTTTCATGCATTGCTGAAAGCTCTTTTTTTCCTACTTTACCTCTCCATTTGCTTGCTTGCTTTCTTACTTCGTTCCTTGTGTCCTCTTTCTGCCTTTACATAGCCACTCAATATGAAGGAGAAATGAGTGAGAGGGGTAAGAGAGAAAGAAAGAGAGTTGAGAAAAGAGAGGAAGCTATTTCAGTAGAAGGAAAATGTGGGAGAGTAATAAAACGTATGTTCTGCCCATCAATCATTTGGCTTGTATGAAATATTTATTCTCCTGTGTAGGGTCTGTAAACTTTAAATGCCTGAAATGCCTACCATTATATCCCTGCATGTTCGCTTAACACAAAAAGAAACACATCACAAATAGCTTTCTGAGTTCCTAACTCAAATTTGAACAGCAATGATTGAATTAATGTTAGTCACATTGGAAACATGCCTATTTTTATTATTCATAATTACTGAGATAATATTGGCTACTATAAAATGTGTAAGAGACATCCAGTATTTTTAAGTATAAAATACAGTAAAGTAACAGCTACTACCAATAATTATGGTTTGGCTTTATTTTGTAGTTGATGCATTATTTCCTTGGATTTTGGAGACACTATAATGTATACTGAACAAATTTTCTGTATTTTCAACAGCTCAAGTGACATATGCTACTTGAAATAAATCCTCTAAGTGGATTGATTCGCATGATGGTTTAAAATATGAATATTAATCAATACTTTACTGGATTTTGGAAAAATCACAGAACCAATATTTGAATTTAAAATGTGAAAAGAGCATGGAAGTAGCATGAGGAAAGGATATATTTCATATATCCCAAGGACAGATAATTCAATATTTGCCCTTAACTGTAAAAAGGGATATGAAAGCTAAGATGCTATTTTTGTTAAACACGTGGAAACACAAAGACAAGGCAATGTTGTTAACATGTCAGAAAGGTTGAGTCATGCTCCATTATTCTTTGACCTTGCTATATTTACTTAATAAACCTGTGAAATACTGCATACCCCAATTTCTAAGAAAGAACAGTGGCTCTATCTGTAAAGGGCTACAGCTATGGGCATTTAGCTAGGCATTTTCTTCTAATGACATTTCTGTGCTTTCGCCTGGTTGTATCAGAGCAGTCAGACTTGGGGCAGAGCTGGACTTCAGAGCCACATATGTAGGCAAGCGGACATTGGAAAAATCATTGGGTCAGATCCAACAACCTGACAGAACTGAAGCTGCTGTAGTTCCATACTACCAGGAGCAACGTGTAGAGAGTCTGAGCATGTATTCCCAGCAGGCACATGCATACAGAGCACACGTTCACCACACATATACATGTGTATATATATGGCTGACTGCACAGGTCAAGACAGACAGACACATTCAGCACTCATACAAATGCAGATACCACCGGCAGCCTCATCCTGCTCCCCTCCTTGGCTGAGCAGGATGGTCTGCTAGTGAGAGTGTACGTATCTATGCACACATGCACAAGGTGGTTCCCTCCAGCAGCTGGGCTCAAACAGTCAACTCAGCAGCTGCCCCTGGATCCCACCTCCCTGATTGCTGGCATTTGGACATATGAACTCCTGAGGCTATAGTCCCACTCACGTTGCTAGTACAGATGATCTCACTCTCATACACACCTGGCCAGGCCTGTTTCCTAGTAGTCAGTTTCCTGTAGTTTTGCTCTTGGAGATACACACACATACTCTTGTCTCCCAGGCCACTTCACCTACTTGCTGGCTAGTCCAGCGTGATGTTTGTTAGTGATCACACACTCACTTGAATGCCCATGCTCTCCAGAGGTGTTGTCATCACTAACACAGGGGCCTCGTGACCCAAGGTCCTACTCCAGAAGCTGGCAGTTAAGCCTACTCAGTCGAGCCTCTCCCATCACTGGTACTAAGGACACATAGGCTCTCCAACCTGTTCCCTTACTCCAGTTGCTGCACTAAGATCCCCATACACCCCTATTCTCCCCAAGTCCATCACCCATGAAAGAGTTAGAAATGAATTTTAGAAAGGAATTTAATCAATAAATAGGGCAGACTGTGCTGACCAGGTGCAGGGTGTAGGTAGACAAGTGCACTGACCAGCAAACTATTGACTGACTGGGGCCTTTTTACATGCCTTATGCATTTATTTTCCTACACTTCTTCCTCCCCAAATAATCTAAATATATTTTCTTCCCTTTGGTTCCTCTTCAAAATGCCCCATAATAACCCCTGTGCACTCCTGAAATGCTGTCTCCCTGCAGCCACATTGTGTCCCACAGCCTTAAATTGGGTTCCTGCTTGTGATGGTGCCCCTGCACTCTGTGGAGATGAGTCTTTGATGGGCTGATGGGTCCTGTGATGGGCCAGAGAGTAGCCAGGGCAGAGTATTATTCAACAGAGCACAGAAAGGCAATAGCAAATTGTCTTTCTTTGCTCTGTTGTGGGTGTGCAGACAAGCTTTTACCACATAACCTAACATGTACATCTGCTAGCACGGCCACACAGTCTGCTCAGTGGAGTTTGTTTCTAGAAGCCAGCTTTCTCCATTGCAAAACATGAACTGAGTGCAACTGTGAGTAATCACAGCTGTGAAAGATGTATTTTAAAGCCACCATTTGTATTGGACAGGTGTTATTTTGTTGGAAACTCATATTCATGTTATCACCCATACAATTGTTTTAAAGCAAGGAATATTACAGGAATTTAGCTGTACTTTAAAACAGCTAATTGGGGGGGGGGGGGGATCTATTTATCTTTCTAAGTAATAACAAATAATAAATTTATCTTCCTAGTTGCTAACTGCAAACTATATATATCATATGAACTATATGTCATTATATAGATATATATGAGTATCTATGTACTATTTCATATATATTCACTATAAAATATACTCACAATGTAATATATGTACAGATACGATTAGAAATGACAAATTAGGTGGTTTCGTGTCAAATATTTTTGTTTTCATCTCACACAGAGTGATATTCATCCCATCTAAATTCTGATGCCTAATAGCTACGCATTTGAATTAAAATAAGTCACTCTAGACTTTCTTCATAGTCACTTCAGAGAAATACATACCTCCAGAAACATCTCCTATTAACATAGGCATCTAAGAGAAATAAAATGAATCACTGCTATCATCTAGATGCACTTATTTTTGTTCATTAATCCAAGCTGACTAGCTAAGACAGATATCTATATTTCAGGTAAATAAAATAGTTTGAATCCAGCATCGTGTAAGACAGAGGTAGAAAATAGCTGTCAGAGAACATCTCCATATCCATCTCAAATGTGAAATTTTCTTTTATTACACCTTTTCTATAAGACAAAATGTAACAAAAACTTCCAAGAAATTAAATGTTGATAGCATTTTTCATTTGCTTTGAAAATGACTTTGTGAAATTCAGTCATGGGCACACAGGTCATTTAAGAGAAAAAGTCCTGATTTACTGGAACACACCAAATCAGTATCTGACAGAGAAAAGACAGTTTTACAGTCTCTTCCTAACTTGAGCCAACATATATATGAGGGAAGAATTAACACCCTGAAGCATGTCATGCCTCCACTCCTACCTGTTCAATTAGTGACAGGCTGAAACTGTAGCTCTCATCATCATTCTTAGTAATAGCAGAAGATCCTTTGCTCAAAGACCCATCTGAAATCAAAATACTAATTTAATGATAATTCCTTAAAAAAACATGTAACTTTTATAGGAATCATTAATAGTTTACTATACTCAGAGCAGACAGTACCTCTTAATTTGCTTCTGCCTTTCCAAATAAACAACATGACAAAAGCTGAAGTGAGATAAATACAGTTCATTTGTATTAGTTACATAGAACCTTTTCACAGTAAAATGGATACTTACAAGATGTAATTCATCTCAACATAAATTTGGCATCAAAAATAGACTGTGTCAATTGTTCCTCATTAATTGTTCACCTTTAAATGCAGAAGCCTGGACTGACTTGCTCAGTTGTAGGTATATGCTTGGAATCTTACCATGACTGTGCTGATTATTCTTCTTTACTTGGTATAAACATCAGTATCAGACTTTCTGTTTACTGAAATCAATGTTTCACCAAACTTTACTTCAGCTGGCACTCAGTCATGGGACCAAGACAACACACACTTGTTGTATACAGCAGACCAAATCTGTATGCTGTATACTGACAGCATAGAAATCTAACTAAACATTATTTGGAAAGTTTGTGGGTGAAGGTTTTCTACAAAAAATATTTGAAAGAAGTTTCAAATTTAATGAACCATAAGGGAAACTGCTGGCAGAGAATTCAAGGTCACTTCTAAAAGCTTTAATGAGGGATGAAACTTAGTGGATTTGTAAAGGTGATTCCATGTTTTGAGCTCTTCTGTTTTCTACTAGATTGATATTATAAAAACAAACTGATATACCTAAACCCAGGGTAATTACATTCAAATCCAATCTGTATTACTTACTGCACTGCTTTTATGTCCGTACTCCAGTTTTCCAGTGTTTTTTATTGCTCACACCTAAAAGAAAACACAAAGGAGCATTATTAAGCTTTAGAAAAGCCTATGAAATCTACAGGCATGGAGCAATATGTATAATTAATTTGCCTGCAACTGTTGCCTTAATTCAGGTATATATTTTTCTCATATAAAACTGTTTAAAGCTTAGCTCTGAAACAGGCTCTTTTAATTCATCAATACTTCAATTAAAATAATGGAGAAAAGTAGTATTGAATTCCTCCATCAAGTAGGCTGTTTTATATTAAAACCGGTAACAATTTATGACCTGATAGTATCTTGCAAAATCTTTTAGTACCACTGATTTTCTATGACTTGCATATTTTGAAAGGACTTTCAGGCATTGAAATCATTGAAGTGGATTTCCCCTATTCCTGTTTCCTTCCTTAATAAAGAAAACCCAACAAAAACAAGCACCCCTTCTTTGTTTTATGGAAACACCTCTTCTTTTTTCATGGCTCGGGGTGGGGGTGGGTGGGGTAGGGGGTGGGGGTGGGTGTGCAGGGAATCTAATTCTTATTCACCCTTTATTATAAAGGAATTACCTTTTACAGAATTTTTCTTCTGTACTGATATTTTATTTTTTCCCCTCAGGTCTGCAGTTGTAAACTTAGAGAAATCAGAGTGGTACATCTATAATAATTTAATAGATAACCTCTCACCTTTGCTTTCCTGAGTCCTTTATATTTTTCTCTGCAGTTTCTTTTTACTGCTGCTAAAGAGAGGACAACCCTCAGCAAGTGTTGCATTCTAGAGCACCTCTTTAGTTGTCCTAATGTGTTAAGGGCTGCAGGCATCTAAGTCATATACTCCTACATAAACAACACACCTTCAACATAATAACAAACATCTGAGAAATACTTTAGGTCCTTTCTGAAAAGATTTTTAAGTGGCTAATAATGACACTGATACATTCTTAAATCTGTGGCTTGTACTGGAAATTTTAGAAACATACAGATACTGTATACAAAAGAACTTCTGAACTGTGAGGATATTACAGCAACTTGGTTTCCAGAAGAATTGTATAGATTGTTTTTCAAGTGTTCAGAACAATTACCTGTTTATGTATTCAGAGGCCTGACATCAGGTATTTGTGTTTGCCTGGGCATGTGGTTTGTCTCTAGGAGGAAGCAAAATACAATAGGTGAAAAGGAAAAGACTGTGAAAATTATGTTTCTGTTCCCATTCCTGTGTCAGGCTCAAGACATACAGCAGACAGTTCCTCTATCTCTGGGATGCTCAAGTACATTCAGTGGGATATTTCTGAGGCTATTGCCAGACTCCCTGTGTGTCTCAGAGGAGAGAAAAATGAAACAGATAACATGAAAAGTTGAAAAACATGAACTAACCATGTTTTCCTTATGATTTACTAAATGGGGACTCTCTGGTAATTTTGAGATTGGTTCTGTCTTAGGTTAGAGTAAATAAAGCAAATCCAGAAGGACATTAATATCATTAACTCATATAGGATAGCTAGAAAAAATCTTGGCAAAGTTCTCTGATTTTCTTTGTGTTCTTTTTGTTATTCTAAACTTTCCAGTCAAATCAAATTTCAGAGACACTACTTTAACTCTCCTGGGAAAACTAGTGTTTTAAAAAGAAGTTATCAATTGATGACATTAGTAGCTGGGGGAGAACAGACTGCATCTGGTTGTCAAGATCAAATGATAACATTATCTAGATGACATGAAATGCTTAGATCAAAAATAGATCTGTTGACAGCTGAAAATATTATACATTTTGTTGATATGTTATTACTTATTTCTGGAAGAATATTCATCATCATAGTGACACAATATATAACTAATAATTTATTTTGGCATCAGATTTTTCCTTATTATATAAACTTGCTCTATATAGTTCTGAACATGGAAGAGAGTTTATTTAGTAATAGATTCATTAATTTCTCTACTAAGGAGCGTACATGGAAATGTGTGTAGAGTCTTGCTGAAATCTTGAACAGTGTGCAATTTGTTGACAAATATTTAACTTAGAAAATGGAGGAACAGCAATTGCAATGGAACTACTGCTTTTATACAAGGCCTGTTACTTTTTTCCTGTGCCAGTGGCTCAGCTCTGTGTGACCTTAGCTTCAGTGATATCACCCCTTAGTTACAGTATGGTCTGGTAAGTCATGCCATCATTAGTACACTGAGCCTGTTGTAAAGGTTGCCTGACAGGCTTTAGAGCTGGAGTCCAAACCATTTCTAAAGACATGTCTTCTTCCTATGAGGTCCTTGCAGACAGCGAACACCCTGTCTGTGCATAACTTAGTACCATACTGCAGCATGCTTATCTTCTGGCACTGTTTGTGCACACAAAGTACATAGACCCATCCCAGCATAGTCACTACCTGCATGGATGGGCAATCCAATCTCGAGGGAGGGCCTGGGGAGTAACTGAATTAACAGCTGTTACCTATGTGATTCTCACTAAAAGTGAAGTAAGGTGTGCAATTCTAGTGCCTGAACTTGGTGACATTTTTGATATTGTACATTAACACATGAGGCTGATAACTGGCACTCACAGATGATCCAGGTCTCTTGCAGGTCCTGTGTCATACCTACCAGCCCCATTGGTGTGTTGAGTACATTTTGGTAATTTTGGTGGTGCTATATGACTACGTGACATCACCCAACTTATTTCCTTGATTCACCAAGCAAAATAATCTTGGTTGCAGACCTGTAATCAGAATAAAGAAGTTTAAAAATCTATAGGAAGAAGAGCATTCAAGCTGTGACAGGTAATACTCTGAATTTTCGCAAGATCCTTTTGGTTTGGAAAAGCCTGCCAAAGTTTAAATATGTTAACAAATGTTATATCAGCCCTGTAAGTCAGAAAAGCAGATTGGAAATCTCTGCAATGGCTTAACATATCAAACTTAGCCTGACTGCTGCCAGCATGGTTGCATTTATTTATTTATTTACTAAAAACACTGTACTGCTCCTCACTTTTGTTTCTGCTGTTATCAGAAGCAGAAACAGCAAATGCCTTTATCTTCCTCCATTCCCCTTTAGTCTTCCCCAAAGGCCAGAAGCTGTCTTTTATCAACCATTTCGTTTACAATATGTTCTCTCCCCTTTGGCTTCTATTTTTTTTTTTTTTCTTTTATATATTATTATATTTTATTTCATTTTAAAATTGTTTGACCTGTTGGATCTTCCAGTGGCCGCCCTTGTCAACTATCATTCATTTTAACAGCTAAAATTTATCTTGTAATGCTGTCCTTTTTGTGTCAGTTATTTCCTCCTTGAACCTATAAAAATGTGTGATGTAAGCACAGGATTTTTCCTATTATCACCCTGAAAAAAGGACTGCTGTTTAAAGTTGGTATTGCAATAGAAAAGGCACATATGTACAAAGTATTAGTGGATCTCAGAACTCTGAATCTATACAGTTGTAAACGAAGCAACATAGAATAACGTGAATCTGCTTTCCTCTTCAAGCTGATATTATACTTACCTCCAGCAGCATAGCAATTTGTAGCTTTTTAAGAATGAGAATGTATTAAACAACAAAGCAAGTACAGTAAAAAGAAATGCTTTTTTTTTTTTTTTTTTTTTTCTGTTTAATGCTTTTAAAATTCTGCTATAGCACTAAAAATAGAAGGGTCAATTTGTCTCTGGGCAATGTTCTTAAAGGAAATAGATATACAGGAAACCCCATAAAATGTGATAGGTCGTCAGGATCTGGCTTGACTTCATTTGCAGTCTCTATTGGTATGGATTCTGGGCTGCTAGAGCACTAACAGGCAAACACAGCTCATCTGGCTGCATTTATGAGTGAAATACACACAGACATCTGGATAACTTATGAACATCTGAGTACTTGATGCAAGCCTAAATGTTTAACAGACTTTTTATGAAGAGTTTAGGATTAGTTTTTTCATAATAACAATGAGTGTGCTACATATATTGTAAAATGCAATTATTGCACAAGTTAAGCAGGATAATTAAGAAGGGATTTTATTGTATTTTGGTATTGAATTAGGAAATATATAAATGTTGCAGAATGTCTCATGTTATAAATAAACTTTCAAGGTATAAAAGATGTGATTTCTGACAGTATTATAGAAAAATAATTAATATTTTGCAAAATCTTTCCTTCTCGCTCACAACTGCTGTATAGTAGCACAAAGGTATAATGTTGTGTAGCTCTGTGAATGTAGTGAATTCATTGCTTATAAATAGCATCTACACAATAAAATTCATCTGCTCAAGTGATAGATATTTACACAATTGAAATTCTTTTTTTTATTTATTTTACAGAGAACAGGAACTGCAAATTACATAAACAGCATATTTTTCATAGGTTTTCAAAAAATCTTTATATTCCTCCAAACCACATAAAATAGTTTTGAATGGCAGTGTATTGAAACAGTGGTAGCAGAGTCACTAACTGATGAGATATCATTTGTATCCAACTCTGATCTTTAAAGCTGACTTGAAATCTTTTTACAGAAATGTGAATGCTTGGTAATATAACCCTCCTGTATTGCAAGAAATGTAAAGATCTATTATTTACAAATTACATATTGCATTTATTGTTATTTCTGAGTGAATGAATAAGACATGACCTTTACCCAGGAATTTTGACATATATTCTTTTTTCTTCTGTTCTTATTTTAATACCTTAACATACTGTTTTGGAGGACTGAGAAAAAATAATTACTAAAATTTTCTAAAATTAAAGTTCTTATTTTGTTTTCATAACTTGTAGCCCAGATATTTATCTACTTTTGTGCAAAATTGACTTAAAAAGTGAGTGTATCACAATGGTAGACTTTAATATAGCTATCCAGTCTCTGAAATGCTAGTCTGTAATGTTTTAAGGTGTCTAGATGGATTTTCATCATTTGACATTGCCGTAGACATCTCCTTATCTCTGGATATCAGAACAGCTTGTACATGAACAATCAATGCAACATTTATTCACCATGTAAGGTAAATACCAGCAAATAATAGACTTAAGTCAAGAAATGTTTGTATGTGAAATGCAAAATACAAAGATCACATAAGATTTGATGTATTATACCATTTATTTTCTAGCTACCAACTTCTGTTGGGAAACAGTACATCTGACTTCTTGCATAATAGGTCTATAATTATGTACAAAACATCAGTAAGCTAGAAGAGAATGATGCGATCTTAGCCAACATGAAAAATATATCCAGGACATATGTAGATCTGAAATCTGTATTTGTCTGGGACTTATACACAAGAAAGTCACCAAAAAAAAAGCAAATACAGTACCTGATGTATGAAAGACGAAGACCTACAAGAGTGGAAGCTGACAGCCATGTATACCTCAGAATACCTCAGACATATCCTATATGGCACTAAATACCTACAAATAGGCACAGAAATTCTGTTCTTCTTGTTAATACATGTTAGAGGTTCTCTCATGGTACTAAATGGAATCACCTTCAAGAGACCAAGTGGAGATGGGGTCAAGCGCACACCTAGGTGGGCTATGGAAGAAAAACGCAACTATATCAAGTTTAGAGCAAAATATTTAGACTATGGTCTAAATAAACATAAGCAGAAGCTTCCTACATAACTAGAGAACTTTTGAGTTACGGAAGAGGTTGTTACCAAATAGTGGTGACTACTCAGAAATTACTGGATTTCAGACCTTGAACTAGATGCTTCACCTGCATACATGCCTTTCCTTAGTCAGTTACAGGTCTTCAGATCACCTAAACATCGATGTCCAGTACCATTCAAGGTGCTCTAGAGCTAACTAAACACATTGGCATGGAAGTGGTAGAGAGAACACAGGGCCCTGGAGAGACATTTCCTTTACTGGTGCAACTGCTAAGGGTCATGGGACATCTACAGGGGAACCTCAAACAACACTAGGCACTGGTGTGGGGGCAGTTGCATTGAGATCCTACTGGGTGAAAAACTAGCTAGGTTCCTCAGCAGACTTTAGCAATAGCGTCACCTTGTGATTCAGCTGAAGGAGGACAGATGTCTAGTGGTATCTGAAAAGACAGCAGTATCCTACATGACCCCCAGAAGCTTTTCCACCTGATCGTGTGGCCAACAATAATCTAAATAAAACGTTGCACTTATACCGAAGATAAATTGAAACATCAGTATGTATATTTGAAATCTGTGGTTTTAATAAAAATGGAATCAATCACATGGCAATAGAAGCCTTAATGTGTATTTATTAAATCTCATATAATGCCTTGCCAATATTTAATCAGTATCACAGAGTTACAATATTTAAAATGGTGTGAATTGCAATGTAGCATTGGGAGTGTGATTTGAGGTGGTCCAGTCACCCCACAATTTAATAACCTCATCACTTAATAACTTAATTCAACATACATTGTAAGTAGATTTAAACCACCAAAATACCAGAATTACTGTGTTTATTCAGAGCATGTATCTGTGACTTGAAAAAGGTGTAAGGAAATGGGAAACTGGATTTTGAAGGTTAAATTATTCAACAGAATAACTCCATTGATGCCAGCAGAATTATTATGAGTGTGCATTTGCTTTCCTGTCATAAATGCTATGAGGAAAAGAGAGAAAGTTTTACAGAGCTTTTAAATTAGCTCCATCTCATCTCGCCCATCTATTCTGTCCCAAATTAACTCACCCTGTCTTCCTTTTTCTGTAAATAGCAGAAATGAAAAACAACCCAAACTAGCATGTGCTTCCCGAAACACATTTGTCAGTGGCAATTTTGAATAGATCATTTCCTACCTAAAGAGGTAGTTGATTAATTTCTTCATGCTTAAACAAGAACTCAAGAGGCAGAAGCAAAATACATCTTTGTTTTTTAGATTGTACAACCTGGAACAGACACATGCCCAATCTAACTGAGAAGCCTGAATAGACATGCAGTCTCACCTGTACCATACAACATTGGCATGTGTACCATAAGAGCCATAGGGGAGAGATAGTGAAGAACTCTCAGTCATTGTTTTTCCCTGCATTGCCTTAATGCAGATTAAGTGAGCTACGTCTGCAAATATCCAAGGTATCTCTGTTAAAATTAAATTAAAAGATTGAAGTAGTGTAATTTGAAGTGCTCACTGGTATTGGTAAAAGGCGAGCTTGGTCAACAGACATTTTCTATTTAAGACCAACTCTGAAGAGCTAAGTCTTATCTACCAGCTCTGCAAATGCTCACACATTATGATTAGGCATTGGATATGGCCAAATAGGAAGTTGGGTACAGGTTAGTGCATTCCCCTTGCCAAGCTGTTTTGTTTTGTTGTCTCAGTATCAGGCACAAAAAGACTTTTGTTGAAACTGCTTTCCCCAGCTCGCTCAGTGCTTTTGGACTAAAACTACTTATTGTCAAGAAGAGTCCACACTGCTTCAATGATGATACTAATATTTTTTCCAAGTGATCTGATATGAAATGTTTCCTTTCTCTTACTTCTATAGCTTTGTATATATGTTCCAACAGAAGAAAAGTATATATTCTGACAAAAAATACAGATCCCCACTCCTCCTCACCACCCCCATATTCATCTATGGACCAGTTGTGAAAGTCTATCTAAATATACTGATTCTGGAAGACTCTGAGAATACTACTGATGAAAATAAACACACATAAAAGATATTTAATAAATTCTTCCCCAGTAGTATTTTTTTCCTTAACTAGGAAGAAAATTGTTGTCATATTAGAATTGAATAAAATCATAAATCCAGATACACAGAAACAAGTAAAACCTGAAGGAACAATAATTTTTCCAGAGAAAAATAATGCCATAAGAAGTGAACTATTAGATAAAAATAAATCTGTGAAGCATAATGCAAGACCAAATTGTATATGCAATTATTTTGTATGTGCAGTAGAATTAGTTTTAAATGTTCATTGGCAATTGTCTGTTCAATTAGGCTTGTAGTACTGCATACCCAAATACCCTGTGTTTAATCCTCACTTGGACTAATAGTTGAAATTGCTCCTGAGATAGTATTTCCATGTGTTTGCATTTATGCGATTGCACACTAGTGTCTCTTAAAATCCATGCTTTAAATGGACTATAGCATAGCCACAAGATAGTACTCAGTCAAGAGGACAAAGCAGTCAGTTTGCCTTCTGTTAATGAAGAGTAAAGGTAATTCATAACAAAATATGAAAAAATGTATGAAACTACAGAAACTGAGATACCATAATAAATAGCACAGTCTGGCACAGTCACTAAGGGTTGGGGTTTTGTTTTTGGTTTGGTTTTTTTTTTTTTTTTTCATTTCCATTAGAAAAATTGAGAATGTTAGAAAACTACTGTTGTAGAATTTTGATTGAAAAGTCAATAGATTTATCCTGGAATAAATGAAGTCAAGATGTCTCGCAGGTAATTCATTCAAATATTTTATATTCATGTGCTCCACTAATTTTGAGACCTGATTAGAACATGTCCTGTACCTTTTTCATGGCAAAAAAAGCAGTGGTAAGGAATCATAGAAAAAGTGTTAGTGAATGTGTTACATGGAGGGAAGTACAGAAAAAACCAAGATCTTACAGCATGCATTACATTCTTTTTAGCAGAATTCACACATAAAAAAAAACAACTATTGATGAAAAATGCAGATTTGCAGTTTTTAAAAGAGATCTCAATAACAGAAATGTCTCCTAAAAAAAGTTATTTGGAAGAAAATATATAATTTGTTTTCTTACATTTAAGACATTTCATCTTCTGAAACAAAATGCATTTTAAAGTTACTTGAGGTTTCGTTTTGGTTTAAGGACTTTCAGTTGAAGAAAAATAAAAGAAGAATTCAAGTTAACGCAATTTTTGTACTGTGAAAATGTCACTTCTATTTAACTTTGTGGCAAAGGAAGAAATCAAGGTGAACACACAAGCAACACAGACATTAGTTGACCCTGTTTATTTTCTGTAAGTTCATGATTAAATTCACTAGAAGTTTAGCTGCTAAACGTTCATATATTTGACCTATATTAACTATTGAGAAAGAACCAGTTACTGAGGAAAAGGAGGAAGGAACCACTTCTGAAGGGTGGCTAAATTTGTGCATGCTTTGCTAGACATCAACTGATTACAGCAGCACAGTACCTGCCTTTCCCCACATAGATACCACACCTGAGAACTAAATTACTGTGTTTATGATTTGGAGCTGAAATGCACTTAAAATGTCTAGTGTTCAAATTTTAGAATTTAGTTGAGTTGGCTTCTGATTAATATATACTTATATATACTTCTTACCTGATGGTACTAAAAATGTAAAATGTAAAAGTAGAAGCAAACTCCCCATCTTGTGGAGGCAGCCCCTATGAAAAAGAGCTCTTGGTTAGTTATAGTTTATACTGGTTCTTTGATTTTCTGCATTTTGAAGACTTAAATTTAATGACTACCATTAACCATAAATGGCACAGTAGTTAATCCTATATTCAAGCTGTAAATGTAGCAACTGTGGGTACTGAATGAGTAATATTCTACTCCTTAGGCTCTCAGGCTGTATAGAATTTTTGTTAGAAGCCCTATGTGTGCATCTGTATTTTATCAGTTAAATAAATACTTATACAACATTTTATCATTGATATAAACACACATAGGCAAACACACAGAGACACTGACGCACACACATATATTGCAACTATAAATATTTCAGTAGTTAACTTCCTACTAGGTCATATAGAACTCAGTAATTTGAAGTGTTACATTAAATTTTACAAATACTGTTTTGACAGGCCCAATTTTTTAATTTATAAGTTGAAGGATAATCAAGACTAATTTGGATGGTAATTATTCAGTATAATGACTGGAATAGATAATAACTTCCCAAAAAGTTGTATTTTTAGTAATATCCACTTACACACTTTGTACTATGCTATCCAGTAGAAGGTGATACCAAAAATGCCATCAAATACCACGGAGTTTTGATAAAAGTAATAAACAGAGACACTGTGGGTAAAAGGACACTGATCTGGTGTCTATTGTCTCTTCTGCTTTATGTCTACTTTTCTGGTTGGAAAGAGATATAAAAAAACCCTTTAAGATATTGAATGAGAAAAAACCCACCTGTCTATCTCTGAAAATGAAGAAAATTGTAGGTGTTTGGGTACTGTGTGTGCTGTGAAGATGGGGAATTCGTTTCTCCTCCAGATGAGTTTCAGCTGTAATTTCAGCAGAAGTTTATTAGGGTTCCTTCCTTTCATTATTTCTTGCAAGTTTTTCTTATAGGGTACAATTATAATAATAAATTGTTTCAGATATCAAAATGTAAATATATTTAACTGCATATCAGCCTACTTACAGCAGGTGGTTCTCAAAACAAACCAATTATGATTATTTTTAGATTTGGTAGAAGTTAATTTCCATGAAACAACCATTGCAATACTCTTGTGCTGGAAAAGAGACTTCCCCCCCCCCCAGATCCCTTTCAAAAGGTAAATAAAATATTGAGAGTATTTTTTTATATCATAAGGGAAATCTAGCCACATGCATTCTATTTTACTCAATTTAAGATGTGTCCTGATGGAAATTCTTATCTTTCTGCAGAAGAATATGTCATTTTTGTCTGAATTTCTGAAGTCATAATGAGATTGGTGTTCAATGAGAAAACATTTTATAAAATCTCTCACTTATAGTAATGTTTGTACTCTCCTTAGTAGTGTCTCTGTTGAATAAGTCATATTTCTAAGCTGATTTTAATGGTTGCTAAAGTTTATAAAATTAAACTACCAATGGATAGCAGTGTTCAGTCTTCTCATGCTCAGTTCAGGAAGTGGTGTGGCCAGGCAAGAATGATACAACAGAAGAAATAGACACCATATCCCTTTGCAATGCCTGGTGATGGCAACATTTAATTCCTGAGCTAATTGCAATAGACACCATATCCCTTTGCAATGCCTGGTGATGGCAACATTTAATTCCTGAGCTAATTGCAATAGACACCATATCCCTTTGCAATGCCTGGTGATGGCAACATTTAATTCCTGAGCTAATTGCAATAGGAACATATTAAGCATTATTAATACATTTAAGCCAACTACATTGTTATTTTAGGGGGTTTATTTTACCATTTTCCTTTGTACAAATTTAAGAAAAGAGGTGACATCATTATCATCTGAGCCCTTTGCTAAAAGTGTCAATTATGCCACAGTTCTAGATGTATTTCCTTCACAGCAGGGCCTGCAACGTTAGGTGATACCCAAACAAGTTAGAATAAATTCTTCATTTTAAAGATTTCTCTTCCTGGGCACTTTCAGTCATCTGGGTTGTTGGTTACAGAACAGATTTAATGTATAAATATGCAAGGAAATACCTTCATAGAATGAGGGTCCCTAGTTTTACTGAACAGTATGTTTAGCTCTGGTGTTGTACTATAAATACCAACTAGAGGCCTGTGGAGCTTTGACTTTCTAATTTATTAAGAATTTTTTCTGTGTAGCAAAACTAAATGAAAATACATAAAAGAAAGGAAAATACTGTAGTATTACCTTTCTTTTAATATCTCAAAACCAGTTGTCACTGACTTATGTATTGGCATTTTCATCCCTTTAAACCTGATGGCCTAATTCCATCTCAGAAGAGATTAATTTTTCTTTCTTCTAGTTCATAGATTTCATGGCCTCAACGAAGCCGAAACAACTGGCTGCTCTTCCACATATTAAAAACTAATTGCAGATTTTAACTCTGAAATGTAACATTGTAGCAGAAGTAGGTTTAGATACGTACCCTGTAGAGAGGTCATTCTTGTTCTTTGAACCTCAAAGTTTACTCCTACACTGGCTTTGCTTATGCTGTTTTGGCACGCAAAAGAAACAACATAAATGTTTGGCAGTAGTCATTGCAATATAGTCTGGAAGAAGGCAGTTAATACTTGCTTGTAAATTGAATAGTGTCACCATCATAACATATTTATTAAGGAATTTGGAAAGAAAATCTATATAATTAATACTGATTATTTTCACAAAGTTCACAGAATGGTAGCAGCATAACTTGCAATGAATAGCAAAAGCCTATCTCCATGGGAACATGAGTTATAACACACTACCTGAAATTAATAATGCAACATTTCAGGTAAAGTATTCCTGTAACTTACAGCTGTTGAATTCACAGGCAAGACACGCACAGTTTGAGCTGTCTTAAGACAGTCTCCTCTAAAGCTGGGCTAAGTGAACACTTAGTGTCGCCTAGATAGTAGCCACTGTTAAAGCCTCCAATTTCTATTTCCTATGTGTGTATATTAGAGAAACAAACAGAAGTTTGTTTTATATAGATTGGTACATATTGGCCATATTACCCTTCAAATACAAAAGATGGGGTTCATTTGACAGGACAGCTACTGCTCCAAGAGGACATGTATCTCCTTTAGTTGAGATACTGTGTCTACCAGTTTCATGCCAACGCCCAAGACACTCCAGGAACACTTAGACAGGACCGTGTGCAATGCCCGCCTACCTGAATCATGCCCGTAAGACTGCAGGGGATAGCCTTTGCTGTCTTTGAACTTCTGATTCCACATGATCCACAATATTTTCCTGGAAAACTCTGCATTGCTTGTAAACTGGCTCCATAAGAGAGAGGATAGCTTAGGCTTGAGAATGATATGGTGGGTACCTGTAACAGGTACACAATGAAGCACATTTTTCACAGCCTGCTTGAAGTTTTCTCACAAATTTAGGGCAGTGCTGTGACCGCTGGACCAGCTGCATCTGACACATGGAATAAAAGAGTGGTTGTGTCACTTTGGTGTAATCAGTAATCATGCTACTCGATAAGACTGCCCATCCTGAAAACAAAATCTACCCAGATTAGCACAGCAGTATGATTTATGCTTCATCACGACAATCCAGATTCAAACACAGGTCTGACATGTAACCTTGTGTTTTGAAAGAAATAAATTTAAAGAGCTGTTGACAGTTGCCTAATGGTGACAGAATCACACTCTTCTGTTGTGATTTTATTTGTTTGAATTTGGGAACTGTTAGCAGTGTACTTTTGGGGGAAGGCTATTATATTCAAATGGTTTATTTGATGGTTTGCATGATTATTTTTTTTTTGTTTATTTGTTTGTCTGTTTGTTTGGGTTTTTTAATCAATCCTACAATATTTTTCTTCTCCCTGTTTCATACACTCTCCTGTCTATTTTGTTCTTTTTCTGCTCATGGTGACATATACTGTATCATCTGCTAGTATGAAAATTGGAACAAATAGCCTCTGATGGCAGAACCATTGCACAAGTGAAAGTTTTTTGTAATCTTTTAGACTATTCTTCACATTTTACATTTGTGTCATGACAGCTTCATTTAAACCTTATCCAATCTTAGGGGAAAATGGAAACAGGTTATCTTTATTTTTTAAATGATGTGACAGGACTAAAATCAAGGAAATGCATTCCCTGACTGCAAAATTGTATTTTCAAGAAAACTTTTTTTTTTTTTTATTACAGCAATATCAGCTATATATAAAAGTTTGAGATGTCATTTCAATTAGATAAATGAAAAATTAAATATAAGACATTCCCTAGCTCTCAGTATTTACTTGAAATTCAGGCTTTTTGTGCAACTTGTCTGTAGATTCAACATTCTGTTATCAAATACACAGAATGGTTACAATATTTTTTAATGACATGAATGAACAAAGGTATGTAAATAATGACATTATACCAATGGGAATGATAGAAACTTTAAGAACATAAATTAATCCTCACATATTCTGCATATTAATTAATTTCATGGTGTATGGTGAGATATATAACCTGCCATGCTCGGGGTCATACACAAATAATATAATTTCCTACTAGCATGTTTCCAAGGGGAAAAAAATGGTGTAGGTTGGTTCATCTAATTCAAGTTTCATAGTGCTCTTAGAAATCAGTGTAAATTCAATATGGAATATTGCTGACAAATTAAAATTTTGAATTTATATAAGTTTGAGTCTATTCAGTATGAGATACTGCATCTGTGATATTTTATTAGTAAGTGGAAATGTGTTAATATCTGGTAAGGGAGGACAGTGAACGTCTGCACTATGAATTGGATGTCTGCCTATGTAGTAGAATTTCAGCTTGGTTAATAGATAAGGTTTGTTTTAATTTGTTTACATGTAGCAACATGTATTGGAAAATACGTTCATAGAAAAGCAGCAAACTCATCAGAAAATAGCATGGTTTGTACTATACTAACTGGAAATATTTTATTTTTTTCCCCTCTGTAATGTTAAAGAGAAATTCCCACCTCAACCCCATACTGCTTGGACAGTATACATTGTGACAGCTTAGTCTCTGAGATTATGAGTGAGAAGGAGGAAATAAAATTATATGTTTTAAAGGACAAATCCTATTCTAACATAAATAATAATAAATGCTGATTAGATGCTATTATGGGAAAGAAAAAAGATTATTTTTTTTTTTTCATTCAGTCCTCCCTCCAGGCCTACATTCTCCAAAGCTGTCAATGAAATTCTATTTTAAATCTGGGTGTCTCCAATGAAGGCAATTGCTTTACTCCAGATTTACTCTGCTGCAAGAAGAAAGGACATATTACAGACTTCTCAGGCATGACTCTAATTTGGCCCTGAAATGACACAATGTCAAATCACAAACGTGTCATTGTAAAATAAAACAACTGCATTCCCAATCACGTATTTTGCCTGTCTCTACCTTGTCAAAGTGGGACAAGAAGGCATGCTATCAGCAGATGTATAACTACAATTTATAGTATCTGCACAAGATCTGAGCAAAATGTTTCAAATACAATGAAGTATAGATTCTGGTTGCAAACTGTAATGTGATTTGTCACAGCCCTTTTGGAGATGCTTAACTAGAAACTCATTAGACTGCTGTATTGACATTCATTGTTCTGGGATAGAAAAGAACAACTTGCTGAATTCAAGCAGGCTTTCTAGGTCTGCACTCAAGTCAGAGGTCAGTCTCCTATAACTTTATGGAAGTAGTTCCAATGGGCATGTTTCTACTGCTAAATAAAAAGAAAAAAAAACAACCAGAAACTGAACTTAACAACTTGGTTTACTCCTTGGCTCTGATTTGGACAGCATTAACCACTTCTTTTCTGTATAAATTTTGCCCAGGAGCAGATGGTCCTAAGCAGTGTGGATGTGAGTGTCATGGATGAGATAGAGTAAATGACAACTAATAAGGGAACTGGATACTGAAGTTAATTAAAAAAAAAAACAACAACAACCAAGAATAGAGCTTTTATGCTACCTGATTGCAATTTCTCAGTCACTTCCCCTCTCAAAGTCACATTCACTTGGTCTCAACTTGTCTTCTATCAGGGAGATCATTACTAGTCTAAGAAAGTCAGACAGAAAGCCATGTTAGCTTGTGCTGTACAGCTGCTTGAAGTTACCAGACTCAGGCATCACCCATGATGTACCTAGGTGCTCCATGACATTCGTCTCCATGGATCTCCTTCCATTTCCAGTGTATTTTTTTCTAGGCATTTTCTTCTCCATCTAAAGAGCCTATATTCAGAGACACAATGCATGATCAGCCTCCTAACTGGTGGTCTTTTTATTAATTGGGTGTCGCGTGTCATTTCTGTATAGTCTAGGTGTTATCAAAATTTGCAGGCAGGTCTTCCTGTTTGCAAGTGACAGACCCATTTTTGAGAGTTCAAAAGTTCAGTTTCCACCATTCATCCACACCCACAATTACCTGCCCTCTGAGAGTGTTCACAATCTACCATCAGTCAGAGGCTGGTCTGTGATTCTCCTGTTTTTGACTATGAATACACAGCCTTGTCTGTATGTCTGTATTGAGTCTGACTTTTTCTAGTACTACGAACTTCCAGATGCTCTGTTCTTACACACCACCTGTTCTGTTAAGTGAATCATTGACTTCATTGCCCTTAGAGAAGTTTCTTTCATTATTACACTAGTATATAAAAGGAGCAGAGTCAGACACAAGCCATCTAACTTCTCTATTTCTTCCTGTCTCACTTTCCTCACCTCTTGAAACACTCTCTGGAATTTACTTGGTCCTCTAATAGACAACATTCTCTTGAGTATAAACTCTCCTCTGGATAAGGAAAAATCCCTGTTCATTGCTGTCTTCTAGTCTGCTTCTTTCTCTTTTGTGTTTGGATAAAGACATTTTGTCCTCTTACTGTTAACTCCTTTCTGAGCAGAGCTACTGTTTGGCTTTAGCACTTAACTGAAGTCTCTACTCTTTATTCCTTTGCTCTCCAACGATTCATTCCTTTGTTACTCCTCTACCCATCTCTTTATTTTCGTGTGATTAGTGCATCATCATAGTTTTACCACTTCTTCTTGTCAGCAAGACAAAAGGCTCATGTTCCCTAAGTAAGTACCTAAAGCCAGTTAACTTATTACAGAATCACAGAACGGTCAGGGTTGGAAGGTACCTCTGGAGGTCATCTAATCCAACGCCCTGCTAAAGCAGGTTCCCCTAGGTGGGGTTACACAGTGTTGTGTTCAGGTGGGTTTTGAATGTCTCCAGAGAATGACACAACTTCTCTGGGGAGCGTGTTCCAGTGCTTAGTCGCCCTCAAGGTAAAGAAGTTCTTCCTCATATTCAGGTGGAAGTTCTTGTGCTTCAGTTTGCGCCCATTGCCCCTTATCCCTTTGGTAGTGGAAACTACTGAAAAGGGCCTGGCCCCATCCTCTTGACATTCGCCCTTAAGATATTTGTAGACATTGGTAAGATCCCTTCTCAGTCTTGTCCAGGCTAAAGAGGCCCAGCTTTCTTAGCCTTTCTTCATAAGGAAGATACTCCAGTCCCCTCATCATCTTTGTAGCCCTTTGCTTGATCCTCCCCAGTAGCTCCCTGTTTCTTTGGAACTGTTGAGCCCAGAACTAGACACTATTCCAGATATGTGCTTCACCGGGGCAGCACAGAGGGGGAGGATCACCTCCCTCAACCTGCTGACCACACTTCTCTTAATGCCCCCAGGATCCCACTGCCTTCTTGACCACCAGGGCACACTGCTGACTCACGGGCAACTTGCTGTCCACCAGAACTCCCAGGTCCTTCTCCTGAGAGCTGCCTTCCAGCAGGTCAGCCCCTGGTCTTTACTGGTGCATAGGGTTATTCCTAGCTAGGTGCAGGACCTTACACTTGTCTTTGTTGAACTTCACTGAATACCTCTCCACCCAACTCTGTAGCCTGTCCAGGTCTTATCTCCTGTTTATACAAATAAAAGGGAAAAATCCACCTCCAGAAGGGGATTCATATTAATTTCAGGCGGACATCCAGATGTCTAGATAACAGATTCTGGTGGGGACTCTTTTCCTCCATTGACTGTATTTGAAAGTGTATTTCGTGAGTACTGCAGGCCTAAACCACCAAACTTATGCCATTTACCAGCTGGTGGCAAGGGGTTCTCTTATGTGAAAACAAAAAGCTGTCCTTATTGTGAAATTTTAAAGCACTAATAGACACTTTATGTCTCTTATCCTGTTTGTGACATTATTGTCAACAAGTACAGGATACATTAAGTTAATATATACAGCAAATAAATAAGAGTAAAGTGATATTTGATTCTGTCAAACATTTCTAAATAGTCTCTTGTTCTTAGTCAGGTTCTTGTCTTGTTTTGCCACTCATTCTGGTGGTCTTTGCTGTTTGATGCTGATCAATGCTGTTAGGTCTGAACCTTCCATGTTTTCCTCCATTTCCCTATCCCTGTTAGTCTAGGAGCCACTTAGAGTTATTTTCTACTGTCCAGCCAGCTTTCAGATCTACCATAGACAGTAAATCCTCAATTTGTATTTCCATCAGTTTATTGCGGTTTTCAAACTGCCCTGACCCAGTTTATACTATCATTGAATATGGTTAAATGACTTTTACAAGATCAGCTTTTCCTCAGTTCCTTGCATTGGAATTATCTGGCTGGTTGTTTTGGGGCATATAATACTGTCAGAATAACAACTTACTGTGATTACCTTAATAGCATTCAGTTTGTAAAACAGTGCAAAAGACTTTTTTGAATCTCTGACTAAAGGCTTATCAATAGCCCTTACCTTCTGGAATTCTGATACAAACCTCCAAAAATCATACAAAACCAGACAAATTCTAAAGATTGGCATATATGCCTCTACATTATAATGAATACATCATATAAATGCTATGCAGAACTTAGATCACCACAAGTGCATAATTTCATGTAGCTTATAGTGTATACAGACAAATCATCTAAAGTTGGTGCAAAATAAACAGACTCTGAATCCAGCCATTCCAGAGGTATTTTCTGTTACTTTTTTAACAGTTATTCTTTTATTTTAACAGACCATACAATGAAATCCAGACAAGGTAATTTCTTATTGAAAACACATGTATTTTTGAAGGATACTTAGGTGAAGACCAGCTTTAGACACCAATTGGTAAAATGTTGTTCAACTACAAAGAAATATGCAGGGTATATTCAAAATGCTGCTGCAAGGCAACTTGTGTGCAGTTTCTTTCTCATGAGTGTATTTTTTCCTTCCTTCTGCCCTAATGATTCAAACATGCCTCAGATAGGGCTGCTCATGGCTTAGATTTATATATCAAGAGTAAGACTCATGAAAACAGAAGTTCTGGCCAGTTCGTGGTCATAAAGGGAAATTGGTCCCTTTTTCCAAAATGGTGTGATGAGGGCAAAGAATCAGTCTTATAAACTAGTCTACAAATCACCATGGTTTACCCAAAAAACAATAGCTAACTTGCAGTTTTCCTGCATTTCACAAACATAATGTCACCTCTGGATGAGGAAAGCAGTGGATGTTTGAGAAGTGAATGCAATCCACAGCTGTTAGGGTTGGACCATTCTCTTTTCTGTTATTAACCATATGACCCTATTCCAGTTAAGCTTAAATACTAGACCAGCAAGTTCTTTTTGGTGCATGGGTCTTAAAATCCCATGGTATTCACTCAACATGAACAGTTAAATAGAAGTTCTGTAGTAATGCAAGATTTCTCATCTTTACAATCTGATTTTTAACCTAGTTGCTTACCACAAAATTTTCTAGTTTGAAAAAATGAAACAAAAGCCAAAGGAACTCATATGAGAGGAGAAAAAAAATCCATTGTTCTGGAAAAAATAAAGAAAAATAAAAATCACAGGATGTTCACTCCTTAAGAACTTGGAAAATGGTAGTAGTAGTAAATAATTTTCAATGTGAGTTAGCTTATAGGTAAAAGTAACACCTTTTCACTCATCTGTAAAAAAGGACTTGCTTGCTTTTCATTTTTCATCCATCATGAATTCAAACATTTTTATTATTAATTGGAGGGAAAAAAACCCCAATATTTACAGCTGTCATAATTACACACACTTTTGATCTTGTGCTGCCAGCTAGCCTTTTCCATTATCTTTTTCCTAAGGTTAAACTCTGCCTGTAGTAAACTGCAAAACTTTGTCTTCTTCACTGCCTGCACTGTCTTCTTAAACTGTCTTGGGCTGTCCATCACTTTCAGTTGTGACTCCCACTCTCACTCTTACCTCATGCCTTCCCAGTAACCATTATGTTTGGCAAGTATTTATTTCTTAGAAACTTTTTCTAAGAAGATACTACCTTCCTTTTGTCTCTATTCTTTGCTTACTACCCCACTTACATTTCATTCAGAATTTTTCGTCTTTAAGATAACTGGCACCATCAAAAGGATGGATGGAGGTATAGGAAAGAAAATCTCACCTGATTTTATGTCTGATGTAATTCTTAAAGCAGATATTTTTTGGAAGGAAAGTCCTTCTTAGTCCTTTCTGATCAAGTAGGCTTGTCTGCTTTTTTAGTATCCCACACACCCTTTAAATAGCAAATAGGAATTGTGAAGAGTTAAAGTATGAGTATTGCAGATGCAGTCTTTTGGCTGTTTATCTGACAAAATCCTGAAGTAAATCTTCCTTGAAACTCAAAAGCTTATAGCGATGCTTTTAATTTGGCCAAAATTACATATATTAATGGGTAGACCACAGAAATTATGTCACTGGTAATTGTAACTGAGTGCACCTTCCTTCCCTGTCACATCAAGCATTAAGATCTTCAATTAAAACTACTGAAATTCTGATTACAAATGTTGATAATTTATACACCTACCTATCCCCCACCCTTCTTTTCTCTTCCTAGTAATTTAAGCTGGAGACTTTAATGGAAATTGGAAATTTTCAGTCTAAAGAGGCTTATGCTTAACAAAGTTATATGAACCTAGCTTTTTTAACAGGAAGAGTTCAACAATTTCAATTATAGTTTCAATAACAATTCTGCATGCAAAATTTGCTTATTTGGGGAAGTCAAATCTCTTCTTTTCTTTAATTGCTTTAGATGAAAACAGTAACCAAATAACACTGAAAACATTTACATTGCATTTGTTAAAGATAATTTACTAAGAAATAAAAACAATATCTGCAAACCACTTTATGTTTTATAAAATGCACAAAATGTCATTCAAATTTATTATTATTACTAGCATCCGTGCTACTTTGTCCATATTTATTTTTCTCCATTGCAAGCTTGATAAATTTTATGGTTCTGAACATAAAATTAAGCTAACTAATGTTTATATTACTTCTGTGTTTTTTAAGGTTTGGCACCTATATTATATACTTTTTGTGCAATTCAGTTTTCCTATTTGTATTACTTTTTTGATGTATCTGTCTCATAGGAAATTCTGTGCATATCAGAGGATACAGTTCACAGTCAAATTCTTGAAGTTTTCTGCATAGATTCTGAATTAGCAAGGCCAGCAACAATTATTCCAGTAGGCCATTAATAAATTGAACACAGAGGCTGGTAGGAATAGTCCTAGGTTTTGGTTGTTGGGTTTTAGGTTTCAAATTATTGATTACAAAACTTGATTACAAAGGTTTTAGCTGAGTGGTGGAAATTGTATCTTCAAACAGCAACAGATTAAGATCGTTTTAGAGATCTGTATTTTATTGAACACTCCAGTCTACTTTATTAAGACTGAATACATTACCAAGTACAACATGAGTTCAGAATGGCTTTTGACCTGTGCAGTGCACGCCAGTTTAATCTTGTTAGCTGGCAACCATCTGTGAAAAAAAATATGACACACAGTCTTGCTCCTAAGATATTGCCAACTGTTACTGAAGAAGGCAGTCTACTTATGAGGAAACATAAATTTTGAAACAGGTGGTAACATCTTGTATCCATAGTGAAATATCTCACAACTATACTGAGTATCTGCTAGATTGCAAGTTTAGATTTTTTGTTGTTGTTGTTGCTGCTGTTTTAACTAAAAAACTTTAAGACTAATAAGCATACATAAAGTTAGACTTAAACCCCAATAAATCTCCTGTGGCTACTATCTAAGGTTTGGAATCTGAGAAGCAAAGTTTCAAAGTTTATCATGTCTTTGTTGTCTTTGTTATTTGTAGATATGCTTTTGATTGTAAATATTTATACATCCGGCAGTTCAGAACACTAAGGAATTGTAAAGAGAATAAGATATCTGAATGTGAATAAAACTTAGATTTATACATATAGCAATTTTGTCCATGTGTTAAGAATTTGGTACAAACCTTGATCTAATGTTGTGAGTTGTAGCCCTGCATTGTTGTGATATATAATCCCTGCATACCTTTGCCTAAGGCCAGAAGGGTGGGAAAGAAATACAGGTACATTTGATATTTGGGGATAGAATATCATATTTAATTGTGTATTTAATTAAAATACTGTCATTTATCTAACAGTAGCTATCTGATACTCTTCAGATATTTCCTTCAGCTATTGTTTTGCTTAGAGTTGAAACTGAGAATGCAACACACAAGGAAACCCATGACAGATCTTAAGATAACGAAGAGACTAACTTTCCGAGTGGAAGGTATTTTCCTTCTGTTTTCTTGTTTGGTTGTTTTTTTTGTGGGTTTTTTGTGGGGTTTTTTTGGCTATTTTCACCAGTTTTCTCCCCTTGAAAACAAATTTCACAGAATCGTAGAATGGTTTGGGTTGGAAGAGACCTATAAATATAATCTAGTCCACCCCCCTGCCATGGGCAGAGACACCTTCCAACAGATCAGGTTGCTCAAAGACCTGTCCAACCTTGAACACTTCCAGGTGTGAGGCATAGATAGTTTCTCTGGGCAACCTCTTGCAGTGTCTCACCACCCTCATCATAAATAATGTCTTCCTTACATCAGATCTAAATCTAACCTCTTTCAGTTTAAAACTGTTCCCCCTGTCTTGTCAATCAAATTTACGTTCCTGCTGTGTTCTAAAATGTCATGCATGTCTTAGTATTTTTTCTGTAAATGAGCAAAAGAGGGCCACTGAAGAATCAATAATAATACAATCATCTCAATAGTATAATCTGGACTTTGTATAGTTTTGGAAATTAGGGATATGGATCCTGTCTTCAATGTGGTCATATATAAATGTGTGTTGGCCATATATAATTGGTACAATTAGTATGTGTAGGTCATAGACAATTAAAGTAAAAAATAGCACGAAGTAAGCTTGTCCTGAATGGAAACATGACAATTTCTGCTTATGTAAGTTATGAAAACTTCTAAGTAAATTTTTGTTCATGTGATCTGTCCCCTTTTCTGTCAAATTAAGAATAAGCATAAAGCTCTGGTTCTGTGGTCTGGGGCTGAAGTGCTTGCCTTTGTTGTGCTTTTAAATTGTTTATCCAAATTGTGATTGACTTGAGTTTGTTTAGTTTCAAGAAAAAAGAAAGCAAACATGTAACTACTGGATTTAGTGTAGCCCTTTGTGCTAAACAGAAAACATTAATCAATGCCCCACACCTCCCCCATCCTCCATCCCCAAATGTTTACCAGAACAACTCAATCCCAAAACCAGAATATATCCTAGAAAATTCAGTTACCACAATATAATAAATTAGTATTAGTATTCAGTTTGGTGGGTGATTTTGAATTTGTATTCAATGTTGCAGGATCAAAATTCCAATACACTCTGTTATTATACTTGGGTTTAAAGAGGCTTCCCATAGGTTATAAATGTTGCAAATACTTAAAGGTTCAGTAGTCAACATGGAGAAGATACATGTGACTGTTTTGTTGGTACTATTTCATTCATATCACTGTATTAGAAAAGACAAATTTTTATTTTTTGACACCACATATATTTTTCCTGACATTTTATCCATAGTGAATAACCTTCTGTTTAGATGAGATGCATGTGTTGTGTCTTTAAATCAAAAAAGAAACAAACAGAAAAATTGAATGTTAAAGCTTGAGGTTTAGCCTTTAAAACAAACAATAATATATTTTGAAGGGGAAAAAACCCCCACTTTTCCTGAAGAGCTAATATGTAAGTATTGAAATATTCCCAACAGTATTTTGCATTTTGTAGCTTGCATAAGAAGTTTGTACTCTGCAAACATATGTAGCAAATTCTTGTCATTTGTAATTTCCCATGTGACATGATCATCTGAAAAAAAGATCAATTCTCCTAGAAGTTAGTTGGTCCATAGTCCTAAAGAAGGTCTTCATAACCCATCCTATGGTTATCAGACTAATAAAATACTTATTTTTAACGCCTTCAGACATGTTGACTAACATTGCTTAGAGATTAGTGCAATTTTGCTAGCACTTTTTTCATTTGACAAGCTTTATTCTACTCTGTATTTTATTCTGTTGTAACTGACAAAAGAGTTTAAATCTCATTAATGGGTCTTAAATTACTTACAATAAGTGTAATTCCTATAAATCTATGATATATCATCCTGGCATGTGTATATGACAAAATCTAGTGGCTATATTCCTTTTCCTTCTTGTTTCATACTCTGGTATGCTGGATAACAGATAGCTGCTTAGGAAACATACTTGCTGCTTAAAGTTGCCACTCCACTGCTGGATTTCTAATTGTTTTTACCCTTTTCCATGTTTGGTTTGATTTAGTTTTTTTCTGAAGGTTATTCCCTTCACAAGCATACAAACACTGCTTTCCCTGAGGTAGGGAGACTGTCAAAATTCATGAATCACTGAGGCAGTCTGCCTGATCATTTGCAGGGTTCTGAAGACCTTGTAACACTGTAACTTCCAGATCTACACAGGACAGTATCTTCATAATGTTGTTGATTCCATGGTTCTGTACAGTAGTATTGTTATGTTTATTGCTTTGTTTTATGTTTAGGACTTCCAAAACACTTCCTCCAAATACACAACTTCAGTTTAAACCAAAACAAAACTACAAAACAAAACCAAAATTATCCTGATGATATTTTGAAAGCTTTCACTTTCAAATAAAAAGCAATTCCTATAAAATTGCAGTCTGTTTTTAAATTTTCTTGGACTTCACCCTATCCCTTTTTTTTTTTTTTTCCTCAGATAGCTTAAATTTAGAAGCTTTTTCAATATTTATCTTTTCTGCATAATATACATTATTTGCATCTGGAGAAAAAAGCAAGAACGGGGAATAAACTATTGGAACACAGATATCTTTTATATACAAGGCAATCAGTAAACAAATGTTACCGATCAAAGATAGAAAATAACAACAAACAATAAACCCAGTCTAGGGCCCAGTTTGCAACTGACATAGTAGTCTGAAGCAGAACCAAAGACTCAGAATAAATCACATAACTGTAATATTTGACCTTGTAAAAATTAATATTTAATCCTATTATTACCTATTCACATTACCGTTGAAGGAGATATTTTTAACTGCAAACTCCTGTTCATGTCCTCAGAGCATTTGTAATCCAATCACTTTATATATTATTTTTTTCTTATGGTATGCACTGTAAAGGGGGATTCAATTTGATCTGGGTTTGAATTACAGAGTTGGAAAATTCTTTTTTGTTAAAGGAAGAAAGTCTGCTGCATATGTTGGAATAATAAAACCCCCAACATTATTCTTGAGTAGGACTGCATGTGAGTTACAATGATATTCAGTAACCAGAATTATTTAGCACCCCAACGGATAAACTAGGCAAACCATACAGTGTAAGAGTACCTGGCTTATGTCTAGCATTTTTAATGTATCTTAAACCACAGTAAAACAGGCTAGTGAAGCTCCCCAGATTTTATGGAAAGTAGAAGACAGAAAAAGAGACACAAAGCAGTGAATGGATTTTCCTAGGGGCATTGCTGAGAAAATACCTATTGCCTGAGCACTAATGCATTCCTCTGTGAAGAAAATCAGCAAGAAGCTTTTTTGCCTTATAACTTTGTTAAATAGAAAATGATTGGTTTATTTCATTTTAGTTTATCCAGCTAAAAGTTAAATATCTGTTCCATTCTTAGATCTTTCTGTAGTTAATAGAGGAATGACATCTTCACACATGAGATATCTCAGGATAGTTTGTTTTCAGTCCATTGGCTAAAATGAAGAATAAACCTTTGATTAAGTGCTTTAATGGCAGGTTGTTAAATTTAGTTGCATCCAGTATTTGTGTGCATGTCTCTGCATTGCAGTGTGCCAGGAATTGCAGAAATTTTCTGTATGCAAAATATTTCTAAGGCTTATTCTGCAATGATCCTTATTAGTGTCAGTGATAATTGGGAAAAGGATTTAAATACTTTTATCAGTCAGAGCTATCATCAGAGTTTTACTTAGTTTTCATCAGATATTTATCATCAGACATTATTACGAGAGATATACTGATTTACAGAGATTACGTTCAAATAATACAGAAAAGTTAACATAATATTTAGTACTGAGTCAGCTTCCTTTTTGCCAATGATAACCTCAGATTAACAAGTATTAACACATAGTTTGTAGCTTGATTTTTTTTTTTTTTCTATATGGAAGGAATTCAGACCTTCTTGGAGTATCCTTTATGTGATACACTTTCCTATTCCTTCACCTTTAAAACCTAGGACCAAAGCATCTTTATTCTTTGTATATGAGTACTTTAGCCCCCAAGGTCATAACATAAACTAGTACATGCTCCTTAGTATTTAAAAGTAGAACAACAGATATCTGTAAATCAATATAATCAGGTTTATTTGATTTTTTTTTGTGTGTGTAAAATGATGAAAGACATTAAGAAAAAGCATAGAAGAGAATGAAGATAGAAAGTAACATTGTCAGAATCCTTATTACAACAAACAGGTGAAATAAAAATAATAACAAATAGCAGCAGAGTCCACTACTTTGCTTTAACTCGTTGAAAAACTGGAAGCTAACTAGGAAAAGATGGTACTCTCCCATTTGGGAGAATTAGAGGATGTGCCTCATTGAAGCATCGTGCTTAGCGCTCCTTCATAACTTTTTTTCAGATATGCTGTTCTGAAGTTCTGCAAAAAACACCACAGATTTCAGTTTCTTTAACCATATGTGCTTTCAATGGTCTGTAATAATTATGGATATGCAATTGTAATTGAGATGCATTCTCTAGTTATAAAAAAAAAAAAAAGGCCATTTTCTTTTTAGATTAGATCAAGTTAAATGTTGCAAAAGAAACCTGAACTTGTCCAAGTGTAACATAGCATGGAGGCATTTTGGTATCAAATGTTTTACAGATTGCTACTTAATCTCTTCTTTTGCTCTTCTGAAAACAGAAATAATAACACTTTCTGGACTCACAGAAATATTAAGGATGTCAAATCTTAATAAAACTTGACCTCAACTGACTCATATGTTGTCATCTTATGAGTGGAAAAGGCAGCTCTTCCTCAGCCATTTAAGACAGAGCTGCCTAAGTGCTCTTCCACACTCTGCAGCTTTGAGACTCTGAACAGTGAAATAGGTGTAGGGAAGATATTAATAGAAGCTATGAGAATGACATTACCAGTTTGTAGATCAACTTAAGGGGCTACTACCAAAGATAACGAAGTGTATCTTTTTAAAAATTGTTTTGAAATGCAGGGTTACTGCTGTTTATTGTTAGTAAAATCCTGTTAACTGTGTGTGCTCTATGGTGAACTGGTACTTCTGAGGAGTAACCTAGTTATTGCCAGATTCCTGCATTTATGAAGTGTTAAATGACATTTCATAATTTTAAGAGAAATGCAGCAACTAATGAAACCTAGAATTTGCTATTGTCAATAACTTGCACTTCAGAAATTGTATGCGAAATAGAGAGCTTTGGGGGTAGAGAAAATAAGACATTTACCCAACAAGGAACTGCCTGAATAAAATGAAACAGTGTATCCCTGTACCGGAAAAATGTGAGGCCAAATGCAAATGATTTATAGCCAACTTGAAGACGACAAAAATCCAAAATGAAAGAATGAACTGAAATAATAAGACTTGAATAGCTGTGGGAGTTACGTTTTTTAATTTGTTATCCAATTCAGTTTCAACCATTTTCCTGAATTCTGTTAAATAATGTTTACTTTTTTCTCTTTTATAATGTAATAATGAATATTAGGGTATACTGTTTGAAAACATTTTTCTGTTAGAATCCAAAATTTGTCATACAAGTTGTGTGACTGGACTCCTTAAAAACATGGAGTTTCAGCTTATGCCATGGTGATGAAATTTCTCTTGCCATCATTTTCTTTTCTTCTGTCAGATTAAGGAGGTTTACGTAGCAAAAATAATTAAAAGCAAGCAAACAAACAACAAGCACTTCTTAAGAAACCTAAACAGACAAATAAAAGGAAAATATTGCTCTCCTCCCCTAGATATCCAATTACCCTTCTAAATTAACCTCGTGCATTTCATACTGCATGCACTGCACTATATACATTGAAATGCTGCAATGTATACAGAAATATAAAATGAGGGCCTATTTTAAAAGTGACATATATGATCTGTAGAATTGAAAATCTGAATATGCAAAGCTGTTACACACAGGTTGAATTACAAGATGAGTAAACATGAGCTCTCAGCTCATGACCCATGAATTTGGTTCAGGAGAGACATATGTTTGGGCTACATATGCTATGGAGGTCAGGAAGGTGAAGCATCTCCCTGTTGTCTCCCTGTCTTTGTCAGTGCTTCAGGCATGCAAAACCAGGCCCAATTTGGGGGTTGTCCACATGACAGACAAATTGGCCCAGGTGCACATTGTTTATTTTCCTTTCTCAGGCAAGCTGTCAACACTTTCCTGATGAATTCAAGTCAGAAAAAGAAGATGCGAGAGTGTGTGTGTGCCCCCACATGCATGCTTCACTCTGTATACACATGTAAAAGCTTCTCACTCAGCCAAACCTAAGTGGAGTTTTCTGATACAAATGGCTTAATTTCTTTTATTTTGAAATCTCTTCCTCAATGAATGTCACAGGATCTGTAAAACCAGCAAAGTAAGTCACTATAGAAAATGTCACAGTATTTTACAAGAGGGGTTGATAGGCATTATAAACGTGGGCACTGCAACTAGCTCACACTAAAATGTGTATTATTTAAAGTGCTGTTGGGTAAAATAAGCACATTTTATAATTAACATAAAATGCTACTGTTCTTGTCCTTTCCCAGTGAAAGTTTCAGCAGCTGCTGTGCTGTTTGTTGTGGTCAGTACATTTGACCTCATTGTTTTCTTACATGTCTGTTGCTCAGCCCCAGTTGTCAGCACTGCCTCCATCTAGACTCATATGCTCATCCCTGTGGACCCGTGGCCGCGCCAAGGAAAGAGACTACAGACGCTGGCTGCCCTTCAATCTTGAATCACTGTAAGATGATAACTGGGTAAGCATGTGGTGTCTCTAGCATTTGGAGTTTCACATGGCAGAGCATCCTATCTTTTACTAAAAAGGGAGAATAACATGAGCTCTTTTTCTTTTATCACCTTGATTTTCGTCATTGCAATATCTTTTTGTTTATAGGTCCATGTCAGAAAAGTAACACATCAGACAAATGATATAACACCGCAAAAGGGGTGGCGAGTCTTGAGCCTTAATACTTTTAATGCGATACTGCAGTATTGGCTGAAAGAATTATACAAAAAGAATAATTTAGAGAAAATTAGACTTCAGAAATATAAAACTTGAAGACAAGTTTTTTTATGATTTTCGTGATAAAAAAATTTCTCACCTTCTATGGATTTATTGTTGTTCTAAGGTAAAGTGAGAAAACACTATGCAAATAAGAGCTAATGAATTTTTTCCCTTAAAGGGTTAAATGCAGACTGTGTTTAACAGAGGTAATATCAAATCTGAAATATTTCACTTTATTTGATAAGCTTCATGAAATAAAGGGTGTTTCAAGCAAAAGAGGGAGTTGTATGTACAAACACAAGATCTAAAGAATGTATTTGACTGAGAAAATAACTGGTGTATGATTGCTACGCTCTGGTTTTTACTCCTCCCCACAAAACATTTAATAAACCCATCCTAAATGATTATTAGTAAATAAATACCTTGATCTTTAAATATAGAATGTCTTTTTCTCCCTCTTAATGAATTTAACATTTACATCACAGCTTTGTTTAGTCAATCAGTGAAAAAATAATTTATAATTACCTGTAGAATAAAATAAGCAACATTACTACTTAGTTCAGTTTCATTTCAACATAACGTGCAATTTTAAACCACAAGTCAAAACAATAAACCTGATAAAGAGATTTTTGTCAGTCATGTTGGGCCCCAAGTAAATGATCCTTTGGCATCTTGCTGTAAAGTTATACAAAAAAGCATCAGATGCTTCATGAATTTAGTAACAAAACTCACTTCATTATAAATTATTGTCTATTAGATATTATAGCCTACCTTGGAAAAAATTTTGGAAAGGCAGTCAATTATGGAATACTGTTATAGCACTCTCAAAACTATCAAGCTGCAACAAGGTCTTTTACCATCTCATACCAACCTACTCTTCAGACTAGTCCCTCTGCTGCCTTCTTCTCATCTCTTCACCTAGGGTGTATATTCTCTCTGCTTCTTCCTCTTTCCCTTCTTCCTTAGCTGCTCTCTCTTCATTGGCTGCCCAACATCTTAACAGAACCAGCCACAGCTGCACCTTATCTACATCGGCCAACCCGCCACCTCTGAAGCCAGCCCACAGTTGTATATTATCAATGCTAATTAACACAGCTTCATTCCACTACAGAAGACACCATAGAATCATAGAATCATTTAGGTTGGAAAAGACCTTTAAGATCATCAAATCAAATCATTAATCTAGAATTGTCAAGTCCACCACTAAATCATGCCTCTAAGCATTATCAGGTAGTCTGCATACTATATACAACACCAGTAAAAATATTATGATTCCAGGGTCTGAATTAAAATCTTTCTCAGAAACTACAAGTTTTGATCAAAATATTCCAAAGTTCTACAAGAACTACAGGTAAGAATCTATAAGAATAAATACAAAAATGTGCATTTGTGTTTATATATATACATATACTTTGTTTTCTGTTAATCATTAATATTGTAAGTCGAGGAAAATAAAACCTTTTAATTTTGATTTACATATTAGGAAAAGTATATTCTAATATGAAAAAGGTGGGTACTTAAATATATGAAGTTTGAACCACTGTAGTTTTCATGATCTAATGATTTCAGGGTGTACCTGTGATGATCAATGGATACAGGAAAACAAATTTGCAAGTATGAGTAATAATTTTAATTTGTTTAAATATATTGTGAGCAAAAAACTTGCATTCCTGAAATCTTTTCTACTTTTCAAAACTAGTAAGACCAATACTGAAATACTTATTCCCCAGAAGATAAATAAATATATTTTAAAAAAAGTATGACACGTTGTGTGCTCAGGAGGTAATGAAACTCCAGTCCTTTGTTTTTATTGCTGAATAATAATGGATTTATCCCTAAAAACAGTTTACTTTCTGCCATAACACCGAACAAGCTGATAAATATACTCCAGGAAGACAATTGTTCCAGCACAGCTCAGAGAGCATATAGAGGTCATAATCAAATAGCAGTTAATGACTAGTATCATGATCACAATCATTTGTGATAGCAGCATACTATTATTTTTGTAGATTTCTCTCATTTACGTATATTTTATGATTTGGAATAATGTAAACCTAGAACAACACAAAAACTGTTTGAAAGGAAAGTGAAAATTTCAAAAAGAAATCATTACTCTTCTCTGTTAAATTTTAAAGTTTACTGTTTGTCCTTACAATTGCTTATATTGATGTTGAAGACAATATTTTTATTATGAACCAAGGCTACTTCCAAGGTAATGGTGGTAGTGGAGGAGATGAGCAACTTATCACGAGGAGGAGAGACTAGTATCAATAGATACGGCCTGTCAGTCTATAGTCTCATGATACTTGGAATAGATATATGCATACATACATATGCATATTATTTATATCAATATTTATATAAATATATTGTACATAAACACATACACACGTCTTCCTTAATTCCTAGCTTCTAAAATGGTTTAGTTATAGAAGCATCTCTGCTGTCATGAAAAAAAGAGTATGGTTTCTAGTGTTTAGGCTAGAAGTAAACCTTTGAAAATGCAAACCCTGAAGGCTCAAAGCCATTACACAGAGAACTGAAAATGTATTTTTAAAATGCACATTGTTGACAATTTTGATTCCTGTAGTCATATGACCCACATGTCCAGCAGGGCTTTTTTACAGAATACCATTAAAAAGATTCCCTTCTTGAGAGAAAAAAGAACCTTTTAGGCCTTAGGACAATGCTAATTCTAATTTATAATAGAATCTGAGGACATATTATTCTTCTGGTTTTACTGCATGAAATATATTTCTGACATTCAAGAAGCAATAAACCTACCTAAACCACCCAGTAAGAGCAACATGTGTATTATGTAGACTGTATCAAATTGATGCGGAAAAATGTGGGCATGCAGCTATTTTTAATTAAAAGGTAAATTGTTTAACTTCTTGGACCAACAGTTTTGGTAGGTAATATATGTTGTGATCTGTTACTGGGTATTATGCTGTGTAAGTTGAAGACTCTATGAACCTCTACAGTATAAAAATATGGTTAGCCTCTGAGGAAATTACTTCTTAAAATAAATAAATAAATATGTGCATATGTACACACAGAATTAAAGTGCATATATATATATATATATATGAATGGTATTCCATATTCTTTAGCACTGATTTCCCTAATAGAATCACTTGTACAAATACTGTTTTATAAATGCTTAACCTAGAGAGTCTTTTTCAGAAAATTGTTTATTCTGCGCTTTCATGTTGTCATATGCAACTTGGACAACCACCAACTGAGCATCTGACTCATTAAAAAAAAATGATATGGTGTTCCGTCAGGTCCAGGAAAACGTCATTTTTTTTGTACTGAATATAGACATTGGTGGGAAAGTACATTGCTGCAATGTGTACCAAGCTGTACCTTCATCAGTTCAACATTTGAACTGTTCAGAGGACTGAGCTGGCTGTTGGTGAACAGGGGAGTTACTTTGAAGGTAGGTATCTACTTGATCTTTCAGCCTCTGGAAACATTTCTGGTTTTAACAAGCAGGAAAGGAAACAATAGTTTTTGGATTCTTCAACTCAAAGTTGTAACAAGAAACTTAATGCAAGTAGCAGTTTTGTGATTAAAGCACATGCCAGAATAGCGTTCAGCCAATTCTTTTTCAGCTACATTAGCCTAGCAGCACTGAATTCTGGTGAAAATCCAAACACGCTGTTTATTTCTATTCAGGCCAGGAGGTAGTGCAGTGTGTAGTCAGCGTCACAAACAAAAGGCAGAGGAGATTTAAAGAAAGGTAGCTTAGAATTAATCCAACATGATGAACAAAGGTACTTCATTGTTTAAATAGACTCCTTGTGTAGGTATGTTCAGAACTTTTCTGGGTCTTTTTGAGACAAAAGAAGTGATGCAGCGGGAAGTTCAGGCCACTGAATGGAAACCGGGCAGAAGCAGTGGTGGCAGAGTACCCAGCAGCCGGACAGGGGCTCAGCATGTCCTGGGCTGGCAGGAGCAGTAACTTGAGCCAGCATCTGATAGCCCAGCAGGTCACTGAGGGAGAGCAGTACAGCAGCAGATGTGTGTTAGGAGAGACCTGGCAGGCTATGTGAGATTCAAAAACTGGCAGCGAAGTCCACTAAACAGAGCCAGGACTTTGCCTGGGAAATCACTGAAAAGATAAAGAGGGAAGAGGTTATATTCAGACTGTATAGTCAGATTTGAACTGTTTAGTTTTGTTTTACACTCTATGGCTACAATAGTTGAACATAATGACTGATAATAAATTACTACTGAAAGAGAATTCTCCAGCACATACCAGAGAGTTGCTGGCCCTCTTTATTTTGGAAATAATAGAGGTATTCTCTAGATACAGACACATACATTTTAAATGCATGGTGGAATTTCTTTACTTGCTGAAGGGATTTCTCACTGGTGTGGGGTAAATGTTTGCTTCCTAGATATTTAGTGTTGCTAGAAACACTAGCATGACATTTAGTCATGCTAGAAATAAGATCAGCTGTTGTGAAGAGGAAACACCACTAAATGGACAACTGCACTTCTTCATCCTTCTTGGCTTACTTAACTACCTGTCCTGCAATACCATTCTGTCTTTCATGACTGTTTTTCCTTTTGCCATCTGTACACGTAAGATATTTACTGTCATACTGACTAAACTTTTGTTTTCCAGAAATTTGCAAAGCTATTATATGTGTAATATCTGCCAAAGTGAACAGAATATGCAAGCCATGCAGAAAGAATGTAGTTAAAATGGTTTTAATTGGCATTCACCATGCCTCTACCCCCAAAAAAACCCCACCACAGAACAATTTTTTTCTTTCTTCTTTACCTCAAAGGCTCAGCTGATCTTCCTGTGGTTTGTATTGTCCTAAAAGATTACAGAAGCTGAAAGGGTCCATCAGATGAATTTTGATCAGAACATAAATAAAAAAATTTGGTCTCCAGACAGATGACTACATTAATCTTACTCTAAAGGTTACAAATGCCTTATCTCAAGGTCAGGTTTTAGCCTTTCCATAAAAGAGCATGGTTCTTTGCTACTATCCATTCACACTATAAAATATAAATATAAATCTATAAAATATAAATCTTACACTGTAAATAAAAAGTACTGACTCAGTACCTTATAGGGGTTTTTTTTATTTTATTTTTTTTCTTCTATCAGAAATAATTTCACTTTTGCTTGGAGTCAGCTGCTCTTCATTCAGAAACTATTTGCATCTTGTTAATGAAATTGGTTAATTCATTGGGAAGATAAATTTATTTACAGTTTTTGAAAGTAATCACAGAGATATCTCAGACACCCTCAGATATCCAGTTTTGCCTTTAACTGATGCTGGAGAGATGGTGTGAATCTTCTGTAGCCCCCATACCATAACTACCAACAGCAGGGAAATGCCTTGTGTCTGGTAGCATTAGCTTTAAGCAGATAAATCAGTTCCTTTGTGTCTGCTCTGCCAGAGGATAACTTGATCACTGCATAAGGTCATATGGCTCATGGAAAAAAAAAAAAAAAAGGAAGAAAGAAAAAAATGAAAAAAAAATCGTATTTCTGCTAAGGTTTATGAAGTGGTTCCTCTGCAAACTGAGATAATTTTGGGAAGACTAACTGTAGTTTAAGAGATTATTTTTTTCAGCCTTCATGAAGATAATTAATATCCCAATGTGTTACTCAGTAAAAGAGAAGGAGGTTTTTATGAAGAGTGGGGATACCTATTTATTCTTCTCTACTGAGCTATGAGCAGAGGAAAACCAGGAAACTTACACATTTTTGTCTTGCTTTATAGACATTTTCTTCAGGAGCATTTATGAAGAGTTTGAGGAAGCTGAACGTTTGACATACAGATAGTTTAGAGTTTGAAACTCTCACTTACATTTGCTTCTACCTTTGTGGTCATGTTGTGAATGATTTATTCCTTTGTTAAGCCTATTTGATATAACTTTTGGTTTTTTTCTTTCATAAATAAAACCTATAAATTTCGCCTTCCTTCTCATGTTAAACAAGTTACTATAAAATCAGCTGCTGTTATACTAGGAACCTGTAGTAAAGATATAGCATGTTCAAATATGGCATTTTTACGTATGTGTGTATTATAGTTTAGTACAGTAATTTCCTCTATGAATTGATCTTGTGTCCTTGTATGGTTTACATAGCTGTTTGCATTTCATGAGAAGAGAGAATTTTACTCCCTTTTATGTAGTTGCTGTACTATCAGATAATAAAACATTGAGAAGTCTTATCAGAGTATAAAAAGGAGGTATTAAAGAGGCAATGATTCATTTAAAATAATTTAAAAACATTGACAGAAAAACAAACATTTAAATAAGAACTGTATCCACCTTGATGTGTTGTTAATATTTTTCATGGAAACAATGAGTTGTGATAAGTGAATTATTCCATGAAGATGGTTATTTGAATCATGGTTTGCATTTTCAAAGTTATTTGAAACCTACAAATTAAAATTTGCTTTAAAGTCACTAAGTGTTTTTACAGTTGTATGGTCTGAATGAGACAGTGTTGTTTGGGCTTCCATTTTTCAAAATCAATTAGAAAGATGTACATTCATTTACAGATGTCATCACTTTCTCAACTAAATAGTTTTAATGTCATAATAATAAACAGGAAATCATAAACCAATGAGTTATGCTTAAAAAGAACTTGGACTTACACTGAAGATATGTTCTATTTTTGTTGCTATACATCTATATTTTTAAGGTTTTGCTATTGGAATGAAATGTAAACATTTACTTACACTATATTATGTAATATAAGCCACGTTCAGACTCATTGAAACTGTATTTTTAAAGGTAGGTAGGCAGATAGATATTTCAGTTAGAATAAATTCAAGACTACTTATGTTTAAAAGTTACTGAATATTTTTATTTTGCTTTTTAAAAGTTTGTATTCTTAAAATCATTGAATGAGTTTGGTTGGTTGGTTGGGTTTTTTTGCTTTGCAAATCTACCTATTGCATATTAATTATCCAATATACTCAAGGAAGTGTTTGATTATCTTAGGTTACTATTAGATAACTATGGTCCTTATTTTACAGCGATCACCTAAATTGAAAATGGCTTAGGGAAATTGGGAAAAACAAATCTGAAAAATATACATGAACCATATTTCCCATTGATTACAAAGTGTGCAATAAGAAGAAATAATTAGCCAGAGTTCTACCATTTACTCTCACCTACAAACTATTAAACGGCATCCAGGGTTACATATTCCTCCAAAATTAAATCCTGTAAAACTAATTGCATGTATAAAATTGTGTCACTAAGTGCTTTTTCTCTATATCTGTATGTCAAACATTGACAATTGATACCATTACCTTTCAAACTGGAAAAATGGTTGTGGCAAAGTAGCCACATATGAGACATTGAAACTTGGAAAACATCTGGGTCCTGCTATATCATGCTGTAAGGAGTATTTGGATGGAGTAATATTTAAGCTGCAGAATCCCCCATGGCCTCTTTTAAAAACAACTTATGTGACTCTATAAATAAATAATAAATACTGCAGCATTTATTTCATTTGTTCATTCATTCAAAATGTGAAGAGAGTAAAGCAAAGAGAAAATATAAATTTGAATTAATAGATATACATAACATTATATACATACAGAATAGGTCAAGGAATGACAGAGAAAGGAGATTCTGTGGCAGAGATAGTTCTTAAACATAATCAGTCATTTATCTGAAAAACTATTCTTATTTATTTATTTCCAGAAGAATGGTCAGTTGGTAACTAGTGGACCAGTTCTATCCTCTGAGATATTAGGAATGGCAAAAGCTACAAAAATCCTCCGTTATTCAGTTGTTTTATCTGATTCAGATTGTCAGTACCATGGGCTGATTCTTGTTTTGAGTCAGCTTGGATTTTATGGCTTTTAATAATTCAAATATGGGAGAAAAAAAAATCAAGATATACAATCTTTTGGCCAAGCTTAGGTGCAGAAGCAGTATAGATGCTATTGCAAAGGACCTGCATCAACAAACTCTTCCCAAACTAAGTCAGCCATATGCAACTTCTACCTGTACTCTACACCACACTTCTCTATGTTGCAGGTCCCAGAGGATTTCTAGAGTTGTCACACTGATCCAGAAACACAAAGACATCAGCTACAGTGATGTTCCAAAGTCAATAAACACTCTTAAAATCCAGAGTTGAGGAAGCTACAGAAACCACTTATGGAACCCTTAAGCTAGCTGTGACAATAATAGCTTACCCAGCTGCTACTAAGCTGACATTCTGGGCATTCTGTGCCTACTCTCCATGCTTGTCAGAACATTTCACAGTGCTCACATTATTCCTGGTTGTGTTTTTTTGGGGGGGAAATTTTTATGTGTACTTAGATAATGAAAAGTTGCTCTGCAGTCATCCTCCAAACCGATGGTGGAGAGGAGGTTTCTCCCAGCACACAGAGTTAATCTGTTTGTGATTTAGGTGTGTACTTCCAGATCTGGCTCATGGATCACCATGTGGCTGAAGAAGTTGGAATATAGTGGGGAAAGTTTTTAAATGTAAGAGCTGAAGATGAGGCTGTGTATTCAGCAATGACCAATGTGGGACCAAGGCCACTTAGCTGTGAGGTTCTGCTCAGTTTTGTACTTTTTTGATTCTGTTGCATACTAGAAGCAAAAAGAAAAAAAAAAAAAAAACAAACAAAACCCCAAACACCTATTAATTGAGAAGCTATATTTGCTACTGGTTTTAAAACTGTACTGTTGCTTTATTGAGGATACTGTAGAACAGTTATATGGAAACCACGGGGTTGCCATACAGTTTGTATACACAGAAGTACAACAGAAACTGAGAGAGTCAGTATGTAAAAGGTCTGGAAGGAAAGCATAAACAGAATATAAAGATTCTAAAATAAAAAAGAAAAATACTCTGTTCAGATGCTGAATTAATTTTATATAGGTTAATGTGTATATATATTACACGGTAATGTATAATAACATGGATATAATCTTGACTCAGTGTACACATAGAATTCTACAATAATGCATATATATTTTTGGCTTAACACATGTATAAATGAATCTGCAAAACTATGAATTTCCAGTATTGTCTCAAAGGTTGCTTATCAAGAAATATCAAGATTCTCACTAGCAAGGTCTAGCTGAGGGCACCTGGAACCATTCTATAATTCCTGCTGTTGACTGCGTCTTGCAGGCATTTCTAGGTTCACGGTAAGGAGACACCCAGGTATCGCTGGCCACACTGCACAGTCTCAGTTGCATAAAACCCCCAAGTACATTGTCAGATAGGCCCTAGCCATGTCCTATCTGAACAGTCTTGAGGGTAGGATCATGGGACAAAGCACTGTGTGATAACTTGTTCAATTAATGGAAGATATTCAAAGGTGCTTAAATTCAACTTTTTTGCTGTACAACAGTCCATACCTTAACTGTGAGGTTAAAATGTATTTACTTCTTTTTCTTTCCCTGTGAAATGTCCTGAAGACCTACACGTTTTATGCTTCCCCAGGTAAGTAAGCTAAGATGTGGAAAAAAAGGTAAAGTGAAAAACAACAACACTCTTCAAACATTTTTTAGTGGAGCTACAGATTCTTTTTTTTAAGGATGATGGTGTGGGGTGCATCAGTGGCTGGCCATCAGGTGTGTTTCCTGTCTTAGTGCTTTTACCTAGCAAGGCTACTTATAACCAGATGCTGAAGAGTGAAGCAGTGTTTCTCCTTGATACTGGCTGGGAAGGGAGACGCCTTTGAGTTTTGGTCAGTACTGGAGGTTATCTAACTCTCCTAAGAAGTCCACATATGTGGTGATCTTGCATTTAATAACATTACTAGTTTGTTTAAATGTCTGGGACACCTCATTCTGAAAGATGTCTTTGGGACTGGCTGCATTCATTAGTCTTGTACTGTAATTACTACACTAATATACAACAGCAATCAGTTACAAGCAAATTCTAAACATATTCAAGTTCTAACTTAGAACTGGTTGATGGGTCAAAACTGTATCTTAGGGTTGAATTTATTTATTTATTTACTGAACAGTATTTCTATTTGTGATTTCTTTTCTTTCTTTTTATGTCCTCGGGGCTACCTGGTATCATACTGTACCTGTGCTCTGCTAAAACCCTCTGAAACTACGGGGATTCCTGCTTTAACCCCTTTTTTCATTAAAATACTTCAGGATATGGCTTGACAAATATAAGAAATATTTTATAGCCACGACTTAGTCATGCATATGCCATTGTTCTAGAGTTATTGAATATCTCATTATACAAAAATAAAGGGACATTAGGAGCTATATACCTAGATATAATATCACAGTAATGACTTATTAATAATGTCTTACAACAATATAACCAATCACATCAACATACCTTACAACAGAGAGGATGAGGCATAAAACCAAGCACACATAGTCTAAATGAAATTCTATTCCATAAAAACAACCTGAGGATGTTAGTCTTGCAAGGTTTGTACAATGACAGGCTCATGACTAGCTGAATGTTAAAGCAGATTATCAGCTAGATAGTAAAGTAATTCTGTATCTGATGTAAAATGTAAATTTTTTTGTTTCTTTTACTTGATTTTATCTTTTGATCTGCTTTAAACGTGTATCTTTTCTTGTTTTTGAATTTTTTCTTGTATTTGAATTTTTCATACTTTTATTTGTTTTTTCCCTTAATCTTATAAATGATGAAGATAATTTCAAAGCATTCCACTACTCTGGGTGTGGAGACCCCTGAAACTGCAACTACTTTTATAACACTCAACTGTGCTGTAGATTGCTTCAAGCATCTAAAAAAATATGATGGTCCAACTTGGGTCATACTGGAGTTTTTACAAAAGTTTTTCCAAAAGATTTTCAATGTACTGTACAGTACAGCATAAAATTATCTTAAATATTTTAAATAAATAATAAATATTTTGTACAAACTAGATTAACTTTGTTCCTAAGTCTGGCTGACAGAGGCCTCATGTCAATAGCAATTCTATGAATACATGTGTGAAAGCAAAATATTCTCCCTAGCACTGATTACATTATGACTTCTGAGTATGAAGTCATATCTTCACAGCTAGAAACTGATAATGTGAAGTATTTTTGGTTCCAAAAGCCTCACATAAATATTCTAAAATCTATTCCTTTTCTTTGTGGAGGGGAAAAAAAAAAGTTTTTTGACATATAACACTTGTGAAACCACACAGGATCACTTGTATTTCTTTCCTCTCTTTTATGAAATTATCTGTTTTATTGTACCAGATACATTATTGGGAAAACAGCTTTGATGCAGATAAGCTATGAGTATTTCCTTTATTACAAACATTGTACTGAATTTTCTGGCTGCTCTAAGCATCCATTTGGTCTCTACATTATATTCAACAGCTTTTGATCATAAGCACCAAGATTCTTTTATTCTCCTGCTGTTAATAATAGCTTTGATACGAAGATCAAGTATGTTTTTTTCTCTGGCTGAAGTCTTTACCACCTTGGCTACTAAGCAATACAGCAGTCTCTTGTAATTCCTGTTGGCTGCATTTATTACTGAATAGGTCAGAATTTAAACCATAAACACACCTAAACTTCAAAAAAGTACCCTGAGGATTTTTCAGAAATGCATGGGAACATATGCCTAAATACCACATACATATTTTGGGGTGTAAATGATTTAAACAACTTTAGCATCCATTCTTTCCTTCTTTCTTTAAGCTTTACCATATAAGCAGTGTAATTTCTTCTTGATTTTCTCACATTCCAATTCCATTGGCATTTTAAAACTTCAGACATAAATGTTTGTCCTAATCTCTGGCTTTTCCCAGTTTTTATCAATTATGTATAGATCTTGCTCTCTGATGATCGAGTGATGCAAAACATCAAACTAAGTTTTTATTGTGCTAATGAGATAGAACTATCTGACATCTAATGACTTCTATGTCTCCTTCAATTATTCTATATCTCACTTCATGTACAGATAATTTAGCTGATTGATAATCATTCCTCATTATTTTTGCATTACAAAACCTCTTCAGTCCTTTTGTCTGTAAGTAGTAATTGAACATTGAATTTACTGACGTTCTCTCCTTTCTTCCTTTTTTTATGGGATGTATTAACAAATTCAACTTATTTTGAATTGATGTATAACCTGAGTATCATTCAAATTCTACTTCAAGTATGCTAGCATTGCAAAACTGATGTCAATGCTCAATACTAAATATATTTAATCACAAGTAGAAACATTTGGAAGAATTTCCAAATTATTTTTCCATCTTATTTTTCAGGTTTGTGAATGCTGCTTGCAAATTGCAATTAATCTCAAATGAGCCAAGAACACACACTGAGGTGTTTAATCTTGAGCAGCATGTTTTGAGTAGCATGTTTTGTTTTGTCCTGGTGATGTGATAAAAAAATAAGGTAAATATCATACTGGAAAAGGGTAGCAGCTGCTGAAAGGTACGGATAAAAAGATGACAGATTTGAACTAGAGAGAAGGGGAAAGATCAGTTGTGATGCCAAGATTGTTCTAGTCAGAAATAACATAAAAATAATTGGCAAATAGATCTTGAAGTTCAGGTTCATCTCACCCTACTTTATCTCACAGCTGAAGTTTAAGTTAAATGATTAGGTCCCTTTTAACACAGAGAAATTACTGCTTGCAGGGGCACTTTTCAAAAATATGTTAAGAAGGAAAGAACAGCCCTTTGGAAGTATTTGTCTCCCTTCACTGATGGAAACAAAAGCCCAGACAAATGGATGTCTTTACGTGACTAATGGTAGCCTTAAGTTAGATAAAACATGAAATAAAAAAAAAAAAGAAGTCTGAGAAAGTACAGGCAAAAAAAGAAGGAAGGTTTGCAGTTTTGATTTATAAAAGAAAAAAAAAAAAAAGGAAAATAATAGGTTTCCAAAGGTAATGGCAAGGAACCTGAATTTCATGCATGTAAGAAACTGGAAGCTGATAAAATCAGAAGATTCTAAGAAATGAGAAAAGACGTAGCGATGATACTGTCAGTGTTTCATTCTCTGACATCTTCATCCTCATTAAACAAAGCTATTTTGCATAACAGCCCAACTTCCCTAAAAATGGAATAGCAGTATAAATGAGGCCATGCTCTTTTCAGACAGCTACTGTAGAGGTAAGGAATTCTGCCAAGTGCCATCCACTTCACTACTATTTGCATTAGCATGACAATGATGATATTTCAATGCAAGCTTTTGTTCTTCTTATCAAAATGTTCTGTGAATTGTTTATTAGAAAGGTTTAAAGATGTTGATGGAAAGCTGTTGATGGAGGGGAAATGAGTTTGTTTAAGGCAGAATTTTCTGAATGCCTATCATACTCCTTAGGCAGTCACAGAAGACAATCTGTTTTTTGGTCTTTTACTCCATTCATCAGTATCAATTTAACTTTATAAACTTCAAGGATGAAATCTTTTATTTAACACATTCACAATTAAAAATGGGTTTGATTTTTCTCAGTCTAAGATGTTTTATACGTACATATATATTGCACTTTTTTTTTTTTTTTTTTTTTGGTTACAATGATTTATTTATTTAAAACTCTCCATTACTGAAATCTTTCATTCAGTCCAGAATAAGTGTATTCAAAAACTCTGGATTCTCTGAGTGCTTAGACCAGGAAACAAGGGAAGTTCCTCCAGTATACAGTTAAACTATTACTCAGTAACTTTTGTCTGCCAGCACTGGAATCTTTATAAATTGGCAAAATCACTAATTACACAGAGTCTGCAGGCAAAAAGCTCTTCCAAGATTTTTCAAGAAGCATTGATCTAGGTTCAATTAAACCCCAAAAATCTCAAAAAAAGGGAAAGAATTCATAAAAATTAAAACCTTTGTTTTTCAAGGATTCAACTTTTTTTAGGAATGATTTTTGTTTTCCTAAAAGTGGAGTCATCCCTGGCCATTATTTATTATTCAGGTTTTCTGGAGGTTTGTATTGGCTTTTCTGGGGTTTTTGTTTGGTTTTTTTTGGTGTTTTTTTTTTTTGTTTTTGTTTTGTTTTGGTTTTTTTTTTTTTTTTAATGAAACATCAGGGACTGACAACAGCCTGGGAGTGGAATAGTGAGTTCAGACATGATGTTCAGATGGGAGACAATTATATTCCCATTCCATTTCTTTCCACATACCATAGTGATTGCAAGGTTTGTGGAGAAATTCCATCTTCCCAAATCACCCTTATACTGGCAATGACTTCAGTAATGCTATTCTTCATGAGGGCCTATGAAAACTTTGAAGACTGGCTGGTCATATCTCATCTCATTTAAGTAATCCCTTGCCCTTGCAGACTCTGCAAGTGTCTGGCAGCCGGATCGCTTGGTTCCAAAGACATGTAGCAGATTAGCTTCTTGAGAACTGCAGTGGTTTGATCTTTTCACCGGTTTAGCATAAGGAATCAGAAATAAATTAGTGTCTCCCTTCTGAGTTTTAGAGTTCAGTTGAGATTGACAGTGTCCAGGGAAGGAATAGGCATGGTCAGGCAACTGTGGAAAAGCATTCAGTGATCATAAGGTTCCTATCTCCACAGGAAACTGTTTCTCAGTGGGTGTTCCAGAATGCCTACGGAAGGACAGCCCTTCTTAACTATTACTCTAAATGGAATTATATTATATAGTATTCATTTCATGTTAATAAAAGTATAATGCAGGATTCATAGCAATATTCAGTGACTAATGCTTCTTAAGATAAATCGTATTTCCACATAAAATGAAATACCATGCATTTTTATATCATGAAGTCACAAAGCTCCACTCATGTCTTTACCTTCTAGATATCAGATTTTACTACCTACAGCTGGAATCTTAGCTTTAGATTTTTTTCCTGCATTTCTGAAATATACCCAAAATTAGCTATTACATAGAATACAAAGTGTTTTACAGAGATACTGAGTATGAAGAATTGACTGTGCAAAGTTTGTTTCCTTATATTTTAAAAGAAGTGTTACAGGTTGGTGTCTCACTTCATCTCGTTTCTGATTTTAAATATTTTGGACTGATTATTTATACTTCTTCCCCTTTTTTTTTTATTTTGCCAAATTACTAGTCTTGCTGTTGAAATCCGTCTCATGTAAGGAAAAGGCAGCTTGTTATACAAAATGCTTAAGTTTCTAATTAGGAAAAATGAATTGCAGTTATATTACAACCCTGGATTGTATTAATATTTCATTTTTAACTTCCTACATCAAGGATTAATCAGAGGAAAACTTGTTCTGAATACTAATGAGTCAAAATAGGAAATATTTCAAAGGTATTTCTAAATTACTTGTAAGGGTTATATTGCATGTAAAAAACCTGAAGACTAGTGTATCACATCTGTCTGCAAAAGACATATTTCTAATTTTCACCTCTCTGAACCTCACTGATAAAAAAGGTCTTTGCATTGCAATGTTCTAGATAGTAGTTACAAATACAAACTTTCTGGTGGATTCTTTGTCCTTTAGCTGCTATATCCGACTACAACAGGAACATCTTCAATTTAATTTCTTCATAATGTACACTCACAACAATCCTGAGGTAGCAAAATTTTCTTAACTATGGCTTCAACAGGGTAGAAACAGTCACAGGAATTTTCCTGTTTACACAGTTCAAGTATTCCATTGAGAATATTTGATTTCAATCAGTGGGCAATGTAATCTGTGAATATGTCCCTCAGAAAGCTTCTTTCTCATGGTCATCTCACCTCTTAGCAGCCATCCTGGAAGACTGGTTAAACTGGGATGAGCTTCCAGCTGTAACAAACCTATGATGCTGCTTTTATGTTTCGCAGTAGCTGGGGTAGTATATTTCTTTGTTGCTCAGGAAATGTAAAGACCTAGATTCTACTTGTAATTAACTAGCTGAAAATTCATTCATGTAAAATTCATGTCAGGCTGACAGTCTTTAATGAATCTTCATTCAATATGAGGATGTAGGAGAGAAGTGTAGCCAGGTGATGTAATTTATAGGTGCTTTAATATAACCCAGTGGCAGATGATCTGTCATCTCCCCATGATATCTTTCAGCCGAAGACCTGAACTTTAAAAGAAGTTTAAAGATTTTGTTTTCTTTTGTTTTAGGTTGAATTATTAGTATAGTCTCCTTCAGTTTTCATTGCTGTAAGGACATAATTTAAGCTTTTGTAATGTGTTCCCTACATAGTCAGAGAGAATATTTGTGAAGAGAAAAGACAAAAAAAAAACCCCAACAAACCAAAAAGTTTTAGCATTGCAGAAACAGAGAAATATGTATATATTTGTATCCTCATCTCTTTGAAACGTACTAAACAACCGCTGCCCAACTGTTGGACATCTATTGCTAAGTGTCCTGTATATTAAAACTAATTTTATTTGTCTGTTGCAATTTAAATTAAACAAGTGTTGTGTCCATGTGAGTTAGAAAAGGCCAGGTAAATATATCAGAACATGGAAACTAAGAAGGAACACACTTTACCAGATCAGTTTGATCAAGTTTCAGTAGTGAAAATTGGTTTACTTTATGGATTACTCAATCTCTAGACAAGAAAAAAACCAACCATGGAAGTGTAAATTTTGTGTAAAAGATGAAAAGTGAAATAATGGCCTTAACAGTATTGCTTTTATCAGCAAAATTAAGCACAATCAACAGGTGAAGAGATTTTTTTATTAGATTCTTGGTATTACAAACTTAAGTGCTATGAATTCTTTTTTTGTTATCTTTCATTGGTAGCATTTTGGTACAGAAAACAGAAAGGAGGAATGAAAAAGTCAGATCTAACACTGAAAAAACAGAGAATCTGTAAAGCAAAGGACTACTATGACGTGCATGATGAATGACAAAAATATTTTCTGCAACATTTTAAACAAATGCTCATAACATGTAATTAAATTACTTCTAACACACGGGATCATCAGCATCTGAGAAGTAATGGTATTATATTAGTAACTTGTAAGATAAGATACAGTCTGTAAAGGGGAAGGTGAGTAGCTTGTCCTCAAACCCACTGTAAGGATCTGTATTTTTTGGTGGCATGTTGAAAAATGACTGTTTTCCAGTGTTCCGTGCCAGAACAACCTGCTTTAAAATAACAAGTGACACATCTAAAAGATCATTAGTTCATAAATTCCATACATAAGATCAAGATCTCTTTTTAAGTAACACACGTTTTGAAGTGACCTGATACCATCTTGACAATAAATTCGGCACAGCTCACCACAGGACTTTACTGAATTAGTCCTGATTCAAATCAGGAAAAAGAAAATTTTATTTTAAAAGTACTCCAATGTTATTTGAATGGCTATTTTAAATATGGCAGCTTCAGAGAGGAGAAAAGTACCTTTAAGTAATGATTCCAATACTGTCAGTATGTTAGCAATATTTCTTTTTTTGTTTTACACAACTTAGTTTTAACTCAATACATTTCAATAGATTTGGGAAGTTGATAGATGTAGTTACTTTTGAATTTTTAACAACAGGTTTTGGGAGACCGTGTTTATTAACCTTCTTTTTGGTCTTTCATGAACAGAGCTACAAAGACTCAGCATTTTTCCATGTATCAAGGCACAATTGTCTAACTATACAGAATTTAGCCTTCGAAATGAGACATAAATGTGCAAAAGACAGGGAAAGACGAGGCCCTGGTGTGTTTTCTTTCTGTTCTTGGAGGATTTATTGTTTATAACTGACTGAGCTGGACAGAAAAAAAAAATCACCATAGGGTTTATTGGTTAACTCTTCACAGTTTCATATATTTTAAGGCCAGAAGTTCCATTAGTTCTTCTAGTTTGACCTCCTGTATCAAAAGAATTCTACCCACTTATTCCCACATTGAACTCAATAACTTATTTCATTAAACCTATATTTCAGAAGGGCATTTTTTTCAAGAGGTGAACCATTCAGTACTTTCCATATTAATCTTTTGCAATTTTTACTGTTAATGACTACTGTTATTTCAACAATTATCAATACCCTTTTTCGTCTTTTTTTTTTTAGTTGACAGTGACCTTTTTTCAATTGTCAATCCACTTTCTGTTATGTCCTTCCTCACTAAAACAAAGACTCATTTAATATTCTATATTTTCTCTCTGTTAAAGTATTTACAAATGGCTGTCAATTTGCTTCTAAACCTTTTCATGCTTTGTCAGAATTTGACTGTTATACATTTTTTCTAGTGTTTGTCTAATTCTATTAAATTTTTCTTACACTCTCTCCTACACACTGTAGGTGTTTCTTACAGATAGGTTAGAGAAGCACACCATATTAAAACCAATTTGACAAAATTAAAAATAATTTGTCAAAAGGAAAAAAAAAATATCAGTCTGTAAAAGAAGTATTAATACTTGGGAGATGATTGTTAGAAAATCTTGGTAACAAAGGAAAATACTGAAAAAAAATAAAAAGAAAGGAAAAAGGAAAAGGACAGGAGAGGAAAGGAGAAAGGAGGGGAAGGGCAAAGAGGAGAGGAAAGGAAAGGAAGGGAAAGGAAACGAAAGGAAAGGAAATGAAAGGAAAGGAAAAAGAAAACACTGCTTGTGGGATTTCAAGTGTTTATTATCTTGGTTTAAATATGCAAATTATGTAGAGGTAATAGTGTGCCATGGAATTTTCTGGTATGTCAAGGGGAGTTTTGAGCAATTGCTCAAAGAAATGAAGAAATGTATATTACAGGGGTCTGGCAAGGTGTCACAAAGCACAGAAGAATACTTTGCAGTTAGAGGAAGAGAAGGCTGTGAAGCAAAACCATATATATGTCTTTTTTTTCACTAGTGTAGCTGAGGTTTCATAGACTTTCAAATAGGTAAAATAATAAATCTTGTTCAGATATGTATATCGGACACCAAACTGCAAGGTGTTATTCCTTTCAGGCAAATTAACTGTTCAGGTCCAAATATCTCCATACTAATTTTACTTATCCTTTTGCAAAATATTAGAAGGTTCAAGAATTGTAATTGAATAGCCTAATTTTAGTATTTAAAAGAATATCCTTGTGTATAGGAATGATTTCTAATATCTACCTTTTAAAAGGTCTCAGCCAAGGTCAAAACACTGAATAAAATATTAAATATATTACGTCCTGTAACTCATTGCCTGCTACAGCATCATTACATTCTGATTTCGTACAGAGGACTTCAGAGTGTTTGTATATAGGTATGTATGTATTTATTTAACTTTCAAATTGATCATCTGACAACAAGCTAACAAGGTAGAATCATGCTTTGACACCTTTTCATTTAGATTGTATATACCCAGAACTGACTAATTTTATGCTTAGAATCATGGAATAATAGAATCATTTAGGTTGGAAAAGACCTTTAACATCAAGTCCAATGGTTGACCCAGGAGTGCCAAGTCAATCACTAAACCATGTCCCTAAGCACAGCCTCTATGCATTTTTTAAACACCTCCAGGGATGATGATTCCACTACCTCCCTGGGCAGCCTGCTCCAATGATTAATAACCCTTTTTGTGAAGAATTTTTTTCCTAATATCCAATCTAAACCTCCCTTGGTGTAACTTGAGGCTGTTTCCTCTTTTCCTGTCACTTGTTATCTGGGAGAAGACACCTACCCCTGCCTGCCTACAATGTCTTTTCACATAGCTGTAAAGAGCAATAAGTTCCCCCCTACAACCACCTGAAATGTAAATAAAACCACCGTTACTGGTTTCGTAGTTTTGACAAACCAGGACTAGGTGTATTTTCCTGGCTGTATTCTTGAGCTATGGACCCAAAAAACAGACTCTTATAGAACCTTTCAGTTTTCTTTATTAGGTCCTGGTTTCAAAGTCATACCTTGAACTGCAGATGACTCCCTATCAGAGATAAATGAAAATATTTCAGCAAGAGCAAATTTAATTTTTTATCCTGTTTTCATCTTTGAAGAATAAAATTAATTGCAGATTTTTAAATTTCTTATAGCTGCTCATTTACACTGCTCCTGACAATATATATTATGGTAAGATTCTTTAATTAGTCATTGGTTAGATAGGAAAATGTGTTGTTTTGAGTAAAAAAAATAAATAATTGCAATTACAAGGTAATGAAAGCAAAAAAACTTCCTGTGATAAACTTAAAATCCTTATAGCCATTTAATCCCATGCATATAGAAAGATCTAAAGTTCATTTTAATTAACTTGTGAGATGATAAAGAAAAAAAAAGATAATTTTGGATTGTAACTCCCCAATTAAACATGTTTTTTTAAAAAGACAGTAGATCCATTCACTATTGCTCAAGAATATTTCCTTTCTTTGGTCTAATTTAGTTTGACATATGGGTAAATCAGTGTCAAACTATGAAAGTCAAGGTTTTTTTTAAAAAAAGTAACCTGACATGTGGACAGTAGGTTAGCTGTAGCTAACGGGTCTTGCTTGTCCATTACCATTCTGTAGCTTGCCTTTTAAATATACAATGTTGTCTTACCAAATCTGTTTCTCATGCTTGTGTCACAGTGAATGTTTAGAGGTGATACTTTGACAGGATTCTATAATTGGAAGTAACTTTAAAATGTCATGCTTTTACTTTTTTTTCTTCTTAATCTTGGGCCTTAAAAATGTAGAGCCATTTAAAATTCATATACGACGGACAGGAATTTAAAAATCTTTTAACAGTATTCTAGCAGCTTTCAGTAAAATCACTGTCAAAGCTGGTGATTACTTTCAGTTGAAGACATTATTAACAGTCACAATTTTAATACAAGTTTCATGATACTGTTTTTCTTTTAATGTTGCAGCATTAATGCAACACTGACTTTTATTAAAAATAGACTGTGTCAGATTGTCTAATTTTTTTTCATTATCACCTGATATTTTTGGCTAGGAAAACTCCCTGAACTTCATTAAATGTGCCTAAGGACTGTCACAAAAGAAACAAGAGGAGGATAAACTGTAGGTAAAAAAATACATATTTTAGATAAAGGTTATGCAAAACCATGAATAATTAGTGTGCTGGGAATTTACCAGTAAAACTCTACATGTATGGGTGTTAAGGCTATACATAATGTTTTAGGTAAGGGACTAGGCAGACAACATTGATATTTTGATATTTTCAGAGAACATGGAATTTGATATGGTATTGTTTGAGATAGAAGACTATTCTGATGTCGTATAGAGAATGGCAATTTAATATTGCAGATATTATATGTTAGGTCACAATATGGACTTCAAGACTGTTCTGAGGGCTTGAAATTCAGTTGCTCAAAGACCCTGTTTAATTGGGAACAGAACAAATGCTGGCTGTTTTAATTAGGGAAAAGTGGCTGTGAATAAAAAAACATAAAATTGAAGAAGATTATAAAAAAAAAAAAAAACAACGCATGAAGCCAAGCAAGGCTCTGGAATAGGCTTTAAGAGAAGAAGTAGGAAAAAAAAAATTACAAAACCCCACTCTGTCAGGAAGATTCCCAAGGCCATAGTGGTGACATTGTAGAAAAGGGCACCGAGGTGACATCCAGTAGATCCCACAGCCTGACCCCAGGATGCTGCACCTCACACTGTGACCACTGCACTGGCCTGTTGAACCCTTCTCCTGGAAAGCAAAGTCTTGTCCACAGAACAGTTCAGTTGTGTAATTTGTGAAACTTCATATATTTGCATGTATCTTATATATTTGTGATTAAAGTGTTTTGGTATCTAAGTTCATTTAGTCTCTACACTGTCATTTTGGTTTTAAACTGTGATACATGCTTTCTTACAGTAAAAGAATACTGTCAGAATAAGTCTTTTCCACTTCTGTTTTCCAGCACTCTTCAACTGTTTGCTTTCAGTTTGTTCATAGTCTATATGGTTGTAGAGAGCACCTTAAAAACCTTGGCCTTTAAAACAGCAAAACACAGTGGATATGCATTTTTGCTTCTTTAAATTTGTATCTTTCATTGTTTCATAATAGTCTTTTATACTATTCCTCATTCAATTCTTCCTAATTAATATTAGACTGTAAGAAGTATTGGGCAAAGAACCGGTCTTTTAGTCTGTTCAATACTCCCATTGCACTTTTTAGTATTGCAAAATATATCTAAGTTGCTTCATGTTATTTTTTGTTTTGAAATATGGATTTGAAAGTGCTAGATCAAGAAAGAAGTTTTGTATATCTACAAAACTGTTTACAGTACTGTAATGTGTTTATGTCCATATCTTGAGTCTTGACTTGCCTACTGTTCTTGGATCCTCTCCAGATTCTCTACACAGGTCTTTTAATTTGCATCTGTCATCCACAGAGGGACAGTGACAAGACAGAGATGACATCTGTGTTTATGAATGCCAGTTTTCTAGACTTCTGTTTTGAGAATGCATATAACAGTGTTATTTCAAACTGTCGGTATACAAGAATATAGTAGTGAGAACTACAATTTCCCAAATTGGTATCAACAGTTCATAGGAGACGACACGATACGGAATATGGAAGTGAAAAGTAGCATAAAAGCAATGCATCATTCTGTTATTACCAACTCAAACTAATTAAAGGGCTTATCATTTGGAAGACATGAAGAACTGTTTTAATACACATACTGATATATGATGATATATAATGATAATCTTGAACAAGTGTTGTATGTACTTGAATTTTAATCTGATCACAAAAAATGTTTGCAAGGTTTTGTTGTTGTTGCTGGTTTTAATCTCGAGTGTGAGCTGAGAAGGAAGGAAGATCTACAAAAGTTACAAAAGCATATTTTAAAGTTCCATGAAAGACGATGTGGAGCATGCTGTTGATTAGTTGAATGGAAAATATGTCTGGTCAAAGAGAAAATCCCTCTGGGACAGAAGGTCTAGAAGGGTAGACTGTTGACAACAGAAAGTGGAGAGCTTGGAAGGATGACAAATAGGTATATTTAATCTGGGAAGGTAAGAGCAAAGAAGAAGGGGAATTCCATTTTGGAGGCTTTTAAGTGCACAAAGAATGAGTGAGATAGAGGAGAAATGATTATTTGTTTTGGTAGCAGTAATATGAAAAATGACATGAAAAATGAAGGCTAGGGACCAAAAAATATATATATAAAAATAAACACAGACAGAAAAATCCCATCTAAGTACAGCAGATTAGCTTTGATTTTATTGGATTCCAAGGCAAGAAGGGAGGACAGTGTTTTACACATAATTTTCCCAAGGACTCACTCCCAGACAATGCACAGCCTTAACATGTGTTTTAAGCGTGCAATTTATGGATACAATGTCTTTTTCTGTAAGGCAAGGATAATTGTGCTCTTACTGGGTACCTGATTTGTCTAAGGTTATAAAGCATAGGGGTTTATTTATTATAACCAGGATTAACATTAACTGTATTCCATCATTTTTATTAGAAATAGAGATACCTTGTCTAGAACATTTTTATCAGTAGAAATTGCATGTGTATTTAGAAAAGTGAATACTTAGTCTAAATTATATTTCTTGAAAAATACTTCTAATGTTCTGGAGACTTTGTGTGTGGTGTGTGAGTGTCTGCCTGCCTCAGGAAAATATAGTTTCATACTCCAATAATCACCCATTTGGTCCTCATGCAGAACAGGCTGAATAGAGCAGCGAATTCAGTTTAAAGTTGCAGACAACAATGAGAATGAACAAGCTTATTTTATTTTATATTTTGTCAAATTTTATCAAGATAAAGGATTAGAACCTTTAAAAACCAGGCAAAGTTGGTTCTTTTCTGTTGACAAAAGTCTACTGTTCAGATTGTTTTAACCCTTAGGGATTGTACAGCTCTTTATAAAACTGGAAGTCTAAAGTCTGCCTGATTATTAAATTTACACTCTCTAGGTCCTTGTATAGAAAAGAGTTTGTAAGGGACTACTAACTTTAAAACTAGCATAGACAAATGAAAAGGGAAATACAGGGCAAACAGGCAAGTAAACATCGTTAATCTTTAGCCAATATTTCTTGTGAGCCAAGGATTAAATTGAAATGAGAGGTGTAAGAAATATTATTTCCAGAAGATGGCACTCTTAGCCTGTATATATTTGAACTTAAGTTAAATCACTTCATGATTGTGTACCCACTTCTCTATTTGTCTAAACTATTTAATTATTTATCTGTACACAAAAGGTAGGATAAAATGTAAAGTACAGTCATCTTTATGCAGCCTTTACTCCAGCAAACATTATTTCTTTTGCCAGCAAGAAGCATCACTAATCAAAATGAATCATTGTCTTTAACTAAAAATTATACCTTGACCTAAATACGTTGTTTTTAAAAAAAAAAGAAAAAGAAGCTCTTGCTTCCGCTCGTAAACTGATAGCTATATTATTTCTCTCTTGGAGGTAGCAAACAAAAGTAGAGAAAAATATAGGCTACTGGAATGATACAGCAGCAGCTGCAGTCTTTAAACAGTTAAAAACAAAGTAACATAGAGGCAAGATGGTTATAACCATCTTGCAGTAAATGGCAGTCCTGAGTATGATGAACAACAAACAGAAGTTTCATTCCTTCTTCACTAATATGAATTTGATCTCTCAGCTCATACTTACATCCTTAAACAACTATATTTATTTTCAGATATGATAAATTTTCTGTTGTATTTTCCAATGTGATACATAATTTCAGACTTAAAATAATTGAGTAACTCTTTCTTTTATCTTTATCTGAATTGTCTATAGCCTTTTTTTCAAAATTTATGTCAAGGAAGCTTCCTCTGGTGTTTGCTCTAAAACTAATCTTTTTCTTTATGTATTAGATTCTATGATGTTATAACCAAGGTGCTTAAAAGAAGATAAAAAACAGGCATTAGTGCTATGCATAACGAGTCAGACATTGAGCACAACATTAATACAATGCCAGCAAAAGACACAGTTCTCCAGCTGTGTATTATTTAAGAACAGGCAATAAATACACATATTTGTCTAGTTAATTAATGTATTCCTATGCAAATTAGGAATATTTTTTCAAAAAATATTTAACAAAAATCTGTGACAAAGCAGACCTGGGTGAACTGAATTGTAAGTTGTCTGGTTGAATACCATCTACCCCTGCAGTATATTTAGATCTGTTAGGTAATTTGTGGTGTCATGTTGCAAAAGAACCAATTAATGCTATGTGAATGTAGCTCATTGATAGTTTTCTCCATTTTTGGACACTTCAGGCTATTTAGCTGTATAAATTTTGTTTTTAGGTATTTGCATAGTAATTATTTGTGCAAAATCCCTGCTGCTTTTGTTTTGTCGTTGCTGTTGAGCTCATGTTTATAGGGACACTTTAATGTATGTTCATTTAAAACGCTCTGATCTGGAAATATGGCTGTGGGACACAGATCTCATCTGTATTTGTGAGACCATATTTTGGGGGAGTGGAATTATAATAGTTCAGACTCCTATGGTACTACTTCATAGTTTTTATTTCCAAAAGAGTCTAGGAGAGCAAACCTTAAAAAAAATTAAACAAATACGTAAGCATAAAATTCTACAAATTCTGCTGCTGTTGGAGGTAATGGGATCCAATGAAAAGTGTAGCCCTTTGACACTTGGCAAACCTAGGAGTTCTGTTCTGTAGGATACATGAGTACATCTTGCGATATCCTGCATGGCAACAAACAATGAAAGCACATTGCAGACACCCCACCCCCCTGACCCCCACCCCCCAAGAAGTGTATGTGAGCTGTGTCACTTTTGTTGTGTTAGTACAAATGTAATTATAAATGCTGTTGGAAACACATGGATAATGGCACAGGAGACTGTACTATTTTACATGATTCACTGGTTTAGACAGCACTTATTTTGATATGCATGCATATTTCTGCTTGTCCAGTAAAAAAAGTTTTATGAGGCTGCACGATTCCCATCACTCCTCTGAACGTCTTTTAAATCTCCCTATACAAAGACCATAAATGAAATAAGTTCAAGGTTAACACAACCACAGAGAATTTTAAGGCCTACAAGGAAAAGAAAGAAGGATCCAGTATCTTCTGTCTGAAGTTAGAAGAGTAATCTTAGTATCTCTTTTCCTGTTTTTAGATCTAATTTCTTTATCAATACAATTTGAATCTCATACTAAGTGTCATTCTGGTTTATGGTGATTTAAGCTTTGAGATATGATAAATATTTCCAGATTTCTATTATAACAATAGTAGATATTACTACTTTTTATAAAATTATATATAGTTTTTCTTGACCCATGATGTTCTGGGGTTTTTTTTTGGTTGTTTGGGGTTTTTCTTGTTTGGTTTTTTTTTTGCTTTGATGATTTCCATTGCCAAGTGAATTCTGCAATGGTGTTCTATGTTTCATTTTTTTTAATTGCCATGGCTGAACTTTAGTTTACACCAATTACATCTGAAGTCTGTAATCCTAGATAATCTGTGCTATGGATTTTTATGGTACTTTCTGTGTTTCAAATAATGAATAAAACTTTTACATATAATTCAAAATGCAAACTTAAGACATTTCTGTATGTACAGAACCCTTAATTTTTTATAATAAATGTTCATATCTGTCATATATAGCTATATAGATACTGCATACATAAACATAGATCATAGATTTATAACATTTATATAGGCTTTAAATATAAACCTGCCACCTATTTTAATACCAAATGCAGACTTCTACATACATAATATACACATTTCCATATGTATCACTACAGTATTAATTTCTATGCATAAGTTTAAAAACATGCAAAAATTTCATTTTCATAAATGTAAATGTTCAACTGAAAATATCTCAGTTAAAAATTGTAGATGAAACTAGATTAAGGATCTTGGGTATATTCCCTAAATTTATCATTGATGATATGCATGGCCATTCAGAGTAAAATGAAATTGCTTATATCACTTTGAGCACTTCTAGGACCTGAGGATCTTCCTTTTCTGATGGATTACTACAAGCACTGGGATCACTCTGTTTTCCAGTGAGCTTCACAGCCTTCAGTTATTCTATGCAGGATAGAGAAACTCCAGAGGGTGAAAAAAAAAGAAAATCCTTTTGCTCACTTTTTCTTTTTTTGTAAATACATTACAGTTCAGGAGCTTGGTATTTTAGTCTTTCTTTGAGATTGTAATTGTTATAGTTTGAAACTTCTTTAAGTGGACTGTGGTACAGAATATCCTGTGTGAATCCTCTCTTTACTGATTCATTTAGTCTTAGGAAGAAGAACGTATCATAAATCAGCTTTGCTTTAAATGAAAGCAGTGGCCATGCTCCTGCTTTTGTAGCAGTTCATTTAGTTCCATCTTCCTGAAAGCACCTGTGTTACTTAGGTAACGGTGAGTCTTACATGGGTCAGTTACCTAAGTAACACAGGTGCTACAGTAGCAAAGGGAAACAGAATGTAACACTTTCTGCATCTATCCTGTTCAACATTCACCAGCTCCCTGTTGATCATACACGCTACTGTAGATCATAATATAATTAACTTTTTTTTTTTTTTTTTTTCATTTTAGGATAGGCAATGCAGCAGCAAGCATCCGGAAATCTAATGCTTCTGTCAGAAAATAGGAATTTCATTTTCACTTAAAATATTAATTTCACTTTTAATTAGAAAGAAAACAAAACCCAGCACCTGTTCATTGCATATAATTCATTTTCCCCTTAAAGATTAAATGCAATCTCTAGTTTCAAGTTGTTGTTACTATAGACAATTTACCATATCCACTTTCAAAAGAGGATTATTAAATTATTCTTTCAGTCTTTCTTTTGCAAACCAATATTGTCCTTCATGTCTTGTCATTCAAATATCCTGCTGTTCAATTATTTGGTGGAATGTTTAGGGTAATTCTTGAAGAATTTTGACTGGTGTAATTTTAAATTCTTCATACTCAGAAACATCTAACCTATAGTTCTATTAGTAGTGTAGGGTAATAGTTTCTCAAGCATTTAAATGACTTCAAAACGGAAGCTGGAATAATTCTGAAGTACCTTAAGGTTAAGAAATAGAAATCATCTTCAAAAATTCATCTTAGGTACCCATTGTTAATTAAAAAATAATAAAAAAAATATCCAGAGTCAAAATATTAAGACTTCACACTTAATTTTTATACATTTGGCAATGAAAGGGATGAGACTAAATTAAATATGTGTGATCCACACATGTTTCATGCAGATCAATACCTTGTATCTTGCAAAAGAGCCTGAACTCTGAAGAAGAACCTGTCTAGAATTTTATACTTTGAAAGGCTAAGTATATCATTTGGCCCAAAACTGTTATTTGGGGGTTACAGGAAAGTGCTGTTGGAAACATCAGTTCTCAGACCTAGAATGCTCTCCTAAAAGGTGTGTCTGAGCACTGCCTAAAAACAAACACCCACAAAAAAAACCAACCAAGGAAAAGGATTTTCTTCTTTAAAAAAAGGCGGGGGGTGGAGAGGTGGGGGGATAGGGGGACGGGGACAGGAAGATACAAGAAACTACAACATGTTAGACAAGAGGTATAATGCAAAGGCATCTAATAAAATATCCTACTGATTAGAGGACTTGTCAATGAAAGTAGGAGAACCATATGTTATTTCTTCCTCTATCAGCATTCAAATTGGAATTCCTCTGCTGCTCCTAAGGAGAACATTTTAAATACCACTTTGCAAGATATTCCAGGTGAAAATACCCAGCACCCTTCTTGGTGGTAAGTAACTATGCAGAAATCAGTTCAGAAAAGTGTAAGCAAAGCTGTCTGTTCAATATTATCTTACTACCTTTACTCCATTTGCTGCTTCACCTCTGTGGTGCTTTTTTTACTGGGATCCAGACTGGGAACTATTTAGAACAGAAGCCTGCTTTTTGATTACTTGTCTTTACAGTGCCCAGCACAATAGAACTCTGATCTTTGATTGAGGTACACATAAAAGAAAAATCAGAACTAGATAATAGTCCTATAAAATAAGCCTCCTGGACTGGCATTCTCTAAAATTACCAACCCCACTGAAATCAGTGGGTGTAATTGTAGTTAATGTCCTAGAGCATAAGTAGGGGTGGCAAGATCTATCCTTAACTTGGGAGGGTAATTTTCACAAAACTGTAATTAGTGTTGTAGCCAGATGACAGCTGTAGTCAAGGATTTAGAACTGATTTGCCTACCAAGCACCAAAACTAGTGTCTTATAGCATTGCCTTTCATGTTTTAAATGAAATAACAAATTAGACAATATGCTTTTTGGCATATAAACTTTGTTCAGCTTTCAGTCATGAGCAACTGCTTATCACTTTATCAACTTTAATTTAATATATTGTAAGAACAAATACACTGAAAAAGAATTTGAAGAAAACAGGATGGTTTGTTAACAGCTAGTCCTGAAATAGCTTTATGTGATTTCTTTCAATAAATCAATCTCATACTATTATTGTTACTTTGGTACGATGCTCTGAAAATACAATATAAACATTTATTCAGTAATTCTCAGAACACCTCTCTGAAGCACTGAAGTGTTAGGATAACTGATTTACAGATAAATAAAATTAATACAAGTGGAATGACTGATCTAAATTCACATATTGAGTGAGGGGCAAAACTAAGCATAAAGCAATGGATCTCCCCAAAATCCCTGAAGTACTTCCTGAAACCCATTGCCATGGGACAGTACCGATTCCATTCAAATCATGTGTGGACACTGACAGTTGAGATGCATATACTTTTTATTTTTTCTCCATATAACATTATTGTGACAACAACAACAACAAAAAAGTTTTGTCTAATTTTTCTGACTCTTAAATTTACATCACACCAATTTAGTTTAGTAAGGAGAACAAATGTGGATGTATTTCAAGTATGATCAAGTGTACATGTATTGGCAGCCAAATATTTCAATTATACTTGCAATTATCAAGGAACAGCAACAACATTTTCGTGTCAAAGTCTCTTTGCCACTTCCTTTCTTGCTTCTTACTGCCATCACAAATTTTCCCAGAAGATATCAGTGCAATTGTACCACAGACCACACTACAGTGTCAATCTTCTGTTAATCATCATGTGAAGATGCCAAGGGTATGGGTATGTTATCAAGACAAAGTAGGATGATGTCAGTATGACTTGACATTATCATGTCAAAACAAATGGAAATTGTATTTAAATTACTTCTCTGCTAATAAATAAGAGCATTTAAGATATTGGCAGTTGTGTTATGTTTTGGTGGGGGTAGTTTTCTAAAATAGGATATTGAAAGAACTAGTAAGTGGTCTAGTCGGAAAACCTCAAGGACATAAATGTATTGTAAGTTTGGAATATGTTAAGTCAGAGAAATAAAAGACTATTTGCAATATGCATCCCATGAAAAGGAACAAATCACTTTTTGGAAAACTATTCTAGAAGTAAATAGATGGGTAACTCCTTTTAAAAAGTATTTAAATAAGCATTAATACTATCAAGAATGGAAAGAGTACTGTTTAGGTAAGACAGCTGTGCCAAATCAGGGATAAAGGAAGAATTACAAAAAAGCATTATGAGTTGGACTCTGTGAAGAATTTAATAGCAATAATGAGAGTTCTTCAGTCATGTAAAGTAATTTAAAAAAACCAACCAACCAACCAACCAACCAACCAACCAAACAAACAAAAAAGTGGGTTTGCTATGGAGGAAATATTGTATTTAGATTAAAGGTTATCTAGCTACAGAGCAAAATTAAATAAATACTTATCCTCAGCTTTCAAAATGATGATGTTGCTAAGCACAGGGTCAGGGGAAAAGAGAAAAGAAAATGTAGGTATGAGAATATGAACCACTGGAAGTGATACAGACAAGCTCCTTGTGTTTAAATTTGGGGACCATATTGTTGACTGAACAAACATATGCATTTTTAAGTTTGATAGCAAGGATTTTGATGTATCTTTTTATATTGGTGGTGATTTGTGATTAGATAGCAACAAAAATGTCCTCTGTTACTTTGTAATTTTGTGTCATCAAACCTTTTTTATAAGGACAACCCTACTTTTTGACAAGGTCATTTTGTTCAAATTCTTCTGAAAGTGTTAATTTTGGATTTCTCAGAGCCTTTCATTCAAGTTTTGAATATCTCAATAGAAATTCCACTGTCTTGGGACATGTGTTCCAGTGCTTAACTACTGTTATTGTGAAGACTTCTTTTCCATATATAGAGTTGTAATTTCCCTTTGTGCAGAAAACTGCTTCTTGTCCTGTTGTGCACATCTGAGAAAAGTCAAACCTCATCTTCTCGGTAATCTGAAGACTGAAATTGGATTTCTGTCTCTCCCCTTAGCTTTTTTCCCACTCATCTAGGCTAAAAAACCCCCAAGCTCCACAGCATCATCTCATATGCCAGGGTATATAGAACCCAAACATTCAGTAGCCCTCTGATTTTGTTGCAATTTGTCGATATCTCTGTCATACTGAGAGAGACCCTAAACTAGTCACTTTACTCTCAATGCAGTTTCACAGGTGCCTAGTAGAGGGGAACCATCATTTCCCTTGACCTGATTGTTTTTACTAAAGCACCCAACAAGTGACTAGTTTTCATTGTTGCAAGGATGTACTGATGACTTATGTTCACCTTGTTGTCCACCAGGACCTCTATAACCCTTTTTGTAAAGCTGGTCCTTAGCTAGTAAGTCCTCAGTCTGTCCTACTGCATGGAGGTATTGGGGATTACATAGGGGAATTTGCATTTGTGTTTGCTGAGTTTTATGAGATTCTTGTCAGCCTGTTCCTCTAGTATACTGAGATACCTCTAAATGGCAGCCCTGGCCTCCAGCATATTAACTGTCCCCTCAAATCTGAAAAACATTCATGCATTTGATGAAAGTGTATTTTATCCTCTTGCATAGATTAGTGAATATATTAAACAATGTAAGTATTAAGCTCAGAGGAATGCCCATCATAACTAGTCACCTGCTAGACTACAAAGTGTTGAACACTACCTTTTAAGTCTGGCAGTCCAGCCAGCTCTTCCTCCTGCTTGTAGTGCACCCATCCAGTGCATATTTACCCAGTTTAGCTACAAGACTGATGTAAGAAACCAAGCCCAAAGCCTTTCTAAAATTTAGGTGAACAGTATCCATTATTATCCTCTTTTTACAACCAGTTATTTCATCTTAAATAACAATCAGGGTAGTGAGGCATGATTTTCCCGTGGTAAATATCCATGCTGGCTGTTGCCAACCACCTCTTATAGATAAGACGTGAAGGAGTAACTTCCATAAGGACTTTCTTTATAACCCTTCAAAGGGCTGAGGTGGGACTGACTGCACATTAGTTCCCTTGTACTCCTTCCTCCCTTTTTTGAAGATGGGTCAATGAACTTCCCCCAGTTCTCATAACCTTTCAAAGATGGTAGAGAATGTTTTCATGACACCAGCCAGGTTCTTCAACACTGTTAGGTATACTGTGTCCAGTTTCATGGACATTTTTATTTGTGATTCATTAGGTAGTACACAAACCATTCCTTCTCTGCATTTGAGTAGTATATTTTTTTCCTAACAAAGCACAAACATGTGGGAGGCCTAGGGACAAACTTTATCAAAAAAGACTGAGGGAAAGGGTGCATTTAGCACTGCAGCCTTTTCCACATCCCTTGTCATACGCTTATTCTTTCCATTCAGCAAAGGGCTCACATTCTCGTTGGTCTTACTTTTGCTGCTGTGGTGTCAATAGAATTTATTTTTGTTGTCATTCATATTCCTTACTATTTTAAACTTCAGTCAGAGTCTGGACCTCCTAATGTCATCCTTGCATGGTTGGAAATGCTTCTGTATTCCTCCCAGATTGGCCTGTCCCTGCTACCACCTTTCTTACACTTCTCTTTTGCCTTTGAGCTCCATCGGGTTACTTGGTCATCTCCACTGCCTGCTCCATTTCCTGCATGCCAGTGTGTACCATCCATGTGCTTTGAGGAGCTTCAACCCCTTTAAAAACTCCTTTACAATGTGTAGCCAGAGCTGCTTATGTTTATGGGATCATGTGCCCTAACCACATATTATGGTTAGACCAGTAACCTGGACGGTAGAAAAATTTTTGCAACTTGCCATGGGAAAGAAGTAAGTGTGTTTGAGAGAATGCATTTTTAGCCTAATTCATCTGTATATCTCTTAAATGTGAGAAAAAAATATTTCATTTACAGACCCTAGAAAACTTCTCTCCTTCCATCTATTTCCCAACCCTTTAACCCGTAAATCATAGTAATCTAATTTATGTGTTTCACGGTCATTCATTTTCATACTACCTTTCTGTTCAAAAGAAATAATTTTCTGTACATTAGTACGGATAAGAAAAATTATTAATTTCTTACTACTCTAAAATATGTGTAGGGGAAAAATCTTGTGTGGAAAATATGTTTGAATCTACTTTGGTAGAGATAGTAATCTCTTTTTGTTGTTGTTGCCTGATTTTGCTCAGTGGAGGTATACAACCCATCAGATTGTACAAAAATTGAGGGGAAATAAGTAGGGACCAGTTTTATCCTTCCTGTCTCAGATAACTGTTATAGGATAAAGGGAAAAGCAAATAATTTTTTATGGCCGGATAGTTCAAGCACGTCTTTCAGGTGCACAGCTGTGTATTTATCTTGCGGACTGAGTTGTTCCTTGTTTGTGTTGACTTTTGTTGTAGTTGTTATTGAACTGGCATAAAGCTATTCACAGTAAGAAAACAATACATTTTAAAATAATAATAATAAAAAAGTATAATGATTAAATTAAACTTAGTCCATTTCAAGATAGAAAGTAAGTAAAATACAGTTATTTTTCTTTTTTCATGTCTTTATGAACATGAATAGTTTATGAATAACATTGTATTAGGAACTGATAGTCTCAGATGTACAGAAGATCAGTAACAAACTTTTGCTACAGCACATCAGAACAGGAGAATGGGTGATGCTCTATGGATGCAAGAAGGTTTACAGCTTTATCTCATTTTTTTTCTGAACAGTTAGTTATCTTGTGGTAGTGCTTATCAGTCTTGACATATCTTCTTCACTTTGACCAGTTCTCCAGAATACCCAGCTTTGTATTTGTACTTGTAACCCTCAGTAAGTTGGAGGTCTCTAGACCCTGGCAGAAAACTAATGGTAGTATTGCCAGATTTCCAGATGCACTCTTACTAAAATTCTCTCTGAGTGAAATTAGTGTAGTAGTGCAGCAGGAAACTGAGATAATGGCATAACTACCATTTCACAGAGTAACTGCACACACAATGTGCTTGCTTCATGCCTTTCAAACATGCTAGTTTTCAATGTGTCTAATACAACATAGCCAATATTGTATAAAAAATGAACAACTGTTCTTCACCAATCAGATCAGTTGTACATTGTATTCAGCTTTGTGATACATCAAGTGTAGCCTCATGTCTCAATTTTAAGTTGTAGTTGTTTTTTAAACCCAACCTGGGTGTGAATAAAAATGTTGGAACCTTTTGCTTGTCTTTTAATTAATTCCTTAATATGAGAAAAATTGAAGTGTAGTAACACAGAGAAAATATTTATTTTCCCAGCATGGGATGAATATGACAGTGTATGCAACTATTTTACTCATTCTTCTGCACTAAAATATAATATTCTGATCACATTTCATTCCTGGGTGGGACCAAGATGGTTAAGATGTAAATATTTTTCACAGGTTTTCTCCCACAGTTGTAGGCTCAGCACAGATTTTATGTATGGATGTTTGACTATTTACCAGAGCCACTAAGGATGGGAAATATCATTATATCTTAATGGAATTGCCAAGTAGAACAACTTATTAATGACAAAGATAAGACAGAAGATGTCCATTTCACAAGGGTTCAAGGCAGCCCAGACAAGTTCATGAAACAGAAATAAATGCAGCTACGTGAACACCAGAAAATCCCTTCTACATGAGGAAAATTTCAAACAATTGTTAGAAGTTGTGAGTACACTTGAACGAAAAATTTCTATGTTTGTCCTCATCTTATAGTCTTTCTGCTTTGCATCTGCTTTTGAATTCTGTTAGAGACAGGACACAGTGGGCTGGGTGGACCTTTGATCCAAGTTGGTAAGCCTCTTCAGTCACGTTTCTAGCTGGAAGCCAGAAGATGGAAATGGAATTGTAGCTTTAACTTCCATTGTGAAATAATTACATATTTTTAAAAGAATACCAGCCCTGAAGAGTGGATTTGGCCTCCTGGATGTTCGCTAATGTGTAGTTCCTTACCATTTTTAACAGCAAATTTCTCATGTGGGCAAAATAATCTGTTTCTGTCCTGTAATCATAGAAGTCTAATGTTGAGGAGAGTAGCAGTTACCATGACTTAGGCCTAGTTAGCACAGCTCTTGATGTAAGCCCATTAACTTTGTATGACTGTAGCAGAAGTTGATAAACTATGATCAACCACTTGTCCCAACAGACAGGATAGTTCCACTGTTCTCAACGGAATAGATAACCAAGCTATGCAAACAGCCTGTTGATAATCAAGAAGTGCAGAAGTGTCAGAATGGTGTGGAACTAGCAGGTTCTGAGTGCCAAGGGACAACAAATCTGAAAGTGGTGACACCATTTGAACAGGCTATCCTATAAATAAGGACACCTAAGAATACTGAGATAGCCAAAAGTTTCTGGAAGAGACTCTATGGAGGGAAACCCCACAATCCTGCACCGGGATCATCCCTGTAATCTCCAGGGAATACAAGGAACAAAAAGAGCTCAGTGGACCCTGCAGTCCTGCTCCATGGTTATGCGCAGCATGGCTGGCACTGCCACACTGACCTGTCCAAGCTCTCTCCAGGACTGTGCCATCTCTGCTGCAGGACAGGAAGAACATGTAAGAAAACACTGTGCTACACCACCTCATTTATTTCCCTCACTGCACCATCTCCCCCACAGCACAGGAAAGTAATGTTATTTGTAAAATTGTATGTATCCGTGATTAAAGTGCTTTGGTATCCAAGTCCATTTAGCTTTCACAATGTCATTTGGCCTTTAACCATGACAAGGAGAAATAAACAGCTCTCACAGATCCTCTGTAGAAAAAGAAAACAACACAAAAACAAACACCAAGGGAGCAGACTATAGATTATATTTATCCAATAACAATGTAGAATGGACAGGAGGAGAAATCTAGCAGTACCAGCTCCAGCAGGGCTAGTTTTTTACATAATACCAGGCTAAAAAAGTCCATGTGTCTTCCCTGTATGCTATTTCCATAACAGTTTTATGTGTGTCCATTGTACTACTCTTCAAAACAAAAAGTTCTTTACCAGGGTACAAACGGTTGGAACAAGCTTTAGGAAAATTGTCTGTCCCCAAAGTATCACCAAATCGTAACCACCTTCTAGTTCTAAAATGGATACACTAGCAATTAAGACAAATCAAGCTGCTTTTGCCTTACTACACCAAATGTTTATGTTTGGTTTTAGCTGTGCTGTATGCAAACTAAACAGTAGTAGACAGTCTAATGTACCATACAGAAAATTGCAGCTGAACATGTGGAAGGAAGTAAAGCTGTGTAAAAATAAGATGCTTTCTGTGCGTTTCATAATATTCACCAACCCCTGCACCCAAAAAAACAACCAACCAGAACCACATAACCTTGGCTAACATGTGGCTTCACAAATTGCAGCTAATTCCTTTTTCTATGAAAAGTGGCATGGTATAATCCCATAGATCTCATTTAGATAAAATCCTATTTAAACACTTGATCTTTCTGTGTATTGATTATTTGTGAACACTTTTAACATCTATTACAGTCAAATGAGGCAGAAGGCAGTTTGCAAAACTGAGTATTTGCATCCAATTCAACCTTCTGGATCTACTGCTTCATGTATGTTTACTTCAAGAACTTCCTGACTGTCTTATCTTCATGGATATATTAGAAATTCGAAGTGTGCATATAGCTTTTGGAGGCACTGAACTCAGTTTGCAGGCAATAAACAATGAATAGCTATGGCAAGGGTATTCTATGGTGCAAAAAATTGCCATCTTAGGTTTATTTTGAGCTACCTGTGCTTTTTCTAACTCTATGCATATTCAATCATTTGGTAACATAAAGGCATTTGTCAATACCTAGTTCTTTTGATGGAAGGAATGATGCTTAGTTGGTATCTCATGGATAACAGCAGTTTGGGCAGGGAAGGTCATCTTCTTCTATCCTTAAGAGAAAAGAGAATAAAGGGATACGGTCTGCATCCTAAAGAGAAAATAATTTCACAAATTCATATTTCTAGTTCATCTTTGTCGTGCCTGTTTATTTATTTATCTTTATTACAATTTCCAGTAGTGGTTGGATATTTTACTTTTATTGATTATGAAGATGTCTGGGAGAAAGCAGGAAGGCTAAGAAAGAGGAGTTAGAGCGTGGGATTTTTGTAGGCTGCATCCTGTACACTGGAATAAAGTAATTCCTTCAGAATGATGGGATGGTTTCTCTCCTCTAGAAAGTCCACAAAATAAAGTGACAGCAACCACTGAACTTTCACAATAGCTTAACCATCTTTTATTTTTCTTGCCAGTCATATTGTCTGTATAAGCATGTCCTTATTTTCCAGATCATGCTTTCATATCAGTTTTTAGTTTTTCTGGCTACTTAAAATACATTGAAAACATGAAGACACGGCCATTGAAACATTTGCAGAATATGAAATAACTTTTGAGAAATACTGTTGTCCCATCCACCTCGATGAGCTCCACTCTGATAGCTAGTGGGAAAAACAAACATTGAAAAACAACCAACCAACCCCCACACACATTGTAACGCACATCAAAAAACCTGAAAAAGATGGATAAAGAGGATATTACAAATATCTGTGCTTGTGGTGAGTGTGCTAACCCACTTCAGCACTGCATTTGGAAACAGTTACCTCTCTTCACTTCAGCTGAGAAGGACCCAGAGCTATGGGATCCATCAGTTTGATCCATCTAGGGAAACCAAAGTGAAGGAATCTTCTTGTGCTGTACTAACTTCTTTACCAAACATAAGCCTGCTTGACTCATAAGCGACCCAGCAAAGCCCACCAAGGACAAGTGAAGCTCCTACAACATCATAACACGATGTGTAATACCTTAGGGGTGGAACATATTTCACAGATGAAGATTATTGCTTTCCTGAGTCTACTGATGTTGAATAAAATGAATAAGTGAGATACAATATCAGAAAATGTTGTGTAAGTATTGAATTTCCTTTGCTGTGCTTACCCTGACACTTAGTAGATTTCTTTTTAAAGTTTGGTTTAGACTTGCTTGGTGTGAGAAATTTCAGTGCTGCTTTGTTCTCAAAAAAGTATGGAAAGATATGAGAGAAGGCAGTTAGGTACTAAAAATCAGTTCTGTGTATACAGAAAAAAATTATGTATGTTAACTGCCTCTTCAGCGAATGCAAACCAACAGATCTTTAAAATTTACAGAATTCCTAGGGGAGAGACAAAGACATACAAAAAAAGAGTTAATTTAACCAGCCCTTTTGTGTTTCAGCCTTTCCCAACATTGACACTAAACCTGTTTATTCAACATTCTTAATATGGGGAAAAAAATCTGTAAGAAAAGTTAATAGGTTCATATACAACAATCTGGTATCATTGAATATGTAAAATTTAAGTAGTGTTTTCAGAATTTTTTTTCATAGGTTCTTGTCAAGAAATACAGATTATAGCAGAGAATCTATGCAATTTAGTTGCCATTTTACCCATAAGAAGATAACACTTTAAAATAACTTTACCCATCTCCTTTATTAGGGTTTCCCTTTTGGTGGTGGGTTCTAAAACTTTACAACATTTGTAACTGCCTAGCTTCATAGATGTTATTGCTGAACTCTTATATTGTCTATAATATACAGACCCTCAAAAAGATAGCAATAATGGGCTGTCTTTAAGCTATTTATTTGAAATTATGCTGGGAAAGAAAAAAAAGCTTCTTGATTTAACCTTCAAAATCCTTTTAAAGAACTGTCAAAACACCAGAACTTCTAAAGAGTTTCTAATCTATTTTTAACCTCACAGAATTTCACTACTTAAATGCTTGGTGAGCACACGAAGCCACATTCCTTGTGTCACCTTGTAGCCCCCTTGATATCTTTCCCTTTTTTTAGAAAAAGTCTTTAATGCATTTTTTTGACGTCTTAAAAAAAAATACACCAAAGCAACTCAGTAAAACCACTTCTATAGGCTGACTATGTAACAAATATGTTTAAGTGCACCCTGAGTCAGCTTTGTACATGATATATAAAAGAAATCACAGGCTATCCTTCACAATTACTTTTTCTCTAGATGGCTCAGTGTATGCAACTGTCTTGCTGGGGATGCTCTGGGGATGCAGGTTGCAATATAGACAACTAATCTTTAAATCCTGATCACGTGAAAAATTTTAAGGCATTCATACTTTGTCAACACATCCATACACATTTCGTTGCAGTGTTCTGCTTTTACAGATTCTTTAGTATCATAATATTAATCCCATTTCACCTGGGATATTTAATGGGATAAAAGAAGCAGCAAACTATCACAGCTAAAAACACTACTGCACTTTGCAGATGGGGTTATAAAATGTTCTCAGAGGATCTTGACTCAAAGCCACCATCTGTTTTTACTGAAGCTTAATATGAACATATTATACAGTCACTTCACAAATACAAAAGACATCTTGTAAGTTTTCCACATTCAAAACAGTCACACAGCACAGTTCATCTGTACTTACAATTCACCAAGAAAATCCAGAGTAGTCAATATGTTTAAACATGCAAATCATGTAGAAAATAACATTTTAAGGCAAAAATTTTGAAATAATGTTGAAAACATAGCCAGATCACTCCAATTATAAGTAAGGTGAGTTGCTTGGATGGATGATAAAGCCCAAGGTTTGTTTAGGTTGGATAAAACAGAAAGCATGGACACTCTAAGTTTTAATAATGCTGTTATTCTCTCTCTTCAATCATGTTACCATAGCTCAGTTCTGCTGCCTGCTGTGTTGCGTTGTGCATTAGGCAACAGTTGCTAGCATTCAGTGATGTTTCCTAAAACAGAGGAATTTATTTCTAAAAAAAATCTACAACAGTCTTCCTTTTCTCATCCTAGCACTAGTACTGAATGATCATTCTCAGATGCTTATTCTCTCTTCTGGCTTATGTAGTCAGAATGCATTTTTTCTCCTTTATCTTTCCTCTTTCTAGATGGTAACATATAACTTACAGGTAGTCCAACTAATTATGGTGAGACTGTACATGAATTTTTACTCTGCATTAATAGAAAACAGCTGAAAATAACAAGGCACTCTTAAATAGCAAGGGGAAGGCATTTTTAAAACATATTAAATGTTCTTGAACAAAATACTTTGTGAACAGAGCACAGGGTGCTGTGATCAAGTAAAAGTGTGGGAGCCCTTTCAGGCACTGCACTGAACATCAGATTTACAAGCTCAGTCACAATAAAGGTGAATTAACTGGGGCATAGTCTCACCTTTCTTTCAGATCTCAAGCAAAAACTTAACTGGTGTCACACTGGCACTGCAAATATGAGTCGTTAATATATTGGAAAACAGTTACAGTATGAAGTTCTTTAAGTCAAACAAGAGGAAAAGCTAAATAAAAAACAGAAAGGGCTATGACATGCAAGCAGAAGACATTGGAGAGTGAAACCAGAATACAACATATTGAATATTACTTGAGCTTCTCATAACTGGAGATTTCTTCTTGTTATGTGTTGGTAGAAGGGAAGAGGGAAATTTCTTAGTTATGAGAGAAATGAAGGGTGCAGAACAAATGAAAGAAGGGGATTCATTTTGTTACATGTATCAGAAGACTAGAAAACCAGGCTAGAAGGAAAACGAGGCTAGAGGCAACCTTGAAAAGTCATGTCTCTGCCTGAAACGATATTCCTGCATCACTTACCTATATTCCCTACAAACACTTGTGAAACTTTTTAAAAATACTTTAACTGCTGGAGATTTCATAACCTAGCTAGACAACCTGCTCTTTGCCTTAGAGACATTGGTAAATGTGTTCACTAATGCTAATTTTGTATACATTTTGCTGTATTTTAGACCATTACTTTTTGTTTTATTCAAAATATGATTATTTCTTTTCTCTCTGTAGTTTCCTTTAACTCATTAAAGTACCATTGGCAGGTCATTGGTATGATCCAAATCACCAAGGAAAATATTGAGTAATCTAGGCAACTAGCAATAGTAGGAAGATTATTCTTAACCTTAAAAACATTAAGATTTTCAAAAATATCGTAAATGCCAAGGAATCTGAATGAATAACCAGTGGAATGAAAAGATTCATAAAGAAAGAAAAAAAGAAATTATCTGGGTCAGATTAGAATGGCAAGATGTATTTTATTGATCTGAGGCAGAATTGCTGCTCTGAGGCTGATAACAAGCTTGGAGAAAAGAAAGTGACATGAAGGAGAACAGGTCCATAAAAAAATGATGATTGAAACAGGAGCTGCAGAAAAGAAAGGCAGCAAGAAATTAGTATTCAATCAGTTCAGAACAAGTTAAATTTAAGCTGATAGCATGAATCAAGAAGAGGTGACAGTGTCTAAAAGAGAGAGGACGAGAGCAGAAAAACCTGTATGTGAGATATTATCATAACAGCTGATGGTCAGAGACCTCTAAGAAATATTTTTTCTCAGAAAGCCTTCAAAACAAGTGAAGGTGCCTAAAAACAGAACGTTTCATGTTCTTTCATTATCCAGTTACTATTTTTGAATGTACGTTTTTGCAGTACAGAGGAGCTGAAATTGTATCTTCCCCTGTAGTGTAATTAGTTTCATAATTTAGTACTTTTCCTTCTCAGTAACTCCACTGAAACAACAGGTAGCTGTTTTATGAAAATAAACACATGATTATTCATGTAGTACCTACAACACATAAACCTAAACATTTTAAGGTCATGGACTCCCAACATTTGCACTCTGCTTCAACATAATTTTGTGTCTCATTACCCGAACAAATGGATATTCACGTACACTGATCTTCAATACAGCCCACTTACTGTTTGCCCTTAGACCTAGTTGCCAGCTTTAAAAAGACTATTTTAAAAGAGGATATTTAATTATTGTTAATAAAAACATATCACTCTCTTGAGCAGCCTTTCAAATGGGCAATATAATAATGAGTCATAATTATTATCAACTCCAACTGTTTTTTTACAGAGGTTACCCATGCATTTAAAACAAGGTAAATTTGTTCCTTGCCTTATAAATGTTAAATCTGTAGTTTAAAAATACATCTGGTTTGTTCTTATAATATTTTGGCAGCAAGGACAGCATAGATTCTTGCTGCTTTTCATGGCAACCTAACTTTTCACTGCTACAACATGAAACACATAATACTATTTGAGATTTACTGTGGGTGATTGCTTACTTTGTGTAGTCTGATCATGCTTGGTGGGATGGAGCCTAAGAAAAGTTGGCATGATTTATCCAATAGCAGTGAAGTGAAAATTAACCTTTAATTGCAGGAACAAGACCTCTCAGAAAAGATATTTTGCTTTCCTCATTATTACCTTACTGCTTGTGTGATAAATGCTACAACTGTTGAGAGGTTTTTCTTTACCTAACTAAATATACCTCATCAGCTAATTTTTGGAAGAGAAGCTACATTTAGAGTATGGTTTCCGCTCTTCTCCATGCCCACTGTGCTCCAGCTAACTGCACAGAACTCCCACAGTTCTGCAGTCATGAGAGAAAGAAGCAGTCCCGGAAATTAGTTGGCCAAGAAACTATAAAGCAATACCTATAACACTGTCATGAAGTCTTGTTGGGGTCTGCAGCGGATCTGCAGACAAGTTAGTTGACTTCAAAGACTTATTTGTGTACCTTTAAGACAGCCACAAATTGTCAGGTATGTAAACAGGATGTGAAGAACCGGAACTTAGAACCGGAAGCATACCGGCACCTACAGCAACAGCAAATAGCAAGCAAGAAGAAGGACACAAAAACCTATCAGGGTCTAACACCTGCACTGTCTAAGATATATAAATAGTTTGCATAAACAATAAAGGCCATTTTGTCCGAACCCAGCCACGCAGACGTAGTGTTTCTTTTCAGTCCACCTCGACTTGCGTCACCACAAAGTCTGTTCCTTGATAGTATAGAAACTTACTTAACAGATAAATATCTTACAGAATTTGTCGGTCTATATTAGGCTGATGTAATATATGTATTCTTCTTATGTTCTTATCTCAAAAGTATTGTTAAATTGTTCCTTGTTAATCTTAGCAAACTGACAACCAAAAAATTGTTTCATTAACAAAATAAAGTTCCATTATAAGGGCTCAAGAAAGAAAGGAAATAATCAAAATCCTTCCCCTGAACTTAGCAAATACCTACGTATGTACATGAATACATATATAGATAACTCAAAAATATCCATACCCACACCTGAGTGGATAGCATCCATAAGAACAAATCAATATGAAGTAGAAATAAAATACAGTGTGTTAAGTGAAGTGTCATTGTTTTAATAATCAACCTCAGAAATGTACTTTTTCACCTTGGTTTTCATTTCGAATTTGGTTTAGTTCATTTGAAGTAGTTTTATCTACCTTCTCTTTAGACTATTTAGTTCAGTTGTACTCCAGAAGGGAATTATTTACTGTTGAAGATAGTGCGCTGAGAGACAGCTGCTCTAGTTTATTTCATCTTTGACCATATAGACAACAACTCCTGTATTTTATATCAACTCCCTGTGTCCCTGTCTTTGTACTATGTGGCCGTGCCATGGTCCCAGGGGGATGGAAGGCAGAAGGCAGAGGCACAGGAATATTTCTTGCAATGTAGGTGTTACACATGTTGTGCCCTGTTGAAATAAGAAAGATACAAACATTACATAAAGTGTGGCAATGTATTCCTTCCAGAAGTCAGCACTTCATCGTCTTATTTCTTCTCATCTCCTGCTAGTAAACAAGGTGTGGAATACATGATTTCCTTGAGTAGTGAAGAAAACAAAACAGAAAAGACATTTTATGCCCAATTTTTATTTTTTCTTGGAATTTGAAGGCTCCAAGGAGAACCTCGTATTCTAACGTCATAGCTCAGATACACTTACTCCATCATCCTTGTATTATTCATACATCACACTGGAAAAAAAAAATTACACTCTAAAAATACATACATGTAACTAGACATTTCCTTTCTTACCCTGCTGCTTTTATATGTGAGAAGGATGTTGCATGTCAACTACTGTCTTTAATGACTGCAAAAACTTAATAATTTGTATTGACTTTTTCCTGAGCAGGCATCTTTAGTAGAGTTTTTTGACCAATTTTTATGGGAATGTTAGCCTTAACTGTAGAAAAGGAACAATTAGATCTTTACTGCAGTGGTGTCTGAATGTTCTAATACAGTATATTTCCCTGATATATGCTGAATCTACCATAACATTTCATTGAGGTTTTCTATCTGAGAGCCATATTGAGGAATATATAATTGGGGTTTACCGCATCAGAGCACAGTAATTCAGTAAAGCCTAAAAGCATAGATAACTAGAATATTCACGAGAAAACCACAGGTCCTTTGGTACAAATAACTACTTACAGACTTTGAAAGTGCATATTCCTGTCCAGGACAATCCACATACAAGAGGCAGAATCCCAGCCACTTTATTCGGTTCCACAAATTAACAAACCCATTATTTCCATAATCTTGTATCTGTGAACAGGAATGAAATTGGATCTTTTAAGTTTTTCTTTTATCTATTTCTTTTCACATCTAAGTAGAAATATAAATAGATAAACAAACTTTTTTTTCAATTATGAGAAACTTTGGTCCCATAGCTGGAAAAAGAAACCACATTTTCATGAGACAAAGTGTGTCCTTATTACTTGGCTTTTAATCCCACGTTTCATTCCTTCATTCAGTAGGAAGGAAAAAACCCAACCAAACAAACAACACCACAACCACAGAACAATACAAAACCCTCATGCACCCCTTAATACGCAGTGATGCCTAACCTTACTTTAGACGTTAAGTCACTGTAACTTAGATGTCATTATATATATAGTTATTCAAGCTGAAACTGTCCTTGGCAGCACTGTACAGGGCAATCTTTCCATAAGAATAAACAATTCTCAAACAATTTCTCCAATCTATTAGGCACAAACATGTTTTTTTTTTGTCAGCATGAGGCAAGCATGTTTCTCTTCCAATTATTTTTATTCCTTACACAAATGTTTATAAATGTTTATCAAGGGCAAATTGGAATAAAATCTCATTCTGTGTCTGTACGAGTGCTCTCTCTCTTACACCATTTCAGTGGTCACTTGTTACCAGTTCCTTTAATAACCTGAATTCAAATCAAGTTTCTCCCCAAGCCTTTAATGCCACACAAAAACTATTAGTACTGGTGGACTTTCAATACCAGCACTTTACTTCTCTCAATGCCAAAATCTGATAGGTTTCTGTTTTACTCAGAATTAGCACAACTTCTTTCCCAAACTGAAAGACTAAGTAACAGCAACGCTTAAGATAATTAATGTTTTCCTCTGGCATAAGCATGGATGAAAGGTGTTCAGCAAGCTTACCCCACTGCAGCGTGGTTTTCATTTCATGTACCTTGCATGAGACTAGAAGTTGCTAGATACTGTACAGAACATCTTTAAACACACAGGCCAAACACTGAGATACATATGAAGTTTCTACTAAGCAGACAGTGTGATGTCTTCTAACTACATTTAGCTTGATCTTTTGTTGTGTGCTGTGACCTGGTTCCTACCCCTATTTCTAGAGTGTACCTCAGCTTCTGTCTGGACTGGGAATCTGCATTTCCTGTAAACTGCAAGCAGGATGTATAGGGCTGCTGTACATCCCAGCACTCACCCTAGAACAGGCAAGACACAGGAAAGTTGAAAATGTCAGTAATCTAGATGTGTTTTAAATATACATAAACAGAAAAGACAATCAACTATTTAAACAACCCAACAAAATGAAATATTGTGGTTTAATTTGGATGAACCAAAGGAAGTGAAATTAAATCAAAAAGCTTTCTAACAATTTGCTTTCCATTACTATCATATCATTTTTAAAGGAAAAAAAAAATAATAAAAACCCTGTAAGAGCCTTTCAGGATATATGCATCAAATACCTCATTGGAAAAATGTGACATGCCATTATTATTTTTTACATTTCTTCCTAATAGGGAACAGTCAGTTGCACTGCAAAAGCAAACTATGTATCAAATAGTCCTAAAATCCAAATATGACAAGTTTTCTATTAAAAATGCATTTTTAGAGAATCTTTATACTTCTTTAAAGTGCTTATTCACACTATAACTAACTGAGCCCAGGTTAAAACTGGTCACAAATATTAGTGTAATCCAAACAAAAGTGAGGAATCAAGGGAATACTGAGATATCACTTTTTTATCTCATAATAAAACAATTTTATAAAGAGTAATTCAGATATTCCAATAATGATAGAGATACAGGGAAAAAAGTATTCAAATTACTTTGTTAATTGTTGCCTGAATTGATGGTGTGTCTAAGAGCATATAGGCAGTCATAACAATAAAGAGAGAAAAAATGAAAGAGTATTGCTTCCAAGTCTTTTTGTTCACCCAAAGGCAAAAGCAGCTATCTTAAATACAGTGTTACTTAAACAGAAGAGGGAAGAATATACAAAGGACATTTCAGTAAAAAATCAGCAGATTTTGAGTCTTTTCTTCAGATTTCTTTAATGAGACCTAAGTTAACTCCTTATCCCACTTTGGCTTCAATGTAGTGAATATTTTCATGTGGTTAAAGAGCCAAATCAAAATTACTGTTTGCTGTCTTTAGCCTTTGCTTCCCTCACTATATAATCTGTAATACATTTCCACTTTGTGAACAGCTGTTTTGGAAAATAAAAATTGCTTTTTACACATGGCAAAATCTGCGACACTAGACTGAGCAAAGGAGGTTTAAGTCTTGCCCTTTCGTGCATCTGTCAGAATGGCAAATTTTAAGAAGTATTCATTTTTAATATATATATGAGCTGCACATGCATAGACACACATGCACACACTGTAATAAGGAAAGAAAATGCTTATAGAACAGAATATTGCAAACCTAAGAACTGATATTTATAAAATACCAGTATGGAAGTTGTCTATGCATTTTTCATTTAATCTCCATGTGCAAACACGTTATATTTTGTTTTTATTTGTTCAGTCTACATTGTTAGATTTGTTCACATTCAGCAGAATGGAAATCAACAATGATCAGTTACTGAACAGCTACCCAGTATATTTGTTCTATTTTCTCTTCCCTTGCTCCCCGATCTGCTATGTAGTTCTTCATTTGACTCATTAGAAACTATGAAACTTGTTCTGAATACAAAATAAAAAGTTCAGAACCAAAAAAAGTTATGTTATAAATTCCTCGGTGTGGTACTTATATAAAGTTCAAATTTTACAGCAAAGAACTGAGATATGGAGAGACCAATGTAAAACCTTTCTACTTATATTGACTACCCAGTCTAAGACATCTCAGATGTTATTTTTCAGGACTGTTTAGCATTTCATACCAGTAAATAGTGGTATAATTTAATTGACATTATTTGTAAAAGGGATTTTTCACCTGCTTAGAAAATCTGATCTTTATCTCAAATCTGGCATCCAGAAAATGATGAACAAACATTTAAAAAGCACTTGTCATAAGTAATGATAGCAATGTCTCAGTGTCAAACAAGAACTCTGTGGAACAAAGAACATATTTGACTAACTAGAAGAATAAATAAAATTCTTTATAAGATATCTTTCTTTGTCTTTCTGACTCATGCTTGATTTACTATACACTACTATATGCAAGTTCTGAAGAAGCCAAGTAGGTGTTATGTAAATAAAATGACCTTAAACTTTTAACCCTGATTCAGATTAGAATGAATTTTAATCTAAGTGAGGCAAAGATCCTGTGAAGAATTAGATAATGATCATCCATAAAAGCTTAGGCGCAATGATGACATTGCTGTGTCAGTATTTCTGTCTCTTCTTAAGTATTTAAACTGAAAAAAGGTATCTGAATTAGGTGGAGTCAGAAAGAAACTCAGATACTTCTTAAGCAAGATTTGCATTAGTCTTCCAAAAGTTTATCTAACTGCTTTATCATTCGTGTAAGCTGCTTTCACAAGTTCCTATTGCAATGTGCTCCACGGTTCTTACAATGCATGAGAAACAAGCTCTCTTAGTTTATTGTGGAACAGACTATACCTTCCCCTTCATAATTTTACTTCATGAACAAAAGTTCTCATATTTTTGAGAATTAATAACCACTTTCTCATTCACTTTTTTGATGCTACACGTTTTTACAAACCTTTACCATTTCCGTTCCCATCTATCAGTTGCTCCTTATACAATACATTATTTTCCCTTGTGTTTAGGTATTTTTGTTACTTTTCTGAGAAGGTTATATAATCCTGCTAAATGTTGCCTGAGTTATGAAGACCAGAAATTATTTTACATATAGCCATAGTATGAATTTGTAAAATGTTATCATGATATTTTCTTCAGTGTTCAATATTACAATATAATAATCATCGGCCACTTTCATCTTTACTGCTTTAAATGTCTCTGTATCTTTAGAAAGTTCTTGTTTTGTCTTAAAAAGATTGCTGGGAGGAACCTGTGGAACTTTAGAATATCTATTTTTTCCAGGCTACTGCCATATCAATGTTAAAGTGCCCTCTACCCTTGCAAAGAAGTTTCTTGTTTCTCTTCATGTAACAGAATGATAAAAGCATGGAGTGAGCATAAATAGCTTGGGGAATGGTGTTAATTTCCTGAAAACATCTGTGCTTGTGCTTGTCTTTAATACCATGAGTTTTTCCACTAATTCCAATGTATCTATGCTTGTAAGCACTGGTCTCCTGGGTGTCTCCGCATATTCTGAAATAAGTCATGAAGTACAATGCCTAATCCCATATAAACAAACAAATAAACAACAAAAAAAAACCAAAACAAACAAACAAACAAAACCCAACACAAAACAAAAGAAAACAAAACACCGTTTGTTTTTCTGTATGGTCTATCAAATACTATAACATGCAGTTTAAAAATAACTGCAATGAGTATTGGAGAACGGGAAGAATGAGTCAAGGGCTACTCACAGGCTTTTGTTACTGGAAGGCTTTGTTCCCCTCTGTGTCCCACAGCCAAAGGCTGAATTTCTTCAAGTATGATTGTACTGAAGTCCTCTGAAGTATACTTCCTTATGTTACACATGAACTTTGCAATTCAAGCCACAATATATTTAAACAATCCATGGTGTTTTCTGGTTATAAGATTTTTAGGCTAAAACACCATAAGACTTCTATAAATCTTATTTATAAAGAATTCCCTCTACCTGCCAGTAAAAATGTTAGACCACTATATGATTTGATGAGAAAAGATAAACATATTTATATAGTATAGAAGAATAAAACCATTCAGGGGATCAATACTGAAAAGAAAACATTTTTAAAGCAGACAGTCTGTATGGTTAAAGCAGTTAAATCTAATGGAAACACAGAAATATTTAACAGTATGTTAAGGGGATACGATCTATTTCTAGTGTAGTTTAATTCAAATCTCTAATAATTACACAACTGGTGTTTAACATAGAGAACTCCAGCAGAACAGAAATGATTAAATTAAAACCTGTAACAATAATCATAAAAAAACAGAGAAGAAAAAAACCACACACACACACAATAATAATGGAAGAGTTTTCAACAGTGAAAAACTCTTTGGCTTCAGTTTTGCTCTTAATTTTCAAGGTTTATTTCTTGTATTTTCTGAAGTTCCTATTTTTTTCTGTTTAACTGAATATTATATTTTCTTTTCTTTTTTAATGAAGTATAGTTAAAGGTTTTCATGTATTCTGAAATGCAAAAACAATCATCTGAAAACCTCAAGAACAGACTGAAAATCTTGTAGAATGTTTAGCACAATTCCCATTGTTGCACTTTTGAAGGTGACAGATTTCTAAGAAGTAATAAATCAATTTAAAGAAAACTTCCCAATCATTTTAGTCACCAGGGCCCTGGTCCTTCTGGTAAGGTCAATGGGAGATTAATATAGACGCTTTCCCTAAATTCTAGAGCAAAAAATTGTTCAACATTTTTTTAAAATTTCTTGAGGGATGGAAGATGAGTGAAATTAGGCATATATGCACTACCCTGACTAAATCAGGGGATGGACTTCCATAAAAACCCCGACCAGGCAAGGATAAATGATGTTTCCAGTGTTTCTGCTGGAAAGGGACAAGAGTGTCTGGCTCCTCTGCTTGCACATGATTCAGCATAGGCTACACTCCGTATATCTGTTCTGAACTGCTCCTACTGGTTACAAAGACTCTCTGTTAGGTTCCAGTCTTCTTTGCAGGGAGAAAGTAGCAACCGATGATGGTGACAAAGTAATGTAAATGGCATGCAGTGGGAAAAGTAGTTTATTTTAAACTTGCAAAAGGCAGAAGGATAGCTGAAAGAACTGTGGAAAGATGACCACTACTTGCAGACTAAATAAAACTTGTATGACCGTCATTATGACAGCTAAGTCTCTGGACTGGGCAAGATTTCCCCAAGGACTACCAGTAGATACGTATGAGCGCTATTCAAGTTTTGAAAGTTGTGCTACTTGAAATCAACCTTAAAAAAAATAGTTTAGTCTCTCAGGGAGGTGTAATTCATGAGATAGAAATGGAATTTCCTTTTCAAAATGAAGGAGAAGATAAATCAGCGATAGAGATGAAGGTCTACTGCCAAAATATTGTGGAAATTACTTATTTTTATACCTATATACAGAGATTTTTTTGTGTGCTTATTTCCCAAGCTGATGATATATCTACTTTAAAACACCTTCTATATCCTCTTTTATTAATATTCTTCATGACTTCATACACTTGATTAGCTAAGGTTCAGTGATTGCATAACATATTTTCAAGACTAAGAAAAATATTTGAGGTAGGCTTGAATGTGAGATTCGGGTATCTAAATTTATATATACTTTATATAAGTATATATACAACAGCTAAATGTCTGTAAACACCCTAGTCAAAACAGGTCCACTCAGTACAATTAATGAATTCTAGACATATTAATCTTTGATTAATATGATAATCTAGATCAGACATTTACATTTGGTGAGCTGAATTGCTCTGTAAACTGAGGACACTGACTTGAAGGGAACTTCAGTTGCCTTAATAATAGACATCTACTCTTTTTTAAACACCCTGGAATATCTCACTTGGCTAGAAGGTGATGATGCATGCAACAATACAAATGGTATTCTGTAGTGTTGTGTCAAACCTTGCCAGCCATTTGCAATGTTTCAGATGTCGAGAAGTCTCAATTGACAATACATGTTTATAATGGGGTTTCAGGTGTTTGCGTCCCAGGCTGAATCCAATTTCTAGGTCTCAATTCAACTGTACCTGCATAAGGGTCTAGTGTCCTTTGAGTTGTCCTGTGATGACCTGGCTGATCTTCAGGTGCTACTACAGAAAGGTCTGTGTCTCTTGTAGGACCCATGTACTAAAGTAAAGCCTAAACAAAAGCACAGAGAAATGAGTCCTTGACTACTTCTATAACCAACTAGATTTATATTGCAGAAGATCCTAAAGCAAAGAAATAATACACTAATTTTGTTTCCTTGTGTAGCTGTTGCTAACATTATACCCAGTAAGACATTTGAATCAATAGCCCTTGAGACTGGCAAGGGACACACATTCAGGGATGCAGTAGGCAAAGACACTACACACCTAAGCAAAACTGGCAGCCACAACCTGACACATTGCAGAGGAAACGTCCTGTTCCCTGAGGTCAGTGATGCTGGTCTAAACAAGAGCGGAGGGCCTGAGTCATTTATTACTCTTAGTATATTTACTGTGTGTTGTAGAATGGAAATCAGAGAACAGAAATTGCTCTCCACCTGCTATCTATATCTGCTTAGTAAATAAGTTTTAAATCATGAGTGGCATGATTCAGTTTTTACAACAACCACACCTAAATGTCCCATGACATGCCTGCATAATAAGTTCTAGCTACATAAGGCCGAACACCCTTAATGTCCTTGAACATCCTGGAGCATTCCAAATGGTGTTCAACACTTCTAAGTGGGCAACAAAACTGAGTCCCTAAATACCTTCAACAGTGTTGATAGGATATGCACCTCATAGTGCATGTTAAATTTTAGTGAAACTGACCTCAGAATGAATTGGGCACTTTTGTCTGTCAGTAATAGCACTTTGCAAATACAGAAGAAAACCATATACCTACCTTCTCCAATATTTTTCTAGTAATAAGAAACATACACTACATTTGGAAGCCTTCCTGGGACCTTATGAAGTAAGATGTAACAAAGTAAGATGTAAGTCAGAGTGAATATATCTGTGCAATTCCACTGCCTATGTGAGCCAGTCAGGAGGTTAAAGCTTTTGGAGGCAAAAGGATGGATTTTTGTCACCAAGGAATGTCAATAAAAGTTATTATTTTGTTTTGATCTTTTAATTTTCTAAAGCCAGCTTTTGCAAATATGGAACTTAAACCCTTTGTTTCCTGTCTCATTGTGGTTGTTTGTTGTGACAAGCTAAAGAAAAACAACTTGGAGCGCTGACCAAGGTACTGGAACAGTTTCAAACATAATCAGGAGTTGATGTAACTCTTTGAAGCACTAAATTTCTCAATAATCTGTGACACTAGTAAGCCTTTCACAATGTATCTAAGTTAAGGTAGTTTTCTTAAATTATCTCTCTCGCTTCATCATAGCCAAGAAAGCAATCCAAAAAGTCACCTAGAAATCTAAACCAAATATTAACCTATGACTTTTTTTTTTTTTTTAATGCCTCTCTTCAGCACAAAGTTTAAGCTTTCATTTTCTCACCTTTCCATCATGTTGCAAATTTGAGGTATTTGCTTGTAGAAGGTAAATGAGTACATTCTGAATCCAAACCCTGGAGATGTGTACTTTTCATTTTCACAAAATTATTTTTCTTCAGGGTTTCTCAGATCTGTAAATTAACTCAGAAAAACTGAAGGGGAATTCTTTTTACATTTCTATACTTCTGTCCAAGTCAATGCCTTACTTTAAAGTAATTTTAACATTTGTGAAAAGTGCAATAAAAGCTATCTTGAATACACAATTTCATTATGGATAAAATAATTCTTGGTTGACAGTGTTATGCAGTGCGGATGTGGTATTTTGCATGAAGCTGAAGTGAAAAAACACTTATGTCTAACAGAAAATGCTATGCCTATCAGGAGAAGAGTGTTTCAGGAAATGGTAATGAAAATTAGAGTTATAGAAAAAAAATCAGACAATGGGTTTCTTACAGAGGGATGAATACGGGCAGATGGACATAATATACATAATGGAGGTAATGTAGAAAAAGTATCATGGACCAAAAGCTTCTGGGTTGTTTTTTGAGGTGGTTTTTTTTTGTGGTTTTTTGTTTTGTTTTGGTTTTTTGGTTTTTTTGGTTTTGGTTTTTTTTTTGGGGGGGGGCAGTTTTTTGTGTGGTGGTTTTGTTTTGGTTTATTGGGGGGGTTGGTGGGTTTTTTTTTTTGTTTTTTGGTTGTTTTTTTTTTTTTTAAGAGAAGATCAATGGGACCATTAGTGAATGAAATCAACAAATTACATACAGATTAAAGATACCCCACCCACCCACCCACCCCCCTGCTTTTTCTTCATATTATATATCATGGAATTTCCACTGAATAACTGTAGTGGTTTAACCCCAGCCAGCAACTAAGCACCACACAGCTGCTCGCTCACTCCAGTCTGGTGGAATAGGGGAGAGAACTGGAAGAGTAAAGTGAATAGAAGATAAAGACAGGTTAATAGGTAAAGCAAAAGCTGCACACACAAACAAAGCAAACCAAGGAATTACTTTACTACTGCCCATTTACTACTGCCCATTGGCAGGTGTTCAGCCATTTCCAGGAAAGGAGGGCTCCATTGCACATAATGGTTACTTGGGAAGGTAAATAATTTAATGTCAATTGTCCCTCCCTTCCTTCTTCTTCCCCAAGCTTACATACTCAGCATGATACCCTGTGGTATGGAATATCTCTTTGGCTAGTTCAGGTCAGCTGTCCTGGCTGTGCCCCCTCCCACCTACTTGTGCACCCCTAGCCTACTTGCTGACTCTGTAAGAACTGTTCAGCAGTAAATAAAACATCCCTGTATTATCAACACTGGTTTCAGCCAAATCCAAAACATAGCCCCATAGTAACTACTATGAAGAAAATTCACTAACCCAACCAAAACCAGCATAGTGACCTTGAGGTAAAATGTTTAGGCAAACAGAGGACTTAAACAATAAAGGCATGGCAAGAACATCCTAACCACTTCTATTTAATACAGACTCTGGTGCTTGGGCGGGATATAAAATCGCATGTTCTAGAGAAAAACATTTTCTAGTGAGTAGAGTTCAAATGTGAATTCCAGGGAAAAAAAAAAAAAAGAAGGGGGTCCAGCAAGAGCCAGCAAGAAAGTAGATTATTCTACATCAATTTAATGTAGAGATCCATGTATCTTCATTGGAGAAACTAATTCTGGTTAGTTCACTAGACAATATCGTGTGTTAGACCTGTGTTTTATTACCTTAATTATTCATATGAGAAAATAGAATATGAAGCTAGAAATATAATTTTTTAGTATTGGCTAGGCTGCTATCAGATTCACCTGTTCAGTGAACAGCTATATTTTTGTAAGAGCATGTTCTTACTTTCATGCTAATTTTAAGAGAACACGTTCAACAGATCAGTTCATGGACCTTCTGCGAATAGAAACCACAGGTCTATGAGTAACTTCAGATAAATTAAATTGACGTGTAATTAATTCTTCAAAAGTATTAGGTTTTTTTTACAATAGTTTTTTTCTTTTCTGTTTTTTAAAGAGAAATTATAAACATTAACAATGTCAACATTCATTATAGAAAGTTAAAAGTGTAGCTAAACTAATGTTTTACCTTTTTCTATTATTATGTAATGAAAATACATCAGAAATTGAATATCTGAAGTTTGTAACAATTTCTGAATCTTAGTATGAAAATACATCAATTAACACTGGAAGCTGTAACTAAGTCTACTTAGTTACTGAATTAACTCTGTCATTATCTTGAAACATTCATGCCCCACATCAGGCGCCAAAAAGGACTGATGTGGTTTAATCTCAGCCAGTAGTTAGGTACTACACAGCTGCTTTCTCACTCCCCACTCAGTCAGAGGGATGGGGAAGAGAATCGGAAAGAAATAGAAAACTCCAAGGTGGAGATAAGAACAATTCAATAATTAAAATAAAATAAAATAAAAGCAATTATAATAACAACAACAACAGTAGTTATGAAGGAGGAAAAGGTGGAGAGGAATGAAATTCAAAGGGAAGGGAGAAAAGAAGACAATTGATGCACTATACAATTGCTCACCAACGACTGACCAATTTTACCTGCCAGTCTCCAAGCAGCAATCTGCAGCTTTCCCTTGCCAACCCCCCCATTCCTTCACTGCCCTCCCCCGCTCTCAACCCCCCAGTTTATATACTGAGCATGATGTCTCATGGTATGGAATATCCCTTTGGCTAGTTGGGGTCAGCTGTCCTGGCTGCGTCCCCTCCTAATTTCCCGTGCTCCTCCAGCCCTCACGCTGGCAGGGCCTGAGAAATTGACAAGTCCTTGACTTAGTACAAACATCACCCAGCAACAACCAAACCCATCAGTGTGCTGTCAGCATTGTTGTTACACCAAATCCAAAACACAGCACTGCACTAGCTACTGTGACTAAAATTATCCCAGCTGAAGCCCCGACTACACAGTTGGCCCTTTTGGCCACTAGGGCACATTGTTGACTCATACCGATTTCACCATCAACCAAACCCCCCAGATCTCTTTCTGCATGGCTACACTTATGTCACCTAGTCTATACATACATCCATGATTACACTGTCCCAGGTGGAGAATCCAGCACTTGGTTTTGTTGAAGTTCCTCATAGAATAATTTAGGTTGGAAAAGGCCTTTGAGATCATCAGGTCCAACCATTAACCCAGTACTGCCAAGTCCATCACTAAACCATTTCAGTAAGCAACACATCTATGTATTTTTTAAACACATCCAGGGATGGTGATTCCACCACCTCCTTTGGCAGCCTGTTCCAATGCTTGACTACCCCGTCTGTGAAGAAAATTTTCTTCCTATCCAATCTAAACCTCCGCTGGTGTAACTTGAGGCTGTTTGTCTTTTCCTGTCACTTGTTATCTGGGAGAAGAGACCTACCCTCACTTGCCTACAATGTCCTTTCAGGTAGTCATAGAGAGCAATAAGGTCCCCCCTGAGCCTCCTCGTCTTCTCCAGGCTCAACAACCCCAGCTGCCTCAGCCACTCCTTGTAAGTCTTTTGCTCCAGACCCTTCACCAGCTTCATTGCCCTTCTCTGGACACACTCCAGCGCCTCAATGTCTTTCTTGTAGTGAGGGGCCCAAAACTGAATGCAGTATTTGAGGTTCAGCCTCACCAGTGCTGAGCTCAGGGGGACGATCACTTCCCTAGTCCTGATGGCCACAATATTACTGATACAGGCCAGGATGCTGTCCCAAGTGACCCAAGTGCAAGACCTGGCACTTCTCCTTGTTGAATCTCATACAGTTGGACTCAGCCCATCAATCTAGCCTGTCCAGATCCCTCTGCAGAGCCTTCCTACACTGAAGCAGATCAATACTCCTGCCCAACTTGGTGTCACCTGCAGATTTACCAATTGGTGTACTTGCTTCTCTTATCCAGATCATTGATAAAGATATTAAATGAGACTGGTCCCAACACTGAGCCCTGGGGAACACCACTTATGACCATCCACGAGCTGGATGTAACTCCATTCACTACCACTATTTGGGCTTGACCAATCAGCTTGGTTTTTTTCCCAGCAGAGAATGTATCTGTTCAAGCCATTAACAACCAGTTTCTTCAGGAGAATGCTGTGGGAGACAGTGTCAAAGGCTTTACTAAGGTCCAGGTAGACAGCATCCATAGCCTTTCCCTCATCCACTAGGAAGGTCATGATGTTGTAGAAGGAGATCAGGTTTGTCAAGCAGGATTTGCCTTTCATAAACCCCTGCTGGCTGGGTCTGATCCCCCAGTTGTCCTGCACATGCCATGTGATGGTGCTCAGGATGATCTACACCATAGCCTTTCTTGACACCAAGGTCAGACTGGCAGGCCTGTAGCATCCTGGATTCTCCTTCCTGCCCTTCTTGTAGTTGGGCATCACGTTGGCTAACCTCCAGCCTTCTGGGACCTCCCAAATATAACCAGGACTACTGATAAATGATGGAGAGTAGCTTGTCAAGCTTCTCTGCCAGCTCTCTCAGAACTCTGCTGCACGACAGGTTCCAGCTCCTTCTGTTTGTTGCCCGTGCTTCAGGCATTGGCATAGATGCACTTCAACTGTGTTACTGATCTCGCCTCCAACTTTGGCATGTTGCCTCTAGGCTTACTTCTAGTGAGCCTGGTTTTATTGCCCTCCCCTTTAAATCTAGTTTAAAGCTCTCTCAGTGAGCCCTGCTAACTCCTGACATAGGATGCTTTTTCCCCTTTAAGACAGATGAACCCTGTCACCAGCAGGCCTAGTACCATGAAAACTGACCAATAATAAAAATAAAAATAACAATAAAAAACATTCAGCCTGTGACACCAGACCTGGAGGCAAGTATTGGTCTTTGTGATCTTCAAATTACATGCACCATCATTTCCAGCAACTGGCATGATAGAAGACAACACTGCTTATGCTCCTGATCGCTCAACCAGTCACCCGAAGGTCCTCAGGTCTCTCTTGATTTCCCTCAGACTTCTTGTTATCTGGATTTCATCACTGCCCATGTGGAAAATGAGTAATGGGCAGTAATCAGAGGCCTGTACCAGGCAAGGGATTTTTCTAGTAACATCTCTTACCCAGGCCCCAGGGGGGCAGCAGGCTTCCCTATGGGCTGGGCCTGGTTGACATATCAGGCCATCTGTTCCTCTCAGAGTGGGGTCACCAATGACAATCACCTTTATTTTTTTTCTAGCAGTGATGCGTGGCATTGACTGACTCTCCCTAGGCAACTCTTCCAGCCTGGACGGGTCTTTGCCAACATCATTTTCATGGCCCTCAGGTCCCAAAGCCTCACACCTATAGGGGTACACGGAAAGGTGAAGTAGGCTGGGAGGTGATTTGCCTCCTGTCCTGAGCAGGGACCTGTTTTCATTCCTTCCCATCTCTTAGGTCCCCTCCTTCTGTCTGGTAGCAAGAGGGTAGGGGATCCTCTGCTTCTTGTGATGTGTCAATTTGGTACATTTGTCTTAGCGATAGTAGAGTGGCTCCACCAGTCTGTCTCCCTCTCACACTTTCTGATACTCTGTAACCTTTTTACTTTCAGCTTTGGCACCAGACTGAACAGATTGTCCACGTGGTCGCACCTTACGCAGTTGGTATCTCTGCTGCCCTCCGATAGCAGTGACAGGCTCAGGCATTCCCTGCAGCCTGTGACCTGGGCTGTTGCATGTTTACATGGGAGCTATATCTGGTTCACCACATGCCGTCTAGCACTGGGTTTTGACCAAGTGAAAATCATAGCTAAGTTTCTTCTGGGAGGGTGATAACCACTACTTGAGCTCACCTCTCTTGAGTCATAAGGGTGATGGTGCCTTCCCTACACACCCTCGATGTGCAAATTCTGCACCATGTCCTGGCTGAGTGCCACACCCAGTTCTCTGCACTCCTGGTTGCTCCAGCTCCCTGGGGTTGCTTTTGTACATGTGAAGGTTTGGTCACCTTCACTTTTGGCTCTGCCTACACTGAGTCAGATCTGTTGCTCTTTAGTATCTCAGCACATCCCATTCTGGGGTGGGGGGATTGGGGCACACTCTCTCTCTCTGCTCTTTCTTCGTCTTTTTTTGGTTCATGGAAAGCTCCCCACAGTCCTTTGGTGTGATTGTCTGCCAGAGCAGCATGCCTCAGAGACTTTATATGGTTGGCAATTGCCCAGCACTCTAATCTCTCTGTAAGGCCTATCTACCCTCAAGGGCATCAATGGCTTCTCGTGATTTAGTATCACTGGCAAATTTACTTAGTGTGTTCTCAACTCCTGTGTCTAGGTCATTGATAAAAACATTAAAGAAAAGTAGACCTAAAATTAAGCCCTAGGGAACACTATTCGTCACTGGCCACCAACCAGATGTTACCACATTTACTACAACTCTTTCAGCCTAGCCATTCAGCCAATCATTCAAGTTGTTTTATGAAAAAAAAAAATCTCTCCAAAACTGTATCTTCTGAACATCACTGATAAACTGACTTATGCTGATTCTTAGAAAGTTCTGAAAATGAAAGGAGCTGGCCAAAATGTCCAATTTTTTGTCTGCTTTCAAATACTCTTCTAGTAATACAGCTCCTCAAACGTTTTCATTATAAAGAAAAAAGAGATTTCCAATATTATATTCACTATTACTTTTCTTGGCAGAATGAAAGTGGGAAAGAGTATCAGTGAGAAACTTAAAATTTATTTTTTCTTCTCCTCTTTCATTTTTGTTAAATTGTCTGACTACTAATGGTCTACTAATAAAGTACATTTGGGTTTTCTGGACTCTTTCCTTGTCATTTAAGAAATAACCTGTGAAGAAAGAGTGAATGAAGAGAGTCAACTGACTAGCTAAGGAACAGTTGAAATGTTTTGAATAATATTAGAATAATGATAAAAATACTTTGAAAAATGAATAAATATCCAGTTTTGTGAGGAATATAAAAGTTTTTCTGGAACTGCTACATGTCTGCACTTCAAAAGTTATAATTTTCAGTGCTGAACACTTGTAGAAAATTATCATAATTTTCACCAAAGATAAACTTAAAAATTTATTTTGTTCTCCAGCCGGCTGAGAAGTCTTAGAGTGGGAAGTGTTTCTTTTCTTTTTTCTGACAATGACATGAAGTATGAGACATGGAATTGAAGGCAGAACATGACTCTAGACTATTAGTTAACATATATGTCAGGTATAAACATTGCTCCTGTGATGTTTTAGTTACCTAAATGCTACCTTCCCCTTCTTGAGCAGGACAGTGAAAAATGGTATGCCTGAAGGCTGCTATAGTTTAGATATCTATCATGTGTATGTCTTAAAGAAGGAATACATTATAAGGCTCAGTTCATTTTGAACATTCTTTTGTTAACCTCATTTTGTCTCTACTTTGCATCTTGAGTACATCCAAAAATCTAATTTGAAGTTTCATAAACAGCTTGGGCACTGCCAGTGCTGCCTGCAAACTGAAAGAAATGTATTACACGGCATAATTAACTTAAAATAAATGAAACACAATTGGATTTGCCTTATTGAGTTTACATAAAGTAGTTAAATTTACCTAAATCTTTGTAATTACAATATGGCACATTTAGAAGTACAGAAATTAAATCTGCTTCACAGATGCCATTTTTTAGATTTTGCATATTTCTTTATCTTTGAATCTGTTCTTTTGAACTACTGTTTTTTTTTTTAAAGTTGATTACACATGGTGAAGTCAATTAATGAAAATACCCCCACCCCCCTACCCCCAAAAAATGCAAATACATGAATCCTTCTGTGAATTGGTCATTTGATACTGAAATTAAATAAAGCAATAAAATAGCCTGACTCAGCCAGGTAGTAGGATGATTGTATTTGAAAGTGTAAGCAGATGCACCTAAAAACTGATTATCAACCTGCTAATTAAAATGTATTTTCTCATAGAGTACACTGCATTGATAGATACATCTCAGAAAGGCTTGTCTTGGTCTAATAATAAGAATTCCATATTTCTATTCCTTAGTTGGTCACTATAAGCTTGTAATTGTGCAAAGGGGATTCTCATTAAAAGTCGAAATGCAAAAGATCAAAGATTCCTTATTACTTTATAGATTGTATATTCTGATTTTTAAAGAATTTAGCTATGCTAAACTGAGGTAAAATTTAACCCTCATCCATATCCCACGTTAATCATAATATCTCAAAATTTATTCACATAACCTGAAATTATTTATGTTCTGATTTATCTTTTGAGTCTTTTTTTCATGTTTTTTTTTCTTTTTTTTATGGTTTTTTTTTGTTTTGTTTTTATTTTGTGACCTTTTCTTAAATTAAAAGTCCTGTTGTCATTGTCTTCTGAAAGAGGGCAAAATCTAGATCTAGATCCTTCTGATCCTCTTATTCTTCTAGATACCAATTCCGTAATTAAAATTTAGTTACTGCAAAAACTAAAATCAAATTCACCATTTTAAATTTAAAAGCTTAAGAGCATGGGTTCTTTGGGAGGCTATGGTGGAAAAGTATAACATTTTGGAAAGCCAAAATGTTTCCTGAATTTGCAACATCACCTGGAAAAAATAGGAAGTAAATTAAGTACACTGAACTATACAACATGCAGTTTGCACAGCCTTTCTAGGTGAAAAGGTTCATTGAGTGAATCATGTAATAATTCACTTGAGGTTTTGGTTATTACTTATGCTTGGCTTACATTCTTCTGATTGCTACATTTGAGATCTAACCTCTACTATATCGCTTTTAAGCATTTATATTTATTTCCCTGGAAATATTGAGAAAATGGATTTATTATACATGAACACCTGTTCTTCTGTTACTATTAAAATATGTTTGGATTAGCATTGGATCAGCCACCGTTTTGCCAGCAGCTGGTTAATTATCTCACTCAAAGCCCAACTACTGTATCACAAAGCTATTATTACTAATCAGCAGCTTTACCCAAAAGTTAGTAGGAGATTTCCATTGGCTTGAACAACTTGAATGGATTGCTTTCTATGAAATGTATTTATTGTTGGCTGTTGGCATCCAAACAAAGCTCTTTTGAAAGTGAAAATAAGAGTAGTAGAGATGGTTAGCTGTGAGAAAACATTCTGGTTTACTGAAATACCTGACATGAAGGCAAAAATATAGCTGATGTGGAATGTTTGAAAAGTGAGAATTAAGAAGAGGTGTTAAATTGGACCTGTGTTTCACATAGTGAGAACCTGGCTTACATTTTACTCAAAATCTAAAATCTGACCTCCCTGAGCAAAAATATTATATAAAATTAATATGATTTGGAATTTTAGTTTGCTTAGAGGTACAAAACTATTATATTTTTATTGTCGTCGCCTATAGCACCAAGACTTAAAAAACAATTGTTAATAAAGTTGTCTTGTGGAAAGAGACTACTACAGCTGAAAGAGGAAAAGCAACTTTAGATAATGCCAGCAAATCAGAATTGGCACAATTCATCTAAAGCTGTATAAAAGATGAATTTGAAAATAGAACACAGAGCACACCATGGTGCTCCAGAGGCATTCTTTAATCATATTCAAGTAGACTTGTCATCAGCAGGAATTCTGATCGTCTTACCCTAGCCTTATTCTCCCCTCTTTCTCATTTAGAGTAAGACCACAGAGTAAAATGTCGCAGTAAGCTAGAATCACAACAGTCATTGCCAGGTACAAAGAATCGATAATGGAAGACAAGATCCTCTCTTTGTGTATCAAAAAAGGGACACTGCAAGATCTTTGTAGTCAAAGAGTTATCAGCAATATTATTGTAAAGCAGTTGTCACAGAACTTGTGCAGGGCCATGGAGACCCCATCACAGATGGGGATAAGAAGGAAAATGGAGACTGAAAATTTGTTTTCAACGCTGTTCCATTAGCAGACAAGCTTGCTAGTACAGGGAAGATATGTCACAAAAAGATGTTTGTGGCTGTTGCTGAAGGCCACTCTGAAAACACAACATAAGTCTCTCTTCAGATGGAAGCTTGATTATAATGAAACAAAGGTAATTACATGTACCTAAATCACTCTAAAATTAGCTAATAAACTTTTCTGGCATAATGTATATATTTACTCATGTTACACAGTGCTTAATCTTTATTAAAAAAAACCCCAAAAACAAAAAAACAACACAACTTTTTAGTGTTCTGAAGTAGTTGTATGTTAAACTAAATATTTTAGCGTTCATCAGTACAATCACATTTGTCTGTCCATTTTCCCAAAGAGGAATTTTCTCTTATTTACTAGTGTGTTTCTTTGTAATTAAAGTCACTTATTATGAAAAGCAGCTTCTCTGTTATTTAAAGAAACTAACGACCACAGGGCCATATATGAACATCTGTGAATTAAAACAGAAAGCTAAGACCTTTTTTCATTGTTCTGATTGACACCAACCCACTTGATGCATACCCCTGCATCATGCCATAAGCACATACCTTTGTGCCATCCTCTCCCTCCACAAACTTACATAGTCAGATTGTCTCTAAATTTAAAGTGTCTTGTAAATAATAATTGTAAATAATTTATGTTTTAAAATCTTTAAGAATCTAGCCTTAATATCTATCCAAGAGAATAAATACAGAGGTCAGGGAGAGAATCTAGAAATTCTAAGTGTATCCAACAAAAAGTATCAGAAACTTAGCTGTATTTTTGAGTCCTGTCCCTTGCTACTGCCCTTGTGTTAAAGGCTGCAGGCCCATAACTGTTATCACTCCATTTGTGTTATGGATTCACAAAGGTTATAAATTGACTAATGTGTAATAAGTCTGCTGCTGTAGGAATTATTCTCAAATCCTTTCTGGTTTTGTTTTGTTTGTTAGTTTTTGTGGTTTTGGTGTTTTTTCTTTTTTTTTTTTTTTCTTTTTTTTTTTTTTTTTTTTTCAGAATGTGACTATTAAAAGTGTATAATGACCTATTATGACAGTGAATGAAAACTGAAAGGGAAGTTTGTGGGACTAGGCACATTCATTATAAGCAATTATTAAATTTATATCTGGAATTATTTTCATAGAAGAATGTCCACTATATATTTAAATGTTCAGTAATGATCATACTGCCAGACTTCATGATTTTTATCCCTTTAGGTTTACAGTGTTAGAATAATAGGAATTTCAAATAATCTTTGACAAAGAAATATGCTATAAATTATCTAACTGCCATCAACATGAGAAAAGAAGTAAACATGTGGACATGCTGATAGTGATTTTCCACAGCCTGATCCTTTATGGATGGACTAGTTCTATTCCAGACTGATTACTCTGTCATTCACTAGAGCCTATCTTGTCTGCTGCTGTCACGCTTGGTCTTTGACATTAACAATAAGATTAGCACCAGCTCAGACTGTCACACCAGCCAGAGCCTAGAAAGATATCACAGACCTTGCTTTAGTACAATTAAATTTAAAGACAGACCTTTAAATCTGTGTCTTTAGGCAATGATTCTTAACCTAGGTCATAATACTGAATTTCATTTGCAAAGGGGAACATCGGCATTGTTTCGGTAGCTCCCCATTTAAATTATTGAGATAAGTATATAAATCACATAATTTACCTTATTATATGATTATCTACTATGATTAACATGTATAACACACACACTTTCTTTTAACATACTTGTTGTCCTTCAATTTATCAGTGTGTAGTTCTCCCTTCTTACAAATCATATGAATAGAAGTTATGCAGAGTACTTCCACAATTGCAAATATTCATTTACTGTGATGAGACTGTCAATAGAGGCCTCCAGTTTCTTCCAGAATTTACACAGGTGTCTGTTTTAGGAAAGCAAAGCAAAGAATATACACATGCAGTAAAGAAGGTACAAGGCAGAACTGGATGCTTCCTTAGGTATCTTGAGAAAGTGATGTGGTGTTGAAAATAAAATAGCTATGACAATTGACTCTCAAGCAAAAAGTACAAACAAAATCCAGACTGTTTAAATACTCCGTGCTGAATGTCACAGTCTGACAATTAGTTTAATTATAACTCCTATTTCAGATATTGCAAAATTTGATTTTCAAAATATTATGCATTGTCATTTGGCATATGGAGGATGTAATCTTTATCCCATGAGAAGGACTTAGATTAAATGTTGCTCTTTAATTATTCTAACCTTTTTGTTTATTACTTAGATTAGAAACAACTATGTGAAGGACTTGCGTTTCAGGGTTCAGCATAATATATTTGCCATCCTAGACTTTTTATGACAAAATTCTTCTTTTAACTTGTCATGGACCCTCCAGTTCTACTCTACTATAAAAAACACTACAATAACAATGTTTAATATTAATAAACTGATGATCATAGACAAAAAAATTATTATATGTGTCAGCTTATAGACATATAAGCAGCACGTGGTTTTCTTCCTTCATGTCCGATGGCTAATAGGCAATTATTTCTCAAGCAGCACTTATAAGCTTAGTATTATCTGATACCTCACTTTCTAGAGATGTACCTGACTGAGCAAAGTGGCCCCTCGTGGCACGTAATATTTTCTTAAATACTTTACTTTCTCAACTTTCCTTTCATTTTGGCTTACAAATGTCCAATACCTACACAATTTTACCCTTTATTTCTGCATCTTCAAATGACAATTTTCAAAGCTGAAAATTTTCAGGTTTTATTACCTAAAGTCTTTGACTCCTCAAAAAATATATCTTGTATAGGAAGCTAGAAATACGGCATCAGTCTTCTAATTTTAAATATTGAGGGGCTGAGGTTAGCTTCAATAAAGAAGATAAAATTTAAATTCCATCTGTGAAAACAGTAAAAAGTTCAGGAAAATTCAAGAAGCAGCGTTTAATCTTCAAGCAAATACCCACCCGTGCCATTTCTGAATACAAATCTGATTATTTTTTCCTATATACATTTCACTGACAGCTTTTTCTCTAAACCTGAAAGACTGTTACTTATTCAGATATTCTACCTGTTAATCAGCTGCCCTTATATCTTGCAGCTATATCTGTGTCTACTTTTGCTGTTTCTAGAATAAAAATATACAAAGCTAATCATATCTCTTTTCAAAATTAAATAAAATAAAATTAATAATACAAAAGAAGACAGTGATACAGGAAAAGCTACACAAAGTGAGGTCTCTTCTTAGCTCTTTCAAGTAAGTTTAGAGATTTCCAGAAAAATTTCTTTTTAACATGTTAAAAAGATTTTCTCATTAATAAGAAAGACATTATGATTTGGCTACAAAATGAACCCTTGAACTTGACTCAGTGTGATATGCTAAGAAATTGGAATAATTATATTTTACTGAAAGTTTTTTCTGAAAGCTACAGGCTATCAAATCCCACAAGTGGTAGCTCACTTACAATTTGATATCTTTAATTATAGTATATCTTCCCTTAAAAAATTTAACCTTTCTGAGGCATAGAAACTGGGTTTCAAAGGAAAAAATAAATCTAGTCTTTAAGCATGAAAAAAAATCAATACTGCAGGTTTTTCAAAACAAAACAAAAAAAGAAACCCAAAGTGAAACTATAGTGCTTCACAAGAAACAAGACTGATGGAGGGCTTTTAATTGAAAACATTTAGCTCCATTTGGCTTGTTTTCTGGTTGCTGACACCTAACAACTTCTCATCATCTATGGTAAAGAAACACGTCACCTGCATCATGCCTAGTTATCATGTTGATTCGATTGTAAGTAATTAGCTACTGTAACTCAGATGGCTGAATTCAAATTCATCACTCTATTGTGACAGAGTTTATTATATGCAATATGTAAATTCCTGGAGGAGACCAGGTTCAGACCCTGTATCTCTGGCTTTAAATGTCAAAAAAAAAAAAAAAAAAAAAAAAAATCCCTTTAGCTTTTCCCTAAACTTAGATAATTTGTACAATGTCTGAAAATTTGAGCATGTGTCCCAGACCCAGACAGCTTTGGTAAAGCTAATTCTGCACCATTCCTTAGTAGATGTTCTCATGATAAAAATATGATCCTTTTACCTCTTTCTCTTCATTCTTGAGAATTTGCTGTTGCTGGATGCACAGTGAATCAACCAAAACAGACATCGTTCTAATTCCTTACCCAAGTATAGCCATTTCTGTTTGGTAGCAAAAGTTGTTATAGATATTACCTTCTATGCTAAGCTCAGTGTTACCACTGTGGTTTAGATATAGCCTGGTAATTAAGCAATTCTTTTGGGGAAATGTGGAACTGTGATACTTACCTTTTTCATTATGTACACTGGTATTGGCTGGGATAGAGTTAAATTTCTTCATAGAAGCTCCATAGTAATCCCTTGAAGTTGTGAAGACCTCAGCTGCCATGAACATCATAGAGGTGCATTGAATTCATGGTGGTTTTATGTGAAGGAAAATTGGGTTTTGTGTACACTAAGATCCTCAACATATAGTCTATACTCCATAGATTTAGTGATGGCAATTTACTTTTCCTCCTTACCTTCTTAACCACTGTTGCACCATTTTTCTGTTTTTCCCCCGAGTCCTTTCTGTAGAGCATATTTACAGATTAGTTTAAAGCAGCTCATGGCTAATAGAGCTGTAAGAGTACTCAGTAGATGTTCAAAAAGGGTATTTTCCAAAATGCCCCACTTCCTGTTCTTAAAGAAATATATATCTAGCAGATGGAAGAAATTCAGCAATGTTTGCATATAGGTGTATGATGACTTTTGAAGGACATAATGATTTGTAATCTTCTTCATGCAGTATACTTTGAAAATCAGAGGTTCTGGAGTACTTTGAATCAAGGAAGGAAACCTTTTCTATGGCCAGTACTGCTAATCAGGCAATGTCTTCAAATGCTAGGCCCCAATTTGTTCTGAAGATTTACTTCCCTGTTAATGTGAATCATAACGTACCTAGATGTTCTGTGAAAAAATGATAGCAAATTCTGAAGCACAGACTAAGCAAACAATTGTTGAATAAATGTGTTTGAGTAACTTTACAGAATGTCACCAAGCTTTTGTCAGTGTTGTAGCTGCAGATCAGTAATATTCTACAGTTGCCTAAGCTAAGCACAGTCTTAGATATAATATAGCCTGTATAGTAACAAGTAGGAAACAATCAGGGGGAAAGAAAAAAGTTAAAACAGAAATAATCAGAGATTTAGAAGAAACAGCTTCTGAATGATCTCTCTAGTTTAACATTCCAACCATTTTATGGCACAAGCAGATTTTGTGCATCAGTGGAATTATTAAATGTATCTACAATACATATAAATCAGAAGCCATTTACTCCACAAGAATTTATATACTGTAGGCATTACTGTAATTAATTTAGAAATTGACCATTTGTTGCCTGTATTTTCTATTCTAAAACATGCTATATATGTGGTAATCTAAACTTCTAATGTACCATAAACAATACCATACTTTATTAACAAAGTACCACAGTCATGCAGTGTTAAATGACAAATCAAGGTCTTCTATGTAGGATTACCACTTAAATAAGCAAGATTCAATGTGGTGAATGGTTGGACAAGAAATCAAGGAGAGGAAAAAGATTTTGTGCAAAATATTTAGATCTTGGTTTCTAAATTTATAACACTTAATACTATCTCTGCTTAGAGGAATTACAGAGGAATGAAAGCAGGTTAATTAACATTGAAAAAATACAGCTGTGGGCTGGCTTGGGGTGGTGGGTTGGCTGATGTGGATAATGTGCAACTGTGGCTGGTTCTGTTAAGTGGTTAAATAGCTCTAAGGGGTATAGAAGAGGAGGACAGTATGAAGAAAAACCTGCAAAAAGCAGGAGGGTGAGACAAGGAGAGACCCTGGGAGAAACAGGGAGAAGAAGGGGGTCTGGTTGAGGAGAAGCTGGTTGGAAGAGGAGCATGGAAAAGAAAGAATCTGCATGCAGCTGAGGCAAGAAACAGGGTGGGCTGGCACGAAGATGAGGAAGGCACAGCATGGACAGTAGATGAAGTGTTGAAACCTTACAGGAGATTAGTGGCTGTGTCATGGCAATGGTATAACTTATTGAAGTTAGTCTGGTATGGGATGGTAAAAGCCTTGTTGCAGCTGGCTAGTTTTAACAGTGTTGCAACACCCTCTGGAAAAGAAAAAAAAATATCCAATGGCAAAATCTGATCCTAAGAGTCAAATTCTCAAAAATAACTTGTAGGGTGTGGCTGTATGAAATTGTAAGTACATCTGTAGAATTAATCAAGTATAAATTTGAAAGATTGATACTGTATTCATGGATGTAAAACATTGACTGACATTTCAATATTTTAATGAATTTTGCAATGTATTCTAAACAAATAATGATTGGCCAAGTAAATGATTGCAAATTTTCCAACACTTAAGCTAGATCTCCTGAAAAAAAACTTAAATATATTGACAAAATGCTTCTATGGAAAAAGAATGGCAAGATTCTTGGGGCCAGATGGAGACAGTTTTAACTTGATGAGTGTAAAATCTCTTATTCTTGAATTGATGCTGGTAAAAATTGTGAGAAAGGAAAATTAATGAAAACTCAATCTTACATTAAGAGTAAAATGAACTCAGTCATGAGCTTCATGGGTTTCAAAAATGGAATAAGAAACAAGTCTTTAACTCAAAGACTGTGCTAGCACCTAAAAAGAAACACCTAAGCTTGTAGACAGATGGCACAATACCAGAAAATGCAATTAGTTTCTTCACTGCTCATGTAATGACAGTGTTCTAAATTACCATTTTAACCGGCTCTCAAAATCCATAGCAACGATAGCGGAGAGTCTGAAAGACAATTAGAAAGAACTTTGTCCATGTTTACATATCATTGTTCTTGAGTGTGTGATGGGCTTAGGCTTTGTCTTATTCAAAAATAAGTAACACATTGCTTGCATGTTGAATACTAAGATTCAACTTTACTCCACTTCTGAACCAGACAGTTGTAATGATTTTCACTGATGGCTAGCTAACAAACTTAAAGACTTGGAAAGCTTTGTAGGCACCTATCTATTTGGAATCTAAGCACATTTAACTTTTTATCAAAGTAACTCTCTGAAGCAACATAGCTATCCTTTAGCAATATTCTGTTCTTGCCTTAAATACCTGTTCACAAAAGTAATGAAAAAAGATATGCAGAGGTTTGACATGTTTTTTCTAAATGCATAGCAAAATGCATATTATTCTATTTTATAACAATTAAATTGCTTATGCACATTTGCCTGTGTTTTCACCCTTTCAAAGCCTGATGTTTATCAATGCCAGAGTAGAACTTAACATAATATCAGTCATGAGGAGAAGACTTTATTTAAACTGTTTATATAGAAAGATTATTTAGTCTTAGCTATTCTTTATTTTACCTCATACTATTTACATGAAAAAAGCCTTTCCAATAGCTTGGAATTATGGTAGTATAATTACATTTTACAGAGGATCAAGGTCTGTTTTCTGGAACTGCATCAAAATACATATGTTTCTCTCTATCTTCAGTTTTGCAAGAGTCCTTAAAGAATTCTGGTAGGCATTACTCACCTTTCAAAAGCCATTACTAGTTCCTCCCTAATGTATTAAGTTAGTCTAGTTGGTTTATGACTTCTCCATTAATGGAATTTTTTAGGTTTTTTAGGAACATTTTCTCCTAACACCAGGGTGAAGCATATCAGGCAATAGTTTCTTGCATCATCTTTAGCACCTCTTTAAAAAGTAGTACAATGTTGTCAGCTCTCTTGCTCTCTGGTTTAACAGCTATTTAATGATGAAAGGTCTCATCCTGATTCCTTTGTCACTAGTTGAAAACTCATTAAATTTAGTGGGAGCAGAATACAATTCTACTTGCATAATTTTCCTACCAGCACTGTTCATTTTTGTGTGATTTCATTGGGATTCTTGGACAAATGCCATAGGTGATTGGTGACCTCTTTTAACTTCATTTCTCACATTGCAGCATCCCCTCTGATTACCTGTTTGCACTTAGTTCCAAACAAAGTCCCATGTTTTTAATGGTACATGAATTAATTTGTGTGGGGTCACCTCTACACACTTTAGATACAGAATGGATGACACTTCTTGCCTGACAAGGACCCCTTGGGCGGGGTGGGGGGTGGGGGGTGGAGAGAGATTCTGCCCATATTATGATTTAGATCCATTCCCACTGTAGAACAATTTTAGGTTTTAGGGAATGTTAGTAATTTCAAAGTGGGAATTTCTCCTTATGTATTGAAGTATATTTTATGAGTTGAAATTCATCTTATCACATGACATATTTCACTGAGTCAAACATGAGTCACTAGGTACTGATTACATTGACACTGCTGAATACATGAACTTCAGACTAATCTGTGCTTCCAAAGTTAAGCAGAAAAAAACCCTGTGTTCATATTGCATAGTACTTGATCTAAATATCCTTTGGGCTTTGTGTGGTGCTTTTTCTACCATTAAGTTGTAATTGCTATTCTGTCCTTAAATGGGTGCTCTTTCTGCATGTTTGTTTTGCTTTTCAGTTTCTTAAATAATGTGAAGGCTGTGCTGCAGCCACAGTATTACCACATCATTGCAAAATGAAACTGAGGTTATATGTTATGTTTGTGGGGTAGGAAAACATAAGAAACTTAAGCTGGCTGTTAGAAGTGAACTGTCACCTGAATAGAAGCCAGGCTTTGCTTTTATGTCAATGAGATGTTGCATCCCAGAATATATGCAATGTGGTCAATAAAACAATTTACCTGGTAGCGATGTGGAAACATGCTACTTGACAGTGTAGACATAGCCATTGTCTAGGGTTTGAATAACTCTTACATTAGCACATTTCAAAGTTGATCAGAAGTGTGCTTGATAACAGACCAGTGAAACTGTGAAAGTGAAAAAAGAAGAGGATTTTGAAGGAACCTGTCAAGTAACACACTTGGGAGGCTCATTTGCTGAAAGCAAAGCTGGGTAGCTTTGTCACTGGCCGGGAACAAAGATGGCATTGTGCTTGGCATTGGGTCATGAGGTTATGCTGGAAGCCTTGTAAACAGCCACACTAGAGCTTTCCAGAACTTGTTCAGCTGCACCAATAAGGAATTATCTATTTAAATACCACTTTTGCATTCATCTACCCCCAAATTATTGAGCTAATCACATAAACAACAACAATAATAATAGTAATAGTCACCAAGCAGAGTTGTTTGCACCTGACCAAATCCAGTATCAATATTTTACAAGAGCCAAGGAAAATTTTTAGGTGCTAAAGAAGCAATCTTCTGCAATAATGAGGGGGAAGTAAACCAAAACAGAACAAATAGGTTCTGTTATCAGTAACTATCAAGATTACTATTCTTTTTTATATATTTTGTGCATACTTAAGATTAACGTGGGCATTTAATCTTACTGATATGATGTAGATAGACAAATAGTTTCATTAATTCTCTGTAATGCTTTTGCACTAAAACTGTGGAAACTGTGATGACTAACAAAAATAAAGTTATTTTAGAATTAAACAACCTATACAGGATCTTTAGAGAAGTAGGTACTTTCCCAAGTATGTCACAGATTTCCTTTACCACTCTGAGCAGTGCACAGAGGCTAATACTATGTGGTCCTTGCTGATGAACATACAAAACAGCTTCTCAGAGGGCTTTATTAGTGGTCCTCAGGCAAGTAGCTACTCCTGGGGTTTCATGATGTGTTGTTTTATCTCCCTTCCTATCATCTTTCCTTGGAAAAATGGAAGCAATAATACTCCTGTGAACGACAAGATCATTGAACAAACATTCAGAAGTTTCCAAACAGTATTTTAAAAGTTTATATTTGCATCAAAGATGGAAACTTACTTTGTTTTGTGCATATTTAAACAAAAAAAAAAAAATTGGTCTTATTCCCAAAGATCTTAGAATTTACAGGCTCCAAGTGGATACAACTGATGCATATATCTCACTGAACAAGTAATAGTTTAATAAACAGAGGGCATTGTACTGTGACTGCATAGCCATTCATCTGGGCATCTGTGAATATATGTGCATTATTTTTAAAATAACCTTGCACTTAGAATTAAGGAAAAATATTAAGGAAGATAAGGAAAAAGTGTATAATGACTTTGTACGTTTTAAAAGGGAGGTGAAGGAGTGATATGGAAAGTACGAAGGAACGAAGTAAAAGGCAAGAGCCGTGTTATTGCTGCAACAATTATTGCAATTAACAATGGCTTAATAGTGTATATAATTTAAAAGAGAAAATTTGAGCAGCACAAGGGGTGATAATCTTGTAAATAATAGAATAAATGCTGTATGTATTTGAAGCATTCTCATGACAATTGTCTCACCTCTACTCATTAAATAAAACAAATCAGAGTTCATTCAGTAAAAAAATTAAAATTTCATTATCTTCGATACCCTTTTTTTTTCCCTGTCAGATTGGTTTCTGGGGCTATAACTCAAAACAAAACTGGAACCAAAATAACTGTTTCTGACAAATTTCTGTTAGAATAAGTATCTCTATACGTAAACTGTATGTTTTGTGCTATTTTGCATTAATCTGATTCAAGTAAACTTCAAAAAATCAGCCTTGAACTGACAGTATCCTGATATATATATTTGTGATTTAGAAACTACTTCCCCAGTACTTTCTGACTGATGATGAGAAGGGAATGAAAAGCTCAAATGAATTTAGTAACAAGTTTCTGCTGTTTTCATGCCTGCTGGAGAGTTATTTATCCACTTACAAACAATAAAATAAAATTGACTTCTTTAGCCATTCTCTTTTAGATATCTTTAATTTCAACTTCATCAAGTTTGCATATATTATTTTTATCTTTTATACATAGCAGCCAAACAACAGTAGTGTGCAAGTAAATCTAAAAGCCTTTTATTATATTACAGTTTAATTTCTTAATTACTATGCTTGCTAACTTTTATTTTTTGAACAAAACTAGCATCTACTGTCTCAATTGTTCAGAATGTGATATTTTTAATGATTGGATCTGGAAATAGCTGGAAGCTATTATTTTAAACTTAATCTTAACTTTGTTTGCATGATAAGTAAATGCCTATGCTGACAGGTAACTGAAGATAGTAGGTAATAACAACATAGTGACATGAACACCCCAAAGACATATAGTCAGGGAGGACAAGTTAGAGTCTTTTTTATCTTAAGAAATCTGCTTCAGAAGAAAGTAGATCCAGAATATTTACTTAGTGAAGTGCTCTCTACTGACAGCTAAGATGATATGGAATAGTCAAACTGATTCCAGTTTGTGGGAGCTAGAAATTAAAATTAATCACCATAGAAGAGATGGTAACAGAGTACTCCAAAATGTTCATCATTAAAGCACATTGCACAAAGGTATATTCTTTGCTTGTAATCTGTTATTATTATAGTATAATTTGATTATGACATTCCGGACTACTCGGGAAACAAAGTTTGATGAAGATCCCAGCATTGCTTATGAAGTGTGAAGTTAAGAATGCCAGAGGGTTTTTCACTTCACTATCCCTCTGCTAATTTCTCTTAGTGACTGGCAAATGGTAAATAGGTTCAAGGATGCATCTTGATTCTCTGCAACTATTACATTGCACAATAAAATAATAATAATAAAATATATTCCTTCCTCTCACTATGTTTAGCTGTAAATATAAATGAAAAAAAGAGTTTGGTGATTTAATTCTCCGAGACTTTGTCTTTAACCTACTGGATCTTGATGATGATTCCTTTACTGACATAATCGTTTAAGCTGCAGTAGGTTCTTGAATTATTGAACCTATCATGGTTTAACCTCAGCCAGCAACTAAGTACCACACAGCTGTTTGCTCACTTCCCCCACCCCCTCCCCCCGGTGGGATAGAGAGGAGAATCGGGAAAAATATAAAACCCATGGGTTCAGATAAGAATAGCTGAATAACTGAAATACAGTAAAATATGTTGCAGCTGCTGCTAGTAGTTGTAATGAAAAGGGAGGTAACAGAGATAGAGGAATAAAAGTCAAGAAAAATAAGTGATGCACAATACAATTGCCACCTGCTGAACAATGCCCAGCCAGTCCCTGAGCATGGATCAGCAGCTTCCAGCCAATTCCCCCCCACCCCCCCGCCCCGCCCAGTTTATTTGCTGAGCTTGGTGTTCTATGGTATGGCATATTCCTTTGGCTAGTTTGGGTCCTGTCCTGGCTCTGCTCCCTTCCAGCTTCTTGTGCACCTGCTCACTGGCAGAGCCATGGGGGACTTGAAAAGTCCTTAATTTAAAGTAATTGCTACTTAGCAACAACCAAAACCATCAGTGTGTTATCAGCATTATTCTCATACCAAATCAAAACCACAGCATTAGACCAGCTACTAAGAAGAAGATTAACTCTATCCCAGCAGAAACCAGGACAAGCCTCTCCACCAGACACAGACAGATAAGGTTGTCTCTTGCCATAAACTACTGTAGTTTAAATAATTCTAAGTATTTGTTTAAATCCTTATAATTGTTGATGGTTTTATAGACTAGGTATTTTGTTAGGTATTTTGTTAATCAAAATACGCATATCTTGAGTCTAATATTTCTAATATCCTCCTCACCTTCATAGGGAGTACCCAGCTGATGCAAATAAATTCTTCTTAAGAGCTTTCTCAAAAACATGTTCCTGTATTGCTATAACTCATGATTACAGTTTTACATTTCATAGTCAGTGTTCCAACACCAAACTATGGTTCAGGGTTGGGCTGCTGCTGAAATAACTTTCTTCATCTTGCACAATTTTGTATTTCATAAACTTTATTTATTCCAATGATGGTGATTTCTGGTGATGGTAGAAACTCTTAAGCCTTTAACTTACTAAATGGGTAAAAACAGAATCCAAAGTAAGCAATCTGGTGACTAATGTCATCTAGCTGCAGACGTCAATACTGTAATTATGTACATCTGAGCTGGCCATCCTAGATTTATATGATAGTTAATGCAGAGAAATAAGTACTATTTGGGTGTGATTCATCTGACCTACTTTATGTCTGCTTTAGAATATGATAAATTACTTTTTAGAATGTATCTAGTCCTTTCCATTTGCTCTAAAGGGAATTTAGAATGACTAGCTTAGGAGTCAGTATCTGGGTTTGGTAGTGAATACCATCGTCAGTGTTTGTCACTATGAAAAGAAGATGCATATTGTAAGAAGAAACATAAGAGTGACTGTTCTCCATTCATACGCAACATTTACAAAAACAAATACCATGCAAATTAAATTTCCTTCTTAATGATTTCCTTTGCAAAGCTTTAAATTTGCATTTCTTATGGATTGCTTTTGGAAGAACTAATAAGAATATTAGAAATTATGGAAATGAAAGACAGGAATATAGGATAAGGACAAACTTTCTGAGTTACTGAATTCTTTCATGGTAATTTAATCTTGAAATTCTTGTTTATTTAGTCCATGACTCCAGCTGTAATGCTCTCCTAGAACTGGACTTTGGTGGTTAGAAACCTTCTTCTAATTTCCAGTGTTTTAATTTATCCCCATTTCTTACTTGTCCTTACATAATGCATGACATTGATATCTGAGCTTTCTTTATAGAAAAATAGTTTACAAGTGTCAAATATGATCTTATTGCAACTACCTTCTCTAAATAAACAGCAAAAAATATCTAGGAAATATATCTGAATACTGTAGAATGCTCTAACTCTAAGGAAATAACCATATATTTAATCTCCCTTTTCCTTTCCCCTCACATTTCTATTCCTCCTTTCAATACCTGTTTGAAAGCTTTCCTATGTCCATTGACCCATATTTATGATGGCATTTCCTCCTCCCTTTCCTGAGAAGATATATTTACATAGAAATATTTTGATTATTGGTCAGCTGTGTTAAAGTAACACCTCAAATTTAATAATACAATAAATTTTTGTCCCAACAACCCCCTGAGCTGACATTTTGTGATTTCAATTCTGCATGAATCTGGAATGGAGATTGTTAGTTGTACTCAATTCAATTTAGTCTGTCAAAATCTTTGAGTTTTTGCAACGTATAAAATGCACGTTCCATTTACAACATTAATTCTTTTTATGAACATCCCATTTAACATGTAGTGCTCCATTACCATTAAATTTTCCCTTTCTTTGGGAAATTTCTAGTGCTGAGTCTGTAGTACCAGATCATCCATTCAGTTTTTTAATATTAAAAGAAAAGTCACATAAACTTTTAGATTGACTTGCCTGGCAAAAGAAAAAAAATATTAAAAGTCATTCAGCAGCAGTCTATTTTGGATACAGTCTATTTTGGACGCAGTATGGAATACTGAGAATTTCTGAAAAAGTCAGAAAAAATATTGTATATGGATAAACTGGCTGTATACAAAAACCTGTTCCACAGGCACATGTAGGGACAGAATCACAGAAGAGAGCTATAAAAGTTATCTATGGTGTTTAAAAGTTATGAAAACTCTTGAATTGTTCAAAAACTAAGCTTCCTGTAAAAACTCTGACATTTCCTATGCATCACATATGTGAGGTACAGATTAAGGGAGGTGCTAACATCTCAAGAGTGGTTTTGTGGTTAATTCTTTAGATTTGAAACATAGATGATCTTTGTTCCAGGCTAGAGATAATTGATTTGATGGTTGAGTGACTGTACTACTAAGGTCATGCAGGATAAAGGCCAATCAGGCTGTAATTCTCAGCGACTGAAGTGGCACAGGTAAGATTTATCTTCATGTAACTGAAGCTGACCACAGTAATTTAGAAGTGATCTTAATATTCGGTCAAAAAAAGGGAAATAAAGGAAACAACTTTCTTGTCTCGTTTCTGTGAAAATATATGTCTACAAGAACTTTAATAAATCTGATTTAGTCATGATTTGACTAGCTCATTATATTTGCTTCACTACAGACTTTTGATTTACATAAATGTTCACTACAGTTTTAATTGCATTTTCCTTCATGTTACATTTTACTGCTACAGTCTATGGCTGTAATTGAAAAGGACTGAATTTTTAATCAGGGATGTATTATGTAGAAAAATATGTATCATTTTAACTTGACAAAAAATTACTGTGTTGGATAGAACTTCAGAGATGTAAATGCAGAGCCTCCATCTACAAAGTATTAGCCTGCCAATCAGTATGGCTATAGGCAAATGTACAGACTGACAATCCTTTTAGTCTGATGAAGAAATGTTGAAAAGATTTTAACCCCAATTTTTAGGTCATCACTCTAAACAGGCAAGCAACTGTAGAACTGCTTAAACAGTTTTGTAGAACTTGACACACAGTTTATCTAAATAGTGCCTTAAATGGAAATCCCTGAACTCACACAAGACAATGAAATTACAGTGATCTGCATCACAAATAACTTCACTAGTTTAACCTAAAACCAGAACTGTTAATAGGTTGGTGCTGGATATTATTTTATTTTTTCTCTGCAGTAGTGATGCCCAAGAATTCAGCTGTCAGTGTTTTCCTTCGCCATTATGGACAGTCCCAGTTGCCACTAGCCAAAAACATTCTTCAGTTTCTGATAGTGCTCTGAATTACCTATCTCTGTATAGTCTTATATACAGTATTTTACATACACTGTCTAGACTACACTTTCACAAATAAATATTTGGTGGGTTTTATTGATGACCTTAACATTTTAATCTTTCTTCTATATTCCACATAATAGTAGTATCAGTATTTCACTTAAATACTCATTGAGTGTACTAAAGTTCAGTATTAGTCAAGATTGGGTCAGCTGAACTTCCTTTTTTGCACTGGCTGTGTAATACTAACATTTATTTTATAACTTTGTAGTAGTTTATCCTTTGGATCAAACTAAGCCATCTTAACCTAAAACACTTTCAGAGTATTTTTAAAGAAGCAGTCATAAACTGCAGCAGAACTACCCAAGACAGGATTTAGCTTTTGTACTAGTTAAAATTACTTTAATGTACTGCATTCAATCATTAAAACGGGGGGGGAAACCATTTACAGCTCTCTGAAACCACTGCTTAGGAGTTTATAGAGCAACTGCAGTGAAACAGAACTGCGCAGAAAACAGTTTCAGTACTGTGCACCATTTGCACTACTTTTTGGTTTCTAGAAGTTATTTTTAATTTATAGTGTTTGGAAGGTCTTGCTTCCCACTTATGAAATGTATTCTGTACTCCTGGGGCCTTGTGAAGGGAATTCTACTTACTAGCCTGATATGTGAAACGTGCCAAGAGGAATAGCAACTAAATACATTCTTAAAAAGATCCAATAGCTCAGAAACAATAGGCTGCCCAATATTTCAATTTTTAGGTGAAAAGAAAAGACTCAAGACAATTTACTGGCATGCAAGTGTATCACTGTAGCCCTTCCACTACTCAGCATTCCCTGAACAAAACCCAAGTATTCATATTTTATATCCAAAAAAGAGAAGTTTCATTATAAAGACTATAAGACAGGCAAATGTGTTATATTCATCATATAGAAAAGAAAATGAGAGGCAGAAAGCTTGAGCAGTGACTGCCCTCAGCAAACTGAAGAAATTGATTGCATGTCATGACCCCCCTCTACTTAAGCTGAAGAGAAGAATGAGATACCACCCTTATGTATCGATCTATTTCATATAAACAACCTGAGTCCTTCCCCTTCCAATAGAAGTAGCCAACATTAGTCTTGGATACTAAGCGGTTATCTTTCAGGTATTCAGATTTCAGATGACTAAATAACTCATGTAAGTAACAGATATATTGACTGCTTCAACACCTTTGAGCAGTAAGGGGAGATGAAGATTTTACTAAACAGACATAAGAACAGAATATTGCAAAATGTAATTTGGGAATGGTTCCTGATCTGCAGTACCATAGGAATTAATTTTCAAGTTTTCTACAAAACATTCATCTTTACCACTCCACCAGGCTGCAGTGTGTATAATGTCTGCAGTGCCTATTACTGATCTCCCTGAAAATGCATGTGTTGATAGATATCCATAGAGCGACAAATTTGGGAAACAGAACACAGTGGTAGAGCCTAAGGAACAAAAGGAAACCAATATGGGGGGAACCCCCCCAAACCATCAAAAAAAAAAAATAAAATCCAACAACCTTTGTTCCTATACTGGAACCTTTAAAACATGGAATTAATGTACATAGTTGATGAAACATAGTTTAGGGAAACTTCTTTAGCCCACTTTCCCAGGATCCAGCATTTAGTGGGGTCATGGGTTACAAGTCATTCATGCACCTAGATGGTATGTGCTTCTTTTCTGTATGTTTATGAGTACATTAATAGTATCAGGTCTACAAGAAAACACTTTAATCAGGTGAGAAAAAAACCCAGTATCTGTTATACACTTGTACTGGATTCAACTTGTACTGTAGTGTGTTTGGGTTGCTAAAGGCTACAGAGTTCCCTGTGTGGAGAAGACACTGAACTGCCTTTAGCTGGTCACTGCCAAGTCTAGCTGACTCCAAGACCATTGTGAATGCCCATTGCTCCCCAATACAGCAGCCAGACAAGGGAGCCTTTGAGATTCCAGTTCACATGTATTTAGGACAGGCAACCATGGGGGAGGAAAAAAATGGGTGAACTGGTACAAACTAAGTGTAACCTGCAGTAAAAACAGAGAAGGTAAAACCATGAAGGAAGGAGGTGTATAGCTTGTGTTGAGCCTGGAGAATTAAATATATTTACTTAAGTGTTGTGTGTTGTTTGTTTGCTTGTTTGTTTTGCCTTTTTTTCCTAATTATCAGTCAACAGAATTTGGTACTACCTGGAAATAAATTAAATTAAAAAAAAATCTATTGAGTGAAGATTCCTTCACCCACAGAGCCACTGTGGTCTAAGACTATTATGCTGTAATGATTTTAACAAGAAAACAAGTGAAGAATCATCCTGCAACTCAAGAAATCTGGTTTAAAATTTGTCACAGTTGCTTAAATCTTTTCAATTCATTAATTAAATATGTATAAAAAGGAAATAAATCTCTTTTTCCAACCATTTATTTAGTTTTCCTGGGTAGATTTTTATTGACGACAATGAAATAGCTCTCCCTTACCCTTTGAAGATCTATTCAGCCAACAAAATGCTCATTTAGAAGGTTTTTTTTACCTATAGCTGTCTGCCAGTAATGAAATGGAATATAAGGCTTCTACAGGTACCTTGGCCAGAAAAGGAAGATTAAATAAAAATATCCCCCTTATAGATATGACAGAATAAGTAGTGACAACCAACAGGGAGAAGGCTGGGGTATTCAGCAATTTTTTTTATTTTATTTTTTTTTCATCAGATATCAGTGGTAACCTTTCTTCCCACAACTCTCAAACCCCTGAACCTCAAGGCAAGGACTAGGGGAATGAAATCCCTCCCATCATAAGTGAAGATCAGGTTTGAGATCACAAGAGGAACCGGAACATACACAGCTCCTTGAGACCTAATGAGGTGATTCCACAGTCCTGAGGGAATTGGCCGATGCAGTTGCCAAGACACTTTCCATCATATTTGAAAAGTCATAGCAGTCAGGTGAAGTCCTAGTGACTGAAAAAAGGGAAACATCACACCCATTTTTATAAAGGGTAAATAGGAGGACTGTGGGAACTACCAACCAGTCAGCCTCACTTCTGTGCCTGCTAAGATCATGGAACAGATTCTTCCAGAAGGATCCTGTCCATCAGTGGACAAGGGAAGAGCTATGGATGCTATCTACCTGGACTTCTGTAAGGTCTTTGATGTGATCTACAAATTCTTCCCTCCACATCAGAGAAATATGGGTTTGATGGGTGGACTGTTAAATGGATGAGGAATTGGTTGGATGACCATGTCCAAAGAGTTACAGTCAATGGCTCAATGTCCAAAAGGAAACCAATAAACAGGTGGTGTCCCTCACGGCTCTGTACTGGGTCCAATACTATTTAATATCAAAGACATGGACAGTGGGGTTGAGTTCACCCTCAGCAAGCTTGCAAGTGACAGCAAGCTGAGTGGTGCAGTGGATTCACTAGAAGGAAGGGTTACCATCCAGAGGGACCTGGACAGTCTTGAGGAGTTGGCCCATGCAAACTTCATGAAGTTCAACAAGGCCAACTGCAAGGTCCTATACCTGGGCCAGAACAATATCCATAATCAATACAGACAGGGCATGAATGGATTGAGAGCAGCCTTGTAGAGGAGGACTTGGGGATACTGGCGGATGAAAAATTAGACATGATCTGGAAATGTGTACTTGCAGCCCAGAAAACCAGTCATATCCTGGGCTGCATAAAATCTGTGTCCAGCAAGTTGAGTAAGGTACTTCTCTCCATCTGCTCTGCTCCCATAAGACCCTACATGGGGTACTGCATCCAGCTCTGGAAGACCTTAACTCATAGATGTTTATTTACTCCCAACTGATTTTTTATCACATATGACATGAATGAAAAAGTTATTCTGTGTAAAGTTAGCCTTATATTTACTTGGACATATAAACAGAATACATATATATATTTACGTACATTTCAGCTGCAGAAAGGATGATGAGTTTTCACATTACTACAAAAACACACAAGCCATGGAATATCTTTATCGTTTTAGTCATAGAAGATCAGGAAGATATGCAAGTTTTGAAGTATAGAATCTTCATTTCACAAGTATTTTCCTAATGTAAAGATAATTTTTCTTTGTCCCATTTTAAAAAAAACAGACAACAAACCACAAAAAAAACAAAAAACACAAGAAACAAAGCCAAACTCTCACAAAAAATAATCTAATTTTTATTTCAATATGTGATCACTACCTCCCATCTTCTTGTATACACTTATATGTCTTTGATGTAATTATTTAAGTGCTTATATGTGATTAAATCTATATTTTACTTTGCACCACTTCCTCACATTCCAGAAGGTTAGAATTACAAAGCTAACCATAAGAAACCTAGATACTTTCAAAATAGAGTTATCAGAGAGATCAAAAAATGGAATAGTACATTTCAACAGATCATGATTACACTAGTGGAAAGAAAACAGCCAACAGAATGGTAAATCAAAGCTTTATGTCCAACTTATTGGAAGTATTGTTAATCCATTACTATTTGTGGGGGTGGCGGGGGGGTGAGGGGTGGGGGGAATGGAGCTAGGTATAGGTATCACAATATCGATTTCCACAAGCGGAACCCAGTGTGCTTTCTGTGCACACCGGCAGGAGTAGCATTCCACATCTTGTGCCTGAAGAGGTTCTTTCCAAGCTTTATGCAAATCCCCTGACCCTCCAGACACTGCACATTCTTCAAACAGACACCTACCTTCAAAAGTGACAGCAAGCAATAATGTGACAAACGAGCCTGCAGTCTACACATGTGCAACATACTTTACCTAGAATATTTGGATGTGATAGAATTAAACTGACCTCTGTGACAAGGACACCTTAATAAAAAAAGCCAGCAACAAAGGGTAGATGAGGGGAGGGAAGCAATCTTGATTGGTCCTGTGTTCTACCTTTGCTGCCTGTTGGGTTAGGACATTTCTTAATCATCCTGTCAACATCTGCTGTGCATCTCTTTACTATGATAGTTCCATTTTCTTGACTGAAAGAATGCTAAAATGTTTTCTCTGATGCTTATATGAGAGAGAAAAAAAATAAAGAACAGTCTTAGAGTCTATCATGATTAGCCTTTAGGTAGACTGTACAAAACATTAATGAATATTGAAATGGGAATTAAAGATGCTTTGCTTAGTGTTTGCTTTTACCACACAGTTTAGCCTGGCTTAGCTATTTTTTCTTTTTTAAAAAAATGACAAGATAAATTGTGCACCTCTTACATGTTTTTGTTAATGAAAGAATTATTGAGGAAAAGAATAATCAAATCTTTCCAACTGTCTGGCCATTACAGGTAATGTAGAAATTAATTGTTTTCTGTTCACTTCTACATGAAAACAGTAAAAGCCTTGTGAAAGCTTTATGTTTTCTTAATTGCAGACATAAAATTTCAGAAAGCACTACAAGGTACTCTTTAAATTTGTCTTGACAGACTTTTGGCATCAAATCTTTAAAGTAAAAGGAAAAAAAAAAGGCATCCCATAAGGAGATAAAATCACTAGCTGATGGAAATTCAAACTTCTTTCAAACTTACATTTAGGAGTTGGCCTTGGTGACTGAGGAGCTATCGAAGACCTCAGTTTTGCATTTTTAATGTTTTTCTGAAGTTATAGAGTATTTCAGTTAGCACACCTCTTATAATTTATTTGTGATGAAAGTGTTCAAGATAAACTTTTACAATAAACATGATATATAAGGTAAAATATATAGACATATATTTTATTATGTAGCTCAACTCATTTTGAGATTGTGTTTCAGAGACAGAAAGGGAAGTAGGGATGTAAGAACTGTGCTCCAGTTCTGATTGCTAGGTTGGTCTGAGACTTTCTCAAGCTCCTATGGGTTTGCTTCAGTCAGAGCCATGCCGATGAGGCATATATGAGCCATTGAAAAGTGCATATCTGCTTTGTTTAAAAAACTCTTACAGTTCTGTGTCTAAATAAAGCATTATTCTGACAGATCAAAACCACAGAGATTTAGAACTGCTTACTTAGAAAACAGTAGTTTGCGTGATATGTGTATATACTGTATACCATATAAGTTTGTGAGTGGTTTTGTTTTTCCTATCAGATATATGTCATCAGTGTTAACATCAGTGAAACAAATGTCACAATCTATGAAAAGAAACTTCATCTGTACTTCATGCTTCTCCCATGAATATTAAAAATCATACAGTGAAATGAGGAAAGATGTGCACACATTAATGATGATACTGGGAATACTTAACTAGTCGATGAATAGTTACTGTGGTTAGCTAGTTAAAAAACTGAAGTAAATATAACATTAATAAGTAATATGGTACTTCAGCTTTCTATCACATAGAGTCTGCAGCTGAAAATTGTTACTTGAAGTGTTTAGAAACTGTTCCAAGACATTATTAGAAAATAACCGGCTCTTTTATTTAATTTTCACTTTTACTTTCTAATTCTTTCATATCTCATATCATCTTAAAAATTGAAATAAACTGTACCTTCCCTCTTAATCTTGTTCATCCATTAAGTGGCTGAAACACAGTCAGTTAAGGGATCTACATGCCCATAAAAACGTAGAAAGATATTCCTCCTTGCAGCCGAATATTTAATAGTCAATTCCAATCATTGAGAAGCAATGTATTCCTTTCAATATAAAAATATTTTCTTAAAATAATTTTAAAATACTTTCCTTCTCTTTGATTTTTAGTTTCTGAGTTATCACTACTCAACTAGGTCCTGATACCTTGCTGTTCTTTGCAATAATGTAAGCCGAATCTTTTTATTAGAAGACAAATTTGTTAAATTTTCTGTTGAGCCCTGATGTAGAGATTCAGAGAAAAAAAAGGCAACACACTTTCAGACTTACCATAATGTCTGAGAATTCTCAGAAAAAAAAAGCTACTCATGATACAGAGATGTTATAAACACCAAGTGTTGTAGATAGCAAATGTGAGAAAACAGGTCTGCATGTGATTTGTTTGATTTATTCGATTCTCCTGCTGGTAGAAAGGACATGAATGTGTCTAACAGTTCAAATACAAATTTAGGAATAAATTTAGGTTTTCTAGAGTTAATTATTATGGTTCAATATATTGCATTTGTTTTGAAATATGACTAGCTCAATTATGAAAACTGATACTAAAGAAGAATAACAATATGGGTAATAGCAATGCAGAAAAAAACCCCAATAAACATATTGGGAGATTCTGCTGATAGGTAAGATTGTACTCACTGTCACAGTCACAAAAAAATGAATACTAGCTACCTTGAAAGCTTTTCCCTTGAAAGATTCTTCTGAGAAAGGAAAAGTAAAAACAACAGCAGAAGCATTAGGAAAGTAATTTCATTTGGGGAGGGTTTCTAAAACTCTTGTTTAGATTCAGTTCCATTTACTGTTTCACATTAGCAGCTGCTAAATGCCTACCATGTGTCAAAGTATTTGGATTTAATTTAATTTGAATGTCTGCCTCCCTGCAATAATTAAATGAATAGCAAGTCAACTTAAAGGAACATCGTGAAGTAGAAAAAAATCACAAAAGAGGTTTAACTGCATTAATTGTATTATAATATTGATCAACATAAAACAGTATTGAATTTAGTATTGCGCTCCATGACTCATTGGTTCAGCTTTTTTTATTAAGTCTGTAGATTACAAAGGATTAAAGGAGTTAAAATTCCATTGAAGACTGTAACATTTTAGCTTCAAGAACTTGTTTCTTGTTTATTTTGGTACTGTAAGTTTTACTTCAGCATTATGCTATCAATATGCCACTTCTTTAAATTGTCTTCCTTTGGAAAGTGTGTATCAGTATTCCAGCGTGTTCCTAGAAGTATGTTGAAATAGAAGTGATGAGTCACTTCTAGAAGTGGAATAGAGTCTATTAGTCAAGTGGACTTGATGAGTTGACTGTATTTGTTGTTATATGAACTGGTGTCATCTTATAGGACTGTAGTGGTATCATGAACATTTGAAAGAGGATTCTTTAGTACAGAAGTATTATTTTATTGTATCTCTAAGATCTCTTACTGATGACATTTTCAGACTTTTCTAACTTTCTCATAGAGAAAATATTGCAACTCGCTTACTTAAAATTAGTATTTTGCTACTGTACCTGTGGTAGTGTTTCTCTTACTGGTGCGAGACTGATATTACATATTGATTACTGTCATTTCTCTCAATTTGATAATGAGTCTTGAATAACTATTGTTTTCCTAAAATTTCAGCCTCTGGAATAATTTGATCAATTAACAGCACCTCCTTTATCTAAAATGAAAAAAAACCACAAACAACAGACAAACAAACACAAAAAATAAACCAACCACCCAACAGACAAAAAATAAACTGTAGGACAAGGCCTCAAGGACAAGAGTCCAAGTACTGATAGCCTGATGAATAGAGACTTGTTAGAACTTGTAGGGCACAAGCCCTGGGAGCAAAGGAACAAGCTAACTGCAGACCCCTGAGCCGTCACAGTTGAGGAGGCAACCAGACGGACAGAGAAACAAGTAGCCAGATAAGGGAATGGATGGCGCCAATATGTAATCAAGAAAGCCGCGTAGAAAGGAACTCCCTAACCTTGGAATAAAAATTATTGCTAGGTCAAGATAAACTAGTAAGTTCCTATTGTTCTAATGGTGTGCCTTAAATATTAACCAATCAGTGTTTTTTACGCTTAAGATTTAACCAATCAGTGTGTAATATGTAGAAGGTAGAAACGTATATATTTGTAAGAAAATCACTAATAAATGGACAACTTGCTTGCACCAAGCTGCGTCCCGTCTCTTCATTCGCCGCAATAAACAAAAAAAAAAAAAGCAAATAACCTTAAATTTCTAAAATTCTAGGGAGAAGTAGTATAAGTGAGCACAGATGTATATGTGTATACGTACCTATGAATGTGTGCGCGCACACGTGTGAGAACAGATGAATGTTATTTATAAATGGATGCTAGTATACTATGTTTATTTCTGGAAGATGAAACAAAAACTTTCAAAAAGAGTAACAGCAATGATCATAAACAAGCATGACTTGCTTAAACACATCATTCTTTAAGAGGCATTTGGATGATGCCCTTAATAACATGCTTTACCTTTTGGTCAGTGCTCAAGTGGTCAGCTGTTGGACTAGATGGTCATTATAGTTGCCTTTCAGCTGAATTGTTCTATTCTTTTATCTTCTATTATTCTGAAGAAAAAACAAGGTTCCTTAATAGATATGGGAATACTTTCACACAAAGAGAAAAGTAAATTGAAAAGGAAAAAGGTATCTTTTTTTGGTCTTCTGCGAATAGACTGAGAAGTTACAGGGTTAAAAAGCACTGAAAGAGACTTATTAAAAGGAGATTTTAATTATAAAGGCTGCTAAAGACTTACATTTTTCAGAAAGTTGTGAGATGTGCACTTTTTTACAGTAATTTAGAAAAGTGCCTTTCAGAGATAGTTAGATATAGCTGATTTTATCTTTGGATAAGGGGTAGGTTAGATCGTCACCCTGAATTCCTTCCCAGAGCCACTCTATAGAAGAATATCTATATCTATATGTATCTCTATATCTATATGTATCTCTATAACTAACTCTATCTATCTATCTATCTATCTAATCTATCTATCTATCTATCTATCTATCTCCCTTACGTATAAATTAATAAATAAAAAGATCCTGAAGAAGCCAGAGTTTCGGGCAGACCTGACCAGCTCATTTACAGTACGTTTCTCAAAAAAGACCAAAAGGCATGTAAACTAAACCAAACCAAAACAAAACAAAAAACCAAAACCCAACCCAATAAATAAAATGAAGGCAGATTTTATGAGTATATATACTACAAAAACCCAAGACATTTTTAAACAGAGAAAACTTGAGACTAGATTAAAAAAAAAAAAAAAAGGTAACTGAATAATTTATAATTTTCTCTGCCTATTGTGTCTTTGCAAAGTGGGTAATACTTTCAGGCTTTAGTATAGTCTGTTGCTTCTAGCTTGTGGAAAACTCTGCCAAAACAAAACTCTGGTCCTTCATTGCCTTCGCTTTCCATCCTCATGATAGCTGGTCTGTGTATTTTTCATGTTGCTGTCTTTCAGCCTCTCTGCTGTGCTGCTATCTAGACTACCTGCTGTTACTGAGTCCTTTTCACACTTTCTAATCATTGTATCTTGCATAGTTGCCACCCACCATGCTCTGGAATGTCTCTCCAGGGACGTGCCTACTTGTTCACCAAGGAAGAAGCAATTTCTCTAGATGTTTTCTCCTGTTCCAGCCACTCTCTTTTAAAGCAAAATAATACAGAAACCAAGAACAATAGTAAAAGATTCAATATTCATTAAAAAAACCTAAACAACTTTTAATTTCCATGTTTAAAAATTATTTGGATGGGCAGTGTTAGCATCTTCTACGTAGAACTGCTTTGACAGCTCCTCTTTTCTCCATCAAGTTTTAGAAGAAAACACTGCATGCAGTGGTTATGTGTCTGTATTAGCAAACTAAATATGCCAGGGTCTGTGCTCTGTGTGGAGGCCAGCTGGCACCGCTTGCATACAGTTAAAAACTTTTACCTTCAAAGGCTGCACAACCCAATAAATTACTTATTGGGAAAAGAAAATGGTGATGGTTTCCAAACCAAGCTGAGGCATTGATAGCTAGCATGAGCTAAGGCTATGCCAGGGACTAGTCCAACATTTTTTTAGTAAACACAGACGAGTTCCTGTGACTAGAGATATTCTCTGGCACTTGGTAATTTAACAGCACTAATCAGTCTGCCTACATTCTGCATAAATTGGGATTTAGGCACTCAAAATTCACAAAGGTCATAAAATAATTTCCTTTCCCCCTCACTCCCCTGTTTAGGCTTAGCCTCAGATTTCTCTGAGTATTTACTTTCAGGTACCCAAGAGTGTTGAGAACATGTTATTGGGAAAAAAAAAAAAAAAGATGGATTTTTTTTTTCCCCTCTTACTACTTTTTTGTGAGCAAGGTTAAGGGAAGAGACCTGAATCCCAGCAAACTCCATACAAAATTGTATTGATCAAAGTTCAAAAAATGTTGACTGCAGTGCTGATGATTTTCTACAACAGTCCAGTTGTTAGAGTAGTTCTGCAGAAAATGGATAATCCTGGCTCCTAGGCTGTGGAAACTTAGTTTGGGGACACCACCCAAAAATTATCTTGAATGAATAAAAATTTCTATACAAATCTGGGAGCAAAGATTAATAAATCTGGGACTTGAGCTCTGTTTAAACTACCCAGTTTAGGGTTGTTCTCAGAGAAGAACAGATGCACATGGATTGTGCAATATTAGCCTAATGGCTAATATTGACAGCTTTTCCTTCTTCAGCCTGACACACTTTGGCTTTCCTACAACACGAGCAAGAATATATTCCACTTCAGAATAGTGGAGTCTTTAACATAAAAATTTGAAAATTAACAAAAGCCTCAGACAAGAATAAGCTACAACAAATCTGAAGACACCTGAACTTGTGGAGTACAGTAGTATTCATAATAAGTTGCTTAAAAGAGAGAAAAGAGGATAATATAGCAGATTTTCACAAATATCTTGGATGTCTCTATTTTTTGTGGAAATATACTGAATAAACAGGAAAAGCTAAAGCTGATATTAATTGATTATGACTGAAATGAAATAACAGATTTGTTGCTACAGCTCATTAATAGGAATATTAATCTAATTTTATTTTTTTTAATTGCTCAGGGTGATACAACAGTGAAAAAAGCAGAAGTTATTGTGTATGGTATGAAAGATTTTCGCTGTAGACTGGAAATATGCTGAAAGTTGTATGTATATAAGGGGGAAATACCAGGGCTTCTAACACAATGGAAACCTACTACAAATTACCCAAACAAGGTCCAGATGAATGAGATGATTAATGAAAGACATCAGAGCATAAATTTAGGTTAGAAAAGATATCAACTATTTAAAGTGGGTAACTGGTAAAACACACCTAGTATAATATGCACTGGTCAGCAGTTTCTTGGAATACATTGAGAAATGTTTTGATAAAGAAAAAACAAGGTAAGAAAGTTTTTTCTGAACTGAATTGTAACTCATAGGGAGAAACTTGTGAGGATATGAAGGCAGAGAAATCTAGGAAAAAATATTCATATGTTCGTTGAAATCCTGATTTCCTGGATAAATTTGTCCTATTAGTCTTTGGATCTACACGCTACCCAGCATTACACTTTATTTGGTGTTAATCTTAGTGAAAGAAAGGGAGGCAGCTATAATCATGAGTGGCTGAATTAATCCTTTGGAAGGATCTAAACACTTTAGAAGTAATAAAATTAAGAAGGTACTAATTTAGATGCAGTAGTTCTTGTTTTGTAGATTTTCAGAAATGGCTACCTATTATTAGGAAAAACAAACACACACTGCCAAAAAAACCAGAATGGTTTTAGGCAGACTAAGTTTCTCCTTCTGACTAATCCAAAGGCAAACTTCTGAAATTCTTATGGTATTCTAAATAAGGCAGGCTTTGTTCTGTTGCATTTTTGAGTGAAGGCAATAAACACGGTTTTCAGCTGGGATTTGCAAGTGGAGGTCAAGGTACTTAAGCATGGTAAAATAACAGAGAAAACGATGCCATGGCAGCTAAGAAAGGTCCATTTGTATGTGTTCTGAGAGACCTTATAGAGGTTTTCACTTCACAACCCATTTTCGTATCTGACTCGTCAGAGGATCTGCATTAAACTAAAATGTTAGTTGAAAAGATTACAGAACAAATACTCAAAGTGTACAGTAAGAAGCTGACAATTTGTAGCGAATCTGCAAAATGACTATAAAGAAGGTGTTTAAAAATCTTTGTTGTTTACATGTGAATGTTAAAACTAAAAAAAATCTAGAAGTTTTAAGTCTAGGATTTAAATTGAATGGTTCTTAAAATATGGCAGAAATTATACGTGTGATTACTTTATAATCTTCTTGGAAATCACTTGGTTACTTCTACTATTTTTAACTAGTTTAGTTAATCTAGATATAAGTTATGAATTATCCCCAAATAGAATTTCTTTTGAAGTAACAGTAATATGGACAGGGTAGAAAACCTGTCTTTGAAACTGTTCAACATTACTAGCAATGGCAGCAATGAGAAGAAAATAAAAAAGCTTTTGATTATGAATGGAAAAAAGAGAAGAAAGTCTTTAGGTGTTAGCACCAAGTTGATCCATGTTCTGGAGAAATTATATCTGCTAATTAAAAAGACGTAAAAAAATTTATTCCTTCATCTAGGACTGCAGTTAAATTAATCCATTTTTTAGTAGTTTACTATTTCAAAGAAGTATTGCAGTAAATCAATAGCCTTTTGTTAAAACACTACAGATCTTCTGTCCAAATTACTTGTATGCAACAAACTACTGAAAACATTGGAAGCAGCATCACCAAAAATGTGTGGTATGTATAAAGCAACATTTGTGCTGGTTTATTTGTTTTTTGAATTAAGTCAAACAAAAGGGATAGAATTTAGCTATTGTTTTTATCTTCATGAACTTGAATGAAAATTTAAAAAAATCACTGTAGTGAAGTGCTAGGATACTAAGTTAACTTTGACGCTATATGAGAACTGAATGTCATCCAGCTTCTCTATAACTCAAGCATTTAACATAAACTTTAAATTACTACTTAAACTGGGACAAATGCACATATGCATTCTTTTATCCTACTATAAATGTGACATAATTTAACCCTCCATGGTGTGGTCTTCCTATTGTCTCTTTTTCTGAAAGGCAACCTATTTTTCCTTCACTGGGGAACTTATAGGAGAAGTATGGACTATTATTATGGAAGGGCTGATTCTTGGTAACTGTTACCTGTCAGGAGCTTTTTTAATCATGTACTTCAGTTTTGCTAAGCTGAAAAATAAGCATGTAAAAAAACCCAAAACATTCCAAAACCCAGCAACCCAAGTTACTCATCATCATAAAATATTTAAAAGCCTAAAACATTAAAACCTGGATACACATCTATCTGGAGTCAAATATGTCTTTGTATTATTAAATGAGTTCATTTATTTTAAGAGTCCTCTGAAACATTCATTTGGTCTTTCAATGAGGCAGAATGAAAGCAAATACTTAAAAAAAAAAAAAAAATCAAACCCCTGAAAAATCTTTACCTATTTTTAACATTTTGTATGAAAAAGTGAAGATTTAAAGTTTTTCAGGTAGGTCTTATAAAATCCAGAATCTTCAACCTAAAGTGATTCAATGCTGGGTACTTTAGAACAAAGTGGATAAAATTATGCCTTATTATAGAATTTCTTCTTTTATTATACATGTTAGTAAAGTTTCTTTCCAATCCCTAGATGATACACACTAGTTTATAACTACAAACTCAGGTTTGCTATTTCCAGTATTCACTAGAATCAATCAATATGTATTTAAATTTATACAAACAAAATTTTCTTCGAGATTGCTTCAAGGCCCCACTCAACTAACTATGCAATTATTTAGTTTAGGAGAATTTGCGAAGTGCCTAAAATTTAGATGTAAATTAAACACCTCAATTAGATTACACAGACTATGCCCTGCTCAGAATGCATAGCGATGGTTGTGGTAGCCCTGGTTCTTCTCAAACTCAGCAGTGCTTTTCACACAATTTATGATTGAACTACTACTGCTAAATAAACGAGAAGTCATCTCCTGCAAATTGTATCTCAGAATTCAAATCTCCATGTGAAAATTCTATATTTTCAGTACAATTTTGGTAAGCATGTACAAACTAAACAGTGGATCAGTGGCTTTAATTTAAATGAAAATGGTCTTTTATGAAAATAGTACTGTCTGTGTACAAATATGGGTAACATTAAATGCATTTTCTGTACTTCGGGTCTTCATCTCATTATTTAAAATTGTTTTCCTGAGTGGATGAACTCCCTTATAGCTTTCAAAGATGGTGGTATTTGGCATTAAAACTTCCTTATGTGCACAAATATCCACTGCTGGTGTTCTAAAATTGACTGATGCTTTCAAGAAAACTTTTCTAGTCTTTCTAGATTGTTTGGACAGTGTAATAAATCTCCAGGCAACCAAACATGTGCTGTGGCTTTCTGGGATGACAACAGATGATGTCTGCCATCTCTTTTATACTTGAAGAACATATCCTTTATTTTCCTTTATTACTTCCATAACACAGCATCTTTGAGGAAACCTTACCAATTATATAGTGAGATTTTACAGTTTAACCTACCTTCTTATGCAGTAATGACCAATCTAAGTGCAAAGTTGTGACTTATGACAAGATAAAATTACATTAACTGCTATCAAATATATATACTGTTTGGAGATATAGTCAAATGATGAGAAAAAAATCTTCCTTAACTGTATATATCCCTACACTTAGTGCTTGATTACTTTATAGTCTATAGATGCACTCTTTAGCACATCTTGACTGACATTAGTACATTGAAATTCTGTTTTTCCTTTATAGGGCATGCCCACAGTTTATTTAGAACTAGATCATAATTTTGAATAAATTAGATTCTATGTTTTTTAATGTGAACTCTATATTGCTCAAAAATACACTCCAAAGTTTCTAATATTAAATGGAGCATAACCCCCCAAAAAAACACAAATGGATGCTTCTGAAATTTTCCAGTAATCGTCTGTTACTAGAATCCATTACTATGAAATGTCAAATTTTTTGAATTCTTTTTAAATAACCCTGGAATTAGCAAAATGGTTATCTTGCCATAATTGAAAGGACATATGCAAAGGCTAGTACATCCTGCTGAAAAACTGGAGAATTAATTTCCAGTCCAATGCACGCTGCACTGTCAAGCAGTTCAGTTTAGGACAAGAGGAGAAAGAAACACAACTATACAGAGTTTCTGTTTGGAGTAAATTGGTTAATAGGAATATCAGAAAATATAATTGAAATGCATTCATTTGGAATTTGCTTCTGGGAAGGTTACACTAACCTGTTAAAAGCCGAATTAAGTATTTTCACATCTAACAATTAAGGGAATACAGCTAAGCTGCATTGCTAGACTTAAAAAAATAATAGAAAAATATGTCATAATTTTGGGTTTATGTTTGCCAGCTATGTGCACATATGCAATAAAATTTGCCACCATCTGGAAGATCCCTGCACAGTAATCCATGTGGCAGTTAAGCTCATGCATGGAATTTAAGTGATACATAAATCCTTTAAAATGCTGAATGGGTGTCATCCACACTAGCTCAATTAAGTGACAATGTTTCTATTTTCCATAGATCATTATTACTATATCATAAAGATTTGTTGCTTAGATCCCAACACAGATTTGGAGAGGTGATGTTGTTTTTTTGTTTTCTGAAGAAGTAACATAAACTTTATATTTGCATATCATAAGGTGCTAGTTTCAAGTAATTCCTATTAAATATGTTATTACTGAATTGTTCGCTGTCTTACAAGCTAAGATCAACTCACAGTAATGTACACAGTATGTGGAACAAACCTGATGATTTAGACATCTGTGTGCAGTTGCAGGGCTATGACATTTTTGGGATCATGGAGATGTGGTAGGATGGTTCCCATGACTGGAGTGCTGCAATGGAGGGATGAAGGCTCTTTGGGAAGGACAAGTTGGGAAAATGAGTACAGGAGGAATTGCTCTTTATCTGAGATAGCAGATGGAGTGCATGAAGCTCTGCCTGGGGATGGATGAGGAGCCAACTAAGAGCTTATTGGTCAGAAAGAAAGGGAATATAAGGAAAGGTAACATTACAGTGGGTGTCTGCTACAGGTCACCTAGCCAGAACAAGTGGATTGGGCCCTCTATAGACAGATAGGAGCAGCCTCACATTTGCAGGCACTGGTCTTCATGGGGGGGTTTTATCACTCTAATATCTGCTGGAGGAACAACACAGCAGGACATAAGCAATACAGGAGGTTCCTAGAGTGCACTCCTGACTTCCTTCAAGTGATAGAGAAGCCAGTAAGGAGAGATGCTCTGTTGAATCTCATGTTCACCAAGAAGTATCACTAATAAGAGATAATCCTTTCCGTTTACTCGACACTGGTGAGACCACACCTGGAGTACTGTGTCCAGTTCTGGGCTTCTCAGTACAAGAGAGACATGGACATACTGCAGAGAGTTCACCAAAGGGCCACAAAGATGATTTAAAGGAATAGAATGCCTTTCATGAGGAACAGCCAAGAGAGCTGGGACTCTTCATTGTAGAGAAGAGAAGGCTCAGGGGGGCGATCTCATCAATGTACACAAATACCTGAAGGGAGGGTTCAAAGAGGATGGAGCTAGGCTCCAGTTATACCTTTGAGTGGTGGCCAGTGACAGGGACCAGAGGCAGTGGGCAAAATCTGAAACGTAGGAGGTTCTGTCTGAACATCAGGAAACAGTTTTTCACTGTGAGAGTGACTGGCACATGTTGTGCAGAGAGGTTGAGGAGCCTCCATCCTTGAAGATATTCACAAGCTGTCTGGACATGGTCCTGGGAAACTGGCGTTTAGATGGCCCTTCTTGAGCAGGCAATTCGTAAGACCATATGACCTCCAGAAGTCCCTTCCAGCCTCAGCCGATGTGTGATTCTGTGATTTGCAATATCACTTGAAAATTCCCTTTACTGTGCTTTACTCATTTTCTTTTTTTTTTCTTTTTTTTTTTTTTTAAATATGTATTTCTGGCTGTATTAATTTATTTTAACTGAAAGTATCAGTGACAGCAGTGACAGATGTTTGTTGGGTTTTATGTTTATTTGTTTGTTTGTTTTCCTTCTATTGGATTTGTACTATGAATTAAGGATCCATGTTTGAAAGTGGTTTACATGTATGTTAAATGCGCTGCACAATACAGAGATAATTTTTGAAAACGTTTAGTGCTTATAACACACCGTAACCCAGTTTGGCATTTTCAAAATTGGAAATTTGGGGGGGGGGATTATGCAACACTGAGGATATAGGTGAAGCAAAGAAATAAGGGTGGGGACCTTTTTTTACAGTAATAACACAACTGATTCCTTTTGCTTCAGGCTAAGTCTGCCCTTCAGAGTTTTCGTAACATATTTGTACCAGGTCAGGAAATGAAATGTATGATGAGTGACCATCATAGTTTTGGCAGGCACAGACAAATCAGGAATATTCTTCATTTGTCAATATTTTTTGTTTTCATGAGAAAAGATTGAATAAACTATGAAAGCAAAAATACAAATAGAAAATTCATTACTGTATTTCTTACTATTTTTTTAAACTACCTTATAGTAAGATAGATTTTTAAAAACATCTTAATTATCTACAATGGAAACTATTGAGTGAAAAAACAGGTAAGTGAGAGACCAAGTACAGGTGAAAAAGTCAATGAATCCAAATGAAATTATTAATACTTTGTATTCTTATTGACTTATATGTGCAATTCAAAGTTCTTACTCAAAAGGGGTCAGATTTATCTCATTTCTGAACATGTTATTGTTATTCTTTCTGTATGCAACATAAAGGGCTGAGGTGACCTCCACACACAGGAGATCTCCACAAGGAAAATAAATTTGTCAATGACTACTTTATATGGATCATGCTCAGAATGATCACTTACTGCAGAGGTAGAATTTATCTCTATGCTTTATAGCCAATGCAGATGAATAGGTACCTTCAAGGGGTCAATTCATCTGACTGACAAAAGAGGACTAAGCTGAGTAACTGACTTGCACACATCTAACTGTACGTGTTTCAGGTTAGAGTAGCTGAATTTCAGCTCAAGCATCCATGACTGTCAACACCAAGTATGCTTAAAAAAAAAAAAAAAATATTCCTGTGTACTGAAAAATCTCACTGCTGAAAAAAACCCAAAACCACTCTACGCTGAAAACCTGTGTGATTTGTTTCTTAAGTGACACAGACTTTGTGTTTTCTCTTCTGAGTTATAGATAGAAAAAGCTATTGAGAAGGACTAGTTGAGCAGTTATATGACACCTAAACCAAGTTAAGCATTTAAATGTCTATGTTTTTAAAAAGTGCAAAGGATGTGTCCATGTTCTGCATGCCATTTCCCTAAAAGAAGGAAGTATAATTTTAGTAAAACTACCAAAGAAACCTGCATGACTTAGCAGAAAGAGAGGTCATTAGGCAAAAATAACCCCTTCAGTTATACACTGAGAACACAAGCCAGAAGAGATGATGTTTAATCTTTTAAATGGTGCTGCATGTATCTGAGTCCAATAAGCAGAAGATCAACACTAACTTTCATCATTATTTGTCAGTTACATCTACAGCCCCATTGACTTTCTAAGGTTTCAGAGATGAACAAATACATTTATCCTTCGTGTAATTCCTCAAATGTGGCTTCCCCGCCCCCCCCCCCCCCCCCCCCCAATTTCATGAAAGATGGAAGTGTTATCAGCCACTTCTTTTTGTCCAGTCTGGAAATTCTACCCTAACCTGTAGTAGCACCCCTAATAGCTGATGCTTAATGACAGGACATACCAACTCGCTTAACAATTTCTTGCTTAAGGTTATATTGTATAATTTATTCTGACAGTTAATATAATGTAAATTGAACTAAATGGTGTGACAAGAGGATTAAAATGAGTGTCCAGTTAGAGAAACAGACATGAGGTCAAAACTAGAAACTGGGACACTTGATGACCTAATTTTTTTATTTTTTTATTATTTTTTTTTTAATTATTTCATGACTAGCAAGTATCTGCATGGCACAATGGAGTACCATAATACAGGACACAGCTCTGAAAGAGCTGACTAAATTGCTGGAAGCAGTGCAGCTGAAAAAGCACCCTACCTGCCTCAAGATGAAATATCCCGCTTCTCATCAGGAGCAATTAAGCCTGTGTTGAGTAGTGTGCTAGCACATTTATTCTTCTGTTGGTACCCAGACCAGCCTATTTAGATCCATCTAAGGCATCTCTTTGTAACAGGGCACTGGCCAAGCAGACATAAGCTTGAAGCACTCAACACTCATTGTGACAAAAAGCACTTTACTTGGTGGTGAACCACTTCTTTCTCCAGCAGCCTGATATACACAGCTCATTGAAGCTGGTATTAAAACTCTTATTGATTTAAAGAGAACGTGAACCAGACTTTGCAGTCTTCCAGCAGTGGGTATGAAGCTGTAGAAGGAGAATAAAACCAGGGCACAAACAGTGCAATGGTGGAGAATTAAAAAAGGCAAATACTGAATATTTTCTTTTTGTCTTCTCCGCATAAGAAAGATGGCCCTAGCATATCTATTAGACTCGCAAATAGGAAACTCCAGCTTTCCAGGCACTCATTGTTGTCACTAGGCATTTTAATGACTCCATTTAACGCTGTAGCATTTCTTTTCTCAACACTGACTAATAACATGCTGAGATAGTTACACTCTTTGCAAGTGGAGTTTTATTGAAGAATGGAAAGGTGAATGCCTGGGGATTTTGCTCTGAAAACTGTAGAGGACACATTTTGGGTACAATGTTTAAAGAGGAAAAGAAAATTAAAAAGAAAGGTTAGTGAGGGAGATTAAGGGTGAAGGAGAGGTAGAAGGGGAAGAGCTAACAAAGGAAATTAAATGGATTGATAATTACTTTGCAGAACAACTAGTAGCAGATAATAAATAATGGTGCTGTAAGCACACAAAAGCTGAACAATAAAAATGGCAAGGTAGTAGAAATGTCACAATACACTTCTGGTAAATGTAAAATGTAATCTGAAATGTGTTGAATGCTGCAAAGATTCCACTATTTTCAAGTAAACTGACCAAGTGTACCTTTTTTTTCTGTTCTCTTTATTCTATCACAGCAACATGTTTCAGTGACATTAGTGCAATTATGCAGTTCTGGCTGCAGCTCATGCAAATTCAGGCTCTCAGCAGTTATACTTCTGCCTAACCTATCAGATGCTGGGTAGTTCTCACACTTAGTAAGTATATATGAATCTGCCCCTAGTAATATAGGAATTGTATTAACACACACCATACATTACTAATGTACAAGGGTGGCTTTATTACAGAAATAAACCATCTACAGATGATATAATCACCTTTTTTAATATTAATGCCTTAGAAACGGAAAATGGACCAAGTGCCTTAAAAAAGAATTTGGATTTTACTGCAAATATACATAATTAATATTTTAATATTTGCACTAGTCAGCCCTGGATAGTTTTTGAATTAATTTATCTGTATTTGATTATCTGATGGGATTTTTAAAATTAATAGTTCAAACATGAAAAAAAAATACTTTTTAAAAGAGCTCATTTTAAAAATTTGAGAAAATATGGTATACCTTTTTTCTTAGCAGAATCAGTTATTTTCCCCTGATAATGAATGCATGTATGTGTAAATATTTTTGTGTACTGTTGCACCCAAGAGATGAGTGTAGTATCACTTGATTCACTCTTATTGTTCACACTAGTTAAGTAGGAATGCCAACAGTTTTGAAAATATCCAGAATATTGTTAATCAACAGTTTGCTCCTAGAATATTGTTCTGGAATTTCTATTTTTAAATTATCTCTTTGTGTATAAATACACATACCTAATGTAATATGTATGTACATAAATAAGCTGTATGTTCTGTATGTATGTTAACTGAAGCATTCCCTTTGTCTTGAAGTACATAGATTTAACTAGACTACCCACAGGCAAGTAAAATCAGATTATGTCCATATTCAATGTCACTATAACCTGCTAAAGGGTTTCAGTATTATTTATTGATCATTTCTTTTGCTGACAGGGTGTGGAGAAAAAACAAGCCAATCAGACAATTTATCTTTCTTTGAAAATAATCTCAGCAATGAAGAAAGGGATGATGTCTTATTTTGAGGGGAAGAAATCTACTTTAACCAGCAACAGCTGAGCAATGAACATTATGATATCGGTGAGCAACAATAAGTTCCTCATTTTGGGGTATTTCTTTTTTGTTCATTTGTTCTCCCTTTTCAGTCACTTTTCTTCCAGATAGAGTGGTAACTGCTATAAACTCTGCAGCTGCAAATGATGAAAGCAGCGGACCTAAATCATATGTGTTCAGCATATTGCTCACAACAAGCAGTTTGTTAGGAGCCAATGGGAATGACTTTTCCCAGTTTGTAATTAAGGATTTTGCTGCCCAAATCTGTACATTCTGTGGGAATAAGTCCATAAACTTTGAGCAACAAAACTGACAGCACTTTCTTGTTTCAAGTGTTAATAATATATTCAAACCCACTTAATGTCATGTTTGATTTGTTTCAGCATTTTTGTGACATTATCTGATATTTTCCCATGTAAACTGACATTTCCCTCTGATAAATGAGAACTCCAAAGACGAAGAGGGAGAATATTTTAGTTTTTACATTTTTCTTAACACAAAGATATTAAATCCTTGTTCCATCCCGCCCATGATAATGTGTTACACAAACAATGCAACATGAATGGAAACATAAACCAATATGATGTGGCTAATTAAAATTTGTATTACAAAGTTAATTGCAAACTGGATAACCTGACAACACTTAGTGCAATGACTGATGCTCCCAGATGTTTGAAGCAGAAAATCTGTTGATATTATTGGAGAATCTTGCATCTTATTTACAAAGAAATTTTCATTTGTGTTTTATTTCTGTGTGCAAAATCTGTGTTGAAAAATTTGGTTGTATCCTGCCAGTTGTATGAACAAAGAGATATCTCAAACTGCAAATCCATTTATGCTGTAAGCACCTGAAATAAGCACACATCAAATATGCTTATGGAAGATTTTTGGTTCTATGAGCATAAATACATCATCAGGACTTTTCAAAGCCAATCTGAAGACACACCTTTTCAGAAGGTGACACTAAAAGGGCAATGGTTTAAAGTGAACCAATGTTATAGATTACAGTTAGTTAGTGTCAGGTGGTTTGCTGTACAGAGAGCAAACAACTTTCCAGCTGAGAACTTTCTACAGACCTTAATTGAATGAAATTGTAATTAAAAATAAACCAAAGTCTCCAGTTTCAGTACCTTGCACTGATAGTAAGACACTTTATGCCATAACTCCTGGCTGTGTTTTTAACTCCATTTGGAAAAGAGGAATGTTTGGAGAAGACTTAGTTTAAGTTTAACATTATTGGTTAAAAAATTATTGGCAAAATTTGTCACAACCTATTTATTTTCAGGGTTTTGTATCCTAGATCAGAAATGTAGGGATTTATTTGCTTTGAGCAATATTCTTTTTTTTTCATTAATCAGTAGAAAGCTAAAATTTCTCTTGGAATACTAAAAAATTGAAGTAAAATAAACATTCAAAATAAAACTGCAGTAGCCACTAAAGTCCTAGGAATTTGGATGAAATTTATGAGAAACATGGTTTTGGTCTTTATTAGAACAGACACAAGATTTAGAGAGAATAACCTCTTTTGTAATACTACCATCTGAATAATAAGTTTGCTTTTCTGCAGCTTTTTGCGTTGGTGCCTGCAAAATGCAATGATCTCTTCAATAAAGTAAATTATGTTAATTATGGATTGATTTTAAGACTAACTGTGCTTTGAAGAGTTCAGGTCCATCCAAGAAAGAGTTAGGTTGATGTGTAATGTTAAAGATTTGGATTCATCTTTACCACTTCCAAAAATACTATTTTTCATTTAAAGGAAGTTTTTAAAATTTCATGTAAATTAATTTATTCATAAGGTCAAATAGCTACAAAAATGGTAATAAAACTAATTCCTGAAACATAGTTTTGAACTCTGACTAGTAATACTGCTCTTATGGCCAAAAAAACCCCTACCCAAAAAACCAAAACCCTTCATTCTCTTTTTTATTTCTAAAATATATTGTTTATTAGTATTTTCTTTTTGTGAATGCATTTTTCAGCAAATTATAGGAAAAATCTAAATGTGTATATCCACACATCTTGTTTTTTCAGGTTTTTTTATGGTCTTGTAAACATAATTTTAAATTTTTCCTTAGAAATACTATACTAGAATTTATGAGATTTGAGCAGCAATGGCCCAGGTGATCATCCTTAGAAACAAAGACAGTTTGGAAAGCTTCACATTTATTTATGATTCCTGATTGGGTTTGGGTTTTGAGGTTTTTATCTCAACTTTGCTTCACTCGTGTCACTTCTTCCTGTAAGAATAAGTTAATTTTAGGGTGTAACTCTAATTGAAACTCAGCATACCAAAATATCTTCTAATGTTGATCAACATTGCTTAATAATAGGTGATAATCAGGAAAAATGCACCTTCCCCAAAAACTGATTTCCACCTTGCCAGCCATATACTCAAGAAAAAATGGAGAGATACACAAGAAATATACATGTAACAGATACAGGTACATTCAGCTTCCAGCAGAGATGTCAGGTGACTGGGAGAGGCTACAGATGAACTACACCAATTACATAAATACTGCTTTTCGGAACATAAACATTTTTCACTACATTTTTCATTTACTTAATGCTGTTATTAAAAATGCTGCTTTTGGAGATCTTAATGTGATTTGAGTCATCTGCCTATGGATTAATATTGTTGTATATGTTCACAACCATCTATAATACATTAATTTATTATGTATTCCATCTGAGACATGCACTATACCCCTGACAGCCAAGGATGAACGTCTTCCATCCTGGACTGCTCCGTAAATGACAGAGCTGTGAATGAGTGTAGCAAGATGTAAGTGAATAAAGAGTGTTGTACAGAGTATATGCTTTTAATTCCACAGTTTCTTAGCTCATAACATTTTTAGGGAGGGTTTGATTTGTGGTTCTTCTGGACATATTGGTAAGAAAGTTGCTGCATTATTAACAGTATTTGAAGTTTTGTACATTGCATTTTCACTCCAATACTATATATAGCTATGGATTTGATATTTATGGTATAACATATCAAACATTATTTATAAAGATATTATTTTCTGATTTTTTTTGGCGTAATGTACTAATATGTTTAAGTAGTTTTGCCACTATGAATAGCTTAGAAAGTGAATAATAGCTACTTTTATTTTGTAAAGCTGGATTACTGTCTCACCTGGTAAAAAAGATTAAGTTAAATGCTCATCCATCAGATATTTCATATATTCTTGTATTCACTATGAATCTGGTGGGATTTCAGACAGCATGCATCAGAGCCCTGGGGCATTAACAGACCTTACTGATGCTTGCCATCCTAACCTGGGACCCACCCACACATATGAGCCCAGAGGCTCATTTAAGCTCAGGTCTGGGCACACAGTCTTGGCTTGAGCTAAGCTGTAGGAGTGCCTGTGCACAGCCCTGCCTCTGGACCTGTCTCCTGGCTTTGTCTTGGTCCTATGTTTCATGTTGCTTATCCCTTAGACGGACCTATGTTGCACCTTGTCTCAGGTTTGGTCTCCTGGATAGACTTTGCACCCATGTTGCAGCCTTGTCTCCGCTCCCATCTCTTGCCCTGTCTCCTTTTGCTCCTGATATCCTGGAAGGATCCTGGCCTTGGATCATTTCTTACCATGCTCAGTCTGCAAGTCCCCATTACCAGCCCTGGGCTCTGCTTACTGTGATCAGCCACAGCAGGACTATGCCTCATCTGCAAGGACACTGGCCATGCTGGGTCACCCTTGGCTCTGGGCTTGCTTGCTGTTAAGGAACAGCCCTGCTCCTGCAGCTCCCTGATGGTATGCTACTGGCAAACATGGTTTCACACAATTATTAAGAGCCCACAGGCCTGGCAGTTCAGGGCTCTGAACTTGTCTGAAATCGTGGTAAGGTAAGTGGAAGCATATGAGAGCATCTGCTTCTTTAATCTCTCTGGTTAAGGTCTACTCAGCATAAACAGCACAGAAAGAGGAAAGAGATAAAATAAACATGCAGCTATACAAACCTAACAAGCAGATGATGATGGAGACAATAACGAAGACCTGAACTCAGACATTGGCAGATAGTCCATTACCAAAATTTCTCAGGCATAGCCTAGTCTTGAAGAAGGTCAGCTTGAACTGTATAAATTATGAGACATGTGAATCAAGATTAACATGAGTATCATGAGGTACTTGAGGAAGGTCCTCAGGGCTGGTGAAAAACATGTTTAGGAGAAAGGCCAAAAGGGAGAAAGGGGTCAGTAGGGAGGAACAACTGTAGGAAAATGGAAAGGAGAATGAATAGAAGGTATCTGTTGCACATGAAGGATGACAGTCAGTACATCTGCCTGACTGATCTCTATGCCTGATCATTTCAGTCTATCCTATCTTCTTACTAAATGTTTTGGTTGTGGTTTTTTGGTTTTGTTTTTTGTTGTTGGTTTTGTTTTGTTTTCCCCTCTTCTTTTTATGTGTAATCTCTCTTTTCTGTGGGTGAATGTTTCAAGGTCTAAGTGCTGGTAACTGGAGAAAGAGCTTTGATTCGTAGTGTCTATGGGTCTTGGTGCCAACAACTGGAGGGAGCATGTGCCATTGGGCCTGTGGATCTGTGTGCCAGCAGCTAGCAAGATGAGCATTCAAGAGAGGTATGTGTGCAGGAAGGACAATGGGCTGTAGGGTTTATAAGTTTAGGAGTCAACAGCTAGAAAGGGACAGGGAGGCATGTATGTATGTACTGAAAGTTTTAAGTACCAACAACTAAAGAAGAGACTGCAGGTCACAGGGCTTTCAGGTCTAGATGCCAGCAAGCAAGAGTGATGGACATCCAATAGAGGTTTGGAGGCTGAGCAAATGGGGAAGGACCATAAGCCTGAGGGAAATCCAGGTGCCAGCAATTAGAGGAACTCAGCTTGTGTCCTGCCATGTTCAAGGGCCAACAAACTGGAGAAAAAGCCATGGGTCACAGACTTGTAGGTCTCTGTGTCAGCAACTGGATGAACCCCTGTGGAAAAAAGATGTGGATGTCAGGAATCTGAGAAGGGGCTGCAGTTAGCAGCACCCTTAGGTCAGAGTGTGCATGTGAAATGATAACTGGAAAGATCTAGATGTGTTTATTTTTCCCCAGTGAACTTTATCCTGTGCATTTGTGTGTGCAATTCACTAGTGAATTTCAAACTGGACTAGCTTCCAAGGAGGAGGACACCTTCACACAGGGCAAGTGGGCCCAGGGTCTGGACATGGATGTTAGATGGGCTGAGAGCCCATGCTGATATGCAAGTTATCTGTATGATTATGAGTGTGCTTGTGAATCTACATAGTGTGGGGAAGTGTGTTTGCACTGGCAAACTTCAATCCTGATCAGCCAGAGATGAGAAAGAGGACTTGACCATTTGTACTTATGCTTTCTGATCACTGGCAATACTATATGTGGGTGCCACACTATATGTGGCAGTGCCATGTCTGCAGCAGTCTGTGCCATTGTTGGTATTGTTTCCTGTGTGCGTATCCTTCTTCGGGGTACACACTTGTCCTTGGTACTGGGTGAAGTTGCAAACAGGAAAGCAGCAGCCTCATTGAACAGCCTGGGATTGAGACCTCTGCATACCAGGTTGCACCAGGCTGGGCTCCAGCCACCAGGAAGGAGGAGTCCCTGGGCCTCAGAGTCTGCTAGGTTCAGTGGTTTTCCTAAGATCCTTAACTCTTGTCCTCGGTGGTAATTATTTTAGCTTGTCTTTTTGCAGTCATAGAGACTTTCTAGTAGTCATGTAACTACTCCCTAAATTTGTTTTGGCTTTAATTTAACTTTGTGTAATCATGTGCTCTAATTTCCACTGTTAGTAAATAGTAATTAGGGGTAGCTATTCTGTGTGATATAACGTGTCTGCTGTTGCAGAATTAAATATCATACCCTTGTTTGATTGTACCAAGCTTGGGTAGAAGGATTTTGTGTAGGAACACTAGAAGAACAGAAGTAATTCAGAATGAGAATGGAGGCAAACTTTATCGTAAAAATACACCTTTCCCACCTTCAAGAAACATGTTGTTTAAAGACAACTACTGTGAGTTCCTGAGTTTTCTTCTAATCTGAATTATCCTATGAACCAGCGGAAATATTTAAAAATATTTAAAAATAATATAAAAATATTTAAAAAATTAAATAGGACAAAGTGACGGAAAAGCAGTGTGGAATAATTTAGGGTGTGTAGCTTATTCTCTAAATTGTTTTGTTAATTGGTTGAAGCAAAACAATAACTTTAGGCTGTAAACCATCACAGTCAAAAGGGTTAAAATCAGGTTCTCAAATATCTGGGTAACTCTGTGGTTTTGCTCACTGACAGTATATCCCCTTTCATTCTCATTGTGTTTATATATATTGCAGAGATTTTCCAAGATTCTTTTTTCTTTCACCTTCTGCATTTACAGACTCATGCATTGTCCTTTCTATTTAAGGTGAAGAAGATTTGGGCATACATCATTTGTCCAGGACTAAAGTGGGGTCATCTCAAGTATATGTGCATGAATCAGGAAGTGTCTGCAGGACAGTGTTACAGAAAAAGCTGTTCTGTCTTTTCCAGGAAATTAATATGACTGGGTATCTCTCTGAAGTGCCTGTATGCTAATGCACACACAGATCAGGGGAGGAGAGGAGTTGCCCTTTATGTGAACAGAGGGGTCAGAGGGAGTACATGGAGCCTTGCCAAGTTCAGACAAGGAGCCTCATGTCTGCAGGCCCTAGTCCTCCTCATGATGTACTTCAACCATTCTGCCAGAAGGGCACTACAGCAGGGCCCAAAACATCCGAGGGGGGTTATAAAGTTAACTGATGAAAACTTCCTAACAGAGGTGATCAAGGAATTGATGTGGGGAGATGCTCTGCTGGACATTATACTTAGAAACAAAGATGATATTTGGATAGAGATATGGAACTACTGGAGAGTGTCCAGCAAAGGGCCACTAAGAAGATTAAGGGACTGAAGTATCTCATATATGAAGAAATGCTAAGACTTGGAACTGAGCAGCCTGGAGAAGAGAAAGCTAGATAGAGTGGTATCCATACCTATAGGCAGGGGACTGCAGCAGATTAAGCCAGATTCTTATAGATGAATGGACAAGAGGCAATGGGCACAAACCAAAATGCTTAAAATTCCATTTAATCACAATTATTTTTTTTTCCTTTTGCCTCTGTGCTGTTCCATCTGTCTCTCCTGTGAGGGTGATCAGTATGCACAGATTGTAGAATCTACCTTTTTGGAGATATACAAACCTGACTGAACAGTGTTCTGGACAACCTGCTCTATCTGGCCACACTTTGAGCAGGAGGGCTGATTTAGGCTGTCTCCACAGGTGTCCTTTCTCCTCATAAATTTTGTGATCACTCCAATAAAGCACCCTCAGCCTGAACCTGTTTGAAGACAGAGCTGACTAGAGCCTAAGCAAATGTTCTCAGAAGGATGAAGACCTTTATAGTTTGAAGGCACTCCTCAAAACCACAGTTCTAACAGTCTCATGATTTTTCTGGGTTGAGAAGGAAACTTTCAAGGTAAATCCTTATTCCTTCTTTTGTGAAGAAATTGACTGTACAATTTCTTAATGATACATGGCTCACAGCAAGTATGCTACAGAGTAGCTATGCAAGCTTCCTCCTTATGTCTTCAGTTAATGAAATATTTAATATAGTAAATCTTAAATAACTTTCACTTTTTTGTTTGTTTTGTTTTGTTTCCCCACATCATACTTAAGGCTTGAAATTGATGGGTTCTCTTGGAATAAATTCAATGCAGTAGCCAGGAAAATGCATTTAATTTGAAGTATTTGAAAATTTGTTCTTTCAACTTGTTTTACAGTGCTACGGAGCTTTTTCTTTAAAGGAAGGGTTTCGCTACAATGTTAGGACACATACTCTTAAGCATTCATTTTAAAATAGAGCAATAATTTAAAAGTATAATCAATGGATTGTTTCACAGATGGTGCAACTGAAGACTCCTCAAATTTATTTAAAGTTATTCATACACTGAAGTTGCTTTCGGAAAGTAGTTTTCTATTACCTTCTAAAACTACCTTTGTTTTCTTGTCCAGCCAGATAATCAGCATAATGGATTCCAGAGAACACATCAGAGAATGCTGTGCATTCTGAGGGTGACTGGAGACAATGCATCGGTGGGAAAATAAGTAATTTTGGGCAAATCTGGTGACCATATTATTATGAGAGAGTCACTTCAAAATAGTACGTAGATTTAGATTTCACAAAGTACTTTGACTGAACATCCTTGCAAAGCAACAAAACCAATATATTCACTACAGTAGTGACTGAAAGGAGTTACATAAAAATGAGAAAGAAATGAAAAAGGGTCACCAAAAGCATAATTTTTTAGGTCTTGTAGAAACTGTTTTAAAAAGTCACAGCAGAGATTCAAAGTAAATATATAACACCTTTTATGAACATTCTGAAAAAGAAAAAAAATATTTAAATTTTAAGGTAAGGACATTATTAGAGGTTGACTGTTAAAGTGCACCGCCTTGTCCAAGTGTGGAAAAACAAAAAATGACAATTTGAATATGCACAGCTTAGAACAGAATAGAATAGACCTTGAGGCAGGCTTGAAAAAGAGACAAAATTTTTTTTTTACATCCTTCACCAAATATATATATGGAGGAGAATGTTTGCTAAAAAGGCTAATGGCTTAAAATATGGTCAAGGAATAAAATATAGTTTCAGAGAAAATGTGTATTCCTTACAAAACCTTCTCCATTCCAGATGCTAATTTTTAATGAGAAGTGTAAGAGTTTCTCTGGAAGATGTTATATGACTTGTTTGAATGTGATGCAGCAAGATAAGTGGAAGAAATTACTTGTTTATTTATTACAGTGTTATTTAGCCAAGAATTCTAGTGAGATTCAGCTTTGAAATAGAAGAAATATCAATGGAAGAGCCTAGCCTCTTCATTAAATCCATTTCACTCCAGGAGGAACAGAAAAAGGCAAGTGGTTTCGTTTGCTTTGATTTGGTTTGTTCTGTTTAAAAGAAAAGGTAATGGCAGATTCCAGGAAATCACTGATAAATAAGGTCAACACCTATATTAAGCAAATTGGACTAAATTATGATAAGAGTAGAATTAGTAAATATAAAGAGAAATACAATCTCTCACCACAGATTTTTCCAGAAGGTAAGCAAACATAGTATGAAGTTTATTACATCTATTAATGGATGGTTAGTAGACACAAAAAAATTTACTTTAAATGGTTTAGATAATCTGCTTTACAAGAATATGGGCTGGGATCTGTATGATATAGAAAAAGGCAGGAATTGTGTGATGAGGTTGCAGATGATTACTAAGTAACTCTGAGTAGAAAATAGGAGGGCCTGCTCTGAAGCGTTAGAAGGACTGCATGAAATTGAACAATTAGTAAATAAAATATCAAATTATTTGTGAAATATTTTAATATGAATTGATGATTGATATCCATTAGAAATAACAATTAACATTATGGATAAAACAATGGGGTTAGAGCTGGCTGTTGAGTTTAAGAATAAGACATTTTAATTAATATTAGGAGGTTTTAATAAAACTCTTACTGATATTCAGTAGCATCCAAGAAATGAAAACAATTTTTTTGTAATGTTTTGGGACTGGAGAAAAAAGAAAAATTAATCCCTTCAATAAATAGGATGTGGTCAGGATAATTCAGATTGCAAGGGACCTCGAAGGTCTTTAGTCAACCCTCCTGCTAAAAGTAGAGACAGCTATGAGATGAGACTATATTATTCAGTATTCTATCCAGACAGGTCTTGAAAACCTCTAAGGACAGGGAATGCACAGCCTTTCTGGGCAGCTTGCTCCAGTGCTTGACAGTTTTCATAGTGAAAAAGTTTTGCCTTAAATTATTGAATGTGAACTTCTTTGGTTTACAAATCCATGTAGTGCCTGGATTACTGTGAGCAATTTGAATCCTTCAACAAAAAAGGTATGTAACCAAAGCAGAAAATGTGAAGAGGATGATTAGGACTATGGCATAATTTCCATATATGGGAAACAACTAGACTAGGATCAGAATTTCAGTGTTGAAAAGAGGCAGCTGAGGTCTATGAAATTGTGAGTGGCATGGAATAGATGTACATGCAGTGACAGTTCTTTGAATTTCCGAAGAGTTAGTTGAAGCTGAACCTAGGAGGGTGGATGAAAAACTTCACTGAAATAACATTGTGCATTATGCAAAGTCTCTCAGCATGAAAAAGCTTGTCCAACCTAAATGCCCCAGCTGAGGCATATGATACAATGAGCAGACATGTTTCACCATGGCAAAAGGCATATGCCAAGTGTGATAGTTAATGGACAGAGAAGACTGCAGATAGAAGTGAGACTGACTGAAAGAACAGCTTCAAAACACCTTTAGGCAAAAAAAGTTTATTACAACTTGGGGACCAGCCATCTGAGCTCTTAGCCACTAATAGGAACAGGACAGCAAGGTGAGAAGACGGGGACAAATACATCAGAACAACAAACACCATGTACCCTTTGGCAAGAAAAGCAAGCAAGGCAAAGGAGGCATCAAAAGCTGTGTCTACAGCAATAAACAGGTTTACGCACTGAGTGTTGATGTGAAAAGTGTGATAGATTTTTATTGTGCATAGACCCATACAGTCTGCATAGTGACTATGCATACATAACACATCACCTTCCAGCTTGCTGTAGTCATGGTCAGATGCTAAACCTTGCTATGATATACTTTTATACTGAAGTTTAAGTAAGTATCCTTACGTTTGTGTGCATAACTATTCTTAAAAGGTATAAAAAGATTACATAATTAGTTGCACAGTTTAAATGTCATGCATTAGCAGTCAGACTTGTTTTAAAAATATTTTTCACCTGAGGTTTATGGATTTATCTTTCTCCTGCAATCATCTGGATGACACAGCAGCCTGTCAGTTAAACTTAACAGTAGGGTTTAAATGTGGATTAGTTTTCAGACATCTTGATTGGCTTTTCATCTGCAACAGATACATTTGTGATGGTGGGTAAGTCTTTTAACATCACTGTGTAATATATTAAAAACAATAATAATCAAAATGTGAGAGACAGTTACCTAAGCTGTGAAAAGATATCATCAAGATATGTTGTCACCACTTTGAGAAACAGTAATCAGTAGACCAAGATTTATGGGATAGCTTAAATAACTGATATTTAAGGAGTTTGCTTCAAGCACACAGACTCAAACTTCATCGATGCTTGAATTTCCATCATTCTCTCTACTTTTTCTAGTTTCTCTTTCAGTGAATTACAGAAATTATCTCCAGGGCAGAGGGTTCTCAAGGTAGAAAACAATAAAGAAATAGCATTTCCTAGCTTGATGGTAAAACCATTTATTTCTTAAGAAAAATAAGTTATAAAAATAAATATGACCTTTCCAAATTTCGGGGGGGGGGGGGGGGGGGGGGGAGAGGCAGAAGCCTTTTAAAATTATATGTTTGTGTACTGAATTGTCCCATATGTCTAAGCCTCAAGTTCTCTTTCCTATCTCACTTCCCTACAGGGATGTTTAGACTAATACTGTAGTCCTCAATGCCTTACTTCACTGTTGCAGGAAAGAAATAAAATACTTTCTACACCAGCACTTTCTAAACACTTCTGTGGCTTCTGTGAAACTCAATTTAGAAAATAAGATACACAGATCCTTTTTCTATAACCTTAATTTAGAACTTTTCACAGAAATGACTGACAGCTAATAGCTTTAATGTTTCCATAATTTTCTGGTACTGTAAATGTCAATGTAATTCAGCCTATCACAGAAGCTTTTTACTAACATTTTTTAGTTCTTTTCCTGATGTTTCCCCCATCCCAAACACCAACACCACCCCCAGGCTGGGACATTAATAGGCAAACTCTTATGTTAGCTGTAGGATTTGACTGTAACTTTCAAATTAATTCACTTATATTTTTTTCTCTCCCAACTTTTATATTCATTTCCTACAGTTAAAAGTTCTAAAGGACTAATGTTAAATCTTTCCATGAAAATACATCCCCTGAGAGTTTCATTCAGGAAACTTAAATGATAGTATGCAATTTAAACAATTAAAGGGATGCAAATCATAATTTTTGTGCAAATACAGAATGTATTCACTTTTAGTAGGTTTCACTAAGTAGCAGTTTAAGACAGAAATTTTCTTAAACAGGAACCATAAGAAAGGACGGCTTAGGTAACCTACTGCTGGAAATTATGTGAAACTGGTTCTGTATTGTAACGGGGTATTTAATTTTGATCAATATTTTCCTTTCATGTTGTATTTTAGGATTGCTACAGTAGATTCATATACAGATTAGTGAAGAATATTTTCTTCAACACTATCTATTTTTCATTAGTTTATTTAATTCCATTGAATGCCAAACCCTGGTTTTAATAGTCCAGTTTTTTTAATCTTTACAAATACTCTCTTTTCTTTACAATTAATTTTGGTTATCTGTTGTGTGCTACAGAGGAAAGTAAAACATCTTCTAAGCATGTATTGAAAGTTAGCTTAAGACTGATTTCTGGAATATGTTATCAACTTCTTCAGTTGATTTATACCATATAGTTTCTCAGGTATATTGCTTGGAATTGGAAAGGCACATGTTTCCAATAACTAGAAAAGTATTATCACTGTTATCTTCTGTGAAGCTGTTGTACTGTGACAGAGGATGCTTATTAAAATATTTGCTAAATATATGGTTAAGATTCCTTGTAAGTATGTAAGATTCCTCAATAAATTGAAATTATTGAATTTCATTTTCTTATAATTTTTGAATCAATAAGATTATTGAAAAATAAAAGATAAATTGTAAGATTCCTTGTAAGTAAGATACAGTAAATAAAATATACCTTGCAAGACAGTGCACTTCAAAAATTTTATCATCACACTTTGATATTTTTTATGATGGCAATAAGAAAACCTTTTCCCTTCTGTATTTCTTGAATTCTGGTTTGCAGTGTCAGCAAAAAGAAAGAAACAGTGTACTGCTGGGATGTATCTTTAAGTCAACATAGGAAAAGATGAAAGAGTGTAGAGAAAGAGAATCATAGGGAATAACAGGCAAAGCAGAATGTTTGTGTTTATGGACTACTGTGATAGGTGCCTTAAAAATACATAAAATTTGTAGAGAGGTGTTTTAGATTATTTATTTCCAGAAGGAAAACACTTCCTATATCCTGTTTATAGGAAAGGCCTTTTGTTCTTCCTTTTAGTTTGTTTGCAAGACTTGTTTACCTTGCAATTCTCTAGTGAATGCTAGATTTCCTCACTACAGCAAGTACTCTGGCTAGATGCTGTATACAGTTATGTCACCTTATCTACTTAACTGGTCCTATGGTAGTTAATAGTTCTAGACAAGAGAAGTTAATATCTTCAACATCACTGATTTTCTGAGTTTTATAACAGGGTTTTTTTGGATTAAATTAAGTTATCCATTAGTAGAAGTCGAATTCCTCCTTGCTTTGGAGTCAGAATTCTGTCCCTAAAGCAGAGAAGGTTCAGTTAATGTCTTTCACGTGCTTTATAGAAAAAAACTGTCTTGTGTCCAAACGTTAGCTGAAGTAACACATTTCCCATCAGTTGAGTTGTAAGCTGATTAACGACTTTCAAGAATTCTGCCTAGAAAAGCCCACTGTTCCCTGAGACTTACCTCCTACAATGACTCTATCAAGCAGGTTTAGACTCCAGAACTCTTCACTGTGTGCACCCACCCCCCACCCACACCCACACCCAACACTGAAGAGGCATATTCATGCTAAACCATAAAGAGCAGAGATAAACAGCACAATCCAGCCTCCATCAGTAAGGGCCTACCTAACTGTTTTAAATGATTTAGGAGAAGTACTACAGACTCATCTTTTTTTCTTCTTGGCTAGCTGCAAAATGATAGTTGCTCACTTAGCATGCTTATAAATATGTTGCATGTAGACTTAGTCCACACATATTTTCTGATTGAGATATTTAGTGTGTTTGTCAAAATGAATTTTTAGAACTGGACAGTTAAAAACATTTGGGGAAGATAAACTATTCTCTTCATCAGAAAAGACAGAGTATGGTGTCTTTTCAGAGAAAAAAGTTTTGTTTTGCTTGTTTGTTTTTTGATTTTTTTTCCAGTTTTGTGGTGCTTACAAGGTTGAAGCTTAATGAAATATTTTGATTTTGCTTTATTTTTTTTTTATTTTTGGTTAAAGGCAGCCTTGATAAAAATGTGGGTTTCATCATATAATTTGGTCTAAATTCACAGAATATTGCTGGTTATGGATAAAAAATAAAGGGTTGTATTTTCACAAAAGTAATTATGGTAGCATACATCTTTTTTCTCATTGCTTAAAGTGACAAAAAAGGGCTATTTTATTTTTTAATTAAAAAGAAAAAAAGAACCATTACCCTTTCTCCTCCCCATGTGACTTCTAATTTGCAAAATATTCTATACACACAATTCTAGCTGAGATCCTTTTGAGAGGCTTTCTTTGCAATAGCTGGTGTATATTACATTCTACAAAGGAATAAGTTAAGAAACCTCAAGAAACACAGGTGCATTTCCCTGCTTACATATTCATATATGTGCAAATATTTTACACACTGAAAATATAATGGCTAGAAAAAGAGAAATGGCTGTGAAATTCTTGTGTTATTCAGTGTAGTTAGCATGCAAGGCTCCTTCATTCTTACTGTACGAGTCTGGAAATATATATTTTTCTCTTTCAGGTGTACTTACAGCTCAGTGAGTAATAGGCCAGAAATAACAGACTCAAACCATGTCAAAGGATATAACGATTTTTGCATACCCTCTTTTGACTTCTAGTCCAATCACATGCCCTTACTGTCCATTAAGATTGTAATCTACTATTGCTTACATTACCGTTTCTTTCATTTTAACTAATGTATCCACTTGATTGTTCACTAATATTGTGAAAATTACTGCAATGTTTTGCAGCAATTCTAGATTCTGACAGATATAGTGTGTTGAAATAATTTAAAAACGGTTGCCAGGCTTGCTTGTAAAAACATCTTCTTACCACTATCTTCCTCAAACAAACTTGTCTCTTTATTTGACATGAAAGTAGTAGATGTAGGGGAAAAAACCCCTATATATGTTAGAAATGTCAGGTTCCATCACATCATACAGGTGGTTTTTTTTTAATGTTTAATAATAGTTTTTTAAAAAATGTAGTAGCGTTACTTTTTATTAATTATTTTATATATATCTATTTATATATATTTCTGTATCATATGTAAATAATTGAAAGAGTTACAGTAATTTTGTTTTGCATTTGCATTCTGTACTTTTCACAATTGCACTGATAATACAGATGCTTCAGAAGAATGCGGTAAATGCTTTGGTACTGTTAAACTGTGATGCTGATAAACTATGCCAGCCTTATCAGAAATCATGAATCCCAGAATCATGTGAAAATGGTTACTTTAACTTTTCTCACACTATACCAAATTATGTAATCTACTGTCTCAGGTTTCTCTTGAGGGAGAAAAAGCTGCAGGATTCCAATTTTCCTGTCCTGAAAAAGCCTCTTTTTTTAGAATTTAGTATATATCTTGTCATGAATAGGGTAAGACAAAGAAAACCAAGCATGCATTGATTCAGAATACAGAATCTATGTAGATTTCAAAACTATTGTCTTGTTCTTGGCACATAAATTGTCTAAATCACCTTTCTTCTATAGTATATTTTTGTAGGTATTCCTGCCTATGATGAAGAGGCATAAAATCCATATCAAAATCTCTGTAGACCTGCTATTATTTTTAGTTATTATATGTGTGCAAATATATATACACTCAAATATATGTAACTGAGGAAATGATTGTATTATTTAAATTTACTATACATTTTGAACATACCGCATTTATGCTGATTAGTGGAGCCATATGAAAGCTCACAGAGGTCTCACATTAATCTATTAATATCTTATGCATTTCTAATGAACATAAAACCTGTTAATATAATTAATTATGTGAGAAAAATATTTACTAAGGACAAAAAAGAGATTATTGTGGTAAACAGATGCAGCTAGCTAAAACAGAAAATAAATGTACTAAAGAGAGGATAAATAGGAGTAACTAAAACAGATTGATAAAGTCTGCTTGTAAATAATTCTTTTAACTAAAAAAAAACAACAGAGCTTTTATTTATTGCTCTTACTACTGTCTAGATGCAGGGACTATGTGCTCTGAAGAAGCATGATAAATGTGTATATATTTTGGAAAGATATTAAAAAAGCCCAAAAACAAAACACAAAACAAAAGAAGAAAAAACCTTCAAAAGTGGTATAAAACAAGATATAGCTAACAATTTTCCATAATCACATTCCAAACATGTTTTGCTCCATGTTTCATTGAAGCACTCTACGTGTTACTATTCTGATGTTGCAGGATCAAAATAAGGGTTTATCACTGCTTTTTAGAGTGTGTAGTATGCAAACTTTTGGATGGTCTATGGCTTGCTTAACCTTGAATGATCTGTGGCACTCTGATCCTTGGCTAATTCTCAGGTAGATAGATGTGTAGATAGAGACAACACCAGTTACAAAATTCATAATCTGTTCTTGAAAAAACAAACCAACAAAAAAGAAAATCTGGTCTTATTCCAATACACTAAAGAAACATCTCAGCTGGAACAACCAGAAAGACTAAATAATAAATATGTAATCATTTTCTATCCAGTAGCTGGCAGTGATACACAGAAAAAGAGTTTATATGAAAGAAATTTACATTTAAGCCAGATACCATTCTTAGACCTGGAAGCAGATCAGAAGGGTCATAAATGACCTACTTGATACATATGTCAGTATATAGGTACAATTACTTCCAGCTGAAGAACAACATGAGATTTTGTATGCTTATATACATAAATACATGCATTTACAAAACTCAGGCACATATTTGCACACGGAAACACAAACCCTAGATAATAATGAGAAATCAAGCCAATATTTAACTCAACACTTAGCCTTAGTTACTGAATGAGAAGAGAAGAGAATACAGTCAAACTGGAAGGAAGAATTGGTGAACTGAGAAATATAAGGTAAATATATATATATATACACACATACATATATATTTAAAAAAAAAAAAAAAAACAACAAACAAAAACCAACACCCTATCACCATGATGTCACCCAAAGTAATCTTGACAAGCAATGCCAAGATATCTACCTTCTTTTGCCCAGGCTCATTGTGGAGTGTCCCTCTTTGCAGATTTTCAAAAGCCATTTGGCCATCTTCCTGGGCAACTGGCTCTGGGTGGCCCTGCTTGAACAGGGAATTTGGATGAGATGAGATCTATAGATCACTTCCCACCTCAATCATTCTGTGATTCTGTGATACCTCCAAATAGTATGAAGCAGAACTGGGTGAATGTTGTTTCAGAGCTGATACAACTTTTGTAGAGAATGCTTTGTAAAAATTGCTCTCCATTGAGAGATAATACAGCCTCATATCTGCTGCTGTCCCATGGATCTACAATGGAAAGAAAGGAGTAAAATGACAATACAGACATGCATCCTGTGAAGATACTATATAGTATTCTTATTAATTCTAAACATGTCCTAGAAGGTCAGTTTTGGACTCCAATTTTTCTTCATTGAAGTCTCTGGAGTTTGGTAATGAGAACTTGTAAATACATAGAAGCATACCAACACACATGCAGACATTGAGACCATCTGTAGAATGAATTATATTTCAGCAATAAAATGTACAGGTAAATAGGAAGTCATACCCAAACCTTTCTATATTCTTGACCATTGAGTTCTACAAAGCAAAAAGCATATTTGATTCTTGTTCCTTCTGCTATTGCAGGGAAAGAAAGTTTTCAATAACATATAAGAATAAATATTAGGCAATTACATTTTTGTGTACTTATATAAAATATTAATAATTGCTATTTCTGAGAAGAATGCATAAATATAGACAAGCTTGTATAATGAAGCTGAAATTTTGACAAGGAGACAACTTGTCACCTGTGTTCTCCTCTGGAGTTACAATAATACAATCAACAAACAGTACTGAATTTCAAAATATATTTTATAATCCATCATACTATTTGTAGTAAAAGATTGTGTTTCAGATAAAATGTGGTTTAAGAAAACTCATCCATTTCATTACGTTTCTCAGAAAGTGGTCTTTCCCTTTAATATATATATCAATCTGAAGAGTGACATACTGGCAAAATGAAAACAAATGACAGTGCTATCTCCAAAGAGACAATGTATTATTTCTAAATGTATGAAAAGGCCCTTGCTCTGCCCTTATGACAGTTAAATGCTCAAAGTGAGACAAGCAAAAAATGTAGTTAACTCATTCAAGGAGACATGAAAAGTGACTGTACTTTTTTTCTTGATTATGGAGACAGAGATAGAGGATGATGGGGAATGAGGGAATAAGTTTGTGTGTATGCAAGTGTGCGTTTTATTGAAGCCTTCTCTGTGGTGTATGCAAAATGAAAGCAGCAGGTCTGAATCAGAAAAGACAGGTTTGATTCACATGATGTCCAAAAGTTAATTAAAAGAAAAAAGGACTGATTTTTAATACCATTCACTTCATAAGAGGATGGTAATGTAGCTAAAATTGAATAAGAGTAAAAGATAAAATAGCCAGACTAGGTGATGGTCACACAGATGATGAAGTCAGTGAATTGATGACTTGTTTTTCCATATGATTTTCTATTTCAGGATTGAAATCTTATTTGAAGGTATACATTTGCACTAGAATTAAGCAGAAAATTTCTTTCATTTTCAATTTGGGACCACATACTCTTTCCCTGTTATTATTTTTTTTCAATATTTAAATCTCTCTCCTCTGAGTTGTTCTGAATAGTCATGCATTAACATTTGAATGTGTCTTGAGATCATTGAAACACCATTTGAGATCATACGAAAACACTAAGATACACTCCTTCAAAATGTGGAAAGTAGAACTGATTTAACAGCTTGACTACTAGAGGAAGCTTGTCCTGTTTCTGACAGTGATCTGGTATCAGATGCTTCAGGGGAAGTAAAAATCCCACAGAACACATTTGTGTTTCAGAATCGTAGAATTACACAATCATAGAAACATTAAGGTTGGGAAAGATGCTTAAGATCAAGTCCAGCTGTTAACCCAGCACTGCAAAGTCCACCACTAAACTGTGTCCTTAAGCATCACATCTACATGTGTCTTAAATACCTCCAGGGATGTGGACTTAACCACTTCCCTGGGCAGTCTGCTCCAAAGATTAATGAACCTTTCAGTAAAGAAAATTTTCCCTAACATCCAATGTAAACCTCCCCTGGCACAACTTGAGGTCATTTCCTCTTGTTTTATCACTTCTTACTTTGAAGAAGAGACCAACAACCACCTCATTACAACAACCTTTCAGTTAGTTGTAAATGCCAATAAAGTCTCCCCTGAGCCTCCTCCTCCCCTGAGCCTTCTCCTCTCCAGGCTAAACAACCACAGTTCCCTCAGCCACTCCTCCTAAGACTTGTTCTCTAGACCCTTCCCCAGCTTCATTGTCCTTCTCTGGACACACTTCAGCACCTCAATGTCTTTCTTGTAGTGAGGGGCCCAAAACTGAACACAGCATTTAAGATGAAACATCACCAATGCTGAGTCCAGGGGGATGATCACTTCCCCAGTCCTGCTGGTCACACTATTTCTGATGGAAGCCAGAACACTATTTCATTCCATTCAGTGTCAAAAAGGTACAAAACTGCTTTAACAATGGAAGCATAAATCCCACCACAGAAATTTTGTCTAATTACATCATAAAAAGACATTCCTGTTAATTATTGAACGTTCATATCCATTAACATTAGCATTTACAATACCTCCTCTAGCTTCCACTTCAGAAGTAATTGACAGTTTTTCATGATTTTAATAGTAGAAATAATATGTTCAAGCATTCCCTTACACTAAAAATACAAATACAAGTCATTTACTGAGACTATTTTTTCAATAAAGTGTTATGAACATATAGGTTACCTCAGGTTCTAGAGGTATGTTATGTATGTATGAAACAAAGCCATTGTTTCAATGTTATAGAGTGCCATCTTCATTGTCTTTGGATATGTTTGCCAGAGGTCTGATAAAAATGAAACACTAAGATGAAGAAATTAATTTCCTACTCATATTCACCTTAAAATAGTAGTTCTGTGATTTTCTAATACATGTCATTCTAGAATTACACCATATTCTGTAGATACAGTTGTATCTACACACACAGAATATCCAACACCCTAATAAGACTTTTGATCTGTTAAATTGCCACAGTGTTATAAATGAAATGTACTGATAGCTGCTGGACAAAAGATGAGAACACAGGTTTTCATGCCACAAACACTATAAATGGTAGCCAGTTTAATGATCAGTATAGTGAAGAGGAAAATAAGCATCCAAGAATGGGCAAAAAATGTTGAAAGCTAAGAAATGATGGAACTCAAGTCTCCATCTGCTAATCTAATAACATGTATTTGGGTAACATACTCTAAATTGGTAGCAGAATATTTTAACCATCTCCTGCCCCTTTTTCTTCCTAACCGACCATGTTTTTCACAGTTTCTGATGAGGTTAGTTTAAGTTGAACAAAAGGAGACAGCTGGCACTGTAAAAAACCCTACTGTATATTTTTTGAAGGTTCATGAAATGTAGCTTTAGATCCGCTGGTGTTGGACTAAACAACAGAAAATATGATGGTATGCAAAAACGAGAAGTGGAATCTAAGGCATGGAGAGTATCTGTTGACTTGTGTAACTCAAACAGCATGCAAATAATGGGTAGGAAGAGAGAAATGGGCAGAAGATAGAAGTGATGAAGAGTAGCTTTGTACACGTTCATATTCAGTTGTAAAATTAATGCCTTATAACAAATACTATAGCTTCACCCCAGCTCCGTATTAAAGCAAGTTCTATAAATATGCCATACGTTCTGTGCCTTGGTTTCTAGGGAAGAAAGAAGGAAAGAAGGAAATCTGCTTTCATATATAAAATCAAGTCATGGAGTGCAACCAATCCAGTCCAGATGATGGGGATATTGTATGGACAAGACGGTAAATGTAGAAGGAATTATAATGTATCTAATTTAGATAGATGGAACAATTTGTGGGCAGATGAATTACTCTTCATGAAGAATCAGTGCTAAAGAATGAGTCTGCATTCTTTGTATGATTGTAATGAAATCCTCATTATTTCCCTCAGTGAGAGTGGAGTATTAGAAACACTATGCTTGAAACAGAGTAACCTTTTAAGTCCATTTCCCATGAAGAGTTCTGGTGGTTTTCTTTCTTTTTTGAAAGCTGATCTCATGAAATAGATGTTGCAGCTGTACAAATCTGTACTTAAATACTTGTTTTGTCAAATAAAACATCAGTAAGTCAAATCTATTAACATATGAATACATTCAGTCGACTAGACAAATTGTACAGGGACCCTATATTCAGGAAAAAAACCCCATGGAATTCTTTTGACAGCGGTACTGTATTTTTAAAACTGCTTTCAATATTCCTGTGTGAACATAGCCTCAATAAAATAAAAGTACAGCATTAGAAAAAGTCCTTAGTTTATAATATTTTGCAAGAAATAGATTATAACAATTAATTTCAGTGTTGCACAGAATGCATTTAAACTAGTTTCAAGAGCTAAGCACTTCATAGATGGTTATTTCAATTTAAATCACAACATGAAATACTGTAAATAGTCATCTTTTCCTTTGCAGACTGAAAGTGTGAACTGATTGTTTACAGTGTGTGGAATGTATTTGATACATAAAATATGGACGTGTATCTTTTCAAGAGCTGAGCGGCAAGCATGAGGAATGTTTCACAATAGTGACAACTGCACTCCTAGACCAGATGACAAGTCTGTGGGTATTTCCCTGGAGGGCAGCATGAAGTTGAGAATCACAGTAGTGACTAGATCTAAGCTAAAGAAGAGCACTGCTATTACCTATTTTATGAAAGCCATACTTTCTGTGTAATCTGGAAATAGATACTTAAACTTTAGATTGATTACAATTATTTTTTGTGCAAAGATCAAGAGACAATATTGGCATTTCAAAGAGGAAGGTATTCTGCAATGACACATGTTGTGTTTTTTTTCTTTATTACTATACTTTTGTGTATGAAAAATTTTATATTCTGCTGTTACAGTCTCCTGTGGCACAGATGCACTGAAACTATGATAATGCATCAAAAAGTCACTGATTATTTTAAGGATAATGTAATTATATCTATATGTACAATTTTTTTTTTGCATTGAATTCTCATTTCATGACGAAACAAAGAACTTTATATTTATTCATTCAATGCATTAATCAGTCTTGCAAACCATCCTTTCAAGCTAGTGAAGACTTCTTTAAAAGTCATCAACATTCCATGTAAGAATATTAAAATATCACAATTATGGATATTCCAAAGTATGTGTTTTGTTCTTAAAAATGTATTATTTACACACATTATGTGCAAACATAGATGCACATAGGAACTCCCGTAGTTCTTCCATGGTAAGGGTTACTGTGGAATTCCCATATGTACTGACACAAGTTTGGTAAACAGCTCTTCCTTTTTTCTTTCTCTCCTCCCTGCTCATGTTCCCTTACATCCACCTCTACCATAAAAGTGTTACTGCTGTGTGCGTATTTCTCTCATCTTTCATCTTTCCATTTGCCTACCATTAAAACAGGATCACAAAATCACAGAGTAACTTAAATTGGAAAGGACCAGCTCCAAAACAGACCTACTGCAGGACACAGTGAGAACAGAAAGACTGAAAATGAGCCTAAGAAACTGAGTGTGAGGGTACAGGTGAAGATGTTTTAACTTTTTAATGGGTTTTTTTTTGTCACTATCCAAATTTATCTTAATTGGCATTATGTTAATTTTCCCAAGTTTGTTTTGCTCATGATGGTAATTGGTAAGTGATCTCCCCATCTTTATCTGGACCCATAAGTGGTTTTATCATATTTTCTCCCCCAGGTGGACATCTTGCTGCTTGCCAAGGTTAACCCACCACAAATACAGTCCTCAAAGCTGAGTGAGTTCTATCAAGTTGTCGGTGGCTTGGTCCAGCCAAAGTTTGTGTATCACCAGGATGGAAATTCCACACCTCTCTCAGAAACCCTTTCCAATATTCCACCATTCTTGTAGTAACACCATTTTCTTGTGTGAAGTGAGAATATTTCCTGCGTTATAACTACTGTCTATTGCATCTTATCCTGTCATTGCACACATCTGAGAAGATCATCAGCCAAGACAACATTACGAAAATTTTTAAGGCCTATAAACTAATGAAAACACTCTTGTCATTTAATTGTTTATCAATATATTTGGTTTAATTAGGAAAAAAATATAAAACTGTAACACTTCATTCTCTTGTCTGTAGTGGAAGGGGAAACTGTTTAACTAGCATAGCAGCTAGCTCTTCAGGAGACATGAGGCTGTGTATTAGCCACAGGTTAAACATATAAAAAACTTTTATAAAGGACTTAAGTTTCTAAATTCTTATGTATACCTTGCCTTATCTTACCTGATATATATGAATCTGAAATTCATGACCAGAAATGTCACTTCATCTTATATGATCCTCTTGAACTAAACAAGTTTTACACAAATAAATTCCCTAAGTATGTATGGTAGATGCAATAACACTAAGTCCTTCTAAGACCGTGCAAGGAAACTTGCCATATACCTAATACTTTGCCTTTTTTAGTTTCAGAGTCTGAACATTTCTCTGTCTGCTCAGACCCCTAGAGTAGACAGACACCCAGGCTATGAGACCATGGTTCAAATTTCTCCTCTGCCTGACACAGTTTGGGTCCACGTATGGGTGAGAAGACACTTTCCTTGAAGCTGTCACTTTAAAGAGAACTAATAAATATTTCTTTGGTCAGAATACAGAAATAAAGATAAGAATTTCCCTGAGACATTTGAGACTTTGGCTAAAACTTACAACTTTTATTGTCCTGGCAAGAAAGAGGGATTTCCATTCCTCTTTTTCAGTTTTTAACCTAGGAGTTTGACCTATGAATCCTGAATTAAAACAAGAAAACTACTGAAGTTTGGTTAGGCACTTTAAACCCTGGAAGTTTAAGACACAAATTTTCTTCAGTGTTTCTTACTGATATATTATTTTGTATGTAGATTATTGTGAATCTCTTACTAGAGTGACCAGGTCTCTCTGCAAAGCATAGGTGGATTTATTTACAAAAATACCTAGATTGCAGGGACTTACAAGACTACCAAGAAACAGATGAAAATGCTGGGGAAAAAGTAAAAAAAAAAAATCTTAGCTGCCATGCCTTAAATTCAGATGCATAAGATCTCTCTTCCTTTTTGTATGCAACCCACAAGACAATAGATTCGTTATCAGTGTCAGGTTTTTTGTGCCATATAGAACCTCAGAAGGCCTAGCTTTGGGCAAGCAGTCTTTTTTATTGCTCAGCTACACCTTGAGAGTTCTTCGGGGTTTAGAAAGCTGTCAACAAGATGTTAACTGACTGTATATTAAAACATTCCTTTCTGCCTCAATGGGCATTATTCACATTTCATTTTCTTCTTTTTCAAACACTGAACTGTGCATTATATTTAAACATAAAACTTGACATACATATACATTTATATTAATGAGACTAATAGAATATGTTTGTTACTGGCCTTAATTTCAGCCATCACATCTGAGCCAGCAGACATCATGCTAACCAATTATTTTGTGATGAACTGAAATACAACTCTGTCAATGAAAACAACATGAGAGAACACTTTAGGAAGAAAACCACACCCCCCATCAGAGAAAATAAATACTTCTGCTCTTCAGCAAGTTTATCCTAAATTTTAAATACCCTTAAAAAGAAATATCTCTGAAAAAAAAAAGTAAAGTGTTTAGAAGTATTCAAGCTAAATAAAATTCCCTGAACATTCTGTTATACATGGTGTATTTTATAGTTTAACTATCATTTACTTTGGATAAATTGCCATTTTCTAAAAATGTCTTCTTGCCAGTTATTTCCACAGAAGTAATTCTCTATGGATTAAGACATATTTTTATCCTTAAATAAATCTTATGCACCCAATGAATGCTAAAAACTGTTATATTTGCATAAATCTAGATTTGGGAATACAGTTTCTTTAATCACTCTCCAACAGCCTATTCAGCTTTTCCTTTGAACTGGAATGACTCTATACTTTGTTACACCAGCTTTTGTTGGAAAAGTTTAATGTAAATAACACTGCTAAACTAAATTTCCCTGATTTTGAAGCATTTGGGCCTGATATTTCTAAATCTGTGCTCACTGGCAAATTATGAGAGTTTAGAACAATGTTCCAGCAGTGTTCAGTATCATCACACTACAAAGTAGCCAGATGGACTGTCCTTTTTCCTGCCTTCTGTTGCCTGCATTTAACTACAGCAAGAGACCTGCTTATCTGGAAGAGAGACCCTACCAGACACTAATAATTGTTTGGACTGACTGGTATTCTCTACCTGACTGCCATGGAAAACTGAACACCATTTTCTTAAAAAATATACCAGAAGTGGTACAAACTAACCTTTGCCAAAGCTAACATCAATTTCTGTATCAGAAACTTATTTACATGATTTTGTTCAGTTTTTAATTCATATATAATTAAGAGGTTTCTGACTTGTGTCTCAGCCAGTGCTTACAGAAAAGGTCACACTGCAGGTACCTTGATGTTTTTTGAAAGTCTTTTTTTTTTGTTGATTCTGTGATTGCAGTTCTTATAACAATTATAACAATGTGAACAACTGCAGTATTTTTAGAGAAGAGCTAAACTAAAACTTTGTGTTTTCTTTCAAAACTAGGTGCGTGATATCAATTGCTAACAAACCAAAAAGCTTTCTGAATAAAAGATCTATAGCTATAGTGAAGATTAAGTGACATTTGTTTACATTTCTAAAGATTTAACTCGACACACAGCACTGTTCTGCTAAAGATTCTGCAGTTTCTATACCTGTGAAGAGCTGGACTGAAAACTGTGTGAATACATTATTAGTGGACTGCAGGTTTTAGCAAGAAGATAGGTACTAAAAGATGAATTGAAATGGAGCCTAAATGGCTGAAAGTGAAATACCTATTTCTGGAAACGAAAGTTTGCCAGTGCTGACTTAGACTTCTACAAGTAATGCAGACTATATTAGGAAGATGGAATAACGAATTTGACATCTATAACACACATCTTATTGTTTGCTGAGGTATAATCCATTTCAAGTGATTTTTAAAGCTGTCTACCACTGCAGAGGCTACTCCATTTAGCTTGAGAATGACAGAATTCCTATAGTTCTTAGACATGTCTTTCCATCAAGGTAGGTGCTAGTCTTCCATGTAAAACAACAGGGTGCTAGCTGTTAAGGGTGTTGTTCATCTTTTTAATGACAGCTTAGAAGTAAGATCAGCCTGACAAAGGGGTGTTCCTGTATTTTTAGAAAACTACTAGAGAAAAAATCCAGCAACATCGCAAAGAACAAAATGCTATTTGCCTGTTTCCACCTCCTATTTGCCATCCTATGTGAACAAGCACTCAGAACTGTATTCCAGGTAGTTTACATATTATTCTGCTGGATCTGTTTCTGACAGTCCAACATTTTAGGTTCCAAAAGTATTTTGAGGACAAGTTTTATGCAGATCAATCTAAAGACTGAGACTTAGAGTATATTTGTGAAACAAAAATAATCTTAGAGGGAGAAAGACATAAAGCTCTTGCTTCCTGAACAAGTGCTTTGATTACTGGCTTTTTACTGTTGTATTATCTTGGCCAGCAGCCTGACGGAGTGAAGTTTGTTCTAAGTTTAGTTAGGTATTTGCTATATGAAGGGAAGACTATGTTATGCTTTTTCACAGGACACAGTTGCTGTTCTAATCTACACTATAGACAGATGGGTGTGGTGGGGATTTACTACAGTATAATTTTACATTCCAGAAAATGTTTAATTGAAAACCTGACAAACTGAGGAGGTCAGAGTCATCTTAGGATAAAGTAGACTCCTCTGTGGTGTTCTTGAACTTCTACATCCACAGAACATTTTAAAACTCTAAGTGCTTTGCTGGATTACACTCATTTTTGAAAATTTAGCCATACATGGTTCATTTTTTTTTGAACGGTATTGTAGCCATAATTCTGCTATAATTTCATTGATCTCAGTATTGTATAAAATAAGCAGGAATCAAAAACATAAGTTGCAGTTTTAAACCTGCTCTCTGTTCGACTCATCTGAAGAAAAAGTTCCCCAGGGTGGCTTAGGTAACCTAGTTCAGCACTGACACCTTTAACTTGCTTTTAAGTATACACAATCTGGTCTCTGCTCTCAGCTTGGCGAAAAAGAATGAAAAAGAGTGAAATCTGCAGTTTCACTGCACTTGTCTCTTCCTCCTTTATGCACTTAGCACTATCACAGAACCTGTTTATATCACACACAGTAGTCACAGCTGGAATAAATCCTTTTCTCCCATGTTTATTGTATAGAGCTAAACATTAATCAGTTTATGTCCTTAGATTGCCTAGAATTCTCCAAATTGTTGAAGATATTTGAAGCTTAGTTCCCAGCTATGAACTTGAAGCAGTTTTTCAACTCAGTGACATGCATTTTTAAGAAGTTCTAAATAAGTAATGCACATTTTACAAAGATGGTGTGGGGGAGCCAGAATAAAAAAGAAAACACACAAGCTGACAACCTCAGGAAATGCAAAGCAAATGACAAATCCCCACATCTGCTTCACACTGCAATGCAGAGCTATTTCAGGGACAGCTTATCAGTCTTCCAATAAGTAGTATTTGTAAACAAAGTTCGGAGAAAGAATACAAAACCTCCAAAATTCTGGTAATTTCTTCATGTTTGTTTTTTTAATAATAGTATTTGCATTATTTTAAATCTTTGAATATTTAATGACTGTGTACGAATTTTAGCTGTTGTGCGTTGCTCATGTATGGCTTTCTGAGGTATCTTACTTTTTTACCTGACTTTATTATACAATACATTTTAGGACAATAATTTGGTTTAAAATTCATGTTCTCCTGAGTATCTAATTTCAAAGTAGAGAAATAGCAACAGAGAAAGAATTTGAGTCCTCCTGCCTGTAGGATATTTTAATTTTTTGTACAAAACACAATACCTTGATAAGCAAAATGCTCTTAACAGTATTGTGCCATGGATGTGAACTGCACTGCGAGAAAATTGGAATTCTGTTTCCTGGGTGAATAAACTAGACACAACAGGTTAGTTAAATAAGCTGGATTGTTCCTTTTTTTTTACCATGTGATTGGCAGGGAAGGAATTTTTTTTTTTGGGGGGGGGAGAAATTTTAATAAGGAAGGGTTTTAAAACTGGACCTCTATTTATATTCTATGAGCTCTATAGGAATGCCTGCAAAGTCAATATTGATTACTCTGTGGTTTGATTGCGAAGAATTTGCCCTACCATGTGTCCTTGGGACAGTAATACAGAAATCCGTTTGCCCTATGCTTAACCTTTCACACAACTGCTAATTTCAATTACTGCGCGTATAGGGCTCAGAAAAGAAGCATATCTCCATGGAAATAATGGAAATTAAAGAAAAACAGGTGCTGAAACAAGTTTATAAAAAAAAGGTCACCTGCCACAAGTTCTATAAAGTTGAAAGTTACACCTCTCTTAAAACCGCTAACTTTTCTAATATACTTCAGCTTTCACTAACATGTTCAAATGGTATTATCTATTTGGCTTTTCAAAATAACAGCTGCGTTGGCTGGGTTCCTGTGATACCATGAGACATGCATACTTATGTATCAGTGTGGTAGTCCTGCAGCACCTCGCTATGTTTGGTTTAATTCTTGGATTTGGAGCTAGATGAGGCTTCCAGCAGCAGCAGCAGCACTAAGATAAGCTTCACCATGGGGTAAGGCTGCATTCCCAACAGCCTAGCAAAGAAACTAGCTTTATACTGGGTGCTGGCAAACAACAGGCTGCTGGGAAGTATTTGACAGCATGAGAGAACAGCAAATAAATAAGTGACAAGGCTGAAGTTTGTCTAAGTAAATGTTCAGCCTTCGATATCTCTTCAATTTTCACCATTTTCTGAGAGAAAAATGGTTTTGATACCTGGATCTCACACACATACCTTTGACTACAGTCATTTATGTTGTTCTATGATCTTTCACACAAATAGTGGATGAAAGAAAACAAGACCTGTGTAAGACTGGGTGAAAAAAAGGAGAGTAAAACCACACTTACCTGAGTAAGAATGGATGAAAAAAAAGGAGAGTAAAACCACATTTCAGGCTTTCATCTTTTGACCTTCTAATAGGAACCTAACTTGCACCTACAAAACACCTCCTGTGTGTCTCATTTGCAGCTTTAATCATTCGCTAGTAATTCTTCCACATGCTACTAATTGCTATAATGAGCCAATGTTATTGTAAGAAATAGACATCAACTTTTTCCCTGCCATTGTAAGACTTCCATCATCATCATGCTTCCCAGAGCAGCTGTCACTTTCTTTCACCTATTCAAAGGCCTTTTGAGTCTATACCCTTTGTCCAATTTATTGGAATGAAATTCCCTCAGATCTGTTTCTGTATAAGAATAGCATGTAACCATACAAGACACTTTAATGCATTTCGGTCAGTTCACAGAGAGAAATTTTATTAGGGATAAAGAGACTTGATCCCCAAAAGCAACCTTTACGCATTATGAGACCTTTCAATGTTCTCACAGGCAAAGAAGAATAACAAAATATACATGAAGAGGAGATGGAAATGGAATCTGTTTATGTACTTTTCTTTCAGTGGCTGAACAATTTTTCAAGCACAACAGGTGGTGGGTGTAACAAAAATCTGGAGTCAGAGGAGGGATTAGTTTCACCTAACTTTGCATGCTTACTATGCCATTACCTACATCTGAGTTGACTACTATAAACTCCTTTTAAATTAGGTTGGGAAAAATTATGCGTTTGACTTAACATTTATCTGACGTATTTAAATTGCCACTTTAAGATGAGAAAGAGTGCATACTGAAATGTCATCTATTTTCTTTATATTGTTTCTAAAGGTGACTAGTCTTGATGTATATCTCCGTAGTGCAAAAGTTTATTTTGCTTGGTTGGGCCATACTCTAAGTAACTAGGAATTTTGGTTTTATTTGGAGGAGTAAAATCAAGCCCTGGGTAGTTTTCCAGTTGTGAACTATCTTCCTTCACCTGGTGATAGAACATGAAAAAGAATTGGGGTTTTTGGGTTTTTTTTCATTTCAGCTCCTAAAAAGCACAACATACATGTTTCTCAGTCTTCATAAAATGGGAAGAGGTTTTGCTGCCATGGAGGTGGACAAGCAAATGCTTAGGCTTCAGTCCTTTCACAGAGTCCTGTTAACAATGTCAGAAGGTTTTCTTCACCTCTCATCTTCTCTGTTCCATAAAGTGAAGACAGAAAGGGCTGTTAAATTAATAAATTATTCTAATAATAATTAATTCATTTTCAGCTTTGAAGCTATGGGAGACAAACTGTATCTATGGACCTCTCCTACTAATAAATATTGCAACTGTACAGAAAAGTTCCTCTTTTTAATTAATACTGGATTTAAACTTTTCATTTCTCTGTACATGTAATGATCTTAAAATGTCCCTGATTACGTTATAGAAATTGTCATGGAAGAAGCAAAAGATGTAGTGGAAGATCTTTGGGAATGATTTTATGATACTTCCTTTGGATATCTTTTTAGCAATTTCAATTACAGGAATTAAGCAGCTCTGCACGTATTCAATGTCTACAGATTTTAGATTTTATATGAATTGGTTCTCTGGACTGGTGAAGAATGAGCATTAAGTGCTATATTTCTTAACTAGGTCCATTTAAAACCCTTTTGTAACTTAGATGATTAGATAAAAGGTGTCATTTTCTTACATATTCAGCGCTGGTCTCATTTTCATTCCCATCAAAGTCAACCATCAAACATGCCATGACATCAACTGGAGCCCAGTGTGGTAGACAGAGTTATCACTGGAACTTTTATTTGAAGTAAAGCAGGAACCCCACCTGACTGCAAGGGACATAGGGCTAGGTATTCTCTTGACAGAAACTAGCAGACAGTGTGAATACTTTGCCTTGTTGTTGGAAGTCACTACCTTAAAAATTAATCCAGGAAAATGACTGGAAGATTTTATTCTGTTATCACAAAGTATAATTAATTCAAGGGGAGTGAAACTGTTGGGGACATACTTAATAACTTCTGAATCATAACTTATTCAAAATAACTTCACTTTTAGATATAGGCTGTATACTTCAAAGGTAATTTAAGTGATGATTTTCTATGAATTACTGAATGTCTAGTGAGATGAGGTATGTACAGTCCCCTGATTCCACTTCCCTGATATGTTGAAAGAGAACTCTCGTCTCCTTTTTCAAGTGTTCATACAAACATTAAAGTGAAAGTATTGAGATGTTTATTTTTCTACAGTTTACAGGAGAAACCTTCCTCTCACAGAAGAAACCTTAATCTCTATATTTTTAGAAAGACTGAATTTGTCAATTAAACACTAGCACATAATGGAATGTGACAAAAAAACAAATAGTTAAAGAGAAACTTGAAATCTGCCCATAAAATTTAAAAACCCACAACCAAACAAAACACACACCAAAAAAAGAGAAAAAACAACCGAAACCAAAAAACCTCTGAGCTTAATTGCAAATAAATATTTTTTTTAAAGTTAAATGCTTATTACCATTAACTTTGCCTTTGAGACCTTCTACATTTATTTATGCTGTGTACAATTAAAATGCATAACTAAATGTATACAAATACAAACTATTGACCCATTTTCAACTGTAAAAAAAGAATGGCTTCCAATTTAGCCTACAGGACAAATAAGTGTGTCTATCAAATTCAGAAAAGATGTGATTACAGCTTTCTTCCTTTTTCATATGAATTTTAGGTAGAAGAAAGAAAAAAAGCGCATTCATTGTTAGACATGTTTAGGATGATTATATCACAGTAGCAGTACATGAGTGAAACATTACAGAAAATATAGAAAAAAAAATACAAAACAGAAAGAAGCAATAAGGCAAGAAAGGAAATTCAAAACAGGATGTATTTATTCTTTTCTATGTCTATGAAGACAAAATGCTAAATGATGTGGTACCTGAGGCTTACAGATGCATGTTTAAATTCAGAAGGAATAGAAGGGTGCTTCAAACAGCTTGAAATGCTATAATTGACATCTTTCCTTATCAATTCACTAGTTATTAGATTATTTTAGCACATGGAAAAATATATCTTTTTCCAAGGGCTATTTTTTTTATTTTTCCTTTTTTTCCCTTTTTAAGTTGAGATAGAAATTTAAACCAATACATTTTATAAGCAAACTTTTTCCCTATACAGTTCCACATTTCTTTCTTATGTGAATGTTAACGAAAAAAAGAAAGGAAAGCATCTGTATGAGATTGTTATACATTGAAAAATGTTTAGTAATAATCATATTCTTTTATGTGCTTGAAAGCAGAAATCTTCTCAGAGTTCATATTCCAATTACACAGCTCTATATGTAAATTTGGTCAACATTTTTGACTGATTATTATTTTTTGCTTTTGAAGGATATTTGTCAAAATCAGTTTTGTCTCCATAAAACATGCCTACCTGGACCAAGTCAAGTAAAACAAAACACTCTGAAAACCTTTAGCCTTCCCATAACTCACTTGCTGAGTCAACGTTATACATATCTTGAACTGTAGCCAAGTGAATCTTAATACTGCAGTCTTGAGTAACAGAGCTGACACGTATGTACACATACACACACATCTATATTACACACAAAATGAAGAAAAAAGTGTCCAAACAGATTTTTATTGTGACCGAAAGAAAAGTCTGTGTGACTGACAGAACAATATATAGATTCTGTTGTTCAGTTTAGTTTGATAAAAATCTGAATTTGTAGGATAAAGGTTTTCCTGTCTGAGTCTCTATCATATCTTAAAATATATTTCTGTTACTAACATTTTCTGTTCTGTATATCATGGTTCAATTCTGAAGCTCATGAAAGAAGCATAAAGATCCAGTTTTGATCTCAGTCTAGATTTTCACATCGGTCTACTTTTATCTTATTTAGTTGATTAAAGTCTCATATAGATCCTCTACTTTCCTAAGTGATTTGACTGTGACAAACACAATATAAATATTTTGTGTCAGAAACAATATTGCAATATTGTTTTTAACAATGTAAAAAATTTCGGTGAGGGAAAAACATAGTAGAGGAATCCAGTGGCATCGTTGTTTATTTATGAAAATTCATAAAAGAGTCATGCAAGAACAAGAACTGAGAATACGCTCCAAGAATTATCAGCTTGAGGATTTTATCTACCATTGGAAACCATTGGTTTAGAAACTGACTTGTTTCTATATAATGTCTTTACATAGCATTCAAATACCTGAGAAAGTATGTTCAAAATGTGTACTGGTTTTGGCTGGGATAATTTTAATTTTCTCCATAGTAGCTCCTATGGTGCTATGCTTTAGATTTATGACAAAACCCAGTGTTTCAGCTGTCACTGAGCAGTGCTTACACAGTTTCAAGGCCTTTCCTGCTTCTCATGCTGCCCTGACAGTGAGGAGGCTGGAGGTGCACAAGAGATTGGGAGGGGACACAGCTGTGACAGCTGGCCCCAACTGACCAAAGAGGTACCACATATGATACGACATCATGCTTTGCAATAAAAGCTGGGGAACAAATAAGGAAGGGGGACACGTAGAGTTATGGTGCTTGTCTTCTCAAGTAACCATACTATATGATGGAGTCCCGCTTTCTTGGGAACACCTAAACATCTGCCTACCAATGGGAAATTTTCAAGGAATTTCTTGCTTTGTTTACTTGCATGCACAGCTTTTGTTTTATCTATTAAACTGTCTTTATCTCAATCCATGATTTACCGCAATTTTACCCTTCCATTTCTCTTCCCCATCCCACTGTTGTTCATGTTCTGGAACATCCAGAAAAATGGATGCGCATCGATATCATAGAATGGAAACAAATCCTCAAAGATAGACATGGTTTGGAAACGAACCATGTCTATCTGGGATACTGAGTTGTCTAAATGCAGACACTATGGGAGATCCCTTCAGCTACTGCTTCAGAAAGGTACAGATTTCCAATAATCTGGTGTCATCCCACATGCTGCTAGACACCAGTGTTTATGCAGCTGAATTCTCCATTAAATTATTGCATATAGCTTCCCACTATGACACCTTTTTCATTAGGCTATCAAGAAGAAAGGAGAAAGGTTTTTTTGCCTTTGGAGAAACTAGCAAAATGAGTTAGGTAACAAAGCAATGCTATTGATGGGAACTCGACTGAGCTTTTAAAGGCAGAGTACTTTTAGTATTGCCTTCAAACAACAAAGAACTGACATCTGAACCATTACTCTTTCATCTTGTCCTCTAAGAAAAACATGTCCTAAAATCCTTTACATTAAATTACCAATCACTAAGCCGTTGTCATGACAGAAACACTTTAGTAGGATGTACCAGCTACCTCCAGATTTCTGTTGCCATCAAATCATAACCCGCAGCCTCTGGGTAGAGTTAGATTTAATGGATAAAAAAAAAATCCCCCTTTAATCATCCACATCATACAAATATGACAGACTTGTGAAGGCTGTTATCACTACTGATTTTGTATTATTATATTGACAAATTTAAGGGAATCTGTTTTTTCTTCACAGTTATCTGTGATTCTGACTACTCATGTAGACTAGTCTAAATTCCTTATTATAAAATGTTTGTAATTACTATAATATATACGTATTTATATAATTATATATAATATAAAAATTACTATAAAATATAAAAAATATTTAAAAACCCACAATGTTTGAGTACTTCAGCTAAAGAAAGATTCTTTGGCTTGTAGACAAGGTCACCTATTAAAGGTTGCTGGTTAGCTCTTGGATTTACTTCCCTGTGTAGTTCAATGTCTTTTATAACAAAGGACCACAGTGTGCCACCATGAAATTTAATCATAAACAATATTATTTTCATCTCAAAAAATAAATCCAAAAGATAAAGCATTTCTATTCCTTTAATATTTACAATTGTCTTTCAAATGTAATATATATTTTTCATTTTCACTCTCTAGACTTCAGTTTAAATCAATACATAATTTAATAGTTAAGATAATATTCTATTTCACTGATTTTTGCTTAGGTAAACAAAATATATCACTCTGATTAAATATTTAATCAAACTATGCATTCCTTAAAACATTAAGAAGACATTGGAAACTACAGTTTTTGCCACACTGACAGTCTGTTTTCAAGAGATGTAGAATGTGTAGAGGAATGGATAAATCAGTACAGTTTTCTTTACCTAATAATTGAGAAAATGTTCCAGTTGCAGAATTGGACACTAGCTTGTAATGAGACTAGGCTGCAGTGCAGATGTAGTACAAATGGTACTCTTCTCGCACACTTAAATTCTTCCTCTTGCACCACTCTTCCTAACGTTTGCCTTGCTTATGTTGCTAGATTGATGCTAGTGTTACTCAGTCAGTTTCAGTAGTCTTAACAGCAGCACTATGCTTAAACTTGCTCTCTAATAATATATACATATAAAATAACTAGGTAAAAATAAACGATGGTAGGAGAACAGTATAAGTCTTTATATCCAGTCCTTAATTTATAAGTCAAATGTTTAATCATATAAATCAATGGAGGCCTTGTGTTTTCCACTGGTGGGTAGATCTGATGGTGCATGTTTTTGCAAAGTAAATTATTCCATAAAGAGATCTGTTTGGCCAATGTCTTAATGACACAAGTAGCCAATCTGGTCAGTTTAAAATTGTTTGGGAAGCTCTACAAAACATGGCAGCTGTTCCAACTTACCTAACTTAAGTATCAACGTGTTAAAAGTTGACCCTTTTCTAACACATGTTCAAGGAAAACTCCTTTTTAGTTCCAAAATGTAAAACAAAACATTCTGTTGTAAATCTTACACCTGTTTTGAGAATTATGTGTTTAATTCTGTGTGTCAAAAAAGTAACAGAAGTAGAAAAGAAACACAGAATACAAATGAAAAGGATCAGTGCCTAAAAGATAATTAGCTTCCAATTAATTCTATGGCATACAATAAAAGGAATCTGTGAATATGAGAATGTGAGTAGGGAATGCTCATTCTCTGTTTTCTTAGCAAAAATATTGTAGCTGACAAAATTACACTAATAGATGGCTGGGTCAAAACGAACAAAAGGTGGTAGTATTTTCATAATCCGTAGTTAAACTGGAGACCATTGCCCCATAATATCATGTATGACAGAATACTACAGTGATTTAGAAAGCAACTATCCTATCAAACCGAGGAGAAGATTACTATGAATATAAAATAAAGATACCCCCTAAAATAAAGTTATAAACCCCCCCCCATTTTATTGCTTACCTTTAATCAATATGTGATCAATTTCCCTGCAGTTAGTCTGTCTTCTGCTCTTGACCTTTGTGACTATTGTCTTTACATTTTTATAGTTCATCATTGCAACAATTTTCTTCATCATCTTCAAATTTTTCCCCATTTCTAAAACTCTCACTGTTTTCAATTTTTCTGCTCAAACCAACCAACTTGAGTTCTATCCACAGGAACCAATTACAACATTTTTTATGCCCTTTAGCCACAATTTCTGGATTTATCTGTTTCCATGGTTTCTCAATCTCACAATAGACGAGTTTTACACAAGGCTTGTTTGTTTTCCTTGTGTAGGCTAGAGCCATGTTGGTCTACCAAAAGCCGTTCTAAGTTTTACAGTGGTCTTGGAATAGAGCTTGCCCACTGCTATCTCAAATGATTGCAGCTGTGGCAGCTTTCCTCCAGGTAAGAACTCAAGATCAGTATTCATGTTTTTTTCATGCTTTTCTTTGCCCTTGTTAAATGTCCTTTGGCTACATTTAGGGCAAGCATTTATCTTTTGCCTTAAGAAAACAGCTGCTCTCCTATCCAAAACAAAGTTCAGCCAATTCTTTGTTAAGCAGATAGAGAATCATTCTTAGTTTTGATATCCAACAGCTACCACAGTAGACAGCTTTTCCTTTAGCTTTATTTTACACTACAAGATCTCATATGGCTGCAGTTTTATAGGAAGTGTAGGCACTGTCAGCATTACTGTAGTACACATTTTTTCATTCCCTGAAGTTTTTGTACTGATGAGTTTGCAGCTACTTCAACAGTGTAACTGGATGGCATGTCAACCTAAATTGGGGCCTCATTTGCAACACCCATTTAGCTTAGAAGATAATCGCGATCTTTATGTAATCCAATCACATACTACTGGAATTCAGGGAGTATGCAAATGGAATCAGAAGGTTTGATGCTAGCAAAGCAATTTCTCCACAGGGAACAGAAAATATGATGCATGATATGCATGAAGTAACCAATACTGACTGAATTCTTGATGGAGAATGTTTTGTGCTCATACTGCTTGGACTTTCAGTTTAGAAATTTCCTTTGGTAACTGCTTTTACAAGTCTTCTTTCAGTACACATGCAAGCTATAACTTGCTCACTTTTGGGTGTACTGAATTGTGTAATAAATGTATTTAATTAATAGTTGTTAAACAAATATGTAAAATCTCCCATTATGATTGGGTTTATCATCACATTTGCCCTGATCATGATTTGGTTCCTTCCAGGTCGCAGCTGTCTGCTTTTTCTTTTTTTCTTTTTTTTTTTCTTCCAGTCCTCCCAACTCCCTGCATAAAGCACAAATATATATCTAAAATATGCAGAGTAACGTCTTATATTTGCTGGTAATTCCTAATTCACTTTTGCATTCCTACCTCTCACTTCCAAATGGTGTTCCATTTCACTATTCATTCACAAGATACAGAGACTCACAGAACTGCCAAAAATCACAACAGGTCTCTCTGAAATTCACACCATCCCATAACTTTGCAAGTCAGCAGGAAAAGCAGAAATAATCAATTTGTGACATGTTTCCTTCCACCCTCCCCAGAGGACCTTCTACACCACATGAAATAGGGCAGTCCCAGATTTAAGATAACCCCCAATTATTCCGTTCAACTACCTTAATGAAAAAAACTCATTTTCATTCCGAGTATACAAATTCTTATGGAAAACTCCATCATTACTTCATTTGGTTTCGAGTTCATGTATCTACACACAACTGAAAATGAAAAAAATGCAGAAAAAAAATAGTTTAATGGACAAAAAGAACCCTATTTTTTACCCAGTTCTGCTATTTATTCTATTATTTTTTTATTATTATTAGTTATTATTTTGTTAACTGTTGGGAAGTGCAAAACCATGAACAGAATTGAAACAAAAATTACTAATTGTCTGTTTTTTAAAGCAGCTTTATTATCTGTCATAATTTTATAGCATATTAAAGATTTTTTTTCCTGGATGCTGAAGTAATTTTCATCATTAGAGAGTATAAGAAGCTCATTAACTACCTTGCACTGTCAAGTTACTTTCTTCCTAAATTACATGTCTCCTGTTTTATGTGTAAGACTTTCCTTTTCAAGATAAAATTAAATCTTTTTTTTCTCTTTAAAAGATTTTCTAAAGCAACTTGATCAACTTTATAATTAAATGTTTTGACATGAAAAAGCTTATCTGCTTTCCTGAAGAAGAGAGTGGGTGTAGATCATCCAGTTATACAAGAAGTCTTTATCATCAAGTACAGGAATATGAATGCAGGCTAGGTTATAAATACTGAAATAGTCTTTTAGCATAATTAACAACTTAAATGCTTTTATAGAGATTTGAAATAATGATGAACAAGGGAATTTAATATTTTGTTTTCACTTAACCATAAAGCTGAGCTATCTCCAACCAGATAACAATGAGCACTAATACTATTAGTTCTTGATTTCTTTGAGCAGGCAAATAGAAAATAACAGGAGGGTAAGCAAAAGACCACCATCAAAAGCATTTATAGTTTGGAATTAACACCTTTACCTGTTCTAAATTTATATGTGTTTTCTGCCTTTTGACTGAATGATAGTGATCTGGTGAGCTGACTAAAATGAACAATGTTCTCATAACTGGGGTTGGTAGAACTTTAACTCCAGACATCTCTACTCTTGCAGCTGAATGATGAGTTACCAGGTTGTATTTCGGAGATGAGTGGTTTGCAGGCTCATAGCATGGGGCCTTTCTGGCCCACAGTTCAACATTTCCCAATCAGGTCATTCTACATCATAGCAGTGCCTTAGTGTTGCTCTAATTTCTGCTTGTGGAAATGGATTTTGCTGCTGCAGTTTTGTATAAGTGATTTTCACATCACAAAATGTTACTGAAACCCCTTCTAGCATTACTTCTGTATGAGGGATCTGGAACGAAGTGACTTTATGGCAAAGTAACTTTCAGTTGCCAGACTTGGGAACAGTTCTGTTCTCTGCTACTCTGTCTAAAGGCTAGCTGTGGGAGAAAATAAATCTTTCTTGTTTCCTTCAGAATGATTTTTTGCTTTTATAAAACATGTACACAACTGTGCATTATATAGATATTCATAAATATTAAAACACTTTCTGTATGTTATACTTCATGTTTTAAGTGTTGTGTAGCCATAGCATACTTGGTACTTTTTAATGAGTGTTCAAATGCCATTCTGAAATAACTCAGTGTGCCACAAATCATCTTCTGTAGCAAAGAAGGAGCAGTCTGGAAACCGAGCAGGTAGACAGTTAAAACATAGTTTCCCAGAATCATAAAAGTAGCTTTTTGAATCTGAGTATTTTTCACTGTTATAAGACAGTCTTGATTACAAGCTTGAAGCTCTGCAGTGGTCCTTTGACTGACTGTATTCTTAAGTACCTAGGAGTGTCAGACATATTTTGAAGAAAAGGGGCATCTACTTAGCATTTTCTACACAAAATTTAAAGAAACTGAAAAACAAAAACAATAGAAAAATAGTAATTTTTACAATCATACATGAACTTACATCCTAAGATATTCAGACATAGAATCTATAGATTGACAGATGAATAACCAATAAAAATGACCTTGATTAATGTATATACAGAAATTCACAGGGACTGAAATCTAAAATGCTTTTTACTTTATGAGGGGAAGTAATATTAAGAATGAGCTGACTATATAACAAAATGGAAATTCAAAATCTCAGTTTTTTATGTGAATGTCAAGATAGAAAATGGGCATAAAGTGCCAAGGAAAGCAAAAGATTATTAATTTCAAATTGTTTTAAAAAATTGCATTGGATGCATTTCTGGAGAGATATGCCATAGGCAAATTCTAAAAATTAACCCAATTCATTCTATGGGTTTGAGATGCTCTGGTGAACAAAGAGATGACCTAACCTGTCCTGGTCTTCAAATATAAACATTTGTGAAAAATGTAAGTGGGTTTTGAACTAAAAACATAACTTGTGAGAAAGCTGTTTATAGAAACACATTATCAGCTAACAGAAAGCCAGCATGTTACTGTGAAATTCACGTCAAAATTAACTGAACAACATTGTACTTGCTATCATTAGAAGTTCCAAATTAATCTCAAACACAGTTTATAATAAATAAGTTTCAAAAATTCAGCCTTAGAAATGAAAGATCTTGATGTTTAGATAGAAGTTCTAAACTGCATGCAACTTAAGAGCTATGAAAGACAGGTACCCTTTTAGACTGTCAACTCAGGGTCAGGAATGGTATCCAAATGCACCTAAAATATCTCCAGGAGTCCCAAAGGGATATGAAATCAGCCTTAATGTCCCAGCAAAGCATGTAGACACGTTTACTTCCAGTGGATATAACCAGTAAATATTTGAGATTCCTTTATTATTCACAATGGCAAAATTCAATCCTAATTAAATCATCTTGGCTGAGTTTAATTTTATCTTATTTTAACCAACTAAAAGCTAGTTTAAGTACAGTGTACAATTCAGTTACCCACGGATGGATAACTATTGTCAGTGTAGATACACTAGGGTATCTCAGGCAACTAACTTCAAAGGGCTGGGAGTTATATGGTAGGATTTAGAGGAAACCTGTGCCCTTCCAGAGTAGGCACGGGAAGCCAGACAGGGTATCCCAGGTCATATAAAATAGCTATAAACATCTGCTGTTAGGGAACTGAATTGTAGTTCTAGGTTAGGATTTTAAGGATCCAGATTGTAAGGATCCGGACTGTTGTGTTTATACATGTATTAAGTGTGAAATTTTCATTGACATTCAAAGGAGATCTACTAAATACAGTCACAGAGTCTGTAGAGCTATTGAGCTCACAAAATATTTTTGTCTACACTAGATTAAACTGTTTAGTTCTGCAGATTTTGCTTGAGGCGTTCACAGTGGGGACAGCAGATATGACAAAAGACCAACGTAGAAGGCCCAAGACCTCTGGACCAATAGTTGTTATCCAGGCAGGATATCCTGCGGCATCCCAAATGCCATTAGCTGCTTAGGTATGAAAAACTGCATAGAATGGTAGATTTGCTATGACTGTAATATGCATGTAGACACCAGCTTTCAATAACAGCCCCTAAATTTACACATCTGATTGTATTTATTTAGTTTTAAATATGACTCTAAATACTTTGTACAGTTTAGGTTCCTTAAATATACTTATATAGTCACTGGAGAGAGAGATTTATGTTAAGAGAACCATTCATAGTATAGGTGTGGTCATCTCCTAAGGGTACCATTAGATACCCATCCCTCCCAATTGATTAAAAGCAAGTAGAAATAACAAGACAAATCAGACATATAACTATTTTGCTAGAAGGAGGCTTAGTGAATCCTACCCTACTGAAAGAGCAATTAACTGAATTTTAAGAATAATCTGTGATTTGCCAGGAAACTCTTGAAATAATTTTCTATGATCATAGCAGGACTTGTCATCCTTTTATCTCTCTACTAGTGCTTTAGGACCATCCAGAAGCATTAAAATGCAGCAAGTGTTCTGTAAACATGAAAATAAAAACCAGTTCTGCCTACAGAGCCTAAATTCTAATCTACAGCAAACTATCTTCCTGAGACAACAGAGCTGCAGCCCACTGAGAACCTGAATGACTGAAATTAAGTTTTCCTGAACAATTTTTTATTCAGTATCCTTCCCACTGCTCAATTTAAACGGTAAATTTAAATGGTAAAAGAGAAAGCAATGATTTTAACAGATTTTGTACTATTTTCACATCTTGGTGTAAGTTCTGGCTGCGAATTCTATCTCACTATGCGGAGGACCTTATCATTCTCATACAACTTAAACAGCCTAATTTTAATGATTCAACACAAAAAAGTATTTATACATTTAAAAAAGAAATGAAAACAAAACAACCAACCACCAAAAAGGACCTTTTAAAGAAAGCAGTTCAACTGAAATAGACTTGCTGTTAATTTCAAGTAGTGAAACAGATTTTATATATAATGATTTAATAGGTTTTCAGTGATAGGATAGTAAAAGTTATTTTGGCATAGCATAGTCATCTGGACTTAAAGTGCTTTGGACTTGAAGATGAATTGAAAACTGGAATCCTGGGCTGGGAGGCTCATGATCAGCATCACAAAATCTATCAGGATGCCAAACACTAAAAATATACTGCAGGGGCTGATGCTGGGACTGGTACTTTTTAACATCTTTATTAAAGACCTAGATGATGGGACAGAGTGCACTCTCAGGAATTTTGCAGATGATGCAGGAACGAGAGGAGTGGTAGCACCAGATGGGTGTGCTGCCATTGGGAGTGACCTTGAGAAATGAGCTGACAGGAATCTCATGAAGTTCAACAAAGGGAAATACCAAATTCCACACCTAGGCAAGAATAATCCAAGGCACCAGGATGGGCTGTGAGGGCAAATGACTGAAAAGCAACTTGACATAAAATGGCCTGGGAGTCTTACTGGACAAAAAGTTGGCCATGATGCCCAAGGGAAAATGAAAAATATTGTTTCAGATGAAGACAACAACTTGACATCTAGTTAACTGGATTACACATTTTCATTCCCTATGTGCTGTGCTAACAGTGCTCATGTCGGTAAACAGCAATAATGGTATTAACATTTATTATGGAAAAAGCCATTTGTGCAAAAGCTTAGGTAAGAACAACATTCAAAGTTACTTTTTTTTAACAAAAATAAGATTCTAACATACATATGAAGACCAGAAATTCTTCCTAACTTTGAGAAGCCTGTGAAATCCCAAGAATACAATCTAAACAGTTTTGGGCTAAATCAGATACACACTAGCAGCATCTAGTTTACTATTAAGAGGCAAAAATAAAAGAGATTTTAGATATCTCCTGAGTGAAAGAGAAAATGCTTGGCAGGAATTTTCTTTTATGCTCATCTTTCTTTAAAAGTACTAAGTGCAAAGTCTGTAAGTTGGCGGTGAACAACTTCAGTCACTGCAGTGTATAGTTTATCAGCTACATTACAAGCACATGAATTCTAGTAATGCTGGTAAGCACAGCATGATAGTTTCTTGTGCTCGATGCCAAACCAATTTTATCAGTACTGCTCCTCATAAATTTGACCTTGTAAAAGAAAATGTAACTTTATCTTTGTAATAGAAATAGGATGTCATATGGCTGAGCAAATGCAGTGTGTTCTGTGAGTAACCACTGAAATTAGAAGTCAAGCTATCAAGTGCAAACCATCACACAGCTTAATGTTAATTAAAATTCTCTATTCCCATACCTCCAAAAGGGATTTTTTTCCCCACAAGAGAAATATCTCAAGAAAAAAAAATTATTTTACAAAGAAATGCACCACCTATGCCACATTGTGCTAAAAATTACATATAAGATAGTTTTCAGATTTTTTAAGAAGACAGATATATTACTTCAGAATCACCTCCAAAACTATTTCCTTATATTTCAAAATTAGTATTAATGAATATGCCTTTTCAGTTATGCAATAATTTGATTAACTTTTGAAATTTCTTTTCCTTTTGCTTTCTTCTGGGAGACGTTTAGGAATAATTCTGCTCTCCTCACTTTAGTCATAAAAACCATATTTTTAGGCCTTGACATATGATCTGCAGTAGTGCTGTTAAACAGGCATTTCCAGAAGGAGGAAATCTCATTTTACAAAGGGTGTACAAGATGAAGCTTATTCAGAGTGTTCAGGGCTGAGGCAAAAACTACAAAATAAGGATAGCTATAGCAATTACAATAATATTACCAATCTAATAAATAAATTTAAATAGCTTTAGATTAATTTAATAGCTTTAAATAGGACCATTTTCAATTAAAATATTAACATATATGTAACTTACCCACCTTCTTTAATACTGTGTACAAATATATATACACACACATATATTGCAAAGTTGATTAAGACCACTAGTTAAGAATGAAATGTCTCCAGTGGAAACTATTACAGATTGGATGGGACCTCTGGAGAACATTTAGCTCTACTCCCTTGCTCAAAGCAGGGTCAGCTAGAGCACATTAGTCAGGGCTGTGTACAGTCAGTTTTTCAGTATCTCCAAGGCTGGAGATTCCACAACTTCTCTGGGGAACATGCTCCAGTGTTTGACCTCTGTCACAGCATAAAAAAAAAAAAAAAAAAAAAAAAAGTTCTTTCTGACATTTAGGTGGAATTTCTTGTATTTCAGTCTGCATTTCATTGGACACCACTGAAAGGACTGTCTTCCTGAATCCCTCTCCCATACTGTATTTACACACATTGATAAAATGCACCTGAGCCTTCTCTTTTTGAGGTTAAAATGTCCCAGGTCTCTCAGCACCTCCTTACATGTTAGATACTTCAATCCCTTAATCATTTTACTGGCTCTAACTCTAATGCAAAATACAGACACAGTAAAAGGAAGTTACTGCTTAAAGCTTCCAGGAGAAATATCTACTAGAAAAATACATAAAACTAAAGATTTACAGGTAACTGGATTAGATAAAGAGAAAGGCATGGGATAGAAAGAAGAGCAGAGATGATGTCAGTGAAGCAAATTAAAATAGAATATCATCTTACTCAATGCTCAGCCATAGTTTTCAGACATTGAATAAAATACAGTGTAAGGACACTGAAGAAAGCCTTTCTCAATCATAAAAATCTGAATGGTAAGTAAACTTTTAAGCATTTAAACTGTAAAGACAGAAACTTGGAAAGAATTTGGAAGCTGAAATATAACCTATTTGAAAGTTAGCTGAAAATTATCACACTTTTCTCACAGCTAGCTGCTAGACCAGGGGTCCTTAAACTACAGGCCGCGGGCCGGATACAGCCCCCCAGGGTCCTCAATCTGGCCCCCGCTATTTACAGACCCCCCCCACGCCGCCCTCCCCTGCCGGGGGTTGGGGGGGGAAACCAAGCAGCCGCAGATGACTGCCTGCCACTTCATCCGCGCGCCGGCCCCCTGTTTAAAAAGTTTGAGGACCCCGGTGCTAGACTATGAACAGGAGAATTCATTTAAACTTATTTCAGTGTAGAGATCTAGCAGTAAGGTACTTCTTGCTCTGAATTTATGACAGACATCATATGAGGAGATTGAAGATGTTTCATTTCTAATTTCATCTGGTTACATCAGTTTGTCCTTTACCTGCTTGTTTCTGGAAACTGTTTACAGTTAACAGCTCCTGTGGATGAATTCTGTTGGTGATTCTTTAGTTAATCTAAGTTAATAGCAAAACAGTTACAAGGGAATCTATTCCCCAAAATAATTTGCTTACAGATTGTACTATTCTAGGGATTGTGAAAATGCCTTCATTGTGTCATATTCAGAATTATCATGAGAAACTATTTTACTGTTTTACTAACATGCTATATACTGTATTAATTTAATTTTCTATTTACTGTAGTAATTGGAAATAGTTTTGAAATTTACTTTATAAGACAGCAAGTGGTCTTCCAACCACTTTTAGAAGAAATCCAAATATATCTTAAAGATATAACTATAGAAAAAAAAGAATCAAATCATTTTAATGGTAAAATATGGTTCCCAAAATAGTAAAATAAAAATAAGGATTTGACCTTCAGGAGGTTTTTAAACTTTGGTTAATTGTTAATTTGACTAATATATCATTGGAGTGTTCCCATTGTCTTATGGCAGTCTTCCAAGGCTTCAGCTCCTCTCCTTCAGATCAGAAGGAAGTATTGATTTTTTTCTCAGTCTTGGTTTATCAAGGTTATATTATCAGGTGCTGGTTTACTGCTGTTTGTGCTCTCTTTTGTTACACCTGTATCTCTTGAACTTTAGAGAAATCAAATGGACATATATGGTTTACATTGACTAAATTGGGTAGCATGTTCAACACTCACTTTGTTTAGCTTTGTTTTCTATAAACTAAACATCTAGATTAAGCTAGTTGTCGGGATTCTATAAGTCCGTGACGGGAACACTATTCTATGGGACAGATGACAGGCTGAGAGACAGCCAGTAAGAGGTTTTGCAGAGTCCACCCTTGCAGTGTGGATCAACGTTTAGCTGACTAATATCAAGTTGAGATAAACCTATTCACTATGCCTAAGTTTGTGACACTTTCTAAATAGAATGATCCTTTGCATCGTTTTAAACTTTGCATGAGTTTTTCCTGTATGCCATTAATTCTTCATTTTCTCTATTAGATATTTTAAACTCACACCATTTTATTTTGATGCTAAAGTTATAAAATTCTCCTAAGTAATCCTTTGAGTGATCATTTTGTCAGTTTCATTAATTAAGCTTCCTTTCAAAATAATTTATTGTACTCTTACATTATGGTTTCTCAGCTAAGAATCACAGAATCACTAAATAATTTAGTTTGAAAGAGACTTTTGCAGGTTACCTACTTCATAGATCTAGATACAGAGATATATATGAGTGCAATGGAGAATTTTTTCTCTGAAATCAAATCAAGAGGACCAAACTAAGATTCAAAAGGTATTTTTCTCTTGCTGCCCAGGTGGCACAAAAGGGGGAAACAGAAAGGATGTTACACCTTTGATTTGCTGATATAGCCTATCATAAAAGGTATTACTCATCTTCAGATAGGCAGGCATAAGAATCTCATGTTCCAATTCTCCAGTGTACCCAAATGTGTAGTGAACATATGGTGTTGACCAGTATCATGATCAATGGCTTCAATGCCTCAAAATGTTAATTTCTTAATTTTTTATAACACAAACAGAATTTTGTCTAAATCATAGCAGGAAAGTGTATATAACCTATAAAACATTATACATAAAAAAAACTTTGTATGTTTTAGAAAGACATTGTCTGCATATCTAAAACACATTTTATTGTTACTAGGAGCCTGACTAGGGAATTTAAACCTTAGAATTTATTATCTGTGGTTAATTTTTTTTTTCCTTACAAGTTAGTTGGAAACAGTCAGTGTCAAACCAAATAGTTTGAAATTACATTCAGCCTATGCTTCTGCTTTTTGGCAGATACTCCACAGCTGTGAATGCAGAAATTGGCTACAGGTAATTTAATGGTATGTGTTTCAGTAAGAATCCGAAAAGAGATCACTCTGTATGAAGCAATAAATGTCTTCTATAGCTCCAATAAACATGACATCTTGCTGAGTACACCACAAACTGCCCTGAAATCTCTGCCATAGGAATTATCAGATGGAGCTCTAAAAAAGAAAATAATTTCTTAGTTCAGGAAATGTTTATTTTAAAAGATTCCTGCTTATAAAAAACATAAAATCTGGTCATTTGAGACTGAGTAAAGTTTTCAGCATCTGTAAATTAAAAACTTCACTCTGGTAAGAGCTTTAGCTTCTGTCCAAGATGGATTTTTGGATGTTAGACGTTCTGAAAGTTCAAGTCTGTATTCTTGTTTGAAAAATGGAAGATTTGCCTGACCTTTAAATTATGCAGTTTAGATAAATGATGTAGTTCAGACTAAAAAGATTAGACAATGTTAATGAGGATTCCATCTCTTAGTATTTGCACCTATAAAACAATTTTCTCCCTCTTCAATACTTGAACTGTGAATTATTGCTTGAAATTGATTAATATGTTCACCACTCTCATTATCTATTTCATTCTTCCCCAGAGTAAAAATTACTTTTATCATAATGTATGCACACCATTGCAGAATCATTTATATGCCTCTGGCGGAATGATTATATAATTTTAGCCAATTCAGATTATTATTCAACTGCCAATTGATACAATTGGGAATACTATACATTTCATATGTGATCAAGTGGACCAAGAACAGAGCCAGCTGTTCCCACCACTACACTGAAATCATCAAACGAATAGATCATATACAAAAAAAAAAAAAAAAAAAAAGAAAAAAAAGAACAAAATAAATAAACACACACAAGTATCTGTGCCAAACAGTTGTATCTGTTGCCTCAAGAAACATGAGTTCACAAAACTCATATTTTTGAAAAATGAAAATATACAGAGTTAAATGTCAGATTAGATAGAGAGAAGCATTTTTTTCCTTCCCCCTGCCATCTCCTTTTCTGGCAAAGGGTAACGGAATCAACTTGCAAGTTCACCCACTACCTAACAGTATGGGCGCAGAGTATTGAATAGTGGGTAGATTCACTGGAGCGGTTTGCCAGGGCTGAGCCTGTGACAAAGTGATTAAGAAGTCAACATGTTCCTTTAGGGAAGGATGAACCCGTCCCCCATGTGTGCAAGATGATATAGGTGAAGGTACACAGGTATCTTACTATCACATAGGTTTCATGCCAGTTCTGGCTGCACAGTTTTTGTCAAGAGGGTGTAAAGTTCTTCTTGACATGGGGACTGACAGAAAATACATATTGATGTGAATGAGTTCTGGGTATTTAATCATGATTAAGAGAAAGTGCAGTGTACTGCATGCAGAAATGTGATAGAGTAGAATGTAGCAAAATGGTAATCATCCAGAGCTGTTCAGCACTCAGATAGCTAGCATGTATCATACAGAGACACTGAAAAAGTGCATGCTTTGAGATTGCTAGCACATCCAGTGAAAATGAACAAAATTAGTCTGTCGTCTAGGAATCTGGGATTTCCTAGCTTTCAGGACCTGCAGTTTTGCCAAGCAGAGCACAAGATATTTTACTCTGAGTTAAGAATCTGTTTTTGTAATCGAGCAATTAATTTTATTTTTTTCTTTTATTATTTTAATTTTTTTTCCTCTTTATAGAAGTTGAAAATCAGATATACACCTCTCCTTACTAGCTGTCTTTGTAGTTGACTTGTTCCAGTTCTATGCTATGATTCTTAACAGTTTCTTTTTCCTTGAGTGCACTTTTTTATGAAATAGCATTGGAGCCATAGTGAATAGAAGTTAATGTAATATATATATGCTAGTAGGCTATAAATGTTAATATAGCTAGTGATAGCAAGGGCAAATATGGCTTCATGACTGATTTAGTAGATGGTGATTACAGTCATTCTAAGAACAGTTGGGAGCAATGGCATGAATTTACCATCTACTTCATACATAGTGTTCCTTTTTTGTATCCCACTACATACACAGTTCTCCCTGCCACAATTTCCAGCACACTTCTTTCTAAACAAGTCATTAACATTTTTAGAACCTACAAGCCATAGAGAAGCTGTAGCTTTCTGACTGATACCGTTCCTGGAAGCTGCTTATCAGAAAGCAGTACATTTCTTATATTAAATAATGTGAGTTTTACTCTAAATGGAACTCTACTTACATGGTGTTTCTAAAATTTCCAGTTTTACCTCCTGACTTAAATATTTCACACTTCCAGTCAGCCACTGTAAGCCATCTTTGAATTCTGGCTAGTTGCTTCATAAATCAAAGTAATTTTAATTTTGTGCTCCTGCCTTTTAAAGTATTGTATATTCACCTACAGGGGAATAGAATTTCCAGATGAGGTACAGGGAGGGAAATTCAGACTTTCTTATACTAGTGGATACCCCATATGGCAAACCCACCTCCTTCTCCCTATGCTGTAGGTGCCTGACTCCTGACTGATTTCCTATTATCAACGTTCATATTCTTTTATGATTTCCATTCTTAATACTTTCACCTCTGTGAGCTGGCACTCATTTATTCCTTTTAAAGAATGTTTGACAATCTGTTGAATATCCTGCAATGCTTAGTGGTACACGAACTGGTTACAACTAGGATTTAATCTGCACAGGCCCAACGTGAATTCTTTTTCTTAGTGCTTGACATCCTTGTTGTTGTGACTTCTGTGCTATTTTTGTTTGAGCTAGCAAAAGCAAAGCCAATTCTGCTTCTAGTTCCATCATTCAAAGTTTAGGACATATTATTAGAAAACTAGTTGCAAGATTAAATTGTAGCTTAATTCTGGCTGTGATTTTCCATTACTTTGAATCTTGTTTATACCTTCTTTAGATGCTGGGTAATGCGATGAATTTGCCAACCTGAATTTCAGTAAATAACTTTTTGACACATTCATCTTCAATAACAAGAGGCAGTACCAAGGAACACTTTTCAATGTTCCTTTGTAAGAAATGGTCATAATAAATCCTTTCAACATCAGATCATCAGATGCAACAGATGTATACTCTGTAGCTTTCCCTGGTAAGCTAAAGTTTTCAAGGTGGTTGTATTCTTAGGGTAAGTATAAATGGCAATAAGGTCTTAATAATTTAATACATTATATTTTGTTTTAACCAATTATGCAAAAATATATTCCGCAAGGAAAAAATGTTTAGCTCATTCCAGCTTTGGAAAGGCTTAAGGAAATTACTACGTCTCGCTTTATTCACTTCATGGCACCCTTTCTTTTACCTCACTTTCTCTTTACCGGTATTAACTGATATTTGCTAGTTTTATGGAAGATTATTGAAAGTTAGTTTTGATGAAGCCAATTCAAAACTGAAGCCTTAGTGTGACTAAGAAAAATTAGGCTGAAGAAGACACTTGAACATAGGATTGCATGAGTTGCCATCAGACTTCATATTTATACTTACAAATCCATAAAGGTGCCAAATGGACAGGTTTAGGTAGAAAATTACCTTTTCCCTTGTGCTAGAAGTATATTTTGGCACAGAAAGAAATAAGAAAAAAAAAAAAAGCAAAAAAACCCCAAACTCAGAACAAGACTTGAGGAGTTTTGTCATTAGAATTTAAAGTATAAACTTTTTTTCCAAATTGTTTTTATGAATAAAAGGAAGTATGATAAAGTGTGTACAAGCTGATTTTGGTAAAAAACACTAAATGGAAGATTGATTAATTGAGGAATAGACATTTTTCTCATAATTAGTTTAATTATTTATGTTAAGAATTGCTGTTACTTTTTTTAATTGCCTTAGTAACTCGAACAACATCTTCAGAGTATATATTATAAAATATCTAATATTTTCTTAAGTTAGTTAAAGGGCATCATATTGAGTTAAGCAGCTGAGTAAGGGCTGAGGATGTGTCTGTGTGGGATGAGTCTCATTGCTAGTACTTGAACTGCTGCTGCAGGTAAATGAAAATACGTTCCTTAGACAGTGCAAGGCCAGTATCTGACTGTTTTCTCCAGTGCATTTATGAACATAAAAAGTGACTAGGTGCAGAACAAAGGTTTCTACAAAAATCTAGGAATCTTAAATCAAGTTATGAGGTTCTTTAAGCGATGGTGTTGGTTTTTTTTCCAAGAGAGGGAATGAAGTTGAGCTGAGCCATGTTTAATCTCTTCCTCATCTCAAAAGAAATCAATGCCTTAGATCAGAGGTCCTCAAACTATGGTCCATGGGCCAGATACGGCCCCCCAGGGTCCTCAATCTGGCCCCCGGTATTTACAGAACCACCCCCACCCCCCGCCAGGGGTTGGGGTGGAAAACCAAGCAGCCGCAGATGGCTACCTGCCACTTCATCCGCACACCGGCCCCCTGTTTAAAAAGTTTGAGGACCCCTGCCTTAGATTCAAGAAAGAAATATTTTTTATCTTAATATCTGCGTCAATACACAAATAGGACCTTCTTTTCCTTTTACCTAGCTCTGATGACACATGACACAATCAGGGAGGTAAAGATCAGGAATATGCTACTGTCTTGTGATGACCATGTGATTACACAGTGTACAAAAATAGCCTTGTAGTAGGGGAAGGACTTAAAATATGTAGAACAGAAAAAATAAGTAAAATATTATATTACACATTTTTTTTTGTTAATATTGTTTTCCCTTCTTCCACCCTAACAACAAAATTTTCTGACTTCATGAAAATTTCAGTTCTGAAGGAACCATATTTAACCCAAAGGAATTTTGGTGGGAAGAAGGTAGATGCTACATGTATGGTAATTTTGTTGTTGTACTGGATCTGACTAGGATGGAGTTAACTTCTTCATAGCAGCCTATATGGTGCTGTGTTTGGAACTGTCACTAAAGCAGTGTGGATAACACACTGATGTTTTGGGGATTGTTGGCCAGCTGACCAGCAGAAAGCACAGTGTTGAGGCTTTCTCTATTTCCTAATCTGAACCCCCAGAAAGTAGGCTGGGGATCAGCAATAAACTGAGAGGGAACACAGCCTGAACAACTGACTCAAATTAACTGAAAGGATATTTCATGCTTAGCAAGAAAACTGAGGGGAAGAGGGGCAGGACTGGTCTTGCAGGTAGCCATTGCTCTCACAGCCTGGCTGCAGTCTGATTGTGGGAGGTGGTGAGTGATTTCCTTTGCATCAATTGTTTTTCCACTCTTTCCTTCACTTAATAAACCCATTCTATCCCAGCCAGGTTTCTGACAAAAGGAAACTAAAAAGGACTGTTGTGGTTTGTGGTTTAACCTGGCAGGCAGCTAATCACCACTCAGCCGTTCGCTCAGTGGGACTAGGGAGAGAACAGGAAAAAAGGTAAAACTTGTGAGTTGACATAAAGACAGTTTATTAGGACAGAAAAAACAAAGAGAAATAATAGTGACAAAAAATATATAAAGCAAGTGGCACACAATGCAATTGCTTACCACCTGCTGACCAATGGCAATGACCAATTCTGTGGAAAGAAAGAGGATTACTATCTTCCCAGGGAACAAGTATTAACTATAAGGAAGAAATGTTGAAATTAATACAAGCAGTTCAGAGGCCAACTAATGTGGCAATCATACACTGTAAAGGACATCAGACAGGAAATACAAAAGAAATATTGGGAAACAAACTAGCAGACAGCATAGCTAAAAGGGTAGCAAAGAAAGAGGCCTTTCAAATGGCATTAATTCCTACTAAAACTATTACTCTACCCAGAAAAAAACCCTAAATATTCAGAAGAAGATATAAAAATAGGAAAATTACTAAATGCAAAGGAGAATTTAACAGGATGGTTGGTGACAACAACAGGGCAAGTAGTGATCCCACCACTTTTAATGAGAAAAATCATACAGACAAAACATAAGGAATGTCATTGGGGAGTGGAAGCATTAATCACCAGTCCCCTGGCCAACTCCCCCCAGTTTTATTGTTCAGCATATCATATGGTATGGAATATCCCTTTGGTCAACTGGGTTCAGCTGTTCCAGCTGCGTCCCCTCCCAGCTTCTTGTGCACCCCCAGTCTTCTCATTGGCAGGGCAGCATGACAAGCTGAAAAGACCTTGACTTAGTGTAAGCACTGCTCAGCAACAAATAAAACATTGGTGTGTTATCAACATTATTCTCACCCTAAATCCAAAATGCAGTGCTATACCATCTACTAGGACGAAAATTAGCTCCATCTCAGCCAAAAACAGGACAAAAGACTTTGTGAAACAGAATGATAAGGAAAACAGGGAGGCACAAATAAAACATGGAGAGGCATAGACTTGACAAACAATGGAGACAATGACAAAATCAACCTTGCCAGTCACGCTAACTAATGGGCTATCAAGCCATTGCATGTATCACTTCAAAGAGAGCCAACCTGGACATTGCAACTGATAAGGATGCAAACCTGGGGTTTCTGGATATTTGGGGAGGTTGGTGGAACATCAGTGGAACTTCAAGCAGATGGAAGTGTGCAGTGGAGGGGAACTGGGAACGAACAAAGATGCAAATAAACAGAAAGGCATAAAATGGCCAGTCATGTGTCAAACAGCCATCAGTGTGCTTCTCTGGCTGAGCCCTGCACCTGATCATCACAGTTCATCCTATTTTCCTATATCTTCTTATTAAATCTTTTCTTCAGGCCTCTCTGCATAATCCCACTCTCTAACCCATCTATGTCAGTGCTGCAAGGACTCAGTGCCAGATACTGGGGCAGTGATTGGGGTGAGTGAGGCTAACAGGGGGCTCAGTGTTTGTGGCTGGAGCAGGACCATGGGTTACTGCCCATGTGCCATGTGCCAGCTGCTGGGGGTGAGTGTCTGTACCTTCCCCAAACTATGTGTGGGAGGAGTGTGCATGTGAATTTGCTGGGAACCTCCACACTGGACTAGCCAGGGAGCAGGAGTCTCCAGGTCAGGGAAGGGATATCAGGTAGGTGAAGGGTCCATGCTGGTATTTAGGGGAACCCACAGGAGTGATGTGCCTGTAAGCACCCAACTGGATGAGCTGGTGAGTTGGGGACTGGTGAGGCAGATAAGGTGGGGTGGGATCTGGGCAGGGGGAAGGAACAGGCAGGCAGAGGTGAATTGTTGAATCAGACTCCACAATCTTATCAGATTGTAAAGTAGGTATGTTTATTCAGCACTGGGCAGCACAGAGCGGGGTGGAGTGGGGGGGTATGTGTGTGTGTGTGGGGGGGTAGTCCCATCAAAGCTGTGCGCACCTGGGGCAACAACTTGCCTCTGTTTATACAATCAAATGTTGCCTATACATAAGATTTCCAAATACACCTATACATATTCATAATCTAGCCCCTTTTCTTCATATTAAAATTAATTCCCAGAAGTCATTTCCATAAGTCCTTCCCTACTGCGCTTGCGTGGTGCCTCTTGGTGGTGGTCGTCATGGGGATGAAGTCTTGGTAGTCTCCCTTGCTCTTAACTTTTTACCTTCTCTCTACAAGCAGACTCAATTGTTCCTTGGTCTTTGTCCAAACTATAGAGTTGGTTTTAGCTAGTTCTCATCATGAACTGTCCTTCAGGAGGAATTGCAGACTCCTTGCTTCAGTTAATTTACACAATGGTTAGTAAAACAAAGCATTATTTATCTACAATAATCTAGGTAATCTTTAAGCAATTAGATCTACTAAAATTTCTTTAACCTCTTCCCTCAGAGGGACCATACTGGTGCTTGGGGTTCCACCAATGTGCCTGTGCTTATAAACATGGAGTGCATGGTGTGTGTGCTGCAGTAGTGACAGTGACCTTCTGCCTTTGCCAGACCAGCAGGAGGAAGGGAAATGGCTGTCTGTGTCTGTCTGGTCTGAGCCCTGAGTGTGGACATTGCTGGAGGCAGCACCTTGTCTGTGGCTGTCTGTGTGACTGGATGTGTCTGCCTCCTGTGTGTATCTGTGTGTGTCTGTTCCTGTCTTTGGAACACATGCTTAACTTCACTACTGATTGACCGGTCTCATGGGAAAATGACAGATACATCCCTCAGCCCAAGCAGACACCCCAAGTCCCCAGGGGTACCATGCTGGGTTCCAGCAACTGGGAAAGAAAAACCTCTGGGCCTGGAGCTACTGGAGGTGGCAGCTTCTCATAATATCTTCTGACTATGAGCATTATAAATAACTATTATTTTGTTCCAAGAAAAAATCAGCAGATTTCTTAAAGGACTACGAGTTGATAAAACAGCTTTGCATTAGTCAAATTACAGTTACATTGCCTCCTTGCTGGAATATGTAAAACAAACTAATAAAAATTACTAGGTATTGTCTACTGTATGCAACTGGATCTGAATTTACTACTTAGATGGTGATTTGATCTTTTCTGATGACAAAATAAAAATAACCAAGGTAATGTTTTTATGGAGAAGAGGCTAGCTATCCTCATCAGTTAGGTAGCTATTCTTCACAGATTTTAAATTATTTATTATCAATTGCAGAAGTGCTGTGGATCATTTTACTGAAACCACAGAGTGATAGGGTTTCCTAACGTGCACACCTACCAGTTTAAGGGCAATTTGGCTGTCCTGATTTCAGCTGGGATAGAGTTAGTTTTCTTTGTATTAGTAAGTAGCTGGTGCAGTGTTGTGGTTTGGATTTGGTGTGAGAACAATGTTGACAGCACACTGATGTTCTTAGTTGTTGCTGGGTCATGTTAATAACAAGTCAAGGGCTTTTCAGTTCCTTGGGCCCTGCCAGCGAGAGGGCTGGAGGGGCACGGGACATTGGGAGGGGACACAGCCAGGACAGCTGACCTGAACTACCCAAAGGGATATTCCATACCATATGATGTCATGCGAAGTATATAAACTGGAGGAAGAAGGAAGGGGGGGACATCTGGCATTATGGCATTTGTCTTCCCAAGTAAGTGTTATGTGTGCTGGAGCCCTGCTTCCCTGGGGATGGATAACACCTGCCTGCTGATGGGAAGTGGTGAATTGCTTTGCTTGCATGTGTGGCTTTTGCTTTACCCATTAAATTGTTCTTATCTCAACTCTTGAGTTTTACATTCCTTTTTTATTCTCCTCCCCATCCCTCTGGGTGAGGGGGAGTAAGCGAGGGGCTGCCTGGTGCTTGGCTGCCAGCCGGGGTTAAACCATGACATTGGCGTATTTCCTCCTCTGTACTTTGTATAACTGCTTTGTTGTTCCTGTCACTGTTTAGTGTTCCTCACCTATTTTTATTCTGGAAATTCTTTGTTATGGGACAGTCACTTTACCAGAGTACTTATCTAACACAGAAACTGTTACTTAGGGTGGGATGGAGAGAGTAGAACTATGTTTTTCACAAAAGAGAATAAAAAAATCTAAGAAAAATCAACAAAACCCCCATAAAAATATCTCCCCCTTTTCATCCTTCCAAGCCTAAGGCAGGTCAATAACTTAGCCTTGAGCATGGTTTCATAGCTCTAACCTTCTTACTCTACTGCTTCTTATTATTAAGAAAGATAGGAAAAAACAGTGATGTATAGGACCACCTATACAAACAGTGCTCTAAACAGTGCTCTAAAAATACATCTGTTTTTTTCTCTAGGCAAGTCTTTTACCTCTTCAAGGAGATGAAGCATATTTTTTAGAAAGTGTATTTCAGTCTGTAGTGTGGATTGATTATTTTAATTACTCAGACTATTAACAGTTTGCTACTTTTTGCCAGTTTGGTGTCCAGAATAAATTCTTCAACGGATATGTTATTCTTGAATTGAATCTAAGTCATGACCGTGAGATAGAACTTTATTGTTGGGGTTTTTTTACAAACTAAGTTAGAACTAATACTCTAAAAGATCCAGAAAAAAGAAGAAAAAAAAAAAAAAAAAAAAAAAGAGAGAGAAGCAAGAGAGAAACAGTGACTGTCATTTATGCAGTTTGTTATGGGTGGGACAAGAAAGCAAAGCAAGGTGATGGTGTTATAGTCATTACAAACTTTGTCAACATTCCCTTTTTTATGTATAGCTGGTACTTAACAACCCCTTGGTCCAGTTATCTTTCTAGATTGGTATTAACTCCATGTGAAGTACACAGTGATGGAATGTACTATAAATCACTATGGGCAGTTTTAGGATATTATTGTGGTCTGTCATTGCTGTCATGTTGAAGACTGTTTCTATTTATAATTCCTCATTTTTCAAGCATTCATCTGACTTTCCACATATATCTATTACTTATAAGTAGGAATATCAAAATTTTGGAATGAGGTGACTATCCATTTATGAGACAGATGACTAAATGATCCTCTCAGACATTATACTTAATTTATTTAAGTTTTGTTTGACTTAAAGCAGAGCAAAGTTATATGCCTGCATTTAACTGTCAACAGATGATATTCTACTTTGATTAAAGCCTGAAAACTTTCTCTCACATCACTTGATAAATAGCCCCACTTGTTACCTCATACTTAGCCTTGCAAAAGTAAATATTCCTGATTTTTTTCAAAATGTCTACTGACTTCTGCTAAACTTCATTTGTCTGAGAAAAATAATTAATCATATAGAATTATAATAAAAATGTTATCAAGAAAAACTGAGTTATCAATTTCACTGAAAATGTATCTACACTTAAACCATAAAGCTTCTTAGACACAACCAATTTTTTTTTTTTTTCTTAGGGGAAGAAACTCCTAAATAAATAGCAAAACTGTTTCACTTGTTTGCTATGATGTCCTCCACAACACAGGAGGAAACCAAAGTAATCTAGCCCACCCTCTGGTCTGACACAAGACTGAAAGTACTAAATCAGTCTAGAATATATGTTTCTGATATTTCCCTTAAATATAATTTCTTTCTATGTTCCCATTGCATTGTTTAGTTGTCCTTGTATCAGGTTTTTTTCACCTAATGCCTATTTATTTTTTCTCATGGCTACAAATTGAACTATTTCACCCTATTCATGATAAACCATGTTCATGAACATGTTAAACATGATTATCATGATGAACAACTCAACAGTCTATTTAAAAATATTTTTAATAAATCAAGATTCTTTTTTTAAACTATAGAAATTTTTAAAGTTCTGCTGAATTCCTTTATGAAACATCTCTGTGAGTTACAAGTATACATTTTGAACATAATTATGAACATAAATATATCTTTTCTTTAATAATATTTTTATGGATCATACCTGAGAAGCTCACCAAAATTATCCATTAGAAAGTGATACCCACTCTTTGAGTAAGGATTTTCATCCCTATAACTGCTACAGTTGTGTTCATTTACTCTGTACCGTTTGTCTGTAATTTGCTTATTGAGATTTCATGTGGGCATATGGCTTACTGAGGTTAAAAAAACCCCAAAACTTCTTCAGCCCATCTTTTCCTTCCTTCATCAGTTACCTAGAGCAAAGAGGAAATTAGATTTGTTTGACATTATTTGATCTTGATAAATTTCTTATTTGTTTCTTACAATCTTATTTTTCTCTTGGTGTTTACAAATGAATTGTTTAATAATCTGTCCTAGTACCTTTTCAGTTACCAAAAATGGCTGTAATTTCCGGCAGTAAACCCCCCACATACACTATCTTTAAAACACAGATGCAACATTTACTGTTTTGCTGTCTCCTAAGATTTCGTTCTTCCTTCTTGAATTTTCCACAAAACTTATCAAAGGCTCAGAAATGGGTTTGGTTGCCATCTTTAAATATAGCAAATCTCATCAGAACATGCTATGTCAATTACCTTTATCTACATAACCTTTAATCTTTCTTCATTCAGGCCCATGTGTTTACAGCAATTGTACTTGTTAAACACTTCATCACAGTCAAGCTCCTCTTTCAAGAATGATGTTAAAAAGAAATTCAAGAATGATGTTAAAAAGGAATTGACCTTTTCAATCTTCCCTTTTTAATCTACTACTTCTTTATTTTTCCTATTGAAAAACCACGATATCCTTTTTTGACAATTAAAATTATCTTATTTTGACAATAGAAATCCTTTCACTGTTGTGTCTGGTACTCACTCACTAGGTTTTACTCCTTTTTTTCCTTTGCATATCTGATTTTGAATTTATATTGTGTTTTAAATTTTATCCTGATTTATACATTCTTGTTTCTAGTTTTGACGGTACGATTTCTTTTTAATGTCAGGTCACTCAAAACTTTTTATGCAGCCATGTAGGTATGTACTTGTCCTTATACAGTTACTTTTCTTCCACATCCATTCTTGCTATTGTGCATCCTGGAAACTGCCAGCTATCCTGAAACTCCGTTTTTTAATTTTTATTTAAGAATCCATGCTTGGGACTATATCAACCTGTTTCCAGATTTTCATGAAGGGTTACTTTTTGAAATCCATTGTCACATTTTTGCCGCTGTCACTCCTTTCTTACCTCGCAATCATGGATTCTATAATTTCAATTTCAGTTTCACCTTAATTGCCTTCCACCTCCAGATTCTGAACCAGTTCCTCCCATTAGTCAGAGTTCAATTTATTATAAACCCCAAAATTCTAAAAATGCATGTCAGCATTATGGAAAAGACAGTTTTAGTTTCTTTACTTTTGGCTTCTGTCTTTTCAGCCCCTAGGGTGCTCTTGGGTTATTTTTCATGCATTTCTCTACAACCATGAGGGTTAGCAACCTGCTTTTTTAGAAAGTGAAATGAGATTTTCATTTAATGTTAAACCGCAGGACTTTAACACTGATCATCACAAGACTTTTCACAAAAGTAGGCTTTTCTATATTAGGTCCATTGGCCACTTGTGGGAAAGTAGTATTATGTGAGTATTTGCAATCTCCCTCTGCTGTATTTGCAGTATTTGGTTATTGAAAAACTCCCCTTCTTCAGCTGTCTTTCATTTCTTACACTGAAAAAAGTTGAATCTCCTTTTCCCTCACAAGTAGTTTTTACTAAATTATGTGTCCTAAGGCTTTCAATAAACTCAGACAGTGAAGGCAGTAATAGTGGCATTAACCTTTAACATAGCATAAAACCCAATGTAATGAGATGAAATAAAACACACAGAATAATGGTAGGGTCTAATTTTCTGTTGTGTGTAATTTAATAAAAATCTATTTTGTGGTCTAATGAATAAAAATATGTCTACGTTATAGTATGATGGTATAATTGTCCCCTAATTGCTTTTAGCGGACTTTGTATTTTTAATTGTAGGTGGTAGTTGTAATAGATTGTGAAACGGTGAATTTGGTGTACTGTGTAAAAAATGTAGACAGCAATTTCAGCAGAGTTTGATATTCACTTTACGTAATGGATTTTTGCTTTATTTTAAATTAGTAGTCAAGTATTTGAAGGTTTATATCCAATAATGAATCTATCAGTTGGAACAAAAATTTGTTGAAAATAGATTACTTTATAAAGGTCACAAAAATAAGGCTAGCCTGCAATTTTTATGCGAACAGTTCTACAGTACCAATTGCAATTAACACACTAAGTGCTACACTGCTAGACATACAGGGTCTATCGTTAGTTCCTTCCAAGTAGGTATCTGTACTTTCATTATGTTTTGTGCTCAGTCAGGGAGTTAAAATGAAAGAGACAACCTCATGTCATTCTTCAGCGTAAACCCAAACTGCTGCCTGTGGTTTGACTGATTATGATTTACTGTTCTGTTTTACTCTCCGTTTGTCCTATGTGTTGCATCACTATTATGTCACTTCAACACTACATTATTGGTGCTTCTTAGTACACCTTTTTTATTGGCAAAAGTCTCAGAGTTGGATGGGATTTGCCTGCAGGCTGTGAATAAGATGCTTGCAGAATGGTAAGGGCAACAACCCTCAAATGATCAACTTTCTCCATAGGCCAAGATGGATATATTCAGCCAGTGTAAAACAGCTGGCTGAAGACAGAGATGCCTTTTTGGCCCAGATCTTCATGGTCGGTATACACAGTTAACAAAGTTTCACCAGTCTGTGACACAGTGCTAGTTTAAAGATAAAAATATATTTATATAACCATTTACAAACAGCTTTTTGTAAGGTTCCATGAAATATAATTCCACAATCTAAGTCAAATGAGTAGACTGAGTGGTGTTATATAAGTCCCTATTACTGTATTTTCCAGATTTTTTTAAGTTATTTTGTTGTTTTCATGCACAAATTCTGATAAATTTTCCATGTAAAAATGTAACAAAAAAAAAAAAAAAGAAGAAAAAACCAAGAAATAAAACTGGATTTTCTTATTAATAAATCATAGCATGAGGAGTATTCTGTCTCTCAAAAATCCAAAGTACAAAAGTGTCATTAAGTAATAGATACAGTGCAGCTGCAAACAGTAGATCTAGGAAATATATATCTTTGTAAGACTGTCAAATGAAAGAATATCCCACAGATTTATCCTACAGGGATAAAGGTTTGTAAGGAGTGTGAGTACAACTCAAGTAGAAAATTCAGAAGTTAAAAATTTCTCTCTTTCTGTCTCTTCCCTGCCTTCTTCTTCAGGAAGAACTTTGAGTTACACAGTTCATCTACAATATCTAACTTAAACAATGTTTTTGCTTGCACACAGCAGTAGAGAACAGAGTGTCCTGATTGACACTTCCTTGGGTCTTGCTTATCTCCTGGCAGCAATTTCTACAAGTGCTGCTTCCCTGCTGAGTCCATCCTCTCCTAACGAAAATCAAAGTCCCATCAAGCTGAGTTATGGGTTGCCTCCTGTTTTGAAAAGCCAGGTCAGGCAAACAGAATCAGAGAGGAACCTCATGATTCCTATGACTACTTTGGGGCCTGAATAATATTTCTAGGTACTTTATATACTATGGAGCAATAATACTTCATCTATCAAAATTAATTCATAAAATTAATTTATTTATGCCAACTTAGTTTAGTTTATTAGAGTCTGTTAAGATAAGAAGGGTGGTTTTGAATTCTGCATATTTTTCAGTCATGTCTGTAAAAAAAATTATTAAAAATTTACTTGTTACCCTGTAAGATTAACTGTGAAGACGATGAAGAACCTTCACTTAATGAGGGAAAGTTTGGAGTGTTTTTTCCAGAAACCAAGATATCTTTTTAAAAAATGTTGAACTGAAACAATCATACATTTTCACAGTATGGCGCTGTTACACGAAAATACAGAGACATTGCTTTCACTTATCCCATTGAGACACTGGAAAGTGTAACTCTCTGTTTAATTCTGAATTGTTCTGAACAGTAGGTAAATGCAGCCTTAATTGTTTTAAAATGGGGGGTCTACCATAATTTTTTCTCCTAGATCCAGAAGTAATTTGAAAGAAATCCTAATATTCAGTGACTGTGAACAAGGAGAATAAGTGCAAGATATACCATGGGTACATAACTCTTTAAACAGCCTTGGAAAAAAAATACAGTAAAATCTCTTAGTCATGACCACCATTGAGTTGGTCACTAATTGTTAAGGCTGCTTTAGCTTATATTTTAATGTGCATAGCTACCCAGTGTTGCACTGAATACATAGACCTGAATTGTATAAGAGTTTACAGAAAATTTAAGACTCTCAGTAATGGTAAAGCTCACATAAACAAACAGGCATTAAAGTTTGCCTGTATAACTGGGAATTACTTCTGAAACTGGAATCCAATATTGTTGAAGGTATGACTACATAGCTGCAGATTTGTGCACAGCTTTAGACCTCCCATTCAACAACAACAACAGAAATATTATAAGGGATTCCATGATCCTGGGTTTGTGTCTTGGAAAATACCATTGTATGTCTAGTATTCCAGCTATAGGCTATGTAACAGCAGAACAATATATTCTACAGAAAGAACTATCTACATGATTACTGATTGATTGGACCAATGATTCAGGATCACAGATCTTTATGTGCAATAATAGTGCCTTTACATTATCAATATAAAATTATTAACAATACTCACAAGCAAAGATAGCTTGGTGGCTAGTGATAATCCAAAGCAGAGCATTTACAGAGACACTTACATGAGCAGCTTTTCTGGAGTACCTGTTTTCTATGCACATGTATGAACTGAAGATGTACTACAAAGTTTTAGAATTTGTCTAATAGAACAACATTTGGTGAAAATACTTGTGGTCATGTGTCCTTTACTCATCTGAGGTTTTGAGAACTGTCATTAAATAATATTGTAGATCTAGACATGTGTTTAAACTGTTAGGAGCACCATTAGCATTCTTTCAAAAAGCAAGCACTCTTGCAAATTCTTTTACAAAAAAAACCTCCTGCAAAATCAGAGCATGAAGAATGAAATAATTTTTTCCTACAGTGACTGATACAACTGAGAAACCTGTAGATGAGGTAAATAATGTCAAGGGAAGCTAAAGTGAGAAAATGTTGCAAAACTGAGATTAATCTGAAACAGATTGCAGATGGTATACATTCTGTGAGAGAAAACATTCAAACCTACATTAATATAGAAGTACCAATACCAGCTAATGTTGGGAGTTTTCTTGGATACTTTTGGGCTAGAAGAAATGACTTTCGTTTTTTTCTGAAATACAGAAAATACAACAAATGCAGTCCAGCCACAAGTGCAGGGATTGTTTATAACTATACCAGCATGAAGCAGTGTCATTATACCAACCTGAAGTGTCAGTATCACACTGACACCACACTGGCTCTGTGAGTCAAAAAATGATAAAGATAATTCTTTCCAAACACAGCAAGATTGGCAATCAGATACAATGTACCATGAATTTCCAGTAAACAATGTAACACAAGAGAAGAAAACAGAAGAATTGCTGAAAGTTCACAATTTAGAGATGCTGTAATGTCCTAGCCAGGGACACAAAATCTTAGGCACTCCCTCATGGGGAGTTATTGCTGCATGGATTATGTAGCATAAGACAGAAACTAAAATTTTGGGGAGGGTTTTTTGTTTGGTTTTGGTTTTGTTTTTATATAGTTCTTGTTGCCATTCATAGTCCACATGATCTTTAACAAAGGATGTTTATATGGGTTTAGAAATGTATGTGGAGTTAACAATAAACTTCCAGTTGAAACATGCTTGTACCAGACCCAGATATGGTGTGAGGACAGAATCTACTTTGTTCTGAGTAGAGCACTAAAGTTAGAATCCAGTAAATGGATTCATGACATTCTTTGTGTGTGGCTGATCTACTGATAGCATCCTTCTGCTATGCAAGATTTCTCTGCTGATATCTGATCTGAGTGCCAGACATCTTTCACAGCAGATTTAGTAGTTTGACATTTCTTTTTCTGACTCATGGTCACAGCCATCTGATCCCCACAACTGCAGATGGGACAGGACTTAGAAATGATAATAAAAAAAATGTCTAGTATCCCATAAAGGTAAAAGTAACTGCAGATAGTGTTGCTGTTGAAATGTGATGCTTGCTGTGTGTGACAAGAAGTAAGAGGACTGTGTCATTTTCACCAGGTGTTTTCAATGCAATGATGTGGACTTTGTGAAAGGTGGTGCCACATTCTACTTCTTCATGTCATTTATACTGTCTATCAGGGTTTTTTTCTCTAGTGCAATGGATATTTAAATGTTACCTTTCTTTCTTATTCTAACAGTACCTGTCACTGAAGGAGACTAGCTGCTCTTGAAAATTTTGGCCAAAATCAACTTCTGCAGCTTTGCTCCAGTGGTTCATAGGATCAGATGTTTCACTCAATTTATAGCAGCACACCAACAATAATAGCAGTTATTAATTTGAATTATGAAATTAATATCCCTTTCCACATTAAGTTTTCTGGATCCTTTGTCGTTAATATTAAGAATGTAGTTTTACTGTCTGCAATGAGCAAAAATTCAGTACATCTGGACGCATTAATATAACATATTTATTATGATTTTCACACCATTTAATTTTTATTTTTCCTGTGTGTGGTTTGTTGTTGTTGTGGAGAATGCTGAATAACTCTATGATTGCTGTGTAAAATGTGCATTACTTTATAGGGTCCTAGCTACAACATGTAGATCTTTTCTTCACAAAAAAATAAACTCAAAGAGTTAATCCATACTGATATGCTTTTAAGTAACAGGGGCATTATGCCACCTTTGTACAGACAGTGGTGCACCATTTACTTCTTTACTTCAAACTATGTACATACTGATGTAAAAATCCAAGTTATGCTGCCTGAGTTCTTGAAGGAAGTTCAGGTGGTGTCATTATTTATTTTATGGAGTTCCCTGTGAGCTTAGATATAGAATGGGCAGTCATATGGCTTACTAAAAGCAATGAAATCTGAGTTCACTCATTTTCAACTGTATTTCTATTTAAAAGCACAGTGAGTTTTAATCCAGTTTTGAGGATCATCAACATCCAGAGATCTCCCTCACCAACCTTTTTCCCTTCTTCCAGCCAGTAGATTCCTTCCAGCTTCTGAACACTTCCTTCAGCAGCTGCTGTAACCTGTTGTCTTTGCTGATGCATCAGGAAGTGTTAGCACTGAGAGTATTTACCTCTATGGTTGTTTTTCCAGCTTTGGAGTAGTCTGAATATTATTGTGTCTTAGCTGATTACTGCAGCAACTGACCAGATCATCACAGTGTGTGAATTATTTTTTTTGCAAGGTTGAGGCCCTCTTTCAAAAGGCCTGAGATTTTACTAGTACTATAGTGTATTGACATGCCTTGGTGTCCTGGTTTCAGCTGGGATAGAGTTAATTTTCTTCTTAGTAGCTGGTCCAATTGCTGTGTTTTGAATTTGGTATGAGAATAATGTTGATAACTCACTGATGTTTTAGTTGTTGCTAAGTAGTGCTTACGCTAAATCAAGGACTTTTCAAGTTCCCCATGCTCTGCCAGTGAAAAGTTTCACAAGAAGCTGGGAGGTGACACAACTGTGATAGCTGACCCCAACTGAACAAAGGGATATTCCATGCCATATGACATCATGCTCAGCATATGTGGCTGGGGGAAGAAGAAAGAAGCAGGGACATTCAGTGTTAAGGTGATTGTCTTCCCAAGTAACCATTACACATTGCCACATTAAGAAGGAGGGTTTATAAAACTGCTCAAATCTCCAGAGACTTACAACTTCAGCTGAGGATTTTTATTATAAAATGCAAGTTTGTGACAGAATAAGGTTCAAAGATTGTCAGTGATAAACAATGACTGCAAAGCAAGCCTAAAACAATACACTTAATAACAGCTAGCATGAGTTGGTCATAGGAAAAAGTTCATACCCAATAGGTGTCCCTATGAGGGAGAAGACAGGTACAGCCTGTCAACTGATCCCAGCAGTTACAATGGAGTCTTAACTTCTCCCCTCGTTTGTTCACTTTTTATACTTCATAGTACATTGCATATTAATTTATCATACCTAGGATTAGATACAAGTTTCTCCCTTCTAATGTAAATTAGTATACATCCTCAGGCAGCACTGCTGAAATTCTTTACTAACCATACATGTTGCTTAAGCGGGGTTTTGCCCTCTTTCAGGGGGGGGTTTTAAGTCAGAGGTCACGTTCTCCCACTAACACAATTATCTTTGTCCTATTTGCAACTAATTTTCTGTTGATGTTAGTGGATTGCAACACCTTATCAGCCTGTGTCCTTTTATAGCCAGAACTTCCCTCACCCGAAGGGTTCTTTCTGAGTAACTTAGGTAATGGTGGTTTTTTTCACTATCTGTTCTTTGTTTATTATCCTTCCCAAGACTGACTCCCTTGATGAGAAGTCCCTTCATTTGTAACAACTTTAGAGAGTGGGTCAGCTTGACCTAACTGTGCACAGATTTGTACATAGTTAAACACTACATCAGTGTGGTAATTCTGGAGTTAAGACAACAATTCCCCACATTTGGACTTATTTCAGTCCAAGACTAGTCCACTTCCATCACATTTAGGTGGAGCTTGAGTGACTCTAGTCACACATATTTTTGTTACTGACCAGTATCATGTACCCAGTGAGGTATGGTAGTACCTTGGAGGCAGGTAACTTTGGGATGGAGGTATGCATTGGTATTAAAATGAGATTATTTCACCTGAGGAAACTGATTTTGCTACAATGGTTGGCTCAGCAGTGGACATCTCAAATTCTTCATGTGACAACTGCTGTGCAGCTTACCAGCTGTGTGGTACCGTCAGGTTCCCATTCCTGCAGGCAACACAGCAGAGCCTGGGCCTGGTGTCTCCACTCCACTCCACCCTCTGTTACTCCTATCAGCATGTGCTGAGCTGGCAGGGTGTGCTGCTTAGGGAGATGTGGTGAAGTAGACTCCATGCATGCAACCATCCTGAAAGTGATAGCTGTATTTTACCCTAAAAAGCTTTCTGTAATATTATGCTTCTGTTAGGTCCTAGTTTTCTCTAATTGCCACCCAAAGTAATTTTCCCATACATGTGATGCAGTCCTGCTTTCCAGGAGATGTCTTAAAACCTGCCCACCAAAGGGAAGTGGTGAATGAATTTCTTGTTTTGCTTTCCTTATGTGCATGTCTTTTGCTTTACCTTTTAAAATGTCTTTATCTTGCTCAACCCACAAGTTTTCTCACTTTTTGTCTTCTGATTCCCCCATCCAACTGGGTGGCAATGAGTGAGCTGCTGCTTGCTGCTTAAGTTACTGGCTGGGGTTTAAACCACAACACTAAGCAAAAGGTGGTCACAAGGCTGTGGCATACCTTACACATTATTCCTTTTCCTGCCAGCCCACCTGGAAAATAGACTGTAGACATATATTTCAAATATATAATTCAAACAAGGAAAGCAGACAATGGATAGCAAGATTTGGCCTTAAATTTGTGGATGAAACAGCAGGACACTGATGAAAGGACAATAACGTAACAAGAATGATGACTCCTAAAGATATAGTAGGTTTGTCCAAAAACTAGTTTTCCATCACCAAGAATAATCCCAGAACCAAAATGAGCTGGTGTCCGTGCTCTTCTGGGGCACAAAGAAGTGTTGGCCAGACCATTAGACACATATGTCTTTGTATGTGTGAGTATGTGGTTACAAGAGACTGAGTGTATGAAATTTATGAGGATAAGCACCAGTAGAAGCAAATTACTTGGTAAATAAATATAATTTTCCCCTTCCATAAGATCTCATGTTAGATTTCATTACATTTATTTCCCAAATTGGGATATTTAGGGATGTATAAGAAAAGTGTTCATATAGACTAGGTCTCTAAGCACCTATGACAGTCAGTTCATGTCTGCTCATTATAGAGCTAGAAAGGTATTTAGCTCATTCTAAATTAGGAACTTATAATTTGAATAACTCCCTAGACTCCATTCATTATATTTACTAATATTGCATCGGTGCAATTCAGGTTCCCAAAAGTAAATGTTTAATATGATCTGAGATATCTTAAATTGTCAGAGTAATATGACAGATATGATACTGGAAGATCTGCACTGCTGTAGACTGACATGTGGAAACCAAAGGAATACCTAGACCATATCAAACAGTAAAACATGTCTATCTTTATGCTAGTGAGTCAAGCTGGTATCTTAACTGTAATGGAAATGTATACAGCTCCCTTCTAGATACCTACCTATATCTACATGCTTAATTTTTTAGAGAGATTAGTACGATTTCAGATCATTGATCCTAAAGTAAAGCAAGAGCACATCTTTCAATAACATGCACTTGAAAACACTATGAAAAACACACATATTGATAGAAACAAAAAAATTAAAAACAAGAAAGACATCTTTTCTGTTCATTTTAAAAGCTCTGAAAAGATAAATCAGTGCTTTTACTTTAAAAATTATATTTTGTCAGGAAAAAATCCTCTAAAATATACAGAATGACATAAAACTTTCAGATGTTGAAGCAAAAGTTAAGCTTAATGCCTGTAACTCAAAATCCTTAGATATAAAAGTGCAGCAAAGCAGGGCTTTCTGTATGTGTCCTTTTCTGCTTTACCATTTTAATGTAATCCCAGGAAAGCATTCTCAATGGATAAAACTACCTTTACATACCACAGCTCTGTGCTCTATAATTTATTTCAATATGCCAAGTGATTTTATAGGAAGAAGTCACCACAGGCTGTATTACTCACTATGGCCATTCAGAGGAAGATCTCTTCTGCTCTGATTATGACTCTAATGACCACAAGCAGGAATACAGGACATCTTGTCTGGTATTTTGCTACCATATGTGGAAGTAGTTAGATTTTCAGAAAGTGAGGTGAATATCTTGGCTGTTGATATCTGAGTAGTTAACAAGACACATAGGTCGTTTGAAGGAATTTATTAAAAATAGCAGCATAATTTGCACCTTGTTTCGAACACTTTCACCAATATGTAATAAAAGCTGGAAAACTGAAATTCTGAGTGTAATTAATGAGTTACAGTAAAGAGGTTATTCTCCAGATCAGGTACTGTCTTAGATCTCCTCAAGTAAGGACTTCCAGATCTGACTGAGGAGAAGGAGACAAATCCAGTCAAGTAATATCATAATGGTCAGCATAGCTCAGAGGGAAGGTGCACCAGAGCTCTTAACAGGCATGTAAAAAGCATTTCAAGAATCAGTTATGGGTTTGACTGAATGAAATTAAGAACAACTTCAATGCAGCATGAAACTGATAAAATGGTTCTCAATATCTGTATTATTGTAGAAATATCTTTTTATTTGTTGAAGATCAGTATCTTGGAGAGACAAGGGTTAACTGAAGGAAGAGCAGTGCTATAGTAATGTAGTCAAAGTACTGGAGCTGGTTCCAGGAGGAGACCGCTTACAGGAATTAAATAGAGACCTCCTCAGCAATGTAAGCACAATACGCTTAGATAGATAAAGCAGACCTTTTTGGCCCAATTAGGATCCCAAACGGCAGGGTTTCCCCTCATTATTTCAATCTCAACAGGCTCCATTATTGTGATACAGCTGTTCTCATCTCTGCTGTTTTCTGCCTTTCCTGTTCTTTCTCTTTCAGTACAAAATGAAACAGCATTCGGCTGCAGTAACGGTTCCATTAGATTATAAGGCAAGAAGATTCTGCGGTGACTATCTGCTTTGAAACCCTGAGTTAATTCCTGCTCAAATGGGAGCAGTGGTGGGGTTTGGAGTTTGGGTTTTTTTTGTTTATTTTTTTCTGGTTTGTTTTTTGTTAGGTTTGGGGGTTTGGGGGGGTTTTTTTGTGTGTTTGTTTGTGTTTTTTTAACAAACACATTGCATAAACATAAAACATTACTTTGGTTCTAACAATTCACAGTTATTTCCCCTTGGAAATTCCCAAGTGATTGCAAATAGCTACAGTGATTTATCATTATTTTCTTATTTTCAGATTTGTTTTCAGTTGAATTTCTCTGCCTTCAATTTCCATCTATTAGAGCCTATTACTTTCCTAGTTTCTCTCCTGTTTGTATACGAATAAGGTAGCTGGCATACAGCCAGATTGATAGACACAGCTGTCTATTGTAGAGTGACACCTCTTCCTCTGTGAATGAGCTATATTGCTCATTCCCACTCCGTGGTCCAAATAGTAAGAGTCCAACATGTCATAATACAAAGCTTTATTGACACAGTAAGAAAGATGAACGACACCACATTCATAAGGTGACTCACCCACTCACTGATAGGAAACACAGGATCACAAGTGATGCCATGTCACCAGTGGACTGTCAGTGACACTTAGTGTGCAGATCATCTGGGAGCAAAAGCCAATCATACCAAAGCCTTTTGAATGAGAGCAAAGGTCATGACACCCCTTGGCTCCACTATGGTAGTGTGATCTTACAGAATGCTAACTTACATGAGTAATGTGGGCAGCATCCTGCCTATGCTACTAATACCAGTCAAGGGGCAGGGTGTCAGGAAGCAGGGTGATCTGCTAGCAGTCTGAACTTAAAAGGACAATTATCATTTTCCCCAGGCAATCCACTTTTTCAAGGTTACGGTACTCTAATAAGAAAGTATGGGATTCTACTTCACATGCTGAAGCTTGCTCTTTAAATGCTTCAAGTGGACTAAGAGGTATTTCTTCACTAAAAATATTAAAAAAGAGATCTTGAATTACTTTCATGATAATGATGATGAGTTGGATATAAATTTTTCACTTTCAAGCAATATTGTCAACTTTCTTTAAGAAACGGTAATCTAATTTATTATCTTCAGCACTTTTTAGTTGGGTATTTTAATACAAATTCAAATTATTTACACATTCCAGTCTCATTCTGAATCACCATGGATTCAGATACTAAAGTTCAGAGGAGATTCAAAGACTGAGCAGATGCAAATCCCTCCAAACATGATAGCTATCAAGACAAAAAGATTGTTTTGTGTGGTGCTCTTAATCTAAAATATAATTCAGGAAAAAAATAAAACCTGAGCAAAAATAAAGGCATTTTTCCTTGTCCCAAGACTTCATATCTCATTTGAACTCAATTAAAATTCAACTTTATTTCAGGTTCTGTTGTCTCCATCCCAAAAGTAGTTGCTTTTGCTCATGGCATACCCAGTCTCAGGTTTGAATCTGAAGTTCTATATCAAGGAAAGAGAAGTTATTATCAGCCAAGGCTTATTTTTCATAAGAGATACTAAAAAGCAGAAACATCTTAAAAAAACAAGTGTAATATATACCTGACTGTATGCAAGTAAAGAAAGAATCCAGTGGAAAATTGCTCACAAGCTGTCCACACAAAACAAATAACATTTGCAAATTAAAATAGGAAAATTAAAGTCACAAGCATGTGTCTGCAGTTTTCACTGCATGGGCAGCATAAAAGATGTTTGAAACTGTGGTGCAAGTTGTGTCACCCTTAATGTGTAAGGTCTAAACAATATATTACAGGTGCAAATTCTAAATGTGATCTATGTCTTTTTGCACCCTGTGATGTCAACAATCACGCTTTCAGCAATAGAATCTACCTCAAAGCCTTTTTAGCACCATAGGATTTCTTTCTGCCCTACTAGGACTTCTCTCTGATCTTGGATAGCCTTTGGATCACAGTAGAGATGAAAGATCTTGAAACAGAATGAATTAATGAACAAGTAAACTTTAAAGAATTAAGGCCTTTGTGTCTAAATATAACACAAACTACTTGTTCTAAAGCTGCCCCTCTGTCATGAATAACTTTTCTGTCATTTCCCTGTGCTACAACCCAAGGATCTACACAAACTCAGATCTTTATGCTGATAAATTAGTACATTCAGTTTTCGTAAGAAAACATACCTGTCTTCAGAACTTGATAATGCCTCGTGAAATCTGCTGAGGTTTAACATTTCTATTCTCTGAAACTCCAAAGGAGTTTGTGTTATTAATAACTATTTGTCTGCTTTGCCTTTAATATTTCTGACTGAAAAGTAGACTCTTTTGGCACTTGAACTGTACAGTTTGAAGCTGGCCTGTAAAAACATCATTTATTGTTGTCCAGAAGTCATTGTCACTGAAGTATCCAATGCTCATAACACCACAACTCCTATCAAATTACTGTAATAGGCAGCTTGAGGTTTTGTAGCTCTCTTGTGACTCTTGTTTGAGATCCTTGCCTAATAACCACTTATACATAATCAGATGAAATTTATGCAACCTCATCCAGTAAATGGCCCATGTGAATGTTTCTCTGTTATTGCCTCCGTAGCTCACAGACTGCACAACGGTTGATAGTAATTCTGTGCAAAAACAAATTACTGTTCTAACAATAGAAATCTCAATGGCCTTGACATAAGTAATTTCAAAATACAGTGGAGCCTAGGTCTAAAAGAGTGCTTTAGAAATAAAAAAAATGTTTGTTAGACTGATTTCCTACTAAATTGGTCATTGCTCTCTTTGTTCTGAGGAAAAAGAAAAAAAAAAAAAAGTAAATTAGTTTGACAAAATTGTTAGGCTCTTAAATTTATGCTCCTCAAATAAACCCTTTACTATGTTGCTTTCACAGCTGCCCAGAAAGAATATTTTTAATTTGCATCTCAATATCAAGTGAAAAATGTTTTGTCACATTGTTTATAGAGGGCAGTCAAATATATCACACTGCTTTGAATTACTTTAAGGAATTAAAAACTGTGTCTTGTACTTATAAGAGTAATGTGGATATGTGTAGTCCTTGTGCTGTTTTGTTTAATTTTGCTCAATGCATGGTATTTAGTAATGATTAAGTAGAATTTTTTTTTCTGTAAACCTTGTGCTCATCCTACTTAATGGCTGAGATAGCAAACAACAACAGCACATGAACCAACCAATATGCAGGAATCAACACAGATTTTGTAAAAAGACACAATGAGGTGTCATCCCATCACACAATTTATTACATTCATTGCTATTAAACAGACAAGAGTTGAATATATGCCTTATTCTGAATTGTCTATAATTTTAAGGCTGCATTCATTGCTTATTATTCTGTGCTCAGAAGCAATTGGCTACTTATATTTACTTTTTTGGTCATTCCATGTCTTCCATTACTTTGGCCTGAACTTTAATTTTTGCTATAATATTATCTTTGCCAGTAGAGTTACCAAAGTTTATTTTGGTTTTTTTGTGTGTGTGGGTTTTTGTTGTTTGTTTTTTTGTTTGTTTTTTTTTTTTATATGGTGACTGAAAAAGCATATATCACACCATGTGTTTTCAATAGCATGACAGGAATTATTGTTAATATTAAACTCTATCCAACTTCAGTGAGACAAAGGAAGCTTTTTGTCTGTTCCCTCAGCTACCAAATTATTGCAGTTACAGTCCTAAATATTTCCTAAGCTTGTAGAGAACAGCATGGGACTAAAGTCAGCTAGCCAATATAAAATTTGAGAAAGATTAATCAATGAGGTTTGCACTATTACATGATTGCTATCTGCTATATGTGATTTTAAATTTTTGTCAGTAGCCAGTTTATTACATTTCTGTGAAGATAATTATTTTTAGGAAATATATATCAATATTGACACACATTTAGATTTTGACAATCACATTACAAGAATTTTCCCAGGTTATGCTCTACCACAGAAAAAAAACCCAAAACCCCTTAGATGATTTATGATGTTTGGATTTCATAAATTAAATTTCAGCCAGTCTCTTGCTATTTACATTATGCAAGATTATATAAACTCACATAAATTTTATCATCCAAGCTTGCCAGAAAACTCAGGAAGCCATGCCATTTTCACAGGAAGGATGATACTTTACTGTCTATGAACCTCAAACTTAACAAAACACTAAAAATAAAGAACTGCGAAGAAACTAAACTCAGCATGTCACAGTAGTGCAGATAACACCTACACCAAAATGCAGTGCTTTGTCTATACTAAATATTATGTGGTTGTTTTGCTTTAGTGTTGTTATGTTGTTTTGGAGAAGGTAGAAACTGAAGTAAGCCAAGCTGTACGTACCATTGCTAGAGTTCTCACTTGTAGTATTGCAATAATTTACATATTACAAATGAGTAGTACAGTGCTATTTGTACTCTTAGTTCTTGCTCCATATTTATATCATTGTGGGCCTTCCTGTTTTCTTCATGGACCTCTGATAATATAATTTAGTTCAGTTTTGAAATACAGCAAGCACTTTGGTTCCAGTTGAATAAACTAAATTTGTTCTCATACCTGTATCTCTAATTTACTTTCAATAAGGCATGCTATCAGGTGTTTCACTCAGTCAGGAAACTCCTGTTCATGTGTCAAAGAATGTGGTAAAACTCCTGTCACAGAGGGAAAGAAAAAGATAAACAGGTTTCCTGTGTTAAGTTCAGTATCCTACCTGTCACCTTCTTGGAAATTCTTCTTGCAGTCTGTGGTGGTTTAACCCCGGCTGGCAGCCAAGCATCAGGCAGCCACATGCTCACTCCCCCTCACCCAGAGGGATGGGGAGGAGAATAGGAAAGGAACGTAAAACTCTAGGGTTGAGATAATAACAATTCAATAGGTAAAGCAAAAGCCATGCACACAAGCAAAGCAGAACAAGGAATTCATTCACCATGGCCCATTGACAGGCAGGTGTTTGGCCATTCCCAGGAAAGCAGGGCTCCAGCACACATAACACTTACTCGGGAAGACAGATGCCATAATGCCAAATGTCCCCCCATTCCTTCTTCCCACTGTTTATATACTCAGCATGACACCATATAGTATGGAATATTCCTTTGGCTAGTTCAGGTCAGCTGTCCTGGCTGTGTCCCCTCCCAATGTCCCGTGCCCCTCCAGCCCTCTCGCTGGCAGGGCCCAAGGAACTGGAAAGTCCTTGACTTGTTATAAACATGACCCAGCAACAACTAAGAACATCAGTGTGCTGTCAACATTGTTCTCACACCAAATCCAAACCACAGCCCTGCACCAGCCACTAAGAAGAAAATTAACTGATTCCTAGCTGAAATCAGGACACAGTCATACTCTTCAGGATACGAGAGGTGGATATGCTGACAGTCTACTGTTCTGATAAAGCAGGCATAAATGTGGGTTGGGTAGCATGATGCTACCGTTTCCTATGAATGATAAAAGAAACATGGAACTTTTTATATCCTATAATGTAAAATGGTAATCCGTACTAGTAAAAGTATATTTTAGGATTAGGTCAGTACCTAAGAGTTTGCCTCTGCCTCTCCTTCCTCACACTTTTTCTTCCCTCCATAGTGGTCTTCTTTATGGGCTGCAGGGACACAACCTGCCCTACCATGTTCTTCACCACAGGCTGCAGGGGAATCTCTGCTCTGGTTCCTGGAGCCCCTCCTGCCCCTCTTTCTCTTACTTTGGTGTCTGCATGGTTGTTTCTTTCACACTTTTTTTCCTTGCCCCCCTCTCTACTCTGTGGTGTTTTCCCCTCTATAACACATGTTTTCCCAGAGACACCACCAGCATGGCTGCAGGGCTGTGCCCTGCCCTGTGGCAGGTGGGTCAGAGCCAGCTGGAACCGGCTGTGCCTGGTCTAGGGCAGCCCCGGCCACCTCACAGGGTCCCTGCATCACCTGGTGCTGGCTCTGGGGCACCTGCATTCAATGTGTATGTTACATTACAGAAAATGTAATTAAAATACGCAACTTACAATTTTAAAATTTATGGCTTACAAATTTAAAATTCTAGCAAATTAATTTTTAAATTCAGTTACAGGAAAACATTATATATTTTAATACTACTATCAACCAACAAGGACTGGGGGGGGGTGTTGGTTTTTTCTGTTGGTTTTTTGGTTTTTTTTTTCCTGATTTGTTAGTATCTTATTGCTTTTACTGAACTTGCTGTGTTAATTTTAATTAAAGTATTTTTTTCAAAATACAAAAATATACTAACAAAACTCTTTTGAAACTCTAGAATAGTAAATGGACAAAATATTAAAATGGTGTTATGGTTTAACCCCAGCCAGCAATTAAGTGCCACACAGCTGCTCACTCACTCTGCTTCACCCCCACCCCAGTGGGATGGGGAAGAGAATCAGGAAAAATGTAAAACTCACGGGTTGAGATAAAAACAACGTAATATTTTAAATACAATAAAATATAATAATAATAACAATAATAATGATTATAATAACAACAACAACAATTGTAATTATAAGGAGAGAAGGAGAGGGGAATAAAACCCAAAGAAAAAAAAAAAAAAAGATGCACAGTACAGTTGCTACTACACACTGACTGATGCCCATCCAGTTCCAAATCAATGACTGGCAAACCCTGGCCAACTCCCTCCAGTTTATATACTGAGCATGACATTTTATGGCATGGAATATCCCTTTGGTTAGTTTGGGTCAGCTTCCTGGCTTCATGTGCCCCTGCTCACTGGCAGAGCACTGGAAACTTGAAAAAAGTCCTTTATTTAAAGTAAGCACCACTTAGGAACAGCTAAAACATCAGTGTGTTATCAACATTATTCTCATACTAAGTCCAAAACACAGCACTGTACCAGCTACTAAAAAGAAAATTAACTCTATCCCAGCTGAAACCAGGGCAAACAGTAACATCAACAGTCAAAATACCAGCTATATATCTTTATATTTCTGTGTGTATCTGTGTGTGTGTTTATAACTATTTAAAGTCATCTTCTGAACAAGTAGGTGGTAAATATTTTTGAGGAAAATGACTAGAGGACAACAACTCTAACTGGAAAACAAAAAGAGTGAAAAACAAAGTCTCAGAGAGGCTCATAATTGAAACATGCAGAGTTCAGGTGAAATTATGAGATCTCTAAATAGTTAAGTAGCTTGGAGGGTATTTATATGTTTTGATCTGGCTGGCCTACCTGTACTAAACATAAAGCTTAACCAACAGTCACCCTGCACCAAACTTACACTTCTTGAGGTTCTCTCGGACAATCCAGACTCTTGGTATCATTTAGGTTATCCTCTCAACTTTTATAGTTGTTAAGAATTGTAAGAATAAGAGATTTGATTGAGTTGATGCGATTTAAATTTTTCTTTCATAAACTAATTCAGTGTTTATAACGCTAAAACTGGGTTTTAAATTTCTATTATAAAAGCATCCCAGCAGATATGAGCCTTTATTTATTTTAATTTTGAAAGAAATCCTTATTTACAGTGAAATTATGCATTAACCACATAGAGAATGTACATAGGTTGTTAATTTTTTTATAAGCTTGCCTACAGCTAACTAATCTGTTTAATAAATCATACTCAGGGCCTACTTTGCATTTGAATAGTCTAGTTTGTTAAAAAGAAGATGCAAAAGCAAAACACCTTGTAACAGATTAACTTGTAATTTTAGAAAATTATAAATAATTAATAACTGGTTCCATAATGTCAAACTGATTTAAACAACATATTTAATAGACATAAAATAATATTTACTTTTATATTTTGGTGTTAGTCTGTGCATAGACAATGTCAGCAGATTGTCAGAATAAAAGAACAGTATTTCTTGGAGGTTAGTAGTAGGGGTTTTTTATCTGAAATTTGTTTATGGGACTCCATCCAACACATAAAGAAATAGCGTGCAAGAAAAAAAACATGTCAGAAGTTACACACTGCATTTCTAATAAGTCAAGCGATTTGGTTTGTATTTGCATATACATGTCTATGTACAAGTGTATGCATGTATATATGCTTGCGGGGTTTTTGCTTTTTTTTTTTTTTTGGTAGGTAATGGCATCTGGCAATATTAAAAGACAATTATTTCACGGTAGAAACAAACTTACTTTGGGGAAATGTAGTGGAATGAAGCTGGGTTAACTAGCATTGATAATATACAACTGTGGGCTGGCTTCAGAGGTGGCAGGCTGGCCAATGTAGATACAGCAGCTGTGTATCTGTAGATGTAGATACAGGCTGATGTGCAGCTGTGGCTGGGCAGCTGTGGCTGGTTCTGTTAAGATGTTGGGCAGCCTATGAAGAGAGAGCAGCTGAGAAAGAAGGGAGAGAGGAAGAAACAGAGAGAACACACTCTGGGTGAGGAGAGATGAGAAGGCAGCAGAAGGCATGAAGAGTATGTTGGTATGAGATGGTAAAAGACCTTGTTACAGTTTGATAGTTTTGAGAGTGCTGTGACAAGTGAAAAAATAATTGGAGACTTCTTTTATGTTTTAAATATACTCATTTACTTCTGCATCTAATTTTGTTCTCTGGAATAGAAACGAACTTAATGTCTTACTTTAGAGGTAAAACAGCCAAAGGAAGCAGGTTTTGAAGTTTATTTATTTCTAGTTTAAACAACACTTTAGCTGTGCTTGGAGTACCTTAAATGTCTGACAAAGTTTAAAATAAAGGTGATCTATCTCTCTACGCTTTTAAAGGTGCAACTTACACTTATTTGCCACTTGAGAAATGCTAGCCAGAAGATGCTTAATGTTTTTCTAAAGCTACCTGTCTAAATAGGGTTAATTTTTTAAGAATTTTAGTCGAGGATTTGACTTGTTCAGTTTATTTTCCTTTCTTATGCGTGACTCATTACTTCCTTTTTTTTTTTTTTTTTTTTTGCATGCACTATAATTATTTAATAAACTCAGCAGGAATAAATAGGGAAAAGTCATTAACAGTTAACTTGGTCAAAGTTCAAGTAAAGTATTTTCTTATTAAAATGAGTTGTCCATCTTGCTGTCCTTTCTATTAATTCACACATACAGATCATCAAAGGTAGTATCTGACTCTTCAGCATACAACCACTAATGTTTTCTCTCTTTTTAAAATTTCTTTACATTCATTACCTTTCCAAAACTTGATTTAAGTTACGTTTTTTTCTGTCCTAGGCTCTTACCACTTAGTTGTGCAGTATCTGAACTCCTCTGTCAAGTATGTATTGAGCAATAAACACCACTTTCACTACCATTCATTATCCTTAGATCTGTGAAGAAATATTAGCTGTGACAGAACTTTTCAGTCTGAGAATTCAGTGGAAGAGGAAATTTAGGGTGACAACAGACAAGCTACATGTCAGAAAGAACATAGAATATAAAAACAATTGCATGTGGGGAAAACAAAGAAATGAGATGTTGACACAAAGTAGAGTTAAGAAGAATATTACTGGGAAAGAAGATTGGCATTATAGGTGCAGCCTGAAATGAGTGTAAGGACTGTTCGAAGGTAGTGTTTTGTAATAACAGCAATAGATAGCCTGGAGAATTTAAAGCGGAAAAAAGAATCATTACGGCCTGAAGGGGTGATTAACTGAATAAACAGAATTAGAAGGTGAGAACTGGGAAGAAATATTGAAATCAGATGACTTTCTAAGTTCAAATATAGAAAGACCTGAAGGATACAGGGAGATGATGCTTTGTAGTTGGTTGCCAAGAAAAGCATTCTCAAAATTGATGAAAGAAGAATGGGAGAACTGGTTGCAAAGTATCATTATTGTTGGATCAGCTTATTAGTAAAATATTCAGAATAAGATGACTGCCACAAAGACAACTCCTCATAGAGAACTAATTTTTTTAAGCAGTAAATGCTAGCTCATTGGTGAAAATGTTGTCTACTGGGATATTCCTGCTAAAATAATTTTAAAAAGATTAATTAAAGTATATTAATTAACTAATTAAAATAAAGTATTGTCTATGTGTATGGTATATTAAGTTAGTTTCACAATTCTTATCTATCATGTTTTATTTTCACTCTACCTATTGATAGAAGGGAGTTTGTGCACAGTATAAAATGAGAAATAGTATTGGCTGTATTTATGAGATGGTAATCCTGGTTCTGAACTTGGCATGGGAGAAAACACAAAAGTTAGAAAATTTTTTGAAAAGCATGAAGAATATCAACACTATTATCAAAAAGTTTGCAATTTTTTTTATAATATAGATATCTTATTTTCATTATCTGAGATTTTATAACGTTCACAACAGTTTTCTCAGTACTTCAGTTGTACTCACTGTGATGCTGAATCAACTGCAGCTTTTAACTCCTAAAACCCTTAAGTTTGCAGATAATTCATGTAATCAGTAAGGCACTATTTTCTTTAGAGAGAAACAAAGAGTGGCACCAGCTAAGCAATTCTTCATCAGCCTGCCAGAATAACAATGTGTTACCTGCTTTGGCCATACCAGTAATGTAAATGTATTTCAAACAGTTAGATAAGTATATTTTAATTCACAAGGATTTACCACTTTTTTTTTCAGGTCCATTTGTTATTCAGCTGCTGATTCATCAGGCATCTCAGAATTGCTTTCTGTGTGATTCCATTGCAGTTACATTTTCTCGTAACTATCTCTTTTTTTTTTTTTTTTTTCCCCTCAGCTATTTAATGAAAGTGCACATTATGCTGAACAGTCTTACTTATAGGCTTGTAATTTTCTCTTATTTTTTTTCATTTTTGTGTCTCTGTCAAAGTTGCTTATTTCTTTGAGACAAATACTTTGAAGTACCATTCACAATGAAATTCTGCAGATTGTACTTATGTTAAACAATAATATATTCATTGAGCAGTCTCATTATACTGAACAGTTTGGTAAGGTATTATTTTTTTTCAGCATACATAGGAAAAGCAGATTCTTGACTTAAATTGAAAATAAAGGCAGTGCTGGAAAAGACTTACTTGAAATACTGGGTTTGACTTTCTCTTAACACTGAAAAACATGTTATCAACCTTTCTCATCATTATGCATTCTTTAAATATTTTAGAATTCTTTCATGTATTTTCATGTTAGTGAAGTACATAATGTTCTTAATGTATGTGAAATAACTGATACCTAGAGATGATAAAATGGAAATATATCTATATGCTTATATAGACGTTAAATGTTTATAATATATGCTATGTAGTAAATATAAAAATATTTTATAAGGTATAATATTTGTTGTAAAATAATAGTATATATGCTCATATAAGGATATGATATATACATATTTTGTATAGAATATATTACATTCTAAATATATATTATATGTTTACGTAATAGATAAATATTATGGCTGGAATGGAATATTACAGTTGACAGGAAAAAAGGAAATAAATTTTTTTAAAAGGGTAAATAAGAGGACCCTGGGAACTACCAAACAGTCACCCTCTCTTCTGTGTCCGGTAAGATAATGGAAGATATCCTCCTGGAAGACAGGGAGGTGATAGCCAATGTTGTGGTTTAACCCCAACCAGCAGCTAAGTACCATGCAGCCATTTGCTCACTCCCCTCACTCCCTATGGTGGGATGGGAAGGAGAATCAGAAAAAGGTTAAATCCTGTGGGATGGAATAAGACTAGTTTGATAATTGAAATAAAATAATAATAGTGATAACAGCAACAGTAATAATTGTAATGAAGAGAAGAGGGAAAGAGGCAAATAAAAGCCAGCAGAAAAAAACAAAAGTGATGCACAATACGATTTCTTACTGTCTGCTGACTGATGTCCAGCCAATCCCCAAGCAGTAATTGTCAGACCCTGGCCAACTCCCCCCAGTTTATGTACTGAGCATGACATTCTATGGGATGAAATATCCCTTTGGCTAGTTCAGGACAACAGTCCTGGCTCTGCTCCCTTCCAGCTTCTTGTCCACCACCTCACTGACAGCTGATAGGAAACTGAGAAGTCCTTGACTTAAGGGTAATACTACTTTGCAGCAACTAAAACATCAGTGTGTTACCAATGTTACTCTCATAACAAATCCAAAACACAGCACTGTACCAGCTACTAAGAAGAAAATTAACTCTATCGCAGCTGAAACCAGGACAGTATCCACACCTTATTCCATACCATTTATGCCAGGCCACACTTTCCAATAAAACATCACCTTTCCTGTCTTTTGATATAAACACAGAGATATCATTCCCACATGGATCATCCTTATAAAAGTCTGTTGAGTTCATTTAGTTGATGACTTGGGATCCATCTGTCAGGAGTGTCTTGCAAGGTAGGAAAGTTGGTGTGAGTTGCTGGACTGTTGCATGCTGAAGCCAGTTCTGATTCCGTCATGGCTGAGCTGGTCCAGTCTCATCAAAGTTCATTCTTCACTAGTGTGGTGATCAAAAGGGAGTCAATTTCAGGTCCCCAAATGCAGAGTGGTGGATATGGATGCTGCAAGGCATCCAGTGTGGTTATGGGCATATAGCTTCATATAAATTATAATATACAGCATTATATAGCAGTTAGCATTATACAATTTAATTGTCTATTCTTACCCAAAATCAAATCCCCTTGAGGCACACATCAGATTTCCCTATCCTCCCTCATTACCCACCAAGGGCACCCAGGTCCTTAAGCAAAAGCAATCCTACAAATGGATTTGCCTGTGCCTGAGGTGGAAATAACCCAGGCTGTTTTCTCCAGCATATTTTTAATGTGTGCTACAGGAACTTTACCCCTTCTACAGTATGTATAAGTTTTAATTGGGCAGGGTCAGCTTTATTGGCATATCCTCTAGTGTTGACTAACCAGGTGGCTTTTGCTAGAAGTGTATCCCACTGTTGGAAGTTCCCATCACCTATTGCTCTCAGTGTAGTCTTTAACAGTCCATTGTATTGTTCAATTTTCCTGGAGGCTGGTGCATGATAGGGGATGCAATATACCCGTTCAATGCCATGCTCTTTGGCCTGGGTGTCTATGAGGTTGTTTCAGAAATGAGTCCTGTTACCTGACTCGGTTCTTTCTGCAATACCATGTCACTGTAGGACTTCCTTTTCAAGGCCCAAGATACTATTCCAGGTGGTGGCATGTGGCACAGGATATGCCTTCAGCCATCTAGTGGATGGTTCCACAATTTTAAGTACCAAATATATACCCTTAGAAGTAGGGAACTCCCATAAAAATATTTAATGAAAAATGAAGAAATAGATCACCAGTAAATGAAATACCAACTGATTTGGTTTAACCTCAGTAGGCAGCTAAGCACCACACAGCTGCTTGCTCACTGATACTTAACAGGGTGGGGAATTGAATCAGAAGGGCAAAAATAAGAAAATTCATGAGTTGAGATAAAGCCAGCTTAATAGGTAAAGCAAAAGTTGTGCATGCAAGCAAACAAAGTAAAGAATTCATTCACCACCTTCCATGGGCAGGGAGGTGTTCTGCCATCTCCAGGAAAGCAGGCCTCCATCACATGTAACAGTTACTTGGGAAGACAAATGCTGTAACTCCAGACATCCCCCCTTCCTCCTTCCTTCTTCAGCTTTTATTGCTGAGCACATGATATGGTTTGGGATATCCCTTTGAACAGCTGGGGTCAACTGTCCCAGCTGCGTCCCCTCTCAGCTTCTTGTGTACCCTCAGTCTACTTGCTGACAGGGTGAGAAAAAGAAGAGGCCTTGATGGTGTGTAAGCACTGCTCAGCAATGTCAAAAACATTGGTATGTTACCAACACTGTTTTTGTCATAGATCCAAAACACAACACCATAGGAGTTACTATGAAGAAAACTGAAGCCAGAGCCAGTACACAAACACAGTCCACAGAGATCAAGATCTGGATCTACTCCTTTTCTGAATTTTTGAGCTTTTGGAATACAGAAGCAGGTTCACTTTTGCACACAGAGGGTTGATTAGAGGTGTCATGTGTGTATGCAAGTCACTGGCTTCCATTTCTTGCTGTGTTGTAAACCCAGTAGGATGTGATAGACTGCAGTAGAACTCCTGCAGAGGCATGAGTTGGTAATCTGTGAATGAAGCATCTCCCAGCTATTACTGAGCTTCTATCAGATGCTTAACTTCCATTTTTTTGGGGGGGAAAACCCACAGGACAAAACCAAGAAAACAAAATACACCATTTAATATCCAAACCCTTTTAGATGTGCTAAAGACTATCATGGAAACTTTGGCAAGCCTGAAGAGGTATAATTAAGTAAAAAGGAATCTTGTTGTGAAAAGTATTAAGATAATAATTGATGCTCTCAACCATATTACAATCATGTTTGTAGAAAGGTAGAATATGCTAAATGTAAAGGATTTCACATTTAACAAGCTAGTTCTCTACTTCCTAATTTCTCTCCCCCCACTAAATACTATACTTTGCAAGAATATTGAAGTCTCAGTGTTTTACTGTAAGAGTCCTTGTAGCAAAAGGCTAAGACACTTCAAATACAAACATAACCACATGGAGGAGTTTCTTAGGGTATAACATAAAGTTCTCCACTGTCAGAGACTGGTAAGAAATGGAGTTACTGGAAGAAAACAAAGCAAAACAAAAAAGTCCCCCAACAAACCGTTATAAACTGACCTCTTTCCTCTATGGAGCATAATCTCATTACACAAGTACTTCTCTGGTTTTCAATAGCCTATAGTACTGAAAAAGATCTAAAGTGTCACTTAACACCATAAATGAGAGGGAGAGATCTATTCCCATTTCAATTAGAGATGGATAGACTAATTAGATTTTCAGTTGCCATCAGGCTCTTACTACAGACCTGTGACTCCCTCCTTGTGTACATTTATTATATATGCTCAGTCATACTGCTTTTTGACAATTTTCTTTCTGAAGTGACTTAAGTATTTAGGGTTACCAAAGCAGGGCATACATATTCTTTCTCCAGGAAAATTCAGGAACACTTTTATGCCTTTCCATCTCCAGAGATCTAAAATGAAACACCAGAGTTGTCTCCTTCATTGTGCTGTACTTTAAATAGGAATAATGTGTAAAAGTATTGGACTGTAAATAAAATAAAAACTTAACATTTTTCAGGTGTTTCTTCTTGCTTCCTAAAGTACAAGTGAAGAACACTGAGAACTAGACTGTGTCTTTAGTTTCCACTGTCTGTAAAATGCAGCCTATAACTATGGATGCAGAATTATGTAAATACTTAACTATAGATGCTATGTGTTGCCTGGCTATAAACTGACTCCAGATCAAAGGCTGAAGAACAGCAGAGACATGGTCTGGTCTGGGAAGTTATCTACATAGATTATCAGGGAGAGTAAGAAGCCCCCTAATCACGTAACTTCTTGTCATCAGAAGATAATTAAGAAGTTACTATTCATCAGGAAAAAAAAAAAAAAAAAGAGATAAGAAGAAGAAATGTGCTCTTCCAACTCTCCTTCTCTACAGCTCTAGTGCCCAGTATTTCCTGTGGATCTCGGAGGACTGTCTTGTGCTTGTCATCTTCAGGATAACCTATTCCTGAGCATCATTCAGCACTTCTGAGAACCATTTTGAATCCTCTCACCATTTCTCCCAGAGCAGTATGTTCTTTACTGCCCTCAACCTAAAGCAACGTTAAGTAATCAATAGAAAATTTAAATTAAATTGAAATTTATTTTGATACCTTATTTCATGCTGGATAGCCTTCTACAAATAGAGAGGGCAGAAATTAGTCCATCACTGACTAAGATTCAGTTTTCATATGTATGTTTGGAATTTGGCCCGTTGTTATTTAAATTTTTAAACTTCATAAAAATGGTAATTTATTTACTCAGGTGAATTTGTTAGAACAGAAAATCAGCATTTCGGTCATTCTGACCTTTTTCAAGGTTAGCAGGAGCTGGTGATTTCACATACTAATAGATTCCTGCAGGTAAGTAAAAAATTCTTTTTATGAAGATCAAGTTTTAAAAGAAAATTGTTTAAGTAACTACTTTTTTTGATGAGCACAGTCTGTGTTTTTCCATTATTAGGAATTAATAGAGTTTACAACACAGGGGTACACAGCATACCTCATATATTGACAGTTGCTGTTTTAATTAAACAGAACTTCAAACTTTCACAGGATATTGTACTTGTTTTCTAATCCCTCCTTTGAGGAATATTAATTAGTGTATAGGTTAACTATATTTTAATGAATTAACTAATGCAGTTACAGAGAGAAGAGAGTCCCACATCCTTTTTTTCTGCAACTATCCAGTCTTGCAGTGTGATCCTTTTGGGTAATAACCCTAGATGCTCTCTGCAAACAGCGCAGAGTACAGAAAGGCGAAAATTGGGACTGTGCCCTGGCTGCTTATCCCCTAAGCCCTTAACAATCATAAAGAAGTTGTTAAACTCTATCTTTTAAAGAGGAAACTGAATAAAATTTCCCTTCTGCTCCTCTAAGACAGAAAAAGAATTTTACCATGATTTATACTCATGAGAAAATGAACTCAGCACATAGTGGTCAACATTATGTCTGTTTGACAGCAGCAGAGCTCAGAAAATGTGTCAGGAAAACACAGAGGTAAAATTGGGAAGCTGTTGAGCTATTAGACCTTTGTGAAATAGTACCTTGTGGAAATAGCATGAAGTAAGGCCAGAACAGCCCTTGGTGTTTGCTACCAATTTAACAACCTTTTTGTTCTGGAGCTTGCAAAGTTTATGATTATGCCTGATCTGTGTATCTTTGTCATGTCACTTATGCTTACTTAACACCCTTTTTAGCACGGAGAACGTGCCAAACCAGAGCCAATCCTAAATATTTGTAAGTTTTGGTGGGGGCTTTTTTGTTGGTTGTTGTTGTTGTTGTTTTGTCAAGTGTTTTCTTAAAAATAGTCAGAAAATCATAATAATAATCTTGTGTGAAATACTGGTGGCAAGAAATAGAAATCAGGGGTGGTTTTTTTAGGTATGTGAAATCTACTTTAATTGTTTCCTTGTATGATAAAGTGACACTTGCACATTTTTGTTCAGCCATAATCCAGTAAAATACACACTTGTAGAATTTGTTTATAGTACAGTTTAAAAAATATTTAACAAATGGCAGTCATTTATTGACTTAATCTCCCTGAAGAATTCTCATTCAGGGATTTGTTTTTTATAGTGGTAAAGCTCTGAAATACACAAAATGTAAACACTCCCAAATTAAAGAACACAATATAAAATGTAATACTCTTCATCATTTATATTATTTAGGAAGAATAATCTCTTTAATTTGCTAATAAACTTTATTTTGTTAAAAAAAAATCCACTAAATTATCTACTAAAAAAGGATAGTGAGGAATTAAAATGTGTCTTTTTTGGCATATATAAAGTTCTGACAGCAGCTAACATACCTGTTCCTTCTCATCACCTTCTATGTATTTTTGTTCCTTACCAAGATTCAAGACCTAGTTTGTTTGGGTTTGTGGTTGTTTTTTTTTTCTTTTTCTTTTTTCTTACTCCTGAAAGAGAAATGTAGGGTTAATATGTACCTTTTATGTTTGGAGGGGTTTTTAGCTTGAAGAAAAGGGTCATTCAGCTTTAATTACGACATTTCATGTTTGGTGGTTGTTTCGCTCTGGGGATTTTTGGTTATGTATTTGGGTTTTGTTTTGTTTTGTTTTTAAGTTATCTATGAAATTTATTCTTCTCAGACAGATGAGGGAGTAGTAGCCATTGTATGAGGTAGACTGTTGTTTTTTTCTGGTTTTGGTTTGGTTTTTTTTTCCCCTGAATTTTACAGACAAGTGGAAATACATTCAGTGAGCATTTTATTAAAGCCCTTAAAACGTTTCCACCTTTTCTGATCAGCAAAAAAAGTGCTAAGGGAACCAAGTAAGGAAATAACTTAAATCTTCACTGACATGTTTAAAGTTCACACCACTCAGGAGAGATTCCTAAGGATTGAAAAGCATCAAAGATAACTTCATTTTATTCCTTTAAATGGTCTTGAGGGAAAACAGTTGGTTTATAATTTGCTGGGAGAAAATACAGGAACTATCATACAAAATATCCAAAGTAAACTCACACAATTTGATTAAGGATACCTAACATAGATTCAGGCAGGAGAGGTCACGCTTATCTAACCTGCTGGATTTTTTGAAGATATTACTGCCAATTATTACTGATAAAGAAAATTCAGTAGATGGTAGTATATTTAGATTTTCAAAAGCACTTAATAAGGTTCCACATCAGAGATTTATGACAAAGGTAAGAGAGTCATAAAATGAGAGGTAAAATGGAAATGTAATAAAATGTAATATAAATGTTTCCCTTGACACAAACTGTTTTTCAACTTGGAAATGGCTTTGATTGGGGCAGTCCAATAGGTCATTTTTCAGTATTTCTGTTCATAATTTCTGTTAGTGTGTTAGGTCGTGCAGTTGGGAGCAAAATTCAAGTACAGAGGTGATATTCTGACTAGAGCCAGAAGAAATACATAAGGAAAAGTGAAAGAATTTTAAACCAGATTTGAAAAAGTTTTTCAATATTTGAAACAATTACATTTACGGTGCTTCTAGCCAAGCAACTATAATACACTTAGCTGTGGAAATGGTAGATACTTGTTTATTCAAATTTCTCCTTGCTGACCCAGGATATAATAATGAAAATTAAACATTTTTTTTTAGTTGCATGTCTCATGTAAGAATAATTATAGATTCTTCTCAAGTTGTCTGGCTTGAATAACAAATTGAGGTATATTCTTGCTGCAGAAAGTTTTGAGGGCCTCAATGAAACATACCACCCTATGAGTTAAAGACCAACTGCTCTCTATTTTGCATAGTTGTTTATATCAGTGTAGAGTAGTACTTCTAGCAACAAACTCTAACAAAATTTTAAATTGCCTAGAAAAGGCTGGGGAAAGTTTAACTAAAGTTTAAGATGTTTGGCAGAGAAAAGAAAGAGAGGAAAAGGGGAAGAGAGCAGGAGAAAGTGGAGGACAGGTGGAAGGATGGGAGGGAAGGAGGGAGGGAGGGAGGGAGGAAAGTCCACATATCTGAGAATATCCAGATCAAACTACTGTTCGCTTGTCTTGAAATTTTTCTGTGGCTTTCAAAGCACTAAAGGATAAACTCACTGTCAGTTAAATGTTACTCGGTGTTGAAAGCAAAACAGCAGTAGAACTTCTTGAGTAAGAGGAGTACAGTGTTCTTACATCAGCCCAGCCAAGAAAGCCAGTCTACATAATTAGAAATGGGATGAGTTTCTGTACTGCTTGCTAAATTATGCTATTATATAACTTACCTGAACTCCAATTTTTTTTTCCTTTATTCATATATAACTAATTGGGTAGTAGCTCAGTTCATTTAAAAATATACACTAAGTAGTCGAATTCTTCTCCTATACCTAACTGCATATTATTTGTAATCAAAGATAAGATTAGAATTGTGATAATTTATTTTGTTACTGTGGTATTACACAATACTATAAACAGAAGATATTTTTTCAGTTTTGTAGTTCTGCCAGTAGGTGGTACTAACAGTTTCTACATTTGATAATAAATGTCTAACTTGAGTATTACACGTTCTTGTCATAGCAAGTAATTAATGTGTTTCTATTCTACTAAAAAGAACATATTTATATTTGATGTACTTGCACTCAAGGTCAGATTTTAATTCAGTTATTATTTCTTTCAATGGTGATGTCTGTAAAGTATCCTTTACAACATACAGTTTAGAATCTGTGTGACAAATTATTACATCTATTAGTCAGCATTCAATGGAAAGGTAATATTTAAAATGTATTTTATATGTAGTTTCCCCAGTTTTATAGCTGCTGCATCTTCAAGATACAGCTCAGAATTCAGCTTAAAAAATATTTTTAGCGATGTTCTCTGTCAAGATTCACTGAGGTGGGTCATTCAAGTAGTTTGTTTGCTCTGTAGATCTTTTTAGCATATGCATATACCGGAAGGAAAATGACTTCTTTTTTTTTTTTTTTTTTCCTATTTGAGGGACAGTCGGACTCAGATAACTGCAGACACACAAAAATAATGCTACAGAAAATATTCATGCAAGGAGAGAAAGTATCTACATAAGGCCAGAACACTTGAAGTATGACAATGCTAACACTTCTGGCCTTGCTAGCAGATGACAATAGATGCAAGAAAAAAGGGTACTTTTCCACAGACAATTTTGTCATAATGAACTATGATAAATACCTCTATGAAACAAAATAAATTAAAACCGAATGTGAAGTTTCTAATGAAAGGTCCTCTGATTTCCAAAAAAAATGAGGAGGAAATGCTAATATGGGTATAAGTGAAAGATATTATCCCTTGGAAATGTCAGATAAAAATAAAGAAATAAAACAAAACAACAATAAAAAAAGCAAACAAAACCAAGCCCCAGAAATTACAGAATGCAATGACATGTTAGAATAACATTAATGAAGGCATTATCTTCAAAAGGTTGATTTGATTCATAGATTTGGGGCCACCATGAAAAGTTGTTTGTCAGTTTTTCTCTTGTTGTCATATTCATATGTACAATAATAAGTAAAATGAGAGAAAGTGATCTTATCAACATGTACCCATAGTTGTGTGGTCAGAATTCACTGCCGTATTGTGAAGAGGTCATAGATTCCTAAATGCAAAAACAAAGAAAAACTTATGTACTTTTGTCACAATATCTTTAATGTCTTGATTAGGAGATTTACTTTGAGTGTCAGCTAGTTTCTCGTAATAGTTGATATCAGTTCTTGCTTACATACATTATGGCTTTTTATAGATAAAATCAAAGGGATTGTGTTCAAGATGTTAGTTTGTACAGGTGTTCAACAAAATCTGGCAAGGGTTTGTACTAAATTTTGTGTATTCTTATGAATTGCATGTAAAATGACTGATCTGTGAAGGGCTACTTTCTTGCCTGCAAGCTGTTACTATCTGTAAACTAACAGGCTTTTTTGGTGTTTTCTTCTTTTTTGTTTTGTTTTGTTTCAGTTTTTTAGTTTCCATCATTGCTGATTATTCAAGGAAAGGAATGCCCTGTTCCATTGAGGAATCTCATGGGACTTTACCTTCTCACCAGTCAACTGATCACCTGTAGGCATTTGTCAAGGCTAACTGCAAGGACTGTGTTTTACATTCATAGATGGTAACCAGTTTTTACTTCGTATTGTGTTCATGTCTGGAGGACCCTGAAGTGTAAATGAACTCTGCTGACAGGCAAACAAGGTAATCCACATGAAAGTTGAGATGAGCCTGGCTGTTGCAGCCTTTCCTCTTGTCAGACTGAATAGGCTGCAGAATTTCACAGTGCATCGGGATTCTTATGTTCATACTAGAAGTATATTCAGTTGTAGTAGATGGGAGAATGTTTCATTATTATGTGCACATGTACATTATGTATTTGGTTTCCAAACTTCTCAATTGTTTGTTATCAAGTAGTATAACAAGTAATAGGGCTGTCAGAGGCAGAAGCCTCTCATTGTCAGTTTCAGAGGAGTAGCTCCTTTGGTAATTAGCTGAGTCAGAACCTGAAAGGAAAGTACTTACTTTGTGAGGGTACAAGGATTTAAGCATGACAAGTTACCTTTAAACAATGAATTCTGTTCTTTCTATGACAAGCTTTAAAATGGGCAATGTAATATGGAAATATGTATGATGGAACATCCAAAGGGACATGGAGACAGATCCTCCCCTAGATAAGTGCCTATCAGAGGTATTCAGGGAGCAAGGATTAGTAGCCCTCTAAAAGCTTCTGTGATGCACAGTGAGAAAAAGAACAAGAATCTTGAATATTGTCAGGGCACCAAGAGCACCACCATCCCTGACTGACCCTGCCCAGCCTCCTCAGGGCTCTCCCCACCTTGCTTATGGCCCAGAACCCCATGTCACCCCCCAGGCTGTCAGTCCCTGCAGCAGAGGCACCACAGAAGGACCAGTCTCCAGCTCCCCACAGCCCTGCCCTATCAGACCACAGGCCACACTGAGCTGGGCCCACCTGTGAGCTGTGTCCCAGTCCAGCCTTGTCCTGTCCCTGTCCCCATGCAGGTGCCTGATGGCTGGGGCTGCGCTGGTGCCCCCAGCTGCCCTGTTCCTGGCTGGGGGTAGGATAGGCCTTGACTGCCAGGCCCTGCCCAGATGGATGCCAGGAGACCCCCCGTTTCTGACAGGATCCCCTGGCCCCTGCAGACCCGCAAGAAATGGTGAGAGACAACTCCAGAGCCTCCAGCCTGGGACTGAGCAGAACCTTTCTAAAGATGAAACTGGATTTATCAGCATATGATTTCACTCAAGCTTTTAATATCCAATAAAATAAAATTTATTAAAACTGTAATTTGTGGTGTAAAAACTAACTCATTCTTTGCTTTCATGGATAAATAACTGAAGATCTCCACAATTATTTTTTTGAGGCATTGAGGGTGATGTGATATCTGTATCCTATCTCCAAGTCTCATACTATTCCAAAGTCAGGCCAAAGCTGACTAAATGAATCACCACTTAAAGATAGCTGGCAGCAACAGAAAGTCAAGCAGCAAGATTCATTTAACACATTGATACATAATGGTGATGCAGGCTGAGTCATGCTGACCATTACATTACAGCAGAAAATTTCTGCATTTGGTTCTTGCTGGTTTTCCACCAAAATCTGGTGTATCTATATATCTATACCTATACACACATGTGTGTAAATGCATGTGATATATGCGTTTGCATATATACATATATTTGCATTTATACATTGTTATGCATTGATATATAATAGCTTAATATATGTATTGATTTATAGTAGCCTATACCTTTAGGTTATAATTATAACCTAAATTGGTTTTGTCCTAAATATGTAGGAGATTGCCTCTGTGTTTATATCTAGATATATACATCTGGAAACATAACAGTCATTAAATACTTTGTGCATGGGCTGCTATTAATTTAAGAAGAAACCTGGTGCACCAGAATCTGCTGCAAAAGGGTTGTTATTTCAAGCAGCCTTTAGGGGAGCTTCTAGCATCACTAAATGCTGATGTCTGTTTTAGATGGAAGTACTGCTTGGTCTTACTTTTATTTTTATTAGATGTGATTTTGTTAAAAGGTAATGAAGATTCACAGACTTTATTTCTAAATTGACTTGAATTATTTATTTCTTAACATTAGATAGGATACTAAAAAATCAGAAGGCTAGCAAATTTATGATAAATATGAATGCTTTAAAAATCTAAACCTATTATTTTCTGGAGGCTAGTCACAGGTATGTAAAATGAACCTGCTATGTTTTAGAAAATCACTCATAGGAATATGCACAACTAAATCTAAGATATCAAGAATGGAACTGAGAATAAAGTCCCACCGTGAATAATAAGATTTATTCACAATTCCTTGCTTAATCTATTAGGGATACTTCCACTGGCTCCAAAGCCTAAGTTTTCTAAATATTTGCAAAAATCCAGTCTTGGTGTTTAAACAGCATTTTACATGAAGAAACTAAAAGTCATTTATACCAAAGATGTTTTTAGTAGAAAGACTTTATGTGTCATTTATACTTTCTATAGTTCTGGCCTATAAATTTGTTCTCTGAGGACTGCTATTCTAAAATTTTATGTTCACTTATTTTCTTTTATCACCCTGTTTTCTCCTTCCCACCTTCTCTAAAAAAAAAAAAAAGAAACATCAATCTCTTATATTGTTTTGTTTTAATGTATTCCTTCTCTGTCCTTTTCACCCCATCAATAATATTGTTTCAGTTGTTTAATGATACAGTTTAGAAATATATAGTATATATATTTGTAATATTTTAAGATATTCAAAAACATTAGAAAGAAAGACACAGTCATTTTCAGAAGAAAATGAGTGGCATTTCTCAGGGGTTAATTTTCGGACCGATGCTGTTTATCTTTGTCTATGACATGGACAGTGGGACTGAGCATACCCTCAGCAAGTTTGCTGATAAACCAAGCTGTGTGACACGCTCAGCATACTGGAGGGAAGGAATGCCATCTAGCAGGACCTTAACAGGCTTGAGAGGTGGGCCCATGTGAACCTCATGAAGTTCGACAAGGCCAAGTGCAAGGTCCTGTGTGTGGGGTGGGGCTATCCCAAGCACAAATACAGCCAGGGTGGAGAATGGGTTGAGAGTAGCCCTGAGGAGAAAGGCTTGGGGTGTTGGTGGGCAAGAAGCTCAACATGTCCCAGCAATGTGTGCTTGCAGGCCAGAAAACCAACCATATCCTGGACTGCATCAAAAGAAGCATGACCAGCAGATTGAGGGAGGTGATTCTCACTCTCTACTCCACTCTCATAAGACATCATCTGGTATACTGCATTCAGCTTTGGCACCCCCAACATAAGAAGGACATGGACCTGTTGGAACAAGTCCAGAGGAGGGCCATAAAAATGATCAGAGGGTTGGAGCACCTCTCCTGTGAAGACAGTCTGACAGATTTGGGGTTGTTTATCCTGGAGAAGAGAAGGCTTGGGGGGGGGCAGGACACACCTTATAGAAGCCTTTCAGTACCTCAAGGGGCCCTACAAGAAAGCTGGAGAGGGACTATTTACAAGGGCATATAGTGATAGGACAAGGGGGAATGGCTTTAAACTGAAAGAGGGTAGATTTAGGTTAGCTATTTCATGGTTCAACTCCTGCCAGCAGCCAAGCACCACGCAGCCCCTTGCTCACTTACCCTCTGGTGGGATGGGGGATAGAATTGGAAGATTAAAACTGAGAAAAATCATGGATTGAGATAAAGATAGCTTAATAGGTAAAACAAAAGCCATGCACGCAAGCAAAGAAAAACAAGGAATTAATTTACTACTTCCCATCAGCAGGCAGGTGTTCAGCCATCTCCAGGAAAGCAGGACTTCATCACACATAACGATTACTCAGGAAGACAAACATCATAATGCCAGATGTCTCCCCCTGCCTTCCTTCTTCTTCTCCCAGCTTATATATTCAGCATGACATCATATGGTATGGAATATCCCTTTGGCTAGTTCAGGTCAGCTGTCCTGGCCGTGTCCCCTCCCAGTTTCCCATGCCCCTCCAGCCCTCTCACTGGTAAGGTCTGAGAAACTAAAAAAAAGTCCTTGACTTACATGAACATTACCTAGAAACAACTAAAAACACCAGTGTGATATCCACATTGTTCTCCCAAGAAATCCAAAACAAAGCACTGTACCAGCTACTAAGATGAAAATTAACTCTATCCCAACTGAAACCACACAGATATAAGGAAGAAATTCTTTATAAGGAGGGTGGCAAGACACTGGAACAGGTTGCTCAGAGTTGTGGATGCTCCATCCCTGGAAGTGTTTAAGGACAGGTTGGATGGGGCTTTGAGCAACCTGTTCTAGTGGAAGGTGTACATGTCTGTGGCAGGAGGGTTGGAACCAGATAATATCTAAGGTCCCTTCCAACCCAAATCATTCTGTGATTATATTATAAATTGATAGATACACAATTAATTTATTCCTCAAAAAGAAAATAAAGAAAAGATGGAATAGTGCAGCCCAGCTCTGCAATAGTTTTTTACATATTAGATTTATTTACATAAGTAATATCACTGGATAAAAGATATCTGATTATTAAAAACTGCAGCAGGGATTTAATGTCTAAATACATTTCCAATAGTTTAGGTGATGCTTGTCAAAAATAATAATAATAATAATAAAAAAGTTTTATTTTTTTTTGTTTGGGTTTTGGTTTGGTTTGGGTTTTTTTCAGTGAAAGTTGCAATATTGTTTCTCACAGTATGATTTAGCATCAGGTATTTTCACTATCCTATAAATAGTTTTCCTATGTTGTAATATTATATTGTAGTATGTATTGTAGTTTATTGTATCTTTAAAGCCAGCAAATCATGTAAGTATACATTTCATTTTTAAGCTTAGAATAGGTCTTACATAGTGTGGATTAGTGAACTCAAGAGGTCTAGTGACATGTTTAGAATCTAAACAGGGACTTAAGTGTTTTCTACACTGTGGTAGTTCATATGTAGTATACCTGTTATAAGGAGACAAAAATCTATTTTGCTAATTTTTCCATGGCATTTCTCTATTACTTGTTACTATATGCAAGGAGGTTTTTTTATTAGTTTTGTTTATATGATTTGTTTCTAGCAATTTTAATTAATAGGGCACTCATAATAAATTCTTATTAAATTCAAGAATTATTTAAAACTACTTTTTTCACTTTCTTGTATAAATATACTTTTTAAAATCTTGAACATACTACTAACACGAAAAACAGTTTTATTTCTGTTTAAAGTTTATTTAACCAACTTAAGTTAATTCTTTTCTACTTAACTATAGACAAGCCATTAATGTGTGATTCTGAATTCCCAAGATCAAACAATGTACATTCACTGCTGATCGCAATTATGAATGTTTCCCTTTTGTATTAGAGTCTGGTCAATGACTAGAAAACTCTTCTTGTAAACAAAAGTAAATGTTTTTGTCTTCTGTCTTTGAAAAAAGTAAGAGAGGACACGGCTAGCAAATCTGAAAAACAGCCCTGGCAGCTCTAGAGCTCAGGAAAATGGTTATATTTAAATTGTCAATATAAATATTTAAACAACATTAGCATCCCTTTTCCATTCCTAAAAAGTCACCTAAGATTAATGGACTGAAAGTGCAAAAAACACTCAACAAAATAAGAGCATACTTTATTTTGGACCTGTTCTATAGATATTTTATGAGGTAACGTTTTTTCACAATTTTGACTCTGGCAGCAAACAGGCAGTCTATTGCTGTGAATGACTACTAACCTGAAGAGGACCGAATGAAAATCTAATACGACATACAGGATTTTTTGACATTTGCTCTTTGTAACAGCAGAACTGCTATTTTGTTTGTTTTCATTTTACCACCACTTGGCTCTCAAAGACAAAATCCACTTTGAATAGTCAATACTTCTGAAACACCTTGCATACTGCTTCTCTGTTTGGCCAAGGCAAATTTAGATGTTTTGCGGTGCTTATTTTGGATTTATATTTTATTTTTTCCTGAGCAGGATCACATTCAAATCCAGGTATTTTGTCACCTGTAATAATTGTTACATGTTTCTAATGAAATAATTGACATAGGCTTTACTAGAAATCATATATGAGTACAACTGTGATCATTGTTAATTTAGGAAAAAGCCTCTCTATCTGCAGACTCAATGTGCAGTAATAAAAAGTACCTTTCAGTAGGTGCCATAAACACTGGGACATTATTTAAAAATCTGTAAGTGTAGTGGTCCATCTGTAGTCAAAGTTACTGTTAAATTTAGGCAGCAACAGAGACAACTTTCCCAAAAACATGAGTAACAAATTGTGCTGGTTTTTGCTGGGACAGAGTTAATTTTCTTCATAGTAGCTAGTAAGAAGCATTGTTTTGGATTTCTGCTGAAAACAATATTGATAATACAGGGATCTTGTCGCTATCGCTGAGCAGGGCTGACAGAGAGCCAAGGCCTTTTCTGCTCCGCATCCCACCTCACCAGCAGGGAGGCTGGGGGGGCACAAGAAATTGGGAGGGGACACAGCTGGAACAGCTGACCCCAACTAACAAAAGGGATAACCCATACCATATGACATCATGCTTGACATACAAAACAGGGGGAAGAAAAAGGAATAGCAGGACGTTTGGAGTGATGATGTTTTTCTTCCCCTCTAACCATTATGTGTGATGGAGCCCTGCTTTCCAGGAGATGGCTGAACACCTGCCTGCCAATGGGCAGTAATGAATGAATTCCTTATTTTGCTTTGCTTGCACATGCGCCTTTTGCTTTACCTTTTAAACTGTCTTTATCTCAGTGCACGAGTTTTCTCACTTTTACTCTTTGATTCTCCCCCCCACCCCGCTGCAGGGGGAATGAGCGAGCAGCTGCGTGATGCTTAGTTGCCAGCTGGGGTTAAACCATGAGAAAAATTAAGTAAAATCACATATAAAATAAGAAATTAATGAGGACAGGTAGTCCAATTATTATTGATTAAATGTTAAGCTTTTTAGGGTATGCATACTTGTGCTGCTTATGTCAGGGGCAGAGGGGAAGAAAAAGTAAAGAAACCTGCATTTTTCTTCCTGGGAGGTATTACAGAAGAACAAGTGAAGCATAAAGTATTCATGCTGTAGGAGCCACATACTGTGGCAAGGCATAGAGAATTCTTAATTGATTGAAGAAAGAAGCAGGCTAAAGCAGTTAAAAAGCACAGCTCTACCCATTTAGCTCACGTTTTTCTGCCTTTTTCAAGGCATCTGAATTTTCTTTAAGTACATAACAAAAAACTGCCAACACCTCATTTCATGCTGCATTTGTAAATGACTCCTTTAAGGCCAGAAGTAAGTAGTTACTTGTTAGCAGAAATCTCATTTAGCTGTCATTAAAAAGGTATCCTAGGAGCATCTAATAAAGTAATAATATTGAATATAGTGTTTAGAGCTTCCGCATGTAAAATAAGATTGAGTCAGGCACAATGCTTAGTAATCAAGCACTCAATACCTATTCAAATTTTTACAGAATGGTTTAGAACAAGAAAATCTAAATACTCCATAAGCCAAAGGAAATATATGTAGACTACTATGAAATTACGGAGATTAAAGGTTTTCTCATAAGGTATTACTATTTTAGCATAGACTTCTTCGTATTATTTATCGAAGACAGGTCCATAAAGAATGAAATTGTCTAATGTAATTACAGCATTGTATGTTATTCAAACATATTTTCATCTTCATTGTTTTAGGTATCAGGTTTGTTATATTATTTATTTATTTTCATTATTAATTTACATGTCAAAATGGGGTTTAACACAACAGTTTTGAAAGAGGTGGTATTACAACTTTTTCTTGAGCTAGGATTCACCTCATTTAGTGTTAAATGCCTTCAGTGTAGAGATAAGCATCTCTCACTTTCCCTTATGGTCAATAAAGAGAATCATCCAACATTTTCTGAGAAACTATTTGAAGAAAACAAGTATCATGCTTTAAGACTTTATATTTCTCTCCACTGACCATAAAGGGATCTCAGAATCACTACTTCATCATATGATAATTTCTATATTTTATATGTTTGCATCTAGCCAGATGAAACTTCTAGCTAATATTTTGGAATCCCGTTCTACTCCTTTCTTCTGGCAAAGTTGCTGTAAATTGATACTTGCTGGGGAAACTATTTCATGTGTCTTGGTATATGATGACAGTGATCCCTGCGTTGACCATTTTAGCACAGTGGAAATTCACTCCTGTTCCCCAGATTCCCAAATCCAATCAAGGAAGCAGGCCAATGTAGGGTTTCTTGGAATTACTCTTTCTGTGGTTTTTTTGTGTGAGATTAATAGGGTACCTTGTGATTCTTGCATTTATATCTAATAATTTTGAACAGCTGATTACTCTTAAAGAGAAACCACACACATACACACATATATATGTATACACACAGAAAGAAAATGGCTATATTACAGATTATAAAGATGGAAACAAAGTTACAAAGTAGAAACTGAACACAATTACAAATCTCCATAAAGTACAAACTTAGTTTACCTGACATCAATCTCTTTTCTCGCTATCCTTTGAGATTTTTCTCTGTCATGGAAGGCAACGAGACAATTCAGTAATGCTATGTCCCTTGAGCTTTACTTGAACGCCTAAATCATCCCCTTTTGTATGTTTCTATTACAATTCAAGAAGATAAGGGCTTTCCAGATGCTGCTGAGTGTGAATGAAAAAAAAAATCAAACAACAATAAGGGAGAGGGAATACAACTTCCAGCCGCAATACACAATTTTTCAGTTTGAATAGAATAAGAACATAATGTATCTTTCAAATCCCTAGCTGCATTAAAAAGTCGTAAAAACCTATAATTCCCAAAACAATTAATTCTAGCTCAAACGAAACAAACCTAAAACTAAGTTGAAACTTAACAAAAGTAAAAAAAAGTTTCTATTTTGTTGAATTTGCTGGTCCCTTTGGTTTAACATTTTTTTATCTGAGTATCAGTTGAATTTTAAATGGAAAATGCTTATTTGGGGCAAAATACTGGACTATAGCATTTCTATATTCAGTGTTTGAAATAGAACATATCAACATTTATTTAAGTCCTTTTCTTCAAAATCATGAATAGTTCAATTCTTCCAAAATACCAAAGTTCAGACTATTTTTTATTCATGAAGATAATTTTACCCAGTGGTAGGTTTGTGGTTATTCCAGGACAGAACAGGAACACAGTTGAAACATCAAGCTTTCATGGCACAAGAAGTTTTTATATCCAGCTTTACTATTTACCCAATGAGTTAGAGTCTCATGCAATTTCTGATCTTGTGAAGCAAACATCTTCTATAGTCCTGTTCTATACAGATGGACACTTGATTTTGGGGTTTATTTTAATTTTCCTAATCCTTTTCCTTGAGTATATTATTCCTCTCTGCATCATTTCCTCTTATCTCTTTTGTGATGCATGATAAAAACATGCTTTCAGTTTCATAGCTCTTCAAAATTTTTCTTACACCACATACTGTCTATTATTGAGATTTCACCTCCTGCTCCCAGTTGGTTGACTGTGGAGTCTCCAACATGTACTAGTTAAATTATGAAGTAAGAATCTATTTGATTTCTCTTTTGTTATTTACTTACATTAGGAGGAATTATATCATTATCCTCCTTCAAATTTCTAAAGCTTTCCTTTGCCTTGATGCTTATAATAAACTTGTCAACATTCAGATTTCTAGTAAGCTGGTAACGTTGACTTTCATAATGTTGTCTTCTATTATTTATGCCTTTTCTATCTGTTTCTATATCTGATACAGTCCTACGTCAGAGTTAACAGCTTGTTTTGTGCTTACAATGAATTTTTCGTAGGAAGCGTTTTTTTATTTTTGTAGTATGATATATATTTCAAAGAAAGCAAGTTTAATCCATAATAACAGTTTTCATACTTTCATTCTCTATTCCTTCTCTGCTCTACTCTATTCTTCCCCTTCTGCACTACTCTGCTAAAATGTTATTATTTGAAGATAAGTTATTACATACAGAACTTTATCCACATAGCGTGTGCAATACCAAAAACCCCTTTGAAAAATATTATTTTTCATCTAGGAAACATTATGTGTGTCAGTAACTCATTTTATCTAAGAAAAAATGAAATTGAAAAGGAAAGAATTATCATTTAATGTACTGTAGGTAAAACACCACTTACATAAGTTTCATTATCATTTGATCCTCTCAGCTGAAATCTGAGTTAAAGCATTAAATATGTTAATAAAAAGATGGAATAAATGTGGATATGACTGTTTGCACAATATTTTGAAGCTTTTATCTTCCATATTCACAGGAATGTCTGCAAATTTCTATATAATTTTTCATCCCTTATGCCACTATTTTTTGAAGCTGAAAAACTCCAAAAGAAATTGATGTAGTTACAACATCTAAGTTTGGGTCTGAATTTCTTTCAAATAAGATGCCTTGTGTTCTTTCTGAGCCTTTTTTGTTGTTGTTGTTGTTTTGTGTTTTTTTTTCCCCCGACAACATTACACAGCAAAAGTCATGGGGACATGGGAGAAGACAGTGTTTTTTTTCTGATTCTGTTATTAGACATAAATCTTTATTTATATATAGAAAAAGCTAAGCAATCCTGAGATGTGGGAAAGGAGGAACATGCCTAAATTTTCTATGGGTAGCTGAACGTTCAAGTTGTTTGGCAGACCACAATGCCTCTTGGAACATGACCTGAATTTGCTTGTTCAATCTAATGTGTAAGCTAGACAGAATCAGATAATCATAGAACAGCCCAGGATAGAAGAGACATCAAAAGATCATCTACTCCAACATTTTGTAGGAAAGGGAGCTTAGCTTATCTAGCACTCTGTCCAATCACATCTTGAAAACCTACAGGGACTCTGCCACATCCCTGGGGAGACTGTTCCAGTGGATGGTAGCTCTCACTATAAAAAAACCAACCAACCAAACAAACAAACAAACAAAACTTTCTTATTTCAAGATAAAAACTTTCCTGTCACAACTTGTACCAGTTGCCCCTTACATTCTTTGTGACTTCTTGTGAAGAAAGAGCCTCTCTCCTTTTAATTACTGGCCTACTGTGATGAGATCCCCCCTGAACCTTGTCTTCTCTGGGGACAAAAGGCCTAACTCCTTCAGTTTTCCCTTTAGGGCAAGTTCTCCAGCCTTTTGATTGTCTTAGTAGGAACATATGCAATTATTTATACCACCAAACTATAGACACCTACATACTTACTGATCTCCCTAGAATTCCCATTTAGTCACCAAAAAAAAAAAAAAAAAAAAAAAAAGAGACAAGGATATCACATCAGCATCAGTTCAGAGGCTAATGAGACTCATATCCTGAATTGTCTTTTGAAAATGCTGCTTTCATGCTATAGGTATGTACAAGGGAGATTCAAGCTAAATTACTGTGATCCCCTAGATCCTGATTTGCTCCTTTCCAAGTTCTTCTATTTAATGACTGTTAATGTTTTAACACCTTGCTGTTATGCTGAATACCCATCATGAAACTAATTTATGACTCAGATGCCTCAGAAATTGCTGCCTGGGAAGGGATGAAAGAACAAGAAATTAATTTACAGGCAGATGAAGATAAGAAACCAAAAAGCATGGTGCTGCCAAAATGGTCACTGTAGCTGGAACTCTCTAGAAATGAAAAATATATTGGCAAGAGATTTGAGAAAAGATATCTCTTTTTGTAAAGGCAACTGAAATTGCTGAATCGAAAGTTGTCTAAAAGATATTTCTAGACATATACATAAATATTTATGCATATGCATAAATACACACATGCATATGTATAAACAGAATGAGGAGCTATCAGATTGTACTGACGAAAATTTTGAAGCATCACACATTAAATAGATCAATTGCATACATACATTTTTAAACAGAAAGGGAAACATGCCTGAAGTATTAGAAAAATAAAACTCTTCATTTGAGCTGACAATTTTGGAGGGCTTGTGGAATTCATGGCCCAGTTAACCTCAGCACACCTATCTTGAGTGTCTAAATATTGATTCATTTAAACTAGCTGCCTAGAATATTATTCTACAGGTATTTTAAAGGACAGATAGTATGACTCATATTTTAGAAACATGTGAATGCCATCCCCAATTCAAAATTTTGATTGCAGAGCACTGTGATTTTAAAAGCATTGTTTCAAGTCCAAGCTATGCATAATCTATGTGATATAATAGTAAATGCTAAAACTGTTAAAGAACCCAATTCAGAACCCAATTCAAATATTTAGTACTATAAACCAGTACTACTAAATTACAGGAATTTGTAAAGTACCATTAAATTGCTACCAGCTGAAAACCTCATCAACACCAAGTCTAGACCCAGACAAATAAATTATGCTAACAATGAAAGTGGAACAATCTGTGAGTTCTGAAGAACATCATGAAATAAAAAACACAAGCAGATATTCTGGAGCACTTAAAACGTGTTACAAAGTTAAAGTTTTGTGAGTACAATACCATTATTTATGCGTAATGATGAAGTGTGGTAGCAAAAGGCAATCTCACGTTAAATTACTACTACCTGTGCAGTGTTTACAGCTCTAAACGGGTGCAGAAAATAAGGGACAAATATTGTTTCCTTCTATAAAGGATAAAGAAAGACAGCATAGAAAATAATGCTCTAAATACTTAAACAGAGAAGGCAACAAAAGTTTCAAAGCAGGGGACAGTGTTCACAGAAGGCCTAAAACTGAGACATTTGGAAGATCAACAGATTTAGTTGAGCTACTTCTAACTGCAGGGCAAGAATACTTGACTGGTGGTGTCCCCAGTTCTGCTGTCATGATTATGAAGACCACACCTAGTTGAATATAACATCATTCACTTAATTTTCTGTCTTTTGTACTTCTGCACTTCACTTTCCTTCCCACCATGGTACTGGGGCAAGAATGGACAGTAGGCAGCTAAGTTGCCCTTTGACACGTAAAAAGGAAATAACAAATGTGGGGTATGTGGGACCTGAGAAGTACCCATGTCTTAAAAGGTAGGTGTAATCTTCGATTTTCCAGTTTATTGGCCTCTCCAGACAGTAAAATTCATCACTGATACTTTTCATCTGTTCCTTTCTTAGGGTTTTTCTTTCACAGATAAATAATTCATGGAAACTTGGACAGTTTTTCTAACTTACATCTAAAATTTAGAAAATTTATATGCCTCCTAAATAAAATTGTTTCAGTACCAAAGGTACATAAGCCTAGTGTTTAAGCACCATTTCCTGATCTGAGATACCTAACTTCACTCTCATAAAAAACTCTGGATATCAGAAATACTGAGACATTCAGTGATTCAGTTGTATATAATCTCAACAAAATGAAGAAATTGTTAGAAGTCTATTCCAAGGTTGTTACAGTGAAATTCTACTTAACTCTAAAAAAAAAAAAAAAAAAAAAAAAAAGTTACAATGCTTAACAGTATCCCATAAGGATATACTCATATGGATTGCATGTTTACTTCTATATTAACATTAACTATATACGAAAAAAAGAGGAATGAGGCCATAAAACACATCCTGGTGAGTACAGTAACAAAAATGTCTTTCAAATAAATTGGGGCACAGCAGGAAGGACTCTGTGTGTAAGCAGCGGGCTCTTAAAATTGATCATCTGTCTTGCTGAAAGTTAATGGAGCATTCTCAATATAGAAACAATATAGTCAGTCATAGTTTGTAGTATAATTAACTACTGACTAAAGTTGGAATGAGTTGAAAATATTTCACAAGTACAGCAGAAAGACTAGCAGAGTTGATGATCTTCCTGGTTTTCTAATACCAGTGGGAGATGCTGAATGTCTGCATTGAGATACTGCATACCTAAGCAGGATACAGTGTTAAATTATTTTTACACTGTTATGGAATTTGAAAATCTGACCCTGCCTTCTATGTATGTTAATACTACTGGAATTTTAAATCATATATTGTATCATGGATGTTTGTAAACCCCAGATCTAAATTTTTCTGCTGTTAATTAGTCATTATGAGTAAATATAATACTTCAAAATGCCATTCAAATTATTGATAGCCTATGTCCTGATAATTTCAAAATACTGGTGTCAGCATGTCAGCAGAAAATCAAACAGGTAATAATCATAAGCTATACTTAAACAAATGTAGTGATATAATTAAAGATATAAAGAATCATTAACAGAGACTGAAACTAAAGCAATGATTAACTCAAACTATTGAATAAGCTCACTAAGATGTAGCAAGCATTCTGAGACACCTGGGATGTGACAATAGATGGAGAAGTGGGGTAACAACATTGTGGTTAAATTCATGTAGTGCAAAGAACACATGAAGTCATATAACAACACAAGCAGTGTACATGTTCCCCAAGACATTTCAGCTGAAGTTCACCAGCTTGTCAACCACCAGGGGTCTCAAAAGAGCCCAAGAAAGACCTTCAGGATTGAACTGCGCATACACAAGTAGCTGATGTATATGTAAATAATTTTGGAGAATTAGTTATAATATGTATTCGATTTCAGGGACATATGTTGAATATGTATGCATTGTTGTAATAAATTGAGGAATGCTGGTCGGTTATGCACACATGATTTGAGATACTAATCTCTGTGTGCCCAGCACTGTAATAAAGAATGCCTGCCTTCTAAACTTGGAAAAATAAGTCTTTGAGGGTTTTCCTCTTGCTGGTTTCTCAGTATCAATAGCTAGAGGTAAATTAAATAATAATCTAATGCAGTGAATGATAAACTGCTTTGATGACATATGCAAATAAATGGAACTTCATCCTGAAAGCATCAAGTACCACCGAAAGAAGCAAGTCCGGCAGGAGAAAACTGTAAAGCCACTCCTTTCAGCAGGTGTCATAAAGTCATTTCAAAGTTAAGTGGATGAAAGCCAGGCTAAAACTGATTACATAAACAATTCCTAAATGCTTTTAGGTAAACTATAGTGGAGTGGCCACTGCTTTTGACTCACCTTTAATAATAACAGTAGTTTTAGAAGTTACATAGCAAGTTTTCAGGTTCAGCTCTTGACCTGGTTTCCCAAAGATTATTAGTAAAGATTTATTTTATTTTATTATTTTATTTTACTTTATTTTATTTTTTAGTAGCATGGGACAATGTTGTGAAGATTCAGAGTCTTAAAATAGTAATGTGTTATTAAAGAAGCCCAGAATGAGGGTAGCTGATAGACCAGGAAGCAGGAGCCTGCATCAGTTTTCTCAGTTTCAGTGATTAACAGCAGGGCTAATAACACAGGTATCAGTTAAAAATGCTGGGTATTTAATTAAAGGTCAGCCCAGAGATATTGCTAGTAATACACAGGCAGCGTGTTAAGCTTTAATCAGGAGCATTACTGTGAGGGCCAAAGTGCTTTTGATTTCATGGCATTAAGGTCTGGCTTATGTTCTTCTGGTAGAGAGAAAACTGAAAGACAAGCTTAGAAAACTCTACTGTAATATGACTTACCTGAGGCATACCTTCCTTTTAATGGCACATACACCTAAGCAACATGTGAATCATCAGCATTACACGGTGTATTGTTTAACTAGCCGTGAAAATGTGTGTGAGTCTGAAGTTTGCTAGTTTAATGTATTTTCTAAGATAATTTTTCTTGTTTAGGAATAGTGAGTGATCTGATCTTCTCACTGCATATGCCTGTGACTGAAGCAGGAAAAGATACTTATTTTTATAACATCAACTAATTACAGATATACATCATAGTATTACAACAAGAAGGAAATAATAATGGGGAAGAAACCTTACTACCTAGCAGATTGCATTATAGAAGACTTGAAGAGCTCAAAAGCATGTAAATGCTAATGCTGCATAAGATACAATACAGAAGTGTCTTTCTGTCATGTAGATTATAAAATATGCAGTCATCTTCACATTAGGAACCAAACAGCTGAGGGTGAATATCTAAGAAAATATCTACAAAAGTGATCACAACATTACATATTATTTTATCTATACTTTTTTTCTAGAACAGTATTCTTTAAGCTGTTTTGATTTTTGAGTCCTACAAAGTTCCCAATGGAAGGGCAAATGTAAGCAACTTGATTTTTTTTTTTCTTGTTACAGACAATTACAGATCAATAAAAGATGGCACTGACCCTCAAAGGTCACACTTCATACACTGACTACCACTGCATAAAGCATTCTTTGTATGACTTCAAAAAAGGAGACATTAGATGAGAAAAACCTAAAGATTCTAATCCGGTTTTGTCTTACAGTCTTAGAAAAAGTTTCCAGTGTTCATCCTGAAAGCACATTTTAAAGTTGGAATAAGGTTTCTTTTATGAATGGTAGTACAAATTTTATTATTTACAAGGAAAAAGCGCTTGATAATGTATGTAAATATTTTTTTTCAATACACAGTATGACTTTTATTCTGTAGAGTTAGGGACAAGAAAATGTATTATAATTTTTGTCAGGTTCTTTGTTCATTCATTCCTCCTGATAATCTTGATACACAAATTCTTGCAAGGACTCCTTGGATTTTTGTATCCTCTAATAACATGAAATTGTAAGCCAGAGCCCTCAGAAATTTCCAAAGGACATAAGGAAGCCATAGTTCACTAAGAGGATATATGGGCGAGAGTTCCTAGCTTTATATTTCCCTTTCCCTGACTTCAAAAAGAAAAGGAGAAAAAGTCTCAACAACTTGTATCACTATCATTAACAAATGGTAAGTTGTAATATAAAATATGGAGGGAGCTTTGGATTTTTAAGACCATCACAATGAATTTTTAAGTTCCAATTAAAAAAAAAATGGTGTCTGAAATGTAGAAAAATATTTTCTTTCACTTTTATCTAAATTTATTCATTTTTAAATAAAAATTCCAAGTCATGAGTGAGTTTAAGTCATCAGTGAGTTGAAGCATGCAAACTAAAGAGTTTACTTTTTCCCCTTCAATGACTTCTGTTTCATGTTTAAATGACCTTGCTGAAATCACAGAGGGTTTTTTCATTGACTTCATTGAACAATATGTATGCCTTGAATTAGAATAAAACGTAAAAGTAACAGTATATTATAGGAACAACCATTGTATGGTAAAAAAAAAAAAAAGGAAAATATTTTTCTGTCAAGGTAGAGCAGGGAAAATTATAAAGGCTCTTTTAGAACAAATCAATGCTTTATTTGCCTTTCTTTTCCATTTCTTTCTGTTCATACAAGCACATTGCATATGTTCTCTAAGTCTGCATAGGTATACTACAAGACTAATTATGTCCTTGCATAAAATAACCCCCAAATCAGTATGATGACCTTAAACATATTAATACCAATATATATCTTGTTATGAATGCTGTTTATGTAACGTTTGCCCTGAAGTGTGGAACCTTAGTTATAATGATTTCTAGGTCACTTACAATATGCAATTCTGTCAATAATTCTAAGTTCAGTTTCTATAACCCTTTAGGCAGTGATTTCTTTCAGTTCAACACCAACTCTTTTTGTGTTTTAAGGTATTGAATTTACATTAGAATTGGTTAAAAGGGATTACAAAATTATGCAGAGGAATATTAAGGACAGTAATAAAATTTTTAAAACCCCTTCATAATAAAACCACTAAAGCATGCAAAACTTTAAAATTTGAGTGGCAGTGCAGTAACGAATGTGGAATAGATAACAGGAGGGCTCTTACACAGCTAAAGAAGTGTTTATGGTTTAACCTCAGCTGCAACTAAGCACCATGCAGCTGCTCGCTCATTCCCCCTGCAGCTGGATGGGGGAGAGAATCAAAAAGGTAAAAGTGAGAAAACTCGTGCACTGAGATAAAGACAGTTTAAAAGGTAAAGCAAAAGGTGCATGTGCAAGCAAAGCAAAAATAATGAATTCATTCATTACTGCCCATTGGCAGGCAGGTGTTCAAGCCATCTCCTGGAAAGCAGGGCTCCATCACACATAATGGTTAGAGGGGAAGAAAAACATCATCACTCCAAACGTCCTGCTATTCCTTTTTCTTCCCCCTGTTTTGTATGTCAAGCATGAATGTCATATGGTATGGGTTATCCCTTTTGTTAGTTGGGGTCAGCTGTTCCAGCTGTGTCCCCTCCCAATTTCTGTGCCCCCCCAGCCTCCCTGCTGGTGAGGTGGGATGCGGAGCAGAAAAGGCCTTGGCTCTCTGTCAGCCCTGCTCAGCGATAGCGACAAGATCCCGGTATTATCAATATTGTTTTCAGCAGAAATCCAAACAATGCTTCTTACTAGCTACTATGAAGAAAATTAACTCTGTCCCCAGCAAAAACCAGCACAGGAAGTTCCTTGGGAACTACTTTTTTTTCACCTCAGAGAAAATGCCACTTGAGCAGCCAAATGAGTTCTGGAAGAAGCTGCAGATGCTTCAATCCGCTTGACTACAAGCCACCTTTATGTACTAACTCGGGGATTTACATGATTCATTTGAGGTGTTCAGGCAGTATCTTTGAAAGATTAATACCACAGACAGATTAGGTCTACCCAAAATAGCTGTTATTATATGATGTCTGCACACAATAGACTTTGTGATGTCAAATGAGTTGATTAATGATCATTCATAAGTGCATGTCTACAGCATACTAAGTGCATGGTTACAGTATAAAAATTCTGCCAAATGATTTTTAAACTATAATTACCTGTATCCTTAATCATAGGCACATATTTATGGAATTATCATAAGTTTCCTGCAAAATGTACAGTGACTGTGCAAACTAATGCACCTTGGCAGGAAGAACATTCTTGGACTTTGGTCTTCGGTCTTCCTATGTATTCATCACAATACTGCTAAGACACTATAATGAATCTATCCCTCACCATCCCCTGCCTTCAAATGTAAAAATCATTAATCTGGGAAAAAAAAAAAAAAAGTCAATTAACACAAATGAAATTCAGATAAAACAGACTGTAGCCTATAGGTGGCAAATCACTGCGACTGTGAGGGAAATGAGAAAAGAAAAGTGATATACAGCTGTTCAAGACAGGTCATTTTGTAAACAGATAAGGCCAGAACTCAGCATCTTCTCTCAATTACAACAGATGTTCCAACATTAGAAAAAAGCATTTGAGTATAACAAGCTGTATTGTCTCACAGCTGTTTGGAGGAAGAAAGTTCTAAGGGTTTGGGTTAGTTTTCAGACATGAATCCCTGCTGCCAGCTGAGGCATCCTACAGAATCCAAGATTTCTGTATGATTGACTGTGATGACACAGGATTGGTGGAAATCTGAGACTTTGCAAATTGACAGCTACAGTTTCATTAGATGCCTACATTTAAGTGACTGAATCACCCTGTGGTATACAATCATCTCAGTGGCAAAAGATGCTGTTTTTCATAGTAGAGGATGAGAAGAGAGAAGGACTTTCATGTGGGGTGGAAGAGGTTTCATATGCCAGGAAAAGAAGAAATTGAACACACAGTGTGTGATTACTCACTCCTTTGAACAAACTTTCCCACCTTGCCTGTGATAAGAATTTGAAAAGCAATAGGTTTGTTTACCCAAGGTGTTACCAGCGGTGCTGTACACTGCGCTGTGGAGGTGACAGACAGGGCAGGTACATAGGATCTTCACACAGAGAGACATCAGAGCCTTGGAGTACTCTTTGGCATTGGAAAACTATACTATATACTTCATCATCACCCATAATATTCATTGAAAATTTTTTTACAGGACTGAATGTTTCTATGCAACAATATACTTATCCCTCTGTGATCAAGACATCAGTTAAACCAGCCTTAACACCTAGTTATTCCACCTTAACATAAATTGAGTATGCTGACATGGAGGAAAACAGGGTGACTGTGTTTTAGTTTTATATACATATACACACACAAACATTTAATTATATATGTATGAGACAATTTGCTTAACTGGAAAGCTCTTTTTGTAGGAAATTCTGCAGCACAAAATATAAATGTAAAATATTATCCATGGAAGTAAGAATCTGATGTAGAATGTTGGGCAGTAAAATATTATGCACAACTATAGAAAAACTAAACACCCAAACCTACTATATTTCAGATCATCAGTGTAATATATTTCTTCGCTTCCTCCTATCATATTTCCAAATTGCATTTTTACTTTTTGTCATTTTATTCCGTGTTTGAATTACCTTCATTCCCATTCTGTGCATTTGCCTCCTTCTTTTGTCACCCATATACAGCTTTTTCATCGTAAACCAAGAAAATAGCATGCCTGTACCATGTTGCTGCCATCTGGCTGGGAAGGTTCAAAAGCCAGCTTCAAAGGACTAAGGAGAGGTTTTTCTGTTTTGTTTTGAAGCACCTCCAGACCTTTACTGGAACAGAAACGCAGTAGGGTTCCTCTGCTTGCAAAACAGCCAGATACTGAATATTCATAATTGTGTCTGCAGACACAGTGGGCCTTACACCATTTTCTTTTGTACGTAGCTGTTGACTTCAGCAGAATTTTCCCTGACTTAGCTAAGTGTAGCTGAAAGCATATTCCAGCCTAGCAAGCTTATGAAGCACCTAAGGAAAGAAATGCAGGTGTTTAATATTCTCACAGTTGCTAATTTCTTTCTTCTTGTTTCTTCATTTTCTCTCTTCCTCCCTTCATTCTCTCCCATCTCCATGAACACTGTGACTAAGCAAAATTTTATTTCTTTCATTGTTGTAGCTGAACAACAGAAACTCTTTCCAACAAGAAATTTTGTCTGGATTCAGCATTCAATCTTTAATACTGTGACAACAAAGATTATTAATGGTATTTCTTCAGCAAGTCTTAATCTAAAACCATTATTTTGAACAATCAATCATGAAAGAGATATGTCATTGGGAAATAAGTTTTGAATATACTTTAAGTTGAAAAGACTACTTTGATCAATGTTCAATTTAGACATTTCACACTGAAATTTTTTACAGAAAAACAGATTTTCTCCCAGAAAATTGCATAAATTTGATACTTTAATATAATTGGTTGTACAAAACTGAATGATTTGAACTGATATGGGATCTCTGCTAATAACTCTAAGTAGGTGCTGAGTAGAATATTAGAAATAGCACAGATAAAGAACATCCCATTACTTGCAGCCTCCATCAGTCACGGATGGTTTTCCAACCCACAAGTTTAATCCAGACTCTTGTACATAACTGTAAACAATTAGAGTTTCTTATATGAATTTCCTAATAATTTCCTGAACCATTTTATACCTTGCAGTAACCAAAAACCTCCTGAGAGTGAATTATATGATTTAATTATAAATTATAAATAAGAAATTTTTGTGTTTGTTCACTGTCTAGCTTTGAAATTGCCTGATCATTCTATTTGATTTTATGTTCTTCTTGCACTATGAGAAATAAGAGATAGTCACGCTGTATTCATGTTTTCCATATAAGCCCACATCTAGTAAGTATGTCTGCGGCACATACAACCGTGCACTTTTTTTCAGGTAAATATGTTCTAAAGCAACAAAAATTCTAGTTGTGATTCATTATTCTGTGAAGCTACATAAAAGCCTTTTCCCCTATGATGGAAGAGTGGTAGAACTTCTGTCCCCAGGATCAGATCTGGACATAAATATACCTCAATCTTACACGATAGTATTCATGAACCATGCACAAAAGTGGGCAGAAGAATTATTCAGCAACAAAATGAAGCCTAAAAACTCATGAAATGTAAGAATGGTGTAAGACACAGAACAGATCTGAGTAACTTAGGGGAAAATGAGAAAGGTATTTTTGTTTCATGGCAAAGCTAAGAGATAATATTAACACTTGATTTCAAATATCAGACATTTTCTCATCTCTAATTTATTAAAATAATATTTGCAGATATTGAATTAATTTTCATTTTTACGAATAAGAGGCTTCACTAAATTTGTTCAAAACAGACTAGTTATGAGTCTTATGGACAGTCTGATTACGACACTGGTGCATCAGTGCTTTAATCCAGCATCGTATTTCATATGCCTGACTTTAGGTAAAGCGTGGTTGTAGTTGGTTTTGGAAATTTTTTGTTAGATTTAAAATTCTGTGGACTTTTTTCTTTAAAAAAAAAATATTAAATGTGTGATGCATGTTTTAATATGCCACTTCTCAGCAAAATTACATTTTGAAAGTGAAAGCTACGCAGTTTTTTCTATAAATTTCTATAAATTTGTCTGTATGTATCATTGTAGAAATAGCTCTGATTTTTTTTATTTTTCCAGTTGTTTGAAATATAACGTTAATTTTCATCCAGTTCTTTTATTTTCTTACATTTCATTCCGTTCTTGCATTCTTCTGTTCTTGCTTCAGTGGGTAATAGAAATGGGACAGTTGTCACAGCACTCTCAAAACCAGTCAGCTGCAACAAGGTCTTTTACCATTATATACCAAGTTAACTTCAATAAGCAGTTTAGCACACCTCACCCTGGCACAGCCACCAAGCCCCCACAAAGTCTCAAAGGTCCACCTACTGTTCATGCCATTTCTTACTTTTCTGGCTAGCCCCTCTGCTCTCTTTCCCTTGTCTCCCTCAACCAAGGCACTCTCTCTCCTCCTTTCCCAGATCTCTCTCCATTGACTGTTCCCCTTAGAGCTTTTTAACCACTTAACAGAACCAGCCACACTACATCGGCCAACCCGCCAACCCTGAAGCCAGCCCACAGCTGTATATTATCAATGTTGTTTAACCCAGCTTTATTCCTCTACAGACAGTATCTGGATTATTTTTTTGTCTTTCAGTACTGACAATTTTCTGCAGCTTGTTCTACATATTTTGCAAAATCTTAGAGTAGCAAAGATACAGCTCTATTGTTGCTTTCATTTGCTTCTAATCCTAAACTGAATTGTTTTGAAAAGTCAGTGGTAAAAGGAGGGGGGGAGGGGGGAGAAAAAAACATGAGAAAACTCTTAAACCAGCTTTAAGCTGTATTGTGAAAGTGACAAAAGGAAGTTGTAAGAAGAAATATATAAATTATAATTACAACAAAATATAGTGGGAAGAAACAGGACATAAATTTTATCTTTTTATGAAATCCTGTGAAATTAAAAATATTTTGAATGAAGTATTTGTCAAAAGGGAAAAACCCAAAAGGTATATAAACCAACCCATAGTATGTATTAATATAAAAATATCATTATTTATGTCAAAGAAGGAGAAATATATTCAATGTATTAATATCAAATGCAGATTTGGGAATGCAAAACATGGGAAAATGAAAAATTCTTAATTATCACTCTGTGACCAAATTAGTAATTTGCTTTTTACTTCTCATCACCCTTTCTTCATTATTGGCTGCTCTCGCAGTATTATCATTTGTAAATCTCCTTTCCTATAGCCTCAGAGGGGTAGTAAGTGTACAATGTCCATAGTTTCTCAAAGCAAATCTATCTAATTCAGCATGTAATTCTGAAAGTGACAGTACACAGATATCTGCAATGGATACTTTGATGCTGAGAGATTGTGTTTGTTCATCTTTAAAATGAAAGCTAAGGGCAGATCTTACTGACACCTTCACGGGATGGTAAAAAAGGGAAAAGAGCCAAGCTTTTCTGTAAGGCACACAATAACAGGACAAAAAAGCAGTGGATAAATTGGAACATAAAAATTCCAGTCAGAGATAAGGTGTGTTTGTTTCTTTGTTTTTTTATCATGAGGATGGTTAAACAGCCTGGGACAGCTTGCTCACAGAGATTGTAAAATCTCCAATCTTAGAGAAAATGAAAAATTGAGTAAATAAATTCTTGGGTTATCTGGTCTGATAGCAGCTGCTTCAGTTCTGGCCTTGGACTAGAGGATCTCTAGGGGTCCTTTCTAACCTAAATTAGTCAATGATTCTCTGATAATTCAGAAGTTCAACAGGTCTTACCTTGTAGTGGTGCAGAACCACTTAATTTCATTTTTTTCCCCAGTTTTTCTCCTAAAAGTTTCACCTCAAGCCCTTAGATTTTCTGTTGTAACAACCCATATTAATCTCTTCTGTCATTACTGATACGTTCTAAGCTACCATTGGTGAAGGCTGAAACATCCTGGCTTGCTCAATCGGTTATTACATGGAAGAAGTTTTCCTTTGATCATTTTTTGCCATCACTGTTGTTTTCTTTCTTATATGTTTTGTTGGGTTTTTTTGTGGGTTTGTTTAGGGTTTTTTTTTGGTTTTTTTGGGGGTTTTTTTGGGGGGGTTTTTTATTGTTTTTGTTGTTTTTTTTGAGTGGAGGTTTTATAGGCAAGCACAGTTTGCAAGGTATAGGTAAAACTGAGTCCACTCATTAGCAAGTACAGAGTCTCTGCATTGTCCAATTCCTTCAGTGAGAGATAACACAAGATTTAATCACTTAGAGGGTGCCTTGGGTGAGACCTCCCTCTCCTTTTTTCTCGCTCTAACTTTTCTTTAGCATCACACAGTCATCCTACCTTCATTTTTCCTTCATTTTGCCAGGATACTATTTTCATACCCAAGAATTCAAAAACCCATCCATATCCGAGCTGCAGCAAAAAGAGGCCTGATCAATTCAGTATTTTTTTTCCTACTATCAATGAACCTAGACAGACAATTTCATTCCCATGGAATTGTGACTATTCAGGTTGTTCAAGTAGAAGTATGCTGCTCTACTGAGATTTGAGCATTAAGCTATTATAGTCATCTTAGGCTTCAGACCACTGCATTATCATCAAAACACATGCATACAAAAGGACTACAAAGAGAGTTGCTACTCTCTGTTTCACTCAGTTTATCTTTCCTTTTTTTTCCATATTTTTTTCTTTACAATAGTTAAATTGAAAAATAATGTTCAATAAAATATTTTCTGTGCAAATTCTTATTTTATTTCCATTTATTGTCACTATCTATGCATAGTTCCGTTTTTAGCAAAATGAACACGTAGATTAACAACTAGATAAGTAATTAAAGAGAATTAATAACTTAAGTTATGGATAGAAGCAAAACCTCTAGTCTTCCACTGTGGAGTTCATAGCACTGTTAGGAATAAACACCCATGGAAAAATTAAGATCAATTTCCTTTTTTTTTTCTGAATGGACAGGAATTAGCACTATATGCAGCCATGTGAAAAATACTGAAGGGACAGAATCAGTGAGAAAAATCTTTTGATTAACAATTGAGAAGGATTGTGCAGGAAATGGAAACATGATGTAGTTTTCTTTTGTGGGTGCGGCTGTTGTTATTTGCTTCTATATACTATGAAACTAGGACTTATAAAACCTGACTTAAGGCATAAAGGCATGTTTTCACGTGAAAATAACACTGGCATAATGTTGGAGGATGGTAAACAGAAGACAGACATATTCTTGGTTTTTAATGCCAGTGTGGAGACTGTCCCTAGAGCATTCCCTTCACTGAACTGGCATCTAGGATATGCTTCAGGAAGAAAAGGCCGGTGTCCTCCACACAGAAATGTAAGAGTCAATTATAATTAATAAAGTGTACCTGACCATAGATCCAGAGATCCAAGGACTGATCTGGAGAGTGTAATTATACGACAGTATAGACATATCCAAGGAAAATACATTATAACTAAAATGAAGGGTTAGTTTCTTTTATCTTTACCATTGAAAACAATTAAAAAAAGAGTTTTTTTAAAAAAACATACTGAAATCTTAAAATACTCAGAGACTATATTATTAAGAAATATTCTTTATTTTCTCTTAATTTTCCCTAGTCTTTGGCAGATGATTATTTGCTATTATCTATTTATTGTAAGATATGCTACCGTGCTTTTCAAATTTTAGATATATGTATTCAGTCTTGCTGCTTCTTCAATAGATGACAATATTTTCACTATAGGCATTTTTAGATTTTCTTTCATTTCTGTATTTGTAGTGAACTCTTGTTTTAAAGCAGTTTATAATATTATTTACTTCAAGTTCTCTGGGGGTTATTTTTGTGTGTTGAAGGGAAACGCTGAATTTACACAGGCCCAATTTTGTGAATTTGTCCAAATTTAGCTAAAATCCTTTTAAAAACAAAATGGAAAACTAAGACACAGTTCTATAAAGAATTACCTTTCAAGCAGGAATTTATATTCAGATTAGGTAATGAGAAAGCATGTAATTAAATCCTGAGATATTAATTAATGACATAAAACTTTGGTGGAATCTTGCTCTTGCCACTTATTTGCTAAAAAAGTGCACCTTAATCATCAGTTTACCATGTTTACTTTTAATATTTTAGTTTAATATCTTCACAGTTGGGTAAGTTGAAACATATTTTGGAGGGTTTATATCAAAGTAAAAATTATTAATTTGCTACATTGTTTGGGATTTTTTTTTAGTTTCTGAAGTATCATCATCACTTAAGGTTAGCAAAATTTAAATTTAATTTAACTGGAACATTAGGCCTACAATATCCTTTGACTTGCATAGAAAAATATTTTAGCTTTGTATGTGAATGCATTGGTTTTTATTCTCTTATGGGTAACTTTATATCAATAGCTTTCTTAGTTGAAAAAAACAACCCAATATTCTGTCATAGTTTCTCTCTAAGATTGTACAATCAATCTGCATTCTTTACTCTTTGTACATCATCACCCATAATAATGATCCTGCAGACAGCACTACAATTGCATGTCTTCACATTATATCCTAAGGCTACGATCTTCTAAACTGACTGTGTGTGAATTGAAGTTCTTGCAGCAAGCACAGAGAAATACATGAGGCTGATTTAAAAAACCAAAAAATCTCAGAATTATAGTCTGCTTTTTGGTTTTCTTGATTTTTTGCAAATGAACTGATTTACTGTATTCACTGAATAGTATTCCTGAGTAATTTTTCCATACATAGAATAATAGAAAAAAATTATAATTCACTTGTCACTATTTCATGTGTATGCTGCCATGCCCACTGACTAGATGACTGAAAATATTCAAAGGAGAAGAAAAGTTAATACTTGATTAGCAAAGAATTTTTGCATATGATTGTCCTTAATCTCCACCCAGAAAACATTAAGGAACATAAATATAGAAAAAATGATAAGGTAACAAACATCTGATACAAGTGAATTAATAACAATTATTTTGCAGCATTCATTAGTACCAGTGTACCCTATAGATTGACCATTGAAACAGTCCAACATACAATATTATATAGGTCAATAGGAGTGTTAGAACTAGTCCACTAGTGCAGCACCTGGTTTGTTATCCAGCATAGATTGGTTATCTGTAAAAGTAATTCTCTAAAGAAATGACCTTTTACAGAAAATATTCTCAGTGGGGCATGACTTGCAGACTAACCATTCACACAACAGGACATCTGAAAAGGTATGAAAGTCTCTACATTTGAAGCTATATATCCTTTCTTCCAAAGTTCATCTACTGTTGAATGAAATATTTTGTCCTTTTTTTATCTTTTGTTTTTGTTTCCAGAATAAATATAATTCCTACAGTTTTTAGTGGTTTTGTATCTGAAAAATTAAGTTAATACCACCACCCGGAAAAGTATTTTGAAGGTACTTAGTGATTTTCCAATATGCTAAAAATATAACCCCAGCTGACCACGGGATATTCCATACCATATGACATCATGCTCAGCGTATAAAGATAAGGAAAAAAAGGAAAGGGGGGACATTTGGAGTTATGGCATTTGTCTTCCCAAGTAACCGCTTATGCGTGATGGGAGCCCTGCTGTCCTGGGAATGGCTGAACACCTGCCTGGCCCATGGGAAGTGGTGAATGAATGCTGTGCTTTATTTGCACATGCAGCTTTGTCTTTCCCTATCAAATTGTGTTACCTCAACCACGACTTCCATCACCTTTAACTTTGCAGTTCTCTTCCTCATCCCACTGGAATGGAATGAACAAGCACCTATGTGGGGGTTAGCTATAGTCAACCTGACGTGCGGAATTAGACTCCTATAACTCGAAAGTTATAAAGTAGGTATGTTTTATTGCGCGCAGATGCACGGGGGATCGCTCCTCCACAAGCGTGCATACCCGAAGTGACGAACCATCTCACATTAGACAATTGAACAATGAAATATCAATTAACGCCTATACATATTTGTTACCTAAACCCCGCTTCGTATGTTATAGCTTATCAGTCCGTTTCCCTGGAATGTGGTGGTCTTGCAGGTGTGTAGGTGAATTCATGTTCTTGTGACCATCCGATCTTCTTCAAGGTGATTCATGCCCTTGTGACCACCCGATCTTCTTCAGGTGATTGTGACACCCAATCTTTTCCAGCAAGGAGACTTAGCACTCCCTCCCTCTAGATAGCTTTGAATGTCTCTCATCTTTTCTATTCTCTTTAAATAGCCCCTTTGTTAGAGGAAGAAGGGCCAGGCGTCTCCCCTTGGTTAGAGGAAGAGGGGCAGGCGTCTCCCCGCTCCCCTTTGTTATAGGAAGAGGGGCAGGCGTCTCCTCAAAACTGTGGTTGTCACCGCACCATGACTAGTCACCATACCCACATTCCTTAAGCAGGACACATACAATCACAATCCATGTCCATATACCCCATTTCACATTATTTCTCCATATCACAACCCACAATTATAAATATTATTATTGTTACTGTTATTGTTGTTTGTTTTATTATTGTCCTGGTTTCAGCTGAGGTAGAGTTACTTTTCTTCTTAGCACTCGTGCACTGCTGTGTCTTGGATTTAGTGTAAGAATAATGTTAATAACAGGTGGTTTTAGTTGTTTCTAGGTGATGTTTTTACTATAGTTACTCAGGCCTTGCCAGCAAAAAGGCTGGAGGAGCACAAGAAAGGGGGACACAGCCAGGACAGGTGACCTGAACTAGCCAAAGGGTATTCCATACCATAGAACATCATGCTGCCTATATGAACTGGGGGGAGTTGGCCGGTGCCTGTTGATCTCTGCTCAGGGACTGGGTGGACTTCAGTCAACGGGTGGTGAGTGATTACATTGTGCATCATTAGTTTTATTTTCTCCATTCCTTTTGGATTGTATTCCTCTCCCCTTCTCCCTTCTTTATAATTGTTATTATTACTAATATAGGTGTGTGTGTGTGTCGTCCCCGTCCCCCCCCGTCCCCCCCCCCCCTTTTATTTTAACTATTAAATTGTTCTTATTTGAACCCTCCTGCTTTACATTCCTCCCCAGTTCTCATCATCACCCCTCAGGGGGTGGGAATGGGAGTGAGGGAGTAGAGTTACTGGCTGGGGTTAAACCATGACAATAGTATTTGCAGAGATCCCAGTGGTGCTACAGTGAACAGGTGCCATTCAAAGCAAAACATAAATTGAAACAGAACGAGGTCTTAAAATAAAAGGATTAGTCAGAATGAGTTTGGTACAATGCTCTGGGTGATGCTCTGTTTGTGCTGAGAAAGGAATGTACTCTGAATAACTACAAAAGATAAAGTGGGCACCTGAAGAAGATAAGGGAGACCATCAGTCAGGAAATCGTTTAACAAAGAAAATTAAAAGGTCTACTCCACCTAGATCTCACCTATTGTGAATGGAATGATTGGGTGTCAAAATCAATGAGTATGTATGTAACGATGTTGTGTAACCTCTCAAGAAAACTGTATAAAATACCTAACTTTTCACTGAAAAACATTGGAGCTAGTTTGTCCGGTGTGGAATCGGCTAGCTCCCCAACGTTGCACAAAATAAATACCTTTGCTGCTTAAAGACAAAATTAATCTCTGAGCAGTTACGCTGTGCTTGTTTTGGCATCAAAATGAAAACAGAGGAAGCTCTAATTAGGGCTCTAACTCAGTTTTCCTGTCACAGGAAATAGCTAGATAATTATATCTAGTTTCAACATAGGAATTCAGTGTTTAAAATTTGCTATAAACATAAATATAGTCTAACTTACTGCCATGTGTTATCTAGTTGAAAATTCTTTTTTCCTGTTTAATTTCATAAACAACCAAAATCCTGTTGTAACATCATTTAAAAGTCTTCAATTTGTAATGTTGATCAAATGAACCCTTTTTTTAACATCTCAGTTGCTCTGAGACAAAGCCTGGAAAGTCTAGTTTGGAGGTAATTAAAAAAACAAACACCAGAATTACCTGGAAGAAGGTCTTGGGATGGAATGGCTACAGAAATGTAATTGTTGAAAGGGATAGAAGAAGAGCTGTGGCTTCTGAGGTCAGTGAGCAAAAGCAGCACAGAAAGGCTGATGTCCTTTCAGGTCTCTGTTACACCCCTTTCTTCCTTGTGCTCATTTCCATTTCTCCCTCCCCAGCATTTGCTTTTGTTCAGTGGTCTGTACTGACTGCAATGAAAATAAGTTGATCAAATTTGTGTTAAATTGAAGCACAATTCCTCCAGACAATATTTTCATAAACTTATCACATTATCTGTTATTTGGTGTTCGGATGGAATCCACTGATCTCTGTAAGAGCTGAAGACAAAGTGAAATCAAAGAAGCCTAATGTAATCACTTTTCCAAACAAAAATGCCATCACTAAAGAATTGTGTGCTCACCTCCAGTAACCACTATGCTTACTAAGTTCACAAAATTGTAACAGTCTCTGTGTGTAGCAAAACCTGGGAGAAGTGATGAAATTTTTTAGTACTGGAAAGTGAGTTATTACAGTCTCTTCTTGCTTATTCCTTTTAGCATTTGAAAAAACACACCTCCCCATTATAGTTTATAGTCTGCCACACATGAACTTTACAATTTACTACAAATTACAACTGGCTGCACTGCTGAGTTTATACTGCTTACATCCTATTGTTTGAATATGAGTGTGATCAGAACTATTGAGGCATCTGTGTACATGTCAGAAACCCACATATTTATATTGTGTTCAGTGCAATTCATTTCCACCCTGATGCTCATGGTGATGCTCAGTTCAGATTGTCCCTTGCAGTAGTCTGAACTTTAACACATTTCATTTAATTTTTGGGGGAATCTGTAGTTTAGGATTGAGACATCACTTCTGCCAAACTGATGACAGTTAAAAATATGTGATCAGTTAGAACTGTCATATTCAACTTATATTTTGATTGTGTTATAATTTATTGAGATTTTTTAACACTTATTTTTGGCATGTGAAGTAAAGGAATATCAGAGGCGGAAATTTTATTATAAAGATGGAAGGTACTTCATAAGAGGGAAGGAGAAATTGTAAAAATGTTTGAAGTGTTTATAAAAGCAACATAAACTGTAGTGTAAGGGTTTATTCCAATAGTCTTATTCCAAGAAGGTTGTATGCTGGGTTTAATCATCTCAGGGGGAAAAAAATAATAGTTCTTTTGTAAAATCACTGTAAAATCCTTTTATCTTTATATACCATGAGAATTTGATTGTACTCTTCTCTGCATTTTAGTGTAATTCTGAAATATCAAATTAGAGAAAGTTAACAGGTGGAACAAAGCAACATATTATCCAGCTGATAAGTAAAAGATAACAGCAAGTAACAGCAACAAACCCCAACTGGTTGAGAGAAAGTGATTGTCAGTTTGGGTCGGTAGGATGTTTTTGGAAGTGTTTTCATTCGAAACTACTTAGCTCCTTCTGACACCACTTTCCACATTGTCATTAAGCTTTCATATAACTCCAAATGCTTAAAATACATACCGTAATTTTTTACATCCAACCCAAAATTTAGGAACCAAGGTACATGATGAATTCTACACTAACAAATCTTATGCATATCACACGGTTGTCTGGCAAATTAATCTCTGGTACTTCAAAAACATTTTGGAAAGCCTTCAGGTGAGAACTGGTTTGAATGGGATATTAACCTTGACAGTAATTTCTTCATATCAGAGCCAAATAGCAGTTGGAAAGATGTATTCACTTTTCACAGAGGCTAGGTACTTATGGCCTGGAAAGAGCTATAATGTGTTCAAAGAAAGTGTATTTCAAACAGGCATGAAAACTATTCCAACAGAGACCTCATCCATCAGAATCCTGGAGAAGGACATGATTCACACAGGAGGTATAGAGACCACGGCTGGATATTACTGTAGGTTATTTTCAGTCCTAAACCAGTGGTAAGTGATCGTTTCCTGAACAAATATGACCAGACAATGCAATTACATTATCCTAAGCACTACTTTTCAGATTATTGAAAATTAATCTTATTTGTTTTCCTGCCGATAGAAAATTTTGAATAATTAATTAAAGTTTATCAGCTCTGGATCAGTAATTGTGTAGCTAAATCTGCCTGCGATGCAATCTAACAGATACATTTTTTATTTTAGCAAGGCAAAATGGTCCTGAAAGGCTCGTTCCATATTCATCATTCCACACTTTCATAAGTAGTATTCTTTACTGCTTATATTAGTATTTCACTGGTCTGCATATTTTTTGCTTTTCAATTTAGATGCAAAGTCCCAGTAAGTAAAATATTGGCATATTTTGACAGAAGAAACAGAAAAAAGTGGTGGTGGTGTACTGTTTAAGTTTCTAAAATTCAAATTCAGACTGTGTACTTTGAACTGAAAACAGCGCTCTGATATGAAATGCACTAAGACTTTTTAAAAATTAGTAATACAGCTGTTAAAGGACACATTCCAATTTTTCCACAGGATGCTGTTGCTTAGATTATTTCTTTTTCCTGAGACAGCATGCAAATATGTAAAATAGAATTTGATAGGAGCAGAGCTAGACCCAGGGCTAAGTGTTTTTGAAAATCTTACCCATCATTTGAATAAACATTTCTGTTATTCAGTTTTCTCTAAGGTGCTCAACTAACTGGCTTCTCATGCAAACAATGAAATTTCATTCTGTGATTCTGTGATTCTGTGAACTGGATTATTAATAAAGTTGATATAAACCAGTTTTTATCTACTTACAAATCCTAGCTAAGTAGAAAGATGCACAGAAGGTGTAAATTTCAAGTCTATTTGAAAAAGATATAACTTCAAGTTGACCTGACTAACCTCATCTTTCATGTTTTGCTGGTGGATCCCAGTCACTAAAGTTTTGAGAGCTACATTGCTAGGAAAAGTGTTGTACTTCACATAAAGCTGAATAGTTATCTAATTCTGATGACTGCATTTATTAGTTCTTCATAAACCATAAGGAGAGTTTAGACAATGCTAGAAAGCTGTGTTTAGACTCCTGCTTTGTAGCAGCTGAATTCCAGCCTAAGAGTTCAGTGTAATATGAACAATTATCAGTGGGTAAAAAGTGCAAATTAACTACAACAGTAATTTTGGTTGTATCAATGGGAGCTATCTCAAAATAACAACATCTATTTTAAAATTTCTTAATGGATATAGTAGTTTTAAATTACTTTCTACTTATAGGTTGTAAACTGCTCTAACTGATTTATTGTAATGCATAAATTGTCCTTGAAAACTAATGGAAGAATCATGTCAGTCTGTTGCTTGCAGTATGACATTTAATGGAATACACTCTTACACATTTATTTCAACATTTCAGGAACATATCTCACAAATGGACAATTCAGGCACTTGAAAGAACATGTGCTTATGGTTATGTTTTATTGCAAGGGAAGGAAGATTCTACTGCTCCTCAACTGACCTGTGATGCACCCTTTTGAGTCTATTTTTCCATATATATGCCAATATCTAAGGAGATATGTTATTTTACAGTACGTTACTGTAAAGGACGTACAAGCTTAATTGTCAATGCATTAGATTGATTAGCTATTCTGAGGGACAGCTTTTTATACTGCGAAGAAGAAACAAAATACTAGGGAACAAAACAGAAAAGTGGTCAGTAATATGTGGAAACTGAATAATTAGGTGAATAGCATAACTAGTATGCAAACCAGGGGTTTCTGTCTTGCAGTCCTGGCAATATCAGTAGAAAAATGCTAAACACAGCCTTAGAGCGCTCCAGAAAATATTCTATGTCTTAAAAAAAAAATGACAACAGGATAAGAAAAGATAAGACTTTACTGGACTTCTTAAATAGTGCCTTCTTTCTCATAGGATTCAGGTTTTTTGGTAGGATGCACATGCCATGCCCTTTAAGTAAACAGCAAATGTCCTCAAGGAGTGATCCCACTTAAGCTGGTGGGTGTGTGTGGTGTAGAAGAAAGATTAAAATAAAATAAATAAGTAAATGAAGTATGTGTTTAAAATTTCTTCTGCCTATACATAGATATTCTATCTTGGAAATCACCTGTCCCAGATGCTTAAAAAGTCCTGTGGCTGACACACAGTAATTTACAGCTGTAATCTCCAAAGGTCGTTCCAGGAAGGTAAATGAAGAATTGGGCACAAAATATGCTATATAGTTAAAGCTTTTAGGTTCTTAACACATTTTTGGTTTTCAGGAATAAGTTATATTCTCTGTAGATTGAAGCTAGATATTTCACACTTGTGCCACTCTGCAAGGGAGCAGATCTGGTCTCATCTATTATTCTTTAAAAGACTATATCATTGCCTGAATAATGTAATTCTAAATAAAAAATCTGCTTTCTTTCATAAATAAATAAATACATAAACCTGTGAGGAGGGAGCTGAGTGGCTGACAATTTTCCTGATACTACCTTTTCCACTCTCAAACAGGATTCAATTTACTCTTTAGTTCAGGAAGAAAGAAGTATAAGCAATTTCAGGTTTATGTACATAAATATAACTTATATGTGACTTTGACATATAGCAAAATTCTGCCTAGGTTTACCTTATAGATGAACCACTGCAAAGTTGCATCTGTTGATGGCAATTTTTTTTTATTTTAGTTTTAATTTCTCAGTCTGTGTCTTGAAAACATGATTTTCTAACTGCAAACAAATACTTATCTCAATTAAAAGTGCACACATTTCTCACTAGTATGTATCTGGTACTAAAGACTACAATCAGAAAGCCTTAACAGAATGCAAACTTCTGCTTCAGGAAAGTTCATCATCTTTCTTCATCATGAGTAGCTCTTCTGATTGCCATGCTCCAAGAAGTAATACATGTAGATTTGGGAGGAAGAACATATGTAGTCTTCAGGAAAAATTATTTATCTTATCGCTGATTGCAACAAATGATCTTAATTGTTCTAGGCTGAAGCCATTTTGAAATCATTACTTATTGACAATTATCAGTCACATACAATCAACGGTTTTCTGGAGATCCACAAAGTTGTTCCATAGAGACCTGTAGACATTTAATATTTCTGAGCCTGATAGATATCTTTGATTGAATCAAGATCCACTCTACTTTCTTTCCACAGTTATTTGCTATGTTGTTGTCATTATTATTATTAATAATAATAATAATTAGTTTTAATATTAATACTGCTACTTTTTTATAGATGAAAGCATGCACACATTCATGAAACATTCAGAATAGTTATCTGATCTCATTCTACTTCATAAATGCCCCTGCAATTCTGTGTTTTTCATTAATAACCTGGTAGTGGCCAGAAACAACTTTCACTCAGCTAGTAAGAAAGATAAAATTAGCATCATGCTTTAAGAGCAGACTGTTGTTGTGATGATGTTGTGCTGGTTTTGAAATAGAAGGTTTTATGTGGCATACCTACACTTGCTGTCCAGGACTTCTGAAGAGTAGAGCTGAAACTGACCGTAAAGCGGTGACACATATCATCTTTCACATTGTAAGAGGGAATATTTCATTACTGCATAGAGTAAAAATTGTCAGTACTATTTGCTTTTTCTGTATAAAAAAAATATTTTGTTTTCCAGCAGTCACTACAACATGTCACACACATTTTCACAGTATCATGGCACAAGAGAGATAAAATGATCCTGGTCTGATTTGAAATGTTGGATGCTAGGCATTTGTTGTTAGCAGTAGTCTTTTTAAAAAATAACGAGGTAATATAAAGGCACCACAAACATAAAAACAACATTGCTCGCATGCTAAAAACCATTTCTTTCTGTAGTGTCCTTTTAGGAATGCTACTGGAATTAATTCAGCATGTCACAGGATGCATAGAGATAGATGAAGAAGTTCTAAATAAATAATGTCCAGTGACATTGTTAAAAAATTATAAACTGAGACCTAAACCAAAACATCAACACAGCAGGACATAAGCAATCCTGAAGATTCCTGGAATGCATTTACGGTAACTTCCTCCTCCAAGTGACAGAGGAGTCAATGAGGAGATGACCTTATACTCACCAACAAGGAAGGGTTCATTTGGAATGTGAAGATCAAAGACACCCTTGGTTGCAGTGTACATAAGATGGTTGAATTCAGGATCCTGAGGACAGGTAGGAGGGTGAAAAGCAAGCTCACAACCCTGGAGTTCAGGAGGGCAGACTTTGGCCTCCTCAATTATCAAATAATCTCCTTGGAAGAGTCCCATGGGATAAGGCCCTGGAGGGAAGAGGGGCACAAGAAAGCTAGTTGATATTCAAGGATCACCTCCTCAAAGCTCAAGACAGCTCCATCCCAATGAATATGAACTTGGACAAAAAAGCCAGGAGGCCTGTGTGAATGAATGAGGAGCTCCTAGCCAAATTCAAACATATGATTCTATGATAAAAGGAATCATACAGAGCACGTAATCAGGAATGTGTAAACTGATAAGAATACAGAAACTTTATCCAAGCATGCAGGGATGAAGTGAGGAAAGCTAAAGCCCATATGGAATTGAATCTAGCCAGATATGTCAAAGACAAGGGCTTTTCTACGTAGCTAGGCAACAAAAAAGAAGACTAGGGAAAATATGGGCCCTGTGCTCGATGAGACAAGGGACCAGGTCACACAGGATGTGGAAAGGCTTGAAGTGCTGAATGCTTTCTTTGCCTTAGTCACTACTTGCAAGACCAATCTTCAGGAATCCCAGGCCCCAGAGACCAGTGGAAAGGGCTGGAGCACAGAAGAGGTATTCTTGGTGGGAATGGATCAGGTCAGGAAATACCTGAGCAAACTGGACATGCATAAGTCCATGGCCCTGACTTTCAATAATCTTTGATCAATCACAACAACTGGGACAAGTGCCCGAAGACTAGAAGGAGGCAAATGTTACTCCTGTCTTCAAGAAAAGCAAGAAAAAGGACCAAAGGAATTATAGGCTGGTCAGCCTCACCTTGATCCCTGGGAATGTGGTGAAGCAGCTAATCTTGGAAACCATTTCCATGCACATGAAAGATAGGAAAATCATCAGAAATAGTCAGCATGGCTCCAACAAGGGGAAACCATGCTTGACCTACCTGTTAGACTGCTATGATGAAATGACTGTCGTGGTAGATGAAGGGAAAGCTGTGAACATTATCTACCTAGACTTCAGTAAGTCCTTTGACACAGTCCCCCATAAGACCTTCACGGACAAACTTTTGAAGTATCATCTGGATGAGCAGGCAGTGAGATGAACTGAAAACTGACTCAGTGGCTGGGCCTGGAGAGTGGTGATCAGCAGTGTAAAGTTTAATTGAAGGCCAGTAACTAGTGGTGTACTCAGAGATCCGCACTGGGTCCAATCCTCTTCAATATCTTTATTAATAATTTGGATGATAGGGTTGAGTTTACCTTCACCAAGTCTGCTGATGAGACAAAAGAGAGAGGAGTAGCTCATATACCAGGAAGTCATACTGCCATTCAGAGGGACCTCAACAGGCTGGAGAAATAGGCAGACAGGAACCTCATGAAGTTCAGCAAGGGGAAGTGCAAGTGCTGTGCCTGGGGAAGAACAATCCCATGCACCAGTACATGCTGGGGATCACCCAGCTGGAAAGCAGCTTTGTAGTAAAGAGGCTGGATGTGTTACAGCACATCAAGTTGACAGGAGCCAAAAATGTGCTTTTGCTGCAAAGAAGGCAAATGGTATCTTCAGCTGCATTAGACAAAGTATTTTCAGGAGGTTGAGGGGTGTGATCCTTTCCCTTTATTCAGCACCGATGATGTCACATCTGTAGTTCTGTGTCCAGGTCTGGGCTCCTCAGTACAAGGGAGATATGGCCATACTGGAGAGACCCCACTGAAGGCCCACAAGGATGATTAAGGGACTGGAGCACCCCTCGTATGAGTAAAGGCTGAGAGAGCTGGGACTGTTTAGACTAGAGAAGGGTCAGGGGGATCTTATCAATGTATATAAATACCTGAAGAAATGGTGCAAATAGGATGGAGCCAGGCACTTTTCAGTGGTACCCAGTGAGGGGTCCAGAGGCAATGGGTACAAACTGAAGCACATGAGTTTCCTTCCATCTGAACATCAGGAAACACATTTTTACTGTGAGGAAGACTGAGCCTTGAAGGCTTGTGGGTTGTTTTTTTTTTTTGTTGGTTTTTTTTTTTATGAATTTTACTGTGAGGAAGAACGAGTGCCTCCCTTTTTAGACATATCCATGGTCCTGAGCAACTGGCTCTAGACAGCCCTTCTTGAGCAAGGGGGTTAGACAAGATGACTTCCACAGGTCTTTTCCAACCTCACCTGTACTGTGAATCTGTGATTCTGTGATCTGTCTTGATGTGGAGGATTCATGTTCATATTTTAGAAAACCAAATGAAAATGTCTAAATACAGGATTTGATTTTATCATCCCATGCATCTGAGAAGCTACTGGGTACCAACTTGACTTCCACATATCTGCCAGGCCTGTGCAGATGTCTCAGATGCCATAGACCATGCGGAACATTGTATGGGAGCACTAAATCAAGGGAGCACCTAGATCAAGACTGAGATAACCACACATATGATAGGTGTTAAATTTTTTACAAAATTCAATAGAAGAGATAAAAATTCTCTATTGAGATTGAGTTTGAGGAATCATTCTTGAATTCTTTACCCTAACAATAATCCCTGTTGAAACTCACCCTGGAAGGTTAATTCATTTCATCATCCAAAGTAAGTTGTCTACACTTCAGAGGTAATTTTACTTCTGAAAGTCATCTTAAGTTCTGTATGCTATTTGAGAGCTTCCACAAAGAAATCCAGGACTAGCGGGATGATGGCTTGGGTGAAATTTTGAAAAAAATCTGTGGAGGGTTTGTTAGCCAGCGGACCAGAATGGTGTCCAAATAGAAGTTCCTATCTTCCTGAATTTGTTCTAAAAGCTGTGCTAAGCCTCAGTATAAATTAGGATGAAGAAAATGTCTTTCAATCTGAACACATATCTGGTTTTTGTCTGATTCCTGTATCTCTATTTCCTGCTGTTTTTGAGGGGGTACTTTTCCCCCTCCTTTTTTTAGCAGGAGGCTCCAGCCTCCATTATTCTCATTCCAAATTTCAAGTCATTACAGTCACATCATTCTCATCTAGCTATAGACATATAAATGCATACTCCTGACATAATCACACTTAAACATAAGATACTCAGAACAGTTCAATAGAAAAACCTTGGGGTTTTTTATCGTTCATGACTATGTTGTTGAATAACACAGTTTCTATTAGAAAAACTGAACACAGCCAATAAATTAGCATGTCAAAACACATAAATAGTTGCAAAAGGATCTAAACTTCCATCATATTTTCCAACATGATGATTTGAAACATAGATAGGATAATCTGCTTTCTTTTACTACATGCTGGAGTCAAACACTTTCACATTCCAGAAGATAGTATCACTTCATCAAAGTATCATTTGCCTGAGAGGTCAACTAGATGTTTCAGAAGTACAAAAAAAAAAATGGTCATATGGTAACTTAAAGCAACACTGGCCCCTTTTTTTATGTATTATTTTTTACTTGAAAGGCCATGGGCATGCAGAGCTACTTCCTTGGATCTATTCACTGAAGTTGTTAATGGAAGAGAACAGAAATTCTGCCCCATGTAGTATCAGTTCCAAGATACACTCACATTAACCCTTCACCTGAAATTAAGTGGTTACATGAAATCATAACTTTTTTATCTCTAGCAGCAAGGTAAGTAGTTAAATACTAATTCTTATAAAAACTAATACAAGTATCTTGCTTGGAGAGGGATGAATCTGGGTTAATTAACATTGATAATATACAACCTGTGGGTTGGTCGATGTAGTGCAGCTGTGGCTGTTCTGTTAAGAGGTTAGGCAGCCAAGGAAGAGAGAGCAGTCAAGGGAGAGAGAGGAGGAAGAAGCAAAGAGAGAGAGAGAGAGAGTATGTTCCCTGGATGAGGAGACTAGGAGAAGGCAGCAGAGGGACTGGCACGAAGAGTATGCTGGTATGTGATTGTAAAAGACCTTGTTGCAGCTTGATAGTTTAGAGTGCAGCGACAATTGGTGCCCCCTGTGAGGCTCGAACTCACAGCCTTCAGGTAATGAGACTGAGTGTAATGAGCAGCAACAACAGTGATGGCTGTGCCAGGGGATGTTTGAGGTTTTGAACAGTGACAGTGGTACCCAATGTAGTGGAGACAGGTAGGGATAGCCTGTGATCCAAATCATGTTGAGATAGGTGGGAAAAGCCTGGGGATCTGGATCAGACACCAGTAAAGGTGAGCCGTTGGGATCAAAGAGAAGGAAGCCTGACTGCCATGGAGTTAAGAGACTGAGGGTAACGGGCGATAGTGGCGGAGTACACGGCCGGCCAGTCGTGGCAGCAGCCTGCAGCAGCGGTGGGTCCAGAGCGGGTCTGGCCAGACAGCAGTGATGGCTGTGCTGGAGGAAGGCACAGGACCAGTGTGGTGCTGCAGGCGGCTCCTGCCATTGCTGCTGCTGCTGCTTGGCCTGGTGGTATTCTTGCCAGTGTTTGTGTGCTCTTTGAACGTGTCTCCACTTATAGAACAAATGGGCGACCACAGCGATGTTAAGACGTTTTTCAGGACACAGAATGATGAGTTAGTGCTGCATTCTAGATCTGTGTGCTGCTGAAAGCTCACTCAGGTTACTGTCCAGTGTGACCCAGGAGGTGAAAGGACAAAGCACTATAAGTTCGTCAGAACCCCCTTCTGAAGAACTCAAAATCCCAGATGCTAAGAAAGCAGATAAGAAGAAAGGTGATCAACCTGCAGAAGATGAAAAGCCCAAGATAAAAGTGAAGAAGGAATTTGGGGACAAGTTCTTCAAACTGTATGAAAAGTTTATTTATAAAAAGGTTATGAAGATTGTTAAATACCTAAGGTATGAAATGTTAAAAAGGAAAAAAAAAAAGGGGGGGGGGTTTATAGAGGATTGTATGAAAAAATTATTTGTAAAAAGGTTGTAATGATTGTTAAAAACATAAGGTATGAAATATATAAAATAAGGGGGGGGGGGAATTGTAGAGGGATGACTCTGGGTTAATTAACATTGATAATATACAGCTGTGGGTTGGCTGATGTAGATAAGGTGCAGCTGTGGCTGGTTCTGTTAAGAGGTTGGGCAGCCGAGGAAGAAGCAGAGAAGAGTGTGCATTTTCCCTGGATGAGGAGATAGGAGAAGGAAGCAGAGGGACTGGCATGAAGAGTATGCTGGTATGTGATGGTAAAAGGCCTCTTTGGAGAGTGTTGTGACACTTGCTCATTTTTCAAGGACAAGAAAAAAAACACCTAAAACTTGAAATTTGATGTCTGTTTTTTTTTTTTTTTTTCTCTTAGATAACTTCATGGACTACATTCCACAATGAAATCTTGGTTATGAAAGGGGTAATTTTCACCATAATCTGGGTACTTGAAGAAAGGCATGATAAATGAAATGCTAATAAGCAGGTTATGTTAGGTGTTGCTTTAGAATTGGGGGGGGGAAAAAAAAAAGAAAAAAGAAAAGTAATCAAATGAATGTGTCAAACAATACACAGTATGTAAGAACCACTTATGGAAATGAGGGCCCAAGGTTAGCTTGCTGCAATATTTTTTTAGTTCAACAAACATTAAAATCAACTTGTTCCTTCTATAGTAGATGGATGTGATGAGAGTTAAAGAGCTCAAAATGGTTTTTTGGTCCTCTATCTAATTAACAGTTCTGTTGTGTGACCTAAATTTCCCAGAACTGTAACTGCAAAGACCCCCAAAAGCCTGCTTTTTCTTTGAAATTTTTTTTGTAACACGTTTAAGAGATCAAAGACATAGCAATTAGTGTTTATACACCTTCTTCTGTTAGAAATAAGTGACAAAATAAAGTCATATTTCTGTAGCAATTTGCAGAAGAAAACCTTTCCATGCCAGTATGTCTCACTTGACTGTAATGGAAGCCTACAGATGCTGTGCTGTAATTACATGTGTTCAGGCTATACAGAAAACATTCCTCATGAGTCACATTCCATTTATATTTTTTTACTGTTTCCATCCTAACTTTTTTTTTTTGTAAGAAAAATATACAACGAAAACAGACTGAATGTTTTAACACTAATGATGTCAGCTAAGTTTCAGCTATCATTGGAATATAATCCATTTTAGGTAGGTTTACTAGCAGAATAAGGTAAGGGAAAATGCGTTAATACAGTCAAAAAGAATTGAAATATTTATTTTAAGGACAAATACTTGTTCTGCTTTCAGCTGGGATAGAGTTAATTTTCTTATTAGTAGCTGGTGCAGTGCTGTATTTTGGATTTGTCCATATACATGGGCTATATTACATATTAAAAATAAATGCACATCATACAAGCTTATTTCTAGCCATACAGTAGAATGGTAAAGGCTAGAATGAAACCTTTTATTTCACGATAAACCTTTTGTGATCTTAGCATGTTTAGTTTTATACCCATGCAAAAAGTAGTGTCTACTCATATATTGTAGAAATGAGTTATGGTTACACATAAAATATTTTCACTTATTGAAACCACAGAATGGTCAGGGTTGGAAGGGGGGACTTCTGGACATCATCTAGTCCAACCCTTTTCTACAGCAGATTTTCCTAGAACAGGTTGTACTGCATTACGTCCAGGCAGGTTTAGAATGTCTCCAGAGACTCCACAACCTCTCTGGGCAACCTGTTGCAGTGTTCTGTCACCCTCAAAGTAAAATTCTTCCTCATAGTCAGGTGGAACTTCCTGTGTTTCAGTTTGTGCCCATTGTCCCTTGTCCTGTTGCACTGAAAAGAGCCTTGCCCCATCCTCTTGACACTAACTCTTAAGATATTTGTATGCATTTATAAGACCTCTCTTAGTCTTCTCTTCTCCAGGCTAAACAGACCCAGCTCTCTTAGCCTTTCCTCATAAAAGAGATGTTCCAGCACCCTCATTATCTTTGTGATGGACCCTTTTCGGTAGTTCCTTGTCTCTCTTGAACTGGGGACCCCAGAACTTGACACAGTAGTTCAGATGGGGCCTCACCAGGGCAGAGTAGAGGGGGAAGACAACCTCCCTCCACTTGCTGGCCACACTTCTGCTAACGCACCCCAGGACTCCTTTGGCTTTCTGGACCACCAAGGCACACTACTGCCTCATGGGTAGCTCACTGTCTAGCAGAACTCCCAGGTCCTTCTCTGCAGAGCTGCTTTCCAGCAGGTCAACCCCTACCCTGTTCAATAATATAATAACGTTATATTGTTGCATAAAAAATAATCCCTGTGCTTGGGGTTACTTTTTCCATAGCTGCAGAACTTTACACTTGCCTTTGTTGACCTTCATCAGGTTTCCCTCCACCCATATCTCCAGCCTGTCCAGGTCTCACTGAATGGCAGTGCAGCCTTCTGGTATATCAGCCACTCCTCCCAGTTTTGTATCATCAGCAAATTTGCTGAGGGTGCACTCTGTTCCTTCATTCAGCTCACTGATGAGTAAGTTGAACAAGGCTGGACCCAGCACCGACCCCTGGAGAACACCACCACCTGCAGGCCTCCAGCTAGACTCTGCACCGTTGATCACAATCCTCTGAGCTCTGCCCTTCAGCCAGTTCTCAGGCCACCTCACTGTCCACTCACCTAACCCACACTTCTTGAGCTTACCTATGAGGATGTAATGGGAGACAGTGTCAAAAGCCTTGCTGAGGTCAAGGTAGACCGCACCCACCACTCTCCCCTCATCCACCCAGCCAGTCATTCCACCATAGAAGGCTATTAAGTTGGTCAGGCATGATTTCCCCTTGTTGAATCCATGCTGGCTACTCCTGATAACCTTTTCCTCCACGCGCTTAGAGATGACCTCCAGGATGAGCTGTTCTCTCACCTTTCCAGGAATGGAGGTGGGGCTGGCCGGACTGTAGTTTCCTGGGTCTTCCTTCTTTGCCCTTTTTGAAGACTGGCATGACATGGGCTTTTCTCCAGTCCTCAGGCATCTCTCCTGTCCTCAATGACCTTTCAAAGGTCATTTCAATGTACCTTAGCAAAGATAGGTAATAAACATCTTTCTTTTGTTTCCTTGATTGAAGTCACGGCTGGAAAAGAAAAATAGGTCAGAGTTTAAAGTGTGTTAGGTGATATATTGTACTTACCTTTGTTTCTGTAAAGGAAAAAGGTTTAATGTGGTCTCACAGGTCCACACCACTCAATTGGTAGATGGTGGCAATCTCTTTTTAATGTCACTGGGAACAAGGATCTCTGTTTTTGAAATGAGATGCTATTCTTTGAAAAAACAAACTAACAAAAAAAAAGACAGCCAAGCACTTTTTGAAAAATAAAGATATTACCCTGAAAAATATCCAGAATCAATTTACATTATGTTTTATGTATCAGTAGGGGGAAACAATGTTTACTACCATGTACAGAATACCTATATATTCCCTCTAATAGACTTTTCAGACTCTGCTTTTATTTAATCTTGTAAGTAACAGTCCACCATCACTTCTGGTTCCACAGGGCAAATAATAGACTACAATGGGAGCGATGTTGCTTTTTCTCATACATTAACCCAGGCAAATTATCTCATCGTGTCCATTACAGAGGAAACTATCTCACACTGCTGATTAGCTCATATCTAAATTCCATCTTTCCCACAGCTTTCTGAACAAAATATACTAATCTTGCATTTTCCTGTTTTCATTTAGTGCTTCTTACAATAGAAAACATTTCAACAGTCCATTAATCGTCATGCTGCTTTGGACAAGCTGAACCAGAGCTAAGGTCAAAAAGACATTTCTAGAAATGGTCTGACATTAGCTTCAGTTGAGGTGCTGTCATTTATTTACTGGTCTTGCTATGAAGCACATGATACAACGCTTCAGGGAAATAAGATAACCATTCTAAGGGTTACACAAAGGAAGGCAGCAAATTGCATAACCTTTGGAGTGGAATGGAACATTGACATCTCAAGGCTTACCATTTCTCACATGCTAAGCTTAGGGAGATCCCTGCTTGCAATAATTATCTGAATTGGTTTCCTGACCAATGAACTATTCTGCATTTTTGGGGTTTGTGTTTTACTTTCTGCCATCTTTACCCCCCACCCTGTTTTCATGTGGATGGTTTCCAATAGCATGGATTGCATCTTTGCATGAACCACCTAAAATTGATACAGATATAACAATAATAACAATAGTAACAACAACAACAACAACTACAGTAACAGTAACAATAATAACAATAATACTAATAATAAAGTAATAATAGTAGTAAAACTTAGAACACTATGGTGTGGTTTGTAATATACCATGTTACACAACTTTGTAGAATGCCATTGAACAGTAGATTGACAATGAAAGATTTTAACCTCAAAGAAGCTTTCCTAGAACTCTCACTACTAGCCTTCATGACTCCCAAGTCTCACTAAACTTATTACCAAAGTTCTCTGCAAACCAAACGAACTCTGAATACAATATTCTGAATACAAAATAAATGCAAATCTAGTCAACAAATCTCCATAATCATTGTAATTACTTCCATTTGTAGAATGGATCCATCAGAATTAATAGATACTACAAATAAGTGTAAACATGATGTTCCATATACGTTCCAACATAGTATTCCATATATGGAACATAAAACTTCATCCAATGTATCAGCAACATTACTTTTATGCAGTTGAAAGTGAACAGCTGCTACACATAAGGAGAACCTCAGGAAGATATTCAGTAGAGTGGGGAAATGTTTTTCACAGAGCAACTGTTCCACTTCTGACCTTAGGGAGTCATGAGAAACGTATTTTGAAAATAAATTTAGAAAGTTAAACAAATAATTCCAGAAGACATTAAAACCAAAGGATTAAATTAAAAAAATTGGTCATATGTAACACAGTAATTCTGTTCACAATCAACTGTAAACTTACTCTTCTGTGTTACAAAGGTGATAACTACTCGGCTTTGCATTACAAGAGTTAATGGTATCCTTGACTCCCCTTCTGTAAACAACATTCCCTTCCTGTTCCACCACCCATTTCTCTCAAACTGTCTGTTTATTTAATATAGTTAAATGAAACTAAGAACCATCATTCTTATCTTGAAGTTTATGTTTCAGATCCAATGAAGGATTTGGATATTGAAAGCTTGGCCATTTTTTCCCCCAATATTTGTTATTTATTTAACAAAAGACAGTATTTTTGCCTAGTGATCATGTCCGATTTGCGTCATTGGGATCATCACTGCAGCAGTGCCATTTCAGCCACTCTCAATGGAAGGAACTGAACTGCGTCCCTAGCACAGGATGGAGATTCTCACCAAAGGTCAGGAAATGAAGGGTTGGAATCTGCAAAGCTCCACACGGCAGGGCTGAAGTATCTGATCCTAACCTTTTATTTTGCTATTTTTTTGGGAAGCGTGAATAACTTTTTAATTATTATGCACAGCTAAGATTATAAACTGAATACTCTGCAATAAATATCTGAGTTTTTGGATGGATACTGCAAAGAGCTAGTGCTAGATTATGTTCTAGATTTCATGTTCTGTGTTCTAGAATAGAGGAGAATTTTCCCCTCTGGTAGTAAGTCTTATATTCCTACTAGGTATATGTTGGTCAGAGCTGTCCTTTAAATAGCTAGATAGGATTAATTACTCCAAACTTTATGCACTCAGTTTTCATTGGGACAATGCAAGATAGTTGCCCTTCTTTTAATGATTTAGAGACTGGATATGAATGATTGTACTACTGTGGTAACTCCTATAGCAGTCCTCTGCTGCAAAAATTGGGAGAGTAGATAATGCTATATTTAGAATATGAAAGAAACTGTAGAAGAGTTTAAAATCAGTCAGGACAATGAGATTATAATAAGAATATCCTGCTCTTCTGCTACATCTAAGAATTACTATCTGAAGAAATTTAAATACCTGCAGTTTGTGTGTTATAAAAAGAGATTTTTAAACAGAAAAGGATATATCCTGTGTAAATGAAGCTTTTTTTTTTTTTTTTTTGGTGCTGTGGCCTCTTGCCCACCTTAAAACACTCTCAGTCATTTCATATAACTACACATTTTTCTTGTTTTGTCTTTGCAAACTTGTTAAATACAGAAAATCATTATATTCTGACCAAGAAGACAGTTTTATACTTTTTTTGGGTTTGATTTTAATTTTGTAATAGTAGGGCTCAAAATCTTGGATGCTATCATATCTGGTGATTCAAATAAGTATTCTCTTGTTACATTGACTTCTAGCAGAGCAACTTTCACATAAAGTAATGGAAAAACAATTAAATTGGAAAAATATTTTTCCCCAAGAAACCTGAATAGTCATAACCCCTACTTCAGTGTGAGTAGAAAGAAGGAAGCTCTCCTTTTAAGCCAAAACATTTTAAAAACTTATTTTATTAATATGCTTAACGGTTTTTCTCCCTATGTTTGAATCTAAAAACCAAACTTAATTTAGAGGGAAAATACTTTAAAATGTACTGTATTAAAGTCAGGTGAGAATTAATCTACCGTCCTAGGGATTGGGGTGGGGACAAGTCAAAAGCTAAGCAGAAGAGAATCAACTTGAACTGTGTATAATTAAAAACTCTTATAGCTTAACGTCAAGTAGTATTATATTGTTCTGTTCCATCCAATTTACTGGAACAGGACCAGGCTTTAGACAGCTGATGTGTTTTACTTAAACATTCACCTTCAAGAACCAAACCCTGAATACAAATGTTAATAATATATGATGCCTAGAAAAGGAAAAGTAAAGCACTGTGTTCAGTTATTGTTCCATTCTGTACAACTGGATCTTTTGCTTAAAAAACTGTTGGATTTATGGAGTGCTGATGATATCTTTGCAAGCTGCAACATTCTCTGATACAGGCAACTATAAGAATGGGTCAGCTACAAATTTTATGAGCAATGTTACAGCTAAGTAAAGTGTTGAGAAGCTAGCTCTCTCCTAGTGAAACCTTTTTAGTGACCAATATATATTTTTCATCAGATGACAATTTTTGCATTTCAAACCTGGCTAGCATTGCTTCCTGTACATCTTACTGTGAATTGATTAATTGTTTATCATTCTAACTACCAATAACTGAGGTTTAGTGATCTTTCATTTTTACAGTCTACAAAGCAGAATAAGACACCGGTTATATTTTTAAACATTACAGCTTTTGTCACTGCCTTCTCTCTTCTCTTACTTGTAACTTAGGGATAATGCATTTAAAATAGGGTTTAAAGAACTTTTTTTTTTTTTTTTTAACAGGAAGTTCATAGCATAACACACTGAGAGGGTTTTATGTTTAATTTCTTTCTGTATTTGAAATTTTTGCTCATGTTTGCAGGGTATTTAAAATCAGAGCTGTTTTGTCTGGATATGTAAGCTGGATTAATATATGTTTCTGTTCCCTGACTGGAAGTGTGAATACTCAAGGTTACAAAGGTGAAATCAGCCTTCAGAACACAGTGTACTGCTTTCACTGGGCATAAAGTATTTCACCAGTTGTAAACTCTTTGATTTGCATGAAGAAAAAATAAATTCAATTAAAAGAAAGAAGAAAAAAACCCCAAACGCTAAACATCCAACTGTTGTGAATATATCAGATTGTTTTCTAGCATTGTCTTCTTATTTGCATTAATACTCATGATGATTAATTCTATTGATCCCGTTTCTTACTCTGTACAGGACTCTGCAAGATTTTCTGTGTTTGATGCCCACATACTTTGTACTTAGTAGTAGCTACCTGACCAGGGAATCTGTGTTAGGAGCCCTTTTTTCCCTGGATACTCAAACAGTTTCTCCCAGAACACAGTCCCCGTGACTGAATCCACTTAAATATAAAATCACCTTCTTCAGTAACTAAGTACAACTTCTAACATACTTTCATAAACTGTGTGAAGTATCTAATCTTGCCTGCTTCTTTCACATCTTTTTTTTTTTTTTTTCCTAATGGCTATTGCTTAGTACCTAAACATTAAGCAGACATATACACATATTTATATGTGTATATGTATATCTGAACGATGTATATATGTACACATCATTCAAGTGTATGTTATTTTGAATACTTACTATCTATAAAGTCAGATGTAGTATCACAAATTAAATTTGATGATCATACTTACCTGTTTGTGCAGCTTCTAATGTAATGTAAGCTTCTTGATTCTCAATAGAAAATCTGCATTCAGTATTAGAAAAATAATTGGGTTTTTTTAATTGTTTTGTTTTTTTTTTTAAATCCACTTTTTAAAATGGTGAATATTAAAACAAGTTGATAACTGTCTTCAAGTAATGTAAACAAAATCATGATTGTTGATGTTAAAAAAAATTCATTTTACTATTTTTAACAGATAAGTAGCTATCCTCACTGCAAAGGAGAATATTTGGATAATACCTGTGTGGCTTATTTTGATATACATTCAAAAGTCACATCCCATTTTCAGTAGGTTTTTTGTTTTGTTCCTGGCCATTGAAAGTTATAGCCAGGTATGAAAATTGTTCAGGTATGGAAAAGTTTTGTTATGCAAAAAAAAGGTTGAAGTACAGATGCTTGTATTTTGTCAGCTTGTTTAAAAAAATAAAATAAAATAAAATTGAAAATAAATTGCCACCTGGTAGGGAAAAAGTGGAGTTTTGTGCTAAGGCATTGACTAGATGTGGGCCAGATCTAAATATTATTGTGATAATCTATTAGATCAAAGTTTATTAAATTTATTTTGAAATCCAGGTTTCCAATATATTCATATATTGAATATATTGAACTATATTCATAATACCCTGACTAGAGTGTTTGTGTGGATGGGCTGGTACTTTGATGGAATCCAATTAGAAATTGAATATGAGTTATTTTGACTTCAGAAGAGTAATATTATTGGTCTTAGATACCAAATACTGTAACAGTTTAGTAGTAAATGTTTTCATTGCGGACTGATACAGTCCATCATCAAAAATAATATGAAAGAATATTTATTAGTCTTTGCAGATGGGAACTGTAAAATTTGCATTATCTGTAAAAATTTTACTCCAGATAGGGTGGAGGGGGAGATGGATGGGGGAGAGTGTCAGTCTGTTGGTTTTGGTGGGGTTTTTTCTGATGGGGGTGGGATTGTCCTCTTTATCTAAGATATAAAACTTTGATTTAACCAGACTAAAGTTTGAATCAATACAAAAAAATAAAAAATCCCTCTTATAAAGCAACAGTAATAACATTTATTTAATCTATAAGGTGCTGGCATATTAACCTTGATGAAAGATTAACTCCAGTTCTTCCAGTGTTTGACCGTTTCCCTCTAATATAAGAGATCAGATATTCTCCTTATATTTTCTAATGTTTGCTGCTATTTTTATTATAGGACTAGTAATTTACTTTCATTATAAATATATTTTGATGTCCTTTCCACAAATAAACTTTCTCCAGGTTATTGAAGAAATATGAATCATCTCATCACATAATTTAATATAGCCAAGATGCATTCAAAAACCTGTGATTGCATATAACCAGGACTACTTTTTATTTAAAACAGCAGATTTGGTATACACTATTATTTTTAAACTATCTCTTTGAAAAGAAATCCGAGGGCGTCTCAATGTTATATTAAGAGCAAAAAGAATGTAGGAAATAAACAATTCTTGCTAATTTTTTTTCCTGCATTTCAAATCTTTTTTTTTTGTCTTTCCAGAAGTACCTTGAAGATCAGTGTCAGTGACATTCCTTCTCACTACCCTGTGTCTATCTGGTTCATGGGAAAAAAACTCAGATTTTTTTCTTTGTTTCGGTATCTTCACTGGTGAATATTAAGGTAGCTTGATTTGATTATCTTCACAGCAGTATGTCCTTGAAAAAATAATCTTAAAACTAAAAAGGAAGAACTTGTTAGAGGAACAATCCAATGATGATTTAACTGGACAAAACTCTAAACAGAGAATAAAATGATTTGTCCCTAACAACACACATCAGCAAAGGGCTCAGCTATGCAGCTTAAGAAAAAATAACCCTAAAGGAAAAGAGTCCTCACAACTAGTTAAAAAAATCTAATAAAAACTTGACATGTCCTCATTTTTTTTAAAAGTAAAAATGTTATTTTTAAATAAAGTCAATGTGATACGATTAATATCTGCTTTGTGTCAAAACAATATGGAGCAAAATGACAGCATTATCAACAATTTTTCAAACATGGCAAAACTGATTAAATCAATTAATTGTTAATGCTTCAATTAACAGAAAAAACATCCAAGGAAGGTGATTATTTGATTGATGGAAAAAGCTTTTAAAGAAATCTTCCAGGTTTCTAACTGGGAGCTAAATCCTATCAACATCAAAGTCAGATACAAAATTTTCCTGGAAAAGAGTTTTCTTGTTTTCTTGTTTTCTAAATATATCCTAATTTCTGCCAATACCTTTCAATGTATGACTATGGTTTTGTAATTAATTCATGTGGCTGAATTTTTTTTTTCTTACCAGAATCTAATCCCATAGAGGTTTTTAAATTAGTTTTTACTCTTATAATTGTTTTCCAGCATTCTGCACTTAAGTATTACTCTAATCCAGAGTCAAGTGTCACGATCTCAACTTCTGCTGAAATCAGTACCTCACAGACTCAGACCTTCTCTACATCTTGCATCACCTTTTATATCCCTCATTAGAAATGAACTGTTTTTATTTAAGTACTTATTCTGAGGAACCCTGGGTACTTTCTGGTAAGTCAATTATACTTCTTCACATAACATAAAAAGCATCCCACATTTATGTTTAGCTTTTTATAAAAAGGCAATAGAGCTGTTCAGGATTTGTGTATTTCCATGTAAAAAAAAAAAATGATAGCCAGATATTTTTTTTTTTTTAAATCAATTCATCTTTTCAAATACTTTGCGACCCTGTTTGCTCACTCAGCATCTTAATCTAAAAAAAAAAATCAAGTAGAAACCTATACTGTAGGTAGCAATATTTTTTTCAGAATTATTTATGTAAAGAATGGAGCTCTAGAATACAGACTTTAATGAAGAAAAATGAGTTGCTTCAATTTTTAGCAGTATTAGCAACAGGAATAAAAGAATAGTGAGCTTCTCCTATGTACACAGATAATAAAACATATCTAGTTGTTTCTTTTATTGCACTCATTACTTAGTTCAGATGAAAAGTTCTATTAGTTAATTTATTTTACACTATGGACTAATATTAAGTATTTTGGTAGTGTTGTATGTGGAAACTATAGGGAAATAAAACTTTCCATAAAATCTGTGAACATGCTTCCAATAGAGGCAAGAAAACTAGAGGTATACTTGGGAAAGCATTTTATATTCACTCTGGAGGACAGCTATACAGAGGTCTAATTCTACCTCATTGAGAATTCTGATGATAACTCTAATGGAAGTTTTAGGGTCAGATGTATGGTACGGAAGATAAACAATACTTGCTCTTTACCTCTGTGTTTGAGGGTAAGGACTTTAGCAAAGACATTGTATAAACAATATATAAAGTTGTATAAACTTATATACACATTTGAATAACTGTAGGCAATGCAGCTTGCTTTTTTAAAGAAAACTAATACTAAAATAGAGTTCTGCTCTAAAGCTGAGAAAATTATTTTATGCCAACCAACCACAGACTAAATATACATCTGAATTAAACTGCCTCTGCAATTAAGAGAAACTATGCTTATTTTAGATATCTGTATCAGTCGATATGACTCCTGCACTGAAAGTATTCCCAACAGAGATTCAGAGAAAAAAGGCAGCTCTGATACACATGCTTCAAACTCTCCTTATAGCATCTTTATAATAATAAAGAAAAAAACCCCCAACCAACATTGTTTCAAATATTTCAATGAGTCTGTGAGCATAAATACCATGTGATAGAAGAAGTATAGCTAAGGAAAATAAAGGACTTTAGCAAGTAAAGAGTGAGAGATAAAGAACCAAGACTGAAGCAAGCAAAAATCCTTAGAGATCTAAAATTTACTCAGTGTTACTGAGAATCCTATGGAAAAATATATTAAAGGGGGATTTAACATATACATGGAAATTCTGGATTTAAGGAGAATGGAAACATGTTACAGCTTTTCTTTAACGATGTAGTAAGAGAAGTTTTTACTATAAGATTACCTTCTCAAGAAAAGTCAAAGTTCAAAAAATCATGGGTGGAAATACTTAATTTGGCACACAGGTATTTAGAGTAGTTTGGAATATTCCGTTATAACAGATTCCATGTGATAGCGATTGGAATCAAAGCACCAAAATAATTGAAAAGGTCTCCAGATGAATTAACACTCCGAAAGATTTTAGATTATGTCAAGCTTTAGATACTGTTGAGGGTACAAAAAAAATTCTGGAAGGAAAATAAGACAGTTCAGAATAGCTGGAAAGGAAACTGGAAACCAAAAACTGCAACAGACTAAGTTAAAATGGATTGAAAGAAGCGAAAGTCAAGTATTTTCAAGAAAAAAAGGAAATTGAAAAAAACATACAGTATTAAAGCATCTATAGGTCCAAATAGACTCCAACATTTGGAAACTGCAATCAAAAGTTCAAAAGAATAACACATTTTTGGCAAAAGCTGAAACTCAGAGAAGCAGAAACAAGATAAGACATCATTTCTGAACAAAGTGCTCAGCATTGTGCAAGTACTCCATTTAGAGACCAAATTAGAAGGACTTGGAATGAAGGAGTATCTTTCATTAGATACTAATGTAACTCTGCAAACCCATAAATTAGTGCACTGGTAAAAGTTATACAGGACCATAAGCTTAGCCTGCCAGTAGCTGAAATTTATTTAGAGGAAAGTTAAGAACCAAACTGCCTAGCTTAGTCCAACTCATACCAGAAAGCATATACAATCTGAATGGACAGAAAATGTTGATAAGAACACACACATTCATGTATGACAGGGTACAGGATACAGTTCAAAGATACTAAGATATCTAAAGACAGGAATAAAGTTCACACAAGTAAAGACAGTCATGGGTTTAATGTACTAGGTTACTCTTGATGCCTCTGAAAGACAATTTATGGTGGACAGACTAGAGAGACACAACTGATTATTTCCAGGGGAAAAAAAGTAAGCACAGAAGAGCTGTGAAAGTAACTGGAATGGAGCGGAGATAATTTTGAAGACTCTCTAAAGGACTAGACGGTAGCAGAGACTGAATTCAGGAGATAACTGTATAATTAGACCTGAAATAATGATTCATCAGTATTAAAACAATTAATATCTATATTAAAAGTACTACACTATTATAACTTGAGGCATTACAGCAAAGTCAGTTTAACTGTAAACAGTCTGTGCATGGGTATGAAGTTTCCTAAAGCATTTGAATGATGGAGATTCAATGTTCATATGAAAGATCAGGTTTGATATTGAGGTGTTAGTTAAGAAACATTTTCTTGTTTGTGTTATGGATATATTCAGAGGTATTTACTGATTTTAAAGCATACTATTACTGTTACACACTTGTGAGCTCTTGCAGTTTTATATCCTAGGCACCATACAGTTGCGTTAGAAAATACACATGGCACCAAGGCAATTAAATCCTGTTACAGTCATCTGAATCCCCTACAGAAAAGGTTCTGACTATCTTGTCATTCACAAGTTATTCTGTTTAGATACAGTAAAGAAAGCAGTCAAAAAGCAGTCTGAGTCTATCCAGATTTCTGCAGATCTGTGGTCATGTGTTGCTATTACAGGTCACAGCCACAAGCTTGATATTAGTTTAATAATACTGACTGCAGGACTTGGCAAGTTTTTTTTGGATTGTCTGTTCTTAAGGCAACGAAGTAATCCATTGAGCAGGTGACAAAATCCTATCTAGTTTTAGCTGCACCTTAGCTTTGTGCAATTATCTGTTTTTACCTTAAAAATATGCCATATATGGTAAAGCTTTCACAAAACAGTAATCGTTGTATAATTAAAGCCTTGGAACAACAAGAAACACATGTCAACAGCAGAATGTTTGAAAACATGGAAGGTAACTCCAAGAGAACCTAAGACTGAGGGGGGAGAAACCCTTACCATCAATGTCCTTCTTCCAGCAAAAAAATTCAGGGCACTGATGACTCAGTGTAATCACTCATCTAAGGAAGACAGACCTTGACCTCAGGTTGAGGGTACTTAAAAGAGTGAGCATAACACCACAGGAACACACCATCAGGAGGTTTATGCATAATAATTGCAACTGTATTGCTAATAAGAAATGGTTGTAACAGGTGGATAATTTGGACTACAAGTGTTAGTGTAATTGTAACTGGACTGGTAAGACCTTTAAGATTTTATTTTTACTAGACAAATGTTAAATTCTCATCTCCACATATAAAGTGTGTTGCTTTAACTAACATAAAATTCACTTGATATAGTGCAGCAGTTTCAGATACATGCAACTTTTGAGTCAGGTATATCTTTTCTGTAAGATTGTCATCGAATGGTAAGCAAATATAATTGAAGGCAAGGATTTAGAATTTTAGATCTCCCTCTCCTCCAGGTAAATCCTCTGGCAAAAATCACCTTTGATTTGTTTCTCTGTTCTTAAGTACCTCTGGTCCTATCATCCCAGGGTGCACTATAAATATGTCTACCTATGATATTCACAATCTAATTGAGAAGATACTCACCTGTGGGATAGGAGAGCTACATGAGTCTTCCTCATCCTCAGAGATTAGAAACTTGACTTCTACTCCATAAGCACATGCTTTCACCCTACAAGTATTATGTGAAAAACAAAAGGAGTTGTGCTTGTCCAGTTCGTGCCTGTCTCCTATGGCAGCTGAGATCCCGAATGGATGTATACATCTAACATTTCCTGTGATTCTCTGTACATTTAGAGGAAGAAGTAGATACCAAACAGGAGCAGTAATCTCTGAAGGCACTGAAAGAACAAATACATTCAGTGGAAAGAAAAAGCATCAGACTTATGTGGATTGATTTATTCACCCCTGCATATAGCCAGAGTTGTCTGCCTGTTCATTGACTGCATAGGGAATTTATTCAGTTCAGATTCAACAGGCTGTACTACCTCCTGTGGGACTGAAATCCTAAAACTCTAGTGGGGCATTCTTCCTCCTCTGAAGATTACAATAGAAGATATAATGTCTTGTATTACATTTATCAGAAAGAACAGATTTACGTTATGAATACTGCATCTACAAGGATCCAGAGTTGTTTAAAATTAATATTATTTCTCATCCTTGTTGTAATCAGTCATGCGGGCAGAACAACAGTGTGCCACTTTCTCTTAGTTATATTCATCATCACATGACTGAGGTAAGATACTTCTATTGCATTATATACTCTATTAATTATAACAGTGTACTTCCACAGTGACCTTTATAGTATTCTGTCATTTGGCTGGGTGTTCAACTTATCTCCCTGTTTATAGCCTCACCAAGCTACTCAGGCTCTGTGCAGATTCAGATGATGATAGTAGAAACAGTTACTAAGTGCCTGTATCAAAGGTGTCAGACAGAAATAGAAAGCAAAGCACTTCCACAGGTTGCAAATCAATTTATCCCCCATTTACCAACTTCCAAATTATTCTCAAATGCTTGGGTCCTTCTCTAATGTATTCCTGAAATATATGTGCTGACTGTGAGATTTAATTCATATATGGCTACCTGAAAAATGAACAGAAGTTAAATAGAAAGTCAAAGTAATTATTCTGCTGGGCTTGTAAATAGTCAAAATGTGATCAAAATAAATGTTTCCATCTAAAGATACTTGATTTCATATCTGGTTTCAGAGCAGGAAGGCATCCCACTTTGGTATAGTAAAATGGCATCTTCTCTTGGCTGCACTTTTTGAAACAATTCCTTATGGCATTTTTTTAAATTACATAACTCCCTAGAGCGTTTAGTGTTTATTATTGATCCTATTAATTTTAAATAAATCCCCAAATGAATTGCTTTTTAATATAAGTATTGTTATCTGCAGTTGCACAGTCTATTCTTTTGTTTATGCTTCTTATCATGAAAGAACCTATTCCTACAACTCATTAAAAAAAAATATCCTAGCAGTACTATCCGTAAATCATTTAACTTTGTTATACATTTTTTGTTCATATATTCATTTCTTTCACTTTTTGTTATTTTTTTCTGTGATTCTGTAACTAAAAATTGTGCTCATTTGAAAAATTCTCTGTTTTTCAAGAACAAATTCTATATTAGATCAGATTTGACTTACCTCTTCATAGATAATTTATGTAAGATTTGTATTGAAGAGTATGGAGCTAATAGTAAAATATCCATATTTGTCTCTGAAAATATTTCTAGACAGTAGTGTCACAAAGTCTGAGGTTCAGCATAGTTACAGACTCAGCACTACATTGTTTTTATTTGAGCTGAGAACTGTAACACAAGGCATTTTCCAAAGCTGATGGTAGCTTTAGGTCTTGCAGAATCACATGGTAAGGGAAATATCAGGAACTCCCTTTATTTTGACTGAAGGACAGACTAAAGACATACATGTTTTATTAATGAGGATTTATCAACCAGAAAGGAAAGCAACAACAAATAACAAACCCAGCATCCATGCAATTACGTGTGAAAGCTTTAAATGTATTTTTTAAATTTGTGAGAGGACTCAAAAAGAATTTAGAGATGGTAAAAGAGGATTTGATCCAATCTCTTGTTTGCCTAGTTTCTGGTATAGTCTGCAAATGACAGAGGAAGCGGTGAAGTAAATAAGAGGGATTTGATGTCCAGGCCTTACACTTTTGTTATTTAGGGATTTTTGTCAGGAATCTGCATGGGAGAGAGAGTAGATGACTGTTCAGATCATTTTGAGAAATTAAACATATGCAATTTGTAAATTTCAGTTGTTTGGGCTGGTGGGTGTGTGTATGTGAAATTTCTGTATTCTTATGAGTATGTGTGTTTCTCCATGTTCCTTATGTTACAAAAATCAAAAGGCTATATTAGTATTCCTATGTATTATGGTGTTGTAAAATACCATCAGTACTTTTAATAATTAGCTGCAACCTGAAAGAAGCAATGCTATTTCAACTTCACTACGCAAGAAAGAACATAGGTTTCTGATTTTAGAGAATGACATATTCCCAGAAAAGAAAGGAAAGAAATGTTGACACAGCCTTAAAGAAAGACAGTCTATAAACGAGACTTCTTTGTTTGCTTAGGAAAGTCACAATGTAGCAAACTGGAAGTAACTTCACATCAGCTTCTCCCATACTCGCAACTTCAAATTAAAGTTATGAGAGGAGCAATACTTCCTAAGGTACTTTACACAAAAGTATGCCTAGGTTACATTTATTAACCTTAATTAAAGGGGATACTTAATTCATGTTGTGTAACGGTGTTCTTGTACTGGCTAGATAAAGGCAGCATAAGCAAGAGAGAGGAAGCAAGAATCCAACTCATTATTTAATAACCCTTTCCAACTAAAGAGCCAGAGGAAGGGAAAGGAGAAAGAGAAAATCATAGAGACTTCAACATTCAGAAATGAAGTCATATATAGATGAGAGAAGAAAGATGGTGTCATTCCTGAACTCCTCTCACCTTTGAGTAGAGATTGTACGGTGTTAAAAGGGAAACGGAGGCACTGGACTGTGTATAGCTATGTTTTGTTGTTTTCCTATCTTCTCAAGCTACTTAAAGAATTTTAGAAGCAGCCTCAATGTCTCTTTGTTTTGGTTGGTTGGTTGGTTTTGTGTGTTGGATTTCTTTGTTGTTGTTATGTATCATTGTAAATTATAGCTAAAAATGCCAGCATTCTGGGATAAGAGTTTTTGATAACATGGTGTATGTCAAGGGACTTGTGAAAAGTGTCTAAACCAGTTGATTGTACTTGATGGATCAGCTGTTCATATAACTTCAGAAGTCTGTAAGTCACCTGCATTCCAGGACAGCTCATTCACAGAAAGAAGTGTTTCTAGCTTAAGATGATGTATTTTAATCTTCATTCATCTGTGCCTGGAGGAAGGGACAAGGTTAAGGCAGGCAACAGACTACTGTAGGTCATGCTCTAGCTTGAAGACTTTGGGCCCGAAGGATAGGACTCACACAGAGAAAAGTGAAACTGACTGTAAGGCTTTCTCTGAAAGATTAAAGCGGTCAGCATTGCCTGTTGTGCATTTAGTAGAAAAGAGAATAAGAAACTCTTGAGAAAATCACTGTCTTGTGGTATAAACCCTATAACATCACCTCCATATGAAATAAGCTCTTCTAATACAATAGTTCAAGAACACTCATAGACATGATGTGTTTGATATCTTATTTGAAACACAGATTTCAAAAGTATTTTATTTAGACAAAATACTTACAAGATGCAGTTAGAAGATTATTCAGTTTCTTATTTTTCTTTGAATACTGAATGATGAGATTAAAGTAAATAAAGCATCCATCTTGCATTGCTGGGATTTTTTTTTTTATTCTTTATTTTTTATTTTAACTAGGTCTTTGTAGCCAATGTCAGTGTTCTAATTCTTGGAAGAGTTTCAGAGAATTCATTATTATTTGAGATAATGTAACTCCCTATGGCACTAGAAATGTCACATACACACACAGATACTATTTTTTTCTAATTTTTGTAATGATAGAGTAACTATTTCTCCAGTTTCCTATCCTTTTATTCCTATGTTCTGTCACTCTTCCTCATTATTTGTCTTATAATAAACTAAAAAGTTTGGGCCAATGTTTTCTATTTCCCCTAAAGGTGACTACATCTGGTTACAGTAAACTTTCTGTGTTAGAGACAAAGCAAGATCAATTTGGGCTGCATTTGTACTAGTAGGTTCTTGACATGGACTCCTAGATTCTGATCCCAGTTGTCCAGGTGGGAAGGAGTGTGTCATAGTTCCTTGCTGTATGTGTACCTAAGGAAGCAGAAGGAGATCTAGCTGTGGGATAAAGAAGGAAGAGAGACAAAACTGATTATGAAAGCGCTAATGTGCATCTGTTGGAGAATGTAGAGTCAGGACATGGCAGAGGAGAATGGTGCAAGCTCAAAAGCTTTTCAGTATCTGGCAGTTTGGATATGGCGTACAAGATTTTGGCTACAGGTATCTTGAATCTTGAACTACTAGCCCAGGAAATATCTTGAGGTTTATGGAGGAAAAAACATTGCAGGATGCCCTAGCATAATTTCTTAAGTTTAGGTAATGTTTAGTATGTGTGTACAGGGGGAAGGTGCACCAGTGTTTCTCTGTGAAGAAAATATATGCTGGTGCTGTCGTGTAAACATTCTAATAGAAATGTAACAGGATATTATACCAGTCTAAAGCAGCAAAGCATTTACCCCTTAGAAGCAGATAAAGCTGCTGGCTTCCTGTAATTCACTGTCACACAACTGAGGAATTTAGAAGCCAAATAAATATTGTTGTGAATATGTGAAACTGGGTGAAATGCACTGTCTAGTGATAAGACTAAATCTGGCCTTAGATTCTAAGACTTCATGAAAGTCATCGTTCCAGCTAGTCCAATGTGTTGTTTCCAACAATGATAAATTATTAATCTCTTCAGTGAGAGAAATAGTTAACTCAAACCACATCTAACAAACTGTGTATTATTTTGTGTTTCAAGGAAAAAAAATCCTTTTTCAGCTCCAGTAGGGAAGCAAATATTCTGTTTGTTCAAGAAAATTCATTTTATTTCAGTAAATTATCAGATAATATGTGTCTGTTCCAAACTCAGCTGTCTCAAATGGAGTCATGCTCTTCACTTGTAAGAGAAAAGCAACAATATAGTTTTTTGATATAAAAAAGTTCAATGGTAAATGCAACAGTGGTTCAATAAGATTTGACGGCAAGGTACACTTATTTACTGCATAGAGGACAGGGCCAGACAAAACCGTCAGGGAGACCCTGCTGTTGAGTCATGAGGTTCAGAAAGGATCCCCTTGCACTCAAAACTCCTTCTCAGAGAGGAGTCTATGTGCAGCTGGATCCACTCACAGTCCCAGACTTGGTCGACAGTTTATGTCTAAAAGAATATATATGCAAAATCAATGCTTTATGGCACTTAGCTAAGATTTCGAAGTTTAGCATGCTATTGATCACTTATTGAAAATCTGTTGCAGCAAGGAATCTCTCAGCCTCAAGGAGTAAATCTGAGAGGATCTCAAGGGGAGATCCTGGTGTGCAGCCCACTGCCATGCAGGAGAGCTCAACAGGCCCTTGGCTGTCCATTATTTACAGAGTAAGATGATTGACTTATGATCATATTCACATGCCAGAAAGACATCTGTGTCACCATTCCAGACAGCCCTTGGTCACCATGTTGCCATCCATACCCCAATGTCCAGAGTAAGCTGGATGCATCCATCACAACCTCCACTAGTAGTTATGGCTTAAGTGTGTGTGGCAGGGGAGCACACCACCACATCAGCTGAGATAACTTTTTAAAGAATTCCATAGCATTGCATTTAATCTCTACTGCATTAAAATATTGTTTACATTGTATTTATTTATATATTATTTGCTTAATTTACTGGTCCTTTACAGTATGTCATGGTACTTAAGTAAAAAGGAAGCTAACATCATATGACTCACATAATTTGAAATTTTAATACTGACAAAGATTAAGGTTATGAGCTAATGATACTTGTTCTTCACTCATGTAACATCTCTCATCATTGGAACTCCAAGAGCTGCGTAAGAATAATTCATTCAGTCTGTGAGAGTGGTAGGTGTTAATAAGGTTTGTGCTTCACCTACCACTGAAATACAGCAAGTATTCAACAACGCACATGAACAATTCATAACAAATTGAAGCAGTGAGTAGAAGAATAACATTTCCATTTGAAATGTAGGTAGGCAGAACATAATTATCCAAGTTGGAATGAAGCCATCACAATAGGAATTAGTCTAACGAAGTGTACTATGGGATCTTTAGTTGCCTGATTCTGTGTGCTTGGGCAATAACATATCAAGTAGCGCTGAACATCTTGCCAACAAGGGACTGAGGGCAAACTTGTGTCTATTACTGAAATTTGGTCAAGTGTAGGGAAAAGGGCATAGGAATCATAGTTCTTACCTTAAGCAGGCCAGATATTACTGTTCCTTCTTGTTAAAGGTATCTCAGTAGCTTTGAGTTGTCTATAAATTTTAAAATTTTCCAGTGTCAGGGACTGCACTAAACTATTAAGTCTGGAATTCATCACATCTAACTTCAGCCATTTGAAGTATAGTCACCTAGACTTAACTCCCTTTTTATTCAGTAGAGGCATCTCTCCCACTTTCTCTCATTCCTCATTAAAGCTGAACATCTCACTAGATACCTAGCCTTTAGACAGCTAACATTAAAATAAAACAACTACCTGCTAAGGAACTGATCTCTTCTGAAGACCTTGCAATTTAAGTTAAAAAAAAAAAAAAGAAAAAAAAAAGTAAAAGACCTAGAATATCACATTTCTTTCTTCAAGTCATCTTTGTGAGCTCTAAAAAAGCTTGAGTTACCGTTTACACTGCCAATATAGTGTTTTGTAACTAGAGTGCTTGCTTCAGTTTTATTGTGGGGAGATTGAGAGAAGGGTGAGTTTCTGTAGTTAAACATGTTTAAAAGGATGGCTTCTTTGTTGCTAATAACTTAATTTTTAATAGTTCATCACAGTTACAATAAAACATGCTCAGTGTGTATGTGTCCTAGAAACTATAGGCTCAGAAGAAAGAAGACAGAAACAGAGAATTTTGTTTAGTACTTTTATATATATATGTATACATAAATCTTTAGCTCAGTTCTATGCTCACTGTACAGAAGTCCATATCAAAAGAAAGAAGAAAAAAAGCATTATTAAATGTAATGTTAGTCCTTGTAATATGCAATATTCTTACAGGAAAGATGTCAACAAATAAATGGGCATGGTATTTAGTTGATACTCATTCCTTGGAATACAATCCAAACGCAGTATTAAGATACAAGCACTGTTGTTACTTAGACTGCATTTGTTGGCAAAGTTGTGCTAGATTTCATAACGAGTGAAATTATTACAACATGTAATGTAAAGTGAAGCACATGGGAAGAGGGATTCCCAGTGTCCTAATTAAACTTCATACTTCTTTAAAAAATAACTCTAAACTACTACCCAGTAGCAAAATGTTGGGGTTATTGATAGTTAGATGAAAATTGGATCTGGAAACGGTTGGAATTTAAGAGGATACTTATAAAGTAGATCATATAACTTTGCCCTCTTGTACTCTTACTTGGGTATCTGATTTTGGCTGCTGTGTCAAAGACAAAATGCTAGGATAGATGGACCTTCAATCTTACCCCTGAAGTCTTTTTTAATCTTCTTAAGAATTTAAACCTATTCTGTGTCACAATTACTGCACACATTCAGTTCTGGAAAATCAGAAAAGTAAATGTAACTACTGTTCTTGTACAAGTTGCTGCAAAGAAAGTGAACATAACTGCAGGTATTTCCCATAGCTTTGAAATGCTTATGTATGAAGATTAAAAAAGGAATAATTATGATATTTGTAACATTAAAAGAAGAACTAAACTAAAGTTATAACAGACCTGACACTAAATAGAACGTTATTTATGCCAAAAATCCAGACTGCAATCCATAGAAGGTGAAAGTCATCCTCTGTTAGTGATAATGATACTTGCACTAACACCTCTCCTTGCAATGTAACTTCCACATTACAAGAGAACTTGTATTTTAAAAATATTTCATTTCAGGAAAACATTTTTGTCCAATTAACTGACAAATATTCTAGAAGCATAGTTCTTCTCCTTCTATGACCCCAAACATTACAAAAGGTGGTGTTAGATAAACAGAGCAAGAATGGATAAACATTCTTTGTAATTATATAGCAATAAATGAACTATGGCAGTTCAGTGTTATGATATGAGTCTCTGGGGCACTTCTTTATTTGCTTAGTTGTTTAATATGAACATCTATGTGACATTCTTTGTGCATATGGACAGAATGTGTTCAAGGAGTTTCTATGTTAGAGAGTCATTCAGTATTTAGCGTTTTTATGAAACAGAACAGCAGATTCAGTATCAACATTTTAATAATAAAACACATAAAGATGTATAACAAAGTGGCATTGTGAACACAGAATTTATCCAAATACCATAAAATTTCTTTAGCTCTAGTGTTAAAATAATCAGTTAACTAATTTATGAGAAACATTTCGTATATTTGTATTTATTTATTGCTATAGCAGTGGTTCTGCAAAAAAAGATGGGTCCAAAAAGTTTAACTGTTACGATGGCATTTAGATTCCTACATTAAAATGGTAGAAGTATATGGAAAGATGTTAAGAATGTAATTAAGATGACATTTAGATGTCATAGCTTTGACATCTAAGGTTTCTTGATTTTTCAAATGGAAGAGAAGCCCAGATGTTCTTAATGTCATTTACAATCATCAACGATAGATAAGCAATCTGGAGGATAATTCAGCCCACTAAATTATCTTTTTCAGGTTTCCACTGGTTTCCACCGGTAACAGAAAAGGTCTAAAGTGACCATGCATCCAGTTTGGTTGCTTCAGTGAGGCACATACAGAGTCGAATACATTTTGTGTGTGTGTCTGTGCATGCACTTGTCTTTAAGCATAGATGACAGCACATTTTAAAAGGCAAGTTACATTTTTCTTATGTGTTGAAATATCAGAAAAACTCAGAGATCAAAGATCTATGAAATATGTACATATTTAGTGTACGTTAATTTCTAATGGCCTTTGAACTTCTATATTTTTGTATCTCTGCTCCTGAGTCAGAGATACTGACTTTTTAGTCACACAGCATTCACAGCATTTTAAAATGATGAGTTGCTGGAGGTGGGTGAACTACTTCTTGCATTAACAGTGAGTTACACAGTTTGGGTGGTGGGGGTGGTGTTTGGGTTTTGTTTTTTGGTTTTGATGGTTTTATTTATTTTTCTTCTATTCGTCCCTGATATTTTCAGGATTCAATAAAACATATTCAAATTCATATATACTATTTGACTATTTGACCTTAGGTATGAGGAAAGGCTGGATTTTTTTTTTTTTTAATATATATATATATTCCATTATAAAGTATTTAGGAAAATTGTCAATGCTAAATCCTCAGCAGTGTGAATCAAGAGAACTCCATCTTAAGTTATTACTGAGAATTTTGGGTTTCACCACAACTAAAAATTATTAAAACAAGTAATCACTGTCGTAACAGCATTGTAGAAAACCAAAACAAAGAATACAGAATACAGAATTAGGTTACAAACAGTAGTCATCTATATGAAAATCATATACTCTTTCTTATAAGTTTTCTTGTTCGACGTAGAGCATAAAACATGTTCTTGCCTTGCAAACTAAGTGTAACAGTAGCAGAAAATAATTTAATTGTTCAGTTATGTTTAAATTGTGAAAAATAAATACATAAATAACTGTCATATCATTAAAAAAAACCAAACAAAACCCAAAACCGACCCAAAACCTACTGTAGGTTGAATACAAATAGCTGACAATAAACAAATGCAAATACAAATGTTGGAACTTTAAATCAATTTGATGTATAAATGGGACCTTTTACCTTGACATGCTATTGTGCTTTAACCCCAGCCAGTTACTAAGCCCCATGCAGCTGCTCACTCACTGCCCCCACAGTGGGATGGGGGAGAGGATTGGAAGAGTAAAAGTGAGAAAACTTGTGGGTTGAGATAAAGACAGTTTAATAGGTAAAGAAAAAGCAAAGCAGAACAAGAAACTAATTCACTACTTCCCATGGCCAGGCAGGTGTTCAGCCTCTCCAGGAAAGCAGGGCTCCATCACACTGAACAGTTACATGGGAGGACAAACACCATCACTCCAGACATGTCTCCCCCACCTTTTTCTTCCCTCAGCCTATATATACTCAGTATGACGTCCCATGGTATGGAATATTCCTTTGGCTAGTTTAAGTCAGCTGTCCTGGCTGTGTCCCTTCCCAATTTCCAGTGCCACTCCTGCCCTCTCACTGGCAAAGTCCGAGAAACCAGGAAGTGCTTGGCTTAGTATAAACATGACCCAGCAACAACCAAACCCATCAGTGTGCTGTCAACATTGTTCTCACACCAAATCCAAAATGAAGCACTGCACCAGCTGCTAATAAGAAAATTAACTCTGTCCCTGCTGAAACCAGGACACATGCATCTGATGGGATAAATCCATGGGTTGCTGACATCACTGTAACACCACTCTCTGTTGTCTTTGAAACATAAAAGTATCCTGGTGACATGAAAAATGAAAAAGTCACACTCATCTCCACTAGTGGCAAGGAGATTCTAAGGAAGGTGATCAGTCTCATTTCAGTTCTTGGGCATTCTTTAGGCATTAATATTGGACTTGCTGCTTACCATCATTATTAACAACCTGAACATCGCAAGAGAATCCATCAGCAGGTCTGTGGAACACATTAAAATGGTAGGAGTATATGGAAAGATATTAAGAACTCTGTATAAACAATGATGAATTTGCATTGGTGCATAAATACATATATAAATGTGGAAGGCATTTTCATGGGGTAAGAAAGACATAAATCTTTAATGGATGGAGAGAAGTAAGAGGATTCTCTGAAGATCAGATTTAAAGAAGTTAGATAGTGGAAGAAACAGGAACAAACACAGTAATGGAAACAAAACAAAAAGGGTTATATTTCAATAAAAGCACATTTAACAAGGTTGAAAGCCAGGAAAGGACAGTGTGGAGTACTTGAAATTAGACAGTAATCACTAAACAGAAATTAACTTTGGACAATGTAATTTGATTAAAGCATAAATCACAGAATTTGCTTGTGGGAAGAGAGTGGGTATCATTGACCAAAAGAAACTCAATATGGACAGTATGACAAAGCATTCAGTAAAGAAATAAAATGGAAAAAGGTGTAAAATAAAGTGTTAGTTCTTAAGATTATGAAGGTATAATATGTTTTCAGTTTGAAGAGAAAGACTCGTTGAAGCAAGCAAGTGGTGAACACAGTGGCAGCTGATTACAAAAAATACCTGCACCTGAATCACTGGAGGAAGAGAATTCTAGAAGGCAAGTAGAAAATGGGTTAAAGCAGAAAATATAGTACAATGTTTATTGTCTATTTAGAAGGACAAGTATCCATGGAAAAGGAAATCTGAGTCTGAAAAAAAAAAACAAAAAAGGAGGAAAAATACCTGGAAGAAGTTACACAATTTTGTTAAGTTAGAGAAGCAGAAATATTGAGAGAAAAATCTGACAAAGAAGAAGAAAATAAATACAGACTGTTTTATAATTTCTAACGGATATCCTTTTCAACATATGATTTTATTCAAGAGACTAGCATAGATGTTCAAAATTAAAAAGATTAGCTGAATGTGTCTGTTTAGCACAGATGTAAGATAGATGATTTGTGTGGTTCAAGAAGCCATACGGTTCACTATTGAATCATGTCTGCGTACAGGAACAGTATTTTCAAACCCTGTATAAGAAAGTTTTCTAGAGAATGATCTGTGGTCATATTCCACTGACATTGTCTCTGCTCATGGTTGCTGCTTTTTTTTTAAATTTTTATACAGTTATACAGCCATAATGTTATAATTTGTGTGAATGCATTCTGAGTATTATGAAGAACTTCTGATAAGGAATTAATACATTGATATAAAGTTGAAAATATGTTTAGTGGGACTGATTCAAAAAACCTCAAAACAAAATAACTCATAAAATTAATGTAAAACATATAAATTTAATCTGTGGGGTTTTTTTCATAAACTAAATTCAGTGTTTAAATGCATGCCAGAAGTCTGCCCCTTCCACTTAGTATAAAATGTTGCTTACTTTAATACAAATTCTACCTAGCAAAAAGAAGTTGTAGAGCCTCTTACAGAGGAAATGTGACTTAATCCCCTAGTGTTCATATCATCTGCAAGAGCTGAATGACTATGAGTATTATGTGTATTGGGACTTTGCTCAAAGACAACAACTAGACTTGAGTTACCATGCACATAACTCTGGACTCCCTAATTTTCAGTCTGGCATTTCTCTAGACACATGTTTCCCACAGGGTGTACAGTGCCACCTTCATTTTGCATGAACAGGTTTTTTATCAATTAGTTTTAGTTTAGTGCAGAGGCTAGACCATGAATAAAAGTGTTCATGCACAGAATTAGAAATGTATTGCATTCAAGGCAAGGAATCTCACAATATCTGCATTGTATAGTATTAGGTCAACATATGGTGCATGGAAATTAAATGCAATGTAATTATTATTACTGTTTGCTGCTTCTCTTTGAGGACTTTGAGTCCTACAATTAAGCTTGACAATACAGATAATAAACATTTTAAAGATTCATTGACTTGAAATGAACTATCATAATTATATCAGTTGAGAATTTGTTTCCTCTTCTCCAAAGTAGTGCTTGTACTAGATGACTGTTATAGTCTTCCATCCCTAATTTCTGTTTTCAGAGATACCATCTGTGTTGTCATTGCATACACCACATTTGGCATCTTTCACTGCTTTCTGCTTATATTTAAGTGAGCTGAAAGGGGCTTGAACAGGCAAAATTAAGAATACAAGGACAGAGATTACAAAAGCAAGGAAGGCTAAAGGGGTGTTTCTGTGTAAGTGTGGGAGAGGGACCATCTTCTTAGAGCAGAGTTGGAGTTGTAGAGCCTGTTCCCAGTAACACCTCAGGTGCTGCACAGATGTCGTTCTGCTGCAAGGTGAATACAATAAAGCCAAGTTGCAATGGTAATGGCTGTATCACCCTAATAAATCCTAAGACCTTCAGACTCATACTCAGATAATGATGTTACAGCTACAGTTATGGCTTATTTATTTAACCAAGGGCAAAGTCGTTGAGACACAGTTTCATTTTCAAGAAAGGCCTGACAAGGCAGATGGCAGTAATGGCACAGGACAAATGAACATCTTCACTAGCCAGCCAATACAAAATAAAGCACAGCTCAGGAGGACAGAGTGTGTGCTCTTAAGAGGAAACATAAACCAATGAAATGAAATACCTACTGAGCATTAATAAACCCATTAGTGAACATTAATAAAATAAAAAGGCTCACTCATTTACAGCCCCGGGAGTCAGCAGCTCCAGTCTCCGTGAACTATTTAGGGGGACTGGAAAAATGATTTGAGGGGGAGAGTTGGGAAAAAGAGTAAATCAGTAGGTACATTTTAGTTAATGGGCAGGGACTGAATATAGCTAAGGGCTGATTCAGCTGAAGTGAAGGTTGGAATGAGTCTATGAGGAAATTAATAATTCTGTGTACAGAGAGGGGTTTCAATAGCATGCAGTAAATAACACCTAGGGATACACAATGAACAATGAGGATGAAACAAATAATTGAATAGCTGCAATATCCTGAGTCACTGTCCTTCCTGCCTGAATGAGGTGGGGGTGAAGGAGAAAAAAAAGTCTGTAATTAAATACCATATCGGAACGAAACAGTATCAAGGTTGCATGGTTC